>NC_073269.2:60675000-61925000 GCF_029289425.2 Pan paniscus
TCTAGAGACCCGGCTACATCCACCCAGCTGATTTCATTATCACTGACGCAGTCCCCAGCTGCTCCTATGTCTCCTGGAAATCCCCAATTGCCCCAGAGACTTTGTTGTAATTTTCTGCTCAGCTGACTCTAGGGATCTTCCTGGAGCTTAATTGCTGACCTTAAGAATGGGCCATATTTATGCAACTGAGAGCAGAGCCCAGTTCTCTGGGCCATGCTTTCCTTTGTACATCAACAAATAATCCTAAAGACCTAAAGTCTGGCAACCCCACGCCAGGTCCTAGGGTGCACAGGTCACCTGCATCCAGTCTTTGCCTTCACAGTTATTCAAAGCTGAGCAGGGAAAAAGGAGAGCCACAGAGAAGTTCAGTGTTTTCCTTTTTATCTTTTTTAAAAATCCTTTTTTATCCTTAAAATGATTTAATCAACCAAGATTGTATATATTGAGGTGTACAACATGATGATTTGATATACGTATACATTGTGTAATGATTGCCACAATCAAATTAGCACACTCAGGACAACCAGTGCCCTAAATAGATCCCCTGGATTTGTACACATTATGCCTTAAATTTGGTGCCAGAGTTCCATTTATTTATTTTTATCCATATATAATAGTTGTATATAGGTTTGGGGTACTTACGGTATTTTGATACTTGTATGCAATGGGTAATAATAAAATCAGGGTAATTAGAATATCCATCACCTCAAATATTTATCTTTTCTTTGTGTTGGGGAGCATTACAATTCTTTTATTCTAGTTGTTTTGAAATATACAATATATTATTGTTAACTATACTTTCCCTACTGTACTGTCAAATACTCAAAGTTATTTCTCCTATCCAGCTGTATTTCTATACTCCGTAACTAACATCTCCTTATCTCCCACCCTTTCCAGCTCTAGTAACCACCAGTCTACACATTTTTTTTTTTTTTTTGAGACAGAGTCTCGCTGTGTCACCCAGGATGGAATGCAGTGGCGTGATCTTGGCTCACTACAACCTTTGCCTCCTGGGTTCAAGCAATTCGCCTGCCTCAGCCTCCTGAGTAGCTGGGATTACAGATGCATGCCACCACGCCAGGCTAAAGAGAGGGTTTCACCATGTTGGCCAGGATGGTCTCGAACTCTTGACCTCAAGTGATCCACCCACCTCAGCCTCCCAAAGTGCTGGGATTACAGGCGTGAGCCACCACGCCCGGCCTTTTTTTTTCTCTTTTGAGACAAGGTATTGCTCTGTTGCCCAAGCTGGAATGCAGTGACACAATCATGGCTCACTGCAGCTTCAACCCTCCAGGGCTCAAGCGATCCTCCTGCCTCAGACTCCTGAGTAGCTAGGACCACAGTGCACACCACCACGCCCAACTAATTTTTGTATGTTTCGTAGAGAAGGGGTTTTGCCACATTGGCCAGGCTGGTCTGGAACTCCTGACCTCAAGTGATCCACCTGCCTTGGCCTCCCAAATCACTGGGATTACAGGCACAAGCCACCACACCCGGCCAACCAGTCTACTCTCTCTGTTTAGGAATCCACTTCTTTAGCTCCCACGTATGAGTGAGAACATTCAAGATTTGTCTTTCTGTTCCTGGTTTATTTCACTGACCATAATGACCTCCAGTTCCAACTATGTTGCTGTAAATGTCAGGATTTCATTCTTTTTTATGGATGACCCCTCTTCCATTGTGTATACATACCACATTTTCTTTACCCTTTTATCCACTGATGGACACTTAGGTTGATTCCGTATGCTGACTTGTGAAGAGTGCTGCAATAAACACACCGGGTCAGGGACTCTTGTGATGTCCTGAGATTTTTTTCCTTTGCATGAATATCCAGTAGTGAACTCACTGGATTTTACGATAATTGCAGTTTCAGTATCTTGAGGAATCTCCATGTTTTTTTTTTTTTCTTTTTTTGAGACAGAGTCTCACTGTTGCCCAGGCTGGAGTGCAGTGGCGTGATCTCGGCTCATTGTAGGCTCTGCCCCCTGGGGTTCACACCATTCTCCTGCCTCAGCCTCCCGAGTAGCTGGGACTACAGGTGCCCGCCACCACGCCCGGCTAATTTTTTGTATTTTTAGTAGAGATGGGGTTTCACCATGTTAGCCAGGATGGTCTCTATCTCCTGACCTCGTGATCCACCCGCCTCGGCCTCCCAAAGTGCTAGGATTACAGGTGTGAGCCTCCGCGCCCGGCCGGAATCTCCATGTTTTCCATAATGGCTGTACTAATTTATATTCCCACCAACAGTGTCTAAGAGTTATTTTGTCAGCACATCCTCACCAGCATGTTTTTATTTTATTTTATTGATCTATTTATTTATTTGTTTGTTTGTTTAGATGGAGTCTCACTCTGTCGCCCAGGCTGGAATGCAGTGGTGCCATCTCAGCTCACTGCAACCTCCAGCTCCTGGGTGCAAGCGATTCTCTTCCCTCAGCCTCCCGAGTAGCAGGAGCCTCCTGATTACAGGGGAGCGCCACCATGCCCGGCTAATTTTTGTCTTTTTAGTAGAGACGCGGTTTCAACATGTTGGCCAGGCTGGTCTCAAACTCCTGACCTCGTGATCCGCCTGCCTCGGCCTCCCAAAGTGCTGAGATTACAGGCGTGAACCACTGTGCCGAGCCCAGCATGTTTTTATATGTTTCTTTGATAATAGACATTTTAACTGAAATAAGATGATACTCATTGTGGTTTCGATTTGATGCCAGTGATGATTGTGGGTTTTTGTTTGTTTGTTTGTGTTTTGAGATGAAGTCTCGCTCTGTCACCCAGACTGGAGTGCAGTAGTGTGATCTTGGCTCACTGCAACCTCTGCCTACTGGGTTCAAGTGAGCCTCCTGCCTCAGCCTCCTCAGTAGATGGGACTACAGGTGTATGCCACCACGCCCAGCTTTTTTTTTTTTCTTTTTTTGTATTTTTGGTAGAGATGAGGTTTCACCATGTTGCCCAGGCTGGTCTTGAACTCCTGGGTTCAAGTGATCCACCTGCTTTGGCCTCTCAAAGTGCTGGGATTACAGGTGTGAGCCACCGCGCTTGGCCGATGATTAGTGTTTTATATAGCTGTTGACCATCTGTACATTTTCTTTTGAGAAGCAACTATTCAGATGCTTTGCACACTTGTTAATGGAATTATCTGGGGATTTTTTGTTGAGGTGTGTTTCTTCTAGGCCTAATTTGTTGATAGTTTTAATGATGAAGGGATGTTGAATTTTGTCAAATGTTTTTTTAACATCTATTGTGATGATCATATAATTTTTTTTTTTTAGACAGAGGGTCTCTCCGTCACCCAGGCAGGAGTGCAGTGGCGCGATCTTGGCTCACTGCAACTTCCGCCTCCCGGGTTCAAGAGATTCTCCTGTCTCAGCCTCCCAAGTAGCTGGACTACCAGTGCACACCACCACACCCAGTTAATATTTTGCATTTTTGAGAGAGATGGGGTTTCACCATGTTGGCCAGGCTGATCTCGATCTCCTGACCTCAAGTGATCCACCCATCTCAATCTCCCAAAGTGCTGGGATTGCAGGCGTGAGCCACTGCACCTGCCTATGATTATATGTTTTTTGTTCTTCCTTCTGTTGACATGAGATATCATATCTATTTATTTGAGAATGTTGAAATATCCTCCCTTCTGGCTGCTGTGTGGACTGTGAGCTCTCCTACCCTCCATGGCCTTCCAATCCCACTGTCCCCAGGCCAACCGCTCCCAGACTATGCAGTAGTCTCATGTGCATGGAGCAGTTGCAATCGATCCTGGTGGTGACAGAGGGGTTGGTGTTTCAGGCATGGCACAGTCAGAGGAGGTCCCAAGGGGAGACCAAGAGGTAAACTTAAGTAGAGCTGCACCCCTTCCTTGGCATCTGTAGAACCCTGGATAAAATCAAATATGCCAACCCAAATGCCCATCAATGATAGACTGGATAAAGAAAATGTGGCACATATACACCATGGAATACTATGCAGCCACAAAAAAGGATGAGTTCATGTCCTTTGCAGGGACACAGATGAAGCTGAAAACCATCATTCTCTGCAAACTAACACGAGAACAGAAAAACCAACACCACGTGTCCTCACTCATAGGTGGGAGTTGAGCAATGAGAACACATGGACACAAAGAGGGGAAAATCGCACACTGGCACCTGTCATGGGCTGGGGGGCTGAGGGAGGGATAGCATTAGAAGAAATACCTAATGTAGACAACAGGTTGATGGGTGCTGCAAAATACCATGGCACGTGTATACCTATGTAACAAACCTGCACGTTCTGCACATGTATCCCAGAACTTGAAGTATAATAATAAAAAAAAAGAAAATGAAACAATGAAACATGGGTTCTTATGAATCACAGAACACCCGTGACCCCAAGTTAAGATGGAAATTTATGATTCACTCCAACTAAGTCCTGTTTTCAGTATCTCACAAAAGCTTGACTCTAGAGTGAAATATACTTGGAAATGAATGAACGACTCTTGTGGTCTTTTTACTTCTTGTAAGGCATTAGGATCCACCCGTTTGAATACCTATGACCAGGACCTCCTGCAATGCTTCTCTCTCCGCCCCCAGGCATCCCTTCATTCAGATAATACCAATTCATCATCACCATCTGACCTCTCCTTCAGCTTCTTCACCACCCTCCATCTCAATTGCTTTCTCTTTTTCTTCTTTATTTTTTGAACTTCAACTTTTATTTTAGATATGAGGATACATGCTCAGGTTTGCTACATGGAACTATTGCACCCAGGTGGTGAGTGCAGGACCCAGTGGGTATTTCTTTTATCCTGTCCTATTGCGTTAAATCTTTCCTTCCCGGAACTGGTCCTATCTCTAAACTTTTTGCATAGTGATTTTATCAACTTAATTTTTGCTAGGATGCTAGATTTTCTAGGAGGGGAGGTAATTTGAAATGAAGTCTGTGTTACTGTGAATCCAATATATCTGCTTTGCTCGCCTTTATCTCTTGTGTCCTGGCATGGCCACAGGTTGACATGTTTAAATGTTTTTTAAGTGAGGATGGATAAGATTTACTGAGTGGTGAGTGCACGAATACAAAAGCAAAATGAGGCCGGGCGCGGTGGCTCACGCCTGTAATCCCAGCACTTTGGGAGGCCAAGGCGGGCAGATCACCTGAGGTCAGGAGTTCGAAACCAGCCTGGCCAACATGGTGAAACCCCATCTCTACTAAAAATACAAAAATTAGCCGGGTGTGGTGGCAGCTGCCTATAATCTCAGCTCTCAGCTACTCGGGAGGCTGAGTTAGGAGAATTGCTTGAACCCAGGAGGCCGAGGTTGCAGTAAGCCAAGATTGCACCACTGCACTCCAGCCTGGATGACAGAGTGTCACCTTGTCAAAAAAAAAAAAAAAAAAAGAAGCAAAATACAAGAAGTCCAGGACTGGTAAAGGCAAGGCATGTTGAGCGGTTAGAAAAGGGGTGATGACATCGAAAAACCTCCTGGCATTTTCCAGTCCTTGCCTAGCACAGGTTACTCTGAAAGCAGGACTTAAGACAAGGATATGAGTGCAGGTAACTGATTTGGGAACCAAGTTTAAGGGAATAGGGTTCCCTTATGAAAGAGAGAAGGAAAGGAATTTCTGAAATCGGCATGCATCGCGGACACCACTACAGCAGGTAATATGGACAGGTCCACACCAGGATCTCTGATAATGTGCAAATCACCATCCAGAACTTCCCGCCAAAACAGGAGATACTCGCCAATATGTGTATGGCTTTCTAGTCCCCATTTCTGGGAGTTTCTTTTTCCCCAGCGACTGTCAGACGCATCAAGCTTTGGCTGAAATAGCTTCCAATAAGGTCCTTACACACAAATGTGGAGAGACACATGGAAATCCTCGAAATGAGATACTGTCCCGTGATTCTGAGAGTGACCCAAAAGGATACAGAATGAGGTACTAAAAGCAGGTGCTTGGAAACCTGAAGGCAGTGGTGTTCATGCGTTTCCCGGCACTTTGACTTTCAGCCTCCTGCAAGCCTCTCCTTCTTTGCCTTCCTGACCATTAGATACGATTAATTTGGGGTTTGTTTTTTCTGCTTCCTCTTTCCCCTCCCACCCTATGTTTCAGTTCTAAAGTTAGAAGGTCCTCTCATCCTTTTAAGAAGAACAGAGACAGAAAATGGTTAGTCACCATCTAGGACAGACTACAATTCCAGATCATTGCAGGATGTGCCCACTCAAATGGATGATTATTGAGAGCTGGCCACCTGAAGTGTTTTACACAGGTAGCTGTCTAAGGGTTGAAGCTAACACAGGCAGTGATCTAAGGGTTGAAGCTATCTGGCCTTTTTGCTTGCTTGTTATGTATTTATGGCTTTTTTCCTTTTCAAAATAATTTTACTAAATATTTAATTCACCAACTATATATATTTATGGGGTACAATGTGTTATAAATGTATACACTGTGGAATGATGGAATCAAGACAATTAACATGTCCATCACTCCACATACTAACATCTGTGAAAACATTTAAAATCTATGCTTGGCTGGGCGTGGTGGCTCATGCCTGTAATCCCAGCAACTTTGAGAGGCTGAGATGGGCGGATCACCTGAGGTCAGGAGTTTGAGACCGGCCTGGCCAACATAGTGAAACCCCATCTCTATTAAAAATACAAAAATTAGCTGTGAGTGGTGGCGGGTGCCTGTAATCCCAGCTACACAGGAGGCTAGAGCAGGAGAGTCTCCTGAACCCAGGAGGCAGAGGTTGCGGTGAGCTGAGATCACACCATAACACTCTAGCCTGGGCGACAGAGCGAGACTTCGTCTCAGAAAAGAAAAAAATATATACATATTTTGGAGCTACATCGTGCTAGCGCTGCAGAGAATGCATTTTGTTTTGCGACACAGTTTTTAGGTGTCTACCGGGCTCTGGTGGAGATGGAATGTTTGGCCTCAAGTGGGAAGGTCCCATGGGACATGAGCAGCCGACCATGACCTGGCTGCGTACTGGCCCACCAAGCATTCGACTGGCATGCCCAGCCACTCTCCGTCATCGCAGAGAAGTGCTCTATGTGAGATTTGGCTAAAGGAGTCCCTGAAGTCCTGTGGGAGGCAGAATAGTGACCTCCCAGAGATGTCCACCTCCTGAGCCCCAGACCCTGTGAGTTGGGGAAGCTTATGTGGCAAAAGGGACTTTGCAGATGTGATTAAGTCAAGGATCTTGGGTTGGGGAGATTATCCAGGTGGGCCTGATGTAATCACAAGGGGCTGAGTAAGTGAAAGAGGAAGGCAGGAGGGTCAGAGTGAGAGAAGGAGGTGAGTGCATGGAAGCAGGGGGCAGATAACGGGACTGGTGGCTTTGAGGTTGGAGCGAATTGAGAGGCAGGAATGCGGGAGCCTGCAGAGGCTTGAACAGGCGAGGGAACAGATTCTCCCTGGAGCCTCCAGGAGGACACGGCTCTGATAGCAGCTTCATTTTAGCCCAGGGAGACCCATTTTGGACTTGTGACCTCCGGGACGGTAAGTTAATAAACCTATATTATGTGAAGCCACTAAGCTTGTGGTGATTTGTTATGGCAGCAAAAGGAAGCTTTATGGTTCATCTGTACTCTGAAAATGCAGGTTTTTGGTGTTTTTTTTTTCACTTGTTCAATGATGTACCCCCAGTGTCAGGCACTTTGCAAACACACGATACATATGGGTTGATGTTTGGTCAAGAGAGGAATTAAGATCAGGCAGACAGCAGGCTGGGATCAGAGAGACCCCATTTCTGTCTGAAATGTCTGCAGAGAACCTGGTGCCTGCCCCAGCCCTAGCCCTGGGGAAATGAAAGCCAGGCTGGGGTTCAAATGAGGGCAGTTTCCCTTCCTGTGGGCTGCTGATGGAACAACCCCATGACGAGAAGGACCCAGCCTCCAAGCGGCCACACCCTGTGTGTCTCTTTGTCCTGCCGGCACTGAGGACTCAACCATCTGCACAGCTGGGGCCCCTCGGAGGAGACGCCATGATCCCCACCCTCACGGCCCTGCTCTGCCTCGGTGAGATTTAAAGAGGGGGAGGGGAGACCCGAGTCTTGGAGGAACTTTGCCTCACAGCCAGGCCCTGGTTCTTTAGGAGACTCAAAAATCTCAGGGTAGCCGGGCGTGGTAGCTCACGCCTGTAATCCCAGCACTTTGGGAGGCCGAGGCGGGCGGATCACGAGGTCGGGAGATCGAGACCATCCTGGCTAACACGGTGAAACCCTGTCTCTACTGAAAATACAAAAAATTAGCCGGGGGTGGTTGCAGGCGCCTGTAGTCCCAGCTACTCAGAAGGCTGAGGCAGGAGAACGGCGGGAACCCGGGAGGCGGAGCTTGCAGTGAGCCAAGATCGCACCACTGCGCTCCAGCCTGGGCGACAGCAAGACTCCGTCTAAAAAAAAAAAAAAAAAAAAAAAAAATCTCAGGGTAAAGAGAGGACCTGCTCAGTCTTCCGGGGCAAATCCCTCACAGGGAACTCTCTTCCAGGGCTGAGTCTGGGCCCCAGGACCCACGTGCAGGCAGGTGAGTCTGTCCCCAGCTGTCCCAGGTCCCTCCTCCTCACTGGGACAAGGGGCCACCCATGGGCAGCTGGGGGAGGAGACAGCAGTTCTGGGTGACTGATGAGGATGACGGGGGGGTCCTGGGGCTGAGAGCTGGGATCTGAGGGCTGAGGGAGGTCTTGGGATCCAGCCTCTGATTTTCTTCCAGGGCCCCTCCCCAAACCCACCCTCTGGGCTGAGCCAGGCTCTGTGATCAGCTGGGGGAACTCTGTGACCATCTGGTGTCAGGGGACCCTGGAGGCTCAGGAGTACCGTCTGGATAAAGAGGAAAGCCCAGCACCCTGGGACAGACAGAACCCACTGGAGCCCAAGAACAAGGCCAGATTCTCCATCCCATCCATGACAGAGGACTATGCAGGGAGATACCGCTGTTACTATCGCAGCCCTGAAGGCTGGTCACAGCCCAGCAACCCCCTGGAGCTGGTGATGACAGGTGAGAGGACACTCAGGGGTCCCAGCCCCAGGCTCTGCCCTCAGGAAGGGGGTCGGCTCTCAGGGGTGTCTCCCTCTCACAGCCCAGCCCTGGGGATGATGTGAGAGGTGGGAGCCCCATTTAACATGGTGCCTTCTTCTCTCTTAGGAGCCTACAGCAAACCCACCCTCTCAGCCCTGCCGAGTCCTCTTGTGACCTCAGGAAAGAGCGTGACCCTGCTGTGTCAGTCACGGAGCCCGATGGACACTTTCCTTCTGATCAAGGAGCGGGCAGCCCATCCCCTACTGCATCTGAGATCAGAGCACGGAGCTCAGCAGCACCAGGGTGAATTCCCCATGAGTCCTGTGACCTCAGTGCACGGGGGGACCTACAGGTGCTTCAGCTCACACGGCTTCTCCCACTACCTGCTGTCACACCCCAGTGACCCCCTGGAGCTCATAGTCTCAGGTGAGGCTCCTGACCCTGTCCTCTCTGAGCTCAGTGGCTCAGTTCATGCCCTGCTGCCAGGAGAGCTCTGGGCAGGGATGGAGGGAGAGGGGCTCAGCCAGTGGGGGCTCAGCCCTCAGAGGGGAGGAGGACAACAGGGGCCCTCCCAGGCATGCCCATGCTCTTCTCCCTCACCTAGGGTCCAGAAGGTGCCAGGTGGGCAGAGAAATGGTCCTTGGGAAGCTGCAGGGCAGATATAGGGAGAGGTTCAATTTGATGTGGAGACCCAGGGGCAACCCCAGACTCTCACCCTCCTCTTGTCCTTCTACCCAGGATCCTTGGAGGGTCCCAGGCCCTCACCCACAAGGTCCGTCTCAACAGCTGGTGAGTCTCAGAGGCCTCTGTCCAGAGAGTTTCCAAAGCCCAAGGCCTGTCTCAAGACATGCTCAGTGGATCTAAGTCCTCGTTCCAATTCTCAGCTGGGCTTGCTTCCACGGATGTGGGAGTCGGGCAGCGACTTGGGAGGCACCACAGGCTCCCAAGGCCCTGAGGCTGGGCTGGTGAGGGGTGAGGGGGTCAAGGCTGAAGGAGATGTTGCGGGGAGCCGAGCTGATGTGGGGAGCAGGGCAGCCCCAGCCCTCACATCCCTGTTCTAACCCAGCAGGCCCTGAGGACCAGCCCCTCATGCCTACACGGTCAGGCCCCCACAGTGGTGAGTGAGGGGCTCTGAGTGGGAGGTGGGCAGGGTCCCGAGGAGGCAGGGGTGGGTTCTGTCCTAGGTTCAGGCTCCTCTGGAGGTGGTGATGTAGACAGGCCCCTCCCTTGCATGGGCCTCAGTTTCTCCAAGTGTAAAGGAGAGAGGCCTGCGGGTGGGAAAGTTCCTTTCAGCTCTGACTCCCAGCTGTGCCCTCCTGGGAGAGGAGGCCTCCCAGGGAACCTCCCAGACCCGATTCCACAAGGGCCCGTCCTGTCCCACCTGCAGCAGAGACGGTGACCTGGGGCAGGGGAGGGGAGCAGGGCGGTGGTTCAAGACAGTCAGGCTCTTTCCCTGCGACTCTGGGGCTTGGCTCTGGTGCAGGGAACAAGGGCTGCAGGTCAGACTCCCGGGTTTCCTTCCTAGCCCTGCCGCTTCCTGGCTGCAGGGGTCTGGGGCAGGCGATTCCCCTCTCTGAGCCTCAGTTTGTGCATCTGTGAAATGGGTGGAGAGAGGGTGGCAATCTCAGGTTGCACAACTGCTGTGAGGGTTGAAGGTACTGAAAGAAAGACCCAGCACACACAGTAGGTGCACACACAGTAGGTGTGCACATCAATGACATCATCCCCATTCCTGATGTCATCACGCCCAAGGTCTGAGAAGGCACTGGGAGGTACTGATCGGGGTCTTGGTGGTCTCCATCCTGCTTCTCTCCCTCCTCCTCTTCCTCCTCCTCCAACACTGGCATCAGGGAAAACACAGGACATTGGGTAAGTAGGAAATTGGGGGACCCGTGGGCTGATGGAGGGTGGGCTCAAGGCACCAGCCAAAGGGACTCCAGATAGGAGAGGTCAGCTTAGAAACTCTGCTCCAGAAATTCCCAGTGAGAAAATCTAGAAAGAAGAAAATAAATGAGGGAGTAATGGAAGTGCTTTATTCTTTCAGTTTTTCTAAACTTAGAAAGTATTTAAAACATCCTTGCAAGTGTATTTTCAGGTTTCCTTTCCTCTTGAGTTGCATGTGCAAGGCAGGTGGTTCTAACGTTCCCAGAGCTGAGACTCTGTCCACCTTCCCCCAGCCCAGAGACAGGCTGATTTCCAACGTCCTCCAGGGGCTGCAGAGCCAGAGCCCAAGGACGGGGGCCTACAGAGGAGGTAATTCTGCCCAAAGACCTCAGACTCCCACCCATCCCAACAGCCACCTCACTGCCCCTTACACTCCCGTATCCTCCCCCCAGGTCCAGCCCAGCTGCTGACGTCCAGGGAGAAAACCTCTGTGAGTGAGAGGCAGAGAGGGTGCACCTGGGGTGGAGCTGGGGGTCCCAAAATTTCAATAGCAATGGGGGCAGGAGCACAGGCTAGGATTGGTCAGGGACTCAGGGAGAAGTGGTCTGAACCCACACTGTGGGACCTCGGGGACATCACAGCCCCTCCCTGCGTTGCAGTGGCACTAATGGGAACAGGGCAGGGACCAGCAGGAATGAGAGGTCCCAGGGAACCTTCTCAGGAGATGAACCCCTTGCTCTACCCCAGCAGATGCTGCCGTGAAGAACACACAGCCTGAGGACAGGGTGGAAATGGACACTTGGGTGAGGCCCCGCCCCTGTCCCGGGCACCAAAGGCCTCCTGGTGCCAGATCTAATCCTGCAGGACTTCTCTGTCCTCCTTCCCCCGGCTCTCAGCATCGTCACGGTGGACCCCTCCTTGTCCAGCACGCTGCCTCCCGCCTGCTGGGACCTCACTCTCTCCTGGTGTCCTGGGACCTCGTGGGCCTCCTCCCGGGTCCCCTTCCTGCTCCTCATCCTCTGTTTGGCCCTCTGGTTGTTAGAGCGCTCCCCAGCCATCAGGAGGATGAGGAATAAATGAACCACCTCGGTCCCCTGGGCTCCCCTTCATTCATTCATCCAGCGAGTGTTCCCAGGGAGCTCACTGTGGATTGGGCTCCCCAGGGGAGCTGCAGACACAGCAGGGAGGAAAGCCGCCCCCGCCTCCTGAGCTCACCTCATGGTGGGAGACAAAATGCAAATGAATGCACTGTGTCCAGGGGTGCAATGTGCTGTAAGGAACATAAACCAGGGAAAGGGCAGAGAGTGTGGGGCAGTGGGGCCAGTCTGAATGGAAGGGGAGGGCTGTCTGCTCAGCTGTCATCTGAGAAGCCTGGACGGAGGGGGCCACACGATCCTCTAATGGACGAGCCCCTGCAGGCAGAGGAAACAGCCGTGCAAAGGCCCCGAGGCAGCAGCGAGCTCTTGCAGGAAGGCCCGTGAGGCTGCAGCCAAATGGGCAAGGTCAGAGTGAGGAGCAGAGGCCAGAACCACAGGGAGGGAGCGGCCAGACCCTCCACGGCCTTAGGGCATCCCTGAGATTCCATCAGGAAAGGGATGTAATCGGATCACCCCGGGAACAGTGGGGAAAATTGACTCCAGGGGGTCAGGAGGATTCAAGGACACCCCCCACCACTGTCTCTCTCCAGCAGAGCCCACACGATGAAGACCCCCAAGCAGTGACGTATGCCAAGGTGAAACACTCCAGACCTAGGAGAGAAATGGCCTCCCCTCCTTCCCCACTGTCCGAAGAATTCCTGGACACAAAGGACAGACAGGCGGAAGAGGACAGACAGATGGACACTGAGGTGAGTCCTTTCCTCTCCAGACCCCCAGGCCTCCCCCACCCCCACCACGTTCCTTCCCTCTCACTCTCCCCCCTGCAGCCTGCTGCATCTGAAGCCCCCCAGGATGTGACCTATGCCCAGCTGCACAGCTTGACCCTCAGACAGAAGGCAACTGAGCCTCCTCCATCCCAGGAAGGGGCCTCTCCAGCTGAGCCCACGTGATGAAGACCCCCAGGCAGTGACGTATGCCCCGGCGAAACACTCCAGACCTAGGAGAGAAATGGCCTCTCCTCCCTCCCCACTGTCCGAGGAATTCCTGGACACAAAGGACACACAGGCAGAAGAGGACAGACAGATGGACACTCAGGCTGGTCCTTTCCTCTCCAGGCCCCCAGGCCCCCCCACCCCCACCACGTTCCTTCCCTCTCACTCTCCCCCACTGCAGGCTGCTGCATCTGAAGCCCCCCAGGATGTGACCTATGCCCAGCTGCACAGCTTGACCCTCAGACAGAAGGCAACTGAGCCTCCTCCATCCCAGGAAGGGGCCTCTCCAGCTGAGCCCAGTGTCTATGCCACTCTGGCCATCCACTAATCCAGGGGGGACCCAGACCCCACAAGCCATGGAGACTCAGGACCCCAGAAGGCATGGAAGCTGCCTCCAGTAGACATCACTGAACCCCAGCCAGCCCAGACCCCTGACACAGACCACTAGAAGATTGCAGGAACGTTGGGAGTCACCTGATTCTGCAAAGATAAATAATATCCCTGCATTATCAAAATAAAGTAGCAGACCTCTCAATTCACAATGAGTTAACTGATAAAACAAAACAGAAGTCAGACAATGTTTTAAATTGAATGATCATGTAAATATTACACATCAAACCAATGACATGGGAAAATGGGAGCTTCTAATGAGGACAAACAAAAAATAGAGAAAAATTAATAAAGTCAAAATGTTTATTCTTGAAAACATTAATGATACATGAATCTTGGCCACAATGAGAAAAATAAAAATGAAAAAAGAGCAGGCATCCATTTCCATACAGGAACAAAATGGGAGGCAGCACTATAGACCCTACACACAGCTTTACAGAGGTGAAAGAAAACTGTCAGCAATTCTATGCTGACATAACAGAAAATGTAGATGAGATAGATGAAATATGCAAAATTACAGTTTACTTAATGAACATAAGGATAAATAGAAAAACTGAATCATCATACATAAACATATATAAAATGCATTGATCCGGTAATCAAAAATGTTCCCACAAAGTAAATGCCACTTCAGCAAGGTTTGTTGGTGGTTTTTTCAAACTCTTATGCACTCATGAAACTCACAGACACACACACACACAAACTTGCATAAATTTTCCCTGAGAATATTTTGTATATATTTACACAAATACATTTGATCAGACTAGGAACAAGTTGATACCAAAACCTGACAAGGAAACTACAGAATGGGAAAGTCATAGAAGATCTCTCACAGAAATATAAATCACTTAACAAACATTAACAAGTAAGATTCATGTCTCTATAAAATAGGCAGTATATCATGACCACACTGGTTTTTTATTATCCTTTAATTTTGTTTATGAAAAGCAAGGATAGCTTAATTTTCAAAAACTCAATCAATGTAATTCAGTATTTTAACAAAAGGAATGAAAAATTATCATCTCAAAAGACAAAGCTTTTGTCTGAGCACCTTTTCATATAGCTGCTGACCATTTGTATGTCTTCTTTTGAGAAATGCCTGTTTAGCTACTTTGCCCATGTTTCAAGTAGTTTTTGGTTTCTTGCTGTTGCGTTGTTTTAGTTCCTTACATATTTTTGCATATTAACCCTTTATCAGGTATACAGCTTGCAACTATTTTCTCCCATTTCTGAGTTGTCTCTTCATTCTGTTGTTTGCAGAAGCTGTTTAGAAGCCACACGTTTTGTCTATTTTTGCTTTTGTTGCTTGTGTTTTCAGGGCCATATCCAAAAAACCTTGCCCAGACCAACGTCTTGAAGCTTTTCTCCCACCCATTTTTGTATATGGGATAAGGGTTCAATTTCATTCTTCTTCATATGAATATCCCCAGGATGTGTCCTATGCCCAGCTGCACAGCTTACCCTCAAACAGAAAATAATGAAGCCTTCTTCCTCCCAGGAAAGGGGACGTTCAGCTGAGCCGAGCGTGTATACTGCTCTGGCCATCCACTAGCCCAGGGAGGACCCAGACCTCCACACTCCATGGAGACTCAGTTCTCCTAGGACCATTTATTCAAAAGGACTGCCCTCTCTTGTTCTTGGAAACTTTGTTGCGGATCAATTCACCATAAATGTGTGTGTTTCCTTCTTTGCTTTCATCCCTGTTGCACTGATCACTGAACCTGTTTCTATTCCAGTTCCATGATGTCTTCCTGGCTGTAGCTTTGTAGGATATTTGGGGATTCCATAGTGTGATATCCCCTTCTTCCCTTTGCTCAAGATTGCTTTGGCTATTTGGGGTCCTTTTGTAGTCCCATTCAAATTTTAGGATTGTTTTTCTATTTCTGTGGAAAACGACCTTGGAATTTTGTTAGGAATTGCATTGAGTCTGCAGGTATGAACTTTTTTTTAAAGTTCCAGGGCACATGTACAGGACCTGCAGCTTTGTTACATAGGTAGGCTTGTGCCAAGGTGGTTTGCTGCACCTATCAACCCATTACCTAGTTATTAAGCCCAGCATGCATTAGCTCTTTTTCCTAATGCTCTCCCTCCCTTCATCCTCTGCCCTCCCACTACAAGTCCCAGTGTGTGTTGTTCCCCTCCCTCTGTCCATGTGTTCTCATTGTTATATGAACATTTTAACAATGTTAATTCTTGCAGACCATGAACATAAGCCACCTTCCCATTTATATGCGTCTTGTTCAATTTCATTCATCAATGTTATAAAGATTTTAGTGCAGAGATATTAAACCTCCTTGGGTAAATTTAATTCTAAGTAATTTTTTAGCTATTATAAGTGTAATTTTTCTTTTGATTTCTTTCTGGATAGTTTGTTTTTAGTATATAGAGATGCTACCAATTTCTGCATGTTGATTTTGTATCCTGCAACTCTACTAAATTCGTGGATCAGTTCTAAAAGTTGTTTGGTTGAGTCTTTAGAGATTTTTATATATAAAATCATGTCAGCAAACAGAGACAATATCACTTTTTATCTGACTTGCGTGCTTTTGTGTATTTTTATTGCCTAATTGCTGTGTCTAGGACTTCTATTACTATGCTGAATAGAAGAAGTGAGAGCATATACTTTTGAGCAAGGATTCTTCCATCCTCCTCCTGCAGAAAGGACAGGTTCTAATTGCACTCTGGCTGAACTCCTAGCACTTCTCATGCACTTGTGTGCTCACCCCTCAGTCAGCCTCATTGGAAAGGGTCCAACTGAGGAAGGCACCAGTTGTATTTGCTGCTAAGTCCTGGCCACAGACAGTGGATGACAGATGATTATTTAAATAAAGATTAGCTTTCCTTTCAAAGTTGGAGTGCTAACCCACCCAATGTCCCTAAGGCTTCAGGGCAGGACCATGGAAAGAGGAGGAGGGAGGTTCTGAGAACTAGACAAGGGGCACTGAGGAGGCAGAAATGAATCAAGTGCTGTATCCAGGGAGATGTGGAGGAGACTGTTAGAAAATAGTAACAAAAAAAGGGAAGCCCAAGCAGAGAATTGTTTGGTAGAAAGAACACCCATGACCCAGGGTCAGTGCAGGAGTTATGTTTTCTTCCCCTATTTCCATGCATTTCTGCACTATGCACAGTGATATCGCTGTCACTTTCTCAGCCCTGCAGGCTTGTCAGAACCCAGTGACCGCCTGGAACTGGTGGTGACAGACGAGAGGACACTCAGGGGTCCCAGCCCCAGGCACTGCATTCAGGAAGGGGTTCGGCTCTCAGGGGTGTCTCCCTTCTCACAGCCCAGCCCTGGGGGATGATGCGGAAGGTGTGAGCCCCATTTAACATGGTGCTTCCTTCTCTCCTAGGATTCTACAGCAAATCCACCCTCTCAGCTCAGCCCAGCCCTGTCCTGACCTCAGGAGGTAAGGTGACCCCATTATGTCCTTCACGGCTGGGATTTGACAGGTTCATTCTGACTGTGGAAGGTGAACACAAGCTATTCTGTCTCCTGGACCCCGAAAAACAGTCCAATGGACAGTTCCAAGCCCTGATCCTAGCAGACCCCATGATTTCTAGCCACAGGTGGAGGTTTACCAGTCTGGTTTAGCAGACTTTAGCACCTGAGACCAAGAGCTCCAGCAGCTCACTAGATTCTGACCATACCTGGAGGCAACCTGGTGAAAGAAGAGGCTTGGAAGGAACCAGCCCTCTGAGTCCCAGCTCCTCGCACACTCCAGGTGTGCCTAGGGAGCCCTCCCATTTGACTCCACAGGGTCCTGTCATGGCCCATGGAGAGAGGTTGACCCTCCTGTGCTGCTCTGATGTTGGCTGCAAAATATTCTCTCTGTCCAAGAAAAAGATACATCACCTTCCCCAGAGTTCTGGCCAGAAGTTCTCCCAAGATGACTTCCCCTTGGGCCCTGTGAGCATCTCCCATGGGGGCCAGTACAGATGTTCAGTGGACACAACCTCTCCTCTAGGTGGTCAGCCCCCAGTGACCCCCCTGGACATCCTGATCACAGGTGAGAAGCCCAGCGGGTTCAGTTAGGGACCCAGGCTCTGTACAGGCCCTGCCAGGGGAGCCTAGGTGGTGATGGTTGGGATGAGGGGTGGGGGTCTCAAGGGAGGGAGAGGCAGAGAGAGAGAGAGGATGGATTGGCCGGGGACGGGGAGACTCAGAGAAAACAGAGACAGAGATACTGAGGGTCCCAGAGAGAGAGGCCTGGGGAAGTCTCAGCTCAGAACAAGGTGGGGCGGCTCCTCACCCATCCTTCTTCTCTCCAGGACAGATCCGTGAGACAGCCTCCCTCTCAGTGCAACCAGGCCCCACTGTGGTCTCGGGAGATAACATGGCCCTGCTGTGTCAGATGCAAAGCTGGGTGGACAGACACTTTCCTTCTTTCTGAGGAGGATGCAGCTGAAAAGACCCCACCCTCGTATCTAATATCAAAGTACCCTACTCTGTGGTAGAGGTTGAATTCTCCATGAGTCCCGTGACCTCAGCCCATGCAGGGACCTACAGGTGCTATGCCTCATAGAGTGTTTAACCCAAGATGTTGTTCCCCCAGTGACCTCCTGGTAATACAAGATTTACTAAGAAATTGTTTTAGGCAGATAGTAAGGGTAAAGGTTCTTGGTGGAAATTTTCCAGTAATAAGGAACAATCCCTGAACCATCTCTTTTCTAACAGAAATGACAGCTTAAATGGCCCGGCCAGCAAGCTTAATGTGCAAATGCCAGCCATTAAAAACTGGGTTCACTCAATATGGTGATTCCTACTGTCTTCTCTTTGTTACCACCTGTGCCAAGTGTGATGGCCACCTCCAGATAACACCATGTATTCTAAACATCATGGTGACCCGCATTTGCATATTAAAAGGCTAAGGTGGGAGGGACAGATTTTTTTGTGGGCTACGGAAATGACACACCTGGTCAAACCAATCCCCTGGGCCCTATGCAAACCAGACACCACCTCCTCCAGCCTCCCAATATAAGCAACCACTTTTCCACGACACATGGGGTTCCTGTTTGTTCCAAGCTCCCCTGCCTCTGTCTCTGTATGGGGAGCTGTTTTCTTCTTTCTTTCTTCTTTCTTGCCTATTAAACTTTTTGCTCCTTAAAACCACTCCATGTGTGTCCATGTCATTTTATCTAAACCTGTGTGAGACCAAAAACCCTGGTGTTCCTCTAGTTATCAAAGCAGTATCATTTTGGTGCACTGGCCAGGAAAGTGAATCTATTCATCAGACTAGTGAGTATGGAGTGAATCTCAACCTTAAATCTGTCCTTTAATTTCAAGGCTCTCTTCCAGTTCTCCTGTCACCAAACTTTCTCTCTCTATCCATGGTCTCTTTCTCTCCATATGTCTAATGTGCAGGAATCTTTACAGTGCAGGAAAACAGGTCTGTTAAAAAAATTGCAAATTGCAGCAGTCAGTAACTCATTAAATGTCTCTCTCTATGGTTTCTCTGGCAAGCACATGGTATTCCTAAGTGGTACCTAGTGGAAATAGAAATCCTCTTCATAAGATGCATTGCTAGTCCACTGCTTCCTTTCACACCACTAAAAACCGGGCTGTAAGCTACTTCTGTAAATGGGAGACCTCTGCTTTCTACAGTTAGGAGTAAAATGTCTTCCACATCTAAATTTTAGTCCCAATATTGTCCCATCCATTTGGTGCCTACATTCTTTTAAGGCACCTATTCTGTCTTCAATTAAGACAATACTCAATTAGTAAAGGAATTTTAAATTCAAAAGTTAACAAAAACCGTTTTTCTAAGGGTAAATGCTTTGGCAAGGGCCATAATAACCGGCAGTATAGCTCATTGCCTCCATTAAAGGAGTCTTGTCCAAAGGCAACATGGTCTTTCCAGAAATCCATTTTTCGGGAAGCCAGGCAAATCACAAAGGTTTAGAAAGTCAAAGGAAAATCACACAAGGCACATAAGCTAAGGTTGCATGGGTAAGCGTGTTTGGTCCCATAACTTGGTTCATCCGGTTCCATAGCTTGCAGAACCATGCCATAAATGCAGACACATTTAACATGGTTTTGGGATCCAGAAACCAGGAAGGGGAAAAGTCGGAGGACACTCGTCTTCTCCACTCTGGGTCATACAGAAAGGAAGGAAACGAAAAAAACGCTTTTATTCTCAATTCTTTTTCTAAATGGGTAATAAATTATCCTCAGCTTGCACTCCTCTGGAGTGCACTCTAAACCCTGGAACTTCTTTAACATCAAAACTTTAAAAATAAGTGGCTCATTTTCTTATGCACGAGGGCATGGCAACTTTACTAAACCTTTGCAAGCATTGTAAAATCAGCCCAGCTCTTTTAGCAATCATAACAGGCAGGCCCAGGGAAAATAGTTCTCCAAAATTAGAAAAGCAACTTTCAGGGGAACCATTAAATCATCCCCTTTATTTGAGGCTCCCTCAAATTCCCTTCCATTACAGAACCTTAGATAAATAAAGGGAAACTTAGGCCAATTTTCTAAAACCCCTGATATGTATATATAAGCTTTCCAAAATTTAACTCAGGTGTTTAACCTCACATGAAGGAATGTTATGTTGCTCCTAAACCAAACCCTAATAGCAGCTAAAATGCAGGTACCTCTGCAAGCAGCAAATAATTTTAAAAATAAGCAATATATCTCCTATACTACACCAAAAGGAAAAGAAAACAAACAGGGAAAGCAAAGAAATAGCAGAAACACCATTCCCAATAGGGAGGGAAGCAGTTCAGGTAAACAACCTTAACCCCATAGCTCAGAAAATGAATGAAAAAGCCCTTTTTAATATGCATTTTAAAAGGCCTACAGAAAACCAGGGCCAAACCTCTCAATTACTCTAA
The DNA here is from genome assembly GCF_029289425.2 of Pan paniscus. Classification (NCBI taxonomy): domain Eukaryota; kingdom Metazoa; phylum Chordata; class Mammalia; order Primates; family Hominidae; genus Pan; species Pan paniscus. The sequence goes on from NC_073269.2 coordinate 60,695,176, forward strand.
ACTGTCTATAATGGAACAAAAGCCAAATAAAAATCCTGTAACCTTTATAAAAAGGCTAAAAGAGGCACTAAAAAAGTATATCTTTTTATTCTCTAATTCAGTTAAGGAACAGCTCATCCTGAGGGACAAATTTATTACACAGGCAGCTCCCAATATTAAAAAAAAAAACTACAAAAGCAAGCTACAGGACCAAATAGCACCTTAAAAAACCTGAAGGTGGCCACTTTGGTCTTTTATAATATGGACCAAGAGGAGTCCTAAAAGAAAGAAAATAAGCTCAGGAGAAGGACAAAGTCTCTAGTAGCAGCTTTGAAGGCTCGCAAAGTCCCAGATCACCAAGATGCATCCTCTAGTTGCTATTAGTGTAGCAGGCCAGAATGTCCAGTCAGCAAAATGAAGCAACCTCCACTCTGTCCAGCCTGTGGCAAAAAACACTGAAAACAGAACTGCCCCCAGACGTGGAGGTCACTGAGTTCAAAACCAGTCTCACAGATGGTCCAGCAAAACTGATGGATCCTGGTGCTTGAACCTAGGCTCCAGTAGCTCAAACTGCCATTATAGCACAAGAGCCCTGGATAATTCTGGAAATTAAAGGAAGCAAAGTAGACCTCCTTCTAAACACTAAAGCTAGTCTCTCTCTCTTTTCTATTCTCTAATCCAGGCCTCCCTTCTTCCCACAGCACAACCATAAGGGGCATTTTAGGAAAAAGTCTAATCCAATATTTTCTCAACCTTAGTTAAAACATGCTTTCGGTCAGGCATGGTGGCTCACGCCTGTAATCCCAGCACTTTTGGAGACTGAGGTGGGTGGATCACCTGAGGTCGGGAGTTCAAGACCAGCCTGGCCAACATGGAGAAACCTCATCTCTACTAAAAATACAAAAAATTAGCCAGGAGTGGTGGCACATGCCTGTAATCCAAGCTACTTGGGAGGCTGAGGCAGGAGAATTGCTTGAACCCAAGAGGCAGAGGTTGCAGTGAGCCGAGATCGCTCTATTGCACTCCAGCCTGGGCAACGAGAGTGAAACTCCATCTAAAACAAACAAACAAACAAACAAAAAACCAAAAAACATGCTTTCAAGCCATTGAAGCCATTGTCATGATAGCTCTACTAGTCAGAAAAGCCTCCAAGTTAACCCTAGAAAATAAAAATAATTTAACTGTTTACAGCCCACATAATGTAGCAGAATCACTGTCCTCTAGGGGGAGCTCTTAGCTGGTAAACAGCCCGTAAAGCAAAAAGTAAATAAGGCAGAATAAGCAGTAGTCACTCTCCCCAGGCACAAACACTCAATTAGCTGAGTTAATAGCTCTTTAAAAAGCACTTAAATTAAGCAAGGAAAAGGTAACTAACATTTACACTAACTCCAAGTATGCTTTCTTGGTTCTCCATGCTCATGCTGCCATTTAAAACAAAAAAACATGTTCTTACTGCTAATAAATCTCCTATAAAAATATCACCAAAAAATAGCAGGTTATTATCCTTTTTTTTCTTCCGCAAAAAGTAGCAGGGATGCATTGTAAGAAACATCAAAGAATAAACAATAAGGTAGCCGAAGGAAATAAGTTAGCCAATCGGGCAGCTAAGTCAAAGGCATAAAAGCTTCAAGACCTTAATGCACTTCAAGCCCCTTCTAATCTAAAAAGGCTCCATAAGAGAAATTACACCTCAATATTCCCCTGAAAAAATAGAATAAGCCACTTCTCAAGGGCATACTTTTCAGCCCTCAGGATGGCTACAGTCAGGATGGCAAATTTATTGGTCAGCCTCCAGCCAATAGAAAGTTCTTAAAGTCCTTCACAAAGCTTTTCACTCAGGAAAAAATAAAACTTATCAATGTGCTCAAACATTGTTTTCAGACGGGAAACCTCTAGAATGGTTAACCACGTAACCTCTCTAGCTCACCTCCAACAAAAATTAACACAATAGCAGAAGCCCAGCCCTAGGAAATAAAACCATCTTTATTTAACTCAGGAAATTTAGTATTCGTAAAAACTCTCATCTCTGTCTCCTTCCCTAAGCCAAGCTAAAAAGGGCCCTACACTGTTCGTCTTTCAACCTCCTCGGCAGTAAAAGTTACAGGAATCAACTTCTACATGCATCACACTCAAGTCAAAGCCAAAAAGCTAAAAAACCAACCCCTGACAGTAAAAAAAAAAAAAAAAAAAAAGCTAAATATTAATGTAAAAAATTAGAAGATCTTAAGCTAAAAATCATAGAAGATAAGTAACTAAGTAAGGGCTACACATCTTACTCAGTCCCACTCCTACCCACCAAATATGTTTTATTATTTCTAACCTTTTCTCACAAAGTTCATGGCCAAATATTAAAACTTCTTTTTAACACATATTTGCAGCAAAATTTAAATATTCATAAAATCACATTTGTAACTTTCTGAATCCCCAAAGGAAAATGTTATATCTTGGCAAGTTTTTTTTTTTTTTTTTTTTTTTGAGACAGAGTCTCGCTCTGTTGCCCAGGCTGAAGTGCAGTGGCACAATCTCAGCTCACTGCAAGCTCCGCCTCCCGAGTTCACACCATTCTCCTGCCTCAGCCTCCCGAGTAGCTGGGACTACAGGCGCCCGCCACCACGCCTGGCTAATTTTGTGTATTTTTAGGGAGACGGGGTTTCACCATGTTAGCCACGATGGTCTCCATCTCCTGACCTCGTGATCCACCCACCTGGGCCTCCCAAAGTGCTGGGATTACAGGTGTGAGCCACCACACCCGGCCAGCAAGTAAAGTTTTAAACAAAAATTACTGGCCAGAAAAAAAAAAAGCCATTCTTGTGAAAATTGTTGTAGTCACACTGCTATTTGCAATGAAACTATACTCTGTGGCACCCACAATGTAGAATTCTGGTTGTAAAATTGTAATTGTGGTAATATTTTGCCTGATTATCATCCTTATAACAAAATTAATAATTGCAGAAAAAATTTAATCAAGGTTGTTTTGCTTATAGCAGAAGTAATAGTAACGAATAAAAAGCAAGCATTAAAGTTTTACTAGCATTAAGTGTAATAAAACTTTTTACCAAAGGTTGGTGATATAATGCACTGTAAGCTATAAAAAGGTTATAAAAACATTTACATAAAAAAGGATTTTGTATGGTGAATACTTGTCCTAAAAGAAAATAACTGGTTGTTTAAAGGAAGAATGTTTAGGACAAGTCTAAAAGTTTAAGTATGTTGTAAGAGAGTCTGTGAAAGTCATAAAAAATTTAATAATTAAAAAAAGTCAAAATTAACGCTAAAGTTATTTTAGCCACCCAATAATGTATTTCTCCCAATCATACTGCAAGTAGTAAAAATGGCCTAAGCCTAAAGTTATTCTCTAATGGCACGTTAAGGAGGGAACATATGCTTTTCTCTAGGAAAAAGTTACTTTTACAGTAACGTTCCTGGTAATGTACACTGACATCTAGTGGAGGGAAACCTGTATTGCAATCCATTGATACAACAACAGGTGTCAAACTCCACTGCCACTTAGGGTCTGTAGGACTCCCACTAACGATGGTGTTGTTTTTTTTTTTTTTTTTGAAACAGAGTCTTGCTCTGCTGCCCAGGCTGGAGTGCAGTGGCACAACCTCAGCTCACTGCAACCTCTGCCTCCCGGGTTCAAGTGATTCTCCTGCCTCAACCTCCCAAGTAGCTGGGATTACAGGCACTCACCATCATGCCCGGCTAATTTTTGTATTTTTAGTAGAGACGGGGTTTCGCCATGTTGGCCAGGCTGGTCTTGAACTCCTGTCGTCAGGGGATCTGCCCTCCTCGGCCTCCCAAAGTGCTGGGATTACAGACATGAACCACCACACCCAGCCCCAATGGTGGTAATCTTAATACTCATATTCTAACCCTATATTTTAAACCTTCTTGTAAAATTTCTCTCTTTTTGCCTAAAAGTAATTAAACTCCAAACGGTGCTGCAAGCAAAGCCACACATGGACACGCCATTCTTTTGAGAAACCTTAAATCAGCCTCAGAAAAAGGCCCAACTGCTGTTCCCCCACACAACACCCCTTTTCAGCAGGAAGTAGCCAGAAAGAACCATGATCCAACACGCACTAACAGCAGTTAGCTTTGCCTCTCTTTAAGGGGAGGAATAATACAAGAGTTATTAAGGAATTATTTTAGGCAGATAGTAAGGGTAAAAGTTCTTGGTGGAAATTTTCCTGTAATAAGAAACAACCCCTGAACCATCTCTTTTCTAACAGAGAAGCTGTCTTAAAGAGCCTGGCCGGCAAGCTTTAAAATGCAAATGCTGGCCATTAAAACATGGGTTCATGCAATATGGTGATTTCTGCCATCTTCTTATCACCACCTGTGCCAAGCGTGATGGCCACCTCCAAATAACACAAAGCATCATGGTGGCCCACATTTGCATATTAAAAGGCTAAGGTGGGAGGAACAAGTTTTTCGAGGGCTATGTAAATGACACACCTGGCCTAACCAATCCCCTGGGCCCTATGCAAACCAGACACCGCCTCCTCCAGCCTCCCAATATAAGCAACCACTTTTCCACCACACACGGGGTCCTTCTTTGTTCCAAGCTCCCCTCCCTTGGCTCTGTACAGACGAGCTCTTTTCTTCTTTCTTTCTTCTTTCTTGCCTATTAAACTTTTTGCTCCTTAAAACCACTCCACGTGTGTCCTTATTGTTTTATCTAAACCGGCATGAGACCAAAAACCCTAGTCACCAAAGCCATATCACTGGAGCTCATGGTCTCGGGTAAGAAACCTCCAACCCGTGTCCATTGAAGCTGGCATTAGTCGTGTGAATGTAGAACTTCATGTTAGTAACACAGCTTTTAAAATGTTTCCCTAAATTGAGGCGGAGCTTGCAGTGAGCCAAGATCGTGCCATTGCACTCCAGCCTGGGCGACAAAGAGAGACTCCATCTCAAAAAAAAAAAAAAAAGTTTCCCTAAATTGTATATTTTTACTGTATACAACATGTGGTATTGCAACATTCCTATTTGTGGGTTGGCTAAATCGATCTAATAAACATACACATGAGTTCACATACTTACTACTGTTTGTGGTGAGAACACTTAAATCTACTCTCACAGTGATTTTCAAGAATAGAATATATCGTTATTAACTATAGTCACCATGTTGTAGCATAGATCTGGAAGTTATTCTGTCAAACTGGAATTTTGGACCCCTCTATCAACATCCTCCCAAGATATAGGAATAAATGTGAGCACATCAAAAGACACCCAAACCATTACTTATTATAAAAATTCATAGGAATCCACAATGAGACACTACTTCAAACACTGGACTGACCATATTCTTTTTTTTTTTTTTTTGTATTTTTTTTTTAATTGATCGGCCATATTCTTAAAAATAACAAACGTCAGGAAGGGTGTGCGGAAAAGAGAACCTTCACGCACTGCTGGCATGATTGCGAAATTTTTCAGTGACTGTGAAAAGTGGTTTGGAGGCTGGGCATGGTGGTTCACGCTTGTAATCCCAGCACTTTGGGAGGCCGAGGCAGGAGGATCACCTCAGATCAGGAGTCTGAGACCGGCCTGGCCAAAATGGCAAAACCCCTTCTCTACTGAAAGTGCAAAAATTATCCGGGCACGGTGGTGGGTGCCTGTAATCCCAGCTACTCAGGAGGCTGAGGCAGGAGAATAGCTTGAACCCAGGAGCAGAGGTTGCAGTGAGCCGAGATCGTGCCGCTGCACTCCAGCCTCGGTGACAGAGCCGGACTCCATCAAAAAGAAAGAAAGAAAGACAGAGAGAGAGAGAGAGAGAGAGAGAGAGAAAGGGAAAGAAAAGAAAAGAAAGAAAGAAGAAAAAGAAAAAAGCGGTTTGACAGTTCCTTAGGATGTCAAGGTTTGACAGTTCCTTAAGATGAACCTAGGAAGGCTTATATGCTGTTGGTGGTAAATTAGCTCAACTTCTATGGAAAACAGCATAGAGGTTTCTCAAAGAACTAGATACAGAACTGCCGTTTGACCCAGCAATCCCACTACTGTAAAAGAAATAATTATATTAAAAAAGACACACGGACCTCGTATGTTCACCGTGGTGCTATTCACAATAGCAAAGTCATGGAACCATCCTAGATGTCCATACATCGTGGCATGGATAAAGTAAAAGTGGTAAATATATAGCCCAGAATACAGCATAGCCATAAAAAATAGTGAAATCATGTCCTTTGCAGGAACATGGATGGAGCTGGAGGCCATGATCCTACGTGAACTAACTCAGAATCAGAAGACCAAACACTGCATGATCTCACTTACAAGTGGGAGCTACACAATGGGCACTCATGGACATAAAGATGGAGATAAACACAGGGAAACCCAAAAGGGGGGAAGGGTGGGAGGAGGGCAAGAGGTTAAAAAAATATATTAGGGCTGGGTGCGGTGGCTCACGCCTGTAATCCCAGCACTTTGGGAGGCAGAGACGGGGGGATCACCTGAGGTCAGGAGTTCGAGACCTGCCTGGTCAATGTGGAGAAACCCCATCTCTACTAAAAATACAAAATTAGCCGGGCATGGTGGTGCACGCCTGTAATTCCAGCTACTCGGGAGGCTGAGGCAGGAGAATTGCTTAAACCCGGAAGGTGGAGGTTGCGGTGAGCCGAGATCGCACCACTGCACTCCAGCCTGAGCAACAAGAGTGAAACTCCATCTCAAAAAAAAAAAAAAATCTATCTATCTATTTATATATATATATATATATAGACACACACACACATACCTACACCAAACAAGCACATGTACCTTTTGAATATAAAATAAAATAAAATAAAATAATAATATAAAATAAAATAAAAAATAAACCTAGAATTACTCTATGATCTAGAAATTTCACTTCTAGGTATATGACTAAAGGTTTAGGTTATACAAGACGAATGAAGTTTGCAATGTACCCTACAACATTTTGTCTTTAGTTAACAATACTGCATCATGAAGTTAAAAATTGGTAGGAGAATTAACTCTTCTTACCACAATAAAAAAAAAGACTGATAGTAGATATTGTGAAAGGAAATTAAATTTGGGGACCCCACACTCATTTAGCTAAGGGGGAAAGTCAAGCTGGGGACTGGGTCACACAAACCTGCCTCTCCATTTTGGTTCTTGAATAAGATGGCTACAAGGTGAAAAGCTACATGACCCCCCGCCACGTTTTGCCCACAAGAAGATTCCTAGTGAGCTGTTAAAATTTCACCACGGCAATGTATATTGATAGCTTATCTTTCCAATGTATATTGATAGCTTATCTTTCCAGTGTATATTGATAGCTTATCTTTCCAGTGTATATTAATAGCTTATCTTTCCAGTGTATATTGATAGCTTATCTTTCCAGTGTATATTGATAGCTTATCTTTCCAGTGTATATTGATAGCTTATCTTTCCAGTGTATATTAATAGCTTATCTTTCCAGTGTATATTGATAGCTTATCTTTCCAGTGTATATTGATAGCTTATCTTTCCAGTGTATATTGATAGCTTATCTTTCCAGTGTATATTGATAGCTTATCTTTCCAGTGTATATTGATAGCTTATCTTTCCAGTGTATATTGATAGCTTATCTTTCCAGTGTATATTGATAGCTTATCTTTCCAGTGTATATTGATAGCTTATCTTTCCAGTGTATATTGACAGCTTATCTTTCCAGTGTATATTGATAGCTTATCTTTCCAGTGTATATTGATAGCTTATCTTTCCAGTATATTGATAGCTTACCTTTCCAGTGTATATTGATAGCTTATCTTTCCAGGTACAGTCTCCCCAGCCCATCAGACACAAATGCATATCTGATCATCCCCCCGCCCAATTTTGTGTATGTTTATCTTATGTAAAATGCAGATTCACTGCATTTTTTCCTCTGCCCCATTTGTTTTTGTCGTCTGATGTAAAAAGTGCAGATTCACTGAACCAGACAAAGGCATGAATGACTATTTTTTTAAAAAATACAGATTCACTGAGCTAGACAAAGGCATGCGTAACTATTTTTCCTTACCCTCCTTTTACATGAAAATTGTGTGCTTCTCAATATCCCGCCCTTTACCCTTTAAATTTGGATCTCTCAAAATCATCTTCAGAGAAAGGCAAAGATCTGTCTCCCAGGTACATCTTTAACTTTGGCAAATAAATCTCCTGAAATGATAAGAGACTTATCTTATTGGACAATATCCAAACACTTGTACCCAAGTGTTTATAGAAGCATTATTCACAATAAAAAGATAAAAGTATCACAAATGTCCACCAACCAACGTGTTGCATCCATATGTTAGAAATTTACTCATCCATAAAAATGAAGTACTGATGCATGCTGCAATTTGGAGATTCAAAATATGAAGCTAAGTGAAAGAAGCCAGACCGAAAGGTCACGTATTGTATGATTACATTGATATAAAATGTCCAGCAGCTGGAAATCCACAGAGACAGAAAGCAGATTGATGGTTGCCTGGGGCTGAGCAGGGGTAGGGAGAGGAGAGGGACTGCTCCATGGAACGGGGTTCCTTTTGGGGTGATGAAAATCTTTGGGAACTAGAGGTGGCAGTTGCAACAATGAAAATCTACTAAATGCCACAGAGTTGTATATATATATATATATATATATTTTTTTTTTTTTTGAGACGGAATTTCACTCTTATTGCCCAGGCTGGAGTGCAGTGGTGTATTCTCGCGTCTCTGCAACTTCCGCCTTTCAGTTTCAAGCGATTTTCCTGCCTCAGCCCCCCAAGTAGCTGGGATTGCAGGTGCCCACCACAACACCTGGCTAATTTTTCTCTATTTTTAGTAGAGACGGAGTTTCACCATGTTGGCCAGGCTGGTCTTGAACTCCTGACCTCAGGTGATCCACCCGCCTCGGCCCCCCAAAGTGCTGGGATTATAGGCGTGAGCCACTAAGCCCAACCTAGAGTTGTATACTTTTAAAGGGTCAATTTTACATTATCTGCATTTTACTTCAGTGAATGGAAATTTAAGAAAAAAGAGCATGGTTCTATGCAGATTTCTTTTATCTTAAAAAGTTGCAACATGACCCAGTGTTGTTTTTTTTTTTTAATGTGAGGTAGGATTCCTAATAAGTGAGAGATGTCCTAAGTCCCACAGTGTTCAGACATGAAGCTGATCTTTTCACCTTACCTCTTAAATTCTAATGTGACTGAGTACAGAATTTGGGATGAGCTCCAGGATTCCTGCAGTCTGTAACTTTTTCTGACACTCTACCATTCCACCCGTGATGACGGATTGTTCCTGACTTACCTTTGGAACATAAAGTCTCTTACACCACGTGTCTGGATCTGGTAAAAGAGATTACACGAGATTGAGAGCCTTACATGTCTCAGGCAATACTCATCCTCAAACCAACCCTGAGATATGGGTCATTAACTTCTTCTACAAGGAGGAAAATGGGAAAGAGGTGTTACATGATCAAGGCCAACCATCAGTAAATTCCACCCTCATGTCTTACATTAACACCTGTTCATTTTCTCCGGGGATCACTCTTGCCCAAAGCATGGAGATAGAATCCATGCTATCAGCTGAGGGCTGTGAGCAGGGAAGAAAAGAGGTAGTAAGGAAGGAGAAATTACTCAGATGTTTTGACAGAGAGTGACCCTGTTTGCCCCAAGAACACTTGCGGGTTACAGTCCTAATCTTACCCCCAAAGTGTTCCCAGACCAAACTGAGGGTCGGGCTGCTATTTCTCATGGCCCAATAATGAGATGCGGATGAACTGGGGAGGAGGAGAGTTTTTATTTCTGTTACCGGTTACAGGGAGAAGGCCTGGAAAATATCGCCAGACCAACTCAAAATTACAAAGTTTCCCAGAGCTTATATACCTTCTAAGCTATTTATTAAAAAATGCAGCTAAGCTATTTTCTAAGCTATCTTCTAACCTAAGCTAAGAAGATAGCTAAGCTTCTTCTAAGCTATCTAAGCTAGATAAGCTTCCAAGCTATCTTCTAATAAGTTTAGAAGATTCTAAGCCATTAAGCTATCTAAGCTATAGTCTTCTAAGCTTAGAAGCTTAGCTATCTAAACTAAGCTAAGATATTCTAAGCTTCTAATATCCATCTTTCACATCACCCATTTCCTGCACGGGATATGGCATGCCAGAGACCCAGGAGATGTTTTCTGCATGAATCTAGTAATAAACAAATACCTGCATCCCTCAGGGCTGATAAAGAGTCTATAAACCTCAGATGGAGAGTCTAGAATGTTAGAACATAAACCAGGGAATGTGTCAGATGCCTAAGGACCTTCACAGCAATTCTAGCAATTCTTCATAAAAGCAGCTGTCTTTTACTAAGCATAGTTCATCAGGTTATCTCTAGGCATATAACGAAAATAATAATAATAGTAAAAAATAGCCTACATTATTGAGTGACTGCTAAGAACATGGTAGAATTTCACTTTGTACATCACATGTATTAACTGTGTAGTTCCCCACCAAAACCATGTAAGGTAGATACTAGCACTATACTAAGTTTATATATGACACAGTATCAATGTGGGTAACTTTCCCTAAGTCACGAAGTTAAAAGGGGCAGAGCTGTGATCAAATCTCAGGCTTCCTGGCTCCAGAGTCTTCCCTGTTAGTTCAACTGATTGCTTCCTATGAGAGGTAGAATATAATAATCTCTGATTGTCAACCCACCAAATATCCTTACAAAGAAGACACTTTTATTATTGCAATTTTATAGAAAAGCAAAGTGAGCCTCAGAGAGGCAAAGTGACTTTCCCAAGGAGACAGAGATAGCAAGAGGCAGATGTAGGTTTTGAAAGTACTGTGATGTAACTCCAAGCCTGTTGCTTTTTTTTTTTTTTTTTTTTTGAGACCGAGTCTTGCTCTGTTGCCCAGGCTGGAGTGCAGTCGCGTGATCTCAGCTGTCTGCAAGCTCTGCCTCCTGGGTTCATACCATTCTCCTGCCTCAGCCTCCCAAGTAGCTGGGAGTACAGGCACCCGCCACCACGACTGGCTAATTTTTTTTTTTTGTATTTTTGGTGGAGATGGGTTTCACTATATTAGCCAGGATGGTCTCGATCTCCTGACCTCATGATCAGCCCTCCTCAGCCTCCCAAAGTGCTGGGATTACAGGCGTGAGCCACTGTGTCTGGCCCCAAGCCTGTTACTTTTTAGTCAATACCCTATAAACTGGTTTCCTGAACATGGTCTGGAAAGAGATGACCTGAGGTGGATGAGGAAGAACCAACTCTAAATGCCACCCTGGGCCGTGCTAGTGGTTGTCCTGCTGGGTGAGCGGCCAACATCATAAGCTTCTGAATTCCATTCCTATTCAGAATCCATGGAGTGGATGTGTCTTTTTCCAATTTATTCTGATGCATTCGCTAAATATTTATTAGACACCTTCAGGGAATCTCTATTTAGGAGTCTCTAAGAGGGGGCCCAGCTCATACAAATGTATCAACTAACACACCAGAAAACAGTGGAAGCCGTGTTGCCTCCTGGACTCTGACCATGGTGCTGAAACCGGAGTTCATGGCAACATCCCAGTCAGTGCTATGGACAGCGACCACAGGAGCTACTCTCCTGGGGCTGGGGCCTGACAGAGGAAATAGGAAGGGTGTCTAGATACAGGGCCAGGTCTGTTGGAGACCTTGAATAGGAGCCAAAATTGAACAGGATGTGGGGAAGCTCAAGAGGTAGATGACGTCTAGTTGGACCATGGAATGTTGCTATCTAAATAGGCAATTATTTTTGTACTCTACACCAGGGTAGGCAGACAGGAAGCCAAGAGGGAAGCATCCTGGAACTTCCTTCGTCATACAGAATACTGAGTTTCCTTGGCTGCTTATGAGTGTATATTATGAGTGCAATAAAGTTTGAGTGCGATTATCCCTTAGACTAAAATCTGTTTTTGCAAGAGTTCTTCAGAGAAATGGAACCAATCAGATGTTTATTTATGTATACACCTATCCTCTGTCTATCTAGCTATCTATTTATTTCTCTAGGAATGTGCATTATGAATACAATATTGCCCCTCTTACTGTGGGCCAATGTTTGTTCCATGTTTTAGCCAATGAACCAGACAAACTGTTAGAGCCATGTCTAGCTCACTGAGATGCAACATTAAATGCAAGATCTCTCCTTAGTAGGTCCATATCAATAACATTGGCCTGGCTCAACTTTATCTTCCTTTCACCATTATCCAACACACTTAATGTCCATTCGCACACATGTTCCCTAGATTTCTAGGTGTATAAATCAGAAGAACTTAGTAGTCACTTTGGAGTGTAGCACATTTCCCCATGGATTACACATTGAACCTATGGCTTAGAAGCAAAGATGGGTAGTGGGGGCGGATCCTGAGGAAAATTAGCACTGTCTTGCCTGGCAACTGCCTCCGCGGAGGCCACTATTGTTTCCTCAGACAGTGCAGGGTTAATCTCCTCAGATGCAGGGGGAGAGAATGCTTCCATTGTCAAAGAGCATGATTAAGGAACTCACTGTCCTTACCTTCATCAGTGTCTTTCACACATCCCTATTCCAAATGTCAAGATTCCACACCTTCCGAATCATTACCCTTAAAGTAGACACCCTTTGAGGCTGGGAATTCCATTTGTATTGTAATTTAGCCACTTGAAGGGTGAGTTTCTGGGTTTGCTTTTTCTTTTTCTTCTTTTTTTCAGACAGAGTCTTGCCCTTGTCCCCCAGGCTGGGATGCAATGGCACGATCTCGACTCACTGCAACCTCCACCTCCTGAGTTCAAGCAATTCTCCTGCCTCAGCCTCTTGAGTAGCTGGGATTACAGGCACCCACCACCACACCTGGCTAATTTTTGTATTTTTAGTAGAGACGGGATTTCGCCAAGTTGGCCAGACTGGTCACGAACTCCTGACCTCACATGATCTGCCCACCTCGGCCTCCCGAAATGCTAGGATTACAGGCGTGAGCCACTGCACCTGGCCCCAGGTTTGACTTTTCAAAAGCCTCAGCCCTGTGGCTACAAATGATGAGTATCTTTTAGGGCAGACATAGAAGTCTTAGCTCATTTATGTTTGCACTTGAACTGAAAATTCAAATCTTTGAATTCATCCTCTTCTTTCCCCAACTTTGTCCAGTGACAACCCAGCCAATCTCATTATGCTCATTAGTTTTCAAAAACATTCGAAAGTATTATGTACATGATCACTCAGATTCTTTTTTTTTTTTTTTTGAGACGGAGTCTTGCTCGGTCGCCCAGGCTGGAGTGCAGTGGCATGGTCTCCGCTCACTGCAAGCTCTGCCTCCCAGGTTCATGCCATTCTCCTGCCTCAGCCTCCCAAGTAGCTGGGACTACAGGCGCCCACCACCACACCTGGCTAATTTTTTTGTTTTGTTTTTTTTTTTTAGGAAAGATGGGGTTTCACCGTGCTAGCTAGGATGGTCTCGATCTCCTGACCTCGTGATCCACCCGCCTCGGCGTCCCAAAGTGCTGGGATTACAGGCGTGAGCCACCGCACCCGGCCCACTCAGATTCTTATAAATGTTTGTTAGGCGTTTCCAATGATGACATTTGGTGTATCCCTATGGCCACATCATGTTATGCACTATCAACACTACTGGAAATGGAGTCATTAGTGTTTTTAAATCTAATCAAATTAGAAAGCCGATTTCAGAAACTTTGGATCCAATTCAGAAAACTGATCCTTAAAAATTCTGTTCCTTTGGAATCATCCCTGGAACCAAAATGATTTTTTTTCAAGGGTTCTCCAGAGAAATTGAACCAGCAGAATGTTTATTTATGTGTCTATCTGTGTATCTATGTATCTATCTATGTATCTATCTATTTATCTATCTATCTATTTATTTGTTTATCTATTCATTTACCTAGGAATTGGCTCATGTGATTGTAGGAGCTTGGTGAGTCCAAAATCTGCAGGACAGTAGAGTATCCTGGAGACTCAGGAAAGAGTTGTAGCAAACTAAAAAATCCAAAGACAATCTGCTGGAAGAATTTCTTCTTGCTCAGGGGAGCTCGCCACTATTATTTTATTATTATTTTGCTCACAAGGCATGTATTATCCTATAACATATTGGATTTTCTATTAATTTTTGTTGTTGTCTAATATCCATCTTTCTCAACTATAATATTGATTCAATACAGACACTTTTTTAGAAGTCTTTCTGTCTTTTTTCTGATACATCTTATACACCAAGAATCACATTTGACACATTAGATACTTAATGTGTGCCCATGAAAACAGTGAATAAAAGTTTCTCCACTTCTTCCAAGTTTATTTTTAACACTGGAGCAAATGATTTCTACTTGATTCTCTCTTTTTTTCTCCCTTCCAGGCTGCCTTTAGTGCAAAGTCCTCAGAATGGAAAAATATTCTGGGGGAGGCAAAACCTTAAGGTTGGCAAGAAACAAACCCCAGCCTTATCCTTACTTTCCTTCTCTCAGTTAGATCTCAATGTCCTTGGCTGCAATGCCGTCTCTACCTAGTCTACTTCAAGCTTCCCAGATATGATTTCCTCTCTAAGTTTCTCTGTCTCTTCCTGTCTCTATCTCTCTATCGTTCTGTTTCTTTCCATCTCTCTCTTTCTTGCTCCAACTTTCTCAGTCGACTAAAACTAATAGCTACGAATAGCTTTCAGTAATTTGAACATTTCAGAGATGTTTTCCTAGATCAACTGAAATCCCTATGCAAACACTGTCACTGTACTTGCAGATGAAATGATAATCACTTCCCGGCAAGAAAAGGATCTCATGGTAGTCTTAAGTCTTTATCTCAGGGTTAAGATGCCCCCTTTTGTGGAGGTGCTTAGACTGTGACTACGGCAGTTGCTTTCGGAGCAAGAAACTGCATTTGGTAAGCGGACCTTCTTTCAGTTAGAGAGCCATATTCTTAGAGATGTAGAATATTTGTTGCAATATATATATATTATGGTGTAGACATCCCCGTCTATTTCCCCTAAGGTCAAAACTGAACATGGAAAAGAAACATGGGGCAGGGGTATTTTCGGAGAGTTCCTGAGACAAGAACCACCCCAGCCTTCCCACTCAGGGCTGCCTGGCATCTCCTGTTTACCTTCTCTATCATAGCCCCACCTGAAAGACTCTGTCTGAATAAATATACCAAACCTCATAGTCTTAGCTCTCCTCTTAGTAGGAGGGGTAAGTGTGTGTTCAGGTCTTGGCTCCTGTTCAGACACCTGTTGTCTAATGGCAACTGGTACTTAGGACATTTGAAATATCTCTGGTGGCTGCATGCTGCACTTTGGTTGGCAATGGCTGTACATCTCTGAAAACTTTCTGTGATGATTGCAAAACGGTACACTTTCATCTCCTTTCTTATGGGTTCCAGGGAGCCAGTTGCACTTGATTTCACCAGTAATATATGTCTATAGACAATTTCTCGGATCAGCGTGAAGAAGGTAAATTATATCTTTCATTTAGAAAAATATAAATCTCAATTTTACAAAATGTGACTAAGAATTGTCAAGGCTTAGAGAGCAGGAATAATCAGGGACTATATGGGTGTTCATGTCTGATAAATGCAACTCTGATCCTCAACCATATTTAAAAGCGCTTTCAGAGTTCCCAAACCTTTTCATCTGCTCCAGATTCACTGGGTTCTGAAGCCAAAGCTTTCCGAAACTGTTCTTCCTCTCAGCCCCTAAGCAGTGAGCTCTTGGTCTGTTCTGACAGCTGAGATCCTAGCCACGGGAGCTGGGAGGTGAGGAATTTCCTGTCACTATCCCAGAAAGTAAAATATAGCCTCATTATTTCCCAATTGTGTTTCCATAAGAAAAACAAAGAATTCGATAAAAGAAACAAAGACTAGTATTTACTTTTTCATAAATGATTGTAGTTACTGAAGGACATATGGGGCCCATAATCACAACGGGTCTAGGACTCACAGGTATTTTCTTGTCTCCATTATTTACCATAATTGTGTCATTCTCACTCCTGCTTAAATGATTTATTTGGTATAATTTAAATGTATTGGTATGTTTTCTCTATGACTTAATGGGCAACATGCCTCTTTCTCTAACTTGTGTTTGGTGGTTTGTTGATCTCTGATACAAATTTGCTAAATATATTCTGGTTGTTGTTATAAAATATTTTCTTTCCAAGAAAATTTTCCAACAGGTTCATGTGCACATCATATGTGAAATTCATATTCTTTTCTTATTCTCTTGTTTTTCTCCCCATCCTCTACAACACTTGGGCCAAACTGTTATGGATTATTGTGTATCCACCAAGAAAGGGCTTTGAGTTTTTAAAGTATCTATTTCTCTGAACTAATCTGTAATTTCCAAGAATCTAATATTTCTCAATTTTTAACACCAATTATTTTACTTTGTAATTTAACAACTTGTTAATTATTAAACAAGTAAAAAATGCAAAAATAAAGACTATGTTTTGATAGTTTCTAATTTATATTCTTTGGAAAATGTCTAAATTTTAAGAAATTAAAATTTTTTTCAAATTGAATGTGGCTAGAAATAATAATTTTTCACTGCATGGCATTACGTAAGTGTAATAGAATTCTACTCTCATCCTACTTTAGATAATGCCAAACTGAGAAACCATTATTAATTTATTTTATTTTTGTCTAGTCATGAAAATGAAAAGTTGCCATCAGAAGAATCATTATGGAAAGTGAAAGTATGATGCCAAATTAAATATTTGTCAAATAAATGTGTTTTTTTAACTTTTAGGTTCAGAGGTACATGTGCAGGTTTGTTATATAAGTAAATTGTGTGTCACAAGGGTTTGAAGTACACATTATTTTGTTATCCAGGTGATAAGCATAGTACCAAATAGGTAGATTTTCTATCCTCACTCTCCCCACTTCCTCAGCCCTCAAGAAGGCCCCACTGTGTGCTATTACCTCCTATGTATCCATTATGTACTCAGTATTTACTTCCAACTTATAAGTGACAACATATGGTATTCAGCTTTCTTTTTCTGTGTCAGTTCTCTTAGAATAATGACCACCAGGTCCATTAATGTGGCTGAAAATGACAGTATCTTATTCTTTGTTTTGAGGCAGAATCTCTCTGTCACCCAGGCTGGAGTGCAGTGGCACTATCTCAGCTCACTGCAGCCCCCGCCTCCCAGTATCAAGCAATTCTTGTGCCTCAGCCTGCTGAGTAAATGGGATTACAGGTGTGCACCACCACACCCAGCTAGTTTTGTTTTGTTTTGTTTTGTCTTGTTTTTTGAGATGGAGTCTCGCTCTGTCGCCAGACCGGAGTGCAGTGGTGTGATCTCAGCTCACTGCATCCTCTGCCTCCCGGGTTCAAGCGATTCTCCTGCCTCAGCCTCCTGAGTAGCTGGGACTACCAGGTGCACACTACCATGCCCAACTAATTTTTGTATTTTTAGTAGAGATGGGGTTTCACCATGTTGGCCAGGATGGTCCCAATCTCTTGACCTCGTGATCCGCCCACTTCAGCCTCCCAAAGTGCTGGGATTACAGGCATGAGCCACTGCACCTGGCCAGTTTTTGTATTTTTTTTTTTTAGTAGAGATGAAGTTTTGCCATGTTGGCCAGGCTGGTCTCAAACTCCTGTCCTCAAGTTATCCACCCGCCTCGGCCTTTCAAAGTGCTGGGATTACAGGTGTGATATATATGATATATATGTGTCCTCATGGACACAGAGAGGGGAACTTCACACACCAGGGCCTGTCAGGGGGTTGGGGTGGGGAGGCAGGGGAGGGATAGCATTAGGAGAAATACCTAATGTAGATGACGGGTTGATGGGTGCAGCAAACTGCCATGGCACTTGTATACCTATGTAACAAACCTGCATGTTCTGCACATGTATCCCAGAACTTACAGTATAATAATAATAATAATAAAAAGAGTGGTATCTGGGCTATAAGTTCCCTGCAGAGGGTTGCATCATCTATTTTGTCACTGCCCCCACCCTAATGTTTGTAGGCTCATATATTATGCCAGTTAATATGCAAAGACTTAGGGATTTAGTACTGAATAAAAATGAGAATGGCCATGGCCTCATATTGCTTATGAGACTGCCAAAACCGAACGTGGTGTACATAATTACCCAGATGTATGGTGACTCCTTAAAAAATGAAACATAGACTTGCCATGTAATCTTGCCATTTTACTTCTGTGTATATATCCAGGGGAAGTCAAAGCAAATACTTGAGCAGATATTTATACCTCCATGTGCACAGCAGCATTACTTACAACAAACAAAAAGAATAAACCACCCAAATGTTCATAGATGGATGAGTGGAGACATAAACTGTAATGTAGACATACAGTAGAGTATGTATGTCACACAAGGAATGAAATCATGATTGCCACATTCTACAACACGGATGAAACTTGAAGATGTTATGCAAACTGAAATCAGACAATCACAAAAAGACAAGTATTGTATGATTCTTTTTATATGAAGTGCATAGAAAAGGCAAACCCATAGAGACAGAAAGTAGAATATTGGCTTCCAGGGGCTGGGGTTGGGGGAGAGAAAATGGGAATTGGTATTTAATGCATACAGATTTTCAGTTTAGGATCGTGAAAAAGATCTGGAGATGGATGGGGATGATGGTTGCGCAATGGTATGGATGTACTTCCAAGGTGCCGTGTCTCACGCCTGTGTGTCTGTGTGCTAGGGTCTCGGGGGTTTTATAGGCACAGGATGGGGGCGTGGCAGGCCAGGGTGGTCTTGGGAAATGCAACATTTGGGCAGGAAGTGCACGTCCTTACCTAGGTCTGTGAGGGTGGAGCCCTAGCCAGGGACCACGCCCTCCTCTGCCCAGCACTTCCCTTCCCTCTTCTGTATTATTTAAAGGGACTACACCCTTCCCTTCCCAGCACTTCTTTATCACCACTTAGAAAGGCCATTATCAAAAAGACAAAAAATAACAAGTGGTGGCTAGGATGCAGAGAAAAGGGGACTCTTGTGCACTGTTGAAGGCAACAAGAAGGAGTGTGGTCATTACAGGAAACAGTACATAGGTTCCTCATAAAACTAAAAAGAGAACCACCCTATGACCCAGCCAGCCCAGTTCTGGGTATAGATCGAAAGGAAAGGCAATCAGTATATTGAAGGGATAGCTTCACCCCGGTGTTTACTGCAGCACTATTCACAATAACCAAGATTTGGAAGCAACCTAAGTGTTTATGTACAGATGAATGGATAAGGAAAATGTGGTACATTTACACAATGGAATATTACCCAGTCATTAAAAAGAATGAAATCCTGTCATTTGTGGCAACATGGATGAGCCTGGAGGAAATAAGTGAGATAAGCCAGGCATAGAAAGACAAAGGTAGCATGTTCTTACTCATCTGTGGGAGTTAAAACAGTTGATCTCAGAAGCAGAGAGCAGAGTCGTGGTAACTAGAGGCTGGGAAGGGTGGGAAGAGGGGAGAGGGAAAGGCTGGTTAAAGGATACAGAATTACAGCTAGATGGAGGAAATAAGTTCTGGTATCCTATAGCACTGTAGGGTGACTATAGTTAACAATAGTTTACTGTATATTTTATTTTTTAGATGTTTTTATTATACTTTAAGTTCTAGGGTACCCTAGAAGCTTTATTCAATACTGAATCCCAAAGTCTTTGCATATTAACTGGCATAATATATGAGCCTACAGACATTAGGGTGGGGGACAGTGAAAAAATAAATGATGCAACCCTCTGCAGGGAACTTATAGCCCAGAGACCACTCTTTTTTTATTATTATGATACTTTACGTTCTGGGGTACACGTGCAGAACGTGCAGGCTTGTTACATAGGTATACATGTGCCATGTTGGCTTGCTGCACCCATCGACTCGTCATTTACATTAGGTATTTCTCCTAATGCTATCCCTCCCCTAGCCCCCCAGCCCCGGGCAGTCCCCAGTGAGTGATGTTCCCCGCCCTGTGTCCAGGTGTTCTCATTGTTCAATTCCCACCTATGAGTGAGAACATGCGGTGTTTGGTTTTCTGTCCTTGTGATAGTGTACTGAGAATGATGGTTTCCAGCTTCATCCATGTCCCTGCAAAGGACATAAACTCATCCTTTTTATGGCTGCATAGTATTCCATGGTGTATATGTGCCACATTTTCTTAATCCAGTCTATCATTGATGGACATTTGGGTTGGTTCCAAGTCTTTGCTATTGTGAATAGTGCCACAGTAAACATACGTGTGCATGTATCTTTATAATAGCATGATATATAATTCTTTGGGTATATACCCAGTAATGGGATTACTGGGTCAAATGGTATTTCTAGTCCTAGATCCTTGAGGAATCGCCACACTGTCTTCCATAATGGTTGAACTAATTTACATTCCCACCAACAGTGTAAAAGATTTCCTATATCTCCACATCTTCTCCAGCATCTGTTGTTTCCTGACTTTTTAATGATTGCCATTCTAACTGGTGTGAGATGGTATCTCATAGTGGTTTTGAGTTTATTGTATGTTTTCAAAGAGCTAGAACTCCTGGGCTCAAGTGATCCACCTGCCTTGGCCTCCCAGAGTGCTGGGATTAAGTGTGTCTTTATTATAACTTACAATTGGCACATAATAATTGTATATATTTGTAGGGTATAGAGTTGATATTTCAACACATATATATAATGTGTAATGGTTAAATAAGAGTAATGAACATATCTGCCATTTCAAACATTTATCGTTTCTTTGTGTTGAAAACATTCAAAATCCTCTATCTGAAAATATACAATAAACTCTTAATGAGTCAATAGGTTGTCGTTGGTGGCACTTCTTGTGGTTATAGGGATTACTCTTTGCTGTCCGTGTTTGTTGAATGGTTCATTTCTTACACACCTAATTATCCATGGAAGGTAGTTCTTAGTGCTCTCCTGGGGGTCAGACTGAAAAAGAGGGGATTGTTCCAGCTGTCCCTGCTGCATGACCTCTACTCCTCCAAACATATCATCTGCTTAGGGTTTTGCCCAGCACAGGAGGGTCTAGTGTGAACCTCACACACACACGTGGGACAGACACCCATATCTGACAATGTCGCAGTAAATCTGTTTCACACAAACAAGGGAGATGATTCAGTGTGGACCACGGGCCCATGTCAATGAGCAGAGATATTCCAGCGCCTGTCCACACACACAGGGGAGGAGGAACCACAGCTTCCAGCCTCACCCAGAGCCCTGACTCCTCCCTGCCTGTGAGGACCTGGGGTTCCACTTCTGTCCCACACACACAGGTGGAAATCTCCCCCACTAATGAGCCCTGGGTGGTCCCAGGCACCAGCGGTCCCTCGGCTCTGGTCTATGATCTGTCTTACAGCACCCTGTCTATTTCAGGAATTTGTTATTTAACTTTTTCTACGTTAAGACCATGACTACAGGACTCAGAAATATCGTAACTAGGTTTCTCAGTGTTCAAAGCTGACGTCCGCTTTTCATGGGGGCATCAATCATCCTCCCCCACTGTGGAGCCCAACATCAAGATCCTCTCCCGTCCCCACCCTCCTGTCTTAACTGGTCTAGAAATTAACCATGGCTAAGCCCCTCCCATGTCCTGGGCACCACTGACCCCCACAGCCACTGTGATGAGTGGGGTTCATGACAACAGGCTCCAAACGAGGAAACTGAGGCTCAGGGATGGGATATTACTGCCCAAGGTCACACAGGCAGGGGATGATAATCAGGAATTAAATAAAAGTCACCTCCCAACCCAATGTCCGAAATCAGAGCTCAAACCTAACGTAATTGCTCCAAAAACCTTAAACGTGGATTAAGGCACAGAGGAAGGCCCAGGAAGTGAGGGGCACTGAGGAGGCAGGAATGACTTAGAGGTTTGTTCTCAGGGGTGGGGGGTAGATGCTGCTGCAAAAAGAAAGGAAGGAAAGATGGAGGGAAGGAGGGAAGGAAGAAGGAAGGAGGGAGAGAGGGAGGGAGCGAGGAAGAGGAAGGAAGGAAGGAAAAAAATAGGAAGTTTGGTAGAAAGGAAGAGACTGTTCTTGAAGGGACAAGAAAGGGACTGTTTGGTAGAAAGGAAACACACACTCCAAGGACAGAAAAACATATGTTTTATTCTCTTTATTCCCTGCATCTCTCTTGTGTTCTCACTGCCACACGCAGCTCAGCCTGGGCTACACAGCCAGGTGTCAGGTGCATCTCTGCTGATCTGAGTCTGCCTGCAGCATGGACCTCGGTCTTCCCTGAAGCATCTCCAGGGCTGGAAAATCACTCACCATGGTAAGGACCCCGCAACGCTGAGCTGATGGACGGGCTGAAGGAGGGAGGGAGACCCCATGGGGAGGCTCTGAGAGGGAGGAGGTCACCCTCGCCTGAAAGGGGCTGACTCAGGAAGGCACCGGGTCTATTTGCTGCTGTGTCCCGGCTCTCAGTGAGATAAAGATAAATCAGGCAGACAGTGGCCTGGGGGCAGGGAGACCCCATTTCTCTCTGAAATGTCTGCAGAGAGCCTGGTGCCCGCCCCCATCTCAGCCCTGGGGAATGAGAGCCAGCCTCCTGGGGAGGGCAGTTTCCGTTCCTGTGGGCTGCGGATGAGATAACTCCATGACAAGAAGGACCCAGCCTCCGAGGGGCCACACCCTGTGTGTCTCTCTGTCCTGCCAGCACCAAGGGCTCATCCATTTGCAAAGCTGAAAGGAGGCAGGGGAGACGCCATGGCCGTCGCCCTCACAGCCTTGCTTTGCTTTGGTGAGATTTGAAGAGGAGAGAGGAAACCCCACAGGCCCTGGCCCATGAAGAGTTCCCAGGGCTTTAGGGAGCTCCCAGGCAGAGGAGGACTTGCTCAGGCTTCAGGAGGCAAATCCCTCACAGGGAATTCTCTTCCAGGGCTGAGTCTGGGCCCCAGGACCCGCGTGCAGGCAGGTGAGTCTGTCCCCAGCTCTCCCAGGTCCCTCCTCCTCACCCTGGACAGCTGGGGATGGAGACAGCCGTTCTGGGCAGGGAGCTGGGATGATCTGAGTGATGGGGAAGGTCTTGGGATCCAGGCTTTGATTTCCTTCCATGTACTCTCCCCAAGCCCACCCTCTGGGCTAAGCCAGGCTCTGTGATCAGCTGGAGAAGCCCCATGACCACCTGGTGTCAGGGGACCCTGGAAGCCCAGGAGTACCATCTGTATAAAGAGGGAAGCACAGAGCCCTGGGACAGAACGAATCCACTGGAGACCAGGAACAAGGCCAGATACTCCATCCCATCCATGACACAGCACCATGCAGGGAGATATCAGTGTTACTATCTCAGCCCTGCAGGCTGGTCAGAGCCCAGTGACCCTCTGGGGCTGGTGGTGACAGGTGAGAGGACACTCAGGGGTCCCAGCCCCAGGCTCTGCCCTCAGGAAGGGGGTCGGCTCTCAGGGGTGTCTCCCTCTCACAGCCCAGCCCTGGGGATGATGTGGGAGGTGGGAGCCCCATTTAACACGGTGCCTCCTTCTCTCCTAGGATTCTACAGCAAACCCACCCTCTCAGCTCTGCCCAGCCCTGTGGTGGCCTCAGGGGGGAACGTGACCCTCCGATGTGGCTCACAGAAGGGATATCACCATTTTGTTCTGATGAAGGAAGGAGAACACCAGCTCCCCCGGACCCTGGACTCACAGCAGCTCCACAGTGGGGGGTTCCAGGCCCTGTTCCCTGTGGGCCCCGTGACCCCCAGCCACAGGTGGACGTTCACATGCTATGGATCCTACAGGAACACCCCCCAGGTGTGGTCCTGCCCCAGTGACCCCCTGGAGATTCTGCCCTCAGGTGAGGGAGCCACGGCCTTCTCTAACACACTTTCGGGGCAGCTGACAGGTTGTGGGGAGTTTGGCTGGTGACTGAATCTGGAAAGGACCCAGAGTGATGTGTTGATGGACGGGCTGAAGGCGTGAGGGAGACCCCATGGGGAGGCTCTGACATGGGAGGACAGAGCTCTCCCCCTGTCCTGGCCCCTGGAGAGACCCTGACCCTCCAGTGTGGCTCTGATGTCGGCTACGACAGATTCACTCTGTACAAGGAGGGGGAACGTGACTTCCTCCAGCGCCCTGGCCAGCAGCCCCAGGCTGGGCTCTCCCAGGCCAACTTCACCCTGGGCCCTGTGAGGGGCTCCCACGGGGGCCAGTACAGATGCTCCGGTGCACACAAACTCTCCTCCAAGTGGTCGGCCCCCAGTGACCCCCTGGACATCCTGATCGCAGGTGAGGAGCCCAGTGGGTTCAGTCAGGGACCCAGGCTCTGCACAGGCATTGCCGGGGGAGCCCAGGTGGTGATGGCCGGGATGAGAGGTGGGGGTCTCAAAGGAGGGAGAGACAGAGAGAGACAGGGGATGTGGGGGAGGGGGAGACTCAGAAAACAGACACAGAGACTGAGGGTCCCAGAGAGGGGCCTGGGGAGGTGTCAGCTCAGAGCAAGGTGGGGCAGCCCCTCACCCATCTGTCTTCTGTCCAGGACAGATCCCTGGCAGACCCTCCCTCTCAGTGGAGCCGGGCCCACAGTGGTCTCAGGAGAGAACATGACCCTGCTGTGTCAGTCACAAGAGTGGATGCACACTTTCCTTCTGACCAAGGAGGGGGCAGCCCATCCCCTGCTGTGTCTGAGATCAAAGTACAGAGCTCATAAGTACCAGGCTGAATTCCCCATGAGTCCTGTGACCTCAGCCCACACGGGGACCTACAGATGCTACAGCTCACTCAGCTCCGACCCCTACCTGCTGACTCACCCCAGTGGCCCCGTGGAGCTCGTGGTCTCAGGTGAGGGCCCTGACCCTGTCCTCTGTGAGCTCAAAGGCTCAGCTCAGGCCCTGTCCCCAGCAGAGCTCTGGACACTAAGGAAAAAGGGGAGTGAAGGGAGAGGGTCCACAGGGGAGGGTCCAGCCCATGGGAAGATGGAAATAGACAGGGACCTCCCGCCCCTGGCTCCCACCCCTGAAGTCTCAGTAGAGTAACGTGCAGGGAGGGCTGGGAGGAGATGGGGGGTGAACCTCAGAGGAGTTGAGATTAGACTGAGGGTGGAAGACGGAGGCCCCACCCGCTCCCCTCCTGATGTCTCCACCTCAGAATCAGAGCCTCTGGGTCCCAGCCCCCAAAAGACGCCCTCCTGGAGAGAGAAGCATCCAGGCTGCCGGTGCCACCTGCATCCACCCCCGACCCCCCCCCCCCCACCCCGCCCCACTTCCTGCTTTCCCCTGCAGCCTCCCCAGCACTCAGCGCACACCTGAGCCTCACAGGGACTTGCACCTGCTCCAGCAGCAGCTCAGGGACTGTGCGCGGCTCCTCTTCTGCGCCGTTGACATTTTTTATTTGGGTTTTTTAAATCTCATATTGGCCTTTTTGTCCAAGCTGGTGAAAATAGATTTGCAGCATCACCTATGTTTATTCTCACCCGGTTTTGTAATAGCCCTGATCTCACGTGCTCCCTGAGGTTTTGTAAACCTCAGGTAGAAATGTGGACTTCCTTCGTTCTGGACATTTGCTATGGAGGGGGTAGGGCTTATCTTTTCAGAAAAAGTCAAATGACTGGTACCACTCCTTGAAACCCTACAGCACTTTCCAGACCTCAGAGGGAGGGAGAGAGAGGCAGAGACAGAGACAGAGAGACAGAGAGAGAGATATTGGGGCCGCCCTTTCCTGGCCGGTTCATCCTGGCCTATTCTCAATCCACCAAGGCCCCGAAGCTCAGCTGCCCTCCTCCTCTACCTTCCCCTCCACCCCATAGACAAGCGGCAATTCCTTTCTGAAGTACAGGCTGAGACCTTTCTGGGACCTGCTCTTTCTGGAGCATTCGTTGCTCCCTGTCTGGGTCTCCACGCGCCTCCTTCCTGGCCCTTTTTCCTATTGAGGAATCAGCTTCCATGTCACCTCCAAGTGTGACCTTCACTGACGACACAGCTCAGCCCAGTCCTGCCTGCTTCTCATTTATGTCAAGTAATTAACCAACCTACACCATGTGGCTGAATTCCTTCTCTCTCTCTTCCACTCTCTGCATATACGTGTGTGTGTGTGTGTGTGTGTGTGCGTGTGTGTGGTCACACAGACATCTTATGTGACATTGAAACCTAGTTATCCGTATATCTATACAAATAATATATATTCACACATAAATATAGGTCTCTACCAATATATCTAAAACCATTGCTACGACTAGTAAATTTCCACTGCGGTGTTTCTATATGTTTGCTGTTTGTCTCCAGGTGAACCCACACTTCAAGAAGGCAGAGATAGTTTTTAAGGCCCACTATATATATAAAATAGATATATATTTGTGTTTGTGTTTTTCTGTGTGTGTATCACATTCTACCTGTTGCTGCCTATATGAATAATTAGCTACCTAGAGATTAAATGGACGATGAAACTCCAGGTGAAGTGGCTGAGGGCATGAAGGGGAGGCAGCCCCAGACTTTCACCCCTTTGTGCTTCTGACATTGAGGCTCCCCTGATGACTAACCCTCATCCACGGAGCCTGGGTCCTCAGCTGGTGGATCCGTGAAACTCTCATCTCCGGGGGAATTGGCTCATGTTCTCCTGTGTCCCAGGCTGCACAGAGAGCACACAGGGCTCAGTGACCTCTGTACTGGGGACCACTTTCCTTGCAGATCCTGAGCTCTCAGGATGCAGGAAAACTCTCTCCCAGATGACTCAGGAGCAATGTTTAAATCCATAGAACACAGGAAAACTGAAATCGTTCAATGAGGAGACTGGAGGGAATCCTGCTACAGCGGAGGAAGAGGGTTTTTTTTTTTTTTTAGAAATTCTGTAAAAGTCACATCATGAGACATTAAGTAATAAAAAAAAAATTGCAGAGCCCAGGTGAGAGGTTGGGCTCAGGTCTCTTTTTCTCTGTTTTGATTCTCAGGAGCAGCTGATAACCTCAGCCCATCACAAAACAAGTCTGACTCTGAGACTGATATGTGAGGAGATGCTCTCAGTGATGGGGCTGGCACGGAGGGTTGGGTCCTGTGAAGGGGAGGTGGGTGCCCTGGGTGGACAATCTGATCCACCCTGACCTCTGTGACCTCTTTGTCCACCATCCCCAGCCTCACACCTTCAGGATTACACAGTGGAGAATCTCATCCACATGGGTGTGGCTGGCTTGGTCCTGGTGGTCCTCGGGATTCTGTCATTTGAGGCTTGGCACAGCCAGAGAAGCTTCCCAAGATGCAGCCGGGAGGTGAACAGCAGAGAGGATAATGTACTTTACAGAGTCGTGAAGCCTCGGGAACAGATCTGATGATCCCAGGAGGTTCTGGAAGAAAATCTAGGGCCAATGCTATCTGGACTGTCTGCTGGTCATTTCCAGAGGAAGGAATCAATGTCCGAGTGCAGGGACATTTTCTGGGGTCATCCATGGAGAACCATTAAAATGTGATACCTTTCCTCTCCATTAATGTTGACTTTCCTTGGTTGGATCCACCTCTTTTCCCACCGTTAGACATGAGGCTGCATCCCACATGGCAGCATTGGGTCCACACTTCTGCACACCTGCGTGCTCTGGTCCGTGGTGTGTCACAAAATCCTCTTCATTTCTCATTGCCACACTTCCTGGTGTACTTTACTGGGTCTTCATGTCTTCAGTTCAGAGTTCCGCACCTGGTTTAGGAACTAATTCAACGGGAGAAGATCAGAGTCCGACCAGGAAAAGACAAATGCACCGTGATGCCCTCACCTCCTATGTGGACCCTATGAGCTCTTCCCTCCTTATCAGATGCTATCTGTGTAGTTTCTCCTGAAAGATCACCACCTGGAATCATCACACTGGCATTTGAAGTCACGTCCCAATGGTGTGCTAATTCTGAAAAAGACATTTTTTGAAATGCTATGATTAGTGGCATTTACCAATTTCCTTGACATAAATTCTTTTTTCATGGCCAAAATCAAGATGCCAAGGAGACATCCCTGAATGCAGGGTTGGGAAGCGTTGGACAGACTTGTCTTCACTCATAAGCACCAGGCATCTGATAGCTCACGTATACGTCTTATTACCTTCCATTTTAGAGTTAATAATCATTTCTACTTCAGTATTTTGGCACAGTTAAAAGCAATCCCATTACTGCATGATACCCAAAGGAATATAAATCATTCTATTGCAAAGATACATGCACACATGTGTTCATCGCAGCACTATTCACAATAACAAAGACATAGAATCAACCCAAATGCCCATCAATGATAGACTGGATAAAGAAAATGTGAGACATATACACCACGGAATACTATGAAGCCATAAAAAGAAACAAGATCATGTCCTTTGCAGGGACATGGATGGAGCTGGAAACCATTATCCTCAGGAAACTAACACAGGAACAGGAAATCAAACGCTGCATGTTCTCACTTATAAGTGGGTGCTGAACAATGAGAATGCGTGAACACAGGGAGGGGAACAACACACACTGGGGCCTGTTGGGGGGGTGGGGTAGGGGTAGGGAGAGCATTAGGATAAATAGCTAATGTATGCTGGGCTTAATACCTAGGTGATGGGTTGACAGGTGCAGCAAACCACCATGGCACACATTTACCTATGCAATAAGCCCACACATTCTGCACATGTACCCCGGAACTTAAAATAAAAATAAAAATTAAAATTAAATTATGACACCATGATCCTAGCATATCCAAAAAAGACAAAAATGCCAATATCAAATGTGGGAGAAAATAGGGCTGAATTAAAAATCCAATACAACGCCGGGTGCAGTGGCTCACGCCTGTAATCCCAGCACTTTGGGAGGCCAAGGTGGGTGGATCACTTAAAGTCAGGAGTTTGAGACCAGCCTGGCCAAACGTGGTGAAACCCTGCCTCTACTAAAAATACAAAAATTAGCCGGGTGTGGTGGCACTCGCCTGTAGTCCTAGCTACTAGGGAGGCTGAGGCAGGAGAATCACTTGAACCCGGGAGGCGGAGGTTGCAATGAGCTGAGATCATGCCACTGAACTCCAGCCTGGGTGACAGAGCGAGATTCCGTCTCAAAAAAAAAAAAAAAAACCCTCAAAAGCTCAGGCAGCAAAAGCAAAAATAGGCAAATGAGATCACAGCAAACTACAAACCTTCTGCACAATCAAGGAAACAAACAGCAGAGTGAAGAGACCACCTACAGTATGGGAAAGAATATTTGCAAGCAAGAGATTAATCTCCAGAAAATACAAGGAGCTCAAACAACGCAGAGATTTTGAAGGATGGTGATGAGAAGGTTCTGCTACTTACAGAAAGGAAGTTTAGGAGAAACAAAACCACAAACCTAGGTGTGGGATGGCTTGATCTGCTTCTCTCTGTGACTCAGTTAACAGTCTTAAACACATCTCCCTAAGCCTCCTTCCCCCGGTGGGATTCCTGGGTCTTGTGAGGGCCTCATCGGTCCCTCTGGTAAACCCAGGCACAGAGTGGAGCAGCTGTTGTTTTCTCAGGATATTCCCCTTCACATACAATTAACACATCCACACCATGCTACTCTCAGAACCCTTCAAATAAATGTTCCCCGGTTCATTCACTACCAGAGTCCAAGCTCAGCTTGTTCCCCAGTTTAGGACTGAGTGGTATCTTGGAAGTAGTTTCCACCGTAGCCCCCTTCCTCTGCTATAAGGCTCAGTGACACACCAGAGACACCCCCTCCAGCCAGGCTCCTGGAAGGTCTGGATGAAGACTGGGATGCTGAGGCATTGCTCAGCAATGTGGCTTAACTCAAACTTCTATGTGAAACTTCCAACCACTTTCAGCAAGGGGTCACTTCCAGCGTCTTGGGGTGTGAGGGCACCTTGGTTGGTCCCTGCAATATCAGACCCTATAAAGATCCTACAAACATGTTGCAGATTCTTTGAAGATTCTGGCACTTTCAGACATGCTGTTGGGAAATGGTGACACCCATAACCTTCTAGTTCCAGGACAGGGAGCCTTAGCCCAGGGCTATGTTTTCTGAGGGTCCTCAAAGTAAACAGTTCTATGTTCCAGGAGAACCCTAAATCTCATATGGTTCTAAGGGCAGAAAGCCACACACGCACCAGCAAAAAGCAAGAGATTCAAGGAAAAGCTGAGCAAAGACAGACAGGAAAACACACACACGATGAGCCAGGTTATAGAGCTAGAACTGAGATGGAGAGAGGCACGAGTGGGCACAGAGTGTGCTCCCCAGAACAGGTGGAGAGAATGCCTTTTTCATGCCCTGAGGTTAGGCTGAGTAAGGCTTGTGCTTGACAATCAAGGACTATTTTTTTCCCCAGGCGTCTATAAGAGACCTTCCTTCTCAGCTCAACTGTGCCCTGCAGTAAGTAATGATGGAGAGAATGTGACTTTGCTCTGCAGCTCTGGAAGCTCATTTGACCTGTGCCTTCTAACCAGGTAGGGGAGGCCCCTGGACACTGGCTCTCTGGGGTGCAGAGACACAGTGGGGTATTCAGGCCAGCTTCCCTCTGGGTCTTGGGGCTGGTGATGGGACCTCTAGATGCTGCAGCTCTCTGTCGATGGCTCTGCCTGTGAGTGATCAGCCCTAGATGACCACTGTTACTGGGGGTAGCCCATGCCTGCTGCATGCCCTGTGAAACACTAAATCATATAGCCATGTCTGAGGGACAGCCTGCTGGAGACATGGGAATCTTAGGGATTCCAGACAAAATGAAGCAATGAGAAACACAGAGAGAAAAAGAGAGATTGAGTACGACAGGGGTGTCAGGGTGTAGGGTGGTAGACAGGGCAGCTCCACACTCTCCACTGCTTCCTGTCTGGAGGCCCACTTTGGGGTCCTACTTATCCAGATGAGTGAAGGAAGAGGTCAAGACAAACACAGGAGGTGAAGCCAGATACAGTGTGGGGAGATAAGCAGTGGCCTCAGCCCCTCACCCTTTTCCATCTTCCAGAAGCCCCTCCTGAGCTCTCACCACAGACAGATTTCCCATTTGGAAACCCAGATATTTATCATGCCAGGGGGGAGGCAATGTCTCTTGATTATGGGCACTTTCCACCACCAGGCACCTGCTAGTCCTCTCTATACCTTCCCTTCAGGAAAGGAATTGTCCCTCATGGGATTCCAGGGAAGAGACCCCAGGACCCCTATCAGTCACTAGGGAGATGACAGAGTAGAGGAAGGCAGGGGACCAACCCTCCACAGAGAATGGTCCTACTTCAGTGGGGTGAGGGAAACTCTCACTCACCCATTTGCTGTCCTGTTACCTTGGAACCCTAAGAGAACCTGTTAGTTACCCACAGAATCTACCCCTGAATGTGGTGTGCAAAGTGGGGCTCTTAGCCTCCAGTGTGAAGTCCCTGGGGAGACGGAATGTCCCTGTGTGAGTGAAGGCTGTGCCACCTCCCAGCTATGTGACCTTGGGCTAGGCAACCCCTCCCAGGTCCCCAGTTCCCCACCTGCATCTGAGACTGTGATCAGTGCAGGAATCCACAAGGCCCTTCAGCCTCCAATGCTCTGGGACAGAGGCCTCATCCACGGGGAGGAAGGGGTCAGAGTGACCTGAGTCCCTACTCAGGAGCGAGTCTAATCCACTCTCCATCAGGGCCTGTGGGGAAGGGAAGATGAAGAAATAGAGCCTGCACCTGGCTATGTGGGCGCAGTAGGTGAAGGGGGAGGATGAGGGCTCCTGAGACTGTGTCATGTGGCAGAGACCCTGCAGCACACTCAGGAAGGGCTCTGGAAGGATCCAAGGAAATTTTCCAAGAAGAGGGCAGAGTAAGTGACAGAGACCCTCAACCATGGATTTCACTGAGGTGCCCATGATGACATAGGGAGAATGGGGGTGTCTGGGCAGGAAGAATATCGTCAGGGTGAAATGAATGGTGATGAGCTTCATGTCAGAGCCCCTGTGGAGGGAGGGGCCTGGCCCACATGAAAAGGTCTCTGATCCTACCCTAGCCCCCAGCCCCTGTTCTCCAGGATGACACTGTGGGAATTCCATCAGGAGGGGTGTGATAGGGCAGGTCTTCCTGGCTCGATTCACAACACCAGCTGGGGCCTGGGAACCCATGGGGAGCCACAGGTGGAAAGGGAGGAGGCTCAGTGAACCCAGCAGGAACAAACATAGGGTCTGACATGATGGAACTCAATTCCTGGAGGCTAAGAAAGACACTTGTAGGACAAACGGGAAAGGGCAGTGGCTTGCTTAGTTCCATTCACTGACAACCCACAGGAGATGTCCAGTCCTCTTTTTATTTATTATTTTATTTTATTTTATTTTATTTTATTTTATTTTGAGATGGAGTTTTGCTTCTGTTGGCCAGGCTGGAGTGCAATGGCGTGATCTTGACTCACTGCAACCTCCACCTCCCAGGTTCAAGCGATTCTCCTGCCTCAGCCTCCTGCATAGCTGCATAGGGATTACTGGCACCTGCCACCACAGCCAGGTAATATTTGTATTTTTAGTAGAGATGGAGTTTTGCCATCTTGGCCAGGCTGGTCTCAAACTCCTGACCTCATGTGACCCGCCTGCATCAGACTCCCAAAGTGTTGGAATTACAGGCGTGAGCCACCACACCCAGCCTTTTGCATTTTTAGTAGAGATGGGGTTTCACCATGTTGGTCAGGCTGGTCTTAAACTCCTGACCTCAGGTAATCCATCCACCTTGGCCACCCAAAGTGCTGGGATTACAGATGTGAGCCACTGCACCCAGCAAGAGTTTCAGTGCTCTATCGGATTCCCTGTCTACTCCATGTTACATGTAATGTTCCACCTCAGGCATGTTTCCTCTCCTTTCTGTCTCCTTCCTCTTCTCTTTCTCCTTTTTTCTTTCTAATTTTTATTTTTTTTGAGACAGCGCCTTGCTCTGTTACCCAGGCTGGAGTGCAGTGGCACAATCTCAGCTCACTGCAACCTCTGCCTCCTGGGTTCAAGAGATTCTCCTGACTCAGTCTCTCGAGTAGCTGGGATTACAGGTACCCGCCATCACACCCAGCTAATTTTTGTATTTTTAGTAGAGACGAAGTTTCACCATGTTGGCCAGGCTGGTCTCGAACTCCTGCCCTCAGGTAATCCACCAGCCTGCGGCCCCCTCAAAGTGCTGAGGTTACAGGCGTGACTCACCACTCTCAGCCCTGAATGATCTTTCCTCTTTAGTGTGTTCTCACAACCACCTCTCACTGAGCTTTCTTGTTCTTTTTTTTTTTTTTTTTTAGGCAGAGTCTGGCTTTGTTGCCCATGCTGGAGTGCAGTGGTGGGATCTCAGCTCACTGCAACCTCCGTTTCCCGGGTTCAAGCAATTCTCCCACCTCAGCCTCCCTAGTAGCTGGGATTACGGGCGCATGCCAGCACACCCAGCTAGTTTTTGTATTTTTAGTAGAGACAGGGTTTTCACCATGTTGGTCAGGCTGGTCTTGAACTCCTGACCTTGTGATCTTCTTGCCTCGGCCTCCCAAAGTGCTGGGATTACAGGTGTAAGCCACTGCACCCAGCCAGCTTTCTCGTTCTTATCCCTTAGTTCTCTGCCAAGGAATAAGATAGAAGCCATTCCCTCAACCACATTCTAGTCATGGTCCCTATTCTCATGTTTCCACTTCTCTCTCTTTGGTAATAAATTAATTAATTGAGAAACAAGTAGCTAAATGTTCATCGTCTGCTAGTCTGCATCCCCTTATTTTCCCAGAGCCTCCCCTAATGAAGCTGACTTTATTTACTGAATGCAGGAAATGGGTCTCTCCAGATCAGGGTGACTTTCTGCTGGGGAAATATTTGTCTTTGCATCAGTGGGGAAAAAGAAAGCCGATGTCATGAGTGGAGACTCTGAGAAAATAAGGGCTGTGTTTTCAGTTTAGACCCAGCTAAGTTGGGAGCTGACATAGATATGATGTTGGGTCTACCCTCCACGGGCAGGTTTTCAGACAAAGGAGCCCTGGCAATCAGGGGACACCTCAGGTCTGGGCTGAGATGTGTGCAGAGGGCCTGGGTCCTCCTGAGCCCCCGCACTGGGGGGGAATCAGAGACAGGCCTAGCAAGGGGCTGTCCACTTCCTGTGGGTTCACAGCTCTGGGGACCCAGGCAGGCAGCAGCAGGCTCTGACTTAACCACATCCGTGCATCTGTCTGTCATGGAGGGCCATGTGGTCACCTGTCCCACAGCTGGAGCACACAGAGCAGGCATCATGGTGTCCATCCTCACTGTTCTTCTGTGCCTCAGTCAGTGGTGGAGAGACGAGAGACAGGAGGGGCACTGCGCTGAGGTGGGGAGGGTCCCACAGCAGCCTTGTTCACCAGAGAGCCTCAGGGCTCCAGTGGCTACTGGTGCTCCAGCAGGAAGGGAAGCAGCCACACCTCTGTGTTCCAAATCCCCCACAGGAAACTCTTCTCCATGGCTGAGTCTGAGCCAGAAAGCCCGAGCACCTGCAGGTGAGTCTCTGCTAACCTCCCATGCCCGACCTCACACTCAGCACCTGGACTGTCATCTCAGGGGCTTCTGAACTGAGGGTGAGAAAATCAAGAGGGTCCGTGACCTGAGCTGGGAATGAGGAGCCAGGGAGGTCTGTGGACCCCAGCCTGTGGTTTCTTTCAGGGACCCTCCCCAAACCCAGCCTCTGGGCTGAGCCAGGCTCCGTGATTACCTGGGAGAGCCCCATGACCCTTTGGTGCCAGAGGACCCTGGATACCCAGGTTACTATCTCACCAAGGAAGGAAGCCCCATGACCTGGTACCAACAGAGCCCACCAGAGCCCAGGAACAAGACCAACTTCTTCATCCCATCCATGAGAGAGCACCATGCAGGGAGATACCACTGTCACTATCTCAGCCCTGCAGGCTGGTCAGAGCGCAGCGAGCCCCTGGAGCTGGTGGTGACAGGTGAGAGGACACTCAGGGGTCCCAGCCCCAGGCGCTGCCTGCAGGAAGGGGGTCGGCTCTCAAGGGCATCTCCGTTCTATTAACTCAGCCCTGGGGGATGATGTGGGACGCGTGAGCCCCATTTAAGACAGTGTCTCTTTCTCTCCTAGGAGCCCACAGAAAACCCACTCTCTCAGCCCTGCCGAGCCCTGTGGTGACCTCAGGAGAGAACGTGACCATCCAGTGTAGCTCAAGGGTGGGATTTCACAGGTTCATTTTGATTGAGGAAGGAGAAAACAAGCTCTCCTGGATGCTGGACTCACAGGAACTCTCCAAGGGGCTGTCCCTTGTCCCTGGCCCTGTTCCCTGTGGGTCATGTGACTGCCAGTCACCGGTGGATGTTCAGATGCTATGGGCATTACACAAACATCTCCTGGGTGTGGTCGGAACCCAGCGATACCATGGAGATCCTGGTCTTAGGTATGGATGTCTTCCTCCTTGCCCTATTTATTTTTGAGAACTTACTCTCACGGAGCCCCATGTAGGAGGGTGGAACAAGGGAAGTTTGGGACTCCTGAGCCCAGAGACACTGAGTGTGAGAGACAGTGAGACAGGCAGGGCCAGGACGGGAGAAGGAAGGGGCGTGGGAGGAACCAGCCCTCCTAGTCCCGACTCTTCTTTCCTTCCAGGCGTGTCTAGGAAGCCCTCCCTCCTGACCCTGCAGGGCCCTGTCGTGGCCCCTGGGGAGAAGCTGACCCTGCAGTGTGGCTCTGATGTCGGCTACGACAAATTCACTCTGTACAAGGAGAGGGGACATGACCTTGTCCAGGGCTCTGGCCGGCAGCCCCAGGCTGGGCTCTTCCAGGCCAACTTCACCCTGGGCCCTGTGAGGGGCTCCCACGGGGGCCAGTACAGATGCTACGGTGCACACAACGTCTCCTCTGAGTGGTCGGCCCCCAGCGACCCCCTGGACATCCTGATCGCAGGTGAGGAGCCCAGCGGGTTCAGTCAGGGACCCAGGCTCCGCACAGGCCCTGCTGGGGGAGCCCAGGTGGTGATGGCCGGGATGAGGGGTGGGGGTCCCAAGGGACGGAGAGACAGAGACAGGGGATGGGCGGGGAGAGGGAGACTCAGAGAAAACAGAGACAGAGACTGAGGGTCCCAGAGAGAGGCCTGGGGAGGTCTCAGCTCAGAACAAGGTGGGGCAGCCCCTCACCCATCCTTCTTCTCTCCAGGACAGATCCCTGACAGACCCTCCCTCTCGGTGCAGCTGGGCCGCACGGTGGCCTCAGGAGAGAACGTGACCCTGCTGTGTCAGTCACGGGAGCAGCTGGACACTTTCCTTCTGACCAAGGAGGGGGCAGCCCATCACCCACTGCGTCTGAGATCACAGCACCAAGCTCAGCAGCACCAGGCTGAATTCCCCATGAGTCCTGTGACCTCAGCTTACGCAGGGACCTACAGGTGCTACAGCTCACGCAGATTCTTCCCCTACCTGCTGTCTCACCCCAGTGACCCCCTGGAGCTCGTGGTCTCAGGTGAGGCCGCTGACCCTGTCCTCTCTGAGCTCAAACCTCAGCTCAGGCCCTGCCCCCAGGAGAGCTCAGGATGCTAAGGAAAGAAGGGAGTAAAAGGGGAGGGTCCGCAGGGGAGGGCCCAGCCCATGAGAGGGTGGAAATAGTCAGGGACCTTCTAATCATGGGCTCCCACCCCAGAGACCTCAGATAGGGCTAAAGGCCAGGGAGGGCTGAAATGAGATATGGAGAAACCTTGGAGGAATCATGCTTAGACTGAGGGTAGAAGATGGAGGCCCCACCCACTCCCCACCTGGGCTCCCCTGGCGGCCCCAAAATACTCAGTGCATACCTGAGACGAAGGGGAGATCGTGCACCTGCTCACTGCAGCAATGCAGGCAAATATTCAACAGCAAACTTCGTGTGCAATTCCTTTCTGTCCTTTATTTTTTATGTCCACATATCTAGTTTCTTTTTCTGTTTCTGAAGATTTCAAAGCAATGCTGGCATTTATAATTTACACATTTAATTTGTTAGGTAGCGTTATGATGTAAAATAACTGTGCTCTGATTTTCTTTGGGATTAAATTAAATATGTGCATTCATGATGGAGAATAACTTCTCATTAATAAAGTCTTTTTATCCGATACATTTAAAATTAAACTTTATACACTTTGCAGATGCTTGAAGTTGTATTCATAAAAATTGTGGACATTGTGAATTTTAAGCATTGTTTTACTACTTGAATAATTTGAAAGTCTTTGATTCCTCTCTATTTTCTAAAATTAGTTAAGTATAGATGAGAAAGCTATTGGTTTGAGTATGCTAATTTTAGTTCCTATTAACTTACCACAGACACACTCCCTTTCAATCCTTTCTGAAATGATCTCTTCTGATTTATTGATAATAATTACATTAACCGCAAGAAAATGGAGGACAAACTTGTTTGTTTATAAATTATATAATACTCTTCTCACTTCAAATATATATATATGTGTTTATATATACTCACACACTATTATATATCTTATAATATATAATGTATTATATATCTTATAATATATAATGTATTATATATTTATATATACACTATTATATATCTTATATGTTATGTATTATATATTTATATATACCCACACATTATTATATCTTATAATATATATTATGTATTATATATTTATATATACACACACTATTATATATCTTATAATATATATTATGTATTATATATTTATATATACTATTATATATCTTATAATATATAATGTATTATATATTTATATATACACACACTATTATATATCTTATATATTATGTATTATATATTTATATATACATACTATTATATATCTTATAATATATAATGTATTATATATTTATATATACACACTATTATATATCTTATTATATATTATGTATTATATATTTATATATACACACACTATTACATATCTTATTATATATTTATATGTATACACACACTATTATATATATTATTATATATTAGATATTATATATACTCACACTATATCTTATAATACATATTATGTATACACATATGCATAACACATATTATGTATACACATATGCATAATACATATTATGTATACACATATGCATAACACATATTATGTATACACACATATTTACACCTATGCATATATGTATGCATGTATGCGAATGTACCTCTGCCGCAGCAGGGAAAGGTTCTATCACACAACTACAGAACAGTTAGGAGAAGTGTAGACACAAAGGAATGCAGCAACTGAGGGACATGCTGGCTTAAGTCTCTTCAACTCCTCACACACCTCCCCCTTTTTGGTTGATTCTCAGAAGCAGCTGAGACCCTCAGCCCATCGCAAAACAAGACAGACTCCAAGACTGGTGAGTAAGGAGATGCTCTCAGTTATGGGGCTGGCACAGAGGGTCGGGTCCTGTGAAGGGGAGGTGGGTGCCCTGGGTGGACATCCAGGGGTCCTGGGTGATGCTGATCTGCCCTGACCTCTGTGACCTCTTTGTCCACCATCCCCAGCCTCACACCCCCAGGATTACACAGTGGAGAATCTCATCCGCATGGCTGTGGCTGGCTTGGTCCTGGTGGTCCTCGGGATTCTGCTGCTTTAGGATTGGCACAGCCAGAGAAGCCCCCAAGATGCAGCCAGGAGGTAAACACAAGAGAGAACAATGCACCCTTCAGAGTGCTAGAGCCTTGGCAATGAATCTGATAGTCCCAGGAGGTTCTGGAAGAAAGTCTGGACCATCATTCGGGAAACCGTCTACTGAGAAAGTCGAGAAGGGGAGGCTTGGGTCAGGTTCAGGAAGATGTCTGGGTGCCTGTAGAGAACGCTTCCTCTATTAAACTTCCATTAAATGGCAGTGCTTTCAGCCCTGCTGTTGTGGACCCTCCGTGCCTGCCCCTCCCTTCCTTTTGCTCTGTGTGATGTGAAGGCACATCCCCCATGATGGGTTTGCATCCACACCCCTGCGATCGCGTGCTCTGGTCCACTGTCATGTAATATATTTGTCTTTGTTTCCAACTACCACATTCTCTAAAGTGAACTATTGATTCTCCATCTTTTCAGTTCTGAGCATAGATCTGGATTAAATAACTGGAATAGGTGGGCAAATTTGTATTTGGGACTTTGAAACATGAGTCTGAGGCCAGGCACAGTGGCTCACACCTGTAATCCCAGCACTTTGGGAGGCTGAGGTGGGCGGATCACTTGAGGTCAGAAGTTCGAGACCAACCTGGCCAATATGGTGAAACCCTGTCTCTACTAAAAGATACAAAAATTAGCTGGGTGTGGTAGTGAGCACCTGTAATCCCAGCTGCTTGGGAAGCTGAGGCGGGAGAATAGCTTGAACCCGGGAGGCGGAGGTTGCAGTGAGCCAAGATCTTGCCACTGCACTCCAGCCTGGGCAACAGAGCAAGACTCCATCTCCAAAAAAAAAAAAAAAAAGGAAATATGAGTCTGAAATGATGCCCTAGCCCCCTCTCTGGACCCTGAATTCCCTTCACTCTTCATCGGATGATACCTGTGTACTTTGTCCAGAAATATCATCTCTCAGAATGAGCACACTAACGCTCGAAGGCTCAGCCTCATGGTATGCTGTTAAACTGGCTCTCTGAAAAAATTATTTTCTTAAGAAAACTCTGAACATATAAAGCCCCTGATTTATAGTATTTGCTACTTAGTGTGGTATAAATACGTCCTTTATGGCCAACTTCAGGGTGCCCATATGACGCCATTGAATGCACAGTTGGGAAGTAGTCAAAAGAATTGTCGTTCACACATGAGTATGAACCAGTTGTAAAGTTTATTTAAGGGTTATAATAATTTCTGCTTCATTCTTATGGTGTAGTTTCAATAAAATTGTAATGTCGAAAGCATAGCACAATGGAGGGAAAAGAAAAAAATAGGCCGGGTGTGGTGGCTTATGCCTGTAATCCCAACACTTTGGGAGGCCGAGGCAGGAGGATCACCTGAGGTCAGGAGTTCGAGACCAGCCTGGCCAACATGGTGAAACCCCATCTCTACTAAAAATACAAAAATTAGCCGGATGTGGTGGCACCTGCCTGTAATCCCAGCTACTTGGGAGGCCAAGGCACTAGAATCGCTTGAACCCAGGAGGCAGAGATTGCAGTGAGCCGAGATCACTACAGCCTGGGTGATAGAGCAAGACTCAGTCTCAAGAAAAGAGAAAAGTAGCAAAATCATTTTTTGGAAAGAATATTGAACATGTAGAATTTTAGTACATTAATAGTAAAAGTACAAATTGCTTTAATCAATTAAGGAAGTGTATTGGAATTATCTAGTTAAAAAGAGGAGGCACATGGCTGTGACCCTTCTTAATTATGTACCCTAGAGATAAATGTCTACTTATGTGTCATGATACACTCACAGCTGTTATAGGAATGCTGTTCCTATTAGCCAAAGCTATAAAATACCAAAGTCCACCTATGAATAAAATAAACATAGTATGGTAAATAGACTCAGTGGAATATTACAAGGTAGTAAAATGCATAAATGAAAATAACAAACAGCACCATACTTCAGTTTTCAAGCATAAAGTCAAGTAAATGAAGTATTATTTGAAAATGTGTGCATGGTTATTTCATTACATAAAGGTCAAAAGGAGGGCACATTTATTATTTAGGAAAACACACGTAAGATATCTTTGTAAAATCTGTAAAATCAACAGTACTGTTTCCCCTCTTTCATTCCTGATCTTGAAAATGCTTGTCTCTTTTTCTGCCATGGCTTTCTACCTTGCTTGATATATTACAATTTTGTAACCTGCTTATTTCATCATATGTCATAAGTTCACATGTATATCCCATGAATTATTGAGGGTCTTATTCATTTCAAGTGGTATTTAGGTTTTTAGAAATATCTTTTGGCGACCAGGTGCAGTGGCTCATGCCTGTAATCCCAGCACTTTGGGAAGCCAAGGTGGGTGGATCACGAGTTCAAGAGACAGAGATCATCCTGGCGAACATGGTGAAACCCCATCTCTACTAAAAATACAAAAGAAAAAAAATTAGCTGGGCATGGTAGAGGGTGCCTGTAGTCCCAGCTTCTCAGGAGGCTGAGGCAGGAGAATGGCATGAACCCGAGAGACGGAGGTTGCAGTGAGCCGAGATCGTGCCACTGCACTCCAGCCTGGCAACAGAGTGAGACTCTGTCTCAAAAAAAAAAAAAAAGAAAAGAAAGAAAGAAAAAAAATCTTCTGGCATTAACTATTAAGAAATTGCACTATAAAAAGAGAATATAATGCATAAGATGGCAATTTGAAAAGATTCAGATATAATTTTTTCTTATCTAGTAAATACTTAGTAATTTGTCTAATGTGTGCCTTAAATACATACCACTTTATGCAGAGGTTGCCGTGAGCTGAGATCGCGCCGTTGCACTCTAGCCAGGGTGGCAGAGCAAGACTCCGTCTCAAAAAAAAAAAAAAAAAAAAAAAATCTCACAGAAGGAGACCCAGAGCTTCCAGCCTTGCCCAGAGTCTTGGCTCACTCCCTGTGTGTGAGGACCCTAGGGATCCTCTTCTGTTCCCCACAGAGGTGGAAACTTCCTCCTTAATAACCCCTTGATGGTCCCAGGCACTGGTGACCACTGAGCTTTGCTCTCTCTTTTTTCTTATGGTTTCTTGTCTACTTCCAGGGCTATCACTTTACTTTTTGTGCATTAGACCATGAATAATGTTTTAGAAACATTCTATCAAATTTCTCAGTGCTAGGAACAACTGAGGTTTTTGATTGGGTGCCTCAAATGTCTACCCTTACTGCGGAGTCCAACAACAGGATTCTAACAAGTCCCAACCCCTTCGTGCCTTAACCTGGTCTGGAAATAAATTATGTTTAAGCTCATCCCATACCCCAGCCACATCAAGCCCCACAACCACTCTGAGAAGTGAGATTTATAGCAAAATGCTCCAAACAAAATAACTAAGGTTCAGACAAGGGATGTTAATGTGTCCATTTACATAAACAAAAAATGGTAGATGATCAGCTTTCCCTT
Source organism: Pan paniscus (assembly GCF_029289425.2). NCBI lineage: Eukaryota > Metazoa > Chordata > Mammalia > Primates > Hominidae > Pan > Pan paniscus. The sequence goes on from NC_073269.2 coordinate 60,736,826, forward strand.
TGAAATCAGAGTACTAATCTGACTCATTGTTCCCTGAATTTTAGAGGCAGGACCTCAGGAGGAGCTAAGAATCCTACCCCAGGAAAATTACCAATATCAGAAAGGAAACAATGACATCAGTACAGATCCTACAGAATTCAAAAGATTCTAAGTGGACATTATGAAGACATTATTCACCTTAGATGAAGTGGTCACATATCACAAGGAAACAAACTGTCTAAAACAATCTCTGAAATACCTAGACATTCCCTGAATCATTGAGTTATTAAATAAAATACATTTTAAAATTAAACTCTTTTCAGGAAATAAACTTCAATGTCCCCTAGTGCACTCTCCAAAACATGTAGATAGGAATAAATACTGTTCTGAAAGACATTTCCCTGGAATTACAACCATTCAATATATTTTAAAAGGCAATCATAAAAATATAAAAAGGATATATCAGGAGAAGAAATTTAAATGGCCTAAATTCCCCACATAAAAGGCATAGAGTGGCAACATGGATAAAAAGCCAAGAGCCAACTGCCTGCTGTCTTCAAGAGACCCATCTCACATGTAATGACACCCACAGGCTCAAAGTGAAAGGGTGGAGAAACATTTACAGGCAACCAGGAAACAAACAAAGAGAAGGCATTCCTATTCTTATATCACATGAAACACACTTTAAATCAACAGCAATCAGGAAGGACAAAGAAGGGTATTACAAAATGATAAAGGGTTCAATTTGGCAGAAGACTTAACTATTCTAAATATATATGCACCCAAATTTGGAGCACCCCGATTCATAAAACAAGTTATTCTTCACCTATGAAAAGAGTTAGACAGCCACACAATAATAGTAAGGGACTTCAGTATCCCACTAACAACGTCAGATGAATCACTAAAACAGAAAACTAACAAAGAAATTCTGGTCTTAAAGACAACGCTTGACCAATTGGACCTCATAGACATCTACAGAGTACTCCACCCAACAACTGCAGAATATAGATTCTTCTTATCTGCACACACAAAAAACATATCATGTTCTAAGACTGGCCACAAAGCAAGTCTCAATAAATTCAAAGAATCAAAATCATAACAAGGCACACAATAAAAATAGAAAAAAATACCAAGATGATATCTCAAAACTACAGAAAAACATGGAAATTTAACAACTTGTTTCTAAATGAATATTAAGAGCCATCTATGACAAATCCACAGCCAACATCATATTGAATGGTCAAAAGCTGGAACCGTACCCCTTGAGAACTCTTGGGTGAACAATGAAATTAAAGCAGAAATCACAAAACATTATTTAAAATTAATAAAAATAGAAACAAACCTACCAAAACCTTTGGGATGCAGTTAAAGCAGTGATAAGAGGAAAATTTATAGCAATGCATGCCTCATCAGAAGTTTAGAAAGATCTCAAATTAGTGACTTAACACTGCATCTAGAGGAACTATTAAAAAAAAGGAACAGTCCAAACCCAAGGCCAGCAAAAGATGAGAAATAACTAAAGTCAGAGAGAACTGAATAAATTGAGACCAAAAAGTCCATACAAGAGATAAATAAAACCAAGAGTTTTTCTTTGAAAAAAAATAAACAAAATTCATAGACTGTTAGCTAGATTAACAAAGAAAAAGAGATAAGATCCAAATAAGCACAAACAGAACTGACAAAACAATGTTACGAACAATCCCACAGAAATAGAAAAGATCGTCAAAGACTATTATGAACACCTCTATACAAACAAGCTAGAAAACCTAGAAGAAATGGATAAATTCCTGGTAACACAAAATCTCTCATATTTCAACCAGGAAGAAAGTGAAAACCTGAACAGACCAATAACAAGTTCAGAAATTGAATCAGTAATAAAAACCCTACTAACTAAAAATGGCCCAGGACCAGATGGATTCACAACCAAAATCCAACAGCCATACAAAGAAGAACTGATACCGATCCTACTGAAACTTTTGGAAAAAATCAAGGAGTGGGGGCTTCTTCCTAACTCATTCTATGAAGCCATCATCACCATGATACCAACATCTGTCAGAGACATAATGAAAAAAAGAAAACTACAACTAAATATCCTTAATGAACATAGACAGGAAAATCCTCAACAAAATGCTAGCAAATTGAATCTGTCAGTGCATCAAAAGTTAATTCACATGATCAAGTAAGCTTTATTTTTGGGATGCAAGGTTGGTTCAACCTACAAAGTCAACGAATGTGACTCACCTCATAAACATAATTAAAAACAAAAACTATATGATCATCTCAATAGATGCAGAAAAAGCTTTCTGTAAAATCCAACATCCCTTCATGATAAAAACTGTCAATAGGAACATACCTCAAAATATTAAGAGCCATCTATGACAAACCCACAGCCAACATCATATTGATGGGCAAAAGCTGGAACCATACCCCTTGAGAACTGAAACAAGACCAGGATGACCACTCCCGCCATTTTAATTCAACATGGTATTGGAAGTCCTAGCCAAAGCAATCAGGCAAGAGAAGGAAATAAAAATTAAAATTGGCAAAGAAGTAGTGATACTGTCTCTCTTTGCTGATGAAATAATTTTATACGTAGAAAACCCTAAAGACTCTGTCAGAAGGCTCCTGAAACTGATAAACAAATTCAATAAAGTTTCAGGATTAAAAAAATATACACAAATTAGTAACATTTCTATGCACCACTAACATTCTAGCTGAGAACTAAATCAAGAACACAATCCTATTTACACTAGCCACAAAGAAAATAAAATACCTAGGGATCCATCTAACCAAGAAGGTGAAAATTCTCTACAAGGAGAACTACAAAACACTTCTGAAAGAAATAAGAAATGATACAAACAAATGGAAGAATATTCCATGCTCATGAATTAGGAGAACAAATAGTTAAAATCGCCATACTTCCAAAAACAAATTGCAGACTCAATGCTATCCATTTCAAAATGCAATGTCATTTTTCATGAAATTATAAAAATGTATTCTAAAATGTATTTGGCACCAAAAAAGAGCCTGAATACACATAGGAATCCTAAGCACAAAGAACAAAGCCCAGGCATCACATTACCCAACTTCAAACTATACTACAATGCTATAGTAACCCAAACAGCATGATACTACTACAAAAACAGACACATAGACCAATGAGACAGAATAGAGAACCCAGAAATGAGGCTACATACCTACAATCATCTTTGACAAAATTGACAAAAACAAGCAATGTGGAAAGTACCCTTTCTTCAATAAATGGTTCTGGGATAACTGACTACTCATATGCAAAATAATAGAACTGGACCCCTAACTCTCACCATACACAAAAATTAACCCAAGATAGTTTAAAGATTTAAATGTAAAACCTCAAAATATTAAAATTCTAGAAGAAAACCTAGGAAATATCCTTCTCAAGATAGACTTTGGCAAAGAATTTATGGCTAACTCCCCAAAACCAATTGTGACAAAGACAGAAATTGGGACCTAACTCAACTGAAGAGCTTCTGCACAGCAAACAAAAGTATCAACAGAATAAACAGATAACCCACAGACTGGGAGAAAATATTTGCAAACTATGCATCTGACAAAGTTCTAATATCCAGAATCTATAAGGAATGTAAACAAATCAACAAGCAGAAAACCAAAAAACCTCAATTAAGAATGACATGAACAGACACTTCTCAAACGAAGATGTACACATGGCCAAAAAACATATGAACAAATGCTTATTATCAGTAATCATCAGCGAAATGCAAATTAAAACCACAATGAGATACCATCTCACAACAATCAGAGAAGCAGAAGCAATTACTAAAAAGTTTTTTGTTTTTTTTTAATAACAGATGCTGACAAGATTGTGGAGAAAAGGGAACACTTATACACTCTTGATGGGAATGTTAACTAGTTCAGCCAATGTGATAAGCAGTTTGGAGACTTCTCAAATAACTTAAAATAGAACTACTATTCAATCAAGCAATCCCACTACTGGGTATATACCAAAAGGAAGGTAATTAACTATGTCAAAAAGACACATGCACTAGTATATTCATTGCTGTGCAATTCAGAATAGCAAAGATTTGCAATCAACCTAAGTGCTCACCAACAGTGGATTAGATAAATAAAATGTGCTACATATACACATGGAATATTACATGGCCATAAAAAATAATGAAATCATGTCCTTTGCAGCAACACGAATGTAGCAGGGCGTCAATCTCCTAAGTGAACTAACCCAGGAACAGAAAACCAAATACCACATGTTATCACTTATAACTGAGAACCAAACATTGAATACACATGAACATAAAGATGGAAACAACAGATACTGAGGACTATAGATGGGGGGAGGAGTAGGGAGGTATAGGCTGAAGAAACACCTGTTGGATTCTATGCTCTTTGCCTGGGTGATGGCATTGTTGGAACCACAAACCTCAGAGTCACACAATATGCCTATGTAACAAACCTGCATGTGTACCTTTAATCTACAATAAAGGTTGAAATTATTTAAAAATAGGAAGAAGAATTACCCTATACCTAAAGCCAAGATTTTTCCCTTTGAATATTAGTTTCTTCATCACTGTAGATAAGCAGGGAAAGAAAAAATTATTATACTATACTAGCCTTTTATGTGACCATGAGGATTTGGGGTAAGTAGGTGGACAGCTTAGATAATTCACCAGGATATTGATATAGGCTCCACAGCTGGAAATAACCAAGGATGAGTGCTGTGTTTTGAGTGGTCTCCCCCAGAAACGTTTGTTGAAATCCTAACCCCTAGTATGTATGAATGTGAACTCATATTATATAAAAAGGAATAAATAGCCCGAGCACAGCGGCTCACATCTGTAATCCCAGCACTTTGGGAGGCCAAAGCAGGTGGATCATTTGAGGTCAGGAGTTCTGGCCAATATGGCAAAACTTCATCTCTACAAAAAAAAAAATACAGAAAAAAAATTGGCTGGGTATGGTGGTGCATGCCTGTAGTCCCAGCTACTCAGGAGGCTGAGGCAGGAATTGCTGAAACCTGGAAGGCAGAGGTTGCAGTGAGCCAAGATCATGCCACTGCACTCCAGCCTGGGTGAGACAGCAAGATATTCTGTCAAAAATAAATAAATAAAAAACAGAAGAAGAAATACAAGAATGACAGCAAACTTTGTATTCAAAACTATGAAAGTAAGAAATAGGTGGACCAACATTTTTAAAGTGCTACAAGAAAATATTTCAAACTAGAATCTTTCAACCTGAAAAGGAAAACATTTTTCTGCAATAAAGGTGCCATTAAAAATGTCTCACAATTTATTACATGAAGCATTGTTCTACAATAAATGTTAAGCTCTTGAAGCAAAGATTAATGATACCATTTAGTAACTTGAATTTCAAAAAAGTGGAAGTATCACAAGAGGCAAATACGTGTGAAATTATTAAATGTTTCATATCAACACCCAACCTTATGCTGTCTACATAAGCTGCACTTCAAATACTAATCCACAAGATGTAAATATTGAAAGAATGACATTACATTGTCATGATAATGCCCAGTGCAAAATATGCTTCTAGTCAGCTGTATACATAGAATAGGTAAATGTTTGTAATAAAAGGTATTCCTCAATAGAAGTTTCTTAACTCAAAGAATGAAATATTTCACCATGCACATACAAAGAAGAGAAATATGGAGATATGAAGAGGAGTACTTCATAATGACAAAGAGGCAAATTCATAAATAAGACATAATCATCCTAAATGCCTACACACCTAAAGCTGGAACCTCAAAACACATTAAATTAAAGGCATAATTCAAAACATAATCAATCACATCCAAATTGCAGCTAGAGATAGCAACATTCACCTCACTTCCAGAACAAGTACACAGAAAATTATTAAGCATATGAAAGACTTGAAAAACATTTGTGTAGGTGGCGGGTGCATAAGGTTGGTGTTGATATGAAACATTTCATAATGGCAATAATCCTAGCACTTTGGGAGGCCAAAATGGGAGGATCACTTGAGGCCAGGAGTTTGAGACCAGCCTGGGCACCATAGCGAGACCCCGTCTCTATTTTTTTTAAATAAAGAAAAACATTTGAATGATTTTTTTCTTAATTGACATTTAGAAAACATCCACCTCAAATCTTCCTAATCCACAAACTTGTCTAGCACCCCTGGAACATTCACCAAAATAAAATTTTAAATGCTGAATCATAGGTAATATGATAGATGAAACAGTTGAATTAAATTATAAATGTACAACAAGGAAATGCTGGGGAAATTATCAAATATTTGAAAATTAATAAACACACATAGCAATAAACAATGAGTGGAAGAAAAACATTTCAAAGAAAGGTGGAAAATATTTTGTATCAATTAAAAATGAAAACACATCTCGGCAAATGACTGGGGATACAGATAGAACAGTGTTAAGGGACAATACGCCTCAAATGTCTATGTTAGAAAAGAAGGAAGAGCTGAGTAAATAGGTAACTTTCACTTGCAGAAATACTACACATCAGCAAATTAATTCCAAAGTAACGTTGAGGAAAAACATAAAATGGCAAGCAAATATATACGTGCATATGTACATACATTCATAAATGACAAACAGGACAGAAAAATCAGTGACATCAATTTTGTTCCTTAGAAGAAACAGGAAAATTGACCTCCAAAAAATTTCCAGGCCACATTTGGTCATGATGGAAATATTTTGGCACTTCCTGGTTAAGCTCAACACCAACTTGCACCCAAAACCAATAATTTCATTTCTAGGTAAATATGTCTAATTAATTCAGCATATGTATGCAAGGGATCACACAGAAACATGATTATCAAGGCCCGAGTTATAAAAGAGAAAATCCGGAAACAACACAAAGGTCCATGATAAAAAGAATGGATAATTACATGTTGATAAAGTTATGCATGGACTATTAAACTGCAATCCAAAAGAATAAAATAGAGCTATAAAATTCAATATGTATATGGTGTCATAGAAACATAAATGTGAGAAAAAGAAAGAAAAACACAAAATTTCTATTTTTTAAAATTTGAAACAACTATATATGTGAGTGCTTGGGGTATGTGTGTGTGTGTGTGTGTGTGTGTGTGTGTGTATAACCATATGTATATAAACGCACACATACACACACATATAGAATGTCCTGGCCAGGCATGGTGGCTCACACCTGTAATCTCAGCACTTTGGGAGGCTGAAGTGGACAGATCACTTGAGGTTAGGAGTTCAAGACCAGCCTGGCCAACATGGAGAAACCTCCTCTACTAAAAGTACAAAAATTAGGTGGGCGTGGTGGTGGGTGCCTGTAAATCCAGCTACTTAGGAGGCTGAGGCATGAGAATTGCTTGAACCTGGGAGGTGGAGGCCGCAATGAGCCAAGGTCTCACCACTGCATTCCAAACTGGGTGATGAAGTGAGATTGCATCTCAAAAAAAAAAAATGTTCTAAAAGTTGTGACTTGGGTGTGGCAGGTTGTGACATACTGCCAGCTGCTAGAAATGCTGGGGCAGGAGGATTGCTTGAACTCTGAAGTCAAAGAACAGCCTGGGGAAAATAGCACATGAAGAAGAGTTTGAATCTCAGATAAAAACAACAAAAATACATCAAAAGTCTTTAATGTAAGCCAAGCATTCAGTCATCTCCTGTATGACAGATTGGATCTGAGACGTGTTTTGAGTTGGTCATAGTGAAGGATGCAAGGTGTCAATTCTAGTAGGAACAATTTCCAGGAAGCCATGTTCCGCTCTTGACCAAACAGCCACTGGGCCTCATGCAAGGTAGAAATAGCCTGCATACGTCATCCTCCCATGATGTGGTCAGCATGTAAACTGCGTGAGCCCCTCACAACATCCTGTGTGCTGCTGAACTGAGCTGGGGCGCAGCCGCCTGTCTGCACCGGCAGCACCATGTCGCTCATGGTCGTCAGCATGGCATGTGTTGGTGAGTCCTGGAAGGGAATCGAGGGAGGGAGCGCTGGGGTGGAGATCTGGGCCTGGAGTGGAGATATGGGCCTGGAGTGGAGATATGGGCCTGGAGTGGAGATATAGGCCTCGAGTGGAGATATGGGCCTGGGGTGGAGATATGGGCCTGGAGTGGAGATATGGGCCTGGAACTGTAGATATGGGCCTGGAGTAGAGATATGGGCCTGGAACTGTAGATATGGGCCTGGAGTAGAGATATGGGCCTGGAGTGGAGATATTGGCTTGGAGTGCAGATATGGGCCTGGAATGGAGACATGGGCCTGGAGGTGGAGATACAGGCCTGGAGGTGGAGATATGGGCCTGCAGTGTAGATATGGGCCTGGAGTAGAGATATGGGCCTGGAACTATAGATATGGGCCTGGAGTGGAGATATTGGGCCTGGAGTGGAGATATGGGCCTGGAGTGGAGATGTTGGCTTGGAGTGCAGATATGGGCCTGGAAAGGAGACATGGGCCTGGAGGTGGAGATACAGGCCTGGAGGTGGAGATATGGGCCTAGAGTGGAGATATGGGCCTGGAGGTGGAGATATGGGCCTGGAACTGTAGATATGGGCCTGGAGTAGAGTTATGAGCCTGGAGTGGAGATGTTGGCTTGGAGTGCAGATATGGGCCTGGAATGGAGACATGGGCCTGGAGGTGGAGATACAGGCCTGGAGGTGGAGATATGGGCCTGGAGTGTAGATATGGGCCTGGAGTAGAGATATAGGCCTGGAGGTGGAGATATAGGCCTGGAGTGGAGATATGGGCCTGGAGTAGAGATATAGGCCGGAGGTGGAGATATGGGCCTGGAGTGGAGATATGGGCCTGGAGGTGGAGATATGGGCCTGGAGTGGAGATATGGGCCTGGAGGTGATGTACAGATGGATCATCCATCATGATCTTTCTTTCCAGGGTTCTTCTTGCTGCAGGGGCCCTGGTCACATGTGGGTGAGTCCTTCCCCCAAACCTTAGGTTGTCATCTCCCCACATAAGATGATGTTCCTGAAACGGGAGGCAGGTGACACAGGGGGTTGACTGATGGGCTGACCATGGGAAGCCATGTGGGAATCTCTCATGAGCTAGGAAAAGGAAGCCAGGGGAAGCTTCGCCACAGTTCTGTCCTAGCCCTCCCCAGCCTTTCTTTCCCTTGGCTGAGTCTGTGGGGACCCAGTGGGAGACTGAAGTGCTCAAAGGAGCGGTGTGCGGGGAGGAAGTGGTGTCACCGGCAGAGGAAGGGAGAGAAGCAGTGCAAGGAACAACAGGCCTCTGAGGACAAGAGCATAACTCACACCCTCCAGCGTTTCCATGACGGTAGGGGCTGCAGTGTGGCTGCTGTCATTCTACCTAAGAGGTGGGGGAACCACAGTCATGACCCTGACATTCCAGATCTTCTAATAGGAGCTCAGTTGTTTATTATGGTTCATGCATTAGCTGATCATGCCCTCCATCCTGTGTCTACCTTGTGTTCTTTTATGTAAGTAATTTTGCAGTATTAAAATCTAGTAAGAGTCGCTTATTCAGCACTTGCTTAAAGTTCTCAGCTGACACTTGCTGTAGGGAGACGCTATGTCTATGCGGGGTGGGTCCTTCCTGTAGCCCTGGGCACCCTGGTGTGGTAGGAGCCTTAGAAATGTGGAAATGGGAGAATCTTCTGAGCACAGGGAGGGAGGGGCGGCTCCACATCTTCCTGTCTAAGGCGGCGCCTCCTTCTCCCCAAGGTGGTCAGGACAAGCCCTTCCTCTCTGCCTGGCCCAGCACTGTGGTGTCTGAAGGACAACATGTGACTCTTCAGTGTCGCTCTCGTCTTGGGTTTAACGAATTCAGTCTGTCCAAAGAAGACGGGATGCCTGTCCCTGAGCTCTACAACAGAATATTCCGGAACAGCTTTCTCATGGGCCCTGTGACCCCAGCACATGCAGGAACCTACAGATGTTGCAGTTCACACCCACACTCCCCCACTGGGTGGTCGGCACCCAGCAACCCTGTGGTGATCATGGTCACAGGTCAGAGGCTTTCTGTCTGGGCTTCTCACTGTCCCACCTCCTGAATCCCAGAGCTTCTGGTGGGGGCGTCCATCAGGGTCCAATCATCCAGGCCCCGACTGTATTTGGGGTAAAGGGGGATTCAGTACAGAGAAATAGTTGCTGTGGTGGGAAGAATAATTGTCCCCAGTGATGGCTACATGGTAATCCATGGACCCTGTGACTATTTATGTTATAGGGCAGGGGACTGAAGGGGAAGATGGAGCTCAGGTTGTTGATGAGTTGACCTTGAGAAGGGGAGACAGCCTGGACTGTCCTGCTGTGCTCAGTGTAATCACAAGGGTCCTCATGAGAGGAGGAGGAAGAGGAGAGTGGGGTTAGAGCAACGTCGTGGGAGGGAGACTCCATCAGCCACAGCGGGCTTTGAAGATGGGGGAAGGCCATGAGTCACAAAGGCAGGTGGCCTCTAAGGGCTGGAGAAGTCAAGGGAACTGATTCTTCCCTGAGTCTCCAGAGGAAACACAACCCTGCAGATGCCTTGATTTTAGCCCAGAGAGAACTGGGCCCGATTTCTGTTCTCCAGAAGTGGAAGGGGTCATTGTATTCTCTCCTGCCCCATGTGTGTGACAATTTTCTCCAGCAGCAACAGGAAACCAACACAGGAACCCAGGTCAAGCACAAGTTAAGAAACCAAACAAGGAGAAGGTTGGCTACACTGATTTTAGCACGGGTGGGATACTGATGCTACCACCAGGCTCAATCCACATAGGGAGGGGTTGATGCTCCTGGAACCAGCACCAGGGGCCACCCTATGGAAGCTGGGGCCATGGAGAAGGCACAGACATGACAGGAGAGGCTCCCAATCCCCATCAGGAACAGGGACACTGATGCCTGCCTTACTGATGAGTTCGTACCTCCTGCCGGCCTTTCCAATCTGTCCAAAAGAGATTGATTCAGGCTGCTAAGAGCCTGGACATGCAGCCTGTCGTAGTTCCTCTTCCACCCCCACATAAACACCAGGAAAGAGATTAGTGGGAAACAGATACAACAGCCTAAGAGGTGACGCTGAGCACAGTGGGAAGGGAATCAGGGCTACTAGAGACAGAGAGACAGGGAAGAGGGAGGGAGACAGATGGAGGGACCTGCAACAGGGGTTATGGGCACAAAAGAACACGGAGACACAGAGAGGAAGGAGAGAGATAGACACCATGGAGGGGAAGCCTCACTTATTTCAGGTCCCATGAATGGGATGAGAAAGGGAGACGCCTTCTGAACTCACAACCTCTCTTCTTAGGAGTCCACAGAAAACCTTCCCTCCTGGCCCACCCAGGTCCCCTGGTGAAATCGGGAGAGACGGTCATCCTGCAATGTTGGTCAGATGTCAGGTTTGAGCGCTTCCTTCTGCACAGAGAGGGGATCACTGAGGACCCCTTGCGCCTCGTTGGACAGCTCCACGATGCGGGTTCCCAGGTCAACTACTCCATGGGTCCCATGACACCTGCCCTTGCAGGGACCTACAGATGCTTTGGTTCTGTCACTCACTTACCCTATGAGTTGTCGGCTCCCAGTGACCCTCTGGACATCGTGGTCATAGGTGAGAGAATACAGACCTGCCTCTCACCCTTGCTGGGAGAGGGAGTGAATGATCTAGGACTGGAAGCCCCAGGTGGTCATGAGGAAGATGAGTGTGGGGTTCCTATGGAGAGAAAGTGACTTGGTGAGGTCTGTACCAACAAAGGCAGAGAAACAGGAGACACAAGTACAGACCTCATGTCATAACATAGAAGCCAGACACAGGGGCCATACAAGGTGTTAGAAAAAGAGATAAAGAGGTAAAGAAGACACAGAGAGACAGACATGTCCCAGAGAGAGGTGTCCTTCCATGCTGACTTTGTTCAGAGACCAGGCACAGGTTAGAAGGTTCCATTCTGTTTTACCTCTACAAAGTGTTCTCTCCCAGGAGAACCCAAAGAGACACATCTATCTGGCCTGAGTTGGGCCCTGTGGCCCCAGGCTTGTGTCACCTACAGATGCTGTGTTTATTCTTAAACCTCTGCCTTCCATGCAGTGGAGCTGTCATCGTCCCAGGACACCATGGCCCCAGGTGAGGGAGCAGAACACCAACCCCTGTATGCTGTGAGTTCCTGGAGTCCCCAGACCGGATTCTGAGGCTCATATTCAAATAACACCACATGTTATAGGATTACTGAGAACAAAAGCCCACAGAGAGACACGGAGTGAAATCAGGGAAATCAAAAAGCAAAGACATGAACACACACACAGAATGAGACAGAAGAAGGGAATTGAGAGACTCACAGACACATAAAGAGATAGAAAAAGGGGGCAGAGAAGTGGAGCGTATGATGGAAGGAAGCAGAGAAAAGCCCTAAAATCAGAGCCCTGAGGGAGGGGCACAAAAACAGGGAAAGATAAAGATGTGGGGTTGGATTGCAGAGATTCCAAAAGGGAACTAGAGAGACTGAGAGGCAGAGAAAGACAAGGAGATGGAGAGAGACAGATGATAGATGGGTAGATAGATATAGATAGATGAAAGATAAAAGGTAGATGATAGATAATAGAGAGATAGGTGATAGATAAATAGATGATGAATGACAGATAGATGATATAGATAGATAAGTAGACAGACAGATTATATATAAATAGACATAGAGAGATAGATAAACACATGATGATAGATGGATAGATGCATACATACATACATTGATTGATAGATGATAGATAACAGAGAGATAGGTCATAGATACACAGATGATGATAGATGATAGATACATACATAGATAAATGATAGATCAATCAATAGATAATAGATAGAAATATGCAGAAAATTGTGAACAAGACAGAAAGTGAGAGACTGAGACTTAAAGAAAGAGAAGATCAAGTCAACCAATCCAAGAAGGGTCAGAGAGAATAAAACAGTACAAAAAAAGAAAACATAGCTAGGGATGGAGAAGTGAGGTCAGAGACCTAGAGAGAGAGAGAAGGTGGAAGGAGGAAATAGACATGAAGAGAGATGGGGGTGGAGGGTGAGACAGAGAAAGAGAGCATTAAGTCATAGAGCAGGGGAGTGAGTTCTCAGCTCAGGTGTGAGGGGAGCTGTGACAAGGAAGAACCTCCCTGAGGAAACTGCCTCTTCTCCTTCCAGGTCTATATGGGAAACCTTCTCTCTCAGCCCAGCCGGGCCCCACGGTTCAGGCAGGAGAGAATGTGACCTTGTCCTGCAGCTCGCGGAGCTTGTTTGACATTTACCATCTATCCAGGGAGGCGGAGGCCCGTGAACTTAGGCTCACTGCAGTGCTGAGGGTCAATGGAACATTCCAGGCCAACTTCCCTCTGGGCCCTGTGACCCACGGAGGGAGCTACAGATGCTTCGGCTCTTTCCGTGCCCTGCCCCACGTGTGGTCACACCCGAGTGACCCACTGCCCGTTTCTGTCACAGGTGAGAAAACACCATGCCTGTCCCATGTCTTGTGATCCTAGAGCCATAGCTGAGGAGCTTCCTGCTGATGATGGAGAGAAGCATGGACAGATGCCGAGAGAGAACATAGAGCATGGGTGCAAGGGTGGGGTCAGGGTGCAGGATGGCAGATAGGGCACCTCCAAACCCTCCTGTATGGCCTGCAAGGAGGCCCTTGATCAGGGCTCCAGGCACCCAGGCAGATGGAGAAAGAGGTCAGAACAGACCCAGAGGAGGGAGACTGGGCTCTGCCTGGGAAGATCAGAGGTTCCCTCAGCCCCTCAACCTTACCCACTTCCCAGAAGCCCATCCTGGCCTGTCACCCACAGAGAGATGTCATCACCAGCAACCCCTACACCCTTTTCTTTTTGTTTGAAGAAATATTTATTGAGGTGAAATATACCTATAAAGTTTGCCACCTTCACCATTTTTAAGTGTGAAGTCTACTGTTCATAAATACATTTATAGGCTGGGCACGGTGGCTCACGGTTGTAATCGCAACACTTTGAGAGGCCAAGGCAGGTGGATCATTTGAGATCAGGGGCTCAAGACCACCCTGGCCAACATGGGGAAAATCCATCTGTACTAAAAATACAAAATAATAATAATAATGATAATAATTAGCCGAGCATGGTGGCACATGCCTGTAGTCCCAGCTACTTGGGAGGGTTAGGCAGGAGATGCACTTAATTGCAGGAGGCGGAGGTTGCAGTGAGCTGAGATCATGCCACTGCACTGCAGCCTGGGCAACAGAGAGAGACACTCTCTCCAAATTAATTAATTAATTAATTAGTATTCTTTTTTTTACCCTCCACCCTTCCCTTCCTGGCCTCTGGTAGCCACCATTCTACTCTCTACCTTCGTGAGATCCACCTTTTAGCTCCTGCATATGAGTGAGAAATGGAAATACTTCTAATGACCTCCAGTTCCATTCATGTGGCTGTAAATGACAGGATGTTACTCTTTCTGTGGATGAGTTGTCCCTATTGTGTGTGTGTACCACATTCTCTCCATCCATTCATCCACTGATGGGCAGGTAGGTTGACTCCACATCTTGGCTACTGTGAACAGTGCTGGAACAGTCATGGGAGTGCAGATATCACTTCGATACACTGATGTTCTTTCCTTTGGGTTTACACCCAGTCATGGAATTGCTAGATTCTCTGGAAGTGTCTTTTTATGTTTTGTTTTATGGTTTTTGTTTTTGTTTTTGTTTTTTTTAGACAGTTTCACTCTTGTTGCCCAGGCTGGAGTGCAGTGGCGCCATCTGGGCTCACTGCAACCTCCACCTCCAGGATTCAAGAGATTCCCCAGCCTCAGCCTCCCAAGTAGCTGGGTTACTGGCTCCCAAGTAGCTGGGTTACTGGCTCCCACCACCACACTCGGCTAATTTTTATATTTTTAGTAGAGACAGAGTTTCGCTATATTGGCCAGGCTGCTCTTCAACTCCTGACCTCAAGTGACCTACCCACCTCGGCCTCCCAATGTGCTGGGATTACAGGCATGAACCACTGTGCCCGACCTCATTTTATCTTTTGAGGAACTTCCATACTCTTCTCCGTAATGGCTGTACTAATTTACATTCGTATCAACAGTGCACCAGATGCAACCCTGGTTGACTCAGCAGACAGAGCAAGAGACGTGCAGTAAGAGAGAATTTAGCTTATTTATGCACACAACACTTCCACTCACTCACTCGTTCAGCCAATGCCCCATGCTCAGGCTGTGCAGTGTGGAATATTTTCCTATTGTTGCCATAACAAATTTCCACAAGCTTCGTGGATGAAAACATGTTTTTCTTAATTATCTCATGGTGCTGTAACTCAGAAGTATGAAATGCATCTCACTGGGCTGATATCAAAGGGACAGTAAGGCTGAATTTCTTTTTAAGGTTCCAAGCAAGAATCTGCTTGGATCACGTTTCCCAGCTCCTAGAGGCTCTCACGTTCCTTGGCCCCTGGTCCCCTTCCTCCTTCCTCAAAGCCCACAAAGGCTGGTCACATCTCACATGGCATCATTCAGACTCTTCTTCTTTACCCACACCTTTTTCTCTGAATCCTGCTCTGCCTTCTTCCTCATCTTTTAAGGACTTTGGGATTCTATTGGGGTCACCAAGATAATCCATCTCAATCTCCCTAAAATCATCCAGCATACCCTCTTTTTAAGTTCAGCTGATTAGCAACCGTAATTCCATCTGCAATCTTCATTCCTCCTTTCCTGTAAAATAACATATTCACAAGCTATGGAGGCTAAGACAGGGACGTTTTGGGGTGGGGCAGCATTCTCTTGCCTTCCACAAATGGTAAACAGGATGCATTTGGCCTCTGCTCTTGGGACACTGATATTGCAGATGAGTAAATGCGAGGGCAGAAAATGAATGCACAAGGGTACCAATAAATGAATGATCCATTGGGAAGCATCTGTGCACCAAATCTGGGTTTTTTGTTTTTTGTGGGTTTTTTTTTTTTTTTTTTTTTTTTGAGGTAGAGTCTTGCTCTGTCCCACAGGCTGGAGTGCAGTGGCACAATCTCAGCTCACTGCAACCTCTGCCTCCTGGGTTCATGCGATTCTCCTGCCTCAGCCTACCGAGTAGCTGGGATTACAGCCACACGCCACCACACTTGGCTCATTTTTTGGTATATTTTTTAGTGGAGATGAGGTTTCACCATGTTGTGCAGGCTGTCTCAAAGTCCCAATCTCAAGTGATCTCACCACCTTAGCCTCCCTAAGTGCAAGGATTACAGGTGAGAGCCACTGCACCCAGCCAGGATTTAAAATAAATAATAGATAATGGTGAGTATATAATTTCAGGTGGCAGAGAAGATCTCACTGATCAGATAATATTTGTGACCTTAATGAAAAAAACGGATTCAACCCTTGGAATATTGATGGAAGGATTTTCCACACTGAGCTCTCAGCCTTGAAGGCATAAAGGTGGAAACATTCTTACATTCAAGGAAGTGGCTCTGCCTCAAATGCTGGGAATGAGATGGGGAGAATGACAAGACAACTGTAGAGAGATGGAGAGCACACTGGGTACACAGGAAACTAAGGAGGAACAAGGAGTGTGTGTTTGATACTCACAGACATTGGATTCAACTCAGGGCTAACAAGGAATCCCTACCTGATTAATAGTGACTGACATGAAAATAAGGGAGGCCCAGGTGCGTAACTGGAATCTAGGAGACCGTGGAAAAGGCAATTCCCGCCCCACTGGTGAAACGTAGGGTTGATTTACACACTAAATGAATGAAAGATGGATATAAGCTATGCTTGTGAGATACAATCATTTGCAGGGAGGGCTTGCTGGGTTTGATTTTTCCTAGTAGTTTAATCCTTGTTTCATTAATTTCTTTCTGAGATGTGTTTTTTTTTTCTACATCTAAATCAATACCTGGCAGAGGAGCGATAGACACATGAGAGGTGGTGCAAATGAAGGGACCTAGTATAATATAATATACAAGACTGTGGATGGGGGCTCACACCTGTAACCCAACACTTTGGGAGGCCAAGGCGGGTAGATCACTTAAGGGTAGGAGTTTGAGACCAGCCTGGCCAACATGGTGAAACCCTGTCTGTGCTAAAAATACAAAAATTAGCCCGATGCATTGGTGCCTGCCTGTAATCCCAGCGACTGGAGAGGCTGAAGCAGGAGAATGGCTTCAACCCTGGAGGCAGAGGTTGAGCTGAGATCCCATCACTGTACTCCAGCCTGACACAGGGGGACTCTGTCTCAAAAAATAAAAATAAAACATACATAATTATAATATGACACACAGAAATTACAAAGGCAACTGAATACCATCCATCGTTTTTCTATTTCTCTGTATTTAATTCTTTGACCCTTTATCTTATCCATTAAACAATCAGGCTAAAACCTCTTCCTTATTTGGCTTTCTGTGAGCTTGAGATCATATGGAAAATGTGAAAGCCTCCTGCACCCACCAGCACAGGTCCTGGAATAGAACACGTGCTCTGTTCATGGCATAAAACTTGCCCCTTCACCAAAATCCCCCAATTCATCTCTACTTCCAATCACCTATGGAGATACAGATAGATCTTGGGGAGGTAAACACTAATACTCTTTGGAGTGAGCTCAGATCTTGGACTCAGAGACCAGTGCCAGCACTAGCCCCTGGTCACATTTCGTACTAACTCACAGAAGGACAGGCTGTATTGAAACAATAAACGACGGAGAGGGTGGTCCTTCCCCGTGCTTCCCGGGTGGAATAGCAGCCTAATATATGTCTCAGGAGATCACAAAAAGTAGCACGTTGTTCCTGGGCTACATCATTATTTCATGGCTGTTTGATTTAAGTCAGTTCTACTTCACTTTTTTATCTTGATTTCATTTTTTCTTTCTTTTCTTGGAGAATGTAATTTTTTTGAGTCAAGAGGGTTGTGGAGGTAGAAACTGTAAAGCACATTCACCGTGTTTCAATCCCAGTCCAGTCTTCCCAGAGAAGACTCTAAACACCTCCTGGACTGCACCTGGGCCTATGCCAATTCCTATCACTCACCGTCACTCCAGGGAGACAGAACACACAGAGAATACGTTACACAGGCAGGTTCATTACTAACAGATAAGCAGCGAGTGACAACAGAAGCCTACATTTCAATGTGAGCCAGTCCCTCAAGGCTCAGAAAAGCTGCTCGAGACATGTGGAGTCACCCCATATGCAGTGTATCTGGGGGAACTCAAAAAGCAGCCCAGCCTGGGTTTTGTACCCTGGAGCCACAGGAAGCACTCAGCTAAAGCACTGCGTGACGTCCTCCTCCAGGAAGAACAGGAAGACAGCCCAGGCTGTTCTGGAACATTCCTCCTGATCTCAGGACGTTGCTGTCTTAGTCCATTTTTGTTGCTATAAAAGAACACTTGAGCCGGGTAACTTCTAAAGAAAAGAGATTGGTTTGCCTCACCGTTCTGCAGGCTGTACTGGAAGCATGGCACCAGCAGCTATTTCTTGTGACGGCCTCAGGCTGCTCCCACTCTGGCAGAAGGGAAGGAGGGTCTGTCTGTGCAGAGACCACAGAGATCACACGGCAAGAGAGAGAGCAAGGGGGAGGGGGAGCGATGGAGCTTCCAAGCTCTTTTGAACAACCAGCTCTCCAGGAACTAATAGAGGGGGAACTTGCTAACCCCATCTCCTTGGGACAGCATTGATCTGTTCATGATGGATCCACCTCCATGACCCAAACACCTCTCAAGAGGCCCAACCTCCCACCCTGGGGGTTAAATTTCAATGTGAGGTTTGAAGGGGTCAAACATCTAAACTAAAGTAGTTGTATCCTCAGCACGTTCTATGGTTACTATAACTGAGAAAGCAGGAGAAAGCTGGGTCTCCCGCCATCTGGGTGCTTGTCCTAAAGAGGTGTTTAATGTGGTTACCTGTCAATCAAAAAATGTGAGACAATTCATAAAGAGGAACTGCTATGATTAGCTTCTTATTGGTGTCTCGTCTTCTTCCAGGTAACCGCAGACACCTGCACCTTCTGATTGGGACCTCAGTGGTCATCATCCTCCTCATCCTCCTCCTCTTCTTTCTCCTTCATCGCTGGTGCTCCAACAAAAAAAAGTAAGTCTCACAAAGCAGAGGCCAGAGAGCTCAGGGCCATGTGGGGAAGCAGGATGGGAGCACTCAGGTGTGTGTTCCTCACCGGCAGGATGGTCCCTGGCCCAAGGCAGCAGCCACAGAGGCAGGACTTTCTAGAGAGAGCACCAGACTCCCTGCCCCTGCCTTCAGCTCACAGACCATTGCCTGACTCTGAACTGTATCCTCACGTCCCCTGCAGCCACTCACATCCAGAAGAAGGTTCCATGACAGGCAGAAAGTGGGAGACAGATCAATGGGATGGGAACTCAGAGCTATTCATGGGATGGGAACTCAGAGCTATTCATGGGATGGGAACTCAGAGCTATTCATGGGATGGGAACTCAGAGCTATTCATGGGATGGGAACTCAGAGCTATTCATGGGATGGGAACTCAGAGCTATTCATGGGATGGGTCCTTGAGCTCAGAGAGATAGAATGTCTGAGTCTGCTGTTGGCAACTGAGGGACCTCAGGCACCTATGGCCTCCCCCTGTGTGTTGGTATCTGCTTATGAAATGTGGACCCAGAAGTGCCCTCCAAGCTGTTTTGTTGATTTCTGTCTCCTACAGATGCTGCTGTAATGGACCAAGAGCCTGCAGGGAACAGAACAGTGAACAGGGAGGTAGGTGCTCCTCGGCCCAGCCTCGTGGCTAGTGTTATTCCCAAAGAGTCCTGGAAAATGTGAGCACCCTCCCTCACTCAGCATTTCCCTCTCTCCAGGACTCTGATGAACAAGACCCTCAGGAGGTGACATACGCACAGTTGAATCACTGCGTTTTCACACAGAGAAAAATCAATCCCCCTTCTCAGAGGCCCAAGACACCCCCAACAGATACCAGCGTGTACATGGAACTTCCAAATGCTGAGCCCAGATCCAAAGTTGTCTCCTGCCCATGAGCACCACAGTCAGGCCTTGATGGGATCTTCTGGGGAGACAACAGCCCTGTCTCAAAACCGGGTTGCCAGCTCCCATGTACTAGCAGCTGGAATCTGAAGGCATCAGTCTTCATCTTAGGGCATCGCTCTTCCTCACACCACGAATCTCAACATGCCTCTCTCTTGCTTACAAATGTCTAAGGTCCCTACCGCCTGCTGGAGAGAAAACACACTCCTTTGCTTAGCCCACAATTCTCCATTTCACTTGACCCCTGCCCACCTCTCCAACCTAACTGGCTTACCTCCTAGTCTACCTAAGGCTGTGATCACACTGAGGAACTCACAATTCCAAACATACAAGAGGCTCCCTCTTAACACGGCACTTAGGCACGTGCTGTTCCACCTTCCCTCATGCTGTTCCACCTCCCCTCAGACTATCTTTCAGCCTTCTGTCAGCAGTAAAACTTATACATTTTTTTAAATAATTTCAATGTAGTTTTCCCTCCTTCAAATAAACATGTCTGCCCTCATGGTTTCGGTAATGGGACTCTTTTCTTGCCTAAGGCTCCCGGTGTTATCAGTACTATGTCCATGTAACCCCATCTGTTCTCCACTGGGTTCTCACCCCTGGACTCTGAGCTTCTGGAAGCAGGGTGGAGCCTGATTGGTCTCTGAGACTCCAATTTCCATCCAAAGATGCAGCACACAGGAGGTTCCAAGGATCGTGAATCAGATGAACAAGTCATATTCTTACTCCCTGCAGACCTGCAAAGATGGCAGAGTCATTCCATGATGAAACATTTGTAGAGTCATAAGCCCTGTTAGTCTCATCTCCACAGGGACACACATCAACACATCATCTTTCATAATATAAATATACAGTCACTCCTCCATATCTGTGGGGTTTACAGGTGTTTATTGAACCAACAATAAATAAAAAATATTTTGAGGAAAAAATCCCCGAAGTTTCAAAAAGCAAAAAACTATGTTGAATCGACACAAATTGAGTGGCGTGTAGGCTGTGTCAGGAATTATAAGTAATCAAGAGATGATTTCATGTATACAGGAGGATGTGCATGGGTTCTATGCAATTGCTATGCTATTTTTTTTTTTTTTTTGAGACAGTCTCACTCTCTCACCCAGGCTGGAGTGCAGTGGCACGATCTCAGCTCACTGCAACCTCCGCCTCCCAGGTTCAAGCGATTCTCTTCCCTCAGCCTCCCCAGTAGCCTCCCCTAGGATTACAGGCACGTGCCACCATGCACAGATAAATTTTTTTTTTTTTGTATTTTTAGTAGAGATGGGGTTTCAGAATGTTGGACGGGCTGGTCTTGAACTCCTGACCTTGTGATCTACCCAACTCAGCCTCCCAAAGTGCTGGGATTACAGGCATGAGCCACGGTGCCCAGCTTCACTATGCCATTTCATGCAAGAGGCTTGAGCATCTGCAGATTTTGGTATCTGAATGGGGATCCTGGAACCAATCACCCAGGGATAGTGAAGGACCACGGTATATAATTTTTATTTGTCAATCTTAAAAATAAAGCATAAAAAATTTACAACAACAAGATAAAAAATAAGAAGCGTTTTTAAAGTGTGAGGATAAGTTTAGATTTATTTTTTCCTACGTGTAACCCTATGGTCCTGTGTTATTTTTTGAGAAAATATTCTATTCCACCTTAAACTACATGGCAGCCTTTGTCAACTATAAAGGGACTGTGTATCCACAGATGTATTTTAGACACACTTTTCTGTCCAGTGGTTCTCTGTATCCCCTCTCATGAGGATGCTGCATTTTATATAAACTTACAGAACCCCTTAAAATTTGGTAACCTCAGTCCTCTGATTTGTTATTATAGGTTATTTAGTTTGCTTTTTTTTTTTTTTCTTGAGACACACTCTTCCTCTGTCACCCAAGCTGGAGTTCAGTGGCTCGAGCTCAGCTCAATGCAACCTCCGCCTCCCAGGTTCAAGCAGTTCTCGTGCCTCTGGTTTAGTACTAGAAACTCAAGCAGGAAAATTAGAATGGCTTTTTGTCACAATTACTCTGATAATGTTAATAATACCTCTTAGATATTTTGCACATTACACATGAAGAAGAGTTTGAATCTCAGATAAAAACAAAAATTCATCAAAAGTCTTTAATGAAAGCACAGAATTCAATCATCTCGTGTGTGAGAGTTTGGATCTGAGACGTCTTTTGAGTCTGGTCATAGTGAAGGACGCAAGGTGTCAATTCTAGTGAGAACAATTTCCAGGAAGCCATGTTCCGCTCTTGAGCGAGCACCCACTGGGCCTCATGCAAGGTAGAAAGAGCCTGCGTACGTCACCCTCCCATGATGTGGTCAGCATGTAAACTGCATGGGCAGGGCGCCAAAAAACATCCTGTGCGCTGCTGAGCTGAGCTGGGGCGCGGCCGCCTGTCTGCACCGGCAGCACCATATCGCTCATGGTCGTCAGCATGGCGTGTGTTGGTGAGTCCTGGAAGGGAATCGAGGGAGGGAGTGCGGGGATGGAGATCTGGGCCTAGAGGTAAAGATCTGGGCCTGGAGTGGAGATATGGGTCTGATGTGGAGATATGGGCCTGGAGTGGAGATATGGGCCTGGAGTGGAGATCTGGGCCAGGAAGTGTTGATCTGGGCCTGGAGTGGAGATCTGGGCCAGGAAGTGTTGATCTGGGCCTGGAGCCTGGGTCTCTCCACAGCCGAGAGCCCTGTTCTTGGCAGCAGGTAGGCAGGGAGGCTAAGTTTACCTTCAGCCAATCAGGGGCCTGGCTACCAAGACTCACAGCCCAGTCGGGGCAGCAAGGGAGGCCTGGTTTGCCTGCAGGTGGATGGTCCATCATGATCTTTCTTTCCAGGGTTCTTCTTGCTGCAGGGGTCCTGGCCACACATGGGTGAGTCCTTCTCCAAACCTTAGGTTGTCATCTCCCCACATAAGAGGATTTTCCTGAAACAGGAGGGAAGCCCGGTGGGGGATTTTCTTATAAACAAGGATGACGAGACCCTGGGGTGCTCAGCCCACAGTTCCGACCTTGCCCTCCCCAGCCTTCCTTTCCCTGGGCTGAGTCAGGTTCTGTGGGAACCCGGGAGGGTAGACTGGGGTCCTCCAAGCTGTGCTGTGCGGCGGGGATGTGGTGTCACTGGCAGAGGCAGGGAGCAAAGCAGTGCTAGGAACAGCAGGCCTCTGAGGACAAAGGTGTAACTCACACCCTCCAGCGTTTCCATGACGGTAGGGGCTGCAGTGTGGCTGCTGTCATTCTACCTAAGAGGTGGGGGAACCCCAGCCATGGCCCTGACATTCCAAATCCTCTGATGGGGGCTCAGTTGTGTATTGTGGTTCACACATTGGCTGCTATTCCATTCACAAAGGACATGCCCTCGACTCCATGTCTATTTGTGTTGTTTTACGTGAGTAATCTTGCACTATTAAAATCTAGTAAGAGTCGCTTATTCAGCACCTGCTCAAAGTTCTCAGCTGACACTTTTGTTGCAGGGAGACGCCATGTCTATGCGGGATGGGTCCTTCCTGTAGCCCTGGGCACCCAGGTGTGGTAGGAGCCTTAGAAAGTGGAAATAGGAGAATC
Source organism: Pan paniscus (assembly GCF_029289425.2). Lineage (NCBI taxonomy): Eukaryota > Metazoa > Chordata > Mammalia > Primates > Hominidae > Pan > Pan paniscus. Next base: position 60,760,284 of record NC_073269.2, read on the forward strand.
TTCTGAGCACAAGGAGGGAGGGGCGGCTCCACATCTTCCTGTCTAAGGCGGCGCCTCCTTCTCCCCAAGGTGGTCAGGACAAGCCCTTCCTCTCTGCCTGGCCCAGCGCTGTGGTGTCTGAAGGAGAATATGTGACTCTTCAGTGTCGCTCTCGTCTTGGGTTTAACGAATTCAGTCTGTCCAAAGAAGACGGGATGCCTGTCCCTGAGCTCTACAACAGAGTATTCCGGAACAGCCTTTTCATGGGCCCTGTGACCCCAGCACATGCAGGGACCTACAGATGTCGGGGTTCACACCCACACTTCCTCACTGGGTGGTCGGCACCCAGCAACCCCCTGGTGATCATGGTCACAGGTAAGAGGGCTCCTGTCTGGGATTTTCCTTGTCCCACCTCCTGAGTCCCAGAGCTTCTGGTGGGGGTGTCCACCAGCGTCCCATCATCCAGACCCTAACTGTATTTGGGGTAAAGGGGGATTGAATGCAGGGAAATGGCTGCTGTGGTGGGAAGAATAATTGTCCCCAGTGATGACTACATTCTAATCCCTGGAGTCTGTGACTATTTATGTTATAAGGGAAGGGACAGAAGGGGAAGATGGAGCTCAGGTTGTTGATTAGTTGACCTTGAGATGGGGAGATGGCCTCGACTGTCCTGCTGGGCTCAGTGTAATCACAAGTGTCCACATGAAAGGAGGAGGAAGAGGGGAGTGGGGATTAGAGTAGCGTAATGGGAGACTCCATCAGCTTTGAAGGTGGAGGAAGGCCATGAGCCATGAATGCAGGTGGCCTATAGAGGCTGGAAAAGTCAAGGAACTGATTCTCCTGTGTCTCCAGAGGGAACACAGCCCTGCAGATGCCTTGATTTTAGCCCAGGAAAAACAGGGTCCGATTTCTGTCTCCAGAATTGGAAGGGGTCAGTGTGCTCTCTCCTGCTGCCATGCTTCTGATAATTTTCTACAGCAGCAACAGGAAACCAACACTGGAACCCACGTCAAGGACAAGTTAAGAAAGGACACAAGGATAGCCAGGCATGGTGGCAGGTGCATGTAATCCTAGCGACTCGGGAGGCTGAGGGCAGGAGAATCACTTGAACCCAGGAGGCAGACGTTGCAGTGAGCCTAGACCACACCACTTCACTCCAGCCTGGGCGAAGGAGTGAGACTCTGTCTCTAAAATTAATTAATTAATTAAAGAAACCAAACAAGGAGAAGGTTGGCTACACCGAGATCAGCAAGGGTGGGATTATGATGCCACCACCAGGCTCCATCCACATAGGGAGGGGTTGATACTCCTCCAACCAGCACCAGTAGCCAGCCTATGGAAGCTGGCACAGGCATGGCAACAGTGGCTCCCAGTCCCCACCAGGAACAGGGTGTGTGGACACTGGTGCCTGCCTTACTGATCAGTTCATACCTCCTGCCAAGGATTCCAATTCGTCCAAAACAGATTGAACCAGGCTGCTAAGAGCCGGGACGTGCAGCCTATCCTGGTTCCTCTTCCACCCCCACATCGACAGCAGGAAAGACATTAGAGTGAAATAGGTACAACAGCCCAAGAGATGAGGCTGAGCCCAGCAGCAAGGGAATCAGAGGCTACTAGAGACAGAGGGACAGAGAAGAGGTAGGGAGACAGATGGAAGGACCTGCACCAGGAGTTATGGGCACAGAAAAGAACATGAAGACACAGAGAGGAAGGAGAGGGATAAGACACCAGCGAGGGGAAGCCTCACTCATTCCAGGTGCCATGGATGGGATGATAAAGAGAGACACCTTCTAAATTCACAAACTGTCTTCCTAGGAGTCCACAGAAAACCTTCCCTCCTGGCCCACCCAGGTCGCCTGGTGAAATCAGAAGAGACAGTCATCCTGCAATGTTGGTCAGATGTCATGTTTGAGCACTTCCTTCTGCACAGAAAGGGGATGTTTAACGACACTTTGAGCCTCACTGGAGAGCACCATGATGGGGTCTCCAAGGCCAACTTCTCCATCGGTCCCATGACGGAAGACCTGGCAGGGACCTACAGATGCTACGGTTCTGTTCCTCACTCCCCCTATCAGTTGTCGGCTCCCAGTGACCCTCTGGACATCGTGATCACAGGTGAGAGTGTCCAGACATTCTTCTCATTGTCATTGGGATGCAGAGTGAAATGATCCACGACTTGGAGGCCCAGGTGGTTGTAAGGAAGATGAGCTTGGTATTCTTATGGAGAGAGACTGACTTGGTGAGGTCTGTACCAACAGAGACAGAGAAACAGGAGACACAAGTACAGACCAGGTGTCATAACAGAGGACAGATACTGAGAGTTAGAAAAGAAAGAAAGAGTTAAAGGAGACAGACAGACAGACATGTCCCAGAGAGAGGTGTCCGTCCATGCTGACTTTGCTCACAGACCTGGCACAGGTTAGAAGTTTCATTTCTGTTTTACCTCCACAAAGTGTTCTCTACCAGGAAAACCCAAGGACACCCATATTTCTGACCTGAGTTGTGTCCTGTGGCCTCAGGCTTTCTGGCACCTACAGATGCCGTGTTTATTCTGACACCTCTGCCTTCCATGAAATGGAGAGTAATCGTCCCAGGATATCATGGCCCCAGAACGCCAACCCCTGTATGCTGTGTGAACTTGCAGTCCCCAGACTAGATTCTGAGGCTCACATTCCAAATAACCCCACATATGATAGGATCACTGAGAGACACAGAGAGAAATCAGGGACACCAAAAAGCAAAGACATAAACACACAGAGAAAGAGCCAGAGGAAGGAGATTGAGAGACTCACAGACACATAAAGAGAGAGAAAAGAGGGCAGAGAAATGGAGACAATGATGGAAGAGAGCAGAGAAAAGCACTAAAATTAGAGTCTTGAGGGAGAGGCACAAGGACATAGAAAGATAGAGATGTGGGGATGAATTGCAGAGATTCCAAAGAGAACTAGAGAGACTGAGAGGCAGAGCGAGACAGATGATAGATGGATAGATACAGATAGATGGTAAATAGGTAGATGATAAATAATAGGTTATAGATACATAGATGATGATTGATTGATTCATTAATAGATGATACATAGACATCATGAAGATGAAGATAGATATATAGATAATACATAGAGATAGAGAGGCAGAAAAAGAGAGAAATCATAGAGAGAGACAGATGATACATAGATATAGATAATAGATGATTGATGGATAGATAGACGATGGATAAATAGATGATATATAGATATAGATGGCAGGTAGAGAATTTGTAGTTAGACACTGAATAGATAAATAGATAGATCAATAGATAATAGATAGAAATATGCAGAAAGTTATGAACAGGACACAAAGTGAGAAACTCAGAATTTAAAAAAGTAACATCAAGTCAACCAATCCAAGGAGAGTCAGAGAGAATAAAACAATCCAAAAAGGGAAAACATATCTAGAGGTGGGGAAGTGAGGTCAGAGACCTAGAGAGACAGAGAAGGTGGAAGGAGGAAATAGACATGAAGAGAGATGAGTGGAGGGTGAGAGAGAGAGAGAGCATTAGGCCATAGAGCAGGGGACTGAGTTCTCAGCTCAGGTGGGAGGGGAGCTGTGACAAGGAAGAACCTCCCTGAGGAAACTGCCTCTTCTCCTTCCAGGTCTATATGAGAAACCTTCTCTCTCAGCCCAGCCGGGCCCCACGGTTCTGGCAGGAGAGAATGTGACCTTGTCCTGCAGCTCCCGGAGCTCCTATGACATGTACCATCTATCCAGGGAGGGGGAGGCCCATGAACATAGGCTCCCTGCAGTGACCAAGGTCAACGGAACATTCCAGGCTGACTTTCCGCTGGGCCCTGCCACCCAGGGAGGGACCTACAGATGCTTCGGCTCTTTCCGTGTATCTCCCTACGAGTGGTCAAACTCGAGTGACCCACTGCTTGTTTCTGTCACAGGTGAGGAAAGCCCATGCCTGTCCTATGTCTTATGATCCTAGAGCCTTAGCTGAGGAACTTCCTGCTGATGATGGAGAGAAGCGTGGACAGATGCAGAGAGAAGATGAAGCCTGCATGTGAGGGAGGGATCAGGGCACAGGATGGCAGACAGGGCACCTCCAAACCCTCCTGCACGGCCTGCATGGAGGCCCGCGGCCAGGGCTCCAGGCACCCAGGCAGATGGAGAAAGCGGTCAGGAGACACCCAGAGGAGGGAGACTGGGCTAAGTTTGGGGACATCAGAGGTTCCCTCAGCCCCTTAACCTTACCCATTTCCCAGAAGCCCTTCCTGGCCTCTCATCCACACAGAGATGTCATCACCAGCAACCCCTACACCCTTTTCTTTTTGTTTGAAAAAATATTTATTGAGGTTGAATATACCTATATCGTTTACCACCTTTAACTTTTTTTTTTTTTTTGAGGCAGAGTCTAGCTCTGTCCCCTATGCTGGAACGCAGTGGCACAATCTCAGTTCACTGCAACCTCAACCTCCTGGGTTCAAGCGATTCTCCTGCCTCAGCCACCTGAGTAGCTGGTACTACAGGCGCGCACCACCATGCCAGGCTACTTTTTGTATTTTTAGTAGAGAGGGGGTTTCACCATGTTGGTCGAGATGGTCTCGAACTCCTGACCATGTGATCCACCCCCATCGGCCTCCCAAAGTGCTGGGCTTACAGGCATGAGTCACCACGCCCAGCCACATTTACCATTTTTAAGTGTAAAGTCTAGTGGTCATAAATACATATATATATATATATATATATATATATATATATATATATATATATATTTTTTTTTTTTTTTTTTTTTTTTTTTACCCTCTACCCTTTTCTTCCTGGCCTCTGGTAGCCACCATTCTACTCTCTACCTTCATGAGATCCACCTTTTAGCTCCTGTATATGGATGAGAAATGAGAATCTTTGTAATGACTTCCAGTTCCATCCATGTGGCTGCAAATATCAGGATGTTATTCTTTCTATGGATGAGTAGTCTCCACTGTGCGAATGTACTACATTCTCTCTATCCATTCATCCACTGATGGGCAGGTAGGTTGACTCCACATCTTGGCTACTGTGAACAGTGCTGCACCAATCATACGAGTGCAGATATCACTTCGATATATTGATTTACTTTCCTTTGGATATAAACCCAGTAGTGAAATTGCTGGATACTATGAAAGTTCTCTTTTTATTTTTTTGTTTGTTGTTTTGTTTTTGTTTTTGAGACAGTTTCCCTCTGTGCCCAGGCTGGAGTACAAGTGATGTGATCTTGGCTCATTGCAACCTCCGCCTCCTGGGTTCAAATGATTTTCCTGCCTCAGCCTCCCTAGTAGCTGGGATTACAGGTGCACGCCACCATGCCTGGCTACTTTTTGGTTTTTTTAGTATAGATGGGGTTTCCCCATGTTGGCTGGGCTGCTCTCAAACTCATGACCTCAACTGAGGTGCCCGCCTCGGTCTCCCAAAGTGCCGGGATTACAGGCATGATCCACCTCATCCAACCTCTTTTTAGTTCTTTAAAGGACTTCCACACTTTTCTCCGTAATGGCTGTACTAATTTACACTCCTACCAACAGGGTACCAGGGTTGTCCTTTCTCTACCACTTTGGCAGCATTTCTTTCGCCTGTCTTGCAGCTAAAAGCCATTTTATTTTATTTCATTTTATTTTGAGATGGAGTTTCGCTCTTGTCACCCAGGCTGGAGTGCAGTGGCGTGATCTCGGCTCACCGCAACCTCCACCTCCCAGGTTCAAGCGATTTTCCTGCCTCAGCCTCCCAAGTCGCTGGAATTACAGGCACACGCCACCACGCCCGGATAATTTTTGTGTTTTTAGTAGAGACAGTGTTTCTCCATGTGGGTCAGGCTGGTCTCAAACTCCCGACCTCAGGAGATTCGCCCACCTCGGGCTCTCAAAGTTCTAGGATGACAGACGTGAGCCACCACGCCCAGCCTAAAAGCCATGTTAATGGGATGAGATGAAAACTCACTTCAATTTTAATTTGCATTTCTCTGATGATGAGTGATACTGAGCACTTTTTCATATGCGGGGAAATTTCATGTCTTTTGCTCCTTTTTCAATTAAATCATTTGTTTTATTGAGTTGTTTGAGCTTCTTATATTTCTAGTTATTAATCCCGTCTCAGATGCATAGTTTGCACATATTTGCTCCCAATCTGTGGGTTGTCTCTTCACTTTGTTGGTTTATTTTTAGCGGTGCATAAGTTGCTTAGTTTGAGGTAATCCCAATGGTCTATTTTTGCTTCGATTACTTGTGTTTTGAAGGTTTAAAACAAAATGTCTTCCTTCAGACAAATGTCGTGGAGCATTTCCCCAATATTTTCTTCTACGTGTTTCATAGGTTCAGGCCTTTGACTCACATCTTTAATCCATTTTCATTTGATTTTTGTGTATGGTGACAGGTAGAGGTGCAGTTTCATTCTTCTGCATGTAGATGTCCAGGTTTCCCGGCACTGTTTATTGAAAAGACTGTCTTTTCCTGATTGTAAGTTCTTGGCACCTTTGTCAAAGTCCACTGGATGGGCTGGGCATGGTGGCTAACACCTGCAATTCCAGCACTTTAGGAAGCCGAGGCAGGTGGATCGCCTGAGGCCAGGAGTTCAAGATCAGCCTGGCCAACATGGTGAAACATCATCTCTACTAAAAATACAAAAATTAGCTGAGCATGGTGGTCAGCACCTGTAATACCACTACTCAGGAGTTTGAGGCAAGAGAATTGATTGAACCCAGGAGGCTGAGGTTGCAGTGAACCAAGATTGCACCTCTGCCCTCCAGCCTGGGTGACAGAGTGAAACTCCACCTCAAAAGAAAAAATCAAAAAACATTGGATGTAAATGCATGGATTATATCTGTGTTCTTCATTCTGCTCCATTGTTCTATGTGCCTTTCTTTATGCCAACATCATGCTGTTTTGCTTACTACAGCTCTGTAACATATTTTGAGATCAGGTACTGTGATGCTCCTGTTTTCTCTTTATACCTTGAAGTCTCAAGACAGTGGGTGTCACATACAAAAATTACGGAAAAAAGGATCCCAGGACTCCCAGGGCACAATATTAGATAACAGAGTGTTGGCCGTGAACCAACCTCAAAGATTTCCATTGAGTAGAGGACAGGCAGCCTCATTTCCTCACCTCTCTCCTGTCTCATGTTCTAGGAAACCCTTCAAATAGTTGGCCTTCACCCACTGAACCAAGCACCAAAACCGGTGAGTACAGAACCCTCTTATATCCGCTTTTGGAAACCTGGGGAGGTGGAAACCTTGGATTCAGGCGTTGACTCAGCATCTCACAGCTCTGACATTGTGCGCCTGTCTTCTACCATCTCTGAACTCCAGATACCCCAACAGCGAAAGGGATCTGGGCCCAACACAGGGCTCAGTGAAATCTCTTAATCTCTCATTTTATGGAGCTGAGACCTCCTACAAGCTAGAAGAATGATTGCCAATCTGACATCCTTCTCAGGAAAAATGCAATGTTTGTTCTGCCTGCATTCCTAACTGGAGGATAAATTCCTGGGGGCTTGAGAGAGGGAAGGGAAGGGAACATCTGATGAGGGCGAGGTGTTTTAGAGAAGTTCCACTTGCCCAGGAATGAATTACTGTTGGTCATGAAGCAACCCTGGCTGACTCAGCAGAGCAAGAGCCTTGCCGTAACAGAGAACAGAGCTCATGCACGCACACTTCGACTCACTGACTTATTCAGCCATGGCCCCATGCTCAGGCTGTGCAGTGTGGAAGCTTTTCCTCTTGTTGCCATAACAAATTTCCACAAGATTCATGGGTGAAAACAAAACGGTTATTTAATTATCTTACACAGCTGTAGCTCAAAGTATGAAGCGCATGTCACTGGGCTAAAATCAAGGTGACAGCAAGGCTGCCTTCCCTCTGAAGGTTGCAGGCGAGAATCTGCTTCTACTTGTCCCAGTTTCTAAAGGTTCCCAGTTCCTTGGCTCCTGGTCCCCTTCCTCCTTCCTCAAAGCCCACAAAGACTGATCACATCTCACATGGCATCACTCAGACCCTTCTTCCTTACCACACCTCTTTCTCTGAATGCTGCTCTCCCTTCTTCCCCTTCTTTTGAAAACTTGGGGATTCTATTGGGTTCACCAAGATGAAAATCCATCATAATCTCCCGGAAGTCATCCAGGATACCCTTGTTTTAAGTTCAGCTGATTAGCAACTGTAGTTCCATCTGCAATCTTCATTCCTCCTTTCCATGTAAAATAACATATTCACAAGCTATAGAGGCTAGGACAGGGACATTTTGGGGTGGGACAGCATTCTTCTGCCTTCCACAAACAGTGAACAAGATGCATTTGGTCTCTGCTCTTGGGACACTGATATTGCAGATGGTTAAACGGGAGGGCAGAAAATGAATGCACAAGTGAACCAATAAATGAATGATCCATTGGGAAGCATTTGTGCATGAAATCTATTTGTTTGTTTGTTCATTTGTTTATTCAGACAGAGTCTCCCTCTGTCTTCCAGGCTACAGTGCAGTGTCACAATCTTGGCTCACTGCAACCTGCGTCTCCTGGATTCAAGTGACTCTCTTGCCTCAGCCTCTCGAGTAGCTGGGATTACAGGCAACTGCCACCATGCCCGGCTAATTCTTTTTGTATATTTTTTGTAGGGAGGATGTTTCACCATGTTGGCCAAGCTTGTCTGAAACTCCCAACCTCAAGTGATCCAACCATCTCAGCATCCCAAAGTACTGGGATTACAGGCGTGAGCCACTGTGCCCAGCCAGAATTCAAAATCAATAATAGATAATGCTGAGTGTATGATTTTGGGTGACAGAGAAGGTCTCATTAATCAGATATTTGTGACATTAATGAAAAACACCGATTGAACCCCTGAAAGATTGGCGGAAGGATTTTCCACACACAGCTGTCAGCCGTGAAGGCACAAAGGTGAAAACAATCTGATGTGGAAGGAAGAGGCTCTGCCTGAAATGCTGGGAATGAGATGGGGAGAATGACAAGACGACTGTGGAGAGACGGAGAGCACACTGGGTACACAGGAAACTAAGGAGGAACAAGGAGTGTGTGTTTGATACTCACAGCCGTTGGATTCACCTCGGGGTAACCAGGAATCCCTACATGATTAATAGTGACTGACATGAAAATAAGGGAGGCCCATGTGCATAACTAGAATCCAGGAGACTGTGGAAAAGGCAATTCCTACCCCACTGGTGAAATGTGGTGCTGATTTAGTCCCTAAGTGGATGAAGCAGATGGATATAAGATAGGCTTGTGAGGTAGAATCACTTGCAGGGAGGGCTTGCAGGATTTGATTTTCCTAGTTGTTTAATCCTCGCTTAATTAATTTCTTTATGAGATTTATTCATCCTACACATAAACCAATACCTGGCAAAGGAGTGACAGATATATGAGGGGTGGTGGAAATGAAGGGATCTATTATAGCATAGTATACAAGTCTGTGAATGGTGGCTCACGCCTGTAACCCAGCACTGCAGGAGGCCAAGGCGGGTGGATTCCATGAAGTCAGAAGTTCGAGACCAGCCTGACCAACACGGTGGAACCCTATCTCTACTAAAAATACAAAAATTAGCCGAGCATGCTGTTGCATCCCTGTAATCCCAGCTCCTACTCTGGAGGATGAAGCAGGAGAATGACTTCAACCCAGGAGGTGGAGGTTGCAGTGAGTGGAGATTGCATCACTGCACTCCAGCCTGGGTGACACAAGGAGACTCCATCTCAAAAAATAAAAATAAGAAATGCATAAATATAATAAAACACACGCGAATGACAAAGGCACCTGAATTCCAATCATCATTTTTCTATTTGTCTATAATTACTTCTTTGATCCTTTATCTTATCCGTTAGGCAATCAGCCTAAAACCTCTTCCCTATTTGGCTTTCTGTGAGCATGAGATCGTATAAAAAAAGTGAAAGCCCGCTGAATCCTCCAGCACAGATCCTGGAATAGACAAAGTGCTCTGTTCATCACAAAAAAAAATGCCCTCTCACCCAAATCCCCACATCACCCCTACTTCCAATCACCTGTGGAGATTCAGATAGGCCATGGGGAGGTAAACAATACTCCTTGGTGTGAGTCCAGATCTTGGAATCAGAGATCAGTGCCAGCACTAGCTCCTGCTCCCCTTTCCTACTAATTCACAGGAGGACAGGAGGTATTGAAGCAATAGATGGCCGAGGGGGTGGTCCTTCCCCCAGCCTCTCGGGTAGAACAGCAGCCTAACATGTGTCTCCTGAGATCACAAAGAGTAGCACGTTTCACACGGGCTTCAGCACTATTTCCTGGCTGTTTGACACAAGAGAATCCTACTTCGCTTTTTTTTATCTTGATTTCACTTTTGTTTCCTTTTCTTGGAGAATGCAAGTTGTTTGACTCAAGAATGCTGTGGATGTAGAAATCCTAAAGCACATTTGCTGTGTATCAATCCCAGTGCAGTCTTCCCAGAGAAGACTCTAAACACCTCCTGGACTGCACCTGGGCCTATGCCAATTCCTATCACTCACCGTCACTCCAGGGAGACAGAACACACAGAGAACACATTACACAGGCAGGTTCATTACTAACAGATAAGCAGCGAGTGACAACAGAAACCTACATTTCAATGTGAGCCAGTCCCTCAAGGCTCAGAGAAGTTGCTCGGGACATGTGGATTCACCCCATTTGCAGTGTAGCTGGGGGAAGCCAGAAAGCAGCCCAGCCTGGGTTTTGTACCGTGGAGCCACAGGAAGCTCTCAGCTAAAGCACTGCATGACGTCCTCCTCCAGGAAGAACAGGAAGACAGCCCAGGCTGTTCTGAGACGTTCCTCCTGATCTCAGGATGTTGCTGTCTTAGTCCATTTTTGTTGCTCTAAAAGAACACTTGAGCCTGGGTAACTTCTAAAGAAAAGAGATTTGTTTGCCTCACAGTTCTGCAGGCTGGGTGCTTGTCCTAAAGAGATGCTGTATGTGGTTACCTGTCAATCAAGAAATGCGAGACAATTCATAAAGAGGAACTGCTATGATTAGCTTCTTATTGGTGTCTCGTCTTCTTCCAGGTAACCCCAGACACCTGCACGTTCTGATTGGGACCTCAGTGGTCATCATCCCCTTCGCCATCCTCCTCTTCTTTCTCCTTCATCGCTGGTGCTCCAAAAAAAAAAGTAAGTCTCACGAAGCAGAGGCCAGAAAGCTCAGGGCCATGTGGGGAAGCAGGATGGGAGCAGGCACGTGTGTGTTCCTCACAGGTAGGATGGTCCCTGGCCCAAGGCAGCAGCCACAGAGGCAGGACTTTCTAGAGAGAGCACCAGACACCCTGCCCCTGCCTTCAGCTCACAGACCATTGCCTGACTCTGAACTGTGTCCTCACGTCCCCTGCAGCCACTCACATCCAGAAGAAGGTTCCATGACAGGCAGAAAGTGGGAGACAGATCAATGGGATGGGAACTCAGAGCTATTCATGGGATGGGAACTCAGAGCTATTCATGGGATGGGTCCTTGAGCTCAGAGAGATAGAATGTCTGAGTCTGCTGTTGGCAACTGAGGGACCTCAGGCACCTATGGCCTCCCCCTGTGTGTTGGTATCTGCTTATGAAATGAGGACCTGGAAGTGCCCTCTGAGCTGTTTTGTTGACTTCTGTCTCCTACAGATGCTGCTGTAATGGACCAAGAGCCTGCAGGGAACAGAACAGTGAACAGGGAGGTAGGTGCTCCTTGGCCCAGCCTCGTGGCTAGTGTTATTCCCAAAGAGTCCTGAAAAATGTGAGCACCCTCCCTCACTCAGCATTTCCCTCGCTCCAGGATTCTGTTGAACAAGACCCTCAGGAGGTGTCATACGCATAATTGGATCACTGCGTTTTCACACAGAGAAAAATCACTCGCCCTTCTCAGACGCCCAAGACACCCCCAACAGATACCAGCGTGTACACGGAACTTCCAAATGCTGAGCCCAGATCCAAAGTTGTCTCCTGCCCACGAGCACCACAGTCAGGACTTGAGGGGATCTTCTAGGGAGACAACAGCCCTGTCTCAAAATCAGCTTGCCAGCTCCCATGTACCAGCAGCTGAAATCTGAAGGCGTCAGTCTTCATCTTAGGCCATCTCTCTTCCTCACACCATGAATCTGAACATGCCTCTCTCTTGTTTACAAATGTGTAAGGTCCCCACTGCCTGCTGGAGAGAAAACACACTCCTTTGCTTAGCCCACAGTTCTCCATTTCACTTGACCCCTGCCCACCTCTCCAACCTAACTGGCTTACCTCCTAGTCTACTTGAGGCTACAATCACACTGAGGAACTCATAATTCCAAACATACAAGAGGCTCCCTCTTAACGCAGTACTTAGACACGTGCTGTTCCACCTTCCCTCATGCTGTTCCACCTCCCCTCAGACTATCTTTCAGCCTTCTGTCAGCAGTAAAACTTATAAATTTTTTTGAATAATTTCAATGTAGTTTTCCCTCCTTCAAATAAACATGTCTGTCCTCATGGTTTCGGTAATGGAACTCTATTCTTGCCTAAGACTTCCGGTGTTATCATTACCATGTCCACATAACCCCATCTGTTCTCCACTGGGTTCTCACCCCTGGACTCTGAGCTTCTGGAAGCAGGGTGGAGCCTCATTTGTCTCTGGGACTCCAATTTCCATCCAAAGATGCAGCACGTAGGAGGTTCCAAGGATCGTGAATCATATGAACAAGTGATATTCTTACTCTCTGCAGACCTGGAAAGCTGGCAGAGTCATTCCACGATGAAACATTTGTAGAGTCATAGGCCTTGTTAGTCTCATCTCCACGGGGACACATATCAACATATCATCTTTCAAACTATAATTATACAGTCACTTCTCCATATCTGTGGGGTTTACAGGTCTTTATTGAACCAAGTATAAATCAAAAATATTCAGAGAAAATATCCACAAACTTTCAAAAAGTAAAACTGTCTTGAATGGACACAAATGAGGCGGTGTGTAGGCTGTATCAGGAATTATAAGTAATCTAGACATGATTTCATGTATACAGGAGGATGTGCATGGGTTATATCCAAATTCTGTGTCATTTTATGTAAGAGGCTTGAGCATCTGCAGATTTTGGTATCTGAGTGGAGATCCTGAAACCAATCACCCACGAATAGTGAAGGATGACCGTATATGACTTTTATTTCTCAAATTTAAAAATAAATCATAAAAAATGTACAATAACTAGATAAAAACTAAGAAGTGTTTTTATAGTGTGAGAATAAGTTTAGATTTATTATTTCCTATGTGTAACCCTTTGGTTTAATATTATTTATTGAGAAGACATTCTATGCCACCTTAAACCACACGGCAGCCTTTGTCAACTCTAAAGGGACTGTGTGTACATGGATGTACTTTAGACACTGTTTCTGCTAAAGGGCTCTCTGTGTCCACACTCTTGAGGATGCTGCACTTTATGTAGCCTCATAGAACCCTTTAAATTTAGTAGCCAGAGCCCTCTAATTTGTTATTATAGGCTATTTGCTATTTTTGTTTTTCTTGAGGCGGAGTCTTACTCTGTCGCCCAGGCTGGACTGTAGTGGTGCAATCTCAGCTCACTGCAACCTCCGCCTCCCAGGTTCAAGCGATTCTCGTGCCTCAGCCTCTTAAGTAGCTGGCATTACAGGTGCCTGCCACCAGGCATGGCTAATTTTTGGATTTTTAGCAGAGACATGGTTTCACTGTGTTGGCCAGGCTGCTCTCAATCTCCTCATCTCAGTTCATCCGCCCACCTCGGCTTCCCAACGTGCTGGGGGAAACTTGATTTTCTATAGCATTATGTTACTGGATATTTCTGTAAAATTTAAAATGAGGGAGGGAGAGAGACAGACAGAGAGCAAACTCCAGAGTTAGGACTCTGGAATCTTGGGTCATGAGACAAATTTTAGATAAAACTATAAAAATTCAGAATTTACATGTGTGGTTTTTGCTGATAAAGCACAATTCTAAGATTGTAAATAACTGCATAATCCTTCCCTGGGAGTTTAAATCATTTTAACAGGTTCTGCTGTAATACTAGAAATACAAGCATGTACAATTCTAATGGTTTATTAGTCACAATGACTCTGAAAACATTAATAATACCTATTAGATATTTTGCATATTACACATGAAGAAGAGTTTGAATCTCAGATGAAAACAATAAAAATACGTGAAAACTCTTTCATGTTATCACAGATTTTAGGCATCTCATGTTTGGGAGGTTGGATCTGAGACGTGTTTTGAGTTGGTCATAGTGAAGGACCCGAGGTGTCAATTCTAGTGAGAACAATTTCCAGGAAGCCATGTTCCGCTCTTGAGCGAGCACCCACTGGGCCTCATGCAAGGTAGAAAGAGCCTGCGTACGTCACCCTCCCATGATGTGGTCAGCATGTAAACTGCATGGGCAGGGCGCCAAATAACATCCTGTGCGCTGCTGAGCTGAGCTGGGGCGCGGCTGCCTGTCTGCACCGGCAGCACCATGTCGCTCATGGTCATCAGCATGGCGTGTGTTGGTGAGTCCTGGAAGGGAATCGAGGGAGGGAGTGCGGGGATGGAGATTGGGGCCCAGAGTTGGAGATATAGGCCTGGAAGTGGAGTTATGGGCCTGGAGTGGAGATCTGGGCCTGGAGTGGAGATCTGGGCCTAGAGATGGAGTGATGGGCCTAGAAGTGGAGATCTGGGCCTGGAGTGGAGATCTGGGCCTGGAGTGGAGATAGGAATCTGGAAGGGAGATAGGGAGATTGGGCTGGGGTGGAGATATGAGCCTGGAGTGGAGACATGGGCCTGGAGGGGAGATATGGGCCTGGGTGTGGAGATATGGGCCTGGAGTGGAGATATGGGCCTGGAGGTGGAGATATGGACCTGGAATGGAGATATGAGCCTGGAGTGGAGATATGGGCCTAGAGTCGAGATACGGGCCTGGAGGTGGAGATCTGGGCCTGGAGTGGAGATCTGGGCCTGGAGTGGAGATATGAGCCTTGAGTGGAGATATGGCCCTGGAGTGCAGATATTGGCCTGGAGTGGAGATATGGGCCTGGAGTGGAGATATGGGCCTGGAGGTGGTGATATGGGCCTGGAGTGTAGATATGGGCCTGGGGTGGAGATATGGATCTGGAGTGGAGATATGGGCCAGGAGTGGAGATATGGGACTGGGGTGGAGATATGGGACTGGAGTGGAGATATGGGTCTGGAGTGGAGATATGGGCCTGGAGTGGAGATATGGGCATGGGGTGGAGATATGGGACTGGAGTGGAGATATGGGACTGGAGTGGAGATATGGGACTGGGGTGGAGATATGGGACTGGAGTGGAGATATGGGTCTGGAGTGGAGATATGGGCCTGGAGTGGAGATATGGGCATGGGGTGGAGATATGGGACTGGAGTGGAGATATGGGACTGGAGTGGAGATATGGGCATGGGGTGGAGATATGTGCGTGGGGTGGAGATCTGGGCCTGGAGTGGAGATATGGGTGTGGGGTGGAGATATGGGCCTGGAGTGGAGATATGGGTCTGGAGTGGAGATATGGGACTGGAGTGGAGATATGGGCCTGGAGTGGAGATATGGGCATGGGGTGGAGATATGGGACTGGAGTGGAGATATGGGACTGGAGTGGAGATATGGGCATGGGGTGGAGATATGGGACTGGAGTGGAGATATGGGTCTGGAGTGGAGATATGGGCCTGGAGTGGAGATATGGGTGTGGGGTGGAGATATGGGCCTGGAGTGGAGATATGGGTCTGGAGTGGAGATATGGGACTGGAGTGGAGATATGGGCCTGGAGTGGAGATATGGGACTGGAGTGGAGATATGGGCATGGGGTGGAGATATGGGACTGGAGTGGAGATATGGGACTGGAGTGGAGATATGGGCCTGGAGTGGAGATATGGGTCTGGAGTGGAGATATGGGACTGGAGTGGAGATATGGGCCTGGAGTGGAGATATGGGCATGGAGTGGAGATATGGGACTGGAGTGGAGATATGGGACTGGAGTGGAGATATGGGACTGGAGTGGAGATATGGGCATGGGGTGTAGATATGGGACTGGAGTGGAGATATGGGCCTGGAGTGGAGATATGGGCCTGGAGTGGAGATATGGGTGTGGGGTGGAGATATGGGCCTGGAGTGGAGATATGGGTCTGGAGTGGAGATATGGGACTGGAGTGGAGATATGGGCCTGGAGTGGAGATATGGGACTGGAGTGGAGATATGGGCATGGGGTGGAGATATGGGACTGGAGTGGAGATATGGGACTGGAGTGGAGATATGGGACTGGAGTGGAGATATGGGCATGGGGTGGAGATATGGGACTGGAGTGGAGATATGGGACTGGAATGGAGATATGGGCGTGGGGTGGAGATATGTGCCTGGAGTGGAGATATGGGTGTGGGGTGGAGATATGGGCCTGGAGTGGAGATATGGGCGTGGGGTGGAGATATGGGTATGGAGTGGAGATATGGGCATGGGGTATAGATATGGGCCTGGAGTGGAGATATGGGCGTGGGGTGGAGATATGGGCCTGGAGTGGAGATCTGGGCCTGTGGTGGAGATATGGGCCTAGGATGGGGATATGGGCCTGGAATGGAGATATGGGCCTGGGTGTGGAGATATGGGACTGGAGTGGAGATATGGGCCTGATGTGGAGATATGGGCTTGGAGTGGAGATATGATCCTGGAGTGTAGTTATGGGCCTGGAGGTGGAGATCTGCGCCCGGGGAGGAGATATGGGCCTGGAGTGGAGATATGGGACTGGAGAGGAGTTATGGGCCTGGAGTGGAGATATGGGCCTGGATTGGAGATATGGGCCTAGGGTGGAGATCTGAGCCTGGATTGGAGATGTGGGCCCGGATTGGCTAGATGGGTCTAGGGTGGAAATATCGGCCTGGAGTGGAGATATGGGCTTGGGGTGGGGATATGGACTTGGAGGCTGGGTCTCTGCACAGCCGAGAGCCCTTTCTTGGGTGCAGGTAGGCACTGAGGGTGAGTTTCCCTTCGGCCCAGGAAGGGCCTGGCTACCAAGACTCACAGCCCAGTGGGGGCAGCAAGGGAGGCCTGGTTTGCCTGCAGATGGATGGTCCATCATGATCTTTCTTTCCAGGGTTCTTCTTGCTGCAGGGGGCCTGGCCACATGAGGGTAAGTCCTTCTCCAAACCTTAAGGTGTCATCTCCCCACATAAGAGGATTTTCCTGAAACGGGAGGGAAGTCCTGTCCGGGAGTCTCTCACAAACTAGGAAGAGGGGACTCTGGGGTGCTCGGCCCACAGTTCCGACCTTGCCTCCCTGGCCTTTCATTCCCTTGGCAGAGTCAAGTTCTGTAGGGACCAGGGTTAGACTGGGGTGCTCAAAGCTGGGTTGTGTGGTGGGGAAGTGGTAGGAACAGCAGATCCTCTGAGGACAAAGGTGTTACTCACACACTTCAGCGTTTCCATGACGGTAGGGGATGCAGTGTGGCTGCTGTCACTCTACCAGAAGAGGTGGGAAACCACAGCCATGGCCCTGACATTCCAAATCCACTGATGGGGGCTCAGTTTTTTATTTTCATTCAGGCATCTGCTGATATTCCATTCTCAAAGGACATGCCCTCCACCCCATGTCTACCCTGTGTTGTTTTATGTGAGTAATCTTACAGTATTAAAATCTAGTAGGAGTCTCTTACTCAGCACTTGTTCACAGTTCTCAGCTGACACTTTTGTTGTAGGGAGACACCTTGTGTTTGTGGGATGGGTCCTTCCTTTAGCCCTAGGCACCAAGGTGTGATAGCAGCCATAGAAACGTGGAAAGTGGGGAGAATCTTCTGAGCACAGGGAGGGAGGGGCGGCTCCACATCCTCCTCTCTAAGGCAGCGCCTCCTTCTCCCCAAGGTGGTCAGGACAAGCCCTTGCTTTCTACCTGGCCCAGCCTTGTGGTGCCTCCAGAACATGTGACTCTTCGGTGTCACTCTAATCTTGGGTTTAACAACTTCAGTCTGCACAAGGGTGATGGTTTGCCTGTCCCTGAGCTGTACAACAGAATATTCTGGAAAAGCCTTTTCATGGGCCCTGTGACCCCGTCACACGCAGGGACCTATAGATGCCGGGGTTCACACACACACTCCCCCAGTGTGTGGTCGGCACCCAGCAACCCCCTGGTGATCATGGTCACAGGTCAGAGGGCTCCTTTCTGGGATTCTCCTTGTCCCACTTCCTGAATCCCAGAGCTTCTGGTAGGCATGTCCTTGAGGGTCCCATCACGCAGGACCTCACTGTATTTGGGGTAAAGGGGGACTGAATACAGGGAAATGGTTGCTGTGGTGGGAAGAATAATTGTCCCCAATGATGACTGCATTCTGATCCCTGGAGTCTGTGACTATTTATGTTATAGGGGAAGGGACTGAAGGGGAAGATGGAGTTCAGATTGTTGATGAGTTGACCTTGAGATGGGGAGAGAGCCTGGACTGTCCCGGTGGGCTCAGTATAATCACAAGGGTCCACATGAAAGGAGGAGGAAGAGGAGAGTGGGGATTAGAGCAGCGTAGTGGGAGACTCCATCAGCTGTGAGGGTGGATGAAGGCCATAAGCCATGAATGCAGGTGGCCTATAGAGGCTGGGAAAGTCAAGGAACTGATTCTCCTGAGTCTCCAGAGGGAACACAGCCTTGCAGATGCCTTGATTTTAGCCCTCGAAAAACAGGGTCCGCTTTCTGTCTTCAGAATCGGAGGGGGTCAGTGTGCTCTCTCCTGCTGCCATGCTTCCGATAATTTTCTACAGCAGCAACAGGAAAACAACACTGGAACCCAGGTCAAGGACAAGTTAAGAAAAGACACAAGGATAGCCAGGCATGGTGGCAGGTGCATGTAACACTAGCGACTCGGGAGGCTGAGGGCAGGAGAATAGCTTGAACCCAGGAGACAGAGGTTGCAGTGAGCCTAGACCACACCACTTCACTCCAGCCTGGGCGAAGGAGTGAGACTCTGTCTCTAAAATTAATTAATTAATTAAAGAAACCAAACAAGGAGAAGGTTGGCTACACCGAGATCAGCAAGGGTGGGATGATGATGCCACCACCAGGCTCCATCCACATAGGGAGGGGTTGATACTCCTCCAACCAGCACCAGGAGCCAGCCTATGGAAACTGGCACCATGGAGAAGGCACAGGCATGGCAAGAGTGGCTCCCAGTCCCCACCAGGAACAGGGTGTGTGGATACTGGTACCTGCCTTACTGATCAGTTCATACCTCCTGCCAAGGATTCCAATTCGTCCAAAAGAGATTGAACCAGGCTGCTAAGAGCCTGGACATGCAGCCTATCCTGGTTCCTCATCCACCCCCACAACGACAGCAGGAAAGACATTAGAGTGAAATAGATACAACAGCCCAAGAGATGAGGCTGAGCCCAGCGGCAAGGGAATCAGAGGCTACTAGAGACAGAGGGACAGAGAAGAGGGAGGGAGACAGATGGAAGGACCTGCACCAGGAGTTATGGGCACAGAAAAGAATATGAAGACACAGAGAGGAAGGAGAGGGATAAGACACCAGAGAGGGGAAGCCTCCCTCATTCCAAGTGCCATGGATGGGATGATAAAGAGAGACACCTTCTAAACTCACAACCTCTCTTCCTAGGAGTCCACAGAAAACCTTCCCTCCTGGCCCACCCAGGTCGCCTGGTGAAATCAGAAGAGACAGTCATCCTGCAATGTTGGTCAGATGTCATGTTTGAGCACTTCCTTCTGCACAGAGAGGGGATGTTTAACGACACTTTGCACCTCATTGGAGAGCACCATGATGGGGTCTCCAAGGCCAACTTCTCCATCGGTCGCATGACGAAAGACCTGGCAGGGACCTACAGATGCTACGGTTCTGTTACTCACTCCCCCTATCAGTTGTCGGCTCCCAGTGACCCTCTGGACATCGTTATCATAGGTGAGAGTGTCCAGACATTCTTCTCATTGTCATCGGGATGCAGAGTGAATGATCCAGGACTTGGAGGCCCAGGTGGTTGTAAGGAAGATGAGCTTGGTATTCTTATGGAGAGAGACTGACTTGGTGAGGTCTGTACCAACAGAGACAGAGAAACAGGAGACACAAGTACAGACCAGGTGTCATAACAGAGGACAGACACAGGGGCCATACAGGGAGTTAGAAAAGACAGAAAGAGTTAAAGGAGACAGACAGACAGACATGTCCCAGAGAGAGGTGTCCCTCCATGCTGACTTTGCTCACAGACCTGGCACAGGTTAGAAGTTTCATTTCTGTTTTACCTCCACAAAGTGTTCTCTACCAGGAGAACCCAAGGACACCCATATTTCTGACCTGAGTTGGGTCCTGTGGCCTCAGTCCTTGTGGCACCTACAGATGCCGTGTTTATTCTGACACCTCTGCCTTCCATGAAATTGAGAGTAATCGTCCCAGGATATCATGGCCCCAGAACACCAACCCCTGTATGCTGTGTGAACTTGTGGTCCCCAGACTGGATTCTGAGGCTCACATTTCAAATAACCCCACATATGAGAGGATCACTGAGAGGCACAGAGAGAAATCAGGAACACCAAAAAGCAAAGACATAAACACACAGAGAATGAGCCAGAGGAAGGAGACTGAGAGACTCACAGACACATAAAGAGAGAGAAAAGAGGGCAGAGAAGTGGAGAGAATGATGGAAGGGAGCAGAGAAAAGCACTACAATTAGAGTCCTGAGGGAGAGGCACAAGGGCATAGAAAGATGGAGATGTGGGGATGAATTGCAGAGATTCCAAAGAGAACTAGAGAGACCGAGAGGCAGAGCAAGACAGATGATAGATGGATAGATATAGATAGATGATAAATAGGTAGATGATAGATAATAGGTTATAGATACATAGATGATGATTGATTGATTCATTAATAGATGATACATAGAGATGATGATGATGAAGACAGATAGATAATATATAGAGATAGAGAGGCAGACAAAGAGAGAAATCATAGAGAGAGAGGGATGACACATAGATATAGATAATAGATGATTGATGGATAGATAGACAATTGATAGATAAATAGATGATATATAGATATAGATGACAGGTAGAGAATTTGTAGATAGGCACCGAACAGATAAATAGATAGATCGATAGATAATAGCTAGAAATATGCAGAAAGTTATGAACAGGATGCAAACTGAGAAACTCAGAATTAAAAAAAGTAACATCAAGTCAACCAATCCAAGGAGAGTCAGAGAGAATAAAAGAATCCAAAAGGGGAAAACATATCTAGAGGTGGGGAAGTGAGGTCAGAGACCTAGAGAGACAGAGAAGGTGGAAGGAGGAAATAGACATGAAGAGAGATGGGGTGGAGGGTGAGAGAGAGAGAGAGCACTAGGCCATAGAGCAGGGGAGCGAGTTCTCAGGTCAGGTGTGAGGGGAGCTGTGACAAGGAAGAACCTCCCTGAGGAAACTGCCTCTTCTCCTTCCAGGTCTATATGAGAAACCTTCTCTCTCAGCCCAGCCGGGCCCCACAGTTCAGGCAGGAGAGAGCGTGACCTTGTCCTGCAGCTCCCAGAGATCCTATGAAATGTACTATCTATCCAGGGAGGGGGAAGCCCATGAATGTAGGCTCCCTGCAGTGCGCAAGGTCAACAGGACATTCCAGGCAGACTTTCCTCTGGGCCCTGCCACCCACGGAGGGACCTACAGATGCTTCGGCTCTTTCCGTGACGCTCCCTACGAGTGGTCAAACTCGAGTGACCCACTGCTTGTTTCTGTCACAGGTGAGGAAAGCCAATGTCTGTCTCATGTCCTATGATCCTAGAGCCTTAGCTGAGGAGCTTCCTGCTGATGATGGAGAGAAGCATGGACAGATGCAGAGAGAAGATGCAGCCTCGGTGTGAGGGAGGGATCAGGGCACAGGGTGGCAGACAGGGCACCTCCAAACCCTCCTACACGGCCTGCATGAAGGCCCACGGCCAGGGCTCCAGGCACGCAGGCAGATGGAGAAAGCGGTCAGGAGAGACCCAGAGGAGGGAGACTGGGCTCAGTTTGGGAAGATCAGAGGTTCCCTCAGCCCCTCAACATTACCCATTTCCCAGAAGCCCATCCTGGCCTCTCACCCACACAGGGATGTCATCACCAGCAACCCCTACACCCTTTACTTTTGTTTGAAAAAATATTTATTGAGGATAAATATACATATATAGCTTACCACCTTTAACATTTTTTTTTGAGGCGGAGTCTAGCTCTGTCCCCTATGCTGGAGTGCATTGGCACAATCTCAGCTCACTGCAACCTCTGCCTCCTGGGTTCAAGCGACTCTCCTGCCTCAGCCACCTGAGTAGCTGGTGCTACAGGCGTGCACCACCACACCAGGCTACTTTTTGTATTTTTAGTAGAGAGGGGGTTTCATCACGTTGGTCGACCTGGTCTCGAACTCCTGACCACGTGATCCACCCGCATCAGCCTTGCAAAGTGCTGGGATTACAGGCATGAGCCACCGCGCCTGGCTACGTTTACCAATTTTAAGTGTAAAGTCTAGTGGTCATAAATACATTTATATATATATATATATTTTTTTTTTTTTTTTTACCCTCCACCCTTTTCTTCCTGGCCTCTGGTAGCCACCATTCTACTCTCTACCTTCATGAGATCCACCTTTTAGCTCCTGTATATGGGTGAGAAATGGGAATCTTTGTAATGACTTCCAGTTCCATCCATGTGGCTGCAAATATCAGGATGTTATTCTTTCTATGGATGAGTAGTCTCCACTATGCGAACATACTACATTCTCTCTATCCATTCATCCACTGATGGGCAGGTAGGTTGACTCCACATCTTGGCTACTGTGAACAGTGCTGCACCAATCATACGAGTGCAGATATCACTTCGATATATTGATTTACTTTCCTTTGGACATAAACCCAGTAGTGAAATTGCTGGATACTATGAAAGTTCTCTTTTTAGTTTTTCGTTTGTTGTTTTGTTTTTGTTTTTGAGACAGTTTCCCTCTGTGCCCAGGCTGGAGTACAAGTGATGTGATCTTGGCTCATTGCAACCTCCGCCTCCTGGGTTCAAATGATTTTCCTGCCTCAGCCTCCCTAGTAGCTGGGATTACAGGTGCACACCACCATGCCTGGCTAATTTTTGTATATTTTAGTATAGATGGGGTTTCCCCATGTTGGCTGGGCTGCTCTCAAACTCATGACCTCAACTCAGGTGCCCGCCTCGGTCTCCCAAAGTGCCGGGATTACAGGCGTGATCCACCTCACCCAACCTCTTTTTAGTTCTTTAAAGGACTTCCACACTTTTCTCCGTAATGGCTGTACTAATTTACACTCCTACCAACAGGGTACCAGGGTTGTCCTTTCTCTACCACTTTGGCAGCATTTCTTTCGCCTGTCTTGCAGCTAAAAGCCATTTTATTTTATTTTATTTATTTTATTTTGAGATGGAGTTTCGCTCTTGTCACCCAGGCTGGAGTGCAGTGGCGCGATCTCGGCTCACCAAAACCTCCACCTCCTAGGTTCAAGCGATTCTCCTGCCTCAGCCTCCCGAGTAGCTGGAATTACAGGCACACGCCACCACGCCCGACTAATTTTTATATTTTTAGTAGACACAGTGTTTCTCCATGTGGGTCAGACTGGTCTCAAACTCCCAACCTTATGAGATTCACCCACCTCAGGCTCTCAAAGTTCTAGAATGACAGACGTGAGCCACCACGCCCGGCCTAGAAGCCATTTTAATGGGGTGAGATGAAAACTCACTTTGATTTTAATTTGCATTTCTCTGATGATGAGTGATACTGAGCACTTTTTAGTATGTGGGGAAATTTCATGTCTTTTGCTCCTTTTTCAATTAAATCATTTGTTTTATTGAGTTGTTTGAGCTTCTTATATTTCTAGTTATTAATCCCGTCTCAGATGCATAGTTTGCACATATTTGCTCCCAATCTGTGGGTTGTCTCTTCACTTTGTTAGTTTATTTTTAGCGGTGCAGAAGTTGCTTAGTTTGAGGTAATCCCAATGGTCTATTTTTGCTTGGATTACTTGTGTTTTGAAGGTTTAAAACAAAATGTCTTCCTTCAGACAAATGTCCTGGAGAATTTCCCCAATATTTTCTTCTACGTGTTTCATAGGTTCAGGCCTTAGACTCACATCTTTAATCCGTTTTCATTTGATTTTTGTGTATAGTGACAGGTAGAGGTGCAGTTTCATTCCTCTGCATGTAGATGTCCAGGTTTCCCTGCACTGTTTATTGAAAAGACTGTCCTTTCCTCATTGTGAGTTCTTGGCACCTTTGTCAAAGTCCATTAGATAGGCTGGGCATGGTGGCTAACACCTGCAATTTCAGCACTTTGGGATCCCGAGGCAGGTGGATCACCTGAGGCCAGGAGTTCAAGATTAGTCTGGCCGACGTGATGAAACATCGTCTCCACTAAAAATATAAAAATTAGCTGAGCATGGTGGTCAGCACCTGTAATACCACTACTCAGGAGTTTGAGGCAAGAGAATTGATTGAACCCAGGAGGCTGTGGTGGCAGTGAACCGAGATTGCACCTCTGCACTCCAGCCTGGGTGACAGAGCAAGACTCCATCTCAAAAGAAAAAAGAAAAAAACATTGGATGTAAATGCATGGATTATATCTGTGTTATTCATTCTGCTCCGTTGTTCTATGTGCCTTTCTTTATGCCAATGTCATGCTGTTTTGCTTACTACAGCTCTGTAACATATTTTGAGATCAGGTAGTGTGATGTTCCTGTTTTCTCTTTATACCTTGAAGTCTCAAGACAGTGGGCGTCACATACAAAAATTACGGAAAAAAGGATCCCAGGACTCCCAGGGCCCAATATTAGATAACAGAGTGTTGGCCATGAACCAACCTCAAAGATTTCCATTGAGTAGAGGACAGACACCCTCATTTCCTCACCTGTCTCCTGTCTCGTGTTCTAGGAAACCCTTCAAATAGTTGGCCTTCACCCACTGAACCAAGCTCCAAAACCGGTGAGTACAGAACACTCTTATATCTGCTTTTGGAAACCTGGGGAGGTGAAAACCTTGGATTCAGGCGTTAACTCAGCATCTCACAGCTCTGACATTGTACGCCTGTCTTCTACCATCTCCGAACTCCAGATACTCCAACAGCGAAAGGGATCTGGGCCCAACCCAGGGCTCAGTGAAATCTCTTCATCTCTCATTTTATGGAGCTCAGACCTCCTACAAGCTAGAAGAATGATTGCCAATCTGACATCCTTCTCAGGAAAAATGCAATGTTTGTTCTGCCTGCATTCCTAACTGGAGGATAAATTCCTGGGGGCTTGAGAGAGGGAAGGGAAGGGAACATCTGATGAGGGCGAGGTGTTTTAGAGAAGTTCCACTTGCCCAGGAATGAATTACTGTTGGTCACGAAGCAACCCTGGCTGACTCAGCAGAGCAAGAGCCTTGCCGTAACAGAGAACAGAGCTCATGCACGCACACTTTGACTCACTGACTCATTCAGCCACGGCCCCATGCTCAGGCTGTGCAGTGTGGGACCTTTTCCTATTGTTGCCATAACAAATTTCCACAAGATTCGTGGGTGAAAACAAAATGGTTATTTAATTATCTTACAGTGCTCTAGCTCAAAGTATGAAGTGCATCTCACTGGGCTAAAATCAAGGTGACAGCAAGGCTGCCTTCCCTCTGAGGGTTCCAGGCAAGAATCTGCTTCTCACTTCTCCCAGCTTCTAAAGGCTCCCAGTTCCTTGGCTCCTGATCCCTTTCCTCCTTCCTCAAAGCCCACAAAGACTGATCACATCTCACATGGCATCACTCAGACCCTTCCTCCTTACCACACCTCTTTCTCTGAATGCTGCTCTCCCTTCTTACTCATCTTTTGAAAACTTGGGGATTCTATTGGGTTCACCAAGATGAAAATCCATCATAATCTCCCGGAAATCATCCAGGATACCCTTGTTTTAAGTTCAGCTGATTAGCAACTGTAATTCCATCTGCAATCTTCATTCCTCCTTCCATGTAAAATAACATATTCACAAGCTATGGAGGCTAGGACAGGGACATTTTGGGGTGGGACAGCATTCTCCTGCCTTCCACAAACAGTGAACAAGATGCGTTTGGCCTGTGCTCTTGGGACACTGATATTGCAGATGGTTAAATGGGAGGGCAGAAAATGAATGCACAAGTGGACCAATAAATGAATGATCCATTGGGAAGCATCTGTGCATGAAATCTATTTTTTGTTTGTTCGTTTGTTTATTGAGACAGAGTCTCCCTCTGTCTTCCAGGCTACAGTGCAGTGTCACAATCTTGGCTCACTGCAACCTGTGTCTCCTGGATTCAAGTGATTCTCCTGCCTCAGCCTCTCGAGTAGCTGGGATTACAGGCAACTGCCACCATGCCCGGCTAATTCTTTTTGTACATTTTTTGTAGAGAGGATGTTTCACCATGTTGGTCAAGCTTGTCTGAAACTCCCAACCTCAAGTGATCCAACCGTCTCAGCATCCCAAAGTACTGGGATTACAGGCGTTAGCCACTGTGCCCAGCCAGAATTCAAAATCAATAATAGATAATGCTGAGTGTATGATTTTGGGTGACAGAGAAGGTCTCACTAAACAGATATTTGTGACATTAATGAAAAACACGGATTGAACCCCTGAAAGATTGGCGGAAGGATTTTCCACACACAGCTGTCAGCCGTGAAGGCACAAAGGTGAAAACAATCTGATGTGGAAGGAAGAGGCTCTGCCTGAAATGCTGGGAATGAGATGAGGAGAATGACAAGACAACTGTGGAGAGACGGAGAGCACACTGGGTACACAGGAAACTAAGGAGGAACAAGGGGTGTGTGTTTTATACTCACAGCCATTGGATTCACCTCAGGGTAACCAGGAATCCCTACATGATTAATAGTGACTGACATGAGAATAAGGGTCGCCCAGGTGCATAACTGGAATCTAGGAGACTGTGGAAAAGGCAATTCCTGCCCCACTGGTGAAATGTGGTGCTGATTTAGACCCTAAGTGGATGAAGCAGATGGATATAAGATATGCTTGGGAGGTGGAATCATTGGCTGGAAAGGCTTGCTGGGTATGATTTTCCTAGTTGTTTAACCCTCGCTTAATTAATTTCTTTCTGAGATTTATTCCTCCTACACATAAATCAATACCTGGAAAGCAGTGACAGATATATGAGGGGTGGTGGAAATGAAGGGACCTATTATAGCATAGTATACAAGTCTGTGAACGGTGGCTCACGCCTGTAACCCAGTACTGCAGGAGGCCAAGGCGGGTGGATTCCATGAAGTCAGGAGTTCCAGACCAGCCTGGCCAACATGGTGAAACCCTATCTCTACGAAAAATACAAAAATTAGCCAAGCATGGTGGTGCATCCCTGTAATCCCAGCTCCTACTCTGGAGGATGAAGCAGGAGAATGACTTCAACCCAGGAGGTGGAGGTTGCAGTGAGTGGAGATTGCATCACTGCACTCCAGCCTGGGTGACACAAGGAGACTCCGTCTCAAAAAATAAAAATAACAAATGCATAAATATAATATAACACACGTGAATGACAAAGGCACCTGAATTCCAATCATCATTTTTCTATTTCTCTATAATTACTTCTTTGATCCTTTATCTTATCCATTAGGCAATCAGCCTAAAACCTCTTCCCTATTTGGCTTTCTGTGAGCATGAGATCATATAAAAAATGTGAAAGCCCGCTGAATCCTCCAGCACAGATCCTGGAATAGAGAAAGTGCTCTGTTCATCGCAACAAAAAACATGCCCTCTCACCCAAATCCCCCACCTCACCCCTACTTCCAATCACCTGTGGAGATTCAGATAGACCATGGGGAGGTAAACATTAATACTCCTTGGAGTGAGTCCAGATCTTGGAATCAGAGATCAGTGCCAGCACTAGCTCCTGCTCCCCTTTCCTACTAATTCACAGGAGGACAGGTGGTATTGAAGCAATAGATGGCCGAGGGGGTGGTCCTTCCCCCAGCCTCTCGGGTGGAACAGCAGCCTAACACGTGTCTCCCGAGATCACAAAGAGTAGCACGTTTCACACGGGCTTCAACACTATTTCCTGGACGTTCGACATAAGAGAATTCTACTTCGCTTTTTTTAATCTTCATTTCACTTTTGTTTCCTTTCCTTGGAGAATGCAAGTTGTTTGACTCAAGAATGCTGTGGATGTAGAAATCCTAAAGCACATTTGCTGTGTATCAATCCCAGTGCAGTCTTCCCAGAGAAGACTCTAAACACCTCCTGGACTGCACTTGGGCCTATGCCAATTCCTATCACTCACCGTCACTCCAGGGAGACAGAACACACAGAGAACACATTACACAGGCAGGTTCATTACTAACAGGTAAGCAGTGAGTGACAACAGAAACCTACATTTCAATGTGAGCCAGTCCCTCAAGGCTCAGAAAAGCTGCTCGGGACATATGGAGTCATCCCATTTGCAGTGTAGCTGGGGGAAGAGAGAGCAGCCCAGCCTGGGTTTTGTACCCTGGAGCCACAGGAAGCACTCAGCTAAAGCACTGCATGACGTCCTCCTCCAGGAAGAACAGGAAGACAGCCCAGGCTATTCTGAGACGTTCCTCCTGATCTCAGGACGTTGCTGTCTTAGTCCATTTTTGTTGCTCTAAAGGAACACTTGAGTCTGGGTAACTTCTAAAGAAAAGAGATTGCTTTGCCTCACCATTCTGCAGGCTGTACTGGAAGCATGGCACCAGCATCTATTTCTTGTGATGGCCTCAGGCTGCTCCCACTCTGACAGAAGGGAAGGAGGGTCTGTCTGTGCAGAGACCACAGAGATCACACATCAAGAGAGGGAGCAAGGGGAGGGGGAGCAATGGAGCTTCCAAGCTCTTTTTAACAACCAGCTCTCCAGGAACTAATAGAGGGGGAACTTGCTAACCCCGTCTCCTTGGGACAGCATTGATCTGTTCATGATGGATCCACCTCCATGACCCAAACACCTCCCAAGAGGCCCAACCTCCCACCCTGGGGGTGAAATTTCAATGTGAGGTTTGAAGGGGTCAAACATCTCAACTAAAGTAGCTGTATCCTCAGCACGTTCTATGGTTACTATGAGAGCTATAACCGAAAAAGCAGGAGAAAGCTGGGTCTCCTGCCATCTGGGTGCTTGTCCTAAAGAGAGGCTGTATGTGGTTACCTGTCAATCAAGAAATGCAAGACAATTCATAAAGAGGAACTGCTATGATTAGCTTCTTATTGGTGTCTCATCTTCTTCCAGGTAACCCCGGACACCTGCATGTTCTGATTGGGACCTCAGTGGTCATCATCCTCCTCATCCTCCTCCTCTTGTTTCTCCTTCATCGCTGGTGCTCCAACAAAAAAAGTAAGTCTCATGAAGCAGAGGCCAGAGAGCTCAGGGCCATGTGGGGAAGCAGGATGGGAGCACTCAGGTGTGTGTTCCTCACCGGCAGGATGGTCCCTGGCCCAAGGCAGCAGCCACAGAGGGAGGACTTTCTAGAGAGAGCACCAGACACCCTGCCCCTGCCTTCAGCTCACAGACCATTGCCTGATTCTCAACTGTATCCTCACGTCCCCTGCAGCCACTCACATCCAGAAGAAGGTTCCATGACAGGCAGAAAGTGGGAGACAGAATCAATGGGATGGGAACTCAGAGCTATTCATGGGATGGGAACTCAGAGCTATTCATGGGATGGGAACTCAGAGCTATTCATGGGATGGGAACTCAGAGCTATTCATGGGATGGGAACTCAGAGCTATTCATGGGATGGGTCCTTGAGCTCAGAGAGATAGAATGTCTGAGTCTGCTGTTGGCAACTGAGGGACCTCAGGCACCTATGGCCTCCCCCTGTATGTTGGTATCTGCTTATGAAATGAGGACCCAGAAGTGCCCTCTGAGCTGTTTTGTTGACTTCCGTCTTCTACAGATGCTGCTGTAATGGACCAAGAGCCTGCAGGGAACAGAACAGTGAACCGGGAGGTAGGTGTTCCTTGGCCCAGCCTCGTGGCTAGTCTTATTCCCAAAGAGTCCTGGAAAACGTGAGCACCCTCCCTCACTCAGCATTTCCCTCTCTCCAGGACTCTGATGAACAAGACCCTCAGGAGGTGACATATGCACAGTTGAATCACTGCGTTTTCACACAGAGAAAAATCACTCGCCTTTCTCAGAGGCCCAAGACACCCCCAACAGACACCAGCGTGTACACGGAACTTCCAAATGCTGAGCCCAGATCCAATGTTGTCTCCTGCCCATGAGCACCACAGTCAGGCCTTGATGGGGTCCTCTACGGAGACAACAGCCCTGTCTCAAAACTGGGTTGCCAGCTCCCATGTACCAGCAGCTGGAATCTGAAGGCGTCAGTCTGCATCTTAGGGCATCGCTCTTCCTCACACCACGAATCTGAACATGCCTCTCTCTTGCTTACAAATGTCTAAGGTCCCCACTGCCTGCTGCAGAGAAAACACACTCCTTTGCTTAGCCCACAATTCTCCATTTCACTTGACCCCTGCCCACCTCTCCAACCTAACTGGCTTACTTCCTAGTCCAATTGAGGCTGCAATCACACTGAGGAACTCACAATTCCAAACATACAAGAGGCTCCCTCTTAACGCAGCACTTAGACACGTGCTGTTCCACCTTCCCTCATGCTGTTCCACCTCCCCTCAGACTAGCTTTCAGCCTTCTGTCAGCAGTAAAACTTATATATATTTTTTTTAAATTTCAATGTAGTTTTCCCTCCTTGAAATAAACATGTCTGCCCTCATGGTTTCGGTAATGGGACTCTTTTCTTGCCTAAGGCTTCCGGTGTTATCATTACTATGTCCATATAATCCCATCTGTTCTCCACCGGGTTCTCACCCCTGGACTCTGAGCTTCTGGAAGCAGGGTGGAGCCTCATTTTGTCTCTGGGACTCCAATTTCCATCCAAAGATGTAGCACATAGGAGGTTCCAAGGATCGTGAATCACATGAACAAGTGATATTCTTACTCTCTGCAACCTGGAAAGCTGGCAGAGTCATTCCAGGATGAAACATTTGTAGAGTCATAGGCCTTGTTAGTCTCATCTCCATGGGGACACATATCAACACATCATCTTTCATACTATAAATATACAGTCGGTCCTCCATATCTGTGGGGTTTACAGGTGTTTATTGAACCAACTATAAATAAAAAATATTCAGAGAAAATATCCACAGAGTTTCAAAAAGCATAACTATGTTGAATGGACACAAATGAAGCTGTGTGTAGGCTGTATTAGGAATTATAAGTAACCTAGAGATGATTTCATGTATACAGGAGGATGTGCATATGTTATTTGCAAACTGTGTTCCATTTCATATAAGAGGCTTGAGCATCTACAGATTTTGGTATCTGAGTGGAGATCTCGAAACTAATCACCCACGAATAGTGAAGGATGACTGTATATGACTTTTATTTCTCAAATTTAAACATAAATCATAAAAAATGTACAACTAGATAAAAACTAAGAAGTGTTTTTATAGTGTGAGTTAGATTTATTTTTTCCTAGGTGTAACCCATTGGTTTAATATTATTTATTGAGAAGACATTCTATGCCACCTTAAACCACACAGCAGCCTTTGTCAACTAAAAAGGGACTGTGTGTACGCGGATGTACTTTAGACACTGTTTCTGCTAAGGGGCTCTCTGTGTCCACACTCTTGAGGATGCTGCACTTTATGTAGCCTTATAAAACCCTTTAAATTTAGTAGCCAGAGCCCTCTAATTTGTTATTATAGGCTACTTGCTATTTTTTTTTCTTGAGGCGGATTCTTGCTCTGTCGCCCAGGCTGGACTGTAGTGGTGCAATCTCAGCTCACTGCAACCTCCGCCTCCCATGTTCAAGCGATTCTCGTGCCTCAGCCTCTTGAGTAGCTGGCATTTCAGGTGCCTGCCACCAGGCTCGGCTAATTTTTGGATTTTTAGCAGAGACACGGTTTCACTGTGTTGGCCAGGCTGCTCTCAATCTCCTCATCTCAGTTCATCCGCCCACCTCGGCTTCCCAACGTGCTGGGGAAACTTGATTTTCTATAGCATTATGTTCCTGGATATTTCTGTAAAATTTAAAATGAGGGAGGGAGAGAGACAGAGAGAGAGCAAAGTCCAGAGTTGGGACTCTGGAATCTTGGGTCATGAGACAAATTTTAGATAAAACTACAAAACTCCAGAATTTACATGTGTGGTTTTTGCTGATAAAGTACAATTCTAAGATTGTAAATAATTGCATAATCCTTCCCTGGGAATTTAAATCATTTTAACTGGTTCTGCTGTAATACTAGAAATACAAGCATGAACAATTCTAATGGTTTATTAGTCACAATGTCTCTGAAAACACTAATAATACCTATTAGATATTTTGCATATTTCACAGGAAGAAGAGTTTGAATCTCAGATAAAAACAATAAAAATACATGAAAAGTCTTTCACGTTAGCACAGATTTTAGTCATCTCATGTTTGGGAGGTTGGATCTGAGACGTGTTTTGAGTTGGTCATAGTGAAGGACGCGAGGTGTCAAATTCTAGTGAGAACAATTTCCAGGAAGCCATGTTCCGCTCTTGAGCGAGCACCCACTGGGCCTCATGCAAGGTAGAAAGAGCCTGCGTACGTCACCCTCCCATGATGTGGTCAGCATGTAAACTGCATGGGCAGGGCGCCAAATAACATCCTGTGCGCTGCTGAGCTGAGCTGGGGTGCGGCCGCCTGTCTGCACCGGCAGCACCATGTCGCTCATGGTCGTCAGCATGGCGTGTGTTGGTGAGTCCTGGAAGGGAATCGAGGGAGGGAGCGCGGGGGTGGAGGTCTGGACCTGGAGGTAAAGATATGGGCCTAGAGGTGGAGTTATGGGCCTGGAGTGGAGATCTGGGTCTGGAGTGGAGATCTGGGCCTGGAGTGGAGATAGGAACCTGGAGGGGAGATAGGAGCCTGGAGTGGAGACATGGGCCTGGAGGTGGAGATATGGGCCTGTAGTAGAGTTATGGGCCAGGAGTGGAGATATGGGCCTAGAGGTGGATATCTGGGCCTGGAGTGGAGATATGGGCCTAGGATGGAGATATGGGCCTGGATTGGAGATATGGGCCTAGGGTGGAAATATCAGCCTGGAGTGGATATATGGGCCTGGAGTGGAGATATGGGCTTGGGGTGGGGATATGGGCTTGGGGTGTGGATATGGGCCTGGAGGCTGGGTCTCTGCACAGCTGACAGCCCTGTTCTTGGGTGCAGGCAGGCACTGAGGGTGAGTTTCCCTTCAGCCCAGCAAGGTCCTGGCTACCAAGACTCACAGCCCAGTGGGGGCAGCAAAGGAGGCCTGGTTTGCCTGCAGATGGATGGTCCATCACGATCTTTCTTTCCAGGGTTCTTCTTGCTGCAGGGGGCCTGGCCACATGAGGGTGAGTCCTTCTCCAAACCTTAAGGTGTCATCTCCCCACATAAGAGGATTTTCCTGAAACAGGAGGGAAGCCCGGTGGGGGATTTTCTTATAAACAAGGATGACGAGACCCTGGGGTGCTCATCCCACAGTTCCGACCTTGCCGTCCCCAGCCTTCCTTTCCCTTGGCTGAGTCAGGTTCTGTGGGAACCCGGGAGGGTAGACTGGGGTCCTCCAAGCTGTGCTGTGCGGCGGGGATGTGGTGTCACTGGCAGAGGAAGGGAGCAAAGCAGTGCTAGGAACAGCAGGCCTCTGAGGACAAACGTGTAACTCACACCCTCCAGCGTTTCCATGACTGTAGGGGCTGCAGTGTGGCTGCTGTCATTCTACCTAAGAGGTGGGGGAACCCCAGCCATGGCCCTGACCTTCCAAATCCTCTGTTGGGGGCTCAGTTGTGTATTGTGGTTCACACATTGGCTGATATTCCATTCACAAAGAACATGCCCTCGACTCCATGTCTATTTGTGTTGTTTTATGTGAGTAATCTTGCAGTATTAAAATCTAGTGGGAGTCCCTTACTCAGCACTTGCTCAAAGTTCTCAGCTGACACTTTTGTTGTAGAGAGACGCCAAGTCTATGCAGGGTGGGTCCTTCCCGTAGCCATGGGCACCCAAGTGTGGTAGGAGCCTTAGAAACAAGGAAAGTGGGGAGAATCTTCTGAGCACTGGCAGGGAGGGGCGGCTCCACATCCTCCTCTCTAAGGTGGCGCCTCCTTCTCCCCCAGGTGGACAGGACAAGCCCTTGCTGTCTGCCTGGCCCAGCCCTGTGGTGCCTCGAGGAGGACATGTGACTCTTCTGTGTCGCTCTCGTCTTGGGTTTACCATCTTCAGTCTGTACAAAGAAGATGGGCTGCCTGTCCCTGAGCTCTACAACAAAATATTCTGGAAGAGCATCCTCATGGACCCTGTGACCCCTGCACACGCAGGGACCTACAGATGTCGGGGTTCACACCCGCACTCCCCCATTGAGTGGTCGGCACCCAGCAACCCCCTGGTGATCGTGGTCACAGGTCAGAGGACTCGTGTCTGGGATTCTCCTTGTCCCACTTCCTGAATACCAGAGCTTCTGGTGGGGGTGTCCACCAGGGTCCAATCATCCAGGCCCTGACTGTATTTGGTGTCAATGGGGATTGAATACAGGGGAATGGGTGCTGTGGTGGGAAGAGTAACTGTCGGCAGCATGGCTATATTGTAATCCTTGGAGCCTGTGACTATTTATGTTATAGGACAGGGGACTGAAGGGGAAGATGGAGTTCAGGTTGTTGATGAGTTGACCTTGAGATGGGGAGATGACCTGGACTCTCCCACTGGGCTCAGTGTAATCACAAGGGTCCACATGAGAGGAGGAGGAAGAGGAGAGTGGGGATTAGAGCAGTGTAGTGGGAGGGAGACTCCACCAGCCACTGTGGGCTTTGAAAGTGGAGGAAGGCCAGAAGCCACGGAATGCAGGTGGCCTTTAGGGGCTGGAGAAGTCAATAGAACTGATTCTCCCGAGTCTCCAGAGGGAATGCAGCCCTGCAGATGCCTTGATTGTAGCCCAGGAAGAACAGGGTCTGATTTCTGTCTCCAGAAGTGTTCTCTCCTGCCGCCATGTTTGTGATAATTTTCTGCAGCAACAACAGGAAACAACACAGGAATCCAGGTCAAGGACAAGTTAAAAAACCAAACAAGAGGGTTGGCTACCCTGAGGTCAGCAAGGGTGCACTGCTGATGCCACCACCAGGCTGGAGCCGCATAGGGAGGGATCCACAGGGAGAGTTGGGGGTGGAGGGTGAGAGAGAGAGAGAGAGCATTAGGTCATAGAGCAGGGGAGTGAGTTCTCAGCTCAGGTGTGAGGGGAGCTGTGACAAGGAAGAACCTCCCTCAGGAAACTGCCTCTTCTCCTTCCAGGTCTATTTGGGAAACCTTCGCTCTCAGCCCAGCCGGGCCCCACGGTTCACGCAGGAGAGAACGTGACCTTGTCCTGCAGCTCCAGGAGCTCATTTGACATGTACCATCTATCCAGGGAGGGGAGGGTCCATGAACCTAGGCTCCCTGCAGTGCCCAGCATCAATGGAACATTCCAGGCTGACTTTCCTCTGGGCCCTGCCACCCACGGAGGGACCTACACATGCTTCGGCTCTTTCCATGACTCACCCTATGAGTGGTCAGACCCGAGTCACCCACTGCTTGTTTCTGTCACAGGTGAGGAAAGCCCATGCCTGTCCCATGTCCTGTGATCCTAGAGCCTTAGCTGAGGAGCTTCCTGCTGATGATGGAGAGAAGCATGGACAGATGCAGAGAGAACACGCAGCATGGTGTGAGGGAGGGATCAGGGCGCAGGATGGCAGACAGGGCACCTCCAAACCCTCCTGCACGGCCTGCATGGAGGCCCGTGGCCAGGGCTCCAGGCACCCAGGCAGATGGAGAAAGAGGTCAGGACAGACCCAGAGGAGGGAGACTCGGCTCAATTTGGGGAGATCAGAGGCTCCCTCAGACCCTCAACCTTACCCATTTCCCAGAAGCCCATACTGGCCTCTCACCCACAGAGAGATGTCATCACCAGCAACCCCTACACCCTTTTCTTTCCGTTTGAAAAAACATTTATTGAGGTTAAATGTAACTATAAAATTTGCCACCTTTACCATTTTTAAAAGTAAAATCTAGTGGTCATAAATACCTTTATATGCTGGGTGCAGTGGCTCACAGTTGTAATCTCGGCGCTTTGAGAGGCCAAGGAAGGTGGATCATTTAAGATCAGGGGCTCGAGATCAGCCTGGCCAACATGTGGGAAATTCATCTTTACTAAACAGACAAGAAAAATTGGCCGGGCATGCTGGCATGCACCTGTATTCCTAGCTACATGGGAGGCTGAGGCAGGAGAAGTACTTAAGCCCAGGAGGCAGAGGTTGCACTGAGCCGAGATCAGGCCACTGCACTGCAGCCTGGGAGACAGAGAGAGATTCTGTCTCTAAATAAATAAATACATCTATATTCTTTTTTATTGTTGTTGTTACACTCCACCCTTTACTTCCTGGCCTCTGGTAGCCACCATTCTGCTCTCCACCTTCATGAGATCCACCTTTTAGCTCCTGTATACAGGTGAGAAATGGGAATCTTTGCAATGACCTCCAGTTCCATCCATGTGGCTGCAAATGTCAGGATGTTATTCTTTCTAGGGATGAGTACTCTCCACTGTGTGTGAATGTACTACATTCTCTCTATCCATTCACCCACTGACGGGCAGGTAAGTTGACTCCACATCTTGGCTACTGTGAACAGTGCTGCACCAATCATACGAGTGCAGATATCACTTCGATACACTGATGTCCTTCCCTTTGGGTTTACACCCAGTAGTGGAATTGCTAGATCCTATCAACAGGGTACCAGGGTTCTCCTTTCTCAACCACCTTGCCAGCATTTATTTTGTCTGTGTTTCAGATAAAAGCCACTTTAATGGGATGAGATGATAGCTCACTGTGATTTCAATTGGCATGATTAGTGATACTGAGCACTTTTTCATGTACATGTTCGCCATTTGTACGTTTTGTTTGTTGAGAAATGTCTGTTCAGGTCTTTTACTAATTGTTAAATTAAATTCATTGTTTTATACCGTTGCTTGAGTTTTATGTATATTCTAGTTATTAATCCCCTCTCAGATGCATACTTCACAAATATTTTCTCCCAATTTGTCTCTTCTTCACTTTGTTGGTTGCTTCCTTTGCGGTGCAGAAGCTGCTTACTTTGATGTAATCCCGAAGGTCTATTATTTTGTTTTGATTTCTTGTGTTTTTGAGATTTCAAATAAAATGTCTTTCCTCAGACAAATGTCCTGGAGCATTTCCCCACTCTTTCCTTTTAGACACTTAATGGTTTCAGGCCTTACGTGTTTCTTCCATTTTCATTTGATTTCTGTGTATGGTGAGAGGTAGAGGTGCAGTTTCATCAACTGCATGTAGATACCAGTTTTCCCTGCTCCATTTATTGAAAAGACCGTCGTTTCCTGATTGCAGGTTCTTGGCACCTACAATCGTCAAAGTCCATTGGATGTGAATGCATGAATTATATCTGTGTTCTTCATTCTGCTCCATTGCTCTATGGGCCTTTATGCCAATGTCATGCTGTTGTGCTTACTACAGCTTTGTAACATATTTTTAAGTCAGGGAGTGTGAGGCCTCCAGCACCTGTTTTGTCTTTATTCCTCGAAATCTCAGGACACTGGGCATCATTTAACAATGATGATGGAGAAGGGGATGCCAGGACTCCTAGGACCCAACATTAGATAACAGAGTGTTGGCCATGAACCAACCTCAAAGATTTCCTTTGAGTAGAAGACAGGCATCCTCATATCCTCACCTCTCTCCTGTCCTGTGTTCTAGGAAACTCTTCAAGTAGTTCATCTTCACCCACTGAACCAAGCTCCAAAACTGGTGAGTAAAGATCCCTCTTATCTCTGCTTTTGGAAACCTGGGGAGGTTGGTATCTTGGATTCAAGCATTGGCTCAGCACCTCCCAGCTCTGTGACTGTGGGCCTGTCTTCTAACATCTCTGACCCCCAGACACTACAACAGTGAAGGGTATCTGAGGACAGCAAAGGGCTCAGTGAAGTCTCTTCATTTCAAATTTCTGCAGCTGAGACCTCCTCCAAGCTAGACGGACAAGTACAAATCTGACATCCTTCTCAGGGATAATGTGGTGTTTTTTCTGCCTGCATTCCGAATTGGAGGATAAATTCGAGGGGACTTGAGAGAGGGAGGGGAAGGGAACATCTGATGAGGGCAAGGTGATTTAGAGAAGTTCCACTTGCCAAGGAATGAGCCCCTGTTGGTCATGATGCGACCTTGGCTGAGTCAGCAGAGCAAGAGCCTTGCAGTAAGAAGGAACGTAGTTCATCCACGAATATGACACTTCCACTCACTCACTCGTTCAGCCACTGCCCTGTGCTCTGACTGTACAGTGTGGAACCCTTTCCTGCTGTTGCCATAATAAATCTCCACAAACTTCATGGATGACAACAACACAGCTTTTAAAATTATCTTACAGTGTTATAGCTCAGAAATATGAAATGCATTTCACTGGGCTAAAATCAAGGTGACTGTGAGGCTGCCTTTTCTCTGAAGGTTCCAGGCGAGAATCGGCTTTTCACATTTCCCAGCTCCTAGAGGTTTCCACATTCCTTGGCATCTGGTCCCCGTCCTCCTTCCTCGAAGCCCACAAAGGCTCGTCACATCTCTCACGTGGCATCACTCAGATCCCTCTTCCTTACCTCACCTCTTTCTCTAAGTGTTGCCCTGACTTTTTCTTCCTCTTTTAAAGACTTTGGGATTCTATTGAGTTTACCAAGATAATCCATCACAATCTCCCTAAAATCACCCAAGATAACCTCCTTTTAAGTTCAGATGATTAGCAACCATAATTCCATCTGCAATCTTTATTCCTCCTTTCATGTAAAATAACATATTCCCAAGCTATGGAGGCTAGGACAGGGACATTTTGGGGGTGGGCCAGCATTCTCCTGCCTTCCACAAATGGTAAACACGATGCATTTGGCCTCTGCTCTTAGGACACTGACATTGCAGATGGGCAAATGGGAGGGCAGAATATGAATGCACAAGTGGACCAGTAATGATTGATCCATTGGGAAGCATCCGTGCATGAAATCTATTTACTTATTTATTTATCTATTTATATATTTATGTATTTATTTATTTGCAGCGAAGTCATTCTCTGTCCCCAGGCTGGAGTGCAGTGGCATGACCTCAGCTCACCACAACCTCCACCTCCCGGGTTCAAGCGTTTCTCCTGCCTCAGCCTCCTGACTAGTTGTGATTCCAGTCCCCTCCACCACACCCAGCTAATTTTCTTTTATATTTTTTAGTAGAGATGGAGTTTCACCATGTTGCGCAGACTGTCTCCAACTCCCAACCTCAAGTGATCCAACCGTCTCAGCATCCCAAAGTACTGGGATTACAGGCGTGAGCCACTGCGCCCAGCTGAAATTTAAAATAAATAATAAAGAATACTAAGTGTATAATTTCAGGAGACAGAGAAAGTCTCACTAATCAGATAATATTTGTGACCATAATGAAAAAAAAGGTAGATTCAACCCTTGGAAGATTGGCAGAAGGATTTTCCACACACAGCTGTCAGCCGTGAAGGCACAAATGTGAAAACAATCTGATGCTGAAGGAAGAGGCTCTGCATTCAAATGCTGGGAATGACGTGGGGAGAATGACAAGACGACTGTAGAGAGACGGAGAACACACTGGGTACACAGGAAACTAAGGAGGAACAAGGAGTGTGTGTTTTATACTTACAGCCCTTGGATTCACCTCGGGGTAACTAGGAATCCCTACATGATTAATAGTGACTGACATGAAAATAAGGACACCCAGGTGCATAACTGGAATCTAGGAGACCGTGGAAAAGGCAATTCCCGCCCCACTGGTGAAATGTGGTGCTGATTTAGACACTAAATGAATGAAGTAGATGGATATAAGATATGTCTGTGAGGTAGAATCATTTGTAGGGAGGTCTTGCTGGATTTGATAATGCCTACTTATTTAATTTTGAATTTATTAATTTCTTTCTGAGATTTATTTTTCCTACATGTAAATCAATATCTGGCAGAGGAGTGATAGATAGATGAGGGGTGGTGCAAATGAAGGGACTTATTATAGCATAATATACAAGTCTGTGAACGGGAGCTTACGCCTGTAACCCAACACTTTGGGAGGCCAAGGCGTTTGGATCACTTGAGGTCAGGAGTTTGAGACCAGCCTGGCCAACATGGAGAAACCCCATGCTCTTTTTAGCAACCAGTCCTAGGGACCTCATGGAGAACTTGCCAACCACGTCTCATGGGGACAGCATTAATGTATTCATGATGGATCCACCCCCATAACTGGAACATCTCTCAATAGGCCCAACCTCCCACACTGCGAGATAAGTGTCAAAGTGAGGTTTGGCGGGGTCAAACATCCAAACTATAGCAGTGGTATCCCCAGCATGTTCTCTGATTATTTTGAGAACTATAACTGAGAAAGCAGGAGAAACCTGGGTATCCTGCCATCGGGGAACTTGTCCTAAACAGATGTTGTATGTGCTTAGCTGGCAACCAAGAAATGAGAGACAATCCATAAAGAGGAACTGCTATAATTAGCTTCTTATTGGATTCCCACCTTCCCCCAGGTATCCGCAGACACCTGCACATTCTGATTGGGACCTCAGTGGCTATCATCCTCTTTATCATCCTCTTCTTTCTCCTTCATCGCTGCTGCTCCAACAAAAAGAGTAAGTCTCATGACGCAGAGGCCAGAGACCTCAGGGCCATGTGGGGAAACAGGATGGGAGCACGCGGGTGTGTGTTCCTCACTGGCAGGATGGTCCCTGGCCCAAGGCAGGAGCCACAGAGGCAGGGCTTTCTAGAGAGAGCACCAGACACCCTGCCCCTGCCTTCAGCTCACAGACCATTGCCTGATTGTGAACTGTATCCTCATGTCCCCTGCAGCCACTCACATCCAGAAGGTTCCATGACAGGCAGAAAGGGGAGACAGAATCACTGGGATGGGAACTCAGAGCTATTAATGGGATGGGTCCCTGCTGTCAGAGAGAGAGAATGTCTGGGTCTGGCTGATGACAGCTGAGGGACCTCAGGCACCTATGGCCTCCCGCTGTGTGTTGGTGTCTGCTCATGAAATGAGGACCCAAAAGTGCCCTTCCAGCTGTTTTGATGACTTCTATCTCCTACAGATGCTGCTGTAATGGACCAAGAGCCTGCCGGGGACAGAACAGTGAACAGGGAGGTAGGTTCTCCTCAGCCCAGCCTCATGGATCGAGTCTTATTCCCTAATAGTCTTGAAGAATGTGAGCACCCTCCCTCACTCAGCATTTCCCTCTCTCCAGGACTCTGATGATCAAGACCCTCAGGAGGTGACATATGCACAGTTGGATCACTGCGTTTTCACACAGACAAAAATCACTGCCCCTTCTCAGAGGCCCAAGACACCTCCAACAGATACCACCATGTACATGGAACTTCCAAATGCTAAGCCAAGATCATTGTCTCCTGCCCATGAGCACCACAGTCAGGCCTTGAGGGGGTTTTCTAGGGAGACAACAGCCCTGTCTCAAAATCACCTTGCCAGCTCCAATGTACCAGCAGCTGGAATCTGAAGGCGCGAGTCTGCTTCTTAGAGCATCGCTCTCCCTCACACCACAAATCTGGTGCCTCTCTCTTGCTTACAAATGTCTA
Source organism: Pan paniscus (assembly GCF_029289425.2). Classification (NCBI taxonomy): domain Eukaryota; kingdom Metazoa; phylum Chordata; class Mammalia; order Primates; family Hominidae; genus Pan; species Pan paniscus. The sequence goes on from NC_073269.2 coordinate 60,801,835, forward strand.
AGGTCCCCACTGCTTCCTGAGAGAAAACACACTCTTTTGCTTAGCCCACAATTCTCTATTTCACTTGACCCCTGCCCACCTCTCCAACCTAACTGACTTACTTCCTAGTCTACCTGAGGCACTGATCACACTGAGGAACTCACAATTCCAAACATACAAGAGGCTCCCTCTTAACATGGCACTGAGACACGTGCTGTTCCACCTTCCCTCATGCTGTCTCACCTTTCCTCAGACTATTTTCCAGCCTTCTGTCAGCAGTGAAACTTATAAAACTTTTTGTGATTTCAATGTAGCTGTCTCCTTTTCAAATAAACATGTCTGCCCTCATTGCTTTAGGTAATGTGACACTATTCGCTGAAAGAAACCGCTGTTATCATTACCATGTCCACATAACCCCATCTGTTCTCTGCTAGGTTCTCACCCCTGGACTCTGAGCTTCTGGAAGCAGGGTAGAGCCTCATTTTTCTCTGGGACTCCAATTTCCATCCAAAGATGCAGCACATAGGAGGTTCCAAGGATCGTGAATCACATGAACAAGTGATATTCTTACTCTCTGCAACCTGGAAAGCTGGCAGAGTCACTCCACAATGAAACATTTGTAGAGTCATAGGCCTTGTTAGTCTCATCTCCATGGGGACACATATCAACACATCATCTTTCATACTATAAATATACAGTCGGTCCTCCATATCTGTGGGGTTTACAGGTGTTTATTGAACCAACTATAAATAAAAAATATTCAAAGAAAAAAATCCACAAACTTTCAAAAAGCAAAACTATGTTGAAGGGTCACAAATGAAGCAGTGTATAGGCCATATCAGGAATTATAAGTAATCAAGAGATGATTTCATGTATACAGGAGGATGTGCATGGGTTATACGCAAATGCTGTGCCGTTTCATGTAAGAGGCTTCAGCATCTGCAGATTTTGGTATCTGAGTGGAGATCCTGGAACCAATCACCCAGGAATAGTGAAGGATGACCGTATATGACGTTTATTTCTCAATTTTAAATATAAATCATAAAAAAATTATAATAACTAGATAAAAACAAGAAGTGTTTTTATAGTATGAGAATAAGTGTAGATTTATTTTATCCTATGTGTAACCCTTTGGTTTAATATTATTTATTGAGAAGACATTCTATGCCACCTTATACCACACGGCAGCCTTTGTCAACTCTAAAGGGACTGTGTGTACATGGATGTATTTTAGACACTGTTTCTGCTAAGGGGCTCTCTGTGTCCACTCTCTTGAGGATGCTGCACTTTATGTAGCCTTATAGAACCCTTTAAATTTAGTAGCCAGAGCCCTCTAATTTCTTATTATAGGCTATTTGCTATGTTTTTGGTTTTTTTCTAGAGGCGGAGTCTTGCTCTGTCACCCAGGCTGGACTGCAGTGGTGCAATCTCAGCTCACTGCAACCTCCGCCTCCCAGGTTCAAGCGATTCTCGTGCCTCAGCCTCTTGGGTAGCTGGCGTTACAGGTGCCTGACACCAGGCACAGCTAATTTTTGGATTTTTAGCAGAGACACGGTTTCACTCTGTTGGCCAGGCTGCTCTCAATCTCCTCATCTCAGTTGATCCGCCCACCTCGGCTTCCCGACGTGCTGGGGGAAACTTGATTTTCGATAGCATTATGTTACTGGATATTTCTGTAAAATTTAAAATGAGGGAGGGAAAGAGACAGAGAGAGAGCAAACTCCAGAGTTGGGACTCTGGAATCTTGGGTCATGAGACAAATTTTAGATAAAACTACAAAAATCCAGAATTTACATGTGTGGTTTTTGCTGATAACATACAATTCTAAGATTGTAAATAATTGCATAATCCTTCCCTGGGAATTTAAATCATTTTAACTGGTTCTGTTGTAATACTAGAAATACAAGCATGAACAATTCTAATGAGGTTTATTAGTCACAGTGACTCTGAAAACATTAATAATACCTATTAGATATTTTGCATATTACACAGGAAGAAGACTTTGAATCTCAGATAAAAACAATAAAAATACATGAAAAGTCTTTCACGTTAGCACAGATTTTAGTCATCTCGTGTTCAGGAGGTTGGATCTGAGACGTGTTTTGAGTTGGTCATAGTGAAGGATGCGAGGTGTCAATTCTAGTGAGAACAATTTCCAGGAAGCCGTGTTCCGCTCTTGAGAGAGCACCCACTGGGCCTCATGCAAGGTAGAAAGAGCCTGCGTACGTCACCCTCCCATGATGTGGTCAACATGTAAACTGCATGGGCAGGGCGCCAAATAACATCCTGTGCGCTGCTGAGCTGAGCTGGGGCGCGGCCGCCTGTCTGCACCGGCAGCACCATGTCGCTCATGGCCGTCAGCATGGCGTGTGTTGGTGAGTCCTGGAAGGGAATAGAGGGAGGGAGCGCGGGGATGGAGATCTGGGCCCAGAGGTGGAGATATGGGTCTGGAGGTGGAGTTATGGGCCTGGAGTGGAGATCTGGGCCTGGAGTGGATATATGGGCCTAGAGATGGAGTGATGGGGCTAGAAGTGGAGATATGGGTCTGGAGTGGAGATATGGGCCTGGAGGTGGAAATATGGGCCTAGAGTGGAGATCTGAGCCTGGAGTGGAGATAGGAACCTGGAGGGGAGATAGGAGCCTGGAGTGGAGATATGGGCCTGGGGTGCAGATATGGGCCTGGAGTGGAGACATGGGCCTGGAGGTGGAGATATGGGCCTGGAGGTGGAGATATGGGCCTGGAGTGGAGATCTGGGACTGGAGTGGAGATCTGGGACTGGAGTGGAGATCTGGGCCTGGAGTGGACATATGGGCCTGGAGTGGAGTTATGGGCCTGGAGTGGAGATATCGGACTGGAGTGGAGATATGGGCCTGGAGTGGAGTTATGGGCCTGGAGTGGAGATATGGGCCTGGAGTGGAGATATGGGACTGGAGTGGAGATATGGGCCTGGAGTGGAGATCTGGGCCTGGAGTGGAGATATGGGCCTGGAGTGGAGATATGGGACTGGAGTGGAGATATGGGTCTGGAGTGGAGATATGGGCCTGGAGGTGGAGATATGGGCCTGGAGTGGATATATGGGCCTGGAGGTGGTGATATGGGCATGGAGTGTAGATATGGGCATGGAGTGTAGATATGGGCCTGGAGTGGAGATATGGGTCTGGAGTGGAGATATGGGCCTGAAGAGGAGATATGGGACTGGAGTGGAGATATGGGTGTGGGGTGGAGATATGGGACTGGAGTGGAGATATGGGCATGGGGTGGAGATATGGGACTCGAGTGGAAATATGGGCATGGGGTGGAGATATGGGCCGGGAGTGGAGATATGGGCGTTGGGTGGAGATATGGGACTGGAGTGGAGATATGGGCCTAGGATGGGGATATGGGCCTGGAATGGAGATATGGGCCTGGGTGTGTAGATATTGGACTGGAGTGGAGATATGGGCCTGATGTGGAGATATGGGCTTGGAGGGGAGATATGATCCTGGAGTGTAGTTATGGGCCTGGAGGTGGAGATCTGGGCCTGGGGTGGAGATATGGGCCTGGGGTGGAGATATGGGACTGGAGTGGAGATATGGGCCTGGGGTGGATATCTGGGCCTGGAGAGGAGATATGGGCCTGGAGTGGAGATATGGGCCTGGATTGGAGATATGGGCCTAGGGTGGAGATCTGAGCCTGGATTGGAGATGTGGGCCCGGATTGGCTATATGGGTCTAGGGTGGAAATATCGGCCTGGAGTGGAGATATGGGCCTGGAGTGGAGATATGGGCTTGGGATGGGGATATGGACCTGGAGGCTGGGTCTCTGCACAGCCGAGGGCACTGCTCTTGGGTGCAGGTAGGCACTGAGGATGAGTTTACCTTCAGCCCAGGAAGGGGCTGACTACCAAGACTCACAGCCCAGTGGGGGCAGCAAGGAAGGCCTTGTTTCCCTGCAGATGGATCATCCATCATGATCTTTCTTTCCAGGGTTCTTCTTGCTGCAGGGGGCCTGGCCACATGAGGGTAAGTCCTTCTCCAAACCTTAGGGTGTCATCTCCCCACATAAGAGGATTTTCCTGAAATGGGAGGGAAGTCCTGTCAGGGAGTCTCTCATAAACTAGGAAGAGGGGACCCTGGGGTGCTCGGCCCACAGTTCCGAACTCGCCTCCCCGGCCTTTCATTTCCTTGGCAGAGTCAAGTTCTGTGGGGACCAGGGTTAGACTGGGGTGCTCAAAGCTGGGGTGTGTGGTGGGGAAGTGGTGGGAACAGCAGATCCTCTGAGGACAAAGGTGTTACTCACACACTTCAGCGTTTCCATGACGGTAGGGGCTGCAGTGTGGCTGCTGTCATTCTACCAGAAGAGGTGGGAAACCACAGCCATGGCCCTGACATTCCAAATCCTCTGATGGGGGCTCAGTTGTTTATTTTCGTTCAGGCATCCACTGATATCCATTCACAAAGGACATGCCCTCCACCTCATGTCTACCCTGTGTTGTTTTATGTGAGTAATCTTACAGTATTAAAATCTAGTAGGAGTCTCTTACTCAGCACTTGCTCAAAGTTCTCAGCTGACGCTTTTGTTGTAGGGAGACACCATGTCTTTGCGGGATGGGTCCTTCCTTCAGCCCTGGGCACCAAGGTGTGATAGTAGCCATAGAAACATGGAAAGCGAGGAGAATCTTCTGAGCACAGGGAAGGAGGGGTGACTCCATATCCTCCATTCTAAAGCGGCGCCTCCTTCTCCCCAAGGTGGTCAGAACAAGCCCTTGATGTCTGCCTGGCCCAGCCTTGTGGTGCCTCTAGGACATGTCATTCTTCGGTGTCACTCTTATCTTGGGTTTAACAACTTCAGTCTGTACAAGGAAGGTGGGGTGCCTGTCCCTGAGCTCTACAACAGAATACTCTGGAACAGCCTTTTCATGGGCCCTGTGACCCCAGCACACACAGGGACATACAGATGTCGGGGTTCACACCCACACTCCCCCAGTGGGTGGCCGGCATCCAGCAACCCCCTGGTGATCGTGGTCACAGGTCAGAGGGCTCCTGTCTGGGATTCTCCTTGTCCCACCTCCTGAATCCCAGAGCTTCTGGTGAGCGTGTCCTTGAGGGTCCCATCAGGAAGGCCCTGACTGTATTTGGGGTAAAGGGGGATTGAATACAGGGAAATGGGTGCTGTGCTGGGAAGAATAATTGTCCCCAATGATGACTACATACTAATCCCTGGAGTCTGTGACTATTTATGTTATAGGGGAAGGCACTGAAGGGGAAGATGGAGTTCAGATTGTTGATGAGTTGACCTTGAGATGGGGAGACAGCCTGGACTGTCCTGCTGGGCTCAGTATAATCACAAGGGTCCACATGAAAGGAGGAGGAAGAGGGGAGTGGGGATTAGAGCAGCGTAATGGGAGTCTCCACCAGCTTTGAAGGTGGAGGAAGGCCATGAGCCATGAATGCAGGTGGCCTATAGAGGCTGGAAAAGTCAAGGAACTGATTCTCCTGAGTCTCCAGAGGGAAAGAAGCCCTGCAGATGGCTTGATTTTAGCCCAGGAAAACCAGGGTCCGATTTCTGTCCCCAGAATAGGAAGGTGTCAGGGTGCTCTCTCCTGCTGCCATGCTTCTGATAATTTTCTACAGCAGCAACAGGAAACCAACACTGGAACCCAGGTCAAGGACAAGTTAAGAAAGGACACAAGGATAGCCGGGCATGGTGGCAGGTGCATGTAATCCTAGCGACTCGGGAGGCTGAGGGCAGGAGAATCACTTGAACCCAGGAGACAGAGGTTGCAGTGAGCCTAGACCATACCACTTCACTCCAGCCTGGGCGAAGGTGTGAGACTCTGTCTCCAAAATTAATTAATTAAAGAAACCAAACAAGGAGAAGGTTGGCTACCCTGAGATCACCAAGGGTGGGATGATGATGCCACCACCAGGCTCCATCCACATAGGGAGGGGTTGATACTCCTCCAACCAGCACCAGGAGCCAGCCTATGGAAGCTGGCACAGGCATGGCAAGAGTGGCTCCCAGTCCCCACCAGGAACAGGGTGTGTGGACACTGGTGCCTGCCTTACTGATCAGTTCATACCTCCTGCCAAGGATTCCAATTCGTCCAAAAGAGATTGAACCAGGCTGCAAAGAACCTCGACGTGCAGACTATCCTGGTTCTTCTTCCACCCCCACATGGAAGCAGGAAAGACATTAGTGTGAAATAGATACAACAGCCCAAGAGATGAGGCTGAGGCCAGTGGGAAAGGAATCAGAGGCTACTAGAGACAGAGGGACAGAGAAGAGCAGGGGAGACACATGGAAGGAACTGCACCAGGAGTTGTGGGCACAGAAAAGAACATGAAGACACAGAGAGGAAGGAGAGAGACAGACACCAGTGAGGGGAAGCCTCACTCATTCCAGGTGCCATGCATGGGATGATAAAGAGACACACCTTCTAAACTCACAAACTCTCTTCCTAGCAGTCCACAGGAAACCTTCCCTCCTGGCCCACCCTGGTCCCCTGGTGAAATCAGAAGAGACAGTCATCCTGCAATGTTGGTCGGATGTCATGTTTGAGCACTTCCTTCTGCACAGAGAGGGGAAGTTTAACGACACTTTGCGCCTCACTGGAGAGCTCCATGATGGGGTCTCCAAGGCCAACTTCTCCATCAGTCGCATGACGCTAGACCTGGCAGGGACCTACAGATGCTACGGTTCTGTTACTCACTCCCCCTATCTGTTGTCAGCTCCCAGTGACCCTCTGGACATCGTGATCACAGGTGAGAGTGTCCGGACATTCTTCTCATTGTCATTGGGACACGGAGTGAATGATCCAGGAATTGGAGGCCCAGGTGACTGTAAGGAAGATGAGCTTGGTATTCTTATGGAGAGAGACTGACTTGGTGAGGTCTGTACCAACAGAGACAGAGAAACAGGAGACACAAGTACAGACCAGGTGTCATAACAGAGGACAGACACAGGGGCCATACCGAGAGTTAGAAAAGACAGAAAGATTAAAGGAGACACAGACAGACATGTCCCAGAGAGAGGTGTCCCTCCATGCTGACTTTGCTCACAGACCTGGCACAGGTTAGAAGTTTCATTTCTGTTTTACCTCCACAAAGTGTTCTCTACCAGAAGAACCCAAGGACACCCATATTTCTGACCTGAGTTGGGCCCTGTGGCCTCAGGCCGTGTGGCACCTAAAGATGCCGTGTTTATTCTGACACCTCTGCCTTCCATGCAATGGAGAGTAATCGTCGCAGGATATCATGGCCCCAGAACACCAACCCCTGTATGCTGTGTGAACATGCGGTCCCCAGACTGGATTCTGAGGCTCACATTCCAAATAACCCCACATATGATAGGATCACTGAGAGACACAGAGAAAAGTCAGGAACACCAAAAAGCAAAGACATAAACCCACAGAGAATGAGCCACAGGAAGGAGACTGAGAGACTCACAGACACATAAAGGAGAGAAAAGAGGGCAGAGAAGTGGAGAGAATGATGGAAGGGAGCAGAGACAAAGCACTAAAATTAGAGTCCTGAGGGAGAGGCACAAGGACATAGAAAGATGGAGATGTGGGGATGAATTGCAGAGATTCCAAAGAGAACTAGAGAGACCGAGAGGCAGAGCAAGACAGATGATAGATGGATAGATATAGATAGATGATAAATAGGTAGATGATGGATAATTGGTTATAGATACATAGATGATGATTGATTTATTCATTAATAGATGATACATAGACATGATGATGATGAAGATAGATAATACAAAGAGATAGAGAGGCAGACAAAGAGAGAAATCATAGAGAGAGAGAGAGAGATGACACATAGATATAGATAATAGATGATTGATAGATAGATAGACAATTGACAGACAAATAGATGATAGATAGATATAGATGGCAGGTAGAGAATTTGTAGTTAGACACTGAATAGATAAATAGATAGATCAATAGATAATAGATAGAAATATGCAGAAAGTTATGAACAGGACACAAAGTGAGAAACTCAGAATTAAAAAAAGTAACATCAAGTCAACCAATCCAAGGAGAGTCAGAGAGAATAAAGCAATCCAAAAAGGGAAAACATATCTAGAGGTGGGGAAGTGAGGTCAGACACCTAGAGAGACAGAGAAGGTGGAAGGAGGAAATAGACATGAAGAGAGATGGGTGAAGGGTGAGAGAGAGCCAGAGAGCACTAGGCCATAGAGCAGGGGAGTGAGTTCTCAGCTCAGGTGGGAGGGGAGATGTGACAAGGAAGAACCTCCCTGAGGAAACTGCCTCTTCTCCTTCCAGGTCTATATGAGAAACCTTCTCTCTCAGCCCAGCCGGGCCCCACGGTTTGGGCAGGAGAGAGCGTGACCTTGTCCTGCAGCTCCCAGAGCTCCTATGACATGTACCATCTATCCAGGGAGGAGGGGGGCCGTGAACGTAGGCTCCCTGCAGGGCCCAAGGTCAACGGAACATTCCAGGCCGACTTTTCTCTGGGCCCTGCCACCCACAGAGGGACCTACAGATGCTTCGGCTCTTTCCGTGACTCTCCCTATGAGTGGTCAGATCCGAGTGACCCACTGCTTGTTTCCGTCACAGGTGAGGAAAGCCCATGCCTGTCCCATGTCCTATGATCCTAGAGCCTTAGCTGAGGAGCTTCCTGCTGATGATGGAGAGAAGCATGGACAGATGCAGAGAGAAGATGCAGCTTCGGTGTGAGGGAGGGATCAGGGCGCAGGATGGCAGACAGGGCACCTCCAAACCCTCCTGCACGGCCTGCATGGAGGCCTGCGGCCAGGGCTCCAGGCACCCAGGCAGATGGAGAAAGCGGTCAGGAGAGACCCAGAGAAGGGGAGACTGGGCTCAGTTTGGGGAGATCAGAGGTTCCCTCAGCCCCTCAACCTTACCCATTTCCCAGAAGCCCATCCTGGCCTCTCACCTACACAGAGATGTCATCACCAGCAACCCCTACACCCTTTTCTTTTTGTTTGAAAAAATATTTATTGAGGTTAAATATACCTATATAGCTTACCACCTTTAACATTTTTTTTTTTTTTTTTTGAGGCAGAGTCTAGCTCTTTCCCCTATGCTGGAGTGCAGTGGCACAATCTCAGCTCACTGCAACCTCTGCCTCCTGGGTTCAAGCGATTCTCCTGCCTCAGCCGCCTGAGTAACTGGTACTACAGGCATGCATCACCATGCCAGGCTACTTTTTGTATTTTTAGAGAGAGGGGGTTTCACCATGTTGGTTGAGATGGTCGCTAATTCCTGACCACGTGATCCACCCGCCTCAGCCTCCCAAAGTGCTGGGATTACAGGCATGAGCCACCACACCCGGCCACGTTTACCATTTTTAAGTGTAAGGTCTAGTGGTCATAAATACATACATATATATTTGTTTGTTTGTTTGTTTTATCCTCCACCCTTTTCTTCCTGGCCTCTGGTAGCCACCATTCTACTCTCTACCTTCATGAGATCCACCTTTTAGCTCCTGTATATGGGTGAGAAATGAGAATCTTTGTAATGACTTCCAGTTCCATCCATGTGGCTGCAAATATCAGGATGTTATTCTTTCTATGGATGAGTAGTCTCCACTGTGTGAATGTACTACATTCTCTCTATCCATTCATCCACTGACGGGCAGGTAGGTTGACTCCACATCTTGGCTACTGTGAACCGTGCTGCACCAATCAGACGAGTGCAGATATCACTTCGATATATTGATTTACTTTCCTTTGGATATAAACCCAGTAGTGAAATTGCTGGATACTATGAAAGTTCTCTTTTTAGTTTTTTGTTTGTTGTTTTGTTTTTGTTTTTGTGACAGTTTCCCTCTGTTCCCAGGCTGGAGTACAAGTGATGTGATCTTGGCTCATTGCAACCTCCGCCTCCTGGGTTCAAATGATTTTCCTGCCTCAGCCTCCCTAGTAGCTGGGATTACAGGTGCACGCCACCATGCCTGGCTACTTTTTGGTTTTTTTAGTATAGATGCGGTTTCCCCATGTTGGCTGGGCTGCTCTCAAACTCATGACCTCAACTGAGGTGCCCGCCCCAGTCTCACAAAGTGCTGGGATTACAGGCATGATCCACCTCACCCAACCTCTTTTTAGTTCTTTAAAGGACTTCCACACTTTTCTCCATAATGGCTGTACTAATTTACACTCCTACCAACAGGCTACCAGGGTTCTCCTTTCTCTACACCTTGCCAGCATTTGTTTTGCCTGTCTTCCAGCTAAAAGCCATTTTATATTATTTTATTTTATTTTATTTTATTTTATTTTTGTTTTTATTTTATTTTATTTTGAGATGGATTTTCACTCTTTTCACCCAGGCTGGAGTGCAGTGGCACGATCTCGGCTCACCACAACCTCCACCTCCCAGGTTCAAGCAATTCTCCCGCCTCAGCCTCCCAAGTAGCTGGGATTACAGGCATGTGCCACCATGCCCGGCTACTTTTTGTATTTTTAGTAGAGACAGAGTTTCTCCATGTGGGTCATGCTGGTCTCAAACTCCCGACCTCAGGAGATTCGCCCACCTCGGGCTCTCAAAGTTCTAGGATGACAGATGTAAGCCACCATGCCCGGCCTAAAAGCCATGTTAATGGGGTGAGATGAAAACTCACTTCAATTTTAATTTGCATTTCTCTGATGATGAGTGATAACGAGCACTTTTTCATATGCGGGTAAATTTCATGTCTTTCGCTCCTTTTTCAATTAAATCATTTGTTTTATTGAGTTGTTTGAGCTTCTTATATTTCTAGTCATTAATCCCGTCTCAGATGCATAGTTTGCACATAGTTGCTCCCAGTCTGTGGGTTGTCTCTTCACTTTGTTGGTTTATCTTTAGCGGCGCAGAAGTTGCTGAGTTTGATGTAATCCCAATGGTCTATTTTTGCCTCGATTACTTCTGTTTTGAAGGTTTAAAACAAAATGTCTTCCTTCAGACAAATGTCATGGAGCATTTCCCCAATATTTTCTTCTACGTGTTTCATAGGTTCTGGACTTAGACTCACATCTTTAATCCATTTTCATTTGATTTTTCTGTATGGTGACAGGTAGAGGTGCAGTTTCATTCCTCTGCATGTAGATGTCCACATTTCCCTGCACTGTTTATTGAAAAGACTGTCCTTTCCTAATTGTGAGTTCTTGACACCTCGGTCAAAGTCCATTGGATGGGCTGGGCATGGTGGCTAACACCTGCAATTCCAGCACTTTGGGAGGCCGAGGCAGGTGGATCACCTGAGGCCAGGAGTTCAAGATCAGCCTGGCCAACATGGTGAAATATCATCTCCACTAAGTATATAAAAATTAGCTGAGCATGGTGGTCAGCACCTGTAATACCACTACTCAGGAGTTTGAGTCAAGAGAATTGATTGAACTCAGCAGGCTGAGGTTGCAGTGAACCGAGATTGCACCTCTGCACTCCAGCCTGGGTGACAGAACGAGATTCCATCCTAAAAGGAAAAAAAAAAAAAAACCATTGGATGTAAATTCATGGATTATATCTGTGTTCTTCATTCTGCTCCATTGTTCTATGTGCCTTTCTTCATGCCAACATCATGCTGTTTTGCTTACTATGACTCTGTAATATATTTTGAGATCAGGTAGTGTGATGCTCCTGTTTTCTCTTTATACCTTGAAGTCTCAAGACAGTGGGCGTCACATACAAAAATTATGGAAAAAAGAATCCCAGGACTCCCAGGGCCCAACATTAGATAACAGAGTGTTGGCCATGAACCAACCTCAAAGATTTCCTTTGAGTAGAGGACAGGCAGCCTCATTTCCTGACCTCTCTACTGTCTCGTGTTCTAGAAAACCCTTCAAATAGTTGGCCTTCACCCACTGAACCAAGCTCCAAAACCGGTGAGTACAGAACCCTCTTATATCTGCTTTTGGAAACTTGGAGAAGTGGAAGCCTTGGATTCAGGCATTGACTCAGCATCTCGCAGATCTGACATTGTGCGCCTGTCTTCCACCATCTCTGAACTCCAGATTCTCCAACAGCAAAAGGGATCTGGGCCCAACACAGGGCTCAGTGAAATCTCTTCATCTCTCATTTTATGGAGCTCAGACCTCCTACAAGCTAGAAGAATGATTGCCAATCTGACATCCTTCTCAGGAAAAATGCAATGTTTTTTCTGCCTGCATTCCTAACTGGAGGATAAATTCCTGGGGACTTGAGAGAGGGAAGGGAAGGAAACATCTGATGAGGGCGAGGTGTTTTAGAGAAGTTGCACTTGCCAAGGAATGAGCTCCTGTTGGTCATGAGGCAACCCTGGCTGACACAGCAGAGCAAGAGCCTTGCCGTAACAGAGAACAGAGCTCATGCACACACACTTCGGCTCACTGACTCATTCAGCCACAGCCCCATGCTCAGGCTGTGCAGTGTGGAACCTTTTCCTATTGTTGCCATAACAAATTTCCACAAGATTCATGGGTGAAAACAAAACGGTTTTTTAATTATCTTACAGTGCTGTAGCTCAAAGTATGAAGTACATCTCACTGGGCTAAAATCAAGGTGACAGCAAGGCTGCCTTCCCTCTGAAGGTTGCAGGCGAGAATCTGCTTCTCACTTGTCCCATCTTATAAAGGTTCCCAGTTCCTTGGCTCCTGATCCCCTTCCTCCTTCCTCAAAACCCACAAAGACTGATCACATCTCACATGGCATCACTCAGACCCTTCTTCCTTACCACACCTCTTTCTCTGAATGCTGCTCTCCCTTCTTCCCCTTCTTTTGAAAACTTGGGGATTCTATTGGGTTCACCAAGATGAAAATCCATCATAATCTTCCGGAAATCATTCAGGAGACCCTTGTTTTAAGTTCAGCTGATAAGCAACCATAATTCCATCTGCAATCTTCATTCCTCCTTTCCATGTAAAATAACATATTCACAAGCTATGGAGGCTAGGACAGGGACATTTTGGGGTGGGACAGCATTCTCCTGCCTTCCACAAACAGTGAACAAGATGCGTTTGGCCTCTGCTCTTGGGACACTGATATTGCGGATGGTTAAATGGGAGGGCAGAAAATGAATGCACAAGTGGACCAATAAATGAATGATCCATTGGGAAGCATCTGTGCATGAAATCTATTTGTTTGTTTGTTTGTTTGTTCATTTGTTTATTGAGACAGAGTCTCCCTCTGTCTTCCAGGCTACAGTGCAGTGTCACGATCTTGGCTCACTGCAACCTGCACCTCCTGGATCCAAGTGATTCTCCTGCCTCAGCCTCTCGAGTGGCTGGGATTACAGGCAACTGCCACCATGCCCGGCTAATTCATTTTGTATATTTTTTGTAGAGAGGATGTTTCACCATGTTGGCCAAGCTTGTCTGAAACTCCCAACCTCAAGTGATCCGACCGTCTCAGCATCCCAAAGTACTGGGATTACAGGCGTAAGCCACTGTGCCCAGCCAGAATTTAAAATAAATAATACATAATGCTGAGTGTATGATTTTGGGTGACAGAGAAGGTCTCACTAATCAGATATTTGTGACATTAATGAAAAACACGGATTGAACCCCTGAAAGATTGGCGGAAGGATTTTCCACACACAGCTGTCAGCCGTGAAGGCACAAAGGTGAAAACAATCTGATGTGGAAGAAAGAGGCTCTGCGTGAAATGCTGGGAATGAGATGGGGAGAATGACAAGACGACTGTGGAGAGACGGAGAGCACACTGGGTACACAGGAAACTAAGGAGGAACAAGGGGTGTGTGTTTGATACTCACAGCCATTGGATTCACCTCGGGGTAACCAGGAATCCGTACATGATTAATAGTGACTGACATGAAAATAAGGGAGGCCCAGGTGTGTAACTGGAATCTAGGAGACTGTGGAAAAGGCAATTCCCGCCCCACTGGTGAAATGTGGTGCTGATTTTGACACTAAGTGGATGAAGCAGATGGATATAAGATATGCTTGTGAGGTAGAATCATTGGCTGGAAAGGCTTGCTGGGTTTGATTTTCCTACTTGTTCAATCCTCGCTTAATTAAATTCTTTCTGAGATTTATTCATCCTACACATAAACCAATAACTGGCAAAGGAGTGACAGATATATGAGGGGTGGTGGAAATGAAGAGACCTATTATAGCATAATATACAAGTCTCTGAGCAGTGGCTCACGCTTGTAACCCAGCACTGCAGGAGGCCAAGGCCGGTGGATTCCATGAAGTCAGGAGTTCCAGACCAGCCTGGCCAACATGGTGAAACCCTATCTCTACTAAAAATACAAAAATTAGCCGAGCATGCTGGTGCATCTCTGTAATCCCAGCTCCTACTCTGGAGGATGAAGCAGGAGAATGACTTCAACCCAGGAGGTGGAGGTTGCAGTGAGTGGAGATCGCATCACTGCACACCAGCCTGGGCAACACAAGGAGACTCCATCTCAAAAAATAAAAATAAGAAATGCATAAATATAATATAACACACACGAATGACAAAGGCACCTGAATTCCAATCATCATTTTTCTATTTCTCTATAATTACTTCTTTGATTCTTTATCTTATCCATTAGGCAATGAGCCTAAAACCTCTTCCCTATTTGGCTGTCTGTGAGTATGAGATCACACAGAAAATGTGAAAGCTCGCTGAATCCTCCAGCACAGATCCTGGAATAGAGAAAGTGCTCTGATCATCGCAACAAAAAACTTGCCCTCTCACCCAAATCCCCCACCTCACCCCTACTTCCAATCACCTGTGGAGATTCAGATAGGCCATGGGGAGGTAAACATTAATACTCCTTGGAGTGAGTCCAGATCTTGGAATCAGAGATCAGTGCCAGCACTAGCTCCTGCTCCCCTTTCCTACTAATTCACAGGAGGACAGGTGGTATTGAAGCAATAGATGGCCGAGGGTGTGGTCCTTCCCCCAGCCTCTCGGGTAGAACAGCAGCCTAACATGTGTCTCCCGAGATCACAAAGAATAGCACGTTTCACATGGGCTTCAACACTATTTCCTGGCCTTTTGACTTAAGAGAATTCTACTTCGCTTTTTTTATCTTGATTTCACTTTTGTTTCCTTTTCTTGGAGAATGCAAATTGTTTGACTCAAGAATGCTGTGGATGTAGAAATCCTAAAGCACATTCACTGTGCATCATTCCCAGTCCAGTCTTCCCAGAGAAGACTCTAAACACCTCCTGTACTGCACCTGGGCCTATGCCAATTCCTATCACTCACCGTCACTCCAGGGAGACAGAACACACAGAGAATACGTTACATAGGCAGGTTCATTACTAACAGATAAGCAGCGAGTGACAGCAGCAGCCTACATTTCAATGTGAGCCAGTCCCTCAAGGCTCAGAAAAGCTGCTCGGGACATATGGAGTCATCCCATTTGCAGTGTAGCTGGGGGAAGCCAGAAAGCAGCCCAGCCTGGGTTTTGTACCCTGGAGCCACAGGAAGCACTCAGCTAAAGCACTGCATGACGTCCTCCTCCAGGAAGAACAGGAAGACAGCCCAGGCTGTTCTGAGACATTCCTCCTGATCTCAGGACGTTGCTGTCTTAGTCCATTTTTGTTGCTCTAAAGGAACACTTGAGCCTGGGTAACTTCTAAAGAAAAGAGATTGGTTTGCCTCACCGTTCTGCAGGCTGTACTGGAAGCATGGCACCAGCATCTATTTCTTGTGATGGCCTCAGGCTGCTCCCACTCTGACAGAAGGGAAGGAGGGTCTGTCTGTGCAGAGACCACAGAGATCACACATCAAGAGAGGGAGCAAGGGGGAGGGGGAGCGATGGAGCTTCCAAGCTCTTTTTAACAACCAGCTCTCCAAGAACTAATAGAGGGGGAACTTGCTAACCCCGTCTCCTTGGGACAGCATTGATCTGTTCATGATGGATCCACCTCCATGACCCAAACACCTCTGAAGAGGCCCAACCTCCCACAATGGGGATGAAATTTCAATGTGAGGTTTGAAGGGGTCAAACATCTCAACTAAAGTAGTTGTATCCTCAGCACATTCTATGGTTACTATGAGAGCTATAACTGAGAAAGCAGGAGGAAGCTAGGTCTCCCGCCATCTGGGTGCTTGTCCTAAACAGACGTTGTATGTGGTTACCTGTCAATCAAGAAATGCGAGACAATTCATAAAGAGGAACTGCTATGATTAGCTTCTTATTGGTGTCTCCTCTTCTTCCAGGTAACCCCAGACACCTGCACGTTCTGATTGGGACCTCAGTGGTCATCATCCTCCTCATCCTCCTCCTCTTCTTTCTCCTTCATCGCTGGTGCTCCAAAAAAAAAAGTAAGTCTCACAAAGCAGAGGCCAGAGAGCTGAGGGCCATGTGGGGAAGCAGGATGGGAGCACTCAGGTGTGTGTTCCTCACCGGCAGGATGGTCCCTGGCCCAAGGCAGCAGCCACAGAGGCAGGACTTTCTAGAGAGAGCACCAGACACCCTGCCCCTGCCTTCAGCTCACAGACCATTGCCTGACTCTGAACTGTATCCTCACGTCCCCTGCAGCCACTCACATCCAGAAGGTTCCATGACAGGCAGAAAGTGGGAGACAGATCAATGGGATGGGAACTCAGAGCTATTCATGGGATGGGTCCTTGAGCTCAGAGAGATAGAATGTCTGAGTCTGCTGTTGGCAACTGAGGGACCTCAGGCACCTATGGCCTCCCCCTGTGTGTTGGTATCTGCTTATGAAATGAGGACCCAGAAGTGCCCTCTGAGCTGTTTTGTTGACTTCCGTCTTCTACAGATGCTGCTGTAATGGACCAAGAGCCTGCAGGGAACAGAACAGTGAACAGGGAGGTAGGTGCTCTTCGGTCCAGCCTCATGGCTAGTCTTATTCCCAAAGAGTCCTGAAAAACGTGAGCACCCTCCCTCACTCAGCATTTCCCTCTCTCCAGGACTCTGATGAACAAGACCCTCAGGAGGTGACATATGCACAGTTGGATCACTGCGTTTTCACACAGAGAAAAATCAATCCCCCTTCTCAGAGGCCCAAGACACCCCTAACAGATACCAGCGTGTACATGGAACTTCCAAATGCTGAGCCCAGATCCAAAGTTGTCTCCTGCCCATGAGCACCACAGTCAGGCCTTGAGGGCGTCTTCTAGGGAGACAACAGCCCTGTCTCAAAACCGGGTTGCCAGCTCCCACGTACCAGCAGCTGGGATCTGAAGGCGTCAGTCTTCATCTTAGGGCATCGCTCTTCCTCACACCATGAATCTGAACATGCCTCTCTCTTGCTTACAAATATCTAAGGTCCCCACTGCCTGCTGCAGAGAAAACACACTCCTTTGCTTAGCCCACAATTCTCTGTTTCACTTGACCCCTGCCCACCTCTCCAACCTAACTGACTTACTTCCTAGTCTACCTGAGGCACTGATCACACTGAGGAACTCACAATTCCAAACATACAAGAGGCTCCCTCTTAGCACGGCACTTAGACACGTGCTATTCCACTTTTCCTCGTACTGTTCCACCTCCCCTCAGACTATCTTTCAGCCTTCTGTCAGCAGTAAAACTCATAAATTTTTTAAAATAATTTCAATGTAGTTTTCCCTCCTTCAAATAAACATGTCTGCCCTCATGGTTTCGGTAATGGGACTCTTTTCTTGCCTAAGGCTTCCAGTGTTATCATTACCATGTCCACATAACCCCATCTGTTCTCCATTGGGTTCTCACCCCTGGACTCTGAGCTTCTGGAAGCAGAGTGGAGCCTGACTCGTCTCTGAGACTCCAATTTCCATCCAAAGGTGCAACACATAGGAGGTTCCAAGGATCGCGAATCACATGAACAAGTGATATTCTTACTCTCTGCAGACCTGGAAAGCTGGCAGAGTCATTCCACGATGAAACATTTGTAGAGTCATAGGCCTTGTTAGTCTCATCTCCACGGGGACACATATCAACACATCATCCTTCATAATATAAATATACAGTCGGTCCTCCATATCTGTGGGGTTTACAGGTGTTTATTGAACCAACAATAAATCAAAAATATTTTGAGAAAAAAATCCCCGAAGTTTCAAAAAGCAAAAAACTATGTTGAATCGACACAAATTGAGTGGCATGTAGGCTGTGTCAGGAATTATAAGTAATCAAGAGATGATTTCATGTATACAGGAGGATGTGCATGGGTTCTATGCAATTGCTATGCTATTTTTTTTTTTTTTTGACACAGTCTCACTCACTCACCCAGGCTGGAGTGTAGTGGCGCGATCTCAGCTCACTGCAACCTCCGCCTCCCAGGTTCAACCGATTCTCTTGCCTCAGCCTCCCCAGTAGCCTCCCCTAGGATTACAGGCACGTGCCACCATGCACAGATAAATTTTTTTTTTTTTTTGTATTTTTAGTAGAGACGGGGTTTCAGAATGTTGGACGGGCTGGTCTTGAACTTCTGACCTTGTGATCTACCCAACTCAGCCTCCCAAAGTGCTGGGATTACAGGCACGAGCCACGGTGCCCAGCTTCACTATGCCATTTCATGCAAGAGGCTTGAGCATCTGCAGATTTTGGTGTCTGAATGGGGATCCTGGAACCAATCACCCAGGGATAGTGAAGGACCACGGTATATAATTTTTGTTTGTCAATCTTAAAAATAAAGCATAAAAAATTTACAACAACAAGATAAAAAATAAGAAGCGTTTTTAAAGTGTGAGGATAAGTTTAGATTTATTTTTTCCTACGTGTAACCCTATGGTCCTATGTTATTTGTTGAGAAAATATTCTATTCCACCTTAAACTACATGGCAGCCTTTGTCAACTATAAAGGGACTGTGTATCCACAGATGTATTTTAGACACACTTTTCTGTCTAGTGGTTCTCTGTATCCCCTCTCATGAGGATGCTGCATTTTATATAAACTTACAGAACCCCTTAAAATTTGGTAACCTCAGTCCTCTGATTTGTTATTATAGGTTATTTAGTTTGCTTTCTTTTTTTTTTCTTGAGACACACTCTTCCTCTGTCACCCAAGCTGGAGTTCAGTGGCTCAAGCTCAGCTCACTGCAACCTCCGCCTCCCAGGTTCAAGCAGTTCTCGTGCCTCTGGTTTAGTACTAGAAACTCAAGCAGGAAAATTAGAAAGGCTTTTTGTCACAATTACTCTGATAATGTTAATAATACCTCTTAGATATTTTGCACATTACACATGAAGAAGAGTTTGAATCTCAGATAAAAACAAAAATGCACCAAAAGTCTTTAATGTAAGCACAGAATTCAATCATCTCGTGTATGAGAGGTTGGATGCGAGACGTCTTTTGAGTATGGTCACAGTGAATGATGCAAGGTGGCAATTGTAGTCACAACAATTTCCAGGAAGCCATGTTCCGTTCTTGAGCGAGCACCCACTGGGCCTCATGCAAGGTAGAAAAAGCCTGCATACGTCACCCTCCCATGATGTGGTCAGCATGTAAACTGCATGGGCAGGGCACCAAATAACATCCTGTGCGCTGCTGAGCTGAGCTGGGGCGCGGCCGCCTGTCTGCACCGGCAGCACCATGTCGCTCATGGTCGTCAGCATGGCGTGTGTTGGTGAGTCCTGGAAGGGAATAGAGGGATGGAGAGTGGGGATGGAGATCTCGGCCTAGAGGTAAAGATATGGGACTGGAGTGGAGATATGGGCCTGGAGTGGAGATATGGGCCTGGAGTGGACATATGGGCCTGGAGGTGTAGATATGGGCCTGGAGTGGAGATATGGGCCTGGAGTGGAGATATGGGCCTGGAGGTGTAGATATGGGCCTGGAGTGGAGATATGGGCCTGGAGTGGAGATATGGGCCTGGAGTGGAGATATGGGCCTGGAGGGGAGATATGGGCCTGGAGGGGAGATCTGGGCCTGGAGTGGAGATATGGGCCTGGAGAGGAGATCTGGGTCTGATGTGGAGATATGGGCCTGGAGTGGAGATATGGGCCTGGAGGGGAGATCTGGGCCTGGAGTGGAGACAAGGGCCTGGAGTGGAGATATGGGCCTGGAGTGGAGATATGGGACTGGAATGGAGATATGGGCCTGGAGTGGAGATATGGGTCTGGAGGTGGAGATACGGGCCTGGAGTGGAGATATGGGCCTGATGTGGAGGTCTGGGCCAGGAAGTGTTGATCTGGGCCTAGAGCCTGGGTCTCTCCACAGCTGAGAGCTCTGTTCTTGGCAGCAGGTAGCAGGGAGGCTAAGTTTACCTTCAGCCCAGTAAGGGCCTGGCTGCCAAGACACACACCACAGTGGGGGCAGCAGGGTGCCCTGGTTTGCCTGCAGATGGATCGTCCATCATGATCTTTCTTTCCAGGGTTCTTCTTGCTGCAGGGGGCCTGGCCACTCATGGGTGAGTCCTTCCCCAAACCTTAGGGTGTCATCTCCCCACATAAGAGGATTTTCCTGAAACAGGAGGGAAGTCCTGTCAGGGAGTCTCTCATAAACTAGGAAGAGGGGACCCTCGGATACTCAGACCACATTTCTGACCTCGCCCTCCCTGGCCTTTCTTTCCCTTTCCTGAGTCAATCTCTGTGAAGACTGGGGTGAGTCTGCGGTGCTCCAAGCTGGGTGTGCAGGGAGGAAGTGGTATCAGCAGCAGAGAAAGAGAGGGAAGCAGTGCTAGGAACAGCAGGTCCTCTGAGGACAAAGGTGTAACTCACACCCTCCAGCGTTTCCGTGACGGTAGGGGCTGCAGTGTGGCTGTGGTCTTTCTACAAGAAGAGGTGGGGAAACCACAGCCATGGCCCTGACATTCCAAATCTTCTGATGGGGGCTCAGTTCATGAATTGGCTGATATTCCATTCACATAGGACATGCCCTCCATGCTGTGTCTACTTTGTGTTGTTTTATGTAAGTAATTTTGAAACATTAAAATCAAGTAAGAGTCACTTATTCAGCACTTGCTCAAAGTTCTCAGCTGACACTTGTTGTAGGGAGATGCCATGTCTATGCGGGATGGGTCCTTCCTGTAGCCCTGGGCACCCAGGTGTGGTAGGAGCCTTAGAAAGTGGAAATGAGAGAATCTTCTGAGCACAGGGAGTGAGGGGCGGCTCCACATCCTCCTCTCTAAGGCGGCGCCTCCTTCTCCCCCAGGGGGTCAGGACAAGCCCTTCCTGTCTGCCCGGCCCAGTGCTGTGGTGCCTCGAGGAGGACACGTGGCTCTTCAGTGTCACTATCGTCGTGGGTTTAACAATTTCATGCTGTACAAAGAAGACAGAATCCATGTTCCCATCTTCCACGGCAGAATATTCCAGGAGAGCTTCATCATGGGCCCTGTGACCCCAGCACATGCAGGGACCTACAGATGTCAGGGTTCACGCCCACACTCCCCCACTAGGTGGTCGGCACCCAGCAACCCCGTGGTGATCATGGTCACAGGTCAGAGGCTTTCTGTCTGGGCTTCTCACTGTCCCACCTCCTGAATCCCAGTGCTTCCGGTGGGGGTGTCCATCAGGGTCCCATCACCCAGGCCCCATCTGTATCTGGGGTCAAGGGGGATTGAATACAGGGAAATGGGAGCTGTGGTGGAAGGAATAACTGTCGCCAATGATGGCTACATTGTAATCCCTGGAGCCTGTCACTATTTATGTTACAGGACAGGGGACTGAAGGGGAAGATGGAACTCAGGTTGTTGATGAGTTGACCTTGAGATGGGGAGACAGCCTGGACTGTCCCGCTGGGCTCAGTATAATCACAAGGGTCCACATGAGAGGAGAAGGAAGAGGGGAGTGGGGATTAGAGCAGTGTAGTGGGAGGGAGACGCTATCAGCCACTGCGGGCTTTGAAGGTGGAGGAAGGCCACTAGTCACAGAATGCAGGTGGCCTCTAAGGGCTGGAGAAGTCAAGAGAACTGATTCGCTGATTCTCCAGAGGGAACGCAGACCTGTAGATGCCTTGATTTCAGCACAGGGAGAACTGGATCCAATTTCTGTCCCCAGAAGTGGAAGGGGTCAGTGTGTTCTCTCCTGCTGCCATGTTTGTGATAATTTTCTGCAGCAGCAACAGGAAACCGACACAGGAACCCAGGTCAAGGACAAGCTAGGAAACCAAACAAGGATAGCCAGGTGTGGTGGTGGGCGCAAGTAATTCAACGACTGGGGAGGTTGAGGCAAGAGAATCACTTGAACCAGGGAGGCAGAGGTTTCAGTGAGCCAAGACAACACCACTACACTCCAGCCTGGGTGAAAAAGTGACTGTCTCAAAAATAAATTCATTAATCAATTAATTAAAGAAACCAAACAAGGAGAAGGTTGGCTACCCTGGGATCAGCAAGGGTGGGATGCTGATGCCACCACCAGGCTCCATCCACATAGGAAGGGGTTGATGCTCCTGGAACCAGCACCAGGGGCCACCCTATGGAAGCTGGGGCCATGGAGAAGGCACACACATGGCAGGAGAGGCTCACAATCCCCATCAGGAACAGGGTGTGTGGACACTGATGTCTGCCTTACTGATGAGTTGATACCTCTGCCAGAGACTCCTATTTGATCAAAAGAGATTGATTCAGGCTGCTGAGAGCCTGGACATGCAGCCTGTCCTCTTCCACCCCCACATAGACAGCAGGAAAGAGATTAGTGGGAAACAGATACAACAGCCCAAGAGATGAGGCTCTCTTCACAGTGGGAAGGGAGTCAGGGGCTACTGGAGACAGAGGGACAGAGAAGAGGGAGGAAGACAGATGGAGGCACCTGCACCAGGGGATATGGGCACAGAAAAGACATGGAGACGCAGAGAGGGAGGAGAGAGACAGACCTCGGGGAGGGGAACCCTCACTCATTCCAGGTGCCATGGATGGGATGATAAAGAGAGATGCCTTCTAAACTCACAACTTCTCTTTCTAGGAAACCACAGAAAACCTTCCCTCCTGGCCCACCCAGGTCCCCTGGTGAAGTCAGGAGAGACAGTCATCCTGCAATGTTGGTCAGATATCATGTTTGAGCACTTCCTTCTGCACAGAGAGGGGATCTCTGAGGACCCCTCACGCCTCATTGGACAAATCCATGATGGGGTCTCCAAGGCCAACTTCTCCATCGGTCCCATGATGCCTGTCCTTGCAGGAACCTACAGATGCTACGGTTCTGTTCCTCACTCCCCCTATCAGTTGTCAGCTCCCAGTGACCCCCTGGACATCGTGATCACAGGTGAGAGTGTCCAGACATTCTTCTCATTGTCATTGGGACACAGAGTGAATGATCCAGGACTTGGAATCCCCAGGTGGTCATGAGGAAGCTAAGCGTGGGATTCTTATGGAGAGAGACTGACTCGGTGAGGTCTGTACCAACAGAGACAGGGAAACAGGAGACATAAGTACAGACCAGGTGTCATAACAGAGGACAGACACAGGGGCCATACGGGGAAGTAGAAAAGAGAGAAAGAGGTAAAGGAGACACTCAGACAGACAGACATGTGCCAGAGAGCAGTGTCCTTCCATGCTGACTTTGCTCAGAGACCTGGCACAGGTTAGAATTTTCATTTCTGTTTTA
Organism: Pan paniscus; assembly: GCF_029289425.2. Taxonomy (NCBI): domain Eukaryota; kingdom Metazoa; phylum Chordata; class Mammalia; order Primates; family Hominidae; genus Pan; species Pan paniscus. The sequence goes on from NC_073269.2 coordinate 60,825,175, forward strand.
TCTCCACAAAGTGTTTCTACGAGGAGAACCCAAGGACACCCATATTTCTGACCTGAGTTGGGCCCTGTGGCCTCAGGCCTTGTGGCATCTACAGATGCCGTGTTTATTCTGACACCTCTGCCTTCCATGCAGTGGAGCCATAATTGTCCCAGGATATCATGGCCCCAGAACACCAACCCCTATATACTCTGTGTACTTGGGGTCCCCAGACTAGATTCAGAGGCTCATATTCCAAATAATCCTACATATAATAGGATTACTGAGAGACACAGAGAGAAATCAGGGACGTCAAAAAGCAAAGGCATAAACACACAGAGAATGAGCCAGAAGAAGGGGATTGAGAGACTCACAGACACAAAAAAAGAAAGAAAAGAGGGCAGAGGAGTGGAGAGAATGCTGGAAGGGAGGAGAGAAAAGCCCCAAAATCAGAACCCTGAGGGAGGGGCACAAAGACAGAGAAAGATAAAGATGTGGGGATGGATTGCAGAGATTCCAAATAGAATGAGAGAGACTGAGAGGCAGAGAAAAGGAGATGGAGAGAGACAGATGATAGATGGATAGATAGATACAGATAAATGATAAATAGGTAGATGATAGATAATGGATAGGTTATAGATACATAGATGATGATTGATAGATGATACATAGAGATGATGATGATGATGATGAAGATAGATAGATAGATGACACATAGATAGATATATAGATACATAGATGATACATAGATAGAGACAGAGAGGCAGACAGATAGAGAGGTAATAGAGAGAGAGATAGATGATACATAGATATAGATAATACATAGATAGAGACAGAGAGGCAGACAGATAGAGAGGTAATAGAGAGAGAGAGAGATGATACATAGATATAGATAATACATAGATAGAGACAGAGAGGCAGACAGATAGAGAGGTAATAGAGAGAGAGATAGATGATACATAGATATAGATAATACATAGGTGATTGATGGATAGATAGATAGACAATTGATAGAGAGATAGATAAATGATACATAGATACAGATGACAGATAATTTGTAGATAGACACAAAATAGATAGATGATAGATGATAGATAGATAATAGATAGAAATATGCAGAAAGTTATGAACAAGACAGAAAGTGAGAGACTCAGATTATAGAAAAAGGAAGATCAAGTCAACCAGTCCAAGGAGGGTCAGAGAGAATAAAACAATCCAAAAAGGGAAAGCATACCTAGGGGTGGGGAAGTGAGGTCAGAGACCTAGAGAGACAGAGAAGGTGGAAAGAGGAAATAGACATGAAGAGACATGGGGTGGAGGGTGAGAGAGAGAGAGAGCATTAGGTCATAGAGCAGGGGAGTGAGTTCTCAGCTCAGGTGGGAGGGGAGCTGTGACAAGGAAGATCCTCCCTGAGGAAACTGCCTCTTCTCCTTCCAGGTCTATATGAGAAACCTTCTCTCTCAGCCCAGCCGGGCCCCACTGTTCAGGCAGGAGAGAACGTGACCTTGTCCTGCAGCTCCCGGAGCTCCTATGACATGTACCATCTATTCAGGGAGGGGGAGGCCCATGAACGTGAACTTAGGCTCCCTGCAGTGCGCAGCGTCAATGGAACACTCCAGGCCGACTTCCCTCTGGGCCCTGCCACCCATGGAGGGACCTACAGATGCTTCGGCTCTTTCCCTCACTCTCCCTACGAGTGGTCAAACTCGAGTGACCCACTGCTTGTTTCTGTCACAGGTGAGAAAAGCCCATGGCTGTCCCATGTCCTATGATCCTAGAGCCTTAGCTGAGGAGCTTCCTGCCGATAATGGAGAGAAGCATGGACAGATGCAGAGAGAAGACGCAGCATGAGTGTGAGGGAAGGATCAGGGCGCAGGATGGCAGACACGGCACCTCCAAACCCTCCTACACGGCCTGCATGGAGGCCTCCGATCAGGGCTCCAGGCACCCAGGCAGATGGAGAAAGCAGTCAGGACAGACCCAGAGAAGGGGAGACTGGGCTCAGTTTGGGGAGATCAGAGGTTCCCTCAGTCCCTCAACCTTACCCATTTCCCAGAAGCCCATCGTGGCCTCTCACCCACACAGAGAGATGTCATCACCAGCAACCCCTACACTCTTTTCTTTTCATTTTCAAAAATATTTATTGAGGTTAAATGTAACTATATAATTTACCACCTTTACCATTTTTTAAAGTAAAATCTAGTGGTCATAAATACCTTTATATGCTGGGTGTGGTGGTTCACGGTTGTAATCTCGGCGCTTTGAGAGGCCAAGAAAGGTAGATCATTTAAGATCAGGGACTCGAGATCAGCCTGGCCAACATGCGGAAAATTCATCTTTACTAAACAGAAAAGAAAAATTAGCCAAGCATGCTGGCATGCACCTGTAGTCCTAGCTACCTGGGAGGCTGAGGCAGGAGAAGCACTTAAACCCAGGAGGCAGAGGTTGCACTGAGCCGAGATCATGCCACTGCACTGCAGCCCGGGAGACAGAGAGAGACTCTGTTTCTAAATAAACAAATACATCTATATTCTTTTTTTTGTTACCCTCCACCCTTCCCTTCCTGGCCTCTAGTATCCACCATTCTATTCTCTACCTTCATGAGATCCACCTTTTATCTCCTGCATGTGGGTGAGAAATGGGAATCTTTGTAATGACCTCCAGTTCCATCCATGTGGCTGCAAATGACAGGATGTTATTGTTTCTATGGATGAGTAGTCTCCACTCTGTGTATGTACTACAGTTCTCTATCCATTCATCCACTGATGGGCAGGTAGGTTGACTCCACATCTTGGCTACTGTGAACAGTGCTGGAACAGTCATATGAGTGCAGATATCACTTCGATACACTGATGTCCTTTCCTTTGGATATAAACCCAGTAGTGAAATTGCTGGATACTATGAAAGTTCTCTTTTTTTTTTTTTTTTTTTCTTTTTTGAGAAAGAGTTTCCCTCCTTAGTCCAAGCTGGAGTCAAAGTGGTGAGATCTTGGCTCATTGCAACCTCTGCCTCCTAGGTTCAAACGATTGTCCTGACTCAGCCTCCCTAGTAGCTGTGATTACAGGTGCACGCCACCATGCCTGGCTAATTTTTGTATTTTTTTAGCACAGACGGGATATCCCAGTTTTGGGCAGGCTGCTCTCAAACTCCTGACCTCAAGTGAGGTGCCTGCCTTGGTTTCCCAAAGTGCTGAAATTACAGGCATAAGCCACTATGCCCAGCCTCCTTTTAGTTTTTTAAAGAATTTCCATACTTTTCTCCACAATAGTTGTACTAATTTACATTCCTACCAACAGGGTACCAGGGTTCTCCTTTCTCTACCATCTTGCCAGCATTTGTTTTGCCTGTCTTGCCGATAAAAGCCATTTTACTTTACTTTATTTTATTTATTTATTTATGTTGAGATGGAGTTTCACTCATAGTCGCCCAGGCTGGAGTGCAATGGTGTGATCTCGGCTCACTGCAACCTCCGCCTCCCGCGTTCAAGTGATTCTCCTGCCTCAGCCTCCCAAGTAGCTGGGATTACAGGCATGTGCCACCACGCCCGGCTAATTTTTGTATGTTTAGTAGAGAGGGAGTTTCTCCATGTTGGTCAGGCTGGTCTCCCGACCTCAGGTGATCCACCCACCTCCGCCTCCCAAAGTGCTGGGATTATAGGCGTGAGCCACCAGCCTAAAAGGCATTTTAATGGGATGAGATGAAAACTCATCGCGATTGTAATTTGCATTTCTCTGATGATGAGTGATGCCGAGCACTTTTTCATATACGTGATCGCCATTTCTATGTTTTGTTCGTGGAGAAATATCTCCTCATGTCTTCTGCTCATTTTTTAATTAAATTGTTTTATTGAGTTGTTTTAGCTTCTTATATTTCCAGTTATTAATCCCGTCTCAGATGAACAGTTTGCAAATATTTGCTCCTATTTTGTGGGTTGTCTCTTCACTTTCTTGGTTTCTCTTTTGTGGTGTAGAAGTTGCTTGGTTTGATGTAATCCTAATGGTCTATTTTTTGCTTTGATTACTTGTGTTTTGAAGGTTTTAAACAAAATGTCTTTCCTCAGACAAAGGTCTTCCCCATTATTTTCTTCTACATGTTTCATAGGTTCAGGCCTTAGACTCATGTTTTTAATCCACTTTCATTTGATTTTTGTGTATGGTGACAGGTATAGATGCAGTTTTATTCCTCTGCATGTGGATATCCAGTTTTCCCCACACCATTTATTGAAAAGACTGTCCTTTCCTGATTGTAAGTTCTTGGCACCTTTGTCAAAGTCCATTGGATGGGCTGGGCATGGTGGCTAACACCTGCAATTCCAGCACTTTGGGAGGCCGAGGCAGGTGGATCACCTGAGGCCAGGAGTTCAAGATCAGCCTGACCAACATGGTGAAACATCGTCTCTACTAAAAATACAAAAATTAGCTGAGCATGGTGATCAGTGCCTGTAATACCACTACTCGAGAGTTTGAGGCAAGAGAATCTCTTGAATCCAGGAGGTGGAGGTTGCATTGAGCTGAGATTGCACCTCTGCACTCCAGCCTGCATGACAGAGCAAGATTCCATCACACACACACACACAAAAAAGCCATTGGATGTAAATGCATGGATTATATCTGTGTTCTGCATTCTGCTCCATTTTTTATCTGCCTTTCTTTATGCCAATGTCATGCTGTTTTGCTTACTACAGCTCTGTAACATATTTCTAAGTCAGGTAGTGTGATGCTCCTGTTTTCTCTTTATACCTTCAAGTCTCAAGACAATGGGCATCACACACAAAAATTATGGAGAAGAGGATCCCAAGATTCCCAGGGTCCAACATTAGATAACAGAGTGTTGGCCATGAACCAACCTCAAAGATTTCCATTGAGTAGAGGACAAGCACCCTCATTTCCTCACATCTCTCCTATCCCGTGTTCTAGGAAACCCTTCAAGTAGTTGGCCTTCACCCACAGAACCAAGCTCCAAATCTGGTGAGCAAAGGACCCCTCTTATCTCTGCTTTTGGAAACCTGGGGAGGTGGAAGCCTTGGATGCAAGCGTTGGCTCAAACCTCCCAGCTCTGTGAATGAGGGCCTGTCTTCCACCATCTCTGAACTCCAGACACTCCAACAGTGAAAGGGATCTGGGGCCACCAAAGGGCTCAGTGAAGTCTCTTACTCTTTAATTTTCTGCAGCTGAGACCTCCTACAAGCTAGAAGAATAAGTGCAAATCTGACATCCTTCTCAGGAAAAATGCAGTGTTTTTTCTGCCTGCATTCCTAACTGCAGGATAAATTCCCGGGGGCTTGAGAGAGGGAAGGGAAGGGAACATCTGATGAGGGTGGGTGTTTTAGAGAAGTTCCACTTGCCAAAGAATGAATTACTTTTGGTCATGAGGCAACCCTGGCTGACTCAGCAGAGCAAGAGCCTTGCCGCAACAGAGAACAGAGCTCACGCATGCACACTTTGACTCACTGACTCATTCAACCACGGCCCCATGCTCAGGCTGTGCAGTGTGGAATCTTTTCCTATTGTTGCCATAACAAATTTCCACAAGATTCGTGGGTGAAAACAAAATGGTTATTTAATTATCTTACAGTGCTGTAGCTCAAGGCATGAAGTGCATCTCACTGGGCTAAAATCAAGGTGACAGCAAGGCTGCCTTCCCTCTGAGGGTTCCAGGCAAGAATCTGCTTCTCACTTGTCCCTGCTTCTAAAGGCTCCCAGTTCCTTGACTCCTGGTCTCCTTCCTCCTTCCTCAAAGCCCACAAAGTCTGGTCACATCTCACATGGCATCACTCAGACCCTTCTTCCTTACCACACCTCTTTCTCTGAATGCTGCTCTCCCTTCTTCCTTATCTTTTGAAAACTTGGGGATTCTATTGGGTTCACCAAGATGAAAATCCATCATAATCTCCCGGAAATCATCCAGGATACCCTTGTTTTAAGTTCAGCTGATTAGCAACCGTAATTCCATCTGCAATCTTCATTCCTCCTTCCATGTAAAATAACATATTCACAAGCTATGGAGGCTAGGACAGGGACATTTTGGGGTGGGACAGCATTCTCCTGCCTTCCACAAACAGTGAACAAGATGCATTTGGCCTCTGCTCTTGGGACACTGATATTGCAGATGGTTAAATGGGAGGGCAGAAAATGAATGCACAAGTGGACCAATAAATGAATGATCCATTGGGAAGCATTTGTGCATGAAATCTATTTTTTGTTTGTTCGTTTGTTTATAGAGACAGAGTCTCCCTCTGTCTTCCAGGCTACAGTGCAGTGTCACAATCTTGGCTCACTGCAACCTGTGTCTCTTTGATTGAAGTGATTCCCCTGCCTCAGCCTCTCGAGTAGCTGGGATTACAGGCAACTGCCACCATGCCCGGCTAACTCTTTTTCTATATTTTTTGTAGAGAGGATGTTTCACCATGTTGGCCAAGCTTGTCTGAAACTCCCAACCTCAAGTGATCCAACCGCCTCAGCATCCCAAAGTACTGGGATTACAGGCGTGAGCCACTGTGCCCAGCCAGAATTCAAAATCAATAATAGATAATGCTGAGTGTATGATTTTGGGTGACAGAGAAGGTCTCACTAAACAGATATTTGTGACATTAATGAAAAACACGGATTGAACCCTTGGAAGATTGGTGGAAGGATTTTCCACACACAGCTGTCAACCGTGAAGGCACAAAGGTGAAAACAATGTTATGTGGAAGGAAGACGCTCTGCCTGATACGCTGGGAATGAGATGGGGAGAATGACAAGACGACTGTGGAGAGACGGAGAGCACACTGGGTACACAGGAAACTAAGGAGGAACAAGGGGTGTGTGTTTTATATTCACAGCCATTGGATTCACCTCAGGGTAACCAGGAATCCCTACATGATTAATAGTGACTGACATGAAAATAAGGGAGGCCCAGGCACATAACTGGAATCTAGGAGACTGTGGAAAAGGCAATTCCTGCCCCACTGGTGAAATGTGGTGCTGATTTAGACCCTAAGTCGATGAAGCAGATGGATATAAGATAAGCTTGTGAGGTGGAATCATTGGCTGGAAAGGCTTGCTGGGTATGATTTTCCTAGTTGTTTAATCCTCGCTTAATTAATTTCTTTCTGAGATTTATTCATCCTACACAGAAATCAATACCTGGCAAGCAGTGACAGATATATGAGGGGTCGTGGAAATAAAGGGACCTATTATAGCATAGTATACAAGTCTGTGAACGGTGGCTCACGCCTGTAACCCAGCACTGCAGGAGGCCAAGGCGGGTGGATTCCATGAAGTCAGGAGTTCCAGACCAGCCTGGCCAACATGGTGAAACCCTATCTCTACGAAAAATACAAAAATTAGCCAAGCATGCTGGTGCATTCCTGTAATCCCAGTTCCTACTCTGGAGGATGAAGCAGGAGAATGACTTCAACCCAGGAGGTGGAGGTTGCAGTGAGTGGAGATTGCATCACTGCACTCCAGCCTGGGTGACACAAGGAGACTCCATCTCAAAAAATAAAAATAAGAAATGCATAAATATAATATAACACACATGAATGACAAAGGCACCTGAATTGCAATCATCATTTTTCTATTTCGCTATAATTACTTCTTTGATCCTTTATCTTATCCGTTAGGCAATCAGCCTAAAACCTCTTCCCTATTTGGCTTTCTGTGAGCATGAGATCATATAGAAAATGTGAAAGCTCGCTGAATCCTCCAGCACAGATCCTGGAATAGAGAAAGTGCTCTGGTCATCACAAAAAAACATGCCCTCTCACCCAAATCCCCCACCTCACCCCTACTTCCAATCACCTGTGGAGATTCAGATAGACCATGGGGAGGTAAACATTAATACTCCTTGGAGTGAGTCCAGATTTTGGAATCAGAGATCAGTGCCAGCACTAGCTCCTGCTCCCCTTTCCTACTAATTCACAGGAGGACAGGTGGTATTGAAGCAATAGATGGCCGAGGGTGTGGTCCTTCCCCCAGCCTCTCGGGTAGAACAGCAGCCTAACATGTGTCTCCCGAGATCACAAAGAGTAGCACGTTTCACACGGGCTTCAACAGTATTTCCTGGACGTTCAACATAAGAGAATTCTACTTCGCTTTTTTTAATCTTGATTTCAATTTTGTTTCCTTTTCTTGGAGAATGCAAGTTGTTTGACTCAAGAAAGCTGTGGATGTAGAAATCCTAAAGCACATTCGCTGTGTATCAATCCCAGTGCAGTCTTCCCAGAGAAGACTCTAAACACCTCCTGGACTGCACCTGGGCCTATGCCAATTCCTGTCACTCACCGTCACTTCAGGGAGACAGAACACACAGAGAACACATTACACAGGCAGGTTCATTACTAACAGATAAGCAGCGAGTGACAACAGAAACCTACATTTCAATGTGAGCCAGTCCCTCAAGGCTCAGAAAAGCTGCTCAGGACATATGGATTCACCTCATTTGCAGTGTAGCTGGGGGAAGCCAGAAAGCAGCCCAGCCTGGGTTTTGTATCCTGGAGCCACAGGAAACACTCAGCTAAATCACTGCATGACGTCCTCCTCCAGGAAGAACAGGAAGACAGCCCAGGCTGTTCTGGGACGTTCCTCCTGATCTCAGGACGTTGCTGTCTTAGTCCATTTTTGTTGCTCTAAAGGAACACTTGAGTCTGGGTAACTTCTAAAGAAAAGAGATTGGTTTGCCTCACCGTTCTGCAGGCTGTACTGGAAGCACGGCACCGGCACCTATTTCTCGTGGTGGCCTCAGGCTGCTCCCACTCTGACAGAAGGGAAGGAGGGTCTGTCTGTGCAGAGACCACAGAGATCACACATCAAGAGAGGGAGCAAGGGGAGGGGGAGCAATGGAGCTTCCAAGCTCTTTTTAACAACCAGCTCTCCAGGAACAAATAGAGGGGGAACTTGCTAACCCCGTCTCCTTGGGACAGCATTGATCTGTTCATGATGGATCCACCTCCATGACCCAAACACCTCTGAAGAGGCCCAACCTCCCACACTGGGGGGTAAATTTCAATGTGAGGTTTGAAGGGGTTAAACATCTCAACTAAAGTAGTTGTATCCTCAGCACATTCTGTGGTTACTATGAGAGCTATAATTGAGAAAGCAGGAGAAAGCTGGGTCTCCCGCCATCTGGGTGCTTGTCCTAAAGAGGTGTTTAATGTGGTTACCTGTCAATCAAAAAATGTGAGACAATTCATAAAGAGGAACTGCTATGATTAGCTTCTTATTGGTGTCTCGTCTTCTTCCAGGTAACCCCGGACACCTGCATGTTCTGATTGGGACCTCAGTGGTCATCATCCTCTTCCTCCTCCTCCTCTTCTTTCTCCTTCATCGCTGCTGCTCCAACAAAAAAAGTAAGTCTCACGAAGCAGAGGCCAGAGAGCTCAGGGCCATGTGGGGAAACAGGATGGGAACACTCAGGTGTGTGTTCCTCACCGGCAGGATGGTCCCTGGCCCAAGGCAGCAGCCACAGAGGCAGGACTTTCTAGAGAGAGCACCAGACACCCTGCCCCTGCCTTCAGCTCACAGACCATTGCCTGATTCTCAACTGTATCCTCACGTCCCCTGCAGCCACTCACATCCAGAAGAAGGTTCCATGACAGGCAGAAAGTGGGAGACAGATCAATGGGATGGGAACTCAGAGCTATTCATGGGATGGGTCCTTGAGCTCAGAGAGATAGAATGTCTGAGTCTGCTGTTGGCAACTGAGGGACCTCAGGCACCTATGGCCTCCCCCTGTATGTTGGTATCTGCTTATGAAATGAGGACCCGGAAGTGCCCTCCGAGCTGTTTTGTTGACTTCTGTCTCCTACAGATGCTGCTGTAATGGACCAAGAGCCTGCAGGGAACAGAATAGTGAAGAGGGAGGTAGGTGCTCCTTGGCCCAGCCTCGTGGCTAGTCTTATTCCCAAAGAGTCCTGGAAAACGTGAGCACCCTCCCTCACTCAGCATTTCCCTCTCTCCAGGATTCTGATGAACAAGACCCTCAGGAGGTGACATATGCACAGTTGAATCACTGCGTTTTCACACAGAGAAAAATCACTCGCCTTTCTCAGAGGCCCAAGACACCCCCAACAGACACCAGCGTGTACACGGAACTTCCAAATGCTGAGCCCAGATCCAATGTTGTCTCCTGCCCATGAGCACCACAGTCAGGCCTTGAGGGGATCTTCTAGGGAGACAACAGCCCTGTCTCTAAACTGGGTTGCCAGCTCCCATGTACCAGCAGCTGGAATCTGAAGGCGTCAGTCTGCATCTTAGGGCATCGCTCTTCCTCACACCACAAATCTGAACGTGCCTCTGTCTTGCTTACAAATGTCTAAGGTCCCCACTGCCTGCTGCAGAGAAAACACACTCCTTTGCTTAGCCCACAATTCTCCATTTCACTTGACCCCTGCCCACCTCTCCAACCTAACTGGCTTACTTCCTAGTCTACTTGAGACTGCGATCACACTGAGGAACTCACAATTCCAAACATACAAGAGGCCCCCTCTTGACATGGCACTTACCCACGTACTGTTCCACCTACCCTCATGCTGTTTCACCTTTCTTCGGACTATTTTCCAGCCTTCTGTCAGCAGTGAAACTTATAAAATTTTTTGTGATTTCAATGTAGCTCTCTCCTCTTCAAATAAACATGTCTGCCCTCATGCTTTAGGTAATGTGACACTGTACTCACTGAAAGAAACCGCTGTTATCATTACCATGTCCATATAACCCCATCTGTTCTCTACTGCGTTCTCACCCCTGGACTCTGAGCTTCTGGAAGCAGGGTGGAGCCTCATTTGTCTCTGGGACTCCTATTTCCATCCAAAGATGCAGTACATAGGAGGTTCCAAGGATCGTGAATCAGATCAGCAAGTGATATTCTTACTCTCTGCAGACCTGGAAAACTGGCAGAGTCATTCCAAGATGAAACATTTGCAGAGTCATAGGCCTTGTTAGTCTCATCTCCACGGGGACACATATCAACACATCACATTTCATACTATAAATATACAGTCGCTCCTCCATATCTGTGGGGTTTACAGGTGTTTATTGAACCAAGTATAAATCAAAAATATTCAGAGAAAATATCCACAAAATTTCAAAAAGCATAACTGTGTTGAACGGACACAAATGAAGTTGTGTGTAGGCTGTATCAGGAATTATAAGTAATCTAGAGATGATTTCATGTATACAGGAGGATGTGCATAGGTTATTTGCAAACGCTGTGCCATTTCGTATAAGAGGCTTGAGCATCTACAGATTTTGGTATCTGAGTGGAGATCTCGAAACCAATCACCCACGAATAGTGAAGGGTGACCGTATACGACTTTTATTTCTCAAATTTAAATATAAATCATAAAAAATGTACAACAACTAGATAAAAACTAAGAAGTGTTTTTATAGTGTGAGAATAAGTTTAGATTTATTCTTTCCTACATGTAACCCTTTGGTTTAATATTATTTATCGAGAAGACATTCTATGCCACCTTAAACCACACGGCAGCCTTTGTCAACTAAAAAGGGACTGTGTGTACACGGATGTGTATTTTAGACACTGTTTCTGCTAAAGGGCTCCCTGTCTCCACACTCTTGAGGATGCTGCACTTTATGAAGCCTCATAGAACCCTTTAAATTTAGTAGCCAGAGCCCTCTAATTTGTTATTATAGGCTACTTGCTATTTTTTTTTTCTGGAGGCAGAGTCTTGCTCTGTCGCCCAGGCTGGACTGCAGTGGCGCAATCTCAGCTCACTGCAACCTCCGCCTCCCAGGTTCAAGCGATTCTCGTGCCTCAGCCTCTTGGGTAGCTGGCGTTACAGGTGCCTGACACCAGGCACAGCTAATTTTTGGATTTTTAGCAGAGACACGGTTTCACTGTGTTGGCCAGGCTGCTCTCAATCTCCTCATCTCAGTTCATCCGCCCACCTTGGCTTCCCAACGTGCTGGGAGAAACTTGATTTTCTATAGCATTATGTTACTGGATATTTCTGTAAAATTTAAAATGAGGGAGGGAGAGAGACAGAGAGAGATCAAACTCCAGAGTTGGGACTCTGGAATCTTGGGTCATGAGACAAATTTTAGATAAAACTACAAAAATCCAGAGTTTACATGTGTGGTTTTTGCTGATAACATACAATTCTAAGATTGTAAATAATTGCATAATCCTTCCCTGGGAATTTAAATCATTTTAACTGGTTCTGCTGTAATACTAGAAATACAAGCATGAACAATTCTAATGGTTTATTAGTCACAATGACTCTGAAAACATTAATAATACCTATTAGATATTTTGCATATTACACAGGAAGAAGAGTTTGAATCTCAGATAAAAACAATAAAAATACATGAAAAGTCTTTCACGTTAGCACAGATTTTAGTCATCTCGTGTTCCAGAGGTTGGATCTGAGACGTGTTTTGAGTTGGTCATAGTGAAGGACACTAGGTGTCAATTCTAGTGAGAACAATTTCCAGGAAGCCGTGTTCCGCTCTTGAGCGAGCACCCACTGGGCCTCATGCAAGGTAGAAACAGCCTGCGTACGTCACCCTCCCATGATGTGGTCAACATGTAAACTGCATGGGCAGAGCGCCAAATAACATCCTGTGTGCTGCTGAGCTGAGCTGGGGCGCGGCCGCCTATCTGCACCGGCAGCACCATGTCGCTCATGGTCGTCAGCATGGCGTGTGTTGGTGAGTCCTGGAAGGGAATAGAGGGAGGGAGTGCGGGGATGGAGATCTGGGCCCAGAGGTGGATATCTGGGCCTGGAGTGGAAATATGGGCCTAGGATGGAGATATGGGCCTGGGTGTGGAGATATGGGCCTAGAGTGGAGATATGGGCTTGGGGTGGAGATCTGGGCCTGGGGTGGAGATATGGGCCTGGAGGTGGAGTTACTGGCCTTCAGTAGAGATATGGGCCTGGTGTGGAGATACAGGCCTGGATTGGAGATATGGGCCTAGGGTGGAGATCTGAGCCTGGAGTGGAGACATGGGCCTGGATTGGAGATATGGGCTTACGGTGGAGATCTTGGCCTGGATTGGCGATATGGGCCTGGATTGGCGATATGGGCCTAGGGTGGAAATATCGGCCTGGAGTGGAGATATGGGCCTGGAGTGGAGATATAGGTCTAGGGTGGAAATATTGGCCTGGAGTGGAGATATGGGCTTGTGGTGGGGATATGGGCTTGTGGTGGGGATCTGGGCTTGGAGGCTGGGTCTCTGCACAGACAACAGCCCTGTTCTTGGGTGCAGGTAGGCACTGAGGGTGAGTTTAACTTCAGTCCAGGAAGGGCCTGGCTACCAAGACTCACAGCCCAGTGGGGGCAGCAAGGGAGGGCTGGTTTGCCTGCAGATGGATCGTCCATCATGATCTTTCTTTCCAGGGTTCTTCTTGCTGCGGGGTGCCTGGCCACATGAGGGTGAGTCCTTCTCCAAACCTTCGGGTGTCATCTCCCCACATAAGAGGATTTTCCTGAAACAGGAGGGAAGTCCTGTCAGGGAGCCTCTCATAAACTAGGAAGAGGGGACCCTGGGGTGCTCGGCCCACAGTTCCGACCTCGCCTCCCTGGCCTTTCATTCCCTTGGCAGAGTCAAGTTCTGTGGGGACCAGGGTTAGACTGGGGTGCTCAAAGCTGGGGTGCGTGGTGGGGAAGTGGTAGGAACAGCAGATCCTCTGAGGACAAAGGTGTTACTCACACACTCCAGTGTTTCCATGACGGTAGGTGCGGCAGTGTGGCTGCTGTCACTCCACCAGAAGAGGTGGGAAACCACAGCCATGGCCCTGACATTCCAAATCCTCTGATGGGGGCTCAGTTTTTTATTTTCATTCAGGCATCTGCTGATATTCCATTCTCAAAGGACATGCCCTCCACCTCATGTCTACCTTGTGTTGTTTTATGTGAGTAATCTTACAGTATTAAAATCTAGTAGGAGTCTCTTACTCAGCACTTGTTTATAGTTCTCAGCTGAGGCTTTTGTTGTAGGGAGACACCTTGTGTTTGCGGGATGGGTCCTTCCTTTAGCCCTGGGCACCAAGGTGTGATAGCAGCCATAGAAACATGGAAAGCGAGGAGAATCTTCAGAGCACAGGGAGGGAGGGGCGGCTCCACATCCTCCTCTCTAAGGCAGTGCCTCCTTCTCCCCAAGGTGGTCAGGACAAGCCCTTGCTGTCTGCCTGGCCCAGCCCTGTGGTGCCTCCAGGACATGTGATTCTTCGGTGTCATTCTTATCTTGGGTTTAACAACTTCAGTGTGTACAAGGAAGATGGGGTGCCTGGCACTGAGCTCTACAACAGAATATTCTGGAAGAGCCTTTTCATGGGCCCTGTGACCCCAGCACACACAGGGACGTACAGATGTCGGGGTTCACACCCACACTCCCCCAGTGGGTGGTCGGCACCCAGCAACCCCCTGGTGATCATGGTTACAGGTCAGAGGGCTCCTGTCTGGGATGCTCCTTGTCCCACCTCCTCAATCCCAGAGCTTCTGGTGGGGGTGTCCTTGAGGGTCCCATCACCCAGGCCCTGACTATATTTGGGGTAAAGGGGGATTGAATGCAGGGAAATGGGTGCTGTGGTGGGAAGAATAATTGTCCCCAGTGATGATGACATTCTAATCCCTGGAACCTGTGACTATTTATGTTATAGGGGAAGGGACTGAAAGGGGAAGATGGAGCTCAGGTTGTTGATGAGTTGGCTTTGAGATGGGGAGACAGCCTGGACTGTCCCACTGGGCTCAGTATAATCACAGGGGTCCACATGAAAGGAGGAGGAAGAGGGCAATGGGGATTAGAGCAGCGTAATGGGAGTCTCCATCAGCTTTGAAGGTGGAGGAAGGCCATGAGCCATGAATGCAGGTGGCCTATAGAGGCTGGAAAAGTCAAGGAACTGATTCTCCTGAGTCTCCAGAGGGAATGAAGCCCTGCAGATGCCTTGATTTTGGCCCGGGAAAAATAGAGTCCGATTTCTGTCTCCATAAGTGGAAGAAATCAGTGTGCTCTCTCCTGCTGCCATGCTTCTGATTATTTTCTACAGCAAAAACAGGAAACCAACACTGGAACCCAGGTCAAGGACAAATTAAGAAACGACACAAGGATAGCCAGGCGTGGTGGCAGACGCATGTAATCTTAGGGACTCGGGAGGCTGAGGGCAGAAGAATCACTTGAACCCAGGAGACAGAGGTTGCAGTGAGCCGAGACCACACCACTTTACTCCAGCCTGGACGAAGAATTGAGACTCTGTCTCCAAAATTAATTAATTAATTAAAGAAACCAAACAAGGGGAAGGTTGGCTACTCTGAGATCAGCAAGGGTGGGATGATGATGCCACCACCAGGCTCCATCCACATAGGGAGGGGTTGATACTCCTCAAACCAGCACCAGGAGCCAGCCTATGGAAGCTGGCACCATGGAGAAGGCACAAGCATGGCAAGAGTGGCTCCCAGTCCCCACCAGGAACAGGGTGTGTGGACACTGGTGCCTGCCTTACTGATCAGTTCATACCTCCTGCCAAGGATTCCAATTCATCCAAAAGAGATTGAACCAGGCTGCTAAGAGCCTGGACGTGCAGCCTATCCTGGTTCCTCTTCCACCCCCACATACACAGCAGGAAAGACATTAGTGTGAAATAGATACAACAGCCTAAGAGATGAGGCTGAGCCCAGTGGGAAGGGAATCAGAGGCTACTAGAGACACAGGGACAGAGAAGAGGGAGGGAGACAGATGGAAGGACCTGCACCAGGAGTTATGGGCACAGAAAAGAACATGAAGACACAGAGAGGAAGGAGAGAGACAGACACCAGTGAGGGGAAGCCTCACTCATTCTAGGTGCCATGGATGGGATGATAAAGAGAGATGCCTTCTAAACTCACAACCTCTCTTCCTAGGAGTCCACACAAAACCTTCCCTCCTGGCCCACCCAGGTCCCCTGGTGAAATCAGAAGAGACAGTCATCCTGCAATGTTGGACATCCTGCAGATGTCATGTTTGAGCACTTCCTTCTGCACAGAGAGGGGAAGTTTAACGACACTTTGCGCCTCATTGGAGAGCACCATGATGGGGTCTCCAAGGCCAACTTCTCCATCGGTCGCATGACGGAAGACCTGGCAGGGACCTACAGATGCTACGGTTCTGTTACTCACTCCCCCTATCAGTTGTCAGCTCCCAGTGACTCTCTGGACATCGTTATCATAGGTGAGAGTGTCCGGACATTCTTCTCATTGTCATTGGGACACGGAGTGAATGATCCACGACTTGGAGGCCCAGGTGATTGTAAGAAAGATGAGCTTGGTATTCTTAGGGAGAGAGACTAACTTGGTGAGGTCTGTACAAACAGAGACAGAGAAACAGGAGACACAAGTACAGACCAGGTGTCATAACAGAGGACAGACACAGGGGCCATACAGGGAGTTAGAAAAGACAGAAAGAGTTAAAGGAGACACAGACAGACATGTGCCAGAGAGAGGTGTCCTTCCATGCTGACTTTGCTCACAGACCTGGCACAGGTTAGAAGTTTCATTTCTGTTTTACCTCCACAAAGTGTTCTCTACCAGGAGAACCCAAGGACACCCATATTTCTGACCTGAGTTGGGCCCTGTGGCCTCAGGTCTTGTGGCACCTACAGATGCTGTGTTTATTCTGACACCTCTGCCTTCCATGCAATGGAGAGTAATCGTCGCAGGATATCATGGCCCCAGAACACCAACCCCTGTATGCTGTGTGAACTTCGGGTCCCAGACTGGATTCTGAGGCTCACATTCCAAATAACCCCACATATGATAGGATCACTGAGAGGCACAGAGAGAAATCAAGAACACCAAAAAGCAAAGACATAAACACACAGAGAATGAGCCAGAGGAAGGAGACTGAGAGACTCACTGACACATAAAGAGACAGAAAAGAGGGCAGAGAAGTGGAGAGAATGATGGAAGGGAGCAGAGAAAAGCACTACAATTAGAGTCCTGAGGGAGAGGCACAAGGACATAGAAAGATGGAGATGTGGGGATGAATTGCAGAGATTCCAAAGAGAACTAGAGAGACCGAGAGGCAGAGCAAGACAGATGATAGATGGATAGATATAGATAGATGATAAATAGGTAGATGATAGATAATAGGTTATAGATACATAGATGATGATTGATTGATTCATTGATTAATAGATGATACATAGAGATGATGAAGATGAAGATAGATAGATAATACATAGAGATAGAGAGGCAGACAAAGAGAGAAATCATAGAGAGAGAGAGATGATACATAGATATAGATAATAGATGATTGACGGATAGACAATTGATAGATAAATAGATGATATATAGATATAGATGACAGGTAGAGAATTTGTAGATAGGCACCTAATGGATAAATAGATATATCAATAGATAATAGATAGAAATATGCAGAAAGTTATGAACAGGACACAAAGTGAGAAACTCAGAATTTAAAAAAAGTAACATCAAGTCAACCAATCCAAGGAGAGTCAGAGAGAATAAAACAATCCAAAAAGGGAAAACATATCTAGAGGTGAGAAAGTGAGGTTAGAGACCTAGAGAGACAGAGAAGGTGGAAGGAGGAAATAGACATAAAGAGAGATGGGGTGGAGGGTGAGAGAGAGAGAGAGAGCATTAGGCCATAGAGCAGGGGAGTGAGTTCTCAGCTCAGGTGGGAGGGGAGCTGTGACAAGGAAGAACCTCCCTGAGGAAACTGCCTCTTCTCCTTCCAGGTCTACGTGGGAAACCTTCTCTCTCAGCCCAGCTGGGCCCCACAGTTCAGGCAGGAGAGAGCGTGACCTTGTCCTGCAGCTCCCGGAGCTCCTATGACATCTACCATCTATCCAGGGAGGGGGAGGCTCATGAACGTAGGCTCCCTGCAGAGCCCAAGGTCAATGGAACATTCCAGGCTGACTTTCCTCTGGGCCCTGCCACCCATGGAGGGACCTACAGATGCTTCGGCTCTTTCCGTGACTCTCCCTACAAGTGGTCAGACCTTAGTGACCCACTGCTTGTTTCTGTCACAGGTGAGGAAACCAGTCTGTTCCCCAAATAG
Organism: Pan paniscus; assembly: GCF_029289425.2. Taxonomy (NCBI): domain Eukaryota; kingdom Metazoa; phylum Chordata; class Mammalia; order Primates; family Hominidae; genus Pan; species Pan paniscus. Next base: position 60,843,148 of record NC_073269.2, read on the forward strand.
TGGGACTCAGACGGACTACAATGGCCACATTCAGGGGAGCCTCAGATGGAGGAGGTGGCCATGGGGGTGTCAGCCAGAGATGCTGGATAGAAGAGACATAAAGCAAACATACAGAAAGAGGCATAGACAGACAGACAGAGCGAGGCAGACAGATCACATTAGGGTTTGGGGTGGTAACTGCAACCCTACCTGAAGCTTGCAGATAGAGCGCAGGCCACATAAACCACTTCCCAGTCTTTGTACAGAAGCCCACCTGGGACACATGTAAACAGCATCAATGCTGACTCAGGAGCATGAAAGGCCAGGCTCAGATTGGAAAGACTAGAGGTAGAATTGGCCGCCCACCATTGCCCATTTCCAGAAGCCCCCACCTCTCACCAAAGAGTGATTTCCACATGGGGGGCACAGATGCAACCATCGTTGGGGGAGCCCCAATGTCTCTTGATGGGAGGCATTTTCCACCCTGGACATCTCTTGCTCTCTCCACACCTTGGAGACTCAGTGGGGGAGTCTTCTCTGGGGACTCGGGGAGGGCCTCCCCGGGACTCGCAGGATTTCCAAGCTAGATGACAACATGACAGGTGGAAACAGGCCCATTCCTTCACCAGGGGCCCCAAGCTCCATCCCAGGAGATGAGAAGAGGCTCTTCTCATTGGTCAGTGGATCCCTGAGGGGACAGAGGCTCAGCACTGAAGGCTGAGAAGGATCTGCCACTTCTCCGCTCAGTGGCCTCAAGCCAGACATCTTCCCTACAGACTTGCAGTGATTCTCCATCAGCATTTAGGGCTGTGGCCACCAACCTGGGTGTTGGTCTGTAGGAACTTTTCATTTCTGACCTTCCATAACTGAGTTCTCTTCCTAAATGTGGAATGCCTTGTCCTCCATGTTACTCTCTCCCCAGAAAGAATGTGTGGCTTGTCTGCTCTCCAGCCCTGTCATGGAGATTGATAATCCTTAGGGAGCAAGAGGAGAGGGAAAGAACAAAGTATGGGACCACCTAGGTGCTACTGGTTGAGGTTCCATTTGCCAGTGAAGGGACTTCACTCAGCCGAGGGGGCAACTCAGGGAAGTCAGCCGAGGGAGGGCATTAGAATAGAGAGAACTGAGCTCACCCAGTAAATGACTCCTTCACTAACTCATTCATCTAATATTTATTTCACACCTACCATCAGTTCTCTCTGTTTCATGGCCAGGAGTAAACAGCACGGCCAAGCTCCTTGGTTCATGATGCTCACATTGCTGTGGGGTGGGAGAGAGAGGCAGAACATGAATGAATGAATGAATGAGAGAATGAATGAATGAGTGAATGATGGAATGAGTGAATGAATGAATGAATGTATGAATTAGTGAGTGAATCCTTAGCACTTGGTGAAAGTGCCGTGCACAGAATGAAATGAATGAACGTGGAACGTTGTCATTTGGAGTGTACAGGAGGGAACGTCTCACTGAGACCTCATCAGAGAGATCACATTTAAACTCCGATCTTAGAGACAAGAGGGAGTGAGCCCTGGAGAGTGTGTTGAAAGGAACTTTCATGGACTTAGGACATTGGGGATGACCCTAATGTGAGAATGAGCTTGGTGTGTTCCAAGAAGTCCATGGACCTGCCATATGGTGAGGGCTGGTCAGAATCCAGACAGATTTCTAAATGCCCTTGTGCTTGTAAGGAAAGTGAGTCCTGTGGTTGGGAGTGGACTTATACCTTGGGTCAGGTCCAGCAATTATCTTTCTAAATCCTCTCTAATTGCCTGAACCACTTCTATCAACAACTGAGAAAAGAGGAGTGTTAAACACCCCACTGTGGCCGTGGATTTGCCTACCTGTCCATTTATTTCCGTGACTCTTCCTCCATGTATATTTGCAGGAATGTTACTGGGAGTGGTTAAGTGTAAACTGATTATATATTCCTGGTAAATTTAAAATGCTATAAATTTACCTGCTTTTTTCCTACATTTTATGCTTAATGTTTTCCGCTGATTTTTCCCAAAGACTAATTTTGTCTAATTTTAATATAGTTATGCCACATTTCTAACAGTTAGTGATTGCTTGGTATATTCCTACATTGTTTAATTTCAAACTCTGTGAATTGTTAAGATTGAGATGTGTCCTTTGTAAATTTCAAACAATTCGCCTTAGAAAGTAAGACTTTCTGACAATCTTTTGTTCATGTTTGAGCAGTTCTTCCAATCATATTTTTGTTATTATTACGTTGTGTTTTCCTGATTCCCTTTTTTTCCCACTGACTTCTGTGGTTTTCTATTTCAAACATTCTATTTTTGATCTATGTCGTTTAGGAATATATATATGGTGTACTCATCCTGAAGTTGTTACATATTTTTTAAATTGAAATTAATCATTTCAGAGATTAAACTGCAAATATAAAAACATATTTCCACTCTTCCTGTGTAAGAACAGGATTTTAGAGCATATTTAGTATGTATGTTTGTATTTACTTATATGATGTTTTGTTTTGTGGTATACATAATTCTATCTTTTTCAGAAATTACACAGGGGCATGTTTTCATACACTATTTTATGGTCCATATTCATTTTTGGCATAGCCATATTTTTAGTTCTTCCTCTGCTCTTAGTTATTGTCAGAATCTTCGACACCCCATCTGGTTTCACTTTCTTTATCTTTGAGGCACGGTCATCAGAATTTCCTTTAGGGTCAGTGAGAAAAGCTTTCTTTGCCCTTTTGTCTTTCAGTGCTGTTTCTTTCCTGCGTTGATCTTGGACAGTAACTGTACTATGTAAGGAATTGTCGGTGGCTGGCGACGGTATCTTAGCTGGGTAAAGATGCTATTCAACTGGCTTATGTTTTCCTTTTTTCTGTGGGGAAGACAATGCTTGGCTCCCTATAAATCCTTACCAGCTGATCCTTTCCCTCTGGCTAATTTTAAGGGTTGGTTGTGCTTTTATGCTGCTTTTCTGTAATGTTGAACGTGAGGTGTGTTTACTTCATTCTGCCTGGCATTCACTGGATTTCTTGAACCTGTGGATTGATGGATGTGTCTACTTCCTCCAAATAATCAACAATTGCCTCTTTAAAGATTGCTTCTGACCTGTTTTCTCGTTCTTTCTTTTTGGAACTCAAGTTGGGAGCATTCTAAAACTGTTGTCAATTTTTACCCTGTCACAAAACTGCTCTTTCTTGTTTCAGTTATTTTCTTTTTCTCTGCATTAATATTGACGGTTTCCTCTGTCATAGAGGATAAATACTCTCTTCACTGTTGTGTACACAACATTTTAACTAGTTATTCTGGTTTAAATTTAATATTGACTTGAGAAGAATCACTTGAACCTGCCTCTCCCCTCTCCCCTCTCCCCTGTCCCCTGTCCCCTCTCCCCTCCCCCCCTCCCCTCTCCCCTCTCCCCTCTCCCCTCTTTCCACGGTCTCCCTCTGATGCCGAGCCGAAGCTGGACGGTACTGCTGCCATCTCAGCTCACTGCAACCTCCCTGCCTGATTCTCCTGCCTCAGCCTGCCGAGTGCCTGCGATTGCAGGCGTGCGCCGCCACGCCTGACTGGTTTTCGTATTTTTTTGGTGGAGACGGGGTTTCGCTGTGTCGGCCGGGCTGGTCTCCAGCTCCTAACCGTGAGTGATCCGCCAGCCTCGGCCTCCCGAGGTGCCGGGATTGCAGACGGAGTCTCGTTAACTCAGTGCTCAATGGCGCCCAGGCTGGAGTGCAGTGGCGTGAACTCGGCTCGCTACAACCACCTCCCAGCCGCCTGCCTTGGCCTCCCTAAGTGCCGAGATTGCAGCCTCTGCCTGGCAGCCACCCCGTCTGGGAAGTGAGGAGCGTCTCCGCCTGACCGCCCATCGTCTGGGATGTGAGGAGCCCCTCTGCCTGGCTGCCAAGTCTGGAAAGTGAGGAGCGTCTCTGCCCGGCCGCCATCCCATCTAGGAAGTGAGGAGCGCCTCTTCCCGGCCGCCATCACATCTGGGAAGTGAGGAGCGTCTCTGCCCGGCCGCCCATCGTCTGAGATGTGGGGAGCACCTCTGCCCTGCCGCCCCGTCCGGGATGTGAGGAGCGTCTCTGCCTGGCCGCCCTGTCTGAGAAGTGAGGAGACCCTCTGCCTGGCAACCGCCCTGTCTGAGAAGTGAGGAGCCCCTCCGCCCGGCAGCCACCCCATCTGAGAAGTGAGGAGCGTCCTCCCTCCTCGTCTGGGAGGGAGGTGGGGGGGTCAGCCCCCCGCCCGGCCAGCCGCCCCGTCCGGGAGGTGAGGGGCGCCTCTGCCCGGCCGCCCCTACCGGGAAGTGAGGAGCCCCTCTGCCTGGCCAGCCGCCTCGTCCGGGAGGGAGGTGGGGGGGTCAGCCCCCCGCCCGGCCAGCCGCCCCGTCCAGGAGGTGAGGGGCGCCTCTGCCCGGCCGCCCCTACCGGGAAGTGAGGAGCCCCTCTGCCCGGCCAGCCGCTTCGTCCGGGAGGGAGGTGGGGGGGTCAGCCCCCCGCCTGGCCAGCCGCCCCGTCCGGGAGGTGAGGGGTGCCTCTGCCCAGCCGCCCCTACTGGGAAGTGAGGAGCCCCTCTGCCTGGCCAGCCGCCTCGTCCGGGAGGGAGGTGGGGGGGTCAGCCCCCCGCCCGGCCAGCCACCCCGTCCGGGAGGTGAGGGGCGCCTCTGCCCGGCCGCCCCTACCGGGAAGTGAGGAGCCCCTCTGCCCGGCCAGCCGCCTCGTCCGGGAGGGAGGTGGGGGGGTCAGCCCCCCGCCCGGCCAGCCGCCCCGTCCGGGAGGGAGGTGGGTGGGTCAGCCCCCCGCCCGGCCAGCCGCCCCGTCCGGGAGGGAGGTGGGGGGATCAGGCCCCCACCTGGCCAGCTGCCCCGTCCGGGAGGGAGGTGGGGGGATCAGCCCCCCACCCGGCCAGCTGCCCTGTCCAGGAGGTGAGGGGCGCCTCTGCCCGGCCGCCCCTACTGGGAAGTGAGGAGCCCCTCTGCCCGGCCAGCCGCTCTGTCCGGGAGGGAGGTGGGGGGGTCAGCCCCCCGCCCGGCCAGCCGCCCCGTCCGGGAGGGAGGTGGGGGGGTCAGCCCCCCGCCTGGCCAGCCGCCCCGTCCGGGAGGGAGGTGGGGGGGTCAGCCCCCCGCCCGGCCAGCTGCCCTGTCCGGGAGGTGAGGGGTGCCTCTGCCTGGCCGCCCCTACCGGGAAGTGAGGAGCCCCTCTGCCCAGCCAGCCACCCCGTCCGGGAGGGAGGTGGGGCGGGTCAGCCCCCCGCCGGGCCAGCCGCCCCGTCGGGGAAGTGAGGGGCGCCTCTGCCTGGCCGCCCCTACTGGGAAGTGAGGAGCCCCTCTGCCCGGCCAGCCGCCCTGTCTGGGAGGGAGGTGGGGGGTCAGCCCCCCGCCCGGCCAGCCGCCCCGTCTGGGAGGGAGGTGGGGGGATCAGCCCCCCACCCGGCCAGCTGCCCTGTCCGGGAGGTGAGGGGTGCTTCTGCCCGGCCGCCCCTACTGGGAAGTGAGGAGCTCCTCTGCCCGGCCACCACCCCATCTGGGAGGTGTACTCAACAGCTCATTGAGAACGGGCCATGAAGACAATGGCGGTTTTGTGGAATAGAAAGGAGGGAAAGGTGGGGAAAAGATTGAGAAATCGGATGGTTGCCGTGTCTGTGTAGAAAGAGGTAGACATGGGAGACTTTTCATTTTGTTCTGTACTAAGAAAAATTCTTCTGCCTTGGGATCCCGTTGATCTGTGACCTTACCCCCAACCCTGTGCTCTTTGAAACATGTGCTGTATCCACTCAGGGTTGAATGGATTAAGGGCGGTACAAGATGTGCTTTGTTAAACAGATGCTTGAAGGCAGCATGTTCGTTAAGAGTCATCACCACTCCCTAATCTCAAGTACCCAGGGACACAAACACTGCGGAAGGCCGCAGGGTCCTCTGCCTAGGAAAACCAGAGAACTTTGTTCACTTGTTTATCTGCTGACCTTCCCTCCACTATTGTCCTGTGACCCTGCCAAATCCCCCTCTGCGAGAAACACCCAAGAATGATCAATAAAAAAGAAAAAATAAAAAATAAAAAAAATAAATTTAATATTGACTTTATCTACATATCACAATTGATTACTGTGTACAGACTTTCTTTTCTATTAGTATAAATTTATGAGGTACACTTGTAATTTTGTGACATGAGTATGTTGCAGAGTGGTGAAGTCAGGACTTTTACTATATCCATCACCCAAATACCGTACATTGTACTCATTAAGCAAATTCTCATCACTCACCCACGTCCCGCCACCTTCCAGCCTTCTAGCCTCCGCTGTCCGTCATTCCACACTCTACGTCCATGTGTACACAATATTCACCTCCCATGTAGAGTGAGAAGATGTGGTATTTGTCTTTCTGAGTTGTTTTATGTAAAATAATGGCGTCCAGCTCCATCTATGTTGCTGCAAAAGACATGGTATTATTTTTATGACCAAATAGTATTTCGTTGTGTATACACGCATCCTTTTTTAAATCCAATCATTCATTCACAGACACTTAGATTGATTTCATATCTTTGCTATTGCAAACAGTGCTGCAATAAACATACAGGTGCAGGTATTTTTTGAGTAGATACCCAGCAGCGGGACCCCTAGATCGAATGGTGTTTCTATTTTTGGTTCTCTGCCAAATTTCCATACTGTCTTCCATAGAGGCTATACTAATTTACATACCGGCCAACAGTGTATAAGAGTTTCCTTTTCTCTGCATCCTTGCCAACACCTGTTATATGTTTCACTTTTTCTTTTTTTCTTTTTGAGATGGAGTCTTCCACTGTCACCCAGCCTGGAGTGCAGTGGCGCCATCTCCACGCGCTGCAACCTCCACCACCCGGGTTCAAATGATTCTCCTGCCTCAGCCTCCTGAGTAGCTGGGATTACAGAACCACTCCACCACGCCCAGCTAATCTTTTGTATATTTAGTACAGACGGGGTTTCACTATGTTGGTCAGGCTGGTCTCAAACTCCTGACCTCATGATCCACCCGCCTCAGCATCCCAAAGTGCTGGGATTACAGGCGTGAGCCACCACTCCCCACCAGCATTTTTAGTAATAGCCATTCTGACTACTGTAAGATGATATCTCTTTGTGGTTTCAATTTGCATTTCTCTGATGATTAGTGATGTTGGACATTTGTTCATATGCTGTTTGGCCATTCGTATGTCTTCTTTTGAAAAATGTCTGTGTATATCCCTTTGCCCACTTTTTAATGCTATTATTTGAGGGGTTATGTTTAGTTGTTTGAGTTGCCTAGAAATTCTGGATGTTAGTCCCCTGTTGAGTGCATAGTTTGCAAACATTTCCATTCATTCTGTGGGTTGTCTGTTCACCCTGCTACTATTTCCTTTGCTTGGCAGAAGCTCTTTCGTTTATTAAGTCCCATTGGTCTAGTTTTATTTTTATTGCCTGTGCTTTTGAGGTCTTAGTGATGAATTCTTTGCCCAGACCAATGCCCAGAAGAGTTTCTCTTTGGGTTTCCACCAGTGATTTTATAGTTCTGGATTTACATTTAAGCTGCTAATTACCTTAAGTTAATTTATGTGTATAATGACAGATACAGGTCCAGTTTTATTCTTCTGCATATGGCTATTTAGTTTTCCCAGCACCTTTTATTGAAAAGGAAATCTTTCTCCAGTGTATGTTTTGTTAACGTAGTCAATGATTATTCACTGTAGATATGAGGCTGTATTTCTGGGCTCTCTATTCTGGTCTATTGATCTCTGTTTCTGTGTCTATACCAGCACTGTGCTATTTAAGTTACTATAGCCTTACAGCATAGTTTGAAGTCAGATAGCGTGATGCCTCCAGGTTTCTACATTCACCTAGAATTGCTTTCTCTATTAGGATCTTTTTTGGTTCTGTATGAATTTTAGGATTGCTTTTTCTAATTCTGTGAAAACTGGTGTTACTATTTTCATATAAGAATTGCACTGAATCTGTAGATTGCTTTAGGCAGTATGGTCATTTTAACAATATTAATTCTTATGATCCATGAGCGTGGGATTTTTTTTTCTTTTTTTTTGTATTATCTATAATTGCTTTCATTGGTGTCTTACACCTTTCCTGGTACAGATCTTTCACCACCTTGGTTAAATGTATTCCTGAGTGTTTTAATTTTGCGTATCTATTGTAAACGGCATTGCCTTCTTGATTTGGTTCTCAGCTAGATCATTATAGGTGTAGAGAAATGCTACTGGCTTTTACATATTGATTTTGTATTCTGAAACTTTACTTAGTTCATTTATCAATCATAAGAATTTTTGGCAGGGTCTTTAGGATTTTCTAGATTTAAGATCATAGCATCAGAAATAAAAATAATTTTACTTCCTCTTTTCTAATTTGGATTTTTACTTCTTCCTGTTGCCCGATAGCTCTGACAAGGCTTCCAGTACTATACTGATAGGAAGTGGTGGATGTCCGTGTCCTTGTCTTGTGCCAGTTCTCAGAGGAGTGCTTTTAACTTTTCCTGTTCAGTATGATGTTGACTCTAGATATGTCATCTATGGCTTTTATTATTTTGAGGTATGTTCTTTCTATGCCTAAGTTTTTGAGGGTTTTCATCAGGTAAGGATGTTGAATTTTTTTCAGATGCTTTTCTTTATGTCTATTGAGATGATCATATGGTTTTTGTTCTGGATTCTGCTCGTTCTTCTAAGTGGATGAGACATGCCAGAAAAGCATTTAGTCAGCCATCTTGGAAACAAGCATCTCAGATGTTTTCTTTCTCTATAGCTCATTCTTTCTTACCAGTGTTTTCAATTTTGTACTTAATTTTGTAAAGAGAGTAAATGATATAATTTCCACATATGTTTCCTCTGCCAAATCAGACTCACTATGCTTCCTTTACTTGTATGCATAACCTACACAGCAATACACACAAACATTTATTGCTTTGGAGAATTAGTTTGGGAACATTTTTGAAATGTACAGAAAAATGTATATCTTCAAAAGAAATTTCTTTTTGTGGCAAAAGACTTCTGAAGGTGCTCATGATGATATAGGGAGAAGAGGGGTTCTGGACAGGAAGAATTTTATGAAGGTGAGATGGGGAAATAGCTCCATTTCAGAGCTTCTGGGGAGAGAGGGGCCTGGCCCACATGGAAAGGTCTCTGATCTTACCCCCACCCTCCAGCCCCTGTTCTCCAGAACTATACTGTGGAGAGTTCCATCAGGATTGTTGTGGCTGGTCTGGACTTCCTGGCTCTTTTGGCAATGCTGGCTAAGACCTGGTGGAGCCATGAGGGGCCACAGGTGGAAATGGAAGAAACATGACTGAAGCTGGCTGGAGTGAATGGGGCGACATTCTGTCTGTGGGAGATTGGCCAGATGGGTTTCAAGTGTTTTGTATCAGCTGTGACTTTTAGTGATGTTCTTGCTACCACAATATCCACTCGTCCATCCCGAATAATTGTGACGAAATATTGTCCTTGGGATAATATTCATTTGCTAAAGACAGGAATGATACCTCAAGGTGCCACTATATACATCGAGGGGATCCACAAAAGTCCATTCAGTAAAATGTAGTTGGCATCTTAGGGTAGGTTGATTCCACCTCTAAAAAAGTAGGTACAACATCAGGTTGATTTTTCCGAAGAAAAGTGGTGATTGGCCATCTTTAGTCTCAATGTAAACTGTAATACTGATGAGTGTGGAAAAGGCAGGGAAGAGGATTGACAATAAGTGACACTCGTTTTCATCTGAGCTTTGAGACTGAAAGAGGAACACAGGAGTGAGATGCAGGGGAACAAACCCCTTCTTTTTCCAGCTAAACAGAGTGGAAGTTGGACACTGAGTTTTGGCGTACAGCAAAATCCTAAGTCCATTGTTGGGTTGAACGTGGTCATGTTGTACATCCTGGTTTCACAGCAGACACTGGAGGAAAACAGCCTGTATTCATAAGAGGCTGTCCCTCGGGTCACTGCCCAGAATATCCGGAGTTGGTGCTCACAGGGTTGGGAACTCTCCTGGACCAGACAGGCTCTGGATATGGGGGGCACCAAGCTCCCCGGGGCCATGCCTCCACAGCTCTCTTCTCACCTCATTCTTGACCATTTCCCAAACCTCTGACCTCACCTTCATTCATCCATGGTGAACACATTAAATCTGGCCTTCAAAGCTTGAGACAGAGGAGAATTGGGCTTCATCTCTGGGAACTAAAGTGGGGAGTGGAGACTCAGTTCTGGCCTGAGAGGAGGGAGAAGACCCTGGATCCCCGCATGGATGGGAAGAAGTACGTGTTTCTCTTTTGTGCTTGGACCCTGTGTCCAAGCATGTCCGAGATATGATGAAGATGAATCTTCCTTTCCTTGTCTATTTTCTCATGCCAGAGAATTGGAATCTTATATTCCATTAACTCTTTCTGTTCTGTTCATCCAGATTCTATGAAGGAGAAAGGAAGAGATGTGATACTGTAATTTTGCTCCATTTGTCTAAAATGGGTAGGCTGCAACTCCTCTTGAAGTGATACCTTTTCTAACTCTTGTTGGAGGTGTCTCAGGACTCATTACTTCGGGGAACCTGCAACTGTGTCAGTCTAGGGAAACTGCAAATATTCTTGTCTTACATTTGTCTCCAGCCAATTGTGATGGACTCCAGTGACCTGCAATTGCTGTTACTGCAGGTAAAATGTACCTGAGTCAGGCCACAGTTCTCCTGGACTATGAGCCCCTGGCCATGTTCCTGAGGCAATTCTGTTCATCTAAATATAATAATAATAACACACTAAAAATGGCAAGCCATTGTTAATTCCTGAAGTCTCATTTGAAAATTACTAAATGTCTGTTATTTTTTGGTGTTTACATTATATGTAGACAGATAAACTACACACACACACACACACACACACATGCACAAAGAAGAATGGATTGGTTCATGTAGAAAAGTAAATAATTCAAGATGAGAGGATGAAATGTCATGGCACCTACTATTCTATTTTAGATAAAAGGTCTATGAAAAGATTGATTTCTTTTCATGTTTTATTTGTTGACATTTGAACACAAACTATGTAAGTGAGGGAGTCGATTTGAAAGGGAGAAGAGCAAGTTCAAACACATTCAGGTGAGGTCATGTTTTACATGTTTTAATTGAAATGATCCATCTTGGGAGTAGATCAATAACTGAGATGGTGCCAGGAATGTTAAAAAAACTTTTGTCAGTCCTAAATATTGACAAATAAAATGTAATTAAACTCTTAGAAGAAAACACAAAGGAAAGCTTCACAACATCGGATTTGGCAGTGATTCTTTAGATGTGACAACAATGGCACAGGCTACTACAGAAAAAATAAACAAATTAGACTTTATGAAAATTTTGAAATATTGTGACTCAAAAGACAACATCGGTTACTTCACATGCCAAGGAAAAAGAACTTTTAAGACGATATTATCAAAGTAAAAAGACAACCCACAGAATGGGAGAAAATGTTTTCAAACCATACCACCTGTAAGGGATTAACATCCAGAATATACAGACAACTCCTAAAACTCAGTCACAATAAACTCAATTCAAAAATGGGCAAAGTACTTAAACAGACATTTCTCCAAAGAACATACACATGAAAAGATATTCAGCATCACGAATCATTAGGGAAATACTAACTAAAACTACACCAGATGCCATTTCATACCCCTTAGGATGGGGATCATCAAAACAACAACAACAACAACAAAGTTTCTATACATTAACAACAAACTATCCAAAAAATTCACAAGAAAATAAGCCCATTTACAATAACTACAGAAAACAAAACATGCAGGAATAAATTCACCCAAGGAGTAGAAAGATCTGTACACAAAAGCTATAAAACATTGATGAAAAAACTCAAGAAAAAAACAAATAAATCGAAAGATATTCCATGTTCACGGATCAGAAGGATTAATGTTGTTAAAATGTCCATTCTATCCAAAGTGATTCAATGCAACCATTATCAAAAATCCAATGACTTTTTTTTACAGAAATAGAAAAAACAGTCCTAAAATTCATGTGGAACCACAAAACATCTCAAATAACCAAAGCCATCTAAAGGGAAAGGAACAAAGTTGGAAGCATCACATTACCTAAACACAAACTACATTACAAAGTTACAGTAATTAAAACAACACAGTACTTGCATAAAAACAGACACATAGACCAATGGAAGTGATTTGTAGCCCAGGAAAAAAATGCATGCATTTAGGGTCAAACAATTTTTGGGATGTGTCAAGAACACACAATGGAGAAGGAACAGTCTCTTTAATAAATGGGATTGGGAGACTGCATGTCCACATGCAGAAGAATGGAAGTGGACATTTGTCTCACAAAACATACAAAGTCAACTCAAGATAGATTAATGACTTAAATGTAAGATGAAAGACTATAATCCCAGCAATTAGGGAGGCCAAGGCGGGAGGATCACCTAAGGTCAGGATTCCAAGACCACCATGGCCAACATGGTGAAATCCCGCGTCTAATAAAAATACAAAAACAGCTGGGTGTGGTTGTGGGTGCCTGTAATCTCAGCTACTCGGGAGGTTGAGACAGGAGAATCACTTGAACCCAGGAAGTAGAGGTTGCAGTGAGCCGAGATCGCACCACTGCACTCCAGCCTGGGCAACAGAGTGAGACTCCATCTTAAAAAAAAAAAAAAACTACTAAAAGAAATCAAGGGAAAACTCCACTGGCTTGGGCAAAACCATTTTGGATATTAACCCAAAGGCCCAGGCAACAAAAGCAAAAGTAGACAAATGACATTATATCAAATTGAAAGTTTCTGCAAAGAAAAAAAAAACTCAACAAGTGGAAAGACAACCTATGGAATGGGAGAATATATTTGCACCCATACATCTAATAAGGAATTAATATCCAAAATATATAAGAAACTCAAACAACTCAATGGTAAGAAATCAAATAACCCAACTTAAAAAAATGGACAAAGTATCTGAATAGACATTTCTAAGAATAAGACAAATCACCAAAAGGTATATGAAAAAATGATTAGCATTACTAAACATCAGCTAAATAAAAATTAAAACTAGAATGAGATATCACCTCACACCTCTTAGAATGACCATTAACAGTCTGGGCATGGTGGCTCATGCCTGTAATTCAGGCACTTTGGGAGGCCGAGCCAGGGAGATTACCTGAGGTCAGCAGTTCGAAACCAGCCTGGCCAATATGGTGAAACCCCATCCCTACTAAAAATACAAAAATTAGCAGAGTTTGGTGGCGTGCACTTGTAGTCCCAGCTACTCTGGAGAATGAGGCAGGGGAATCGCTTGAACCCAGGAGGCAGAGGTTGCAGGACACCGAGATTGTGCCACTGCACTCCAGCCTGGGTGACACAGCAAGACTGAGTCTCAAAAAAAAAAAAACCATTATCAAAAACATAAAAAATAACAAGGGTTAATGAGGATGTGGAGAAAAGGGAACATTTGTATGCAGTTGATGGGAATGTAAATTAGTACAACCATTATGGAAAACAGTCTGGAAGTTCCTGAAAAAATTAAACATAGAATTCCCATATGTGTCTGCAATCCAACTACTGCACATATATCCAAAGGAAGTGGAATCAGTATGTTGAAGAGATATCTGCATTCCTATGTTTACAGTCGCATTATTCATAACAGCCAAGATGTGGAATCACCCTTACTGCCCATCTATGGGTACATGGACAAAGAAAACGTGGTATACAATAGGAACGTAACGAAGTATTATACAACCTTTACAACAAAGAAGGAAGTCCTGTCATTTGTGACAATGTGAAAAAACTTAGAGAACATTATGTTAAGGGAAACAATCCAGGCACAGAAAGACAAATGCCACATGATCTCACGTGTGGAGTGTAAGAAGTGGAACCTAGAGGAACAGTAAAATGGTCGTCGAAAGAACCTGGGAAGGAGAGGGATTGAAAAGATGTTGGTCAAAGGATGCAAAATTTCAGTTAGAAGAAATCGGTTCAAGAGATCTATTGTATGTCTTGGTGACTCCAGTTAATAGCAACATATGGTGTATTGAACATTACTAAGAGATTAGATTTTAAGTGTTCTCACCACACACACAAAACATACAAGTATGTGAAAAAATAAATATGATAAAGAGGTTGTTTCATCCATTCCACAATGTGTACCTATATGAAAACATCATGATGGACACCACAAATACCCTTTTCCTCATTAATTAAATTTGTTTTGGTTTTTTTTTTGAGACGCAGTTTTGCTGTTGTTGCCCAAGCTGTGGTGCAATGGCGTGATCTCCGCTCACTGCAACCTCTGCCTCCCAGGTTCAAGCGGTTCTCCTGACTCAGCCTCCCAAGCAGCTGGGACTACAGTTGCGTACCACCCCATCCGGCTATATTTGTGTTTCTAGTAGAGACAGGGTTTCGCCATGTTGGCCAGGCTGGTCTCAAACTCCAGACCTCAGGTGATCCACCCGCTTCGCCCTCCCAAAGTGCTAGATTTCAGGCTGAGACACCACGCCCAGCCTGTACATTGACTTTCTGCCCTTAAACTGTGCTGAAGTTTGTTTCTCAGATGTAGGAGCCTTTGGGCAGAGACTATGGGGTTTCTAGGTATAGAAATTATCTCATCTTCAAACAGAGGTAATTTGACTACCTCTCTCTGCTACTCTCTTCTTACTTGGATGCCTTATAATTCTTTCTCTTTCCTGATTGCTCTGTCTAGGACTTCAAGTACTATGTTGAATAGGATGGTGAGAGTGGGCATTCTTGTCTTGTTTCACTTATGAAGGGAACTTCTTCCAGCTTTTACTCATTCAGTATGATGTTGGTTGTGGGTTTGTCATAGGTGGCTCTTATTATATCGAGTTATGTTTATTCAATGCTTAGCTTGTTGAGGGCTTTTAACATGAAGAAATGCTTAGTAAAAAGCATGTTCTACATGTGTGTTGAGAAGATCATGTGGTTTTTGTTTTTAGTTTTGTTTAGGTGATGAATCACATGTATTGATTTGTGTATGTTCAACCAACATTGCACCCTAAGAATAAAGTCGACTTGATCATGGTGGATTCACTTTTTGATATGCTGCGGGATTCGGTTCTTAGTATTTTTTGTGGATTTTTGCATCTATGTTCATCAGGAATATTGGCATGTAGTTTTCTTTTGTTTAATGTTCTTTTCTGTCTTTGGTATCAGGGTGATGCCAGCCTTATAGAATGAGTAAAGGCCACCCTGGGCAAACAGTGAGACCCATCCCTTTTTAAAAATTATGAGTTTTACAAATTTAAAATGCATAGTGAAAAAGTTCTTACAAACTCCAGAAAGGTAGGTGTAAATAAGAGACATTTGTAAGAATGACAGCACATTAAATGTGTAGATTTCAACCTTCAGTTATTGCAATATTCCAGTATCAAGTTGGAGGATGTTATCAGTCTGATATTTTTTCCTCAAATGAGAGAGAGAAAGAAAGACACACGAACAACACAGGGAGAAAAAAAGCACACGTTACAGAGAGACAAAAAGGGAGACAGGGAACTGTGAATTTGGACTCTTGTGTCATAAGACAAATTCTAGATAACACGACCAGACCCTCAATTGACTTGTTGTGTTTTTGCTAATAAGGTGGAATTCTATGATGCGAAATAACTATATAGTCTTTTCTACTGGGATTTAAATCATTTTATCTGTTTCTGGCTTAACAGGAAAAATACAACCATGGAAAATTATGATGATTTATTTAATACAATTGCTCTATAGTGTTAATAAAACCTATTAGGTATTTTGCATATTACATATCAAGGAGAGTTTGAATCTCAGGTAGAAACAAAAAAAATACATCAAAAGTTCCTCATGTGAGTGCAGAATTCAATCATCCTGTGCAGGGGTAAGTGAGTCGGAAATGTGTTTTGAGTCTGGCCGTTGTGCATGATGTGAAGTGACAAGTCTAGTCTGCAGTTTTCAGAAACCCTCATTCCTCCCTTGACTGAACTCACCACTTGAACCTCATATGACGTAGAAGAAGCCTACCTATGTCCCCTTCACATGTTGTGGTCAATGTGTCAACTGCACGATCCAGGCCCCTCACCACATCCTCTGCACCAGTCAGTCGAGCGGAGTCACTGCGTCCTGGCAGCAGAAGCTGCACCATGTCCATGTCACCCACGGTCGTCATCCTGGCATGTCTTGGTGAGTTCTGGAAGGGAAGGAGCACCAGGGTTACACTATGGGCCTGCAGATTGGGTGTCTCCCCAGCAGAGAGCCATGTTCTGAAGCAAGTGAGTGGAGAGGATGAGTTAATTTTCAGTCCAGCGTGGCGCCCAGTGGCTCAGGAGGAAAGGATAGGTTGGTGCCAAGATGAATAGTTCATCATGATCTTTCTTTGCAGGGTTCTTCTTGGACCAGAGCGTGTGGGCACACGTGGGTGAGTCCTTCCCCAAATGATGGGTTGCCATCTTCACCCCAATACAAGTGAATTTTCCGGAAATGGGAGGGAGGCAGCACAGAGGGTGGGCTGATGGGCTGACCATGGAAAGGCCTGGGGGGAGTCTCTCATGAAGTAGTAAGAGGAGATCCTGGGAGTCTCTCATGAACTAGTAAGAGGAGATCCTGGTATGCTCAGCCCTCTGTTTTGTCTTAGCCCTCCCCGGCCTTTCTTCCCCATGGCTGAGTTGAGCTCTGTGTGGCCCAGGCGGGATACTGAGGTGCTCAAAGCTGGGGTGTGTTGGGGGATGTGGTGTCACCGACAGAGGAGGGAAGGGTAGCAGCGTTAGGAACAGCAGGTCCTCTGAGGAGAAGAGGGTAACTCACACCCTCCAGCGTTTCCATGACGGTAGGGGCTGCAGTGTGGCTGCTATCATTCTACCAGAAGAGGTGGGGGAACCACAGCCACGACCCTGCCATTCCAAATCCTCTGAAGGAGCTCAATTGTTTATTGTGGTTCAGGCATTAGCTGATATCCCATTCACAAAGATCATACCCTCCACCCCGTGTCTACTTTGTGTTGTTTGGTGTAACTAATCTTGCAGTATTAAAATCTAGTAAGAGTCCCTTACTCAGCGCCTGCTCAAAGTTCTCAGCTGACACTTTTGTTGTAGGGAGACACCATGTCTATGCAGGATGGGTCCTTCCTGTAGCCCTTGGCACCCACGACCCAGGTGTGGTAGGAGCCTTAGAAAGTGGAAATGGGGAGAATCTTCTGAGCACAGGGAGGGAGGGGCGGCTCCACATCCTCCTCTCTAAGGCGGCATCTCCTTCTCCCCAAGGTGGTCAGGACAAGCCCTTCTGCTCTGCCTGGCCCAGCGCTGTGGTGCCTCAAGGAGGACACGTGACTCTTCGGTGTCACTATCGTCGTGGGTTTAACATCTTCACGCTGTACAAGAAAGATGGGGTCCCTGTCCCTGAGCTCTACAACAGAATATTCTGGAACAGTTTCCTCATTAGCCCTGTGACCCCAGCACACGCAGGGACCTACAGATGTCGAGGTTTTCACCCGCACTCCCCCACTGAGTGGTCGGCACCCAGCAACCCCCTGGTGATCATGGTCACAGGTCAGAGGGCTCCTGTCTGGGCTTCTCCTTGTCCCACCTCCTGAGTCCCAGAGCTTCTGGTGGGGGTGTCCACCAGAGTCCGATCATCCAGGCCCCAACTGTATTTGGGGTAAAGGGGGATTGAATACAGGGGAACGGGTGCTGTGTTGGGAAGAATAACTGTCCCCATCGATGGCCACATTGTAATCCTTGGAGCCTGTGACTATTTATGTTATAGGGCAGGGGATTGAAGGGGAAGATGGAGCTCAGGTTGTTGATGAGTTGACCTTGAGATGGGGAGACGGCCTGGACTCTCCCACTGAGCTCAGTGTAATCACAAGGGTCCATATGAGTGGAGAAGGAAGAGGAGAATGGGGATTAGAGCAGCGTCGTGGGATACTCCACCAGCCACTGTGGGCTTTGAAGGTGGAGGAAGACCACGAGCCATGAAGGGGCTGGAGAAATCAATGGAACTGATTCTCCCGAGTCTCCAGAGGGAATGCAGCCCTGCAGATGCCTTGATTGTAGCCCAGGAAGAACAGGGTCTGATTTCCGTCTCCAGAAGTGGAAGGGGTCAGTGTGTTCTCTCCTGCCGCCATGTTTGTGATAATTTTCTCCAGCAACAACAGGAAACCAACACAGGAACCCAGGTGAAGGACAAGTTAAAAAACCAAACAAGAAGGTTAGCTACCCTGAGATCAGCAAGGGTGCACTGCTGATGCCACCACCAGGCTGGAACCACATAGGGAGGGATCGACAGGAAGAGTTGGGGGTGGAGGGTGAGAGAGAGAGAAAGAGAGCACTAGGCCATAGAGCAGGGGAGTGAGTTCTCAGCTCAGGTGTGACAGGAGCTGTGACAAGGAAGAACCTCCCTGAGGAAACTGCCTCTTCTCCTTCCAGGTCTATATGAGAAACCTTCACTCACAGCCCGGCGGGGCCCCACAGTTCGCACAGGAGAGAATGTGACCTTGTCCTGCAGCTCCCGGAGCTCCTTTGACATCTACCATCTATCCAGGGAGGGGGAGGCCCATGAACTTAGGCTCCCTGCAGTGCCCAGCGTCAATGGAACATTCCAGGCCGACTTCCCTCTGGGTCCTGCCACCCACGGAGAGACCTACAGATGCTTCGGCTCTTTCCATGAATCTCCCTACGAGTGGTCAAACTCAAGTGACCCACTGCTTGTTTCTGTCACAGGTGAGGAAAGCCCATGCCTGTCCCATGTCCTATGATCCTAGAGCCTTAGCTGAGGAGCTTCCTGCTGATGATGGAGAGAAGCATGGACAGATGCAGAGAGAAGATGCAGCATGGTGTGAGGGAGGGATCAGGGCACAGGATGGCAGACAGGGCACCTCCAAACCCTCCTGCATGGCCTGCATAGAAGCTTGCAGTCAGGGCTCCGGGTACCCAGGCAGATGGAGAAAGTGGTCAGGAGAGACCCAGAGAAGGGGAGACTGGGCTCAGTTTGGGGAGATCAGAGGTTCCCTCAGCCCCTCAACCTTACCCATATCCCAGAAGCCCACCCTGGCCTCTCACCTACACAGAGATGTCATCACCAGCAACCCCTACACTTTTTCTTTTCCTTTGAAAAAATGCTGATTGAGGTTAAATATACCTATATAATTTACCAACTTTACCATTTTAGGTGTAAAATCTAGGGATCATAAATACCTTTATATGCTGTGTGCAGTGGCTCACGCCTGTAATCTCAGCATTTTGAGATGCCAAGGCAGGTGGATCATTTAAAATCAGGTGCTGGAGACCAGCCTGGCCAACATGGGGGAACCAATCTTTACTAAAAAGACGAAAAAATAAAATTAGCCAGACATGGTGCTGGGCGCCTATAATCCCAGCGACTTGGGAGGCTGAGGCGGGAGAGCGGCTTAAACCCAGGAGGAGGAGGTTGCAGTGAGCTGAGATCATGCCACTGCACTGCAGCCTGGTGACACAGAGAGACTCTGTCTCTAAATAAACAAATAAATACTTTTATATTCTTCTTTTGTTACCCTCCACCCCTTCCTTCCTAACCTCTGGTATCCACCATTCTACTCTCTACCTTCATGAGGTCCACCTTTTACATCCTGCATGTGAGTAAGAAATGGCAATCCTTGTAATGACCTCCAGTCCATCCATGTGGCTGCAAATGACAGGACGTTACTCTTTCTATGGATGAGTTGTCTCCATTGTGTGTATGTACTACATTCTCTCTATCCATTCATCCACTGATGGGCAGGTGGGTTGACTCCACATCTTGGCTACTGTGAACAGTGCTGGAACAGTCATGGGAGTGCAGATGTCACTTCAATACACTGAAGTCCTTTTCTTTGCGTTTACACCCACTAGTGGAATTGCTAGATCCTCTGGATGTTCTCTTTTTAGGTTTTGTTTTATGCTTTTTGTTTTTTTGACATAGCGTTTCACTCTTGTTGCCCAAGCTGGAGTGCAATGGCACCATCTGGGCTCACTGCAACCTCTACCTCCAGGATTCAAGCGATTCTCCAGCCTCAGCCTCCCAAGTAGTTGGGATTACTGGTGCCTGCCACCACGCCTGGCTGATTTTTGTATTTTTAGTACAGATGGAGTTTCACCATGTTAGCCAGGCTGGTCTCGAACTCTTGACCTCCAGTGATCTGCCCACTTCAGCCTCCCAACGTGCTGGGATTACAAGCGTGAGCCACAGTGCCTAACCTCTTTTTAGTTTTTGAGGAACTTCCGTATTCTTCTCCTTTGTAATGGCTGTATTAATTTACATTCCTATCAACAGTGTATCAGAGTTCTCCTTTCTCCACCACCTTGCCAACATTTGTTTTGTCTGTCTCTGAGATAAAACCCATTGTAATGGGGTGAGATGATAGCTCATTGTGACTTCATTTGCATTTCTCTGATGATTAGTGATACTGAGCACTTTTTCATATATGCAAGGTATATATGTTCATTTGTATGTTTTGTTCATTGAGAAATGTCTGTTCAGGTCTTTTACTAATTTTGTAATTAAATTATTAGTTTTATTGAGGTGTTTGAGCTTCTTTTATATTCTAGTTATTAATCCCCTCTCAGATGCATAGTTTGCAAATATTTGCTCCCATTCTGTGGGTTGTCTCTTCTTCACTTTGTTGGTTGCTTCCTTTGCGGTGCAGAAGCTGCTTAATTTGATATAATCCCAATGGTCTATTTTATTGTTGTTGTTGTGATTACTTGTGTTTTTGAGGTTTTAAATAAAATAAAATGTCTTCCCTCAGACAAATGTCCTGGAGCATTTCTCCAGTGTTTCCTTTTAGACGTTTAATGGATTCAGGTCTTAAGTCATTAATCCATTTTCATTTGGTTTTTGTGTATGGTGAGAGGTAGAGGTGCAGTTTCATCCCTCTGCATGTAGATATCCAGTTTTCCCTGCACCATTTATTGAAATGACTGTCCTTTCCAGATTGTAGATTCTTCGAACCTTTGTCAAAGTCCATTGGATGTAAATGGGTGGATTACATCTGTGTTCTTCATTCTGCTCCATTGTTTTATGTGCTTTTCTTTATGCCAATGTCATGTTGTTTTGCTTACTACAGCTCTGTAACATATTTTTAAGTCAGGTAGTGTGATGCTCCTGTTTTCTCCTTATACCTTGAAGTCTCAAGACAGTTGGCGTCACCTACAATGATTATGGAGAAGGGGATGCCAGGACTCCCAGGGCCCAACATTAGATAATAGAATGTTGGCCATGAACCAACCTCAAAGATTTCCATTGAGTAGAAGACAGGCATCCTCATTGCCACACCTCTCTCCTGTCCCATGTTCTAGGAAACCCTTCTAGTAGTTGGCCTTCACCCACTGAACCAAGCTTCAAAACTGGTAAGTGAAGGACCCCTCTTATCTCTGCTTTTGGAAACCTGGGGAGGTAGAGGCCTTGGATTCAAGCGTTGGCTCAGCACCTGCCAGCTCTGTGATTGTGGGCCTGTCTTCCATTGTCTCTGAACCCCAGACACTCCAACAGCGAAAGGGATCTGGGCCCAGCACAGGGCTCAGTGAAATCTCTTAATCTCTAATTTTCTGCTGCTGAGACCTCAGGGTAGAAGGATGAGTGCAAATCAGACGTTCTTCTCAGGAAAAATGCGGTGTTTGTTCTGCCTGCATTCCTAACTGGGAGGACAAATGCCTGGGGGCTTGAGAAGGGGAAGGAAGGGGAACATTTTTGAGGGTGGTGTGTTTGTAGAGAAGTTCTACTTGCCAAGGAATGAGCTCCTGTCTGTCATGATCCAACCCTGGTTGACTTAGTGGAACAAGAGCTTTGCGGTAAGAGAGAACATAGTTCATCCATGCACATGACACTTCCACTCACTCGTTCAGCCACCGCCCCATGCTCAGACTGTGCAGTGTGGAACCTTTTCCTATCTTGCCATAACAAATTTCCACAAGCTTCGTGATGGAAACCACATTTTTAAAAAATATCTCATGGTGCTGTAGCTCAGAAGTATGAAATGCATCATCTCACTGGGCTAAAATCAAGGTGACAGCAAGGCTGCCTTCCCTCTGAAGGCTCCAGGCAAGAATCTGCTTCCTCACTTTTCCCAGCTCCTAGAGGCTCCCACATTCCTCGGCTCCTGGTCCCCGTCTTCCTCCCTCGAAGTCCACAGAGGCTGGTCACATCTCACATGGCATCACTCAGACCCTTCTTCCTTGTCCACACCTCTTTCTCTGAATGCTGCTCTGCCTTCTTCCTCATCTTTTAAGGACTTTGGCATTCTGTTGGAAACACCAAGATAATCCATCATAATTTCCCTAAAATCATCTAGGATACCCTCCTTTTAAGGTTAGCTGATTAGCAACCGTAATTCCATCTGCAATCTGCATTCCTTTTTTCCATGTAAAATAACATATTCACAAGATATGGCGACTAGGACAGGAACATTTTGGGGTGGGGCGGCATTCTTCTCCTTTCCACAAATGGTAAACAGGGTGCATTTGGCCTCTGCTCTTGGACACTGATATTGCAAAGGGCAGAAAATGAATGCACCAGTGGACCAATAAATGAATGATCCATTGGGAAGCATCTGTGCGTGAGAATGATTGATTGATTGGTTGTTTTTATGAGACAGTGTCTCCCTCTGTGCCCCAGGCTGGAGTGCAGTGGCGGGATCTCGGCTCACTGCAACCTCCACCTCCCAGGTTAAAGCGATTCTCTACACTCAGCTTCCCGAGAGGCTGGGATTACACCCATGTCCCACCACGCCTGGCTAATTTTTTTGGTATTTTTTTTTAGTACAGACAAGGTTTTACCATGTTGCCCAGGCTATCTCAAACTCCCAACCTTAAGGGATCCGCCCGTCTCAGCCTCCCAAAGTGCTGAGATTAGAGGCGTGAGCCAAGGCGCCGAGCCGTATTTTAAAAGAAATAATAGATAATGCTGAGTGTATAATTTCGGGTGACAGAGAAGTTCTCACTGATCAAATAATACTTGTGACCTTAACGAAAAAAATAGATCAACCCCTGGAAGATTGGCGGAAGGATTTTCCACACAGCTGTCAGCCGTGAAGGCACAAAGGTGAAAACAATGTTATGTGGAAGGAAGAGGCTCTGCCTGAAATGCTGGGAATGACATGGGGAGAATGACAAGACGACTGTAGAGAGACAGAGAGCACACTGGGTACACAGGAAACTAAGGAGGAACAAGGGGTGTGTGTTTTATACTCACAGCCCTTGGACTTACCTCGGGGCTAACTGGGAATCCCTACATGATTAATAGTGACTGACATGAAAATAAGGGAGGCCCAGGTGCATAACTGGAATCTAGGAGACCGTGGAAAAGGCAATTCCCGCCCCCCTGGTGAAATGTGGTGCTGATTTAGACACTAAATGAATGAAAGATGGACACAAGATGTGTTTGTGAGGTAGAGTAATTTGCAGGGAGGGCTTGCCTGGTTTGATTTTCCCTAATTGTTTAATCTTCACTTCATTGATTTCTTTCTGAGATTTATTTTTCCTACATGTAAATCAATACTTGGCAGAGGAGTGATAGATACATGAGGGGTGGTGCAAAGGAAGAGACCTATTATAATATAACACACAAGGTTCTGAACGGTGGCTCACACCTGTAACCCAACATTTTGGGAGGCTGAGGAGGCTGGATCAAGTGAGATCAGGAGTTCGAGATCAGCCTGGACAACATGGTGAAACCCCATCTCTACTAAATATACAAAAACTAGCTGGGCGTGGTGGCGTGTGCCTGTAATACCAGCTATTCGGGAAGTTGAAGCAGGAGAATGGCTTCAACCAGGGAGGGAGAGGTTACAGTGAGCCAAGATCGCGTCATTGCACTGCACCCTAGGTGACAGAGTGAGACTCCATCGCAAAAAATAAAAATAAAAAGTACATAAATATAATATAACATGCACGAATGACAAAGGCACACAATTCCAATCATGTTTCTATTTCTCTATAATGACTTCTTTGATCCTTTATCTTATCCGTAAGAAAATCAGGTGAAAACATCTTCCTTATTTGGCTTTCTGTGAGCATGAGATCATATGGAAAATGTGAAACCCACCAGCACAGGTCCTGGAATAGAGAACGTGATCTGTTCATGGCACAAAACTTGCCCCTTCACCCAAATCCCCCACCTCACCCCTACTTCCAATCACATTAAGTGATACAGATAGATCATGGGGAGGTAAAAACTAATATTCTTTGGAGTTCAGATCGTAGACTCAGAGACCAGTGCCAGCACTTTCTCCTGGTCACCTTTTGGAGTAATTCACAGAAAGACAGGCTGTATTGAAGCAACAGATGATGGAGGGGGTGGTCTTTCCCCCGGACTCTCGGGTGGAACAGCAGCCTAATATCTGACTCCCAAGATGACAAAAGTAGCATGTTGCCCACGAGCTTCATCATTATTTCCTGGCTGTTTGATATAAGACAGCTCAACCTCACTTATGTTGATTTCAATGTCACTGTTTTTTCCTTTTCTTGGAGAATGTAATTTGTTTGAGTCAAGAGGGTTGTGGATATAGAAACTGTAAAGCACATTCACTGTGTATCAATCCCCGTCCAGTCTTCCCAGAGAAGACTCTAAACACCTCCCATACTGCACCTGGGGCTGTGCCAATTTCTATCACTCACCGTCACTCCAGGGAGACAGAACACACAGGGAATACATTACATAGGCAGGTTCATTACTTATAGATAAGCAGAGAGTGACAACAGAAACCTTCCTTTCAGGGTGAGCCAGTCTCCCAAGGCTCAGAAAAACTGCTCAGGACACATGGAGTCACTTCATGTGCACTGTAGCTGGGGGAAGCCAGAAAGCAGCCCAGCCTGGGTTTTGTACCCTGGAGCCACAGGAAGCACTCAGCTAAAGCACTGCATGACGTCCTCCTCCAGGAAGAACAGGAAGACAGCCCAGGCTGTTCTGAGACGTTCCTCCTGATCTCAGGATGTTGCTGTCTTCACCTATTTTTGTTGCTATAAAAGAACACTTGAGCCTGGGTATCTTCTTTTTTTTTTTTTTTTTTTTTTTTTGAGACGGAGTCTCGCTCTGTCGCCCAGGCTGGAGTGCAGTGGCGCAATCTCGGCTCACTGCAAGCTCTGCCTCGAGCCTGGGTATCTTCTAAAGAAAAGAGATGTGTTTGGCTCACTGATCTGCACGCTGTACTAGAAGCAGGACACCAGCATCTATTTCTGGCTGCGGCCTCAGGCTGCTCCCACTCTGACAGAAGAGAAGGGGGTCCTGCGTGTGCAGAGACCGCAGAGATCACATGGCAAGAGAGGGAGAAAGGGGGTGTGATGGAGCTTCCAAACTCTTTTTAAGAATCAACTCTCCAGGGTACTAATAGAAGGAGAACTTGCTAACCCCGTCCTCTGGGGACAGCATTAATCTATTCATGATGGATCCACCCCCATGACCAAAACACCCCTCCCAATAGGCACAACTTCCCACACTGGGGATTAAATTTCAAAGTGGGGTTTGGAGGGGTCAAACATTGAAACTATAGCAGTTGTATCATCAGCACATTCTATTGTTATTATGAAAACTATAACGGAGAAAGCAGGAGAAAGCTGGGTCTCCCGCCTCGTGGGTGCTTGTCCTAAAGAGGTGTTTTATGTGGTTGCCTGGCAACCAAGAAATGAGAGACAATCCACAAAGAGGAACTGCTATGGTTAGCTTCTTATTGGATTCCCATCTTCCTCCAGGTATCGCCAGACACCTGCATGCTGTGATTAGGTACTCAGTGGCCATCATCCTCTTCACCATCCTCCTCTTCTTTCTCCTTCATCGCTGGTGCTCCAAAAAAAAAAGTAAGTCTCATGAAGCAGAGGCCAGAGAACTCAGGGCCCTGTGCGGAAGCAGGATGGGAGCAGGCACATGTGTGTTCCTCACAGGCAGGATGGTCCCTGGCCCAAGGTGGGAGCCACAGAGGCAGGGCTTTCTAGAGAGAGCACCAAACACCCTGCCCCTGCCTTCAGCTCACAGACCATTGCCTGATTATGAACTGTATCCTCATGTCCCCTGCAGCCACTCACATCCAGAAGGTTCCATGACAGGCAGAAAGTGGGAGATAGAATGAATGGGATGGGAACTGACAGCTATTCATGGAATGGGATCTTGCACTCAGAGAGATGGAATGTCTGAGTCTGGCTGTTGGCAGCTGAGGGACCTCAGGTACCTATGGCCTCGCCCTGTGTGTTGGTATCTGTTCATGAAAAGGGGACCCAGAAGTGCCCTCCCAGCTGTTTTGATTGCTTCCGTCTCCTACAGATGCTGCTGTAATGAACCAAGAGCCTGCGGGACACAGAACAGTGAACAGGGAGGTAGGTCCTCCTCAGCCCAGCCTCATGGATACAGTCTTATTCCCTAACAGTCCTGAAAAACGGGAACACCCTCCCTCACTCAACATTTCCCTCTCTCCAGGACTCTGATGAACAAGACCCTCAGGAGGAGACATGCGCACAGTTGGATCACTGCATTTTCACACAGAGAAAAATCACTGGCCCTTCTCAGAGGACCAAGAGACCCTCAACAGATACCAGCGTGTACATAGAACTTCCAAATGCTGAGCCCAGAGCATTGTCTCCTGCCCACAAGCACCACAGTCAGGCCTTAATGGGATCTTCTAGGGAGACAACAGCCCTATCTCAAACCCAGCTTGCCAGCTCCAATGTACCAGCAGCTGGAATCTGAAGGCGTGAGTCTCCATCGCAGAGCATCGCTCTTCCTCACACCACAAATCTGGTGCCTGTCTCTTGCTTACCAATGTCTAAGGTCCCCACTGCCTGCTGCAGAGAAAACACACTCCTTTGCTTAGCCCACAATTCTCTATTTCACTTGACCCCTGCCCACCTCTCCAACCTAACTGGCTTACTTCCTAGTCTACTTGAGGCTGCAATCACACTGAGGAACTCACAATTCCAAACATACAAGAGGCTCCCTCTTAACACGGCACTTAGACACATGCTGTTCCACCTTACTTGATGCTGTTCCACCTTTCCTCAGACTATTTTTCAGCCTTCTGTCATCAGTAAACTTACAAAATTTTTTTATGATTTCAGTGTAGTTCTCTCCTCTTCAAATAAACGTGTCTGCCCTCATTCTTTAGGTGACTCTTTTTTTGGCTGAAAGTTTCCAGTGTTATCAGTACCATGTCCATATAATCCCATCTGTTCTGCACCGGGTTCTCACCCCCGGACTCTGAGCTTCTGGAAGCAGGGTGGAGCCTCATTTGTCTCTGGGACTCCAATTTCCATCCAAAGATGCAGCACATAGGAGGTTCCAAGGATCGTGAATCACATGAACAAGTGATATTCTTACTCTCTGCAGACCTGGAAAGCTGGCAGAGTCATTCCACGATGAAACATTTGTAGAGTCACAGGCCTTGTTAGTTTCATCTCCTCCACGGTGACACATGTCAAAACGTCATCTTTCATACTATAAATATACAGTTGGTCCTCCATATCTGTGGGATTTACAGGTGTTTATTGAACCAACTATAAATCAAAAATATTCAGAGAAAAAATCCACAAACTTTCAAAAAGCAAAACTATGTTGAATGGACACAAACGAAGCAGTGTGTAGGCTGTATCAGGAATTATAAGTAATCAAGAGATGATGTCATGTACACAGGAGGATGTGCATGGGTTATATCCAAATGCTGTGCCATTTCATGGAAGAGGCTTGAGCATCTGCAGATTGTGCTATCTGAGTGGAGATCCTGAAACCAATCACCCACGAATAATGAGGGATGACTGTATATAACTTTTATTTCTCAATTTTAAATATAAAACATAAAAATTACAATAACAAGATAAAATAAACGAGTGTTTTATAGTGTGAGAATACATTTAGGTTTATTTTTCTCTATGTGTAACCCTTGGGCCCATGTTATTTATTGAGAAGACATTCTATTCCACCTTAAACCACATGGCAGCCTTTGTCAACTATAAAGGGACTGTGTGTACACGGATGTATTTTAGACACTGTTTTCTGCTCAGTGGCTCTCTCTGTGTCCACTCTCCTGAGAATGCTGCATTTTATGCAACCTTATACAACCCCTAAAATTTGGTAGCTGGAGTCCTCTAGTTTTTTATTATAGGCTGTTTGCTGTGCTTTTTTTATTTTTCTTGAGGCAGAGTCTTGCTCTATTGCCCAGGCTGGAGTGCAGTGGCACGATCTCGGCTCACTCGCCTCCCAGGTTCAAGGGATCCCATGCCTCAGCCTCTTGAATAGCTGGCATTGCAGGTGCCTGCTACCAGGCATGGCTAATTTTTGTATTTTTAGCAGAGACATGGTTTCACTATATTGGCCAGGCTGGTCTCAAACTCCTGACCTCGGTTGATCGCCCACCTCAGCTTCCAAAATGCTGGGGAAATTGATTTTCTATAGCAATATGTTACTGGATATTTCTGTAAATTTTAAAATGAGGGAGGCAGAGAGTCAGAGAGAGAGCAAACCATGAGTTGGGACTCTGGAATCTTGGGTCATGAGACAAATTCTAGATAAAACTACAAAAATCCAGAATTTACATGTTGTGATTTTTGCTGATAAATTACAATTCTAAGATTGTAAATAATTGCATAATCCTTCTCTGGAAGTTTAAATCATTTAAACTGGTTCTGCTGTAATACTAGAAATACAAGCATGAACAATTCTAATGGTTTATTAGTCACAATGACTCGGAAAACATTAATAATACCTATTAGATATTTTGCATATTACACATGAGGAAGAGTTTGAATCTCCAATAAAAACAATAAAAATTCATGAAAAGTCTTTCACGTTAGCACAGATTTTAGTCATCTCGTGTTCGGGAGGTTGGATCTGAGACGTGTTTTGAGTTGGTCATAGTGAAGGACACCAGGTGTCAATTCTAGTGAGAACAATTTCCAGGAAGCCATGTTCCGCTCTTGAGCGAGCACCCACTGGGCCTCATGCAAGGTAGAAAGAGCCTGCGTACGTCACCCTCCCATGATGTGGTCAACATGTAAACTGCATGGGCAGGGCGCCAAATAACATCCTGTGCGCTGCTGAGCTGAGCTGGGGCGCAGCCGCCTGTCTGCACCGGCAGCACCATGTCGCTCATGGTCGTCAGCATGGCGTGTGTTGGTGAGTCCTGGAAGGGAATAGAGGGAGGGAGCGCTGGGGTGAAGATCTGAATCTGGAGGTAAAGATATGGGCCTAGAGGTGGAGTTATGGGCCTGGAAGTTGAGTTATGGGCCTGAAGTGGAGATCTGGGCCTGGAGTGGAGATATGATCCTGGAGTGGAGATCTGGGCCTGGGGTGGAGTTACAGGCCTGGAGCAGAGATACAAGCCTGGAGTGGAGATATGGGCCAGGAGTGGAGATCTGGGCCTGGAGTAGAGACATCAGCCTGGAGTGGAGATATGGGCCTGGAGTGGAGATAGGGGCCTGGAGTGGAGATCTGGGCCTGTTGTGTAGATCTAGGCCTGGAGGTGGAGATCTGGGCCTGGAGGCTGGGTTTCTGCACAGCCGAGATCCTTGTTCCTGGGGGCAGGTAGGCACTGAGGATGAGTTTCCCTTCAGCCCAGCAAGGGCCTGGCTGCCAAGACGCACAGTGCAGTGGGGGCAGCAGGGTGCCCTGGTTTGCCTGCAGATGGATCGTCCATCATGATCTTTCTTTCCAGGGTTCTTCTTGCTGCAGAGGGCCTGTCCACACATGGGTGAGTCCTTCCCCATATCTTAGGGTGTCATCTCCCCACATAAGAGGATTTTCCTGAAGTGGGAGGGAAGTCCTGTCGGGGAGTCTCTCATAAACTAGGAAGAGGGGACCCTGGGTGCTCGGCCCACAGTTCTGACCTCGCCCTCCCCGGCCTTTCTTTCCCTTTCCTGAGTCAAGCCCTGTGAAGACTGGGGTGAGACTGGGGTGCTCCAAGCTGGGGTGGGCAGGGAGGAAGTGGTGTCAGCAGCAGAGAAAGAGAGGGAAGCAGTACTAGGAACAGCAGGTCCTCTGAGGACAAAGGTGTAACTCACACCCTCCAGCGTTTCCGTGACGGTAGGGGCTGCAGTGTGGCTGCTGTCATTCTACCAGAAGAGGTGGGGAAACCACAGTCATGGCCCTGACATTCCAAATCCTCTGATGGGGGCTCAGTTCATGAATTGGCTGATATTCCATTCACATAGGACTTGCCCTCCATGTCATGTCTACTTTGTGTTGTTTTATGTGAGTAATTTTGCAGTATTAAAATCTAGTAGGAGTCACTTATTCAGCACTTGCTTAAAGTTCTCAGCTGACACTTTTGTTGTAGGGAGATGCCATGTCTATGCGGGATGGGTCCTTCCCGTAGCCCTGGGCACCCAGGTGTGGTAGGAGCCTTAGAAAGTGGAAATGGGAGAATCTTCTGAGCACAGGGAGTGAGGGGCGGCTCCACATCCTCCTCTCTAAGGCAGTGCCTCCTTCTCCCCCAGGTGGTCAGGACAAGCCCTTCCTGTCTGCCCGGCCCAGTGCTATGGTGCCTCGAGGAGGACACGTGACTCTTCGGTGTCACTATCGTGGTGGGTTTAACAATTTCACGCTGTACGAAGAAGACAGAATCCACGTTCCCATCTTCCACGGCAGAATATTCCAGGAGAGCTTCATCATGGGCCCTGTGACCCCAGCACATGCAGGGAACTACACATGTCGGGGTTCACACCCACACTCCCCCACTGGGTGGTCAGCACCCAGCAACCCCCTGGTGATCATGGTCACAGGTCAGAGGCTTTCTGTCTGGGCTTCTCACTGTCCCACCTCCTGAATCCCAGAGCTTCTGGTGGGGGTGTCCATCAGGGTCCCATCATCCAGGCCCTGACTGTATTTGGGGTCAAGGGGGATTGAATACAGGGGAAATGGGTGCTGTGGTGGAAAGAATAACTGTCCTCAATGATGGCTACATTGTAATCCCTGGAGCCTGTCACTATTTACGTTACAGGGCAGGGGACTGAAGGGGAAGGTGGAACTCAGGTTGTTGATGAGTTGACCTTGAGATGGGGAGACAGCCTGGACTGTCCCGCTGGGCTCAGTATAATCACAAGGGTCCACATGAGAGGAGAAGGAAGAGGGGAGTGGGGATTAGAGCAGTGTAGTGGGAGGGAGACGCTATCAGCCACTGCGGGCTTTGAAGGTGGAGGAAGGCCACTAGTCACAGAATGCAGGTGGCCTCTAAGGGCTGGAGAAGTCAAGAGAACTGATTCGCTGATTCTCCAGAGGGAACGCAGCCCTGTAGACGCCTTGATTTCAGCACAGGGAGAACTGGATCCAATTTCTGTCCCCAGAAGTGGAAGGGGTCAGTGTGTTCTCTCCTGCTGCCATGTTTGTGATAATTTTCTGCAGCAGCAACAGGAAACCGACACAGGAACCCAGGTCAAGGACAAGCTAGGAAACCAAACAAGGATAGCCAGGTGTGGTGGTGGGCGCAAGTAATTCAACGACTGGGGAGGCTGAGGCAAGAGAATCACTTGAACCAGGGAGGCAGAGGTTTCAGTGAGCCAAGACAACACCACTACACTCCAGCCTGGGTGAAAAAGTGACTGTCTCAAAAATAAATTCATTAATCAATTAATTAAAGAAACCAAACAAGGAGAAGGTTGGCTACCCTGGGATCAGCAAGGGTGGGATGCTGATGCCACCACCAGGCTCCATCCACATAGGAAGGGGTTGATGCTCCTGGAACCAGCACCAGGGGCCACCCTATGGAAGCTGGGGCCATGGAGAAGGCACACACATGGCAGGAGAGGCTCACAATCCCCATCAGGAACAGGGTGTGTGGACACTGATGTCTGCCTTACTGATGAGTTGATACCTCTGCCAGAGACTCCTATTTGATCAAAAGACATTGATTCAGGCTGCTGAGAGCCTGGACATGCAGCCTGTCCTCTTCCACCCCCACATAGACAGCAGGAAAGAGATTAGTGGGAAACAGATACAACAGCCCAAGAGATGAGGCTCTCTTCACAGTGCGAAGGGAGTCAGGGGCTACTGGAGACAGAGGGACAGAGAAGAGGGAGGAAGACAGATGGAGGCACCTGCACCAGGGGATATGGGCACAGAAAAGACATGGAGACACAGAGAGGGAGGAGAGAGACAGACCTCGGGGAGGGGAACCCTCACTCATTCCAGGTGCCATGGATGGGATGATAAAGAGAGATGCCTTCTAAACTCACAACTTCTCTTTCTAGGAAACCACAGAAAACCTTCCCTCCTGGCCCACCCAGGTCCCCTGGTGAAATCAGGAGAGACAGTCATCCTGCAATGTTGGTCAGATATCATGTTTGAGCACTTCCTTCTGCACAGAGAGGGGATCTCTGAGGACCCCTCACGCCTCATTGGACAAATCCATGATGGGGTCTCCAAGGCCAACTTCTCCATCGGTCCCATGATGCCTGTCCTTGCAGGAACCTACAGATGCTACGGTTCTGTTCCTCACTCCCCCTATCAGTTGTCAGCTCCCAGTGACCCCCTGGACATCGTGATCACAGGTGAGAGTGTCCAGACATTCTTCTCATTGTCATTGGGACACAGAGTGAATGATCCAGGACTTGGAATCCCCAGGTGGTCATGAGGAAGCTAAGCGTGGGATTCTTATGGAGAGAGACTGACTTGGTGAGGTCTGTACCAACAGAGACAGGGAAACAGGAGACATAAGTACAGACCAGGTGTCATAACAGAGGACAGACACAGGGGCCATACGGGGAAGTAGAAAAGAGAGAAAGAGGTAAAGGAGACACTCAGACAGACAGACATGTGCCAGAGAGCAGTGTCCTTCCATGCTGACTTTGCTCAGAGACCTGGCACAGGTTAGAAGTTTCATTTCTGTTTTATCTCCACAAAGTGTTTCTATGAGGAGAACCCAAGGACACCCATATTTCTGACCTGAGTTGGGCCCTGTGGCCTCAGGCCTTGTGGCATCTACAGATGCCGTGTTTATTCTGACACCTCTGCCTTCCATGCAGTGGAGCCATAATTGTCCCAGGATATCATGGCCCCAGAACACCAACCCCTATATACTCTGTGTACTTGGGGTCCCCAGACTAGATTCAGAGGCTCATATTCCAAATAATCCTACATATAATAGGATTATGAGAGACACAGAGAGAAATCAGGGACGTCAAAAAGCAAAGGCATAAACACACAGAGAATGAGCCAGAAGAAGGGGATTGAGAGACTCACAGACACAAAAAAAGAAAGAAAAGAGGGCAGAGGAGTGGAGAGAATGCTGGAAGGGAGGAGAGAAAAGCCCCAAAATCAGAACCCTGAGGGAGGGGCACAAAGACAGAGAAAGATAAAGATGTGGGGATGGATTGCAGAGATTCCAAATAGAATGAGAGAGACTGAGAGGCAGAGAAAAGGAGATGGAGAGAGACAGATGATAGATGGATAGATAGATACAGATAAATGATAAATAGGTAGATGATAGATAATGGATAGGTTATAGATACATAGATGATGATTGATAGATGATACATAGAGATGATGATGATGATGATGAAGATAGATAGATAGATGACACATAGATAGATATATAGATACATAGATGATACATAGATAGAGACAGAGAGGCAGACAGATAGAGAGGTAATAGAGAGAGAGATAGATGATACATAGATATAGATAATACATAGATAGAGACAGAGAGGCAGACAGATAGAGAGGTAATAGAGAGAGAGAGAGATGATACATAGATATAGATAATACATAGATAGAGACAGAGAGGCAGACAGATAGAGAGGTAATAGAGAGAGAGATAGAGGATACATAGATATAGATAATACATAGGTGATTGATGGATAGATAGATAGACAATTGATAGAGAGATAGATAAATGATACATAGATACAGATGACAGATAATTTGTAGATAGACACAAAATAGATAGATGATAGATGATAGATAGATAATAGATAGAAATATGCAGAAAGTTATGAACAAGACAGAAAGTGAGAGACTCAGATTATAGAAAAAGGAAGATCAAGTCAACCAATCCAAGGAGGGTCAGAGAGAATAAAACAATCCAAAAAGGGAAAGCATACCTAGGGGTGGGGAAGTGAGGTCAGAGACCTAGAGAGACAGAGAAGGTGGAAAGAGGAAATAGACATGAAGAGACATGGGGTGGAGGGTGAGAGAGAGAGAGAGCATTAGGTCATAGAGCAGGGGAGTGAGTTCTCAGCTCAGGTGGGAGGGGAGCTGTGACAAGGAAGATCCTCCCTGAGGAAACTGCCTCTTCTCCTTCCAGGTCTATATGAGAAACCTTCTCTCTCAGCCCAGCCGGGCCCCACTGTTCAGGCAGGAGAGAACGTGACCTTGTCCTGCAGCTCCCGGAGCTCCTATGACATGTACCATCTATTCAGGGAGGGGGAGGCCCATGAACGTGAACTTAGGCTCCCTGCAGTGCGCAGCGTCAATGGAACACTCCAGGCCGACTTCCCTCTGGGCCCTGCCACCCATGGAGGGACCTACAGATGCTTCGGCTCTTTCCCTCACTCTCCCTACGAGTGGTCAAACTCGAGTGACCCACTGCTTGTTTCTGTCACAGGTGAGAAAAGCCCATGGCTGTCCCATGTCCTATGATCCTAGAGCCTTAGCTGAGGAGCTTCCTGCCAATAATGGAGAGAAGCATGGACAGATGCAGAGAGAAGACGCAGCATGAGTGTGAGGGAAGGATCAGGGCGCAGGATGGCAGACACGGCACCTCCAAACCCTCCTACACGGCCTGCATGGAGGCCTCCGATCAGGGCTCCAGGCACCCAGGCAGATGGAGAAAGCAGTCAGGACAGACCCAGAGAAGGGGAGACTGGGCTCAGTTTGGGGAGATCAGAGGTTCCCTCAGTCCCTCAACCTTACCCATTTCCCAGAAGCCCATCGTGGCCTCTCACCCACACAGAGAGATGTCATCACCAGCAACCCCTACACTCTTTTCTTTTCATTTTCAAAAATATTTATTGAGGTTAAATGTAACTATATAATTTACCACCTTTACCATTTTTAAAAGTAAAATCTAGTGGTCATAAATACCTTTATATGCTGGGTGTGGTGGTTCACGGTTGTAATCTCGGCGCTTTGAGAGGCCAAGAAAGGTAGATCAGTCAAGATCAGGGACTCGAGATCAGCCTGGCCAACATGCGGAAAATTCATCTTTACTAAACAGACAAGAAAAATTAGCCAAGCATGCTGGCATGCACCTGTAGTCCTAGCTACCTGGGAGGCTGAGGCAGGAGAAGCACTTAAACCCAGGAGGCAGAGGTTGCACTGAGCCGAGATCATGCCACTGCACTGCAGCCCGGGAGACAGAGAGAGACTCTGTTTCTAAATAAATAAATACATCTATATTCTTTTTTTTGTTACCCTCCACCCTTCCCTTCCTGGCCTCTAGTATCCACCATTCTATTCTCTACCTTCATGAGATCCACCTTTTATCTCCTGCATGTGGGTGAGAAATGGGAATCTTTGTAATGACCTCCAGTTCCATCCATGTGGCTGCAAATGACAGGATGTTATTGTTTCTATGGATGAGTAGTCTCCACTCTGTGTATGTACTACAGTTCTCTATCCATTCATCCACTGATGGGCAGGTAGGTTGACTCCACATCTTGGCTACTGTGAACAGTGCTGGAACAGTCATATGAGTGCAGATATCACTTCGATACACTGATGTCCTTTCCTTTGGATATAAACCCAGTAGTGAAATTGCTGGATACTATGAAAGTTCTCTTTTTTTTTTTTTTTTTTTTCTCTTTTTTGAGAAAGAGTTTCCCTCCTTAGTCCAAGCTGGAGTCAAAGTGGTGAGATCTTGGCTCATTGCAACCTCTGCCTCCTAGGTTCAAACGATTGTCCTGACTCAGCCTCCCTAGTAGCTGTGATTACAGGTGCACGCCACCATGCCTGGCTAATTTTTGTATTTTTTTTAGCACAGACGGGATATCCCAGTTTTGGGCAGGCTGCTCTCAAACTCCTGACCTCAAGTGAGGTGCCTGCCTTGGTTTCCCAAAGTGCTGAAATTACAGGCATAAGCCACTATGCCCAGCCTCCTTTTAGTTTTTTAAAGAATTTCCATACTTTTCTCCACAATAGTTGTACTAATTTACATTCCTACCAACAGGGTACCAGGGTTCTCCTTTCTCTACCATATTGCCAGCATTTGTTTTGCCTGTCTTGCAGATAAAAGCCATTTTACTTTACTTTATTTTATTTATTTATTTATGTTGAGATGGAGTTTCACTCATAGTCGCCCAGGCTGGAGTGCAATGGTGTGATCTCGGCTCACTACAACCTCCGCCTCCCGCGTTCAAGTGATTCTCCTGCCTCAGCCTCCCAAGTAGCTGGGATTACAGGCATGTGCCACCACGCCCGGCTAATTTTTGTATGTTTAGTAGAGAGGGAGTTTCTCCATGTTGGTCAGGCTGGTCTCCCGACCTCAGGTGATCCACCCACCTCCGCCTCCCAAAGTGCTGGGATTACAGGCATGAGCCACCAGCCTAAAAGGCATTTTAATGGGATGAGATGAAAACTCATCGCGATTGTAATTTGCATTTCTCTGATGATGAGTGATGCCGAGCACTTTTTCATATACGTGATCGCCATTTCTATGTTTTGTTCGTGGAGAAATGTCTCCTCATGTCTTCTGCTCATTTTTTAATTAAATTGTTTTATTGAGTTGTTTTAGCTTCTTATATTTCCAGTTATTAATCCCGTCTCAGATGAACAGTTTGCAAATATTTGCTCCTATTTTGTGGGTTGTCTCTTCACTTTCTTGGTTTCTCTTTTGTGGTGTAGAAGTTGCTTGGTTTGATGTAATCCTAATGGTCTATTTTTTGCTTTGATTACTTGTGCTTTGAAGGTTTTAAACAAAATGTCTTTCCTCAGACAAAGGTCTTCCCCATTATTTTCTTCTACATGTTTCATAGGTTCAGGCCTTAGACTCATGTTTTTAATCCACTTTCATTTGATTTTTGTGTATGGTGACAGGTATAGATGCAGTTTTATTCCTCTGCATGTGGATATCCAGTTTTCCCCACACCATTTATTGAAAAGACTGTCCTTTCCTGATTGTAAGTTCTTGGCACCTTTGTCAAAGTCCATTGGATGGGCTGGGCATGGTGGCTAACACCTGCAATTCCAGCACTTTGGGAGGCCGAGGCAGGTGGATCACCTGAGGCCACGAGTTCAAGATCAGCCTGACCAACATGGTGAAACATCGTCTCTACTAAAAATACAAAAATTACCTGAGCATGGTGATCAGTGCCTGTAATACCACTACTCGAGAGTTTGAGGCAAGAGAATCTCTTGAATCCAGGAGGTGGAGGTTGCATTGAGCTGAGATTGCACCTGTGCACTCCAGCCTGCATGACAGAGCAAGATTCCATCACACACACACACACAAAAAAGCCATTGGATGTAAATGCATGGATTATATCTGTGTTCTGCATTCTGCTCCATTTTTTATCTGCCTTTCTTTATGCCAATGTCATGCTGTTTTGCTTACTACAGCTCTGTAACATATTTCTAAGTCAGGTAGTGTGATGCTCCTGTTTTCTCTTTATACCTTCAAGTCCCAAGACAATGGGCATCACACACAAAAATTATGGAGAAGAGGATCCCAAGATTCCCAGGGTCCAACATTAGATAACAGAGTGTTGGCCATGAACCAACCTCAAAGATTTCCATTGAGTAGAGGACAAGCACCCTCATTTCCTCACATCTCTCCTATCCCGTGTTCTAGGAAACCCTTCAAGTAGTTGGCCTTCACCCACAGAACCAAGCTCCAAATCTGGTGAGCAAAGGACCCCTCTTATCTCTGCTTTTGGAAACCTGGGGAGGTGGAAGCCTTGGATGCAAGCGTTGGCTCAAACCTCCCAGCTCTGTGAATGAGGGCCTGTCTTCCACCATCTCTGAACTCCAGACACTCCAACAGTGAAAGGGATCTGGGGCCACCAAAGGGCTCAGTGAAGTCTCTTACTCTTTAATTTTCTGCAGCTGAGACCTCCTACAAGCTAGAAGAATAAGTGCAAATCTGACATCCTTCTCAGGAAAAATGCAGTGTTTTTTCTGCCTGCATTCCTAACTGCAGGATAAATTCCCGGGGGCTTGAGAGAGGGAAGGGAAGGGAACATCTGATGAGGGTGGGTGTTTTAGAGAAGTTCCACTTGCCAAAGAATGAATTACTTTTGGTCATGAGGCAACCCTGGCTGACTCAGCAGAGCAAGAGCCTTGCCGCAACAGAGAACAGAGCTCACGCATGCACGCTTTGACTCACTGACTCATTCAACCACGGCCCCATGCTCAGGCTGTGCAGTGTGGAATCTTTTCCTATTGTTGCCATAACAAATTTCCACAAGATTCGTGGGTGAAAACAAAACGGTTATTTAATTATCTTACAGTGCTGTAGCTCAAGGCATGAAGTGCATCTCACTGGGCTAAAATCAAGGTGACAGCAAGGCTGCCTTCCCTCTGAGGGTTCCAGGCAAGAATCTGCTTCTCACTTGTCCCTGCTTCTAAAGGTTCCCAGTTCCTTGACTCCTGGTCTCCTTCCTCCTTCCTCAAAGCCCACAAAGTCTGGTCACATCTCACATGGCATCACTCAGACCCTTCTTCCTTACCACACCTCTTTCTCTGAATGCTGCTCTCCCTTCTTCCTTATCTTTTGAAAACTTGGGGATTCTATTGGGTTCACCAAGATGAAAATCCATCATAATCTCCCGGAAATCATCCAGGATACCCTTGTTTTAAGTTCAGCTGATTAGCAACCGTAATTCCATCTGCAATCTTCATTCCTCCTTCCATGTAAAATAACATATTCACAAGCTATGGAGGCTAGGACAGGGACATTTTGGGGTGGGACAGCATTCTCCTGCCTTCCACAAACGGTGAACA
This sequence comes from Pan paniscus, assembly GCF_029289425.2. NCBI lineage: Eukaryota > Metazoa > Chordata > Mammalia > Primates > Hominidae > Pan > Pan paniscus. The sequence continues at coordinate 60,881,911 of NC_073269.2, forward strand.
AGATGCATTTGGCCTCTGCTCTTGGGACACTGATATTGCAGATGGTTAAATGGGAGGGCAGAAAATGAATGCACAAGTGGACCAATAAATGAATGATCCATTGGGAAGCATTTGTGCATGAAATCTATTTTTTGTTTGTTCGTTTGTTTATAGAGACAGAGTCTCCGTCTGTCTTCCAGGCTACAGTGCAGTGTCACAATCTTGGCTCACTGCAACCTGTGTCTCTTTGATTGAAGTGATTCCCCTGCCTCAGCCTCTCGAGTAGCTGGGATTACAGGCAACTGCCACCATGCCCGGCTAACTCTTTTTCTATATTTTTTGTAGAGAGGATGTTTCACCATGTTGGCCAAGCTTGTCTGAAACTCCCAACCTCAAGTGATCCAACCGTCTCAGCATCCCAAAGTACTGGGATTACAGGCGTGAGCCACTGTGCCCAGCCAGAATTCAAAATCAATAATAGATAATGCTGAGTGTATGATTTTGTGTGACAGAGAAGGTCTCACTAAACAGATATTTGTGACATTAATGAAAAACACGGATTGAACCCTTGGAAGATTGGTGGAAGGATTTTCCACACACAGCTGTCAACCGTGAAGGCACAAAGGTGAAAACAATGTTATGTGGAAGGAAGACGCTCTGCCTGATACGCTGGGAATGAGATGGGGAGAATGACAAGACGACTGTGGAGAGACGGAGAGCACACTGGGTACACAGGAAACTAAGGAGGAACAAGGGGTGTGTGTTTGATACTCACAGCCATTGGATTCACCTCAGGGTAACCAGGAATCCCTACATGATTAATAGTGACTGACATGAAAATAAGGGAGGCCCAGGCACGTAACTGGAATCTAGGAGACTGTGGAAAAGGCAATTCCCGCCCCACTGGTGAAATGTGGTGCTGATTTAGACCCTAAGTCGATGAAGCAGATGGATATAAGATAAGCTTGTGAGGTGGAATCATTGGCTGGAAAGGCTTGCTGGGTATGATTTTCCTAGTTGTTTAATCCTCGCTTAATTAATTTCTTTCTGAGATTTATTCATCCTACACATAAATCAATACCTGGCAAAGGAGTGACAGATATATGAGGGGTGGTGGAAATGAAGGGACCTATTATAGCATAGCATACAAGTCTGTGAACGGTGGCTCACGCCTGTAACCCAGCACTGCAGGAGGCCAAGGCGGGTGGATTCCATGAAGTCAGGAGTTTCAGACCAGCCTGGCCAACATGGTGAAACCCTATCTCTATGAAAAATACAAAAATTAGCCGAGCATGGTGGTGCATCCCTGTAATCCCAGCTCCTACTCTGGAAGATGAAGCAGGAGAATGACTTCAACCCAGGAGGTGGAGGTTGCGGTGAGTGGAGATTGCATCACTGCACTCCAGCCTGGGTGACACAAGGAGACTCTGTCCTAAAAAATAAAAATAAGAAATGCATAAATATAATAAAACACATATGAATGACAAAGGCGCCTGAATTCCAATCATCATTTTTCTATTTCTCTATAATTACTTCTTTGATCCTTTATCTCATCCGTTAGGCAATCAGCCTAAAACCTCTTCCCTATTTGGCCTTCTGTGAGCATGAGATCACATAGAAAATGTGAAAGCCCGCTGAATCCTCCAGCACAGATCCTGGAATAAAGAAAGTGCTCTGTTCATCACACAAAAAAATGCCCTCTCACCCAAATCCCCACCTCACCCCTACTTCCAATCACCTGTGGAGATTCAGATAGACCATGGGGAGGTAAACATTAATACTCCTTGGAGTGAGTCCAGATCTTGGAATCAGAGATCAGTGCCAGCACTAGCTCCTGCTCCCCTTTCCTACTAATTCACAGGAGGACAGGTGGTATTGAAGCAATAGATGGCCGAGGGGGTGGTCCTTCCCCCAGCCTCTCGGGTAGAACAGCAGCCTAACACGTGTCTCCCGAGATCACAAAGAGTAGCACGTTTCACACGGGCTTCAACACTATTTCCTGGACGTTCGACATAAGAGAATTCTACTTCGCTTTTTTTAATCTTGATTTCACTTTTGTTTCCTTTTCTTGGAGAATGCAAGTTGTTTGACTCAAGAATGCTGTGGATGTAGAAATCCTAAAGCACATTCGCTGTGTATCAATCCCAGTGCAGTCTTCCCAGAGAAGACTCTAAACACCTCCTGGACTGCACCTGGGCCTATGCCAATTCCTGTCACTCACCGTCACTCCAGGGAGACAGAACACACAGAGAACACATTACACAGGCAGGTTCATTACTAACAGATAAGCAGCGAGTGACAACAGAAACCTACATTTCAATGTGAGCCAGTCCCTCAAGGCTCAGAAAAGCTGCTCGTGACATATGGAGTCACCCCATTTGCAGTGTAGCTGGGGGAAGCCAGAAAGCAGCCCAGCCTGGGTTTTGTACCCTGGAGCCACAGGAAGCACTCAGTTAAAGCACTGCATGACGTCCTCCTCCAGGAAGAACAGGAAGACAGCCCAGCCTGTTCTGAGACATTCCTCCTGATCTCAGGACGTTGCTGTCTTAGTCCATTTTTGTTGCTCTAAAGGAACACTTGAGCCTGGGTAACTTCTAAAGAAAAGAGATTGGTTTGACTCACCGTTCTGCAGGCTGTACTGGAAGCATGGCACCAGCATCTATTTATCGTGATGGCCTCAGGCTGCTCCCACTCTGGCAGAAGGGAAAGAGGGTCTGTCCGTGCAGAGACCACGGAGATCACACGGCAACCGAGGGAGCAAGGAGGAGGGGGAGCAATGGAGTTTCCAAGCTCTTTTTAACAATCAGCTCTCCAGGAACTAATAGAGGGGGAACTTGCTAACCCCGTTTCCTTGAAACAGCATTGATCTGTTCATGATGGATCCACCTCCATGACTCAAACACTTCCCAAGAAGCCCACCCTCCCACACTGGGGGGTAAATTTCAATGTGAGGTTTGAAGGGGTCAAACATCTCAACTAAAGTAGTGGTATCCTCAGCACGTTCTATGGTTACTATGAGAGCTATAATTGAGAAAGCAGGAGGAAGCTGGGTCTCCCGCCATCTGGGTGCTTGTCCTAAAGAGACGCTGTATGTGGTTACCCGTCAATCAAGAAATGCAAGACAATTCATAAAGAGGAACTGCTATGATTAGCTTCTTATTGGTGTCTCCTCTTCTTCCAGGTAACCCCAAACACCTGCACGTTCTGATTGGGACGTCAGTGGTCAAAATCCCTTTCACCATCCTCCTCTTCTTCCTCCTTCATCGCTGGTGCTCCAACAAAAAAAAGTAAGTCTCATGAAGCAGAGGCCAGAGAGCTCAGGGCCATGTGGGGAAACAGGATGGGAGCACTCAGGTGTGTGTTCCTCACTGGCAGGATGGTCCCTGGCCCAAGGCAGCAGCCACAGAGGCAGGACTTTCTAGAGAGAGCACCAGACACCCTGCCCCTGCCTTCAGCTCACAGACCATTGCCTGACTCTGAACTGTATCCTCACGTCCCCTGCAGCCACTCACATCCAGAAGAAGGTTCCATGACAGGCAGAAAGTGGGAGACAGATCAATGGGATGGGAACTCAGAGCTATTCATGGGATGGGAACTCAGAGCTATTCATGGGATGGGAACTCAGAGCTATTCATGGGATGGGTCCTTGAGCTCAGAGAGATAGAATGTCTGAGTCTGCTGTTGGCAACTGAGGGACCTCAGGCACCTATGGCCTCCCCCTGTGTGTTGGTATCTGCTTATGAAATGAGGACCCAGAAGTGCCCTCTGAGCTGTTTTGTTGACTTCCGTCTTCTACAGATGCTGCAGTAATGGACCAAGAGCCTGCAGGGAACAGAACAGTGAACGGGGAGGTAGGTGCTCCTCGGCCCAGCCTCGTGGCTAGTCTTATTCCCAAAGAGTCCTGAAAAACGTGAGCACCCTCCCTCACTCAGCATTTCCCTCTCTCCAGGACTCTGATGAACAAGACCCTCAGGAGGTGACATATGCACACTTGGATCACTGCGTTTTCACACAGAGAAAAATCACTCGCCTTTCTCAGAGGCCCAAGACACCCCCAACAGACACCAGCATGTACACGGAACTTCCAAATGCTGAGCCCAGATCCAAAGTTGTCTCCTGCCCATGAGCACCACAGTCAGGCCTTGATGGGGTCCTCTAGGGAGACAACAGCCCTGTCTCAAAACTGGGTTGCCAGCTCCCATGTACCAGCAGCTGGAATCTGAAGGCATGAGTCTGCATCTTAGGGCATCGCTCTTCCTCACACCACGAATCTGAACATGCCTCTCTCTTGCTTACAAATGTCTATGGTCCCCACTGCCTGCTGCAGAGAAAACACACTCCTTTGCTTAGCCCACAATTCTCCATTTCACTTGACCCCTGCCCACCTCTCCAACCTAACTGGCTTACTTCCTAGTCCAATTGAGGCTGCAATCACACTGAGGAACTCACAATTCCAAACATACAAGAGGCTCCCTCTTAACGCAGCACTTAGACACGTGCTGTTCCACCTTCCCTCATGCTGTTCCACCTCCCCTCAGACTAGCTTTCAGCCTTCTGTCAGCAGTAAAACTTATATATATATTTTTTAAATTTCAATGTAGTTTTCCCTCCTTGAAATAAACATGTCTGCCCTCATGGTTTCGGTAATGGGACTCTTTTCTTGCCTAAGGCTTCCGGTGTTATCATTACTATGTCCATATAATCCCATCTGTTCTCCACCGGGTTCTCACCCCTGGACTCTGAGCTTCTGGAAGCAGAGTGGAGCCTCATTTTGTCTCTGGGACTCCAATTTCCATCCAAAGATGTAGCACATAGGAGGTTCCAAGGATCGCGAATCACATGAACAAGTGATATTCTTACTCTCTGCAACCTGGAAAGCTGGCAGAGTCATTCCAGGATGAAACATTTGTAGAGTCATAGGCCTTGTTAGTCTCATCTCCATGGGGACACATATCAACATATCATCTTTCATACTATAAATATACGGTCACTCCTCTGTATCTGTGGGGTTTACAGGTCTTTATTGAACCAAGTATAAATCAAAAATATTCAGAGAAAATATCCACAGAGTTTCAAAAAGCATAACTATGTTGAATGGACACAAATGAAGCTGTGTGTAGGCTGTATTAGGAATTATAAGTAATCTAGAGATGATTTCATGTATACAGGAGGATGTGCATATGTTATTTGCAAACTGTGTTCCATTTCATATAAGAGGCTTGAGCATCTACAGATTTTGGTATCTGAGTGGAGATCTCGAAACCAATCACCCACGAATATTGAAGGATGACTGTATATGACTTTTATTTCTCAAATTTAAATATAAATCATAAAAAATGTACAACTAGATAAAAACTAAGAAGTGTTTTTATAGTGTGAGTTAGATTTATTTTTTCCTAGGTGTAACCCATTGGTTTAATATTATTTATTGAGAAGACATTCTATGCCACCTTAAACCACACAGCAGCCTTTGTCAACTAAAAAGGGACTGTGTGTACGCGGATGTACTTTAGACACTGTTTCTGCTAAGGGGCTCTCTGTGTCCACACTCTTGAGGATGCTGCACTTTATGTAGCCTTATAAAACCCTTTAAATTTAGTAGCCAGAGCCCTCTAATTTGTTATTATAGGCTACTTGCTATTTTTTTTTCTTGAGGCGGAGTCTTGCTCTGTCGCCCAGGCTGGACTGTAGTGGTGCAATCTCAGCTCACTGCAACCTCCGCCTCCCAGGTTCAAGCGATTCTCGTGCCTCAGCCTCTTGAGTAGCTGGCATTTCAGGTGCCTGCCACCAGGCACAGCTAATTTTTGGATTTTTAGCAGAGACACAGTTTCACTCTGTTGGCCAGGCTGCTCTCAATCTCCTCATCTCAGTTCATCCGCCCACCTCGGCTTCCCAACGTGCTGGGGAAACTTGATTTTCTATAGCATTATGTTCCTGGATATTTCTGTAAAATTTAAAATGAGGGAGGGAGAGAGACAGAGAGAGAGCAAACTCCAGAGTTGGGACTCTGGAATCTTGGGTCATGAGACAAATTTTAGATAAAACTACAAAACTCCAGAATTTACATGTGTGGTTTTTGCTGATAACATACAATTCTAAGATTGTAAATAATTGCATAATCCTTCCCTGGGAATTTAAATCATTTTAACTGGTTCTGCTGTAATACTAGAAATACAAGCATGAACAATTCTAATGGTTTATTAGTCACAATGTCTCTGAAAACACTAATAATACCTATTAGATATTTTGCATATTTCACAGGAAGAAGAGTTTGAATCTCAGATAAAAACAATAAAAATACATGAAAAGTCTTTCACGTTAGCACAGATTTTAGTCATCTCATGTTTGGGAGGTTGGATCTGAGACGTGTTTTGAGTTGGTCATAGTGAAGGACGCGAGGTGTCAAATTCTAGTGAGAACAATTTCCAGGAAGCCATGTTCCGCTCTTGAGCGAGCACCCACTGGGCCTCATGCAAGGTAGAAAGAGCCTGCGTACGTCACCCTCCCATGATGTGGTCAACATGTAAACTGCATGGGCAGGGCGCCAAATAACATCCTGTGCGCTGCTGAGCTGAGCTGGGGTGCGGCCGCCTGTCTGCACCGGCAGCACCATGTCGCTCATGGTCGTCAGCATGGCGTGTGTTGGTGAGTCCTGGAAGGGAATCGAGGGAGGGAGCGCTGGGGTGGAGGTCTGGACCTGGAGGTAAAGATATGGGCCTAGAGGTGGAGTTATGGGCCTGGAGTGGAGATCTGGGTCTGGAGTGGATTTATGGGCCTAGAGATGGAGTGATGGGCCTAGAAGTGGAGATCTGGGTCTGGAGTGGAGATATGGGCCTGGAGGTGGAAATAGGAACCTGGAGGGGAGATAGGAGCCTGGAGTGGAGACATGGGCCTGGAGGTGGAGATATGGGCCTGTAGTAGAGTTATGGGCCAGGAGTGGAGATATGGGCCTAGGATGGAGATATGGGCCTGGGTGTGGAGATATGGGCTTGGGGTGGAGGTATGGGCCTGGATTGGAGATATGGGCCTAGGGTGGAAATATCAGCCTGGAGTGGATATATGGGCCTGGAGTGGAGATATGGGCTTGGGGTAGGGATATGGGCTCGGGGTGTGGATATGGGCCTGGAGGCTGGGTCTCTGCACAGCTGACAGCCCTGTTCTTGGGTGCAGGCAGGCACTGAGGGTGAGTTTCCCTTCAGCCCAGCAAGGGCCTGGCTACCAAGACTCACAGCCCAGTGGGGGCAGCAAAGGAGGCCTGGTTTGCCTGCAGATGGATGGTCCATCACGATCTTTCTTTCCAGGGTTCTTCTTGCTGCAGGGGGCCTGGCCACATGAGGGTGAGTCCTTCTCCAAACCTTAAGGTGTCATCTCCCCACATAAGAGGATTTTCCTGAAACAGGAGGGAAGCCCGGTGGGGGATTTTCTTATAAACAAGGATGACGAGACCCTGGGGTGCTCATCCCACAGTTCCGACCTTGCCGTCCCCAGCCTTCCTTTCCCTTGGCTGAGTCAGGTTCTGTGGGAACCCGGGAGGGTAGACTGGGGTCCTCCAAGCTGTGCTGTGCGGCGGGGATGTGGTGTCACTGGCAGAGGAAGGGAGCAAAGCAGTGCTAGGAACAGCAGGCCTCTGAGGACAAACGTGTAACTCACACCCTCCAGCGTTTCCATGACTGTAGGGGCTGCAGTGTGGCTGCTGTCATTCTACCTAAGAGGTGGGGGAACCCCAGCCATGGCCCTGACCTTCCAAATCCTCTGTTGGGGGCTCAGTTGTGTATTGTGGTTCACACATTGGCTGATATTCCATTCACAAAGAACATGCCCTCGACTCCATGTCTATTTGTGTTGTTTTATGTGAGTAATCTTGCAGTATTAAAATCTAGTGGGAGTCCCTTACTCAGCACTTGCTCAAAGTTCTCAGCTGACACTTTTGTTGTAGAGAGACGCCAAGTCTATGCGGGGTGGGTCCTTCCCGTAGCCATGGGCACCCAAGTGTGGTAGGAGCCTTAGAAACAAGGAAAGTGGGGAGAATCTTCTGAGCACTGGCAGGGAGGGGCGGCTCCACATCCTCCTCTCTAAGGTGGCGCCTCCTTCTCCCCCAGGTGGACAGGACAAGCCCTTGCTGTCTGCCTGGCCCAGCCCTGTGGTGCCTCGAGGAGGACATGTGACTCTTCTGTGTCGCTCTCGTCTTGGGTTTACCATCTTCAGTCTGTACAAAGAAGATGGGCTGCCTGTCCCTGAGCTCTACAACAAAATATTCTGGAAGAGCATCCTCATGGACCCTGTGACCCCTGCACACGCAGGGACCTACAGATGTCGGGGTTCACACCCGCACTCCCCCATTGAGTGGTCGGCACCCAGCAACCCCCTGGTGATCGTGGTCACAGGTCAGAGGACTCGTGTCTGGGATTCTCCTTGTCCCACTTCCTGAATACCAGAGCTTCTGGTGGGGGTGTCCACCAGGGTCCAATCATCCAGGCCCTGACTGTATTTGGTGTCAATGGGGATTGAATACAGGGGAATGGGTGCTGTGGTGGGAAGAGTAACTGTCGGCAGCATGGCTATATTGTAATCCTTGGAGCCTGTGACTATTTATGTTATAGGACAGGGGACTGAAGGGGAAGATGGAGTTCAGGTTGTTGATGAGTTGACCTTGAGATGGGGAGATGACCTGGACTCTCCCACTGGGCTCAGTGTAATCACAAGGGTCCACATGAGAGGAGGAGGAAGAGGAGAGTGGGGATTAGAGCAGTGTAGTGGGAGGGAGACTCCACCAGCCACTGTGGGCTTTGAAAGTGGAGGAAGGCCAGAAGCCACGGAATGCAGGTGGCCTTTAGGGGCTGGAGAAGTCAATAGAACTGATTCTCCCGAGTCTCCAGAGGGAATGCAGCCCTGCAGATGCCTTGATTGTAGCCCAGGAAGAACAGGGTCTGATTTCTGTCTCCAGAAGTGTTCTCTCCTGCCGCCATGTTTGTGATAATTTTCTGCAGCAACAACAGGAAACAACACAGGAATCCAGGTCAAGGACAAGTTAAAAAACCAAACAAGAGGGTTGGCTACCCTGAGGTCAGCAAGGGTGCACTGCTGATGCCACCACCAGGCTGGAGCCGCATAGGGAGGGATCCACAGGGAGAGTTGGGGGTGGAGGGTGAGAGAGAGAGAGAGAGCATTAGGTCATAGAGCAGGGGAGTGAGTTCTCAGCTCAGGTGTGAGGGGAGCTGTGACAAGGAAGAACCTCCCTCAGGAAACTGCCTCTTCTCCTTCCAGGTCTATTTGGGAAACCTTCGCTCTCAGCCCAGCCGGGCCCCACGGTTCACGCAGGAGAGAACGTGACCTTGTCCTGCAGCTCCAGGAGCTCATTTGACATGTACCATCTATCCAGGGAGGGGAGGGTCCATGAACCTAGGCTCCCTGCAGTGCCCAGCATCAATGGAACATTCCAGGCTGACTTTCCTCTGGGCCCTGCCACCCACGGAGGGACCTACACATGCTTCGGCTCTTTCCATGACTCACCCTATGAGTGGTCAGACCCGAGTCACCCACTGCTTGTTTCTGTCACAGGTGAGGAAAGCCCATGCCTGTCCCATGTCCTGTGATCCTAGAGCCTTAGCTGAGGAGCTTCCTGCTGATGATGGAGAGAAGCATGGACAGATGCAGAGAGAACACGCAGCATGGTGTGAGGGAGGGATCAGGGCGCAGGATGGCAGACAGGGCACCTCCAAACCCTCCTGCACGGCCTGCATGGAGGCCCGTGGCCAGGGCTCCAGGCACCCAGGCAGATGGAGAAAGAGGTCAGGACAGACCCAGAGGAGGGAGACTCGGCTCAATTTGGGGAGATCAGAGGCTCCCTCAGACCCTCAACCTTACCCATTTCCCAGAAGCCCATACTGGCCTCTCACCCACAGAGAGATGTCATCACCAGCAACCCCTACACCCTTTTCTTTCCGTTTGAAAAAACATTTATTGAGGTTAAATGTAACTATAAAATTTGCCACCTTTACCATTTTTAAAAGTAAAATCTAGTGGTCATAAATACCTTTATATGCTGGGTGCAGTGGCTCACAGTTGTAATCTCGGCGCTTTGAGAGGCCAAGGAAGGTGGATCATTTAAGATCAGGGGCTCGAGATCAGCCTGGCCAACATGTGGGAAATTCATCTTTACTAAACAGACAAGAAAAATTGGCCGGGCATGCTGGCATGCACCTGTATTCCTAGCTACATGGGAGGCTGAGGCAGGAGAAGTACTTAAGCCCAGGAGGCAGAGGTTGCACTGAGCCGAGATCAGGCCACTGCACTGCAGCCTGGGAGACAGAGAGAGATTCTGTCTCTAAATAAATAAATACATCTATATTCTTTTTTATTGTTGTTGTTACACTCCACCCTTTACTTCCTGGCCTCTGGTAGCCACCATTCTGCTCTCCACCTTCATGAGATCCACCTTTTAGCTCCTGTATACAGGTGAGAAATGGGAATCTTTGCAATGACCTCCAGTTCCATCCATGTGGCTGCAAATGTCAGGATGTTATTCTTTCTAGGGATGAGTACTCTCCACTGTGTGTGAATGTACTACATTCTCTCTATCCATTCACCCACTGACGGGCAGGTAAGTTGACTCCACATCTTGGCTACTGTGAACAGTGCTGCACCAATCATACGAGTGCAGATATCACTTCGATACACTGATGTCCTTCCCTTTGGGTTTACACCCAGTAGTGGAATTGCTAGATCCTATCAACAGGGTACCAGGGTTCTCCTTTCTCTACCACCTTGCCAGCATTTATTTTGTCTGTGTTTCAGATAAAAGCCACTTTAATGGGATGAGATGATAGCTCACTGTGATTTCAATTGGCATGATTAGTGATACTGAGCACTTTTTCATGTACATGTTCGCCATTTGTACGTTTTGTTTGTTGAGAAATGTCTGTTCAGGTCTTTTACTAATTGTTAAATTAAATTCATTGTTTTATACCGTTGCTTGAGTTTTATGTATATTCTAGTTATTAATCCCCTCTCAGATGCATACTTCACAAATATTTTCTCCCAATTTGTCTCTTCTTCACTTTGTTGGTTGCTTCCTTTGCGGTGCAGAAGCTGCTTACTTTGATGTAATCCCGAAGGTCTATTATTTTGTTTTGATTTCTTGTGTTTTTGAGATTTCAAATAAAATGTCTTTCCTCAGACAAATGTCCTGGAGCATTTCCCCACTCTTTCCTTTTAGACACTTAATGGTTTCAGGCCTTACGTGTTTCTTCCATTTTCATTTGATTTCTGTGTATGGTGAGAGGTAGAGGTGCAGTTTCATCAACTGCATGTAGATACCAGTTTTCCCTGCTCCATTTATTGAAAAGACCGTCGTTTCCTGATTGCAGGTTCTTGGCACCTACAATCGTCAAAGTCCATTGGATGTGAATGCATGAATTATATCTGTGTTCTTCATTCTGCTCCATTGCTCTATGGGCCTTTATGCCAATGTCATGCTGTTGTGCTTACTACAGCTTTGTAACATATTTTTAAGTCAGGGAGTGTGAGGCCTCCAGCACCTGTTTTGTCTTTATTCCTCGAAATCTCAGGACACTGGGCATCATTTAACAATGATGATGGAGAAGGGGATGCCAGGACTCCTAGGACCCAACATTAGATAACAGAGTGTTGGCCATGAACCAACCTCAAAGATTTCCTTTGAGTAGAAGACAGGCATCCTCATATCCTCACCTCTCTCCTGTCCTGTGTTCTAGGAAACTCTTCAAGTAGTTCATCTTCACCCACTGAACCAAGCTCCAAAACTGGTGAGTAAAGATCCCTCTTATCTCTGCTTTTGGAAACCTGGGGAGGTTGGTATCTTGGATTCAAGCATTGGCTCAGCACCTCCCAGCTCTGTGACTGTGGGCCTGTCTTCTAACATCTCTGACCCCCAGACACTACAACAGTGAAGGGTATCTGAGGACAGCAAAGGGCTCAGTGAAGTCTCTTCATTTCAAATTTCTGCAGCTGAGACCTCCTCCAAGCTAGACGGACAAGTACAAATCTGACATCCTTCTCAGGGATAATGTGGTGTTTTTTCTGCCTGCATTCCGAATTGGAGGATAAATTCGAGGGGACTTGAGAGAGGGAGGGGAAGGGAACATCTGATGAGGGCAAGGTGATTTAGAGAAGTTCCACTTGCCAAGGAATGAGCCCCTGTTGGTCATGATGCGACCTTGGCTGAGTCAGCAGAGCAAGAGCCTTGCAGTAAGAAGGAACGTAGTTCATCCACGAATATGACACTTCCACTCACTCACTCGTTCAGCCACTGCCCTGTGCTCTGACTGTACAGTGTGGAACCCTTTCCTGCTGTTGCCATAATAAATCTCCACAAACTTCATGGATGACAACAACACAGCTTTTAAAATTATCTTACAGTGTTATAGCTCAGAAATATGAAATGCATTTCACTGGGCTAAAATCAAGGTGACTGTGAGGCTGCCTTTTCTCTGAAGGTTCCAGGCGAGAATCGGCTTTTCACATTTCCCAGCTCCTAGAGGTTTCCACATTCCTTGGCATCTGGTCCCCGTCCTCCTTCCTCGAAGCCCACAAAGGCTCGTCACATCTCTCACGTGGCATCACTCAGATCCCTCTTCCTTACCTCACCTCTTTCTCTAAGTGTTGCCCTGACTTTTTCTTCCTCTTTTAAAGACTTTGGGATTCTATTGAGTTTACCAAGATAATCCATCACAATCTCCCTAAAATCACCCAAGATAACCTCCTTTTAAGTTCAGATGATTAGCAACCATAATTCCATCTGCAATCTTTATTCCTCCTTTCATGTAAAATAACATATTCCCAAGCTATGGAGGCTAGGACAGGGACATTTTGGGGGTGGGCCAGCATTCTCCTGCCTTCCACAAATGGTAAACACGATGCATTTGGCCTCTGCTCTTAGGACACTGACATTGCAGATGGGCAAATGGGAGGGCAGAATATGAATGCACAAGTGGACCAGTAATGATTGATCCATTGGGAAGCATCCGTGCATGAAATCTATTTACTTATTTATTTATCTATTTATATATTTATGTATTTATTTATTTGCAGCGAAGTCATTCTCTGTCCCCAGGCTGGAGTGCAGTGGCATGACCTCAGCTCACCACAACCTCCACCTCCCGGGTTCAAGCGTTTCTCCTGCCTCAGCCTCCTGACTAGTTGTGATTCCAGTCCCCTCCACCACACCCAGCTAATTTTCTATTTTTTAGTAGAGATGGAGTTTCACCATGTTGCGCAGACTGTCTCCAACTCCCAACCTCAAGTGATCCAACCGTCTCAGCATCCCAAAGTACTGGGATTACAGGCGTGAGCCACTGCGCCCAGCTGAAATTTAAAATAAATAATAAAGAATACTAAGTGTATAATTTCAGGAGACAGAGAAAGTCTCACTAATCAGATAATATTTGTGACCATAATGAAAAAAAAGGTAGATTCAACCCTTGGAATATTGGCAGAAGGATTTTCCACACACAGCTGTCAGCCGTGAAGGCACAAATGTGAAAACAATCTGATGCTGAAGGAAGAGGCTCTGCATTCAAATGCTGGGAATGACGTGGGGAGAATGACCAGACGACTGTAGAGAGACGGAGAACACACTGGGTACACAGGAAACTAAGGAGGAACAAGGAGTGTGTGTTTTATACTTACAGCCCTTGGATTCACCTCGGGGTAACTAGGAATCCCTACATGATTAATAGTGACTGACATGAAAATAAGGACACCCAGGTGCATAACTGGAATCTAGGAGACCGTGGAAAAGGCAATTCCCGCCCCACTGGTGAAATGTGGTGCTGATTTAGACACTAAATGAATGAAGTAGATGGATATAAGATATGTCTGTGAGGTAGAATCATTTGTAGGGAGGTCTTGCTGGATTTGATAATGCCTACTTATTTAATTTTGAATTTATTAATTTCTTTCTGAGATTTATTTTTCCTACATGTAAATCAATATCTGGCAGAGGAGTGATAGATAGATGAGGGGTGGTGCAAATGAAGGGACTTATTATAGCATAATATACAAGTCTGTGAACGGTAGCTTATGCCTGTAACCCAACACTTTGGGAGGCCAAGGCGTTTGGATCACTTGAGGTCAGGAGTTTGAGACCAGCCTGGCCAACATGGAGAAACCCCATGCTCTTTTTAGCAACCAGTCCTAGGGACCTCATGGAGAACTTGCCAACCACGTCTCATGGGGACAGCATTAATGTATTCATGATGGATCCACCCCCATAACTGGAACATCTCTCAATAGGCCCAACCTCCCACACTGCGAGATAAGTGTCAAAGTGAGGTTTGGCGGGGTCAAACATCCAAACTATAGCAGTGGTATCCCCAGCATGTTCTCTGATTATTTTGAGAACTATAACTGAGAAAGCAGGAGAAACCTGGGTATCCTGCCATCGGGGAACTTGTCCTAAACAGATGTTGTATGTGCTTAGCTGGCAACCAAGAAATGAGACACAATCCATAAAGAGGAACTGCTATAATTAGCTTCTTATTGGATTCCCACCTTCCCCCAGGTATCCGCAGACACCTGCACATTCTGATTGGGACCTCAGTGGCTATCATCCTCTTTATCATCCTCTTCTTTCTCCTTCATCGCTGCTGCTCCAACAAAAAGAGTAAGTCTCATGACGCAGAGGCCAGAGAGCTCAGGGCCATGTGGGGAAGCAGGATGGGAGGACTCAGGTGTGTGTTCCTCACAGGCAGGATGGTCCCTGGCCCAAGGCAGCAGCCACAGAGGCAGGGCTTTCTAGAGAGAGCACCAGACACCCTGCCCCTGCCTTCAGCTCACAGACCATTGCCTGACTCTGAACTGTATCCTCACGTCCCCTGCAGCCACTCACATCCAGAAGAAGGTTCCATGACAGGCAGAAAGTGGGAGACAGATCAATGGGATGGGAACTCAGAGCTATTCATGGGATGGGAACTCAGAGCTATTCATGGGATGGGAACTCAGAGCTATTCATGGGATGGGAACTCAGAGCTATTCATGGGATGGGAACTCAGAGCTATTCATGGGATGGGTCCCTGCTGTCAGAGAGAGAGAATGTCTGGGTCTGGCTGATGACAGCTGAGGGACCTCAGGCACCTACGGCCTCCCGCTGTGTGTTGGTGTCTGCTCATGAAATGAGGACCCAAAAGTGCCCTTCCAGCTGTTTTGATGACTTCTATCTCCTACAGATGCTGCTGTAATGGACCAAGAGCCTGCCGGGGACAGAACAGTGAACAGGGAGGTAGGTTCTCCTCAGCCCAGCCTCATGGATCGAGTCTTATTCCCTAATAGTCTTGAAGAATGTGAGCACCCTCCCTCACTCAGCATTTCCCTCTCTCCAGGACTCTGATGATCAAGACCCTCAGGAGGTGACATATGCACAGTTGGATCACTGCGTTTTCACACAGACAAAAATCACTGCCCCTTCTCAGAGGCCCAAGACACCTCCAACAGATACCACCATGTACATGGAACTTCCAAATGCTAAGCCAAGATCATTGTCTCCTGCCCATGAGCACCACAGTCAGGCCTTGAGGGGGTTTTCTAGGGAGACAACAGCCCTGTCTCAAAATCACCTTGCCAGCTCCAATGTACCAGCAGCTGGAATCTGAAGGCGCGAGTCTGCTTCTTAGAGCATCGCTCTCCCTCACACCACAAATCTGGTGCCTCTCTCTTGCTTACAAATGTCTAAGGTCCCCACTGCTTCCTGAGAGAAAACACACTCTTTTGCTTAGCCCACAATTCTCTATTTCACTTGACCCCTGCCCACCTCTCCAGCTGAACTAGCTTACTTCCTAGTCTACTTGAGGCTGCAATCACACTGAGGAACTCACAATTCCAAACATACAAGAGGCTCCCTCTTAACATGGCACTGAGACACGTGCTGTTCCACCTTCCCTCATGCTGTCTCACCTTTCCTCAGACTATTTTCCAGCCTTCTGTCAGCAGTGAAACTTATAAAACTTTTTGTGATTTCAATGTAGCTGTCTCCTTTTCAAATAAACATGTCTGCCCTCATTGCTTTAGGTAATGTGACACTATTCGCTGAAAGAAACCGCTGTTATCATTACCATGTCCACATAACCCCATCTGTTCTCTGCTAGGTTCTCACCCCTGGACTCTGAGCTTCTGGAAGCAGGGTAGAGCCTCATTTTTCTCTGGGACTCCAATTTCCATCCAAAGATGCAGCACATAGGAGGTTCCAAGGATCGTGAATCACATGAACAAGTGATATTCTTACTCTCTGCAACCTGGAAAGCTGGCAGAGTCACTCCACAATGAAACATTTGTAGAGTCATAGGCCTTGTTAGTCTCATCTCCATGGGGACACATATCAACACATCATCTTTCATACTATAAATATACAGTCGGTCCTCCATATCTGTGGGGTTTACAGGTGTTTATTGAACCAACTATAAATAAAAAATATTCAAAGAAAAAAATCCACAAACTTTCAAAAAGCAAAACTATGTTGAAGGGTCACAAATGAAGCAGTGTATAGGCCATATCAGGAATTATAAGTAATCAAGAGATGATTTCATGTATACAGGAGGATGTGCATGGGTTATACGCAAATGCTGTGCCGTTTCATGTAAGAGGCTTCAGCATCTGCAGATTTTGGTATCTGAGTGGAGATCCTGGAACCAATCACCCAGGAATAGTGAAGGATGACCGTATATGACGTTTATTTCTCAATTTTAAATATAAATCATAAAAAAATTATAATAACTAGATAAAAACAAGAAGTGTTTTTATAGTATGAGAATAAGTGTAGATTTATTTTATCCTATGTGTAACCCTTTGGTTTAATATTATTTATTGAGAAGACATTCTATGCCACCTTATACCACACGGCAGCCTTTGTCAACTCTAAAGGGACTGTGTGTACATGGATGTATTTTAGACACTGTTTCTGCTAAGGGGCTCTCTGTGTCCACACTCTTGAGGATGCTGCACTTTATGTAGCCTTATAGAACCCTTTAAATTTAGTAGCCAGAGCCCTCTAATTTCTTATTATAGGCTATTTGCTATGTTTTTGGTTTTTTTCTAGAGGCGGAGTCTTGCTCTGTCACCCAGGCTGGACTGCAGTGGTGCAATCTCAGCTCACTGCAACCTCCGCCTCCCAGGTTCAAGCGATTCTCGTGCCTCAGCCTCTTGGGTAGCTGGCGTTACAGGTGCCTGACACCAGGCA
This sequence comes from Pan paniscus, assembly GCF_029289425.2. Classification (NCBI taxonomy): domain Eukaryota; kingdom Metazoa; phylum Chordata; class Mammalia; order Primates; family Hominidae; genus Pan; species Pan paniscus. Next base: position 60,899,096 of record NC_073269.2, read on the forward strand.
CAGCTAATTTTTGGATTTTTAGCAGAGACACGGTTTCACTCTGTTGGCCAGGCTGCTCTCAATCTCCTCATCTCAGTTGATCCGCCCACCTCGGCTTCCCGACGTGCTGGGGGAAACTTGATTTTCGATAGCATTATGTTACTGGATATTTCTGTAAAATTTAAAATGAGGGAGGGAAAGAGACAGAGAGAGAGCAAACTCCAGAGTTGGGACTCTGGAATCTTGGGTCATGAGACAAATTTTAGATAAAACTACAAAAATCCAGAATTTACATGTGTGGTTTTTGCTGATAACATACAATTCTAAGATTGTAAATAATTGCATAATCCTTCCCTGGGAATTTAAATCATTTTAACTGGTTCTGTTGTAATACTAGAAATACAAGCATGAACAATTCTAATGAGGTTTATTAGTCACAGTGACTCTGAAAACATTAATAATACCTATTAGATATTTTGCATATTACACAGGAAGAAGACTTTGAATCTCAGATAAAAACAATAAAAATACATGAAAAGTCTTTCACGTTAGCACAGATTTTAGTCATCTCGTGTTCAGGAGGTTGGATCTGAGACGTGTTTTGAGTTGGTCATAGTGAAGGATGCGAGGTGTCAATTCTAGTGAGAACAATTTCCAGGAAGCCGTGTTCCGCTCTTGAGAGAGCACCCACTGGGCCTCATGCAAGGTAGAAAGAGCCTGCGTACGTCACCCTCCCATGATGTGGTCAACATGTAAACTGCATGGGCAGAGCGCCAAATAACATCCTGTGCGCTGCTGAGCTGAGCTGGGGCGCGGCCGCCTGTCTGCACCGGCAGCACCATGTCGCTCATGGCCGTCAGCATGGCGTGTGTTGGTGAGTCCTGGAAGGGAATAGAGGGAGGGAGCGCGGGGATGGAGATCTGGGCCCAGAGGTGGAGATATGGGTCTGGAGGTGGAGTTATGGGCCTGGAGTGGAGATCTGGGCCTGGAGTGGATATATGGGCCTAGAGATGGAGTGATGGGGCTAGAAGTGGAGATATGGGTCTGGAGTGGAGATATGGGCCTGGAGGTGGAAATATGGGCCTAGAGTGGAGATCTGAGCCTGGAGTGGAGATAGGAACCTGGAGGGGAGATAGGAGCCTGGAGTGGAGATATGGGCCTGGGGTGCAGATATGGGCCTGGAGTGGAGACATGGGCCTGGAGGTGGAGATATGGGCCTGGAGGTGGAGATATGGGCCTGGAGTGGAGATCTGGGACTGGAGTGGAGATCTGGGACTGGAGTGGAGATCTGGGCCTGGAGTGGACATATGGGCCTGGAGTGGAGTTATGGGCCTGGAGTGGAGATATCGGACTGGAGTGGAGATATGGGCCTGGAGTGGAGTTATGGGCCTGGAGTGGAGATATGGGCCTGGAGTGGAGATATGGGACTGGAGTGGAGATATGGGCCTGGAATGGAGATCTGGGCCTGGAGTGGAGATATGGGCCTGGAGTGGAGATATGGGACTGGAGTGGAGATATGGGTCTGGAGTGGAGATATGGGCCTGGAGGTGGAGATATGGGCCTGGAGTGGAGATATGGGCCTAGAGTGGAGATATGAGCCTGGAGATGGAGATATGGGCCTGGAGTGGATATATGGGCCTGGAGGTGGTGATATGGGCATGGAGTGTAGATATGGGCATGGAGTGTAGATATGGGCCTGGAGTGGAGATATGGGTCTGGAGTGGAGATATGGGCCTGAAGAGGAGATATGGGACTGGAGTGGAGATATGGGTGTGGGGTGGAGATATGGGCCGGGAGTGGAGATATGGGCATGGGGTGGAGATATGGGCCGGGAGTGGAGATATGGGCGTTGGGTGGAGATATGGGACTGGAGTGGAGATATGGGCCTAGGATGGGGATATGGGCCTGGAATGGAGATATGGGCCTGGGTGTGTAGATATTGGACTGGAGTGGAGATATGGGCCTGATGTGGAGATATGGGCTTGGAGGGGAGATATGATCCTGGAGTGTAGTTATGGGCCTGGAGGTGGAGATCTGGGCCTGGGGTGGAGATATGGGCCTGGGGTGGAGATATGGGACTGGAGTGGAGATATGGGCCTGGGGTGGATATCTGGGCCTGGAGAGGAGATATGGGCCTGGAGTGGAGATATGGGCCTAGGGTGGAGATCTGAGCCTGGATTGGAGATGTGGGCCCGGATTGGCTATATGGGTCTAGGGTGGAAATATCGGCCTGGAGTGGAGATATGGGCCTGGAGTGGAGATATGGGCTTGGGATGGGGATATGGACCTGGAGGCTGGGTCTCTGCACAGCCGAGGGCACTGCTCTTGGGTGCAGGTAGGCACTGAGGGTGAGTTTACCTTCAGCCCAGGAAGGGGCTGACTACCAAGACTCACAGCCCAGTGGGGGCAGCAAGGAAGGCCTTGTTTCCCTGCAGATGGATCATCCATCATGATCTTTCTTTCCAGGGTTCTTCTTGCTGCAGGGGGCCTGGCCACATGAGGGTAAGTCCTTCTCCAAACCTTAGGGTGTCATCTCCCCACATAAGAGGATTTTCCTGAAATGGGAGGGAAGTCCTGTCAGGGAGTCTCTCATAAACTAGGAAGAGGGGACCCTGGGGTGCTCGGCCCACAGTTCCGAACTCGCCTCCCCGGCCTTTCATTTCCTTGGCAGAGTCAAGTTCTGTGGGGACCAGGGTTAGACTGGGGTGCTCAAAGCTGGGGTGTGTGGTGGGGAAGTGGTGGGAACAGCAGATCCTCTGAGGACAAAGGTGTTACTCACACACTTCAGCGTTTCCATGACGGTAGGGGCTGCAGTGTGGCTGCTGTCATTCTACCAGAAGAGGTGGGAAACCACAGCCATGGCCCTGACATTCCAAATCCTCTGATGGGGGCTCAGTTGTTTATTTTCGTTCAGGCATCCACTGATATCCATTCACAAAGGACATGCCCTCCACCTCATGTCTACCCTGTGTTGTTTTATGTGAGTAATCTTACAGTATTAAAATCTAGTAGGAGTCTCTTACTCAGCACTTGCTCAAAGTTCTCAGCTGACGCTTTTGTTGTAGGGAGACACCATGTCTTTGCGGGATGGGTCCTTCCTTCAGCCCTGGGCACCAAGGTGTGATAGTAGCTATAGAAACATGGAAAGCGAGGAGAATCTTCTGAGCACAGGGAAGGAGGGGTGACTCCATATCCTCCATTCTAAAGCGGCGCCTCCTTCTCCCCAAGGTGGTCAGAACAAGCCCTTGCTGTCTGCCTGGCCCCGCCTTGTGGTGCCTCTAGGACATGTCATTCTTCGGTGTCACTCTTATCTTGGGTTTAACAACTTCAGTCTGTACAAGGAAGGTGGGGTGCCTGTCCCTGAGCTCTACAACAGAATACTCTGGAACAGCCTTTTCATGGGCCCTGTGACCCCAGCACACACAGGGACATACAGATGTCGGGGTTCACACCCACACTCCCCCAGTGGGTGGCCGGCATCCAGCAACCCCCTGGTGATCGTGGTCACAGGTCAGAGGGCTCCTGTCTGGGATTCTCCTTGTCCCACCTCCTGAATCCCAGAGCTTCTGGTGAGCGTGTCCTTGAGGGTCCCATCAGGAAGGCCCTGACTGTATTTGGGGTAAAGGGGGATTGAATACAGGGAAATGGGTGCTGTGCTGGGAAGAATAATTGTCCCCAATGATGACTACATACTAATCCCTGGAGTCTGTGACTATTTATGTTATAGGGGAAGGCACTGAAGGGGAAGATGGAGTTCAGATTGTTGATGAGTTGACCTTGAGATGGGGAGACAGCCTGGACTGTCCTGCTGGGCTCAGTATAATCACAAGGGTCCACATGAAAGGAGGAGGAAGAGGGGAGTGGGGATTAGAGCAGCGTAATGGGAGTCTCCACCAGCTTTGAAGGTGGAGGAAGGCCATGAGCCATGAATGCAGGTGGCCTATAGAGGCTGGAAAAGTCAAGGAACTGATTCTCCTGAGTCTCCAGAGGGAAAGAAGCCCTGCAGATGGCTTGATTTTAGCCCAGGAAAACCAGGGTCCGATTTCTGTCCCCAGAATAGGAAGGTGTCAGGGTGCTCTCTCCTGCTGCCATGCTTCTGATAATTTTCTACAGCAGCAACAGGAAACCAACACTGGAACCCAGGTCAAGGACAAGTTAAGAAAGGACACAAGGATAGCCGGGCATGGTGGCAGGTGCATGTAATCCTAGCGACTCGGGAGGCTGAGGGCAGGAGAATCACTTGAACCCAGGAGACAGAGGTTGCAGTGAGCCTAGACCATACCACTTCACTCCAGCCTGGGCGAAGGTGTGAGACTCTGTCTCCAAAATTAATTAATTAAAGAAACCAAACAAGGAGAAGGTTGGCTACCCTGAGATCACCAAGGGTGGGATGATGATGCCACCACCAGGCTCCATCCACATAGGGAGGGGTTGATACTCCTCCAACCAGCACCAGGAGCCAGCCTATGGAAGCTGGCACAGGCATGGCAAGAGTGGCTCCCAGTCCCCACCAGGAACAGGGTGTGTGGACACTGGTGCCTGCCTTACTGATCAGTTCATACCTCCTGCCAAGGATTCCAATTCGTCCAAAAGAGATTGAACCAGGCTGCAAAGAACCTCGACGTGCAGACTATCCTGGTTCTTCTTCCACCCCCACATGGAAGCAGGAAAGACATTAGTGTGAAATAGATACAACAGCCCAAGAGATGAGGCTGAGGCCAGTGGGAAAGGAATCAGAGGCTACTAGAGACAGAGGGACAGAGAAGAGCAGGGGAGACACATGGAAGGAACTGCACCAGGAGTTGTGGGCACAGAAAAGAACATGAAGACACAGAGAGGAAGGAGAGAGACAGACACCAGTGAGGGGAAGCCTCACTCATTCCAGGTGCCATGCATGGGATGATAAAGAGACACACCTTCTAAACTCACAAACTCTCTTCCTAGCAGTCCACAGGAAACCTTCCCTCCTGGCCCACCCTGGTCCCCTGGTGAAATCAGAAGAGACAGTCATCCTGCAATGTTGGTCGGATGTCATGTTTGAGCACTTCCTTCTGCACAGAGAGGGGAAGTTTAACGACACTTTGCGCCTCACTGGAGAGCTCCATGATGGGGTCTCCAAGGCCAACTTCTCCATCAGTCGCATGACGCTAGACCTGGCAGGGACCTACAGATGCTACGGTTCTGTTACTCACTCCCCCTATCTGTTGTCAGCTCCCAGTGACCCTCTGGACATCGTGATCACAGGTGAGAGTGTCCGGACATTCTTCTCATTGTCATTGGGACACGGAGTGAATGATCCAGGAATTGGAGGCCCAGGTGACTGTAAGGAAGATGAGCTTGGTATTCTTATGGAGAGAGACTGACTTGGTGAGGTCTGTACCAACAGAGACAGAGAAACAGGAGACACAAGTACAGACCAGGTGTCATAACAGAGGACAGACACAGGGGCCATACCGAGAGTTAGAAAAGACAGAAAGATTAAAGGAGACACAGACAGACATGTCCCAGAGAGAGGTGTCCCTCCATGCTGACTTTGCTCACAGACCTGGCACAGGTTAGAAGTTTCATTTCTGTTTTACCTCCACAAAGTGTTCTCTACCAGAAGAACGCAAGGACACCCATATTTCTGACCTGAGTTGGGCCCTGTGGCCTCAGGCCGTGTGGCACCTAAAGATGCCGTGTTTATTCTGACACCTCTGCCTTCCATGCAATGGAGAGTAATCGTCGCAGGATATCATGGCCCCAGAACACCAACCCCTGTATGCTGTGTGAACATGCGGTCCCCAGACTGGATTCTGAGGCTCACATTCCAAATAACCCCACATATGATAGGATCACTGAGAGACACAGAGAAAAGTCAGGAACACCAAAAAGCAAAGACATAAACCCACAGAGAATGAGCCACAGGAAGGAGACTGAGAGACTCACAGACACATAAAGGAGAGAAAAGAGGGCAGAGAAGTGGAGAGAATGATGGAAGGGAGCAGAGACAAAGCACTAAAATTAGAGTCCTGAGGGAGAGGCACAAGGACATAGAAAGATGGAGATGTGGGGATGAATTGCAGAGATTCCAAAGAGAACTAGAGAGACCGAGAGGCAGAGCAAGACAGATGATAGATGGATAGATATAGATAGATGATAAATAGGTAGATGATGGATAATTGGTTATAGATACATAGATGATGATTGATTTATTCATTAATAGATGATACATAGACATGATGATGATGAACATAGATAATACAAAGAGATAGAGAGGCAGACAAAGAGAGAAATCATAGAGAGAGAGAGAGAGATGACACATAGATATAGATAATAGATGATTGATAGATAGATAGACAATTGACAGACAAATAGATGATAGATAGATATAGATGGCAGGTAGAGAATTTGTAGTTAGACACTGAATAGATAAATAGATAGATCAATAGATAATAGATAGAAATATGCAGAAAGTTATGAACAGGACACAAAGTGAGAAACTCAGAATTTAAAAAAGTAACATCAAGTCAACCAATCCAAGGAGAGTCAGAGAGAATAAAGCAATCCAAAAAGGGAAAACATATCTAGAGGTGGGGAAGTGAGGTCAGACACCTAGAGAGACAGAGAAGGTGGAAGGAGGAAATAGACATGAAGAGAGATGGGTGAAGGGTGAGAGAGAGCCAGAGAGCACTAGGCCATAGAGCAGGGGAGTGAGTTCTCAGCTCAGGTGGGAGGGGAGATGTGACAAGGAAGAACCTCCCTGAGGAAACTGCCTCTTCTCCTTCCAGGTCTATATGAGAAACCTTCTCTCTCAGCCCAGCCGGGCCCCACGGTTTGGGCAGGAGAGAGCGTGACCTTGTCCTGCAGCTCCCAGAGCTCCTATGACATGTACCATCTATCCAGGGAGGAGGGGGGCCGTGAACGTAGGCTCCCTGCAGGGCCCAAGGTCAACGGAACATTCCAGGCCGACTTTTCTCTGGGCCCTGCCACCCACGGAGGGACCTACAGATGCTTCGGCTCTTTCCGTGACTCTCCCTATGAGTGGTCAGATCCGAGTGACCCACTGCTTGTTTCCGTCACAGGTGAGGAAAGCCCATGCCTGTCCCATGTCCTATGATCCTAGAGCCTTAGCTGAGGAGCTTCCTGCTGATGATGGAGAGAAGCATGGACAGATGCAGAGAGAAGATGCAGCCTCGGTGTGAGGGAGGGATCAGGGCGCAGGATGGCAGACAGGGCACCTCCAAACCCTCCTGCACGGCCTGCATGGAGGCCTGCGGCCAGGGCTCCAGGCACCCAGGCAGATGGAGAAAGCGGTCAGGAGAGACCCAGAGAAGGGGAGACTGGGCTCAGTTTGGGGAGATCAGAGGTTCCCTCAGCCCCTCAACCTTACCCATTTCCCAGAAGCCCATCCTGGCCTCTCACCTACACAGAGATGTCATCACCAGCAACCCCTACACCCTTTTCTTTTTGTTTGAAAAAATATTTATTGAGGTTAAATATACCTATATAGCTTACCACCTTTAACATTTTTTTTTTTTTTTTGAGGCAGAGTCTAGCTCTTTCCCCTATGCTGGAGTGCAGTGGCACAATCTCAGCTCACTGCAACCTCTGCCTCCTGGGTTCAAGCGATTCTCCTGCCTCAGCCGCCTGAGTAACTGGTACTACAGGCATGCATCACCATGCCAGGCTACTTTTTGTATTTTTAGAGAGAGGGGGTTTCACCATGTTGGTTGAGATGGTCGCTAATTCCTGACCACGTGATCCACCCGCCTCAGCCTCCCAAAGTGCTGGGATTACAGGCATGAGCCACCACACCCGGCCACGTTTACCATTTTTAAGTGTAAGGTCTAGTGGTCATAAATACATACATATATATTTGTTTGTTTGTTTGTTTTATCCTCCACCCTTTTCTTCCTGGCCTCTGGTAGCCACCATTCTACTCTCTACCTTCATGAGATCCACCTTTTAGCTCCTGTATATGGATGAGAAATGAGAATCTTTGTAATGACTTCCAGTTCCATCCATGTGGCTGCAAATATCAGGATGTTATTCTTTCTATGGATGAGTAGTCTCCACTGTGTGAATGTACTACATTCTCTCTATCCATTCATCCACTGACGGGCAGGTAGGTTGACTCCACATCTTGGCTACTGTGAACCGTGCTGCACCAATCAGACGAGTGCAGATATCACTTCGATATATTGATTTACTTTCCTTTGGATATAAACCCAGTAGTGAAATTGCTGGATACTATGAAAGTTCTCTTTTTAGTTTTTTGTTTGTTGTTTTGTTTTTGTTTTTGTGACAGTTTCCCTCTGTTCCCAGGCTGGAGTACAAGTGATGTGATCTTGGCTCATTGCAACCTCCGCCTCCTGGGTTCAAATGATTTTCCTGCCTCAGCCTCCCTAGTAGCTGGGATTACAGGTGCACGCCACCATGCCTGGCTACTTTTTGGTTTTTTTAGTATAGATGCGGTTTCCCCATGTTGGCTGGGCTGCTCTCAAACTCATGACCTCAACTGAGGTGCCCGCCCCAGTCTCACAAAGTGCTGGGATTACAGGCATGATCCACCTCACCCAACCTCTTTTTAGTTCTTTAAAGGACTTCCACACTTTTCTCCATAATGGCTGTACTAATTTACACTCCTACCAACAGGCTACCAGGGTTCTCCTTTCTCTACACCTTGCCAGCATTTGTTTTGCCTGTCTTCCAGCTAAAAGCCATTTTATATTATTTTATTTTATTTTATTTTATTTTTGTTTTTATTTTATTTTATTTTGAGATGGATTTTCACTCTTTTCACCCAGGCTGGAGTGCAGTGGCACGATCTCGGCTCACCACAACCTCCACCTCCCAGGTTCAAGCAATTCTCCCGCCTCAGCCTCCCAAGTAGCTGGGATTACAGGCATGTGCCACCATGCCCGGCTACTTTTTGTATTTTTAGTAGAGACAGAGTTTCTCCATGTGGGTCATGCTGGTCTCAAACTCCCGACCTCAGGAGATTCGCCCACCTCGGGCTCTCAAAGTTCTAGGATGACAGATGTAAGCCACCATGCCCGGCCTAAAAGCCATGTTAATGGGGTGAGATGAAAACTCACTTCAATTTTAATTTGCATTTCTCTGATGATGAGTGATAACGAGCACTTTTTCATATGCGGGTAAATTTCATGTCTTTCGCTCCTTTTTCAATTAAATCATTTGTTTTATTGAGTTGTTTGAGCTTCTTATATTTCTAGTCATTAATCCCGTCTCAGATGCATAGTTTGCACATAGTTGCTCCCAGTCTGTGGGTTGTCTCTTCACTTTGTTGGTTTATCTTTAGCGGCGCAGAAGTTGCTGAGTTTGATGTAATCCCAATGGTCTATTTTTGCCTCGATTACTTCTGTTTTGAAGGTTTAAAACAAAATGTCTTCCTTCAGACAAATGTCATGGAGCATTTCCCCAATATTTTCTTCTACGTGTTTCATAGGTTCTGGACTTAGACTCACATCTTTAATCCATTTTCATTTGATTTTTCTGTATGGTGACAGGTAGAGGTGCAGTTTCATTCCTCTGCATGTAGATGTCCACATTTCCCTGCACTGTTTATTGAAAAGACTGTCCTTTCCTAATTGTGAGTTCTTGACACCTCTGTCAAAGTCCATTGGATGGGCTGGGCATGGTGGCTAACACCTGCAATTCCAGCACTTTGGGAGGCCGAGGCAGGTGGATCACCTGAGGCCAGGAGTTCAAGATCAGCCTGGCCAACATGGTGAAATATCATCTCCACTAAGTATATAAAAATTAGCTGAGCATGGTGGTCAGCACCTGTAATACCACTACTCAGGAGTTTGAGTCAAGAGAATTGATTGAACTCAGCAGGCTGAGGTTGCAGTGAACCGAGATTGCACCTCTGCACTCCAGCCTGGGTGACAGAACGAGATTCCATCCTAAAAGGAAAAAAAAAAAAAAACCATTGGATGTAAATTCATGGATTATATCTGTGTTCTTCATTCTGCTCCATTGTTCTATGTGCCTTTCTTCATGCCAACATCATGCTGTTTTGCTTACTATGACTCTGTAATATATTTTGAGATCAGGTAGTGTGATGCTCCTGTTTTCTCTTTATACCTTGAAGTCTCAAGACAGTGGGCGTCACATACAAAAATTATGGAAAAAAGAATCCCAGGACTCCCAGGGCCCAACATTAGATAACAGAGTGTTGGCCATGAACCAACCTCAAAGATTTCCTTTGAGTAGAGGACAGGCAGCCTCATTTCCTGACCTCTCTACTGTCTCGTGTTCTAGAAAACCCTTCAAATAGTTGGCCTTCACCCACTGAACCAAGCTCCAAAACCGGTGAGTACAGAACCCTCTTATATCTGCTTTTGGAAACTTGGAGAAGTGGAAGCCTTGGATTCAGGCATTGACTCAGCATCTCGCAGATCTGACATTGTGCGCCTGTCTTCCACCATCTCTGAACTCCAGATTCTCCAACAGCAAAAGGGATCTGGGCCCAACACAGGGCTCAGTGAAATCTCTTCATCTCTCATTTTATGGAGCTGAGACCTCCTACAAGCTAGAAGAATGATTGCCAATCTGACATCCTTCTCAGGAAAAATGCAATGTTTTTTCTGCCTGCATTCCTAACTGGAGGATAAATTCCTGGGGACTTGAGAGAGGGAAGGGAAGGAAACATCTGATGAGGGCGAGGTGTTTTAGAGAAGTTGCACTTGCCAAGGAATGAGCTCCTGTTGGTCATGAGGCAACCCTGGCTGACACAGCAGAGCAAGAGCCTTGCCGTAACAGAGAACAGAGCTCATGCACACACACTTCGGCTCACTGACTCATTCAGCCACAGCCCCATGCTCAGGCTGTGCAGTGTGGAACCTTTTCCTATTGTTGCCATAACAAATTTCCACAAGATTCATGGGTGAAAACAAAACGGTTTTTTAATTATCTTACAGTGCTGTAGCTCAAAGTATGAAGTACATCTCACTGGGCTAAAATCAAGGTGACAGCAAGGCTGCCTTCCCTCTGAAGGTTGCAGGCGAGAATCTGCTTCTCACTTGTCCCATCTTATAAAGGTTCCCAGTTCCTTGGCTCCTGATCCCCTTCCTCCTTCCTCAAAACCCACAAAGACTGATCACATCTCACATGGCATCACTCAGACCCTTCTTCCTTACCACACCTCTTTCTCTGAATGCTGCTCTCCCTTCTTCCCCTTCTTTTGAAAACTTGGGGATTCTATTGGGTTCACCAAGATGAAAATCCATCATAATCTTCCGGAAATCATTCAGGAGACCCTTGTTTTAAGTTCAGCTGATAAGCAACCATAATTCCATCTGCAATCTTCATTCCTCCTTTCCATGTAAAATAACATATTCACAAGCTATGGAGGCTAGGACAGGGACATTTTGGGGTGGGACAGCATTCTCCTGCCTTCCACAAACAGTGAACAAGATGCGTTTGGCCTCTGCTCTTGGGACACTGATATTGCGGATGGTTAAATGGGAGGGCAGAAAATGAATGCACAAGTGGACCAATAAATGAATGATCCATTGGGAAGCATCTGTGCATGAAATCTATTTGTTTGTTTGTTTGTTTGTTCATTTGTTTATTGAGACAGAGTCTCCCTCTGTCTTCCAGGCTACAGTGCAGTGTCACGATCTTGGCTCACTGCAACCTGCACCTCCTCGATCCAAGTGATTCTCCTGCCTCAGCCTCTCGAGTGGCTGGGATTACAGGCAACTGCCACCATGCCCAGCTAATTCATTTTGTATATTTTTTGTAGAGAGGATGTTTCACCATGTTGGCCAAGCTTGTCTGAAACTCCCAACCTCAAGTGATCCGACCGTCTCAGCATCCCAAAGTACTGGGATTACAGGCGTAAGCCACTGTGCCCAGCCAGAATTTAAAATAAATAATACATAATGCTGAGTGTATGATTTTGGGTGACAGAGAAGGTCTCACTAATCAGATATTTGTGACATTAATGAAAAACACGGATTGAACCCCTGAAAGATTGGCGGAAGGATTTTCCACACACAGCTGTCAGCCGTGAAGGCACAAAGGTGAAAACAATCTGATGTGGAAGAAAGAGGCTCTGCGTGAAATGCTGGGAATGAGATGGGGAGAATGACAAGACGACTGTGGAGAGACGGAGAGCACACTGGGTACACAGGAAACTAAGGAGGAACAAGGGGTGTGTGTTTGATACTCACAGCCATTGGATTCACCTCGGGGTAACCAGGAATCCGTACATGATTAATAGTGACTGACATGAAAATAAGGGAGGCCCAGGTGTGTAACTGGAATCTAGGAGACTGTGGAAAAGGCAATTCCCGCCCCACTGGTGAAATGTGGTGCTGATTTTGACACTAAGTGGATGAAGCAGATGGATATAAGATATGCTTGTGAGGTAGAATCATTGGCTGGAAAGGCTTGCTGGGTTTGATTTTCCTACTTGTTCAATCCTCGCTTAATTAAATTCTTTCTGAGATTTATTCATCCTACACATAAACCAATAACTGGCAAAGGAGTGACAGATATATGAGGGGTGGTGGAAATGAAGAGACCTATTATAGCATAATATACAAGTCTCTGAGCAGTGGCTCACGCTTGTAACCCAGCACTGCAGGAGGCCAAGGCCGGTGGATTCCATGAAGTCAGGAGTTCCAGACCAGCCTGGCCAACATGGTGAAACCCTATCTCTACTAAAAATACAAAAATTAGCCGAGCATGCTGGTGCATCTCTGTAATCCCAGCTCCTACTCTGGAGGATGAAGCAGGAGAATGACTTCAACCCAGGAGGTGGAGGTTGCAGTGAGTGGAGATCGCATCACTGCACACCAGCCTGGGCAACACAAGGAGACTCCATCTCAAAAAATAAAAATAAGAAATGCATAAATATAATATAACACACACGAATGACAAAGGCACCTGAATTCCAATCATCATTTTTCTATTTCTCTATAATTACTTCTTTGATTCTTTATCTTATCCATTAGGCAATGAGCCTAAAACCTCTTCCCTATTTGGCTGTCTGTGAGTATGAGATCACATAGAAAATGTGAAAGCTCGCTGAATCCTCCAGCACAGATCCTGGAATAGAGAAAGTGCTCTGATCATCGCAACAAAAAACTTGCCCTCTCACCCAAATCCCCCACCTCACCCCTACTTCCAATCACCTGTGGAGATTCAGATAGGCCATGGGGAGGTAAACATTAATACTCCTTGGAGTGAGTCCAGATCTTGGAATCAGAGATCAGTGCCAGCACTAGCTCCTGCTCCCCTTTCCTACTAATTCACAGGAGGACAGGTGGTATTGAAGCAATAGATGGCCGAGGGTGTGGTCCTTCCCCCAGCCTCTCGGGTAGAACAGCAGCCTAACATGTGTCTCCCGAGATCACAAAGAATAGCACGTTTCACATGGGCTTCAACACTATTTCCTGGCCTTTTGACTTAAGAGAATTCTACTTCGCTTTTTTTATCTTGATTTCACTTTTGTTTCCTTTTCTTGGAGAATGCAAATTGTTTGACTCAAGAATGCTGTGGATGTAGAAATCCTAAAGCACATTCACTGTGCATCATTCCCAGTCCAGTCTTCCCAGAGAAGACTCTAAACACCTCCTGTACTGCACCTGGGCCTATGCCAATTCCTATCACTCACCGTCACTCCAGGGAGACAGAACACACAGAGAATACGTTACATAGGCAGGTTCATTACTAACAGATAAGCAGCGAGTGACAGCAGCAGCCTACATTTCAATGTGAGCCAGTCCCTCAAGGCTCAGAAAAGCTGCTCGGGACATATGGAGTCATCCCATTTGCAGTGTAGCTGGGGGAAGCCAGAAAGCAGCCCAGCCTGGGTTTTGTACCCTGGAGCCACAGGAAGCACTCAGCTAAAGCACTGCATGACGTCCTCCTCCAGGAAGAACAGGAAGACAGCCCAGGCTGTTCTGAGACATTCCTCCTGATCTCAGGACGTTGCTGTCTTAGTCCATTTTTGTTGCTCTAAAGGAACACTTGAGCCTGGGTAACTTCTAAAGAAAAGAGATTGGTTTGCCTCACCGTTCTGCAGGCTGTACTGGAAGCATGGCACCAGCATCTATTTCTTGTGATGGCCTCAGGCTGCTCCCACTCTGACAGAAGGGAAGGAGGGTCTGTCTGTGCAGAGACCACAGAGATCACACATCAAGAGAGGGAGCAAGGGGGAGGGGGAGCGATGGAGCTTCCAAGCTCTTTTTAACAACCAGCTCTCCAAGAACTAATAGAGGGGGAACTTGCTAACCCCGTCTCCTTGGGACAGCATTGATCTGTTCATGATGGATCCACCTCCATGACCCAAACACCTCTGAAGAGGCCCAACCTCCCACAATGGGGATGAAATTTCAATGTGAGGTTTGAAGGGGTCAAACATCTCAACTAAAGTAGTTGTATCCTCAGCACTTTCTATGGTTACTATGAGAGCTATAACTGAGAAAGCAGGAGGAAGCTAGGTCTCCCGCCATCTGGGTGCTTGTCCTAAACAGACGTTGTATGTGGTTACCTGTCAATCAAGAAATGCGAGACAATTCATAAAGAGGAACTGCTATGATCAGCTTCTTATTGGTGTCTCCTCTTCTTCCAGGTAACCCCAGACACCTACATGTTCTGATTGGGACGTCAGTGGTCAAAATCCCTTTCACCATCCTCCTCTTCTTCCTCCTTCATCGCTGGTGCTCCGACAAAAAAAGTAAGTCTCACGAAGCAGAGGCCAGAGAGCTGAGGGCCATGTGGGGAAACAGGATGGGAACACTCAGGTGTGTGTTCCTCACAGGTAGGATGGTCCCTGGCCCAAGGCAGCAGCCACAGAGGCAGGACTTTCTAGAGAGAGCACCAGACACCCTGCCCCTGCCTTCAGCTCACAGACCATTGCCTGACTCTGAACTGTATCCTCACGTCCCCTGCAGCCACTCACATCCAGAAGAAGGTTCCATGACAGGCAGAAAGTGGGAGACAGATCAATGGGATGGGAACTCAGAGCTATTCATGGGATGGGTCCTTGAGCTCAGAGAGATAGAATGTCTGAGTCTGCTGTTGGCAACTGAGGGACCTCAGGCACCTATGGCCTCCCCCTGTGTGTTGGTATCTGCTTATGAAATGAGGACCTGGAAGTGCCCTCCGAGCTGTTTTGTTGACTTCTGTCTCCTACAGATGCTGCTGTAATGGACCAAGAGCCTGCAGGGAACAGAACAGTGAACAGGGAGGTAGGTGCTCCTCGGCCCAGCCTCGTGGCTAGTCTTATTCCCAAAGAGTCCTGGAAAATGTGAGCACCCTCCCTCACTCAGCATTTCCCTCTCTCCAGGACTCTGATGAACAAGACCCTCAGGAGGTGACATACGCACAGTTGAATCACTGCGTTTTCACACAGAGAAAAATCAATCCCCCTTCTCAGAGGCCCAAGACACCCCCAACAGATACCAGCGTGTACATGGAACTTCCAAATGCTGAGCCCAGATCCAAAGTTGTCTCCTGCCCATGAGCACCACAGTCAGGCCTTGATGGGATCTTCTGGGGAGACAACAGCCCTGTCTCAAAACCGGGTTGCCAGCTCCCATGTACTAGCAGCTGGAATCTGAAGGCATCAGTCTTCATCTTAGGGCATCGCTCTTCCTCACACCACGAATCTCAACATGCCTCTCTCTTGCTTACAAATGTCTAAGGTCCCTACCGCCTGCTGGAGAGAAAACACACTCCTTTGCTTAGCCCACAATTCTCCATTTCACTTGACCCCTGCCCACCTCTCCAACCTAACTGGCTTACCTCCTAGTCTACCTAAGGCTGTGATCACACTGAGGAACTCACAATTCCAAACATACAAGAGGCTCCCTCTTAACACGGCACTTAGGCACGTGCTGTTCCACCTTCCCTCATGCTGTTCCACCTCCCCTCAGACTATCTTTCAGCCTTCTGTCAGCAGTAAAACTTATACATTTTTTTAAATAATTTCAATGTAGTTTTCCCTCCTTCAAATAAACATGTCTGCCCTCATGGTTTCGGTAATGGGACTCTTTTCTTGCCTAAGGCTCCCGGTGTTATCAGTACTATGTCCATGTAACCCCATCTGTTCTCCACTGGGTTCTCACCCCTGGACTCTGAGCTTCTGGAAGCAGGGTGGAGCCTGATTGGTCTCTGAGACTCCAATTTCCATCCAAAGATGCAGCACACAGGAGGTTCCAAGGATCGTGAATCAGATGAACAAGTCATATTCTTACTCCCTGCAGACCTGCAAAGATGGCAGAGTCATTCCATGATGAAACATTTGTAGAGTCATAAGCCCTGTTAGTCTCATCTCCACAGGGACACACATCAACACATCATCTTTCATAATATAAATATACAGTCACTCCTCCATATCTGTGGGGTTTACAGGTGTTTATTGAACCAACAATAAATAAAAAATATTTTGAGGAAAAAATCCCCGAAGTTTCAAAAAGCAAAAAACTATGTTGAATCGACACAAATTGAGTGGCGTGTAGGCTGTGTCAGGAATTATAAGTAATCAAGAGATGATTTCATGTATACAGGAGGATGTGCATGGGTTCTATGCAATTGCTATGCTATTTTTTTTTTTTTTTTGAGACAGTCTCACTCTCTCACCCAGGCTGGAGTGCAGTGGCACGATCTCAGCTCACTGCAACCTCCGCCTCCCAGGTTCAAGCGATTCTCTTCCCTCAGCCTCCCCAGTAGCCTCCCCTAGGATTACAGGCACGTGCCACCATGCACAGATAAATTTTTTTTTTTTTGTATTTTTAGTAGAGATGGGGTTTCAGAATGTTGGACGGGCTGGTCTTGAACTCCTGACCTTGTGATCTACCCAACTCAGCCTCCCAAAGTGCTGGGATTACAGGCATGAGCCACGGTGCCCAGCTTCACTATGCCATTTCATGCAAGAGGCTTGAGCATCTGCAGATTTTGGTATCTGAATGGGGATCCTGGAACCAATCACCCAGGGATAGTGAAGGACCACGGTATATAATTTTTATTTGTCAATCTTAAAAATAAAGCATAAAAAATTTACAACAACAAGATAAAAAATAAGAAGCGTTTTTAAAGTGTGAGGATAAGTTTAGATTTATTTTTTCCTACGTGTAACCCTATGGTCCTGTGTTATTTTTTGAGAAAATATTCTATTCCACCTTAAACTACATGGCAGCCTTTGTCAACTATAAAGGGACTGTGTATCCACAGATGTATTTTAGACACACTTTTCTGTCCAGTGGTTCTCTGTATCCCCTCTCATGAGGATGCTGCATTTTATATAAACTTACAGAACCCCTTAAAATTTGGTAACCTCAGTCCTCTGATTTGTTATTATAGGTTATTTAGTTTGCTTTTTTTTTTTTTTCTTGAGACACACTCTTCCTCTGTCACCCAAGCTGGAGTTCAGTGGCTCGAGCTCAGCTCAATGCAACCTCCGCCTCCCAGGTTCAAGCAGTTCTCGTGCCTCTGGTTTAGTACTAGAAACTCAAGCAGGAAAATTAGAATGGCTTTTTGTCACAATTACTCTGATAATGTTAATAATACCTCTTAGATATTTTGCACATTACACATGAAGAAGAGTTTGAATCTCAGATAAAAACAAAAATTCATCAAAAGTCTTTAATGAAAGCACAGAATTCAATCATCTCGTGTGTGAGAGTTTGGATCTGAGACGTCTTTTGAGTCTGGTCATAGTGAAGGACGCAAGGTGTCAATTCTAGTGAGAACAATTTCCAGGAAGCCATGTTCCGCTCTTGAGCGAGCACCCACTGGGCCTCATGCAAGGTAGAAAGAGCCTGCGTACGTCACCCTCCCATGATGTGGTCAGCATGTAAACTGCATGGGCAGGGCGCCAAAAAACATCCTGTGCGCTGCTGAGCTGAGCTGGGGCGCGGCCGCCTGTCTGCACCGGCAGCACCATATCGCTCATGGTCGTCAGCATGGCGTGTGTTGGTGAGTCCTGGAAGGGAATCGAGGGAGGGAGTGCGGGGATGGAGATCTGGGCCTAGAGGTAAAGATCTGGGCCTGGAGTGGAGATATGGGTCTGATGTGGAGATATGGGCCTGGAGTGGAGATATGGGCCTGGAGTGGAGATCTGGGCCAGGAAGTGTTGATCTGGGCCTGGAGTGGAGATCTGGGCCAGGAAGTGTTGATCTGGGCCTGGAGCCTGGGTCTCTCCACAGCCGAGAGCCCTGTTCTTGGCAGCAGGTAGGCAGGGAGGCTAAGTTTACCTTCAGCCAATCAGGGGCCTGGCTACCAAGACTCACAGCCCAGTCGGGGCAGCAAGGGAGGCCTGGTTTGCCTGCAGGTGGATGGTCCATCATGATCTTTCTTTCCAGGGTTCTTCTTGCTGCAGGGGTCCTGGCCACACATGGGTGAGTCCTTCTCCAAACCTTAGGTTGTCATCTCCCCACATAAGAGGATTTTCCTGAAACAGGAGGGAAGCCCGGTGGGGGATTTTCTTATAAACAAGGATGACGAGACCCTGGGGTGCTCAGCCCACAGTTCCGACCTTGCCCTCCCCAGCCTTCCTTTCCCTGGGCTGAGTCAGGTTCTGTGGGAACCCGGGAGGGTAGACTGGGGTCCTCCAAGCTGTGCTGTGCGGCGGGGATGTGGTGTCACTGGCAGAGGCAGGGAGCAAAGCAGTGCTAGGAACAGCAGGCCTCTGAGGACAAAGGTGTAACTCACACCCTCCAGCGTTTCCATGACGGTAGGGGCTGCAGTGTGGCTGCTGTCATTCTACCTAAGAGGTGGGGGAACCCCAGCCATGGCCCTGACATTCCAAATCCTCTGATGGGGGCTCAGTTGTGTATTGTGGTTCACACATTGGCTGCTATTCCATTCACAAAGGACATGCCCTCGACTCCATGTCTATTTGTGTTGTTTTACGTGAGTAATCTTGCACTATTAAAATCTAGTAAGAGTCGCTTATTCAGCACCTGCTCAAAGTTCTCAGCTGACACTTTTGTTGCAGGGAGACGCCATGTCTATGCGGGATGGGTCCTTCCTGTAGCCCTGGGCACCCAGGTGTGGTAGGAGCCTTAGAAAGTGGAAATAGGAGAATCTTCTGAGCACAAGGAGGGAGGGGCGGCTCCACATCTTCCTGTCTAAGGCGGCGCCTCCTTCTCCCCAAGGTGGTCAGGACAAGCCCTTCCTCTCTGCCTGGCCCAGCGCTGTGGTGTCTGAAGGAGAATATGTGACTCTTCAGTGTCGCTCTCGTCTTGGGTTTAACGAATTCAGTCTGTCCAAAGAAGACGGGATGCCTGTCCCTGAGCTCTACAACAGAGTATTCCGGAACAGCCTTTTCATGGGCCCTGTGACCCCAGCACATGCAGGGACCTACAGATGTCGGGGTTCACACCCACACTTCCTCACTGGGTGGTCGGCACCCAGCAACCCCCTGGTGATCATGGTCACAGGTAAGAGGGCTCCTGTCTGGGATTTTCCTTGTCCCACCTCCTGAGTCCCAGAGCTTCTGGTGGGGGTGTCCACCAGCGTCCCATCATCCAGACCCTAACTGTATTTGGGGTAAAGGGGGATTGAATGCAGGGAAATGGCTGCTGTGGTGGGAAGAATAATTGTCCCCAGTGATGACTACATTCTAATCCCTGGAGTCTGTGACTATTTATGTTATAAGGGAAGGGACAGAAGGGGAAGATGGAGCTCAGGTTGTTGATTAGTTGACCTTGAGATGGGGAGATGGCCTCGACTGTCCTGCTGGGCTCAGTGTAATCACAAGTGTCCACATGAAAGGAGGAGGAAGAGGGGAGTGGGGATTAGAGTAGCGTAATGGGAGACTCCATCAGCTTTGAAGGTGGAGGAAGGCCATGAGCCATGAATGCAGGTGGCCTATAGAGGCTGGAAAAGTCAAGGAACTGATTCTCCTGTGTCTCCAGAGGGAACACAGCCCTGCAGATGCCTTGATTTTAGCCCAGGAAAAACAGGGTCCGATTTCTGTCTCCAGAATTGGAAGGGGTCAGTGTGCTCTCTCCTGCTGCCATGCTTCTGATAATTTTCTACAGCAGCAACAGGAAACCAACACTGGAACCCACGTCAAGGACAAGTTAAGAAAGGACACAAGGATAGCCAGGCATGGTGGCAGGTGCATGTAATCCTAGCGACTCGGGAGGCTGAGGGCAGGAGAATCACTTGAACCCAGGAGGCAGACGTTGCAGTGAGCCTAGACCACACCACTTCACTCCAGCCTGGGCGAAGGAGTGAGACTCTGTCTCTAAAATTAATTAATTAATTAAAGAAACCAAACAAGGAGAAGGTTGGCTACACCGAGATCAGCAAGGGTGGGATTATGATGCCACCACCAGGCTCCATCCACATAGGGAGGGGTTGATACTCCTCCAACCAGCACCAGTAGCCAGCCTATGGAAGCTGGCACAGGCATGGCAACAGTGGCTCCCAGTCCCCACCAGGAACAGGGTGTGTGGACACTGGTGCCTGCCTTACTGATCAGTTCATACCTCCTGCCAAGGATTCCAATTCGTCCAAAACAGATTGAACCAGGCTGCTAAGAGCCGGGACGTGCAGCCTATCCTGGTTCCTCTTCCACCCCCACATCGACAGCAGGAAAGACATTAGAGTGAAATAGGTACAACAGCCCAAGAGATGAGGCTGAGCCCAGCAGCAAGGGAATCAGAGGCTACTAGAGACAGAGGGACAGAGAAGAGGTAGGGAGACAGATGGAAGGACCTGCACCAGGAGTTATGGGCACAGAAAAGAACATGAAGACACAGAGAGGAAGGAGAGGGATAAGACACCAGCGAGGGGAAGCCTCACTCATTCCAGGTGCCATGGATGGGATGATAAAGAGAGACACCTTCTAAATTCACAAACTGTCTTCCTAGGAGTCCACAGAAAACCTTCCCTCCTGGCCCACCCAGGTCGCCTGGTGAAATCAGAAGAGACAGTCATCCTGCAATGTTGGTCAGATGTCATGTTTGAGCACTTCCTTCTGCACAGAAAGGGGATGTTTAACGACACTTTGAGCCTCACTGGAGAGCACCATGATGGGGTCTCCAAGGCCAACTTCTCCATCGGTCCCATGACGGAAGACCTGGCAGGGACCTACAGATGCTACGGTTCTGTTCCTCACTCCCCCTATCAGTTGTCGGCTCCCAGTGACCCTCTGGACATCGTGATCACAGGTGAGAGTGTCCAGACATTCTTCTCATTGTCATTGGGATGCAGAGTGAAATGATCCACGACTTGGAGGCCCAGGTGGTTGTAAGGAAGATGAGCTTGGTATTCTTATGGAGAGAGACTGACTTGGTGAGGTCTGTACCAACAGAGACAGAGAAACAGGAGACACAAGTACAGACCAGGTGTCATAACAGAGGACAGATACTGAGAGTTAGAAAAGAAAGAAAGAGTTAAAGGAGACAGACAGACAGACATGTCCCAGAGAGAGGTGTCCGTCCATGCTGACTTTGCTCACAGACCTGGCACAGGTTAGAAGTTTCATTTCTGTTTTACCTCCACAAAGTGTTCTCTACCAGGAAAACCCAAGGACACCCATATTTCTGACCTGAGTTGTGTCCTGTGGCCTCAGGCTTTCTGGCACCTACAGATGCCGTGTTTATTCTGACACCTCTGCCTTCCATGAAATGGAGAGTAATCGTCCCAGGATATCATGGCCCCAGAACGCCAACCCCTGTATGCTGTGTGAACTTGCAGTCCCCAGACTAGATTCTGAGGCTCACATTCCAAATAACCCCACATATGATAGGATCACTGAGAGACACAGAGAGAAATCAGGGACACCAAAAAGCAAAGACATAAACACACAGAGAAAGAGCCAGAGGAAGGAGATTGAGAGACTCACAGACACATAAAGAGAGAGAAAAGAGGGCAGAGAAATGGAGACAATGATGGAAGAGAGCAGAGAAAAGCACTAAAATTAGAGTCTTGAGGGAGAGGCACAAGGACATAGAAAGATAGAGATGTGGGGATGAATTGCAGAGATTCCAAAGAGAACTAGAGAGACTGAGAGGCAGAGCGAGACAGATGATAGATGGATAGATACAGATAGATGGTAAATAGGTAGATGATAAATAATAGGTTATAGATACATAGATGATGATTGATTGATTCATTAATAGATGATACATAGACATCATGAAGATGAAGATAGATATATAGATAATACATAGAGATAGAGAGGCAGAAAAAGAGAGAAATCATAGAGAGAGACAGATGATACATAGATATAGATAATAGATGATTGATGGATAGATAGACGATGGATAAATAGATGATATATAGATATAGATGGCAGGTAGAGAATTTGTAGTTAGACACTGAATAGATAAATAGATAGATCAATAGATAATAGATAGAAATATGCAGAAAGTTATGAACAGGACACAAAGTGAGAAACTCAGAATTTAAAAAAGTAACATCAAGTCAACCAATCCAAGGAGAGTCAGAGAGAATAAAACAATCCAAAAAGGGAAAACATATCTAGAGGTGGGGAAGTGAGGTCAGAGACCTAGAGAGACAGAGAAGGTGGAAGGAGGAAATAGACATGAAGAGAGATGAGTGGAGGGTGAGAGAGAGAGAGAGCATTAGGCCATAGAGCAGGGGACTGAGTTCTCAGCTCAGGTGGGAGGGGAGCTGTGACAAGGAAGAACCTCCCTGAGGAAACTGCCTCTTCTCCTTCCAGGTCTATATGAGAAACCTTCTCTCTCAGCCCAGCCGGGCCCCACGGTTCTGGCAGGAGAGAATGTGACCTTGTCCTGCAGCTCCCGGAGCTCCTATGACATGTACCATCTATCCAGGGAGGGGGAGGCCCATGAACATAGGCTCCCTGCAGTGACCAAGGTCAACGGAACATTCCAGGCTGACTTTCCGCTGGGCCCTGCCACCCAGGGAGGGACCTACAGATGCTTCGGCTCTTTCCGTGTATCTCCCTACGAGTGGTCAAACTCGAGTGACCCACTGCTTGTTTCTGTCACAGGTGAGGAAAGCCCATGCCTGTCCTATGTCTTATGATCCTAGAGCCTTAGCTGAGGAACTTCCTGCTGATGATGGAGAGAAGCGTGGACAGATGCAGAGAGAAGATGAAGCCTGCATGTGAGGGAGGGATCAGGGCACAGGATGGCAGACAGGGCACCTCCAAACCCTCCTGCACGGCCTGCATGGAGGCCCGCGGCCAGGGCTCCAGGCACCCAGGCAGATGGAGAAAGCGGTCAGGAGACACCCAGAGGAGGGAGACTGGGCTAAGTTTGGGGACATCAGAGGTTCCCTCAGCCCCTTAACCTTACCCATTTCCCAGAAGCCCTTCCTGGCCTCTCATCCACACAGAGATGTCATCACCAGCAACCCCTACACCCTTTTCTTTTTGTTTGAAAAAATATTTATTGAGGTTGAATATACCTATATCGTTTACCACCTTTAACTTTTTTTTTTTTTTTGAGGCAGAGTCTAGCTCTGTCCCCTATGCTGGAACGCAGTGGCACAATCTCAGTTCACTGCAACCTCAACCTCCTGGGTTCAAGCGATTCTCCTGCCTCAGCCACCTGAGTAGCTGGTACTACAGGCGCGCACCACCATGCCAGGCTACTTTTTGTATTTTTAGTAGAGAGGGGGTTTCACCATGTTGGTCGAGATGGTCTCGAACTCCTGACCATGTGATCCACCCCCATCGGCCTCCCAAAGTGCTGGGCTTACAGGCATGAGTCACCACGCCCAGCCACATTTACCATTTTTAAGTGTAAAGTCTAGTGGTCATAAATACATATATATATATATATATATATATATATATATATATATATATTTTTTTTTTTTTTTTTTTTTTTTTTTACCCTCTACCCTTTTCTTCCTGGCCTCTGGTAGCCACCATTCTACTCTCTACCTTCATGAGATCCACCTTTTAGCTCCTGTATATGGATGAGAAATGAGAATCTTTGTAATGACTTCCAGTTCCATCCATGTGGCTGCAAATATCAGGATGTTATTCTTTCTATGGATGAGTAGTCTCCACTGTGCGAATGTACTACATTCTCTCTATCCATTCATCCACTGATGGGCAGGTAGGTTGACTCCACATCTTGGCTACTGTGAACAGTGCTGCACCAATCATACGAGTGCAGATATCACTTCGATATATTGATTTACTTTCCTTTGGATATAAACCCAGTAGTGAAATTGCTGGATACTATGAAAGTTCTCTTTTTATTTTTTTGTTTGTTGTTTTGTTTTTGTTTTTGAGACAGTTTCCCTCTGTGCCCAGGCTGGAGTACAAGTGATGTGATCTTGGCTCATTGCAACCTCCGCCTCCTGGGTTCAAATGATTTTCCTGCCTCAGCCTCCCTAGTAGCTGGGATTACAGGTGCACGCCACCATGCCTGGCTACTTTTTGGTTTTTTTAGTATAGATGGGGTTTCCCCATGTTGGCTGGGCTGCTCTCAAACTCATGACCTCAACTGAGGTGCCCGCCTCGGTCTCCCAAAGTGCCGGGATTACAGGCATGATCCACCTCATCCAACCTCTTTTTAGTTCTTTAAAGGACTTCCACACTTTTCTCCGTAATGGCTGTACTAATTTACACTCCTACCAACAGGGTACCAGGGTTGTCCTTTCTCTACCACTTTGGCAGCATTTGTTTTGCCTGTCTTGCAGCTAAAAGCCATTTTATTTTATTTCATTTTATTTTGAGATGGAGTTTCGCTCTTGTCACCCAGGCTGGAGTGCAGTGGCGCGATCTCGGCTCACCGCAACCTCCACCTCCCAGGTTCAAGCGATTTTCCTGCCTCAGCCTCCCAAGTCGCTGGAATTACAGGCACACGCCACCACGCCCGGATAATTTTTGTGTTTTTAGTAGAGACAGTGTTTCTCCATGTGGGTCAGGCTGGTCTCAAACTCCCGACCTCAGGAGATTCGCCCACCTCGGGCTCTCAAAGTTCTAGGATGACAGACGTGAGCCACCACGCCCAGCCTAAAAGCCATGTTAATGGGATGAGATGAAAACTCACTTCAATTTTAATTTGCATTTCTCTGATGATGAGTGATACTGAGCACTTTTTCATATGCGGGGAAATTTCATGTCTTTTGCTCCTTTTTCAATTAAATCATTTGTTTTATTGAGTTGTTTGAGCTTCTTATATTTCTAGTTATTAATCCCGTCTCAGATGCATAGTTTGCACATATTTGCTCCCAATCTGTGGGTTGTCTCTTCACTTTGTTGGTTTATTTTTAGCGGTGCATAAGTTGCTTAGTTTGAGGTAATCCCAATGGTCTATTTTTGCTTCGATTACTTGTGTTTTGAAGGTTTAAAACAAAATGTCTTCCTTCAGACAAATGTCGTGGAGCATTTCCCCAATATTTTCTTCTACGTGTTTCATAGGTTCAGGCCTTTGACTCACATCTTTAATCCATTTTCATTTGATTTTTGTGTATGGTGACAGGTAGAGGTGCAGTTTCATTCTTCTGCATGTAGATGTCCAGGTTTCCCGGCACTGTTTATTGAAAAGACTGTCTTTTCCTGATTGTAAGTTCTTGGCACCTTTGTCAAAGTCCACTGGATGGGCTGGGCATGGTGGCTAACACCTGCAATTCCAGCACTTTAGGAAGCCGAGGCAGGTGGATCGCCTGAGGCCAGGAGTTCAAGATCAGCCTGGCCAACATGGTGAAACATCATCTCTACTAAAAATACAAAAATTAGCTGAGCATGGTGGTCAGCACCTGTAATACCACTACTCAGGAGTTTGAGGCAAGAGAATTGATTGAACCCAGGAGGCTGAGGTTGCAGTGAACCAAGATTGCACCTCTGCCCTCCAGCCTGGGTGACAGAGTGAAACTCCACCTCAAAAGAAAAAATCAAAAAACATTGGATGTAAATGCATGGATTATATCTGTGTTCTTCATTCTGCTCCATTGTTCTATGTGCCTTTCTTTATGCCAACATCATGCTGTTTTGCTTACTACAGCTCTGTAACATATTTTGAGATCAGGTACTGTGATGCTCCTGTTTTCTCTTTATACCTTGAAGTCTCAAGACAGTGGGTGTCACATACAAAAATTACGGAAAAAAGGATCCCAGGACTCCCAGGGCACAATATTAGATAACAGAGTGTTGGCCGTGAACCAACCTCAAAGATTTCCATTGAGTAGAGGACAGGCAGCCTCATTTCCTCACCTCTCTCCTGTCTCATGTTCTAGGAAACCCTTCAAATAGTTGGCCTTCACCCACTGAACCAAGCACCAAAACCGGTGAGTACAGAACCCTCTTATATCCGCTTTTGGAAACCTGGGGAGGTGGAAACCTTGGATTCAGGCGTTGACTCAGCATCTCACAGCTCTGACATTGTGCGCCTGTCTTCTACCATCTCTGAACTCCAGATACCCCAACAGCGAAAGGGATCTGGGCCCAACACAGGGCTCAGTGAAATCTCTTAATCTCTCATTTTATGGAGCTGAGACCTCCTACAAGCTAGAAGAATGATTGCCAATCTGACATCCTTCTCAGGAAAAATGCAATGTTTGTTCTGCCTGCATTCCTAACTGGAGGATAAATTCCTGGGGGCTTGAGAGAGGGAAGGGAAGGGAACATCTGATGAGGGCGAGGTGTTTTAGAGAAGTTCCACTTGCCCAGGAATGAATTACTGTTGGTCATGAAGCAACCCTGGCTGACTCAGCAGAGCAAGAGCCTTGCCGTAACAGAGAACAGAGCTCATGCACGCACACTTCGACTCACTGACTTATTCAGCCATGGCCCCATGCTCAGGCTGTGCAGTGTGGAAGCTTTTCCTCTTGTTGCCATAACAAATTTCCACAAGATTCATGGGTGAAAACAAAACGGTTATTTAATTATCTTACACAGCTGTAGCTCAAAGTATGAAGCGCATGTCACTGGGCTAAAATCAAGGTGACAGCAAGGCTGCCTTCCCTCTGAAGGTTGCAGGCGAGAATCTGCTTCTCACTTGTCCCAGTTTCTAAAGGTTCCCAGTTCCTTGGCTCCTGGTCCCCTTCCTCCTTCCTCAAAGCCCACAAAGACTGATCACATCTCACATGGCATCACTCAGACCCTTCTTCCTTACCACACCTCTTTCTCTGAATGCTGCTCTCCCTTCTTCCCCTTCTTTTGAAAACTTGGGGATTCTATTGGGTTCACCAAGATGAAAATCCATCATAATCTCCCGGAAGTCATCCAGGATACCCTTGTTTTAAGTTCAGCTGATTAGCAACTGTAGTTCCATCTGCAATCTTCATTCCTCCTTTCCATGTAAAATAACATATTCACAAGCTATAGAGGCTAGGACAGGGACATTTTGGGGTGGGACAGCATTCTTCTGCCTTCCACAAACAGTGAACAAGATGCATTTGGTCTCTGCTCTTGGGACACTGATATTGCAGATGGTTAAACGGGAGGGCAGAAAATGAATGCACAAGTGAACCAATAAATGAATGATCCATTGGGAAGCATTTGTGCATGAAATCTATTTGTTTGTTTGTTCATTTGTTTATTCAGACAGAGTCTCCCTCTGTCTTCCAGGCTACAGTGCAGTGTCACAATCTTGGCTCACTGCAACCTGCGTCTCCTGGATTCAAGTGACTCTCTTGCCTCAGCCTCTCGAGTAGCTGGGATTACAGGCAACTGCCACCATGCCCGGCTAATTCTTTTTGTATATTTTTTGTAGGGAGGATGTTTCACCATGTTGGCCAAGCTTGTCTGAAACTCCCAACCTCAAGTGATCCAACCATCTCAGCATCCCAAAGTACTGGGATTACAGGCGTGAGCCACTGTGCCCAGCCAGAATTCAAAATCAATAATAGATAATGCTGAGTGTATGATTTTGGGTGACAGAGAAGGTCTCATTAATCAGATATTTGTGACATTAATGAAAAACACCGATTGAACCCCTGAAAGATTGGCGGAAGGATTTTCCACACACAGCTGTCAGCCGTGAAGGCACAAAGGTGAAAACAATCTGATGTGGAAGGAAGAGGCTCTGCCTGAAATGCTGGGAATGAGATGGGGAGAATGACAAGACGACTGTGGAGAGACGGAGAGCACACTGGGTACACAGGAAACTAAGGAGGAACAAGGAGTGTGTGTTTGATACTCACAGCCGTTGGATTCACCTCGGGGTAACCAGGAATCCCTACATGATTAATAGTGACTGACATGAAAATAAGGGAGGCCCATGTGCATAACTAGAATCCAGGAGACTGTGGAAAAGGCAATTCCTACCCCACTGGTGAAATGTGGTGCTGATTTAGTCCCTAAGTGGATGAAGCAGATGGATATAAGATAGGCTTGTGAGGTAGAATCACTTGCAGGGAGGGCTTGCAGGATTTGATTTTCCTAGTTGTTTAATCCTCGCTTAATTAATTTCTTTATGAGATTTATTCATCCTACACATAAACCAATACCTGGCAAAGGAGTGACAGATATATGAGGGGTGGTGGAAATGAAGGGATCTATTATAGCATAGTATACAAGTCTGTGAATGGTGGCTCACGCCTGTAACCCAGCACTGCAGGAGGCCAAGGCGGGTGGATTCCATGAAGTCAGAAGTTCGAGACCAGCCTGACCAACACGGTGGAACCCTATCTCTACTAAAAATACAAAAATTAGCCGAGCATGCTGTTGCATCCCTGTAATCCCAGCTCCTACTCTGGAGGATGAAGCAGGAGAATGACTTCAACCCAGGAGGTGGAGGTTGCAGTGAGTGGAGATTGCATCACTGCACTCCAGCCTGGGTGACACAAGGAGACTCCATCTCAAAAAATAAAAATAAGAAATGCATAAATATAATAAAACACACGCGAATGACAAAGGCACCTGAATTCCAATCATCATTTTTCTATTTGTCTATAATTACTTCTTTGATCCTTTATCTTATCCGTTAGGCAATCAGCCTAAAACCTCTTCCCTATTTGGCTTTCTGTGAGCATGAGATCGTATAAAAAAAGTGAAAGCCCGCTGAATCCTCCAGCACAGATCCTGGAATAGACAAAGTGCTCTGTTCATCACAAAAAAAAATGCCCTCTCACCCAAATCCCCACATCACCCCTACTTCCAATCACCTGTGGAGATTCAGATAGGCCATGGGGAGGTAAACAATACTCCTTGGTGTGAGTCCAGATCTTGGAATCAGAGATCAGTGCCAGCACTAGCTCCTGCTCCCCTTTCCTACTAATTCACAGGAGGACAGGAGGTATTGAAGCAATAGATGGCCGAGGGGGTGGTCCTTCCCCCAGCCTCTCGGGTAGAACAGCAGCCTAACATGTGTCTCCTGAGATCACAAAGAGTAGCACGTTTCACACGGGCTTCAGCACTATTTCCTGGCTGTTTGACACAAGAGAATCCTACTTCGCTTTTTTTTATCTTGATTTCACTTTTGTTTCCTTTTCTTGGAGAATGCAAGTTGTTTGACTCAAGAATGCTGTGGATGTAGAAATCCTAAAGCACATTTGCTGTGTATCAATCCCAGTGCAGTCTTCCCAGAGAAGACTCTAAACACCTCCTGGACTGCACCTGGGCCTATGCCAATTCCTATCACTCACCGTCACTCCAGGGAGACAGAACACACAGAGAACACATTACACAGGCAGGTTCATTACTAACAGATAAGCAGCGAGTGACAACAGAAACCTACATTTCAATGTGAGCCAGTCCCTCAAGGCTCAGAGAAGTTGCTCGGGACATGTGGATTCACCCCATTTGCAGTGTAGCTGGGGGAAGCCAGAAAGCAGCCCAGCCTGGGTTTTGTACCGTGGAGCCACAGGAAGCTCTCAGCTAAAGCACTGCATGACGTCCTCCTCCAGGAAGAACAGGAAGACAGCCCAGGCTGTTCTGAGACGTTCCTCCTGATCTCAGGATGTTGCTGTCTTAGTCCATTTTTGTTGCTCTAAAAGAACACTTGAGCCTGGGTAACTTCTAAAGAAAAGAGATTTGTTTGCCTCACAGTTCTGCAGGCTGGGTGCTTGTCCTAAAGAGATGCTGTATGTGGTTACCCGTCAATCAAGAAATGCAAGACAATTCATAAAGAGGAACTGCTATGATTAGCTTCTTATTGGTGTCTCGTCTTCTTCCAGGTAACCCCAGACACCTGCACGTTCTGATTGGGACCTCAGTGGTCATCATCCCCTTCGCCATCCTCCTCTTCTTTCTCCTTCATCGCTGGTGCTCCAAAAAAAAAAGTAAGTCTCACGAAGCAGAGGCCAGAGAGCTGAGGGCCATGTGGGGAAGCAGGATGGGAGCAGGCACGTGTGTGTTCCTCACAGGTAGGATGGTCCCTGGCCCAAGGCAGCAGCCACAGAGGCAGGACTTTCTAGAGAGAGCACCAGACACCCTGCCCCTGCCTTCAGCTCACAGACCATTGCCTGACTCTGAACTGTATCCTCACGTCCCCTGCAGCCACTCACATCCAGAAGAAGGTTCCATGACAGGCAGAAAGTGGGAGACAGATCAATGGGATGGGAACTCAGAGCTATTCATGGGATGGGAACTCAGAGCTATTCATGGGATGGGAACTCAGAGCTATTCATGGGATGGGTCCTTGAGCTCAGAGAGATAGAATGTCTGAGTCTGCTGTTGGCAACTGAGGGACCTCAGGCACCTATGGCCTCCCCCTGTGTGTTGGTATCTGCTTATGAAATGAGGACCCTGAAGTGCCCTCTGAGCTGTTTTGATGACTTCCGTCTTCTACAGATGCTGCCGTAATGGACCAAGAGCCTGCAGGGAACAGAACAGTGAACAGGGAGGTAGGTTCTCCTCAGCCCAGCCTCATGGATCGAGTCTTATTCCCTAATAGTCTTGAAGAATGTGAGCACCCTCCCTCACTCAGCATTTCCCTCTCTCCAGGATTCTGATGAACAAGACCCTCAGGAGGTGACATATGCACAGTTGGATCACTGCGTTTTCACACAGAGAAAAATCTCTCCCCCTTCTGAGAGGCCCAAGACACCCCCAACAGATACCATCGTGTACACGGAACTTCCAAATGCTGAGCCCAGATCCAAAGTTTTCTCCTGCCCATGAGCACCACAGTCAGACCTTGAGGGGATCTTCTAGGGAGACAACAGCCCTGTCTCTAAACTGGGTTGCCAGCTCCCATGTACCAGCAGCTGGAATCTGAAGGCGTCAGTCTGCATCTTAGGGCATCGCTCTTCCTCACACCACAAATCTGAACGTGCCTCTGTCTTGCTTACAAATGTCTAAGGTCCCCACTGCCTGCTGCAGAGAAAACACACTCCTTTGCTTAGCCCACAATTCTCCATTTCACTTGACCCCTGCCCACCTCTCCAACCTAACTGGCTTACTTCCTAGTCTACTTGAGACTGCGATCACACTGAGGAACTCACAATTCCAAACATACAAGAGGCCCCCTCTTGACATGGCACTTACCCACGTACTGTTCCACCTACCCTCATGCTGTTTCACCTTTCTTCGGACTATTTTCCAGCCTTCTGTCAGCAGTGAAACTTATAAAATTTTTTGTGATTTCAATGTAGCTCTCTCCTCTTCAAATAAACATGTCTGCCCTCATGCTTTAGGTAATGTGACACTGTACTCACTGAAAGAAACCGCTGTTATCATTACCATGTCCATATAACCCCATCTGTTCTCTACTGGGTTCTCACCCCTGGACTCTGAGCTTCTGGAAGCAGGGTGGAGCCTCATTTGTCTCTGGGACTCCTATTTCCATCCAAAGATGCAGTACATAGGAGGTTCCAAGGATCGTGAATCAGATCAGCAAGTGATATTCTTACTCTCTGCAGACCTGGAAAACTGGCAGAGTCATTCCAAGATGAAACATTTGCAGAGTCATAGGCCTTGTTAGTCTCATCTCCACGGGGACACATATCAACACATCACATTTCATACTATAAATATACAGTCGCTCCTCCATATCTGTGGGGTTTACAGGTGTTTATTGAACCAAGTATAAATAAAAAATATTCAGAGAAAATATCCACAAAGTTTCAAAAAGCATAACTGTGTTGAACGGACACAAATGAAGCTGTGTGTAGGCTGTATCAGGAATTATAAGTAATCTAGAGATGATTTCATGTATACAGGAGGATGTGCATAGGTTATTTGCAAACGCTGTGCCATTTCGTATAAGAGGCTTGAGCATCTACAGATTTTGGTATCTGAGTGGAGATCTCGAAACCAATCACCCACGAATAGTGAAGGGTGACCGTATATGACTTTTATTTCTCAAATTTAAATATAAATCATAAAAAATGTACAACAACTAGATAAAAACTAAGAAGTGTTTTTATAGTGTGAGAATAAGTTTAGATTTATTCTTTCCTACATGTAACCCTTTGGTTTAATATTATTTATCGAGAAGACATTCTATGCCACCTTAAACCACACGGCAGCCTTTGTCAACTAAAAAGGGACTGTGTGTACACGGATGTGTATTTTAGACACTGTTCCTGCTAAAGGGCTCCCTGTCTCCACACTCTTGAGGATGCTGCACTTTATGAAGCCTCATAGAACCCTTTAAATTTAGTAGCCAGAGCCCTCTAATTTGTTATTATAGGCTACTTGCTATTTTTTTTTTCTGGAGGCAGAGTCTTGCTCTGTCGCCCAGGCTGGACTGCAGTGGCGCAATCTCAGCTCACTGCAACCTCCGCCTCCCAGGTTCAAGCGATTCTCGTGCCTCAGCCTCTTGGGTAGCTGGCGTTACAGGTGCCTGACACCAGGCACAGCTAATTTTTGGATTTTTAGCAGAGACACGGTTTCACTGTGTTGGCCAGGCTGCTCTCAATCTCCTCATCTCAGTTCATCCGCCCACCTTGGCTTCCCAACGTGCTGGGGGAAACTTGATTTTCTATAGCATTATGTTAC
Organism: Pan paniscus; assembly: GCF_029289425.2. Lineage (NCBI taxonomy): Eukaryota > Metazoa > Chordata > Mammalia > Primates > Hominidae > Pan > Pan paniscus. Next base: position 60,931,887 of record NC_073269.2, read on the forward strand.
TGGATATTTCTGTAAAATTTAAAATGAGGGAGGGAGAGAGACAGAGAGAGAGCAAACTCCAGAGTTGGGACTCTGGAATCTTGGGTCATGAGACAAATTTTAGATAAAACTACAAAAATCCAGAGTTTACATGTGTGGTTTTTGCTGATAACATACAATTCTAAGATTGTAAATAATTGCATAATCCTTCCCTGGGAATTTAAATCATTTTAACTGGTTCTGCTGTAATACTAGAAATACAAGCATGAAAAATTCTAATGGTTTATTAGTCACAATGACTCTGAAAACATTAATAATACCTATTAGATATTTTGCATATTACACAGGAAGAAGAGTTTGAATCTCAGATAAAAACAATAAAAATACATGAAAAGTCTTTCACGTTAGCACAGATTTTAGGCATCTCGTGTTCCAGAGGTTGGATCTGAGACGTGTTTTGAGTTGGTCATAGTGAAGGACACTAGGTGTCAATTCTAGTGAGAACAATTTCCAGGAAGCCGTGTTCCGCTCTTGAGCGAGCACCCACTGGGCCTCAGGCAAGGTAGAAACAGCCTGCGTACGTCACCCTCCCATGATGTGGTCAACATGTAAACTGCATGGGCAGAGCGCCAAATAACATCCTGTGTGCTGCTGAGCTGAGCTGGGGCGCAGCCGCCTATCTGCACTGGCAGCACCATGTCGCTCATGGTCGTCAGCATGGCGTGTGTTGGTGAGTCCTGGAAGGGAATAGAGGGAGGGAGTGTGGGGATGGAGATCTGGGCCCAGAGGTGGATATCTGGGCCTGGAGTGGAAATATGGGCCTAGGATGGAGATATGGGCCTGGGTGTGGAGATATGGGACTGGAGTGGAGATATGGGCCTAGAGTGGAGATATGGGCTTGGGGTGGAGATATGGGCCTGGGGTGGAGATATGGGCCTGGAGGTGGAGTTACTGGCCTTCAGTAGAGATATGGGCCTGGTGTGGAGATACAGGCCTGGATTGGAGATATGGGCCTAGGGTGGAGATCTGAGCCTGGAGTGGAGATATGGGCCTGGATTGGAGATATGGGCTTACGGTGGAGATCTTGGCCTGGATTGGCGATATGGGCCTGGATTGGCGATATGGGCCTAGGGTGGAAATATCGGCCTGGAGTGGAGATATGGGCCTGGAGTGGAGATATAGGCCTAGGGTGGAAATATTGGCCTGGAGTGGAGATATGGGCTTGTGGTGGGGATATGGGCTTGTGGTGGGGATCTGGGCTTGGAGGCTGGGTCTCTGCACAGACAACAGCCCTGTTCTTGGGTGCAGGTAGGCACTGAGGGTGAGTTTAACTTCAGTCCAGGAAGGGCCTGGCTACCAAGACTCACAGCCCAGTGGGGGCAGCAAGGGAGGGCTGGTTTGCCTGCAGATGGATCGTCCATCATGATCTTTCTTTCCAGGGTTCTTCTTGCTGCGGGGGGCCTGGCCACATGAGGGTGAGTCCTTCTCCAAACCTTCAGGTGTCATCTCCCCACATAAGAGGATTTTCCTGAAACAGGAGGGAAGTCCTGTCAGGGAGCCTCTCATAAACTAGGAAGAGGGGACCCTGGGGTGCTCGGCCCACAGTTCCGACCTCGCCTCCCTGGCCTTTCATTCCCTTGGCAGAGTCAAGTTCTGTGGGGACCAGGGTTAGACTGGGGTGCTCAAAGCTGGGGTGCGTGGTGGGGAAGTGGTAGGAACAGCAGATCCTCTGAGGACAAAGGTGTTACTCACACTTCAGCGTTTCCATGACGGTAGGTGCTGCAGTGTGGCTGCTGTCACTCCACCAGAAGAGGTGGGAAACCACAGCCATGGCCCTGACATTCCAAATCCTCTGATGGGGGCTCAGTTGCTTATTTTCATTCAGGCATCTGCTGATATTCCATTCTCAAAGGACATGCCCTCCACCCCATGTCTACCCTGTGTTGTTTTATGTGAGTAATCTTACAGTATTAAAATCTAGTAGGAGTCTCTTACTCAGCACTTGTTTATAGTTCTCAGCTGACACTTTTGTTGTAGGGAGACACCATGTCTTTGCGGGATGGGTCCTTCCTTCAGCCCTGGGCACCAAGGTGAGATAGTAGCCATAGAAACATGGAAAGCAAGGAGAATCTTCAGAGCACAGGGAGGGAGGGGTGGCTCCACATCCTCCTCTCTAAGGCAGTGCCTCCTTCTCCCCAAGGTGGTCAGGACAAGCCCTTGCTGTCTGCCTGGCCCAGCCCTGTGGTGCCTCCAGGACATGTGATTCTTCGGTGTCATTCTTATCTTGGGTTTAACAACTTCAGTGTGTACAAGGAAGATGGGGTGCCTGGCACTGAGCTCTACAACAGAATATTCTGGCAGAGCCTTTTCATGGGCCTGTGACCCCAGCACACACAGGGACGTACAGATGTTGGGGTTCACACCTACACTCCCCCACTGGGTGGTCGGCACCCAGCAACTCCCTGGTGATCATGGTTACAGGTCAGAGGGCTCTTGTCTGGGATCCTCCTTGTCCCACCTCCTGAATCCCAGAGCTTCTGGTGGGGGTGTCCTTGAGGGTCCCATCACCCAGGCCCTGACTATATTTGGGGTAAAGGGGGATTGAATACAGGGAAATGGGTGCTGTGCTGGGAAGAATAATTGTCCCCAGTGATGACTACATTCTAATCCCTGGAGTCTGTGACTATTTATGTTATAGGGGAAGGGACTGAAAGGGGAAGATGGAGCTCAGGTTGTTGATGAGTTGACTTTGAGATGGGGAGAGAGCCTGGACTGTCCCACTGGGCTCAATGTAATCACAAGGGTCCACATGAAAGGAGGAGGAAGAGGGGAGTGGGGATTCGAGTAGCGTAATGGGAGTCTCCATCAGCTTTGAAGGTGGAGGAAGGCCATGAGCCATGAATGCAGGTGGCCTATAGAGGCTGGAAATGTCAAGGAACTGATTCTCCTGAGTCCCCAGAGGGAATGAAGCCCTGCAGATGCCTTGATTTTAGCCCGGGAAAAATGGAGTCCGATTTCTGTCTCCATAAGTGGAAGAAATCAGTGTGCTCTCTCCTGCTGCCATGCTTCTGATTATTTTCTACAGCAGCAACAGGAAACCAACACTGGAACCCAGGTCAAGGACAAATTAAGAAACGACACAAGGATAGCCGGGCATGGAGGCAGACGCATGTAATCTTAGGGACTTGGGAGGCTGAGGGCAGGAGAATCACTTGAACCCAGGAGACAGAGGTTGCAGTGAGCCGAGACCACACCACTTTACTCCAGCCTGGACGAAGAATTGAGACTCTGTCTCCAAAATTAATTAATTAATTAAAGAAACCAAACAAGGGGAAGGTTGGCTACTCTGAGATCAGCAAGGGTGGGATGATGATGCCACCACGAGGCTCCATCCACAGAGGGAGGGGTTGATAATCCTCCAACCAGCACCAGGAGCCAGCCTATGGAAGGTGGCACCATGGAGAAGGCACAGGCATGGCAAGAGTGGCTCCCAGTCCCCACCAGGAACAGGGTGTGTGGACACTGGTGCCTGCCTTACTGATCAGTTCATACCTCCTGCCAATGATTCCAATTCGTCCAAAAGAGATTGAACCAGGCTGCTAAGAGCCTGGACGTGCAGCCTATCCTGGTTCCTCTTCCACCCCCACATACACAGCAGGAAAGACATTAGTGTGAAATAGATACAACAGCCTAAGAGATGAGGCTGAGCCCAGTGGGAAGGGAATCAGAGGCTACTAGAGACAGAGGGACAGAGGAGAGGGAAGGAGACAGATGGAAGGACCTGCACCAGGAGTTATGGGCACAGAAAAGAACATGAAGACACAGAGAGGAAGGAGAGAGACAGACACCAGTGAGGGGAAGCCTCACTCATTCTAGGTGCCATGGATGGGATGATAAAGAGAGATGCCTTCTAAACTCACAACCTCTCTTCCTAGGAGTCCACAGAAAACCTTCCCTCCTGGCCCACCCAGGTCCCCTGGTGAAATCAGGAGACAGTCATCCTGCAATGTTGGTCAGATGTCATGTTTGAGCACTTCCTTCTGCACAGAGAGGGGAAGTTTAACGACACTTTGCGCCTCATTGGAGAGCACCATGATGGGGTCTCCAAGGCCAACTTCTCCATCGGTCCCATGATGGAAGACCTGGCAGGGACCTACAGATGCTACGGTTCTGTTACTCACTCCCCCTATCAGTTGTCGGCTCCCAGTAACTCTCTGGACATCGTGATCACAGGTGAGAGTGTCCGGACATTCTTCTCATTGTCATTGGGACACGGAGTGAATGATCCACGACTTGGAGTCCCAGGTGGTTGTAAGGAAGATGAGCTTGGTATTCTTAGGGAGAGAGACTAACTTGGTGAGGTCTGTACGAACAGAGACAGAGAAACAGGAGACACAAGTACAGACCAGGTGTCATAACAGAGGACAGACACAGGGGCCATACAGGGAGTTAGAAAAGACAGAAAGAGTTAAAGGAGACACAGACAGACATGTGCCAGAGAGAGGTGTCCTTCCATGCTGACTTTGCTCAGAGACCTGGCACAGGTTAGAAGTTTCATTTCTGTTTTACTTCCACAAAGTGTTCTCTACCAGGAGAACCCAAGGACACCCATATTTCTGACCTGAGTTGGGCCCTGTGGCCTCAGGTCTTGTGGCACCTACAGATGCCGTGTTTATTCTGACACCTCTGCCTTCCATGCAATGGAGAGTAATCGTCCCAGGATATCATGGCCCCAGAACACCAACCCCTGTATGCTGTGTGAACTTGTGGTCCCCAGGCTGGATTCTGAGGCTCACATTCCAAATAACCCCACAAATGAGAGGATCACTGAGAGGCACAGAGAGAAATCAGGGACACCAAAAAACAAAGACATAAACACACAGAGAAAGAGCCAGAAGAAGGAGATTGAGAGACGCACAGAGACATAAAGAGAGAGAAAAGAGGGCAGAGAAGTGGAGAGAACAATGGAAGGGAGCAGAGAAAAGCACTAAAATTAGAGTCCTGAGGGAGAGGCACAAGGACGTAGAAAGATGGAGATGTGGGGATGAATTGCAGAGATTCCAAAGAGAACTAGAGAGACCAAGAGGCAGAGCAAGACAGATGATAGATGGATAGATATAGATAGATGATAAATAGATAGATGATAGATAATAGGTTATAGATACATAGATGATGATTGATTGATTCATTGATTAATAGATGATACATAGAGATGATGAAGATGAAGATAGATAGATAATACATAGAGATAGAGAGGCAGACAAAGAGAGAAATCATAGAGAGAGAGAGATGATACATAGATATAGATAATAGATGATTGACGGATAGACAATTGATAGACAAATAGATGATATATAGATATAGATGACAGGTAGAGAATTTGTAGATAGGCACCTAATAGATAAATAGATATATCGATAGATAATAGATAGAAATATGCAGAAAGTTATGAACAGGACACAAAGTGAGAAACTCAGAATATAAAAAAAGGAACATCAAGTCAACCAATCCAAGGAGAGTCAGAGAGAATAAAACAATCCAAAAAGGGAAAACATATCTAGAGGTGAGAAAGTGAGGTCAGAGACCTAGAGAGACAGAGAAGGTGGAAGGAGGAAATAGACATGAAGAGAGATGGAGTGGAGGGTGAGAGAGAGAGAGAGCACTAGGCCATAGAGCAGGGGAGTGAGTTCTCAGGTCAGGTGTGAGGGGAGCTGTGACAAGGAAGAACCTCCCTGAGGAAACTGCCTCTTCTCCTTCCAGGTCTATGTGGGAAACCTTCTCTCTCAGCCCAGCCGGGCCCAATGGTTAAGGCAGGAGAGAGCGTGACCTTGTCCTGCAGCTCCCGGAGCTCCTGTGACATCTACCATCTATCCAGGGAGGGGGAGGCTCATGAACTTAGGCTCCCTGCAGTGCTCAAGGTCAATGGAACATTCCAGGCCAACTTTCCTCTGGGCCCTGCCACCCACAGAGGGACCTACAGATGCTTTGGCTCTTTCCGTGACTCTCCCTACAAGTGGTCAGACCTTAGTGACCCACTGCTTGTTTCTGTCACAGGTGAGGAAACCAATCTGTTCCCCAAATAGTGGGACTCAGACGGACTACAATGGCCACATTCAGGGGAGCCTCAGATGGAGGGTGTGGCCATGGGGGTGTCAGCCAGAGATGCCGGATAGAAGAGACATAAAGCAAACATACAGAAAGAGACATAGACAGACAGACAGAGCGAGGCAGACAGATCACATTAGGGTTTGGGGTGGTAGCTGCAACCCTACCAGAAGCTTGCAGATAGAGCGCAGGCCACATAAACCACTTCCCAGTCTTTGTACAGAAGCCCACCTGGGACACATGTAAACAGCATCAATGCTGACTCAGGAGCATGAAAGGCCAGGCTCAGATTGGAAAGACTAGAGGTAGCATTGGCCGCCCGCCATTGCCCATTTCCAGAAGCTCCCACCTCTCACCAAAGAGTGATTTCCACATGGGGGGCACAGATGCAACCATCGTTGGGGGAGCCCCAATGTCTCTTGATGGGAGGCATTTTCCACCCTGGACGTTTTTTGCTCTCTCCACACCTTGGAGACTCAGTGGGGGAGTCTTCTCTGGGGACTCGGGGAGGGCCTCCCCTGGACTTGCAGGATTTCCAAGCTAGATGACAACATGACAGGTAGAAACAGGCCCATTCCTTCACCAGGGGCCCCAAGCTGCATCCCAGGAGATGAGAAGAGGCTCTTCTCATTGGTCAGTGGATCCCTGAGGGGACAGAGGCTCAGCACTGAAGGCTGAGAAGGATCTGCCACTTCTCCTCTCAGTGGCCTCAAGCCAGACATCTTCCCTACAGACTTGCAGTGATTCTCCATCAGCACTTAGGGCTGTGGCCACCAACCTGGGTGTTGGTCTGTAGGAACTTTTCATTTCTGACCTTCCATAACTGAGTTCTCTTCCTAAATGTGGAATGCCTTGTACTCCATGTTACTCTCTGCCCAGAAAGAATGTGTGGCTTGTCTGCTCTCCAGCCCTGTCATGGAGATTGATAATCCTTAGGGAGCAAGAGGAGAGGGAAAGAACAATGTACGGGACCACCTAGGTGCTACTGGTTGAGGTTCCATTTGCCAGTGAAGGGACTTCACTCAGCCGAGGGGGCAACTCAGGGAAGTCAGCCGAGGGAGGGCATTAGAGTAGAGAGAACTGAGCTCACCCAGTAAATGACTCCTTCACTAACTCATTCATCTAATATTTATTTCACACCTACCATCAGTTCTCTCTGTTTCATGGCCAGGAGTAAACAGCACGGCCAAGCTCCTTGGTTCATGATGCTCACATTGCTGTGGGGTGGGAGAGAAAGGCAGAACATGAATGAATGAATGAATGAGAGAATGAATGAATGAGTGAATGATGGAATGAGTGAATGAATGAATGAATGTATGAATTAGTGAGTGAATCCTTAGCACTTGGTGAAAGTGCCGTGCACAGAATGAAATGAATGAACGTGGAACGTTGTCATTTGGAGTGTACAGGAGGGAATGTCTCACTGAGACCTCATCAGAGAGATCACATTTAAACTCCGATCTTAGAGACAAGAGGGAGTGAGCCCTGGGGAGTGTGTTGAAAGGAACTTTCATGGACTTAGGACATTGGGGATGACCCTAATGTGAGAATGAGCTTGGTGTGTTCCAAGAAGTCCATGGACCTGCCATATGGTGAGGGCTGGTCAGAATCCAGACAGATTTCTAAATGCCCTTGTGCTTGTAAGGAAAGTGAGTCCTGTGGTTGGGAGTGGACTTATACCTTGGTTCAGGTCCAGCAATTATCTTTCTAAATCCTCTCTAATTGCCTGAACCACTTCTATCAACAACTGAGAAAAGAGGAGTGTTAAACACCCCACTGTGGCCGTGGATTTGCCTACCTGTCCATTTATTTCCGTGACTCTTCCTCCATGTATATTTGCAGGAATGTTACTGGGAGTGGTTAAGTGTAAACTGATTATATATTCCTGGTAAATTAAAAATGCCATAAATTTACCTGCTTTTTTCCTACATTTTATGCTTAATGTTTTCCGCTGATTTTTCCCAAAGACTAATTTTGTCTAATTTTAATATAGTTATACCACATTTCTAACAGTTAGTGATTGCTTGGTATATTTCTACATTGTTTAATTTCAAACTCTGTGAATTATTAACATTGAGATGTGTCCTTCGTAAATTTCAAACAATTCGCCTTAGAAAGTAAGACTTTCTGACAATCTTTTGTTCATGTTTGAGCAGTTCTTCCAATCATATTTTTGTTATTATTACGTTGTGTTTTCCTGATTCCCTTTTTTTCCCACTAACTTCTGTGGTTTTCTATTTCAAACATTCTATTTTTGATCTATGTCGTTTAGGAATACATATATGGTGTACTCATCCTGAAGTTGTTACATATTTTTAAAATTGAAATTAATCATTTCAGAGATTAAACTGCAAATATAAAAACATATTTCCACTCTTCCTGTGTAAGAACAGGATTTTAGAGCATATTTAGTACGTATGTTTGTATTTACTTATATGATGTTTTGTTTTGTGGTATACATAATTCTATCTTTTTCAGAAATTACACAGGGGCATGTTTTCATACACTATTTTATGGTCCGTATTCATTTTTGGCATAGCCATATTTTTAGTTCTTCCTCTGCTCTTAGTTATTGTCAGAATCTTCGACACCCCATCTGGTTTCACTTTCTTTATCTTTGAGGCACGGTCATCAGAATTTCCTTTAGGGTCAGTGAGAAAAGCTTTCTTTGCCCTTTTGTCTTTCAGTGCTGTTTCTTTCCTGCGTTGATCTTGGACAGTAACTGTACTATGTAAGGAATTGTCGGTGGCTGGCGACGGTATCTTAGCTGGGTAAAGATGCTATTCAACTGGCTTATGTTTTCCTTTTTTCTGTGGGGAAGACAATGCTTGGCTCCCTATAAATCCTTACCAGCTGATCCTTTCCCTCTGGCTAATTTTAAGGGTTGGTTGTGCTTTTATGCTGCTTTTCTGTAATGTTGAACGTGAGGTGTGTTTACTTCATTCTGCCTGGCATTCACTGGATTTCTTGAACCTGTGGATTGATGGATGTGTCTACTTCCTCCAAATAATCAACAATTGCCTCTTTAAAGATTGCTTCTGACCTGTTTTCTCGTTCTTTCTTTTTGGAACTCAAGTTGGGAGCATTCTAAAACTGTTGTCAATTTTTACCCTGTCACAAAACTGCTCTTTCTTGTTTCAGTTATTTTCTTTTTCTGTGCATTAATATTGACGGTTTCCTCTGTCATAGAGGATAAATACTCTCTTCACTGTTGTGTACACAACTTTTTAACTAGTTATTCTGGTTTAAATTTAATATTGACTTTATCTACATATCACAATTGATTACTGTGTACAGACTTTCTTTTCTATTAGTATAAATTTATGAGGTACACTTGTAATTTTGTGACATGAGTATGTTGCAGAGTGGTGAAGTCAGGACTTTTACTATATCCATCGCCCAAATACCGTACATTGTACTCATTAAGCAAATTCTCATCACTCACCCACGTCCCGCCACCCTCCAGCCTTCTAGCCTCCACTGTCCGTCATTCCACACTCTACGTCCATGTGTACACATTACTCACCTCCCATGTAGAGTGAGAAGATGTGGTATTTGTCTTTCTGAGTTGTTTTATGTAAAATAATGGCGTCCAGCTCCATCTATGTTGCTGCAAAAGACATGGTATTATTTTTATGACCAAATAGTATTTCGTTGTGTATACACGCATCCTTTTTTAAATCCAATCATTCATTCACAGACACTTAGATTGATTTCATATCTTTGCTATTGCAAACAGTGCTGCAATAAACATACAGGTGCAGGTATTTTTTGAGTAGATACCCAGCAGCGGGACCCCTAGATCGAATGGTGTTTCTATTTTTGGTTCTCTGCCAAATTTCCATACTGTCTTCCATAGAGGCTATACTAATTTACATACCGGCCAACAGTGTATAAGAGTTTCCTTTTCTCTGCATCCTTGCCAACACCTGTTATATGTTTCACTTTTTCTTTTTTTCTTTTTGAGATGGAGTCTTCCACTGTCACCCAGCCTGGAGTGCAGTGGCGCCATCTCCACGCGCTGCAACCTCCACCACCCGGGTTCAAATGATTCTCCTGCCTCAGCCTCCTGAGTAGCTGGGATTACAGAACCACTCCACCACGCCCAGCTAATCTTTTGTATATTTAGTAGAGACGGGGTTTCACTATGTTGGTCAGGCTGGTCTCAAACTCCTGACCTCATGATCCACCCGCCTCAGCATCCCAAAGTGCTGGGATTACAGGCGTGAGCCACCACTCCCCACCAGCATTTTTAGTAATAGCCATTCTGACTACTGTAAGATGATATCTCTTTGTGGTTTCAATTTGCATTTCTCTGATGATTAGTGATGTTGGACATTTGTTCATATGCTGTTTGGCCATTCGTATGTCTTCTTTTGAAAAATGTGTGTGTATATCCCTTTGCCCACTTTTTAAAGCTATTATTTGAGGGGTTATGTTTAGTTGTTTGAGTTGCCTAGAAATTCTGGATGTTAGTCCCCTGTTGAGTGCATAGTTTGCAAACATTTCCATTCATTCTTTGGGTTGTCTGTTCACCCTGCTACTATTTCCTTTGCTTGGCAGAAGCTCTTTCGTTTATTAAGTCCCATTGGTCTAGTTTTATTTTTATTGCCTGTGCTTTTGAGGTCTTAGTGATGAATTCTTTGCCCAGACCAATGCCCAGAAGAGTTTCTCTTTGGGTTTCCACCAGTGATTTTATAGTTCTGGATTTACATTTAAGCTGCTAATTACCTTAAGTTAATTTATGTGTATAATGACAGATACAGGTCCAGTTTTATTCTTCTGCATATGGCTATTTAGTTTTCCCAGCACCTTTTATTGAAAAGGAAATCTTTCTCCAGTGTATGTTTTGTTAACGTAGTCAATGATTATTCACTGTAGATATGAGGCTGTATTTCTGGGCTCTCTATTCTGGTCTATTGATCTCTGTTTCTGTGTCTATACCAGCACTGTGCTATTTAAGTTACTATAGCCTTACAGCATAGTTTGAAGTCAGATAGCGTGATGCCTCCAGGTTTCTACATTCACCTAGAATTGCTTTCTCTATTAGGATCTTTTTTGGTTCTGTATGAATTTTAGGATTGCTTTTTCTAATTCTGTGAAAACTGGTGTTACTATTTTCATATAAGAATTGCACTGAATCTGTAGATTGCTTTAGGCAGTATGGTCATTTTAACAATATTAATTCTTATGATCCATGAGTGTGGGATTTTTTTTCTTTTTTTTTTTGTATTATCTATAATTGCTTTCATTGGTGTCTTACACCTTTCCTGGTACAGATCTTTCACCACCTTGGTTAAATGTATTCCTGAGTGTTTTAATTTTGCGTATCTATTGTAAACGGCATTGCCTTCTTGATTTGGTTCTCAGCTAGATCATTATAGGTGTAGAGAAATGCTACTGGCTTTTACATATTGATTTTGTATTCTGAAACTTTACTTAGTTCATTTATCAATCATAAGAATTTTTGGCAGGGTCTTTAGGATTTTCTAGATTTAAGATCATAGCATCAGAAATAAAAATAATTTTACTTCCTCTTTTCTAATTTGGATTTTTACTTCTTCCTGTTGCCCGATAGCTCTGACAAGGCTTCCAGTACTATACTGATAGGAAGTGGTGGATGTCCGTGTCCTTGTCTTGTGCCAGTTCTCAGAGGAGTGCTTTTAACTTTTCCTGTTCAGTATGATGTTGACTCTAGATATGTCATCTATGGCTTTTATTATTTTGAGGTATGTTCTTTCTATGCCTAAGTTTTTGAGGGTTTTCATCAGGTAAGGATGTTGAATTTTTTTTCAGATGCTTTTCTTTATGTCTATTGAGATGATCATATGGTTTTTGTTCTGGATTCTGCTCGTTCTTCTAAGTGGATGAGACATGCCAGAAAAGCATTTAGTCAGCCATCTTGGAAACAAGCATCTCAGATGTTTTCTTTCTCTATAGCTCATTCTTTCTTACCAGTGTTTTCAATTTTGTACTTAATTTTGTAAAGAGAGTAAATGATATAATTTCCACATATGTTTCCTCTGCCAAATCAGACTCACTATGCTTCCTTTCCTTGTATGCATAACCTACACAGCAATACACACAAACATTTATTGCTTTGGAGAATTAGTTTGGGAACATTTTTGAAATGTACAGAAAAATGTATATCTTCAAAAGAAATTTCTTTTTGTGGCAAAAGACTTCTGAAGGTGCTCATGATGATATAGGGAGAAGAGGGGTTCTGGACAGGAAGAAATTTATGAAGGTGAGATGGGGAAATAGCTCCATTTCAGAGCTTCTGGGGAGAGAGGGGCCTGGCCCACATGGAAAGGTCTCTGATCTTACCCCCACCCTCCAGCCCCTGTTCTCCAGAACTATACTGTGGAGAGTTCCATCAGGATTGTTGTGGCTGGTCTGGTCTTCCTGGCTCTTTTGGCAATGCTGGCTAAGACCTGGTGGAGCCATGAGGGGCCACAGGTGGAAATGGAAGAAACATGACTGAAGCTGGCTGGAGTGAATGGGGCGACATTCTGTCTGTGGGAGATTGGCCAGATGGGTTTCAAGTGTTTTGTATCAGCTGTGACTTTTAGTGATGTTCTTGCTACCACAATATCCACTCGTCCATCCCGAATAATTGTGACGAAATATTGTCCTTGGGATAATATTCATTTGCTAAAGACAGGGATGATACCTCAAGGTGCCACTATATACATCGAGGGGATCCACAAAAGTCCATTCAGTAAAATGTAGTTGGCATCTTAGGGTAGGTTGATTCCACCTCTAAAAAAGTAGGTACAACATCAGGTTGATTTTTCCGAAGAAAAGTGGTGATTGGCCATCTTTAGTCTCAATGTAAACCGTAATACTGATGAGTGTGGAAAAGGCAGGGAAGAGGATTGACAATAAGTGACACTCGTTGTTTTCATCTGAGCTTTGAGACTGAAAGAGGAACACAGGAGTGAGATGTAGGGGAACAAACTCCTTCTTTTTCCAGCTAAACAGAGTGGAAGTTGGACACTGAGTTTTGGCGTACAGCAAAATCCTAAGTCCATTGTTGGGTTGAACGTGGTCATGTTGTACATCCTGGTTTCACAGCAGACACTGGAGGAAAACAGCCTGTATTCATAAGAGGCTGTCCCTCGGGTCACTGCCCAGAATATCCGGAGTTGGTGCTCACAGGGTTGGGAACTCTCCTGGACCAGACAGGCTCTGGTTATGGGGGGCACCAAGCTCCCCGGGGCCATGCCTCCACAGCTCTCTTCTCACCTCATTCTTGACCATTTCCCAAACCTCTGACTTCACCTTCATTCATCTATGGTGAACACACTAAAGCTGGCCTTCAAAGCTTGAGACAGAGGAGAACTGGGCTTCATCTCTGGGAACTAAAGTGGGGAGTGGAGACTCAGTTCTGGCCTGAGAGGAGGGAGAAGACCCTGGATCCCCGCATGGATGGGAAGAAGTACGTGCTTCTCTTTTGTGCTTGGACCCTGTGTCCAAGCATGTCTGAGATATGATGGAGATGAATCTTCCTTTCCTTGTCTATTTTCTCATGCCAGAGAATTGGAATCTTATATTCCATTAACTCTTTCTGTTCTGTTCATCCAGATTCTATGAAGGAGAAAGGAAGAGATGTGATACTGTAATTTTGCTCCATTTGTCTAAAATGGGTAGGCTGCAACTCCTCTTGAAGTGATACCTTTTCTAGCTCTTGTTGGAGGTGTCTCAGGACTCATTACTTCGGGGAACCTGCAACTGTGTCAGTCTGGGGAAACTGCAAATATTCTTGTCTTACATTTGTCTCCAGCCAATTGTGATGGACTCCAGTGACCTGCAATTGCTGTTACTGCAGGTAAAATGTACCTGAATCAGGCCACAGTTCTCCTGGACTATGAGCCCCTGGCCATGTTCCTGAGGCAATTCTGTTCATCTAAATATAATAATAATAACACACTAAAAATGGCAAGCCATTGTTAATTCCTGAAGTCTCATTTGAAAATTACTAAATGTCTGTTATTTTTTGGTGTTTACATTATATGTAGACAGATAAACTACACACACACACACACACATGCACAAAGAAGAATGGATTGGTTCATGTAGAAAAGTAAATAATTCAAGATGAGAGGATGAAATGTCATGGCACCTACTATTCTATTTTAGATAAAGGGTCTATGAAAAGATTGATTTCTTTTCATGTTTTATTTGTTGACATTTGAACACAAACTATGTAAGTGAGGGAGTCGATTTGAAAGGGAGAAGAGCAAGTTCAAACACATTCAGGTGAGGTCATGTTTTACATGTTTTAATTGAAATGATCCATCTTGGGAGTAGATCAATAACTGAGATGGTGCCAGGAATGTTAAAAAACTTTTGTCAGTCCTAAATATTGACAAATAAAATGTAATTAAACTCTTAGAAGAAAACACAAAGGAAAGCTTCACAACATCGGATTTGGCAGTGATTCTTTAGATGTGACAACAACGGCACAGGCTACTAAGAAAAAATAAACAAATTAGACTTTATGAAAATTTTGAAATATTGTGACTCAAAAGACAACATCGGTTACTTCACATGCCAAGGAAAAAGAACTTTTAAGACGATATTATCAAAGTAAAAAGACAACCCACAGAATGGGAGAAAATGTTTTCAAACCATACCACCTGTAAGGGATTAACATCCAGAATATACAGACAACTCCTAAAACTCAGTCACAATAAACTCAATTCAAAAATGGGCAAAGTACTTAAACAGACATTTCTCCAAAGAACATACACATGAAAAGATATTCAGCATCACGAATCATTAGGGAAATACTAACTAAAACTACACCAGATGCCATTTCATACCCCTTAGGATGGGGATCATCAAAACAACAACAACAACAACAAAGTTTCTATACATTAACAACAAACTATCCAAAAAAGTTCACAAGAAAATAAGCCCATTTACAATAACTACAGAAAACAAAACATGCAGGAATAAATTCACCCAAGGAGTAGAAAGATCTGTACACAAAAGCTATAAAACACTGATGAAAAAACTCAAGAAAAAAACAAATAAATCGAAAGATATTCCATGTTCACGGATCAGAAGGATTAATGTTGTTAAAATGTCCATTCTATCCAAAGTGATTCAATGCAACCATTATCAAAAATCCAATGACTTTTTTTTACAGAAATAGAAAAAACAGTCCTAAAATTCATGTGGAACCACAAAAGATCTCAAATAACCAAAGCCATCTAGAGGGAAAGGAACAAAGTTGGAAGCATCACATTACCTAAACACAAACTACATTACAAAGTTACAGTAATTAAAACAACACAGTACTTGCATAAAAACAGACACATAGACCAATGGAAGTGATTTGTAGCCCAGGAAAAAAATGCATGCATTTAGGGTCAAACAATTTTTGGGATGTGTCAAGAACACACAATGGAGAAGGAACAGTCTCTTTAATAAATGGGATTGGGAGACTGCATGTCCACATGCAGAAGAATGGAAGTGGACATTTGTCTCACAAAACATACAAAGTCAACTCAAGATAGATTAATGACTTAAATGTAAGATGAAAGACTATAATCCCAGCAATTAGGGAGGCCAAGGTGGGAGGATCACCTAAGGTCAGGATTCCAAGACCAGCATGGCCAACATGGTGAAATCCCGCGTCTACTAAAAATACAAAAACAGCTGGGTGTGGTTGTGGGTGCCTGTAATCTCAGCTACTCGGGAGGTTGAGACAGGAGAATCACTTGAACCCAGGAGGTAGAGGTTGCAGTGAGCCGAGATCGCACCACTGCACTCCAGCCTGGGCAACAGAGTGAGACTCCATCTTAAAAAAAAAAAAAAACTACTAAAAGAAATCAAGGGAAAACTCCACTGGCTTGGGCAAAACCATTTTGGATATTAACCCAAAGGCCCAGGCAACAAAAGCAAAAGTAGACAAATGACATTATATCAAATTGAAAGTTTCTGCAAAGAAAAAAAAAACTCAACAAGTGGAAAGACAACCTATGGAATGGGAGAATATATTTGCACCCATACATCTAATAAGGAATTAATATCCAAAATATATAAGAAACTCAAACAACTCAATGGTAAGAAATCAAATAACCCAACTTAAAAAAATGGGCAAAGTATCTGAATAGACATTTCTAAGAATAAGACAAATCACCAAAAGGTATATGAAAAAATGATTAGCATTACTAAACATCAGCTAAATAAAAATTAAAACTAGAATGAGATATCACCTCACACCTCTTAGAATGACCATTAACAGTCTGGGCATGGTGGCTCATGCCTGTAATTCAGGCACTTTGGGAGGCCGAGCCAGGGAGATTACCTGAGGTCAGCAGTTCGAAACCAGCCTGGCCAATATGGTGAAACCCCATCCCTACTAAAAATACAAAAATTAGCAGAGTTTGGTGGCGTGCACTTGTAGTCCCAGCTACTCTGGAGACTGAGGCAGGGGAATCGCTTGAACCCAGGAGGCAGAGGTTGCAGGACACCGAGATTGTGCCACTGCACTCCAGCCTGGGTGACAGAGCAAGACTGAGTCTCAAAAAAAAAAAAAAAACATTATCAAAAACATAAAAAATAACAAGGGTTAATGAGGATGTGGAGAAAAGGGAACATTTGTATGCAGTTGATGGGAATGTAAATTAGTACAACCATTATGGAAAACAGTCTGGAAGTTCCTGAAAAAATTAAACATAGAATTCCCATATGTGTCTGCAATCCAACTACTGCACATATATCCAAAGGAAGTGGAATCAGTATGTTGAAGAGATATCTGCATTCCTATGTTTACAGTCGCATTATTCATAACAGCCAAGATGTGGAATCACCCTTACTGCCCATCTATGGGTACATGGACAAAGAAAACGTGGTATACAATAGGAACGTAACGAAGTATTATACAACCTTTACAACAAAGAAGGAAGTCCTGTCATTTGTGACAATGTGAAAAAACTTAGAGAACATTATGTTAAGGGAAACAATCCAGGCACAGAAAGACAAATGCCACATGATCTCACGTGTGGAGTGTAAGAAGTGGAACCTAGAGGAACAGTAAAATGGTCGTCGAAAGAACCTGGGAAGGAGAGGGATTGAAAAGATGTTGGTCAAAGGATGCAAAATTTCAGTTAGAAGAAATCGGTTCAAGAGATCTATTGTATGTCTTGGTGACTCCAGTTAATAGCAACATATGGTGTATTGAACATTACTAAGAGATTAGATTTTAAGTGTTCTCACCACACACACAAAACATACAAGTATGTGAAAAAATAAATATGATAAAGAGGTTGTTTCATCCATTCCACAATGTGTACCTATATGAAAACATCATGATGGACACCACAAATACCCTTTTCCTCATTAATTAAATTTGTTTTGGTTTTTTTTTTGAGACGCAGTTTTGCTGTTGTTGCCCAAGCTGTGGTGCAATGGCGTGATCTCCGCTCACTGCAACCTCTGCCTCCCAGGTTCAAGCGGTTCTCCTGACTCAGCCTCCCAAGCAGCTGGGACTACAGTTGCGTACCACCCCGTCCGGCTATATTTGTGTTTCTAGTAGAGACAGGGTTTTGCCATGTTGGCCAGGCTGGTCTCGAACTCCAGACCTCAGGTGATCCACCCGCTTCGCCCTCCCAAAGTGCTAGATTTCAGGCTGAGACACCACGCCCAGCCTGTACATTGACTTTCTGCCCTTAAACTGTGCTGAAGTTTGTTTCTCAGATGTAGGAGCCTTTGGGCAGAGACTATGGGGTTTCTAGGTATAGAAATTATCTCATCTTCAAACAGAGGTAATTTGACTACCTCTCTCTGCTACTCTCTTCTTACTTGGATGCCTTATAATTCTTTCTCTTTCCTGATTGCTCTGTCTAGGACTTCAAGTACTATGTTGAATAGGATGGTGAGAGTGGGCATTCTTGTCTTGTTTCACTTATGAAGGGAACTTCTTCCAGCTTTTACTCATTCAGTATGATGTTGGTTGTGGGTTTGTCATAGGTGGCTCTTATTATATCGAGTTATGTTTATTCAATGCTTAGCTTGTTGAGGGCTTTTAACATGAAGAAATGCTTAGTAAAAAGCATGTTCTACATGTGTGTTGAGAAGATCATGTGGTTTTTGTTTTTAGTTTTGTTTAGGTGATGAATCACATGTATTGATTTGTGTATGTTCAACCAACATTGCACCCTAAGAATAAAGTCGACTTGATCATGGTGGATTCACTTTTTGATATGCTGCGGGATTCGGTTCTTAGTATTTTTTGTGGATTTTTGCACATCAGGAATATTGGCATGTAGTTTTCTTTTGTTTAATGTTCTTTTCTGTCTTTGGTATCAGGGTGATGCCAGCCTTATAGAATGAGTAAAGGCCACCCTGGGCAAACAGTGAGACCCATCCCTTTTTAAAAATTATGAGTTTTACAAATTTAAAATGCATAGTGAAAAAGTTCTTACAAACTCCAGAAAGGTAGGTGTAAATAAGAGACATTTGTAAGAATGACAGCACATTAAATGTGTAGATTTCAACCTTCAGTTATTGCAATATTCCAGTATCAAGTTGGAGGATGTTATCAGTCTGATATTTTTTCCTCAAATGAGAGAGAGAAAGAAAGACACACGAACAACACAGGGAGAAAAAAAGCACACGTTACAGAGAGACAAAAAGGGAGACAGGGAACTGTGAATTTGGACTCTTGTGTCATAAGACAAATTCTAGATAACACGATCAGACCCTCAATTGACTTATTGTGTTTTTGCTAATAAGGTGGAATTCTATGATGCGAAATAACTATATAGTCTTTTCTACTGGGATTTAAATCATTTTATCTGTTTCTGGCTTAACAGGAAAAATACAACCATGGAAAATTATGATGATTTATTTAATACAATTGCTCTATAGTGTTAATAAAACCTATTAGGTATTTTGCATATTACATATCAAGGAGAGTTTGAATCTCAGGTAGAAACAAAAAAAATACATCAAAAGTTCCTCATGTGAGTGCAGAATTCAATCATCCTGTGCAGGGGTAAGTGAGTCTGAAATGTGTTTTGAGTCTGGCCGTTGTGCATGATGTGAAGTGACAAGTCTAGTCTGCAGTTTTCAGAAACCCTCATTCCTCCCTTGACTGAACTCACCACTTGAACCTCATATGACGTAGAAGAAGCCTACCTATGTCCCCTTCACATGTTGTGGTCAATGTGTCAACTGCACGATCCAGGCCCCTCACCACATCCTCTGCACCAGTCAGTCGAGCGGAGTCACTGCGTCCTGGCAGCAGAAGCTGCACCATGTCCATGTCACCCACGGTCGTCATCCTGGCATGTCTTGGTGAGTTCTGGAAGGGAAGGAGCACCAGGGTTACACTATGGGCCTGCAGATTGGGTGTCTCCCCAGCAGAGAGCCATGTTCTGAAGCAAGTGAGTGGAGAGGATGAGTTAATTTTCAGTCCAGCGTGGCGCCCAGTGGCTCAGGAGGAAAGGGTAGGTTGGTGCCGAGATGAATAGTTCATCATGATCTTTCTTTGCAGGGTTCTTCTTGGACCAGAGCGTGTGGGCACACGTGGGTGAGTCCTTCCCCAAATGATGGGTTGCCATCTTCACCCCAATACAAGTGAATTTTCCGGAAATGGGAGGGAGGCAGCACAGAGGGTGGGCTGATGGGCTGACCATGGGAAGGCCTGGGGGGAGTCTCTCATGAAGTAGTAAGAGGAGATCCTGGGAGTCTCTCATGAACTAGTAAGAGGAGATCCTGGTATGCTCAGCCCTCTGTTTTGTCTTAGCCCTCCCCGGCCTTTCTTCCCCATGGCTGAGTTGAGCTCTGTGTGGCCCAGGCGGGATACTGAGGTGCTCAAAGCTGGGGTGTGTTGGGGGATGTGGTGTCACCGACAGAGGAGGGAAGGGTAGCAGCGTTAGGAACAGCAGGTCCTCTGAGGAGAAGAGGGTAACTCACACCCTCCAGCGTTTCCATGACGGTAGGGGCTGCAGTGTGGCTGCTATCATTCTGCCAGAAGAGGTGGGGGAACCACAGCCACGACCCTGCCATTCCAAATCCTCTGAAGGAGCTCAATTGTTTATTGTGGTTCAGGCATTAGCTGATATCCCATTCACAAAGATCATACCCTCCACCCCGTGTCTACTTTGTGTTGTTTGGTGTAACTAATCTTGCAGTATTAAAATCTAGTAAGAGTCCCTTACTCAGCGCCTGCTCAAAGTTCTCAGCTGACACTTTTGTTGTAGGGAGACACCATGTCTATGCAGGATGGGTCCTTCCTGTAGCCCTTGGCACCCACGACCCAGGTGTGGTAGGAGCCTTAGAAAGTGGAAATGGGGAGAATCTTCTGAGCACAGGGAGGGAGGGGCGGCTCCACATCCTCCTCTCTAAGGCGGCATCTCCTTCTCCCCAAGGTGGTCAGGACAAGCCCTTCTGCTCTGCCTGGCCCAGCGCTGTGGTGCCTCAAGGAGGACACGTGACTCTTCGGTGTCACTATCGTCGTGGGTTTAACATCTTCACGCTGTACAAGAAAGATGGGGTCCCTGTCCCTGAGCTCTACAACAGAATATTCTGGAACAGTTTCCTCATTAGCCCTGTGACCCCAGCACACGCAGGGACCTACAGATGTCGAGGTTTTCACCCGCACTCCCCCACTGAGTGGTCGGCACCCAGCAACCCCCTGGTGATCATGGTCACAGGTCAGAGGGCTCCTGTCTGGGCTTCTCCTTGTCCCACCTCCTGAGTCCCAGAGCTTCTGGTGGGGGTGTCCACCAGAGTCCGATCATCCAGGCCCCAACTGTATTTGGGGTAAAGGGGGATTGAATACAGGGGAACGGGTGCTGTGTTGGGAAGAATAACTGTCCCCATCGATGGCCACATTGTAATCCTTGGAGCCTGTGACTATTTATGTTATAGGGCAGGGGATTGAAGGGGAAGATGGAGCTCAGGTTGTTGATGAGTTGACCTTGAGATGGGGAGACGGCCTGGACTCTCCCACTGGGCTCAGTGTAATCACAAGGGTCCATATGAGTGGAGAAGGAAGAGGAGAATGGGGATTAGAGCAGCGTCGTGGGATACTCCACCAGCCACTGTGGGCTTTGAAGGTGGAGGAAGACCACGAGCCATGAAGGGGCTGGAGAAATCAATGGAACTGATTCTCCCGAGTCTCCAGAGGGAATGCAGCCCTGCAGATGCCTTGATTGTAGCCCAGGAAGAACAGGGTCTGATTTCCGTCTCCAGAAGTGGAAGGGGTCAGTGTGTTCTCTCCTGCCGCCATGTTTGTGATAATTTTCTCCAGCAACAACAGGAAACCAACACAGGAACCCAGGTGAAGGACAAGTTAAAAAACCAAACAAGAAGGTTAGCTACCCTGAGATCAGCAAGGGTGCACTGCTGATGCCACCACCAGGCTGGAACCACATAGGGAGGGATCGACAGGAAGAGTTGGGGGTGGAGGGTGAGAGAGAGAGAGAGAGAGCACTAGGCCATAGAGCAGGGGGGTGAGTTCTCAGCTCAGGTGTGACAGGAGCTGTGACAAGGAAGAACCTCCCTGAGGAAACTGCCTCTTCTCCTTCCAGGTCTATATGAGAAACCTTCACTCACAGCCCGGCGGGGCCCCACAGTTCGCACAGGAGAGAATGTGACCTTGTCCTGCAGCTCCCGGAGCTCCTTTGACATCTACCATCTATCCAGGGAGGGGGAGGCCCATGAACTTAGGCTCCCTGCAGTGCCCAGCGTCAATGGAACATTCCAGGCCGACTTCCCTCTGGGTCCTGCCACCCACGGAGAGACCTACAGATGCTTCGGCTCTTTCCATGAATCTCCCTACGAGTGGTCAAACTCAAGTGACCCACTGCTTGTTTCTGTCACAGGTGAGGAAAGCCCATGCCTGTCCCATGTCCTATGATCCTAGAGCCTTAGCTGAGGAGCTTCCTGCTGATGATGGAGAGAAGCATGGACAGATGCAGAGAGAAGATGCAGCATGGTGTGAGGGAGGGATCAGGGCACAGGATGGCAGACAGGGCACCTCCAAACCCTCCTGCATGGCCTGCCTGGAAGCTTGCAGTCAGGGCTCCGGGTACCCAGGCAGATGGAGAAAGTGGTCAGGAGAGACCCAGAGAAGGGGAGACTGGGCTCAGTTTGGGGAGATCAGAGGTTCCCTCAGCCCCTCAACCTTACCCATATCCCAGAAGCCCACCCTGGCCTCTCACCTACACAGAGATGTCATCACCAGCAACCCCTACACTTTTTCTTTTCCTTTGAAAAAATGCTGATTGAGGTTAAATATACCTATATAATTTACCAACTTTACCATTTTAAGTGTAAAATCTAGGGATCATAAATACCTTTATATGCTGTGTGCAGTGGCTCACGCCTGTAATCTCAGCATTTTGAGATGCCAAGGCAGGTGGATCATTTAAAATCAGGTGCTGGAGACCAGCCTGGCCAACATGGGGGAACCAATCTTTACTAAAAAGACGAAAAAATAAAATTAGCCAGACATGGTGCTGGGCGCCTATAATCCCAGCGACTTGGGAGGCTGAGGCGGGAGAGCGGCTTAAACCCAGGAGGAGGAGGTTGCAGTGAGCTGAGATCATGCCACTGCACTGCAGCCTGGTGACACAGAGAGACTCTGTCTCTAAATAAACAAATAAATACTTTTATATTCTTCTTTTGTTACCCTCCACCCCTTCCTTCCTAACCTCTGGTATCCACCATTCTACTCTCTACCTTCATGAGGTCCACCTTTTACATCCTGCATGTGAGTAAGAAATGGCAATCCTTGTAATGACCTCCAGTCCATCCATGTGGCTGCAAATGACAGGACGTTACTCTTTCTATGGATGAGTTGTCTCCATTGTGTGTATGTACTACATTCTCTCTATCCATTCATCCACTGATGGGCAGGTGGGTTGACTCCACATCTTGGCTACTGTGAACAGTGCTGGAACAGTCATGGGAGTGCAGATGTCACTTCAATACACTGAAGTCCTTTTCTTTGCGTTTACACCCACTAGTGGAATTGCTAGATCCTCTGGATGTTCTCTTTTTAGGTTTTGTTTTATGCTTTTTGTTTTTTTGACATAGCGTTTCACTCTTGTTGCCCAAGCTGGAGTGCAATGGCACCATCTGGGCTCACTGCAACCTCTACCTCCAGGATTCAAGCGATTCTCCAGCCTCAGCCTCCCAAGTAGTTGGGATTACTGGTGCCTGCCACCACGCCTGGCTGATTTTTGTATTTTTAGTACAGATGGAGTTTCACCATGTTAGCCAGGCTGGTCTCGAACTCTTGACCTCCAGTGATCTGCCCACTTCAGCCTCCCAACGTGCTGGGATTACAAGCGTGAGCCACAGTGCCTAACCTCTTTTTAGTTTTTGAGGAACTTCCGTATTCTTCTCCTTTGTAATGGCTGTATTAATTTACATTCCTATCAACAGTGTATCAGAGTTCTCCTTTCTCCACCACCTTGCCAACATTTGTTTTGTCTGTCTCTGAGATAAAACCCATTGTAATGGGGTGAGATGATAGCTCATTGTGACTTCATTTGCATTTCTCTGATGATTAGTGATACTGAGCACTTTTTCATATATGCAAGGTATATATGTTCATTTGTATGTTTTGTTCATTGAGAAATGTCTGTTCAGGTCTTTTACTAATTTTGTAATTAAATTATTAGTTTTATTGAGGTGTTTGAGCTTCTTTTATATTCTAGTTATTAATCCCCTCTCAGATGCATAGTTTGCAAATATTTGCTCCCATTCTGTGGGTTGTCTCTTCTTCACTTTGTTGGTTGCTTCCTTTGCGGTGCAGAAGCTGCTTAATTTGATATAATCCCAATGGTCTATTTTATTGTTGTTGTTGTGATTACTTGTGTTTTTGAGGTTTTAAATAAAATAAAATGTCTTCCCTCAGACAAATGTCCTGGAGCATTTCTCCAGTGTTTCCTTTTAGACGTTTAATGGATTCAGGTCTTAAGTCATTAATCCATTTTCATTTGATTTTTGTGTATGGTGAGAGGTAGAGGTGCAGTTTCATCCCTCTGCATGTAGATATCCAGTTTTCCCTGCACCATTTATTGAAATGACTGTCCTTTCCAGATTGTAGATTCTTCGAACCTTTGTCAAAGTCCATTGGATGTAAATGGGTGGATTACATCTGTGTTCTTCATTCTGCTCCATTGTTTTATGTGCTTTTCTTTATGCCAATGTCATGTTGTTTTGCTTACTACAGCTCTGTAACATATTTTTAAGTCAGGTAGTGTGATGCTCCTGTTTTCTCCTTATACCTTGAAGTCTCAAGACAGTTGGCGTCACCTACAATGATTATGGAGAAGGGGATGCCAGGACTCCCAGGGCCCAACATTAGATAATAGAATGTTGGCCATGAACCAACCTCAAAGATTTCCATTGAGTAGAAGACAGGCATCCTCATTGCCACACCTCTCTCCTGTCCCATGTTCTAGGAAACCCTTCTAGTAGTTGGCCTTCACCCACTGAACCAAGCTTCAAAACTGGTAAGTGAAGGACCCCTCTTATCTCTGCTTTTGGAAACCTGGGGAGGTAGAGGCCTTGGATTCAAGCGTTGGCTCAGCACCTGCCAGCTCTGTGATTGTGGGCCTGTCTTCCATTGTCTCTGAACCCCAGACACTCCAACAGCGAAAGGGATCTGGGCCCAGCACAGGGCTCAGTGAAATCTCTTAATCTCTAATTTTCTGCTGCTGAGACCTCAGGGTAGAAGGATGAGTGCAAATCAGACGTTCTTCTCAGGAAAAATGCGGTGTTTGTTCTGCCTGCATTCCTAACTGGGAGGACAAATGCCTGGGGGCTTGAGAAGGGGAAGGAAGGGGAACATTTTTGAGGGTGGTGTGTTTGTAGAGAAGTTCTACTTGCCAAGGAATGAGCTCCTGTCTGTCATGATCCAACCCTGGTTGACTTAGTGGAACAAGAGCTTTGCGGTAAGAGAGAACATAGTTCATCCATGCACATGACACTTCCACTCACTCGTTCAGCCACCGCCCCATGCTCAGACTGTGCAGTGTGGAACCTTTTCCTATCTTGCCATAACAAATTTCCACAAGCTTCGTGATGGAAACCACATTTTTAAAAAATATCTCATGGTGCTGTAGCTCAGAAGTATGAAATGCATCATCTCACTGGGCTAAAATCAAGGTGACAGCAAGGCTGCCTTCCCTCTGAAGGCTCCAGGCAAGAATCTGCTTCCTCACTTTTCCCAGCTCCTAGAGGCTCCCACATTCCTCGGCTCCTGGTCCCCGTCTTCCTCCCTGAAAGTCCACAGAGGCTGGTCACATCTCACATGGCATCACTCAGACCCTTCTTCCTTGTCCACACCTCTTTCTCTGAATGCTGCTCTGCCTTCTTCCTCATCTTTTAAGGACTTTGGCATTCTGTTGGAAACACCAAGATAATCCATCATAATTTCCCTAAAATCATCTAGGATACCCTCCTTTTAAGGTTAGCTGATTAGCAACCGTAATTCCATCTGCAATCTGCATTCCTTTTTTCCATGTAAAATAACATATTCACAAGATATGGCGACTAGGACAGGAACATTTTGGGGTGGGGCGGCATTCTTCTCCTTTCCACAAATGGTAAACAGGGTGCATTTGGCCTCTGCTCTTGGACACTGATATTGCAAAGGGCAGAAAATGAATGCACCAGTGGACCAATAAATGAATGATCCATTGGGAAGCATCTGTGCGTGAGAATGATTGATTGATTGGTTGTTTTTATGAGACAGTGTCTCCCTCTGTGCCCCAGGCTGGAGTGCAGTGGCGGGATCTCGGCTCACTGCAACCTCCACCTCCCAGGTTAAAGCGATTCTCTACACTCAGCTTCCCGAGAGGCTGGGATTACACCCATGTCCCACCACGCCTGGCTAATTTTTTTGGTATTTTTTTTTAGTACAGACAAGGTTTTACCATGTTGCCCAGGCTATCTCAAACTCCCAACCTTAAGGGATCCGCCCGTCTCAGCCTCCCAAAGTGCTGAGATTAGAGGCGTGAGCCAAGGCGCCGAGCCGTATTTTAAAAGAAATAATAGATAATGCTGAGTGTATAATTTCGGGTGACAGAGAAGTTCTCACTGATCAAATAATACTTGTGACCTTAACGAAAAAAATAGATCAACCCCTGGAAGATTGGCGGAAGGATTTTCCACACAGCTGTCAGCCGTGAAGGCACAAAGGTGAAAACAATGTTATGTGGAAGGAAGAGGCTCTGCCTGAAATGCTGGGAATGACATGGGGAGAATGACAAGACGACTGTAGAGAGACAGAGAGCACACTGGGTACACAGGAAACTAAGGAGGAACAAGGGGTGTGTGTTTTATACTCACAGCCCTTGGACTTACCTCGGGGCTAACTGGGAATCCCTACATGATTAATAGTGACTGACATGAAAATAAGGGAGGCCCAGGTGCATAACTGGAATCTAGGAGACCGTGGAAAAGGCAATTCCCGCCCCCCTGGTGAAATGTGGTGCTGATTTAGACACTAAATGAATGAAAGATGGACACAAGATGTGTTTGTGAGGTAGAGTAATTTGCAGGGAGGGCTTGCCTGGTTTGATTTTCCCTAATTGTTTAATCTTCACTTCATTGATTTCTTTCTGAGATTTATTTTTCCTACATGTAAATCAATACTTGGCAGAGGAGTGATAGATACATGAGGGGTGGTGCAAAGGAAGAGACCTATTATAATATAACACACAAGGTTCTGAACGGTGGCTCACACCTGTAACCCAACATTTTGGGAGGCTGAGGAGGCTGGATCAAGTGAGATCAGGAGTTCGAGATCAGCCTGGACAACATGGTGAAACCCCATCTCTACTAAATATACAAAAACTAGCTGGGCGTGGTGGCGTGTGCCTGTAATACCAGCTATTCGGGAAGTTGAAGCAGGAGAATGGCTTCAACCAGGGAGGGAGAGGTTACAGTGAGCCAAGATCGCGTCATTGCACTGCACCCTAGGTGACAGAGTGAGACTCCATCGCAAAAAATAAAAATAAAAAGTACATAAATATAATATAACATGCACGAATGACAAAGGCACACAATTCCAATCATGTTTCTATTTCTCTATAATGACTTCTTTGATCCTTTATCTTATCCGTAAGAAAATCAGGTGAAAACATCTTCCTTATTTGGCTTTCTGTGAGCATGAGATCATATGGAAAATGTGAAACCCACCAGCACAGGTCCTGGAATAGAGAACGTGATCTGTTCATGGCACAAAACTTGCCCCTTCACCCAAATCCCCCACCTCACCCCTACTTCCAATCACATTAAGTGATACAGATAGATCATGGGGAGGTAAAAACTAATATTCTTTGGAGTTCAGATCGTAGACTCAGAGACCAGTGCCAGCACTTTCTCCTGGTCACCTTTTGGAGTAATTCACAGAAAGACAGGCTGTATTGAAGCAACAGATGATGGAGGGGGTGGTCTTTCCCCCGGACTCTCGGGTGGAACAGCAGCCTAATATCTGACTCCCAAGATGACAAAAGTAGCATGTTGCCCACGAGCTTCATCATTATTTCCTGGCTGTTTGATATAAGACAGCTCAACCTCACTTATGTTGATTTCAATGTCACTGTTTTTTCCTTTTCTTGGAGAATGTAATTTGTTTGAGTCAAGAGGGTTGTGGATATAGAAACTGTAAAGCACATTCACTGTGTATCAATCCCCGTCCAGTCTTCCCAGAGAAGACTCTAAACACCTCCCATACTGCACCTGGGGCTGTGCCAATTTCTATCACTCACCGTCACTCCAGGGAGACAGAACACACAGGGAATACATTACATAGGCAGGTTCATTACTTATAGATAAGCAGAGAGTGACAACAGAAACCTTCCTTTCAGGGTGAGCCAGTCTCCCAAGGCTCAGAAAAACTGCTCAGGACACATGGAGTCACTTCATGTGCACTGTAGCTGGGGGAAGCCAGAAAGCAGCCCAGCCTGGGTTTTGTACCCTGGAGCCACAGGAAGCACTCAGCTAAAGCACTGCATGACGTCCTCCTCCAGGAAGAACAGGAAGACAGCCCAGGCTGTTCTGAGACGTTCCTCCTGATCTCAGGATGTTGCTGTCTTCACCTATTTTTGTTGCTATAAAAGAACACTTGAGCCTGGGTATCTTCTTTTTTTTTTTTTTTTTTTTTTTTTGAGACGGAGTCTCGCTCTGTCGCCCAGGCTGGAGTGCAGTGGCGCGATCTCGGCTCACTGCAAGCTCTGCCTCGAGCCTGGGTATCTTCTAAAGAAAAGAGATGTGTTTGGCTCACTGATCTGCACGCTGTACTAGAAGCAGGACACCAGCATCTATTTCTGGCTGCGGCCTCAGGCTGCTCCCACTCTGACAGAAGAGAAGGGGGTCCTGCGTGTGCAGAGACCGCAGAGATCACATGGCAAGAGAGGGAGAAAGGGGGTGTGATGGAGCTTCCAAGCTCTTTTTAAGAATCAACTCTCCAGGGTACTAATAGAAGGAGAACTTGCTAACCCCGTCCTCTGGGGACAGCATTAATCTATTCATGATGGATCCACCCCCATGACCAAAACACCCCTCCCAATAGGCACAACTTCCCACACTGGGGATTAAATTTCAAAGTGGGGTTTGGAGGGGTCAAACATTGAAACTATAGCAGTTGTATCATCAGCACATTCTATTGTTATTATGAAAACTATAACGGAGAAAGCAGGAGAAAGCTGGGTCTCCCGCCTCATGGGTGCTTGTCCTAAAGAGGTGTTTTATGTGGTTGCCTGGCAACCAAGAAATGAGAGACAATCCACAAAGAGGAACTGCTATGGTTAGCTTCTTATTGGATTCCCATCTTCCTCCAGGTATCGCCAGACACCTGCATGCTGTGATTAGGTACTCAGTGGCCATCATCCTCTTCACCATCCTCCTCTTCTTTCTCCTTCATCGCTGGTGCTCCAAAAAAAAAAGTAAGTCTCATGAAGCAGAGGCCAGAGAACTCAGGGCCCTGTGCGGAAGCAGGATGGGAGCAGGCACATGTGTGTTCCTCACAGGCAGGATGGTCCCTGGCCCAAGGTGGGAGCCACAGAGGCAGGGCTTTCTAGAGAGAGCACCAAACACCCTGCCCCTGCCTTCAGCTCACAGACCATTGCCTGATTATGAACTGTATCCTCATGTCCCCTGCAGCCACTCACATCCAGAAGGTTCCATGACAGGCAGAAAGTGGGAGATAGAATGAATGGGATGGGAACTGACAGCTATTCATGGAATGGGATCTTGCACTCAGAGAGATGGAATGTCTGAGTCTGGCTGTTGGCAGCTGAGGGACCTCAGGTACCTATGGCCTCGCCCTGTGTGTTGGTATCTGTTCATGAAAAGGGGACCCAGAAGTGCCCTCCCAGCTGTTTTGATTGCTTCCGTCTCCTACAGATGCTGCTGTAATGAACCAAGAGCCTGCGGGACACAGAACAGTGAACAGGGAGGTAGGTCCTCCTCAGCCCAGCCTCATGGATACAGTCTTATTCCCTAACAGTCCTGAAAAACGGGAACACCCTCCCTCACTCAACATTTCCCTCTCTCCAGGACTCTGATGAACAAGACCCTCAGGAGGAGACATGCGCACAGTTGGATCACTGCATTTTCACACAGAGAAAAATCACTGGCCCTTCTCAGAGGACCAAGAGACCCTCAACAGATACCAGCGTGTACATAGAACTTCCAAATGCTGAGCCCAGAGCATTGTCTCCTGCCCACAAGCACCACAGTCAGGCCTTAATGGGATCTTCTAGGGAGACAACAGCCCTATCTCAAACCCAGCTTGCCAGCTCCAATGTACCAGCAGCTGGAATCTGAAGGCGTGAGTCTCCATCGCAGAGCATCGCTCTTCCTCACACCACAAATCTGGTGCCTGTCTCTTGCTTACCAATGTCTAAGGTCCCCACTGCCTGCTGCAGAGAAAACACACTCCTTTGCTTAGCCCACAATTCTCTATTTCACTTGACCCCTGCCCACCTCTCCAACCTAACTGGCTTACTTCCTAGTCTACTTGAGGCTGCAATCACACTGAGGAACTCACAATTCCAAACATACAAGAGGCTCCCTCTTAACACGGCACTTAGACACATGCTGTTCCACCTTACTTGATGCTGTTCCACCTTTCCTCAGACTATTTTTCAGCCTTCTGTCATCAGTAAACTTACAAAATTTTTTTATGATTTCAGTGTAGTTCTCTCCTCTTCAAATAAACGTGTCTGCCCTCATTCTTTAGGTGACTCTTTTTTTGGCTGAAAGTTTCCAGTGTTATCAGTACCATGTCCATATAATCCCATCTGTTCTGCACCGGGTTCTCACCCCCGGACTCTGAGCTTCTGGAAGCAGGGTGGAGCCTCATTTGTCTCTGGGACTCCAATTTCCATCCAAAGATGCAGCACATAGGAGGTTCCAAGGATCGTGAATCACATGAACAAGTGATATTCTTACTCTCTGCAACCTGGAAAGCTGGCAGAGTCATTCCAAGATGAAACATTTGTAGAGTCACAGGCCTTGTTAGTTTCATCTCCTCCACGGTGACACATGTCAAAACGTCATCTTTCATACTATAAATATACAGTTGGTCCTCCATATCTGTGGGATTTACAGGTGTTTATTGAACCAACTATAAATCAAAAATATTCAGAGAAAAAATCCACAAACTTTCAAAAAGCAAAACTATGTTGAATGGACACAAACGAAGCAGTGTGTAGGCTGTATCAGGAATTATAAGTAATCAAGAGATGATGGCATGTACACAGGAGGATGTGCATGGGTTATATCCAAATGCTGTGCCATTTCATGGAAGAGGCTTGAGCATCTGCAGATTGTGCTATCTGAGTGGAGATCCTGAAACCAATCACCCACGAATAATGAGGGATGACTGTATATAACTTTTATTTCTCAATTTTAAATATAAAACATAAAAATTACAATAACAAGATAAAATAAACGAGTGTTTTATAGTGTGAGAATACATTTAGGTTTATTTTTCTCTATGTGTAACCCTTGGGCCCATGTTATTTATTGAGAAGACATTCTATTCCACCTTAAACCACATGGCAGCCTTTGTCAACTATAAAGGGACTGTGTGTACACGGATGTATTTTAGACACTGTTTTCTGCTCAGTGGCTCTCTCTGTGTCCACTCTCCTGAGAATGCTGCATTTTATGCAACCTTATACAACCCCTAAAATTTGGTAGCTGGAGTCCTCTAGTTTTTTATTATAGGCTGTTTGCTGTGCTTTTTTTATTTTTCTTGAGGCAGAGTCTTGCTCTATTGCCCAGGCTGGAGTGCAGTGGCACGATCTCGGCTCACTCGCCTCCCAGGTTCAAGGGATCCCATGCCTCAGCCTCTTGAATAGCTGGCATTGCAGGTGCCTGCTACCAGGCATGGCTAATTTTTGTATTTTTAGCAGAGACATGGTTTCACTATATTGGCCAGGCTGGTCTCAAACTCCTGACCTCGGTTGATCGCCCACCTCAGCTTCCAAAATGCTGGGGAAATTGATTTTCTATAGCAATATGTTACTGGATATTTCTGTAAATTTTAAAATGAGGGAGGCAGAGAGTCAGAGAGAGAGCAAACCATGAGTTGGGACTCTGGAATCTTGGGTCATGAGACAAATTCTAGATAAAACTACAAAAATCCAGAATTTACATGTTGTGATTTTTGCTGATAAATTACAATTCTAAGATTGTAAATAATTGCATAATCCTTCTCTGGAAGTTTAAATCATTTAAACTGGTTCTGCTGTAATACTAGAAATACAAGCATGAACAATTCTAATGGTTTATTAGTCACAATGACTCGGAAAACATTAATAATACCTATTAGATATTTTGCATATTACACATGAGGAAGAGTTTGAATCTCCAATAAAAACAATAAAAATTCATGAAAAGTCTTTCACGTTAGCACAGATTTTAGTCATCTCGTGTTCGGGAGGTTGGATCTGAGACGTGTTTTGAGTTGGTCATAGTGAAGGACACCAGGTGTCAATTCTAGTGAGAACAATTTCCAGGAAGCCATGTTCCGCTCTTGAGCGAGCACCCACTGGGCCTCATGCAAGGTAGAAAGAGCCTGCGTACGTCACCCTCCCATGATGTGGTCAACATGTAAACTGCATGGGCAGGGCGCCAAATAACATCCTGTGCGCTGCTGAGCTGAGCTGGGGCGCAGCCGCCTGTCTGCACCGGCAGCACCATGTCGCTCATGGTCGTCAGCATGGCGTGTGTTGGTGAGTCCTGGAAGGGAATAGAGGGAGGGAGCGCTGGGGTGAAGATCTGAATCTGGAGGTAAAGATATGGGCCTAGAGGTGGAGTTATGGGCCTGGAAGTTGAGTTATGGGCCTGAAGTGGAGATCTGGGCCTGGAGTGGAGATATGATCCTGGAGTGGAGATCTGGGCCTGGGGTGGAGTTACAGGCCTGGAGCAGAGATACAAGCCTGGAGTGGAGATATGGGCCAGGAGTGGAGATCTGGGCCTGGAGTAGAGACATCAGCCTGGAGTGGAGATATGGGCCTGGAGTGGAGATAGGGGCCTGGAGTGGAGATCTGGGCCTGTTGTGTAGATCTAGGCCTGGAGGTGGAGATCTGGGCCTGGAGGCTGGGTTTCTGCACAGCCGAGATCCTTGTTCCTGGGGGCAGGTAGGCACTGAGGATGAGTTTCCCTTCAGCCCAGCAAGGGCCTGGCTGCCAAGACGCACAGTGCAGTGGGGGCAGCAGGGTGCCCTGGTTTGCCTGCAGATGGATCGTCCATCATGATCTTTCTTTCCAGGGTTCTTCTTGCTGCAGAGGGCCTGTCCACACATGGGTGAGTCCTTCCCCATATCTTAGGGTGTCATCTCCCCACATAAGAGGATTTTCCTGAAGTGGGAGGGAAGTCCTGTCGGGGAGTCTCTCATAAACTAGGAAGAGGGGACCCTGGGTGCTCGGCCCACAGTTCTGACCTCGCCCTCCCCGGCCTTTCTTTCCCTTTCCTGAGTCAAGCCCTGTGAAGACTGGGGTGAGACTGGGGTGCTCCAAGCTGGGGTGGGCAGGGAGGAAGTGGTGTCAGCAGCAGAGAAAGAGAGGGAAGCAGTACTAGGAACAGCAGGTCCTCTGAGGACAAAGGTGTAACTCACACCCTCCAGCGTTTCCGTGACGGTAGGGGCTGCAGTGTGGCTGCTGTCATTCTACCAGAAGAGGTGGGGAAACCACAGTCATGGCCCTGACATTCCAAATCCTCTGATGGGGGCTCAGTTCATGAATTGGCTGATATTCCATTCACATAGGACTTGCCCTCCATGTCATGTCTACTTTGTGTTGTTTTATGTGAGTAATTTTGCAGTATTAAAATCTAGTAGGAGTCACTTATTCAGCACTTGCTTAAAGTTCTCAGCTGACACTTTTGTTGTAGGGAGATGCCATGTCTATGCGGGATGGGTCCTTCCCATAGCCCTGGGCACCCAGGTGTGGTAGGAGCCTTAGAAAGTGGAAATGGGAGAATCTTCTGAGCACAGGGAGTGAGGGGCGGCTCCACATCCTCCTCTCTAAGGCAGTGCCTCCTTCTCCCCCAGGTGGTCAGGACAAGCCCTTCCTGTCTGCCCGGCCCAGTGCTATGGTGCCTCGAGGAGGACACGTGACTCTTCGGTGTCACTATCGTGGTGGGTTTAACAATTTCACGCTGTACGAAGAAGACAGAATCCACGTTCCCATCTTCCACGGCAGAATATTCCAGGAGAGCTTCATCATGGGCCCTGTGACCCCAGCACATGCAGGGAACTACACATGTCGGGGTTCACACCCACACTCCCCCACTGGGTGGTCAGCACCCAGCAACCCCCTGGTGATCATGGTCACAGGTCAGAGGCTTTCTGTCTGGGCTTCTCACTGTCCCACCTCCTGAATCCCAGAGCTTCTGGTGGGGGTGTCCGTCAGGGTCCCATCATCCAGGCCCTGACTGTATTTGGGGTCAAGGGGGATTGAATACAGGGGAAATGGGTGCTGTGGTGGAAAGAATAACTGTCCTCAATGATGGCTACATTGTAATCCCTGGAGCCTGTCACTATTTATGTTACAGGACAGGGGACTGAAGGGGAAGATGGAACTCAGGTTGTTGATGAGTTGACCTTGAGATAGGGAGACAGCCTGGACTGTCCCGCTGGGCTCAGTGTAATCACAAGGGTCCACGTGAGATGAGGAGGAAGAGGGGAGTGGGGATTAGAGCAGTGTAGTGGGAGGGAGACGCTATCAGCCACTGTGGGCTTTGAAGGTGGATGAAGGCCACTAGTCACAGAATGCAGGTGGCCCCTAAGGGCTGGAGAAGTCAAGAGAACTGATTCACTGAGTCTCCAGAGGGAACGCAGCCCTCTAGATGCCTTGATTTCAGCGCAGGGAGAACTGGATCCAATTTCTGTCTCGAGTGGAAGGGGTCAGTGTGTTCTCTCCTGCTGCCGTGTTTGTCATAATTTTCTGCAGCAGCAACAAGAAACCAACACAGGAACCCAGGTCAAGGACAAGTTAGGAAACCAAACAAGGATAGCCGGGCATGATGGTGGGCACGAGTAATCCAACGACTGGGGAGGCTGAGGCAAGAAAATCACTTGAACCGGGGAGGCAGAGGTTTCAGTGAGCCAAGACCACACCACTACACTCCAGCCTGGGTGAAAAAGTGACTGTCTCAAAAATAAATTCATTAATCAATTAATTAAAGAAACCAAACAAGGAGAAGGTTGGCTACCCTGAGATCAGGAAGGGCAGGATGCTGATGCCACCACCAGGCTCCATCCACATAGGAAGGGGTTGATGCTCCTGGAACCAGCACCGGGGCCACCCTGTGGAAGCTGGGGCCATGGAGAAGGCACAGACATGGCAGGAGAGGCTCCCAATCCCCATCAGGAACAGGGTGTGTGGACACTGATGTCTGCCTTACTGATGAGTTGATACCTCCTGCCAGAGACTCCAATTTGTTCAAAAGAGATTGATTCAGGCTGCTAAGAACCTAGACATGCAGCCTGTCCTCTTCCACCCCCACATAGACAGCAGGAAAGAGATTAGTGGGAAACAGATACAACAGCCCAAGAGATGAGGCTCTCTTCACAGTAGGAGGGGAGTCAGGGGCTACTGGAGACAGAGGGACAGAGAAGAGGGAGGAAGACAGATGGAGGGACCTGCACCAGGGGATATGGGCACAGAAAAGACATGGAGATGCAGACAGGGAGGAGAGAGACAGACACCGGGGAGGGGAACCCTCACTCATTCCAAATGCCATGGATGGGATGATAAAGAGAGATGCCTTCTAAACTCACAACCTCTCTTCCTAGGAGTCCACAGAAAACCTTCCCTCCTGGCCCTCCCAGGTCACCTGGTGAAATCAGAAGAGACAGTCATCCTGCAATGTTGGTCAGATGTCATGTTTGAGCACTTCCTTCTGCACAGAGAGGGGAAGGTTGAGGACACTTTGCGCCTCATTGGAGAGCTCCATGATGGGGTCTTCAAGGCCAACTTCTCCATCGGTCCCATGACGCATGTCCTTGCAGGGACCTACAGATGCTACGGTTCTGTTCCTCACTTCCGCTATCAGTTGTCAGCTCCCAGTGACCCTCTGGACATCGTGATCACAGGTGAGAGTGTCCGGACATTCTTCTGATTGTCATTGAGACACAGAGTGAATGATCCACGACTTGGAACCCCCAGGTGGTCATGAGGAAGATAAGCGTGGGATTCTTATGGAGAGAGACTGACTTGGTGAGGTCTGTACCAACAGAGACAGAGTAACAGGAGACACAAGTACAGACCAGGTGTCATAACAGAGGACAGACACAGGGGCCATACAGGGAGTTAGAAAAGACAGAAAGAGTTAAAGGAGACACAGACAGACATGTGCCAGAGAGAAGTGTCCTTCCATGCTGACTTTGCTCAGAGACATGGCACAGGTTGAAGTTTCATTTCTGTTTTATCTCCACAAAGTGTTTCTACGAGGAGAACCCAAGGACACCCATATTTCTGACCTCAGTTGGGCCCTGTGGCCTCAGGCCTTGTGGCATCTACAGATGCCGTGTTTATTCTGACACCTCTGCCTTCCGTGCAGTGGAGCCGTAATTATCCCAGGATATCATGGCCCCAGAACACCAACCCCTATATACTGTGTGTACTTGGGGTCCCCAGACTAGATTCTGAGGCTCATATTCCAAATAATCCTACATATAATAGGATTACTGAGAGACACAGAGATAAATCAGGGACGTCAAAAAGCAAAGGCATAAACACACAGAGAATGAGCCAGAAGAAGGGGATTGAGAGACTCACAGACACACAAAAACAAAGAAAAGAGGGCAGAGGAGTGGAGAGAATGATGGAAAGGAGGACAGAAAAGCCCCAGAATCAGAACCCTGAGGGAGGGGCACAAAGACAGAGAAAGATAAAGATGTGGGGATGGATTGCAGAGATTCCAAATAGAATGAGAGAGACTGAGAGGCAGAGAAAAGGAGATGTAGAGAGACAGATGATAGATGGATAGATAGATATAGATAGATGATAAATAGGTAGATGATAGATAATGGATAGGTTATAGATACATAGATGATGATTGATAGATGATACATAGAGATGATGATGATGATGATGATGATGATGAAGATAGATAGATAGATACATAGATGACACATAGATAGATATATAGATACATAGATGATACATAGATAGAGACAGAGAGGCAGACAGATAGAGAGGTAATAGAGAGAGAGATCGATGATACATAGATATAGATAATACATAGGTGATTGCTGGATAGACAGATAGACAATTGATAGAGAGATAGATAAATGATACATAGATACAGATGACAGATAATTTGTAGATAGACACAAAATAGATAGATGATAGATGATAGATAATAGATAGAAATATGCAGAAAGTTATGAACAAGACAGAAAGTGAGAGACTCAGATTATAGAAAAAGGAAGATCAAGTCAACCAATCCAAGGAGGGTCAGAGAGAATAAAACAATCCAAAAAGGGAAAGCATACCTAGGGGTGGGGAAGTGAGGTCAGAGACCTAGAGAGACAGAGAAGGTGGAAGGAGGAAATAGACATGAAGAGAGATGGGTGGAGGGTGAGAGAGAGAGAGAGCATTAGGTCATAGAGCAGGGGAGTGAGTTCTCAGCTCAGGTGGGAGGGGAGCTGTGACAAGGAAGAACCTCCCTGAGGAAACTGCCTCTTCTCCTTCCAGGTCTATATGAGAAACCTTCTCTCTCAGCCCAGCCGGGCCCCACGGTTCTGGCAGGAGAGAACGTGACCTTGTCCTGCAGCTCCCGGAGCTCCTATGACATGTACCATCTATTCAGGGAGGGGGAGGCCCATGAACGTGAACTTAGGCTCCCTGCAGTGCGCAGCGTCAATGGAACACTCCAGGCCGACTTCCCTCTGGGCCCTGCCACCCATGGAGGGACCTACAGATGCTTCGGCTCTTTCCCTCACTCTCCCTACGAGTGGTCAAACTCGAGTGACCCACTGCTTGTTTCTGTCACAGGTGAGAAAAGCCCATGGCTGTCCCATGTCCTATGATCCTAGAGCCTTAGCTGAGGAGCTTCCTGCCGATAATGGAGAGAAGCATGGACAGATGCAGAGAGAAGACGCAGCATGAGTGTGAGGGAAGGATCAGGGCGCAGGATGGCAGACACGGCACCTCCAAACCCTCCTACACGGCCTGCATGGAGGCCTCCGATCAGGGCTCCAGGCACCCAGGCAGATGGAGAAAGCAGTCAGGACAGACCCAGAGAAGGGGAGACTGGGCTCAGTTTGGGGAGATCAGAGGTTCCCTCAGTCCCTCAACCTTACCCATTTCCCAGAAGCCCATCGTGGCCTCTCACCCACACACAGAGATGTCATCACCAGCAACCCCTACACTCTTTTCTTTTCATTTTCAAAAATATTTATTGAGGTTAAATGTAACTATATAATTTACCACCTTTACCATTTTTTAAAGTAAAATCTAGTGGTCATAAAAACCTTTATATGCTGGTTGTGGTGGTTCACGGTTGTAATCTCGGTGCTTTAAGAGGCCAAGAAAGGTGGATCATTTAAGATCAGGGACTCGAGATCAGCCTGGCCAACATGCGGGAAATTCATCTTTACTAAACAGACAAGAAAAATTAGCCAAGCATGCTGGCATGCACCTGTAGTCCTAGCTACCTGGGAGGCTGAGGCAGGAGAAGCACTTAAACCCAGGAGGCAGAGGTTGCACTGAGCCGAGATCATGCCACTGCACTGCAGCCTGGGAGACAGACAGAGACTCTGTTTCTAAATAAATAAATACATCTGTATTCTTTTTTTTGTTACCCTCCACCCTTCCCTTCCCGGCCTCTGGTATCCACCATTCTATTCTCTACCTTCATGAGATCCACCTTTTCTCTCCTGCATGTGGGTGAGAAATGGGAATCTTTGTAATGACCTCCAGTTCCATCCATGTGGCTGCAAATGACAGGATGTTATTGTTTCTATGCATGAGTAGTCTCCACTGTGTGTGTGTACCACAGTTCTCTATCCACTCACCCACTGATGGGCAGGTAGGTTGACTCCACATCTTGGCTACTGTGAACAGTGCTGGAACAGTCATATGAATGCAGATATCACTTCGATACACTGATGTCCTTTCCTTTAGATATAAACCCAGTAGTGAAATTGCTGGATACTATGAAAGTTCTCTTTTTTTTTTTTTTTTTTTTTTCTTTTTTGAGAAAGAGTTTCCCTCCTTAGTCCAAGCTGGAGTCAAAGTGGTGAGATCTTGGCTCATTGCAACCTCTGCCTCCTAGGTTCAAACGATTGTCCTGACTCAGCCTCCCTAGTAGCTGTGATTACAGGTGCACGCCACCATGCCTGGCTAATTTTTGTATTTTTTTTAGCACAGACGGGATATCCCAATTTTGGGCAGGCTGCTCTCAAACTCCTGACCTCAAGTGAGGTGCCTGCCTCGGTTTCCCAAAGTGCTGAAATTACAGGCATAAGCCACTATGCCCAGCCTCCTTTTAGTTTTTTAAAGAATTTCCATACTTTTCTCCACAATAGTTGTACTAATTTACATTCCTACCAACAGGGTACCAGGGTTCTCCTTTCTCTACCATCTTGCCAGCATTTGTTTTGCCTGTCTTGCAGATAAAAGCCATTTTACTTTATTTTATTTTATTTATTTATTTATGTTGAGATGGAGTTTCGCTCATAGGCGCCCAGGCTGGAGTGCAATGGTGTGATCTCGGCTCACTACAACCTCCGCCTCCCGGGTTCAAGTGATTCTCCTGCCTCAGCCCCCAAAGTAGCTGGGATTACAGGCTTGTGCCACCACGCCCGGCTAATTTTTGTATGTTTGGTAGAGACGGAGTTTCTCCATGTTGGTGAGGCTGGTCTCCCGACCTCAGGTGATCCGCCCACCTCCGCCTCCCAAAGTGCTGGGATTACAGGCGTGAGCCACCGGCCTAAAAGGCATTTTAATGGGATGAGATGAAAACTCATCGCGATTTTAATTTACATTTCTCTGATGATGAGTGCTGCTGAGCACTTTTTCATATACGTGATCGCCATTTCTGTTTTGTTTGTGGAGAAATGTCTCCTCATGTCTTTTGCTCATTTTTTAATTAAATTGTTTTATTGAGTTGTTTTAGCTTCTTATACTTCCAGTTATTAATCCCGTCTCAGATGAATAGTTTGCAAATATTTGCTCCTATTTTGTGGGTTGTCTCTCCACTTTCTTGGTTTATCTTTTGTGGTGTAGAAGTTGCTTGGTTTGGTGTAATCCTAATGGTCTACTTTTTGCTTTGATTACTTGTGTTTGGAAGGTTTTAAACAAAATGTCTTTCTTCAGACAAATGTCTTCCCCATTATTTTCTTCTACATGTTTCATAGGTTCAGGCCTTAGACTCATGTTTTTAATCCATTTTCATTTGATATTTGTGTATGGTGACAGGTATAGATGCAGTTTTATTCCTCTGCATGTGGATATCCAGTTTTCCCCACACCATTTATTGAAAAGACTGTCCTTTCCTGATTGTAAGTTCTCGGCACCTTTGTCAAAGTCCCTTAAATGGGCTGGGCGTGGTGGCTCACACCTGCATTTCCAGCACTTTGGGAGGCCGAGGCGGGTGGATCACCTGAAGCCAGGAGTTTAAGACCACGATGGCCAACAGAGTGAAACCTCGTCTCTACTAAAAATACAAAAATTAGCTGAGCATGGTGATCAGTGCCTGTAATACCACTACTTGGGAGTTTGAAGCAAGAGAATTGCTTGAATCCAGGAAGTGGAGGTTGCATTGAGCTGAGATTGCACCTCTGCACTCCAGCCTGCATGACAGAGCAAGATTCCATCACACACACACAAAAGAAAGCCATTGGATGTAAATGCATGGATTATATCTGTGTTCTCCATTCTATTCCATTTTTTATGTGCCTTTCTTTATGCCAGTGTCATGCTGTTTTGCTTACTACAGCTCTGTAACATATTTCTAAGTCAGGTAGTGTGATGCTCCTGTTTTCTCTTTATACCTTGAAGTCTCAAGACAGTGGGCATCACACACAAAAATTATGGAGAAGAGGATCCCAAGACTCCCAGAGTCCAACATTAGATAACAGAGTGTTGGCCATGAACCAACCTCAAAGATTTCCATTGAGTAGAGGACAAGCACCCTCATTTCCTCACATCTCTCCTGTCCCATGTTCTAGGAAACCCTTCAAGTAGTTGGCCTTCACCCACAGAACCAAGCTCCAAATCTGGTGAGTAAAGGACCCCTCTTATCTCTGCTTTTGGAAACCTGGGGAGGTGGAAGCCTTGGATGCAAGTGTTGGCTCAAACCTCCCAGCTCTGTGAATGAGGGCCTGTCTTCC
Organism: Pan paniscus; assembly: GCF_029289425.2. Lineage (NCBI taxonomy): Eukaryota > Metazoa > Chordata > Mammalia > Primates > Hominidae > Pan > Pan paniscus. The sequence goes on from NC_073269.2 coordinate 60,972,814, forward strand.
ACCATCTCGGAACTCCAGACACTCCAATAGTGAAACGGATCTAGGGCCACCAAAGGGCTCAGTGAAGTCTCTTAATCTTTAATTTTCTGCAGCTGAGACCTCCTACAAGCTAGAAGAATAATTGCAAATCTGACATCCTTCTCAGGAAAAATGCAGTGTTTTTTCTGCCTGCATTCCTTACTAGAGGACAAATTCCTGCGGGCTTGAAAGAGGGAAGGGAAGGGAACATCTGATGAGGGTGGGTGTTTTAGAGAAGTTCCACTTGCCCAGGAATGAATTACTGTTGGTCATGAGGCAACCCTGGCTGACTCAGCAGAGCAAGAGCCTTGCCGTAACAGAGAACAGAGCTCATGCACGCACACTTCGACTCACTGACTCATTCAGCCACGGCCCCATGCTCAGGCTGTGCAGTGTGGGACCTTTTCCTATTGTTGCCATAACAAATTTCCACAAGATTCGTGGGTGAAAACAAAACAGTTATTTAATTATCTTACAGTGCTGTAGCTCAAAGTATGAAGTGCATCTCACTGGGCTAAAATCAAGGTGAAAGCAAGGCTGCCTTCCCTCTGAGGGTTCCAGGCAAGAATCTGCTTCTCACTTGTCCCAGCTTCTAGAGGCTCCCACATTCCTTGGCTCCTGGTCCCCTTCCTCCTTCCTCAAAACCCACAAAGGCTGGTCACATCTCACATGGCATCACTCAGACCCTTCTTCCTTACCACACCTCTTTCTCTGAATGCTGCTCTCCCTTCTTCCCCTTCTTTTGAAAACTTGGGGATTCTATTGGGTTCACCAAGATGAAAATCCATCATAATCTCCCGGAAATCATCCAGGATACCCTCCTTTTAAGTTCAGCTGATTAGCAACCGTAATTCCATCTGCAATCTTCATTCCTCCTTCCATGTAAAATAACATATTCACAAGCTATGGAGGCTAGGACAGGGACATTTCTGGGGTGGGGTGGCATTCTTCTTCCACAAATAGTAAACAAGATGCATTTACCCTCTGTTCTTGGGACACTGATATTGCAGATGGTTAAATGGGAGGGCAGAAAATGTATGCACAAGTGGACCAATAAATGAATGATCTATTGAGAAGCATCTGTGCATGAAATCTATTTATTTATGTATTTACCTACTTGTTTATTGAGACAGAGTCTTGCTCTGTTGTCCAGGCTAGAGTGCAGTGGCATGATCTCGGCTCAATGCAACCTCCACCTCCTGGGTTGAAGTGATCTCCTCCCTCAGCCTCTCCAGTAGCTGGGATTACAGACCACAACCACCATGCCCGGCTAACTCTTTTTGCATATTTTCTGTAGAGAGGATGTTTCACCATGTTGGCCAGGCTGGTCTCAAATTCCCAACCTCAAGTGATCCAATAGCCTCTGCCTCCCAACCCGCTGGGGTAAGAGGCATGAGCCACGGGGCCAAGCCAAATTTTCAAATCAATAATAGATAATGCTGAGTGTATTATTTCAGGTGACAGAGAAGGTCTCACTAATCAGATATTTGTGACATTAATGAAAAACACGGATTGAACCCCTGAAAGATTGGCGGAAGGATTTTCCACACACAGCTGTCAGCCGTGAAGGCACAAATGTGAAAACAATCTGATGTTGAAGGAAGAGGCTCTGCCTGAAATGCTGGGAATGAGATGGGGAGAATGACAAGACGACTGTGGAGAGACAGAGAGCACACTGGGTACACAGGAAACTAAGGAGGAACAAGGAGTGTGTGTTTTATACTCACAGCCCTTGGATTCACCTCAGGGTAACCAGGAATCCCTACGTGATTAATAGTGACTGACATGAAAATAAGGGAGGCCCAGGTGCATAACTGGAATCTAGGAGATCGTGGAAAAGGCAATTCCCGCCCCACTGGTGAAATGTGGTGCTGATTTAGACCCTAAGTGGATGAAGTAGATGGATATAAGATATGCTTGTGAGGTAGAATCATTGGCTGGAAAGGCTCGCTGGGTTTGATTTCTCCTGGTAGTTTAATCCTCGCTTCACCAACTTATTTCTGAGATTTATTTCTCCTGCATCTAAATCAATACCTGGCAGAGGAGGGAGAGCTAGATGAGGGGTGGTGCAAACGAAGGGACCTAGTATAGCATAATATACAAGGCTGTGAACGGTGGCTCACGCCTGTAACCCAGCACTTCAGGAGGCCAACGCGGGTGGATCACATGAAGTCAGGAGTTCGAGACCAGCCTGGCCAACATGGAGAAACCCTATCTCTACTAAAAATACAAAAATTAAGCAGGCATGATGGTGGTGCATGACTATAATCCCAGCTACTCTGGAGGATGAAGCAGGAGAATGACTTCAGCCCTGGAGGCAGAGGTTGCAGTGAGTGGAGATCGCGTCACTGCACACCAGCCTGGGTGACACAGGGATACTCTGTCTCAAAAAATAAAAATAAAAAATACATAAATATAATATAACATACACAAATGATGCAGGCACCTGAATTCCAATCATCATTTTTCTATTTCTCTATAATTACTTCTTTGGTCCTTTATCTTATCCATTAGAAAATCAGCCTAAAACCTCTTCCGTATTTGGCTTTCTGTGAACATGAGATCATATGGAAAATATGAAAGCCCCCTGAACCCACCAGCACAGGCCCTGAAATAGGGAAAGTGCTCTGTTCATCACAAGAAACTTTCCCCCTCACCCAAATCCCCCACCTCACCCCTACTTCCAATCACCTGTGGAGATACAGATAGACCATGGGGAGGTAAACGCTAATACTTCTTGGAGTGAGTTCAGATCTTGGAATCAGAGATCAGCACCAGCACTAGCTCCTGCTCCCCTTTCCTACTAATTCACAGGAGGACAGGTGGTTTTGAAGCAATAGATGGTGGAGGGGGTGGTCCTTCCCCCAGCCTCTCAGGTGGAACAGCAGCCTAACATGTGTCTCGTGAGATCACAAAGAGTAGCACGTTTCACATGGGCTTCATCATTATTTCCTGGCTGTTCGACATAAGAGAATTCTACTTTGCTTTTCTGATCTTGATTTCATTTTTGTGTCCTTTTCTTGGAGAAGGTAATTTGAGTCAAGAGGGTTGTGGATGTAGAAACTGTAAAGCACATTCACTGTGTATCAGTCCCAGTCCAGTCTTCCCAGAGAAGACTCTAAACACCTCCTGGACTGCACCTGGGCCTATGCCAATTCCTATCACTCACCGTCACTCCAGGGAGACAGAACACACAGAGAATACGTTACATAGGCAGGTTCATTACTAACAGATAAGCAGCGAGTGACAACTGAAGCCTACATTTCAATGTGAGCCAGTCCCTCAAGGCTCAGAAAAGCTGCTCGGGACATATGGAGTCACCTCATTTGCAGTGTAGCTGGGGGAAGCCAGAAAATAGCCCAGCCTGGGTTTTGTACCCTGGAGCCACAGGAAGCACTCAGCTAAAGCACTGCATGACATCCTCCTCCAGGAAGAACAGGAAGACAGCCCAGCCTGTTCTGAGACGTTCCTCCTGATCTCAGGACGTTGCTGTCTTAGTCCATTTTTGTTGCTCTAAAGGAACACTTGAGCCTGGGTAACTTCTTTTTTGTGTGTGTGTGTGTGTAGTGCTTCTGATGAGCTTTTTTTTTTAATTTTATTATTATTATACTTTAAGTTTTAGGGTACATGTGCACAATGTGCAGGTTAGTTACATATGTATACATGTGCCATGCTGGTGTGCTGCACCCATCAACTTGTCATTTAGCATTAGGTATATCTCCTAATGCTATCCCTCCCCCCTCCCCCACCCCACAACAGTCCCCAGAGTGTGATGTTCCCCTTCCTGTGTCCATGTGTTCTCATTGTTCAATTCCCACCTATGAGTGAGAACATGCAGTGTTTGGATTTTTGTCCTTGTGATAGTTTACTGAGAATGATGATTTCCAATTTCATCCATGTCCCTACAAAGGACATGAACTCATCATTTTTTATGGCTGCATAGTATTCCATGGTGTATATGTGCCACATTTTCTTCATCCAGTCTATCATTGTTGGACATTTGGGTTGGTTCCAAGTCTTTGCTATTGTGAATAGTGCCGCAATAAACATACGTGTGCATGTGTCTTTATGGCAGCATGATTTATAGTCCTTTGGGTATATACCCAGTAATGGGATGGCTGGGTCAAATGGTATTTCAAGCTCTAGATCCCTGAGGAATTGCCACACTGACTTCCACAATGGTTGAACTAGTTTACAGTCCCATCAACAGTGTAAAAGTGTTCCTATTTCTCCACATCCTCTCCAGCACCTGTTGTTTCCTGACTTTTTAATGATTGCCATTCTAACTGGTGTGAGATGGTATATCATTGTGGTTTTGATTTGCATTTCTCTGATGGCCAGTCATGGTGAGCATTTTTTCATGTGTTTTTTGGCTGCATAAATGTCTTCTTTTGAGAAGTGTCTGTTCATGTCCTTCACCCACTTTTTGATGGGGTTGTTTGCTTTTTTCTTGTAAATTTGTTTGGGTTCATTGTAGATTCTGGATATTAGCCCTTTGTCAGATGAGTAGGTTGCGAAAATTTTCTCCCATTTTGTAGGTTGTCTGTTCACTCTGATGGTAGTTTCTTTTGCTGTGCAGAAGCTCTTTAGTTTAATTAGATCCCATTTGTCAATTTTGGCTTTTGTTGCCATTGCTTTTGGTGTTTTAGACATGAAGTCCTTGTCCATGCCTATGTCCTGAATGGTAATGCCTAGGTTTTCTTCTAGGGTTTTTATGGTTTTAGGTCTAACGTTTAAGTCTTTAATCCATCTCGAATTAATTTTTGTATAAGGTGTAAGGAAGGGATCCAGTTTCAGCTTTCTACCTATGGCTAGCCAGTTTTCCCAGCACCATTTATTAAATAGGGAATCCTTTCCCCATTGCTTGTTTTTCTCAGGTTTGTCAAAGATCAGATAGTTGTAGATATGTGGCATTATTTCTGAGGGCTCTATTCTGTTCCATTTATCTATATCTGTGTTTTGGTACCAGTACCATGCTGTTTTGGTTACTGTAGCCTTGTAGTATAGTTTGAAGTCAGGCAGCATGATGCCTCCAGCTTTGTTCTTTTGGCTTAGGATTGACTTGGCGATGCTGGCTCTTTTTTGGTTCCATATGAACTTTAAGGTAGTTTTTTCCAATTCTGTGAAGAAAGTCATTGGTAGCTTGATGGGGATGGCATTGAATCTATAAATTACTTTGGGCAGTATGGCCATTTTCACGATATTGATTCTTCCTACCCATGAGCATGGAATGTTCTTCCATTTCTTTGTATCCTCTTTTATTTCATTGAGCAGTGGTTTGTAGTTCTCCTTGAAGAGGTCCTTCACGTCCCTTGTAAATTGGATTCCTAGGTATTTTATTCTTTTTGAAGCAATTGTGAATGGGAGTTCACTCATGATTTGGCTCTCTGTTTGTCTGTTATTGGTATATAAGAATGCTTGTGATTGTTGTACATTGATTTTGTATCCTGAGACTTTGTAGAAGTTGCTTATCAGCTTAAGGAGATTTTGGGCTGAGACAATGGGGTTTTCTAGATATACAATCATGTCATCTGCAAACAGGGACAATTTGACTTCCTCTTTTCCTAATTGAATACCCTTTATTTCCTTCTCCTGCCTAATTGCCCTGGTCAGAACTTCCAACACTATGTTGAATAGGAGTGGTGAGAGAGGGCATCCCTGTCTTGTGCCAGTTTTCAAAGGGAATGTTTCCAGTTTTTGCCCATTCAGTATGATACTGGCTGTGGGTTTGTCATAGATGGCTCTTATTATTTTGAGATACGTCCCATCAATACCTAATTTATTGAGAGTTTTTAGCATGAAGGTTGTTGAATTTTGTCAAAGGCCTTTTCTGCATCTATTGAGATAATCGTGTGGTTTTTGTCTTTGGTTCTGTTTATATGATGGATTACATTTATTGATTTGCATATATTGAACCAGCCTTGCATCCCAGAGCCTGGGTAACTTCTAGAGAAAACAGATTTGTTTGCCTCACAGTTCTGCAGACTGTACTGGAAGCATGGCACCAGCATCGGTTTCCTGTGATGGCCTCAGGCTGCTCCCACTCCGGGAGAAGGGAAGGAGGGTCTGTCTGTGCAGAGACCACAGAGATCACACGGCAAGAGAGGGAGAAAGGGGGAGGGCGAGCGATGGAGCTTCCAAGCTCTTTTTAACAACCAGCTCTCCGGGAACTAATAGAGGGGGAACTTGCTAACCCCGTCATGTGGGGCAGCATTAATCTATTCATGATGGATCCACCTCCATGACTCAAACACCTTCCCATAGGCCCAAACTTCCACACTGGGGGTTAAATTTCAATATTTCAGTGTGAGGTTTCAAAGGGTCAAACATCTAAACTAAAGCAGCTGTATCCTCAGCACATTCTATGGTTTCTATGAGAGCTGTAACTGAGAAAGCAGGAGAAAGCTGGGTCTCCTGCCATCACGCTGCTTGTCCTAAGGAGATGTTCCATGTGGTTACCTGTCAATCAAGAAATGAGACAATCCATAAAGAAGAACTGCTATGATTAGCTTCTTATTGGATACCCATCTTCCTCCAGGTATCCGCAGACACCTGCACGTTCTGATTGGGACCTCAGTGGTCATCATCCTCTTCATCATCATCCTCTTCTTTCTCCTTCATCGCTGGTGCTCCAACAAAAAGAGTAAGTCTCACGAAGCAGAGGCCAGAGAGCTCAGGGCCGTGTGGGGAAGCAGGATGGGAGCAGGCACGTGTGTGTTCCTCACTGGCAGGATGGTCCCTGGCCCAAGGCAGGAGCCACAGAGGCAGGGCTTTCTAGAGAGAGCACCAGACAACCTGCTCCTGCCTTCAGCTCACAGACCATTGCCTGGTTCTGAACTGTATCCTCACATCCCCTGCAGCCACTGACATCCAGAAGGTTCCATGACAGGCAGAAAGTGGGAGACAGAATCAATGGGATGCCAATTGAGAGCACTTCATGGGATGGGGTCTTGAACTCAGAGAGATAGAATGTCTGAGTCTGGATGTTGGCAGCTGAAGAGCCTCAGGCACCTACAGCCTCCCCCTGTGGGTTGGTGTCTGCCCATGAAATGAGGACCCAGAAGGGCCCTCCGAGTGGTTTTGACGACTTCCGTCTCCTACAGATGCTGCTGTAATGGACCAAGAGCCTGCGGGGGACAGAACAGTGAATAGGCAGGTAGGTCCTCCTCGGCCCAGCCTCACGGATACAGTCTTATCCCTAATAGTCCTGAAAAATGTGAGCACCCTCCCTCACTCAGCATTTCCCTCTCTCCAGGACTCTGATGAACAAGACCCTCAGGAGGTGACATACGCACAGTTGGATCACTGCGTTTTCATACAGAGAAAAATCGGTCGCCCTTCTCAGAGGCCCAAGACACCCCTAACAGATACCAGCGTGTACACGGAACTTCCAAATGCTGAGCCCAGATCCAAAGTTGTCTCCTGCCCACGAGCACCACAGTCAGGACTTGAGGGGGTTTTCTAGGGAGACAACAGCCCTGTCTCAAAACCAGGTTGCCAGATCCAATGCACCAGCAGCTGGAATCTGAAGGCATCAGTCTTCATCTTAGGGGATCGCTCTTCCTCACACCACGAATCTGAACATGCCTCTCTCTTGCTTACAAATGCCTAAGGTCGCCACTGCCTGCTGCAGAGAAAACAGACTCCTTTGCTTAGCCCACAAGTATCTATTTCACTTGACCCCTGCCCACCTCTCCAACCTAACTGGCTTACTTCCTAGTCTACTTGAGGCTGCAATCACACTGAGGAACTCACAATTCCAAACATGAAAGAGGCTCCCTCTTAACACGGCACTTAGACACGTGCTGTTCCACCTTCCCTCATGCCGTTCCACCTCCTCTCAGACTATCTTTCAGCCTTCTGTCATCAGTAAAATTTATAAATTTTTTTTATAACTTCAATGTAGCTCTCTCCTCTTCAAATAAACATGTCTGCCCTCATGGTTTTGGTAATGTGACTCTTTATTCACTGAGAGTTTCCAGTGTTATCATTACTATGTCCATATAACCTCATCTGTTCTCCACTGGTTTCTCACCCCCGGACTCTGAGCTTCTGGAAGCAGAGTGGAGCCTCATTTGTCTCTGGGACTCCAATTTCCATCCAAAGATGCAGCACGTAGGAGGTTCCAAGGATCGTGAATCACATGAACAAGTGATATTCTTACTCTCTGCAACCTGGAAAGCTGGCAGAGTCATTCCAAGATGAAACATTTGTAGAGTCATAGGCCTTGTTAGTCTCATCTCCACGGGGCACATGTCAACGCATCATCTTTCATACTATAAATATACAGTCGCTCCTCCATATCTGTGGGGTTTACAGGTGTTTATTGAACCAAATATAAATCAAAAATATTCAGAGAAAAAATCCACAAAGTTCCAAAAAGCAAAACTATATGGTATGGACACAAGTGAGGTGGTGTGTAGGCTGTATCAGGAATTATAAGTAATCTAGAGATGATTTCATGTATACAGGAGGATGTGCATGGGTTATAGGCAAACGCTGTGCCATTTCATGCAAGAGGCTTGAACACCTGCAGATTTTGGTGTCTGGTAGGGAGGGGGGTTTCCTGGAACCAATCACCCATGAATAGTGAAGGACAACTGTATATAATTTTCATTCATCAATTTTAGAAATAAATCATCAAAATGTATGATAATAAGATAAAAAATAAGCAGTGTTTTTATGGTGTGAAAATAACCTTAGATTTATTTTTTCCTACCTTTAACCCTCTGGTCCAGTGTTATTTATTGAGAAGACATTCTATTCCACCTTAACCCGCATGGCAGCCTCTGTCAACTATAAAGGGACTGTGTGTACACAGATGTATTTTACACACTCTTTTCTGCTCAGTGGCTCTCTGTGTCCACTCTCATGAGGATGCTGCACTTTATGTAGCCTTATAGAACCCCTTAAAATTTGGCAGCCTGAATCCTCTAATTTCTCCTTCCTCTTTAAGATTGCCACTATTATTATTATTGGCTATTTGCTTTTCCATGTAAATTCGTAATCATTTTTCTCATTTCCACCAAAAACAATGCTTGTAATTTTGTTGTGACTCCCTTACATCCACAGATAAGTTCTGTCCTATAGAAACACAATGCAAACCACATGCATTCTTTCAAACTTGCTAGTATCCAAATTAAAAAGCTAACAAGAAACAGACAAAATTAATTTAAGTTAACCCAATGGACCCAAAATATTATTAACCCAACAGACCCAAAATATTAACCTAATAGATCCAAAATATTATTTTATTATCTAAGTAGACTCAAAATATTATCATTTCAACATGTAATCGTGTGTCATCTTGGAAAATATCAGATCCCTGTCTAGGTGGGCAAAGATTTTTCTTCGTAATATCTCATTTCCACATTTCCACTTGGCACAGAAACTGCCCCCAAGGCTCAGGATAATAAGATGCAGTAGGAATGGGTAGATGTATCTGGAGGAAAATGACTGAATGAAATTGAGACATCAGAGTCTGGGGAACTCACTAGAACTACAGGGACAGTGTGGGGGAGGGAATTGGGAGATGTTGATCAAAGGATACAAAGTTTCAGGTATTCAGGAGGAATGGGTCTGAAGATCTCTTGTACAGCTTTGCCACTATGGTTGACAATACTGTACTCTATACTTGAAATTTACCAGGAGAGTAGATTTTTTTAAAAAATACGGAACGCTTCAGGAATTTGCGTATCATTCTTGCGCAGGGGCCATGCTAGTTTTCTCTGTATCGTTCCAATTTTAGTATATGTGCTGCCGAGGCAAGCACGGGAGAGTAGATTTTTTATTTTTTATTTTTTATTTTTTTTTGAGCTGGAGTCTTGCTCTGTCACCCAGGCTGGAGTGCAGTGGCGCGATCTCGGCTCACTGCAAGCTCCGCCTCCGGGGTTCACACCATTCTCCTGCCTCAGCCTCCCGAGTAGCTGGGACTACAGGCGTCCGCTACCATGCCCGGCTAATTTTTTGTATTTTTAGTAGAGATGGGGTTTCACTGTGTTAGCCAGGATGGTCTCGATCTCCTGACCTCGTGATCCGCCTGCCTCGGCCTCCCAAAGTGCTGGGATTACAGGCGTGAGCCACCACGCCCGGCTGGGAGAGTAGATCTTAAGGGTCCTCACCACAAAAAAAAAAAAAGAAAGAAAGAAAGAAAGAAAAAAACCATAGGCTGGGCGCGGTGGCTCACGCCTGTAATCCCAGCACTTTGGGAGGCCAAGATGGGCAGATCACTTGAGGTCAGGAGTTCAAGACCAGCATGGCCAACATGGTGAAACCCTGTCTCTACTAAAAATACAAACATTAGCCAGGCGTGGTGACACAAGCCTGTAATCCCAGCTACTAAGGAGGCTGAGGCACGAGAATCACTTGAACATGGGAGCGGAGGTTGCAGTGAGCCAAGATGGCACCACTGCACTCTAGCCTGGGGGACAGAGTAAGAATTCCTCTAAAAACAAAAAAAAATGAAACAATAACCCTGCGAGATGATGGATATGTTAACTAGCTTGACTATGATGATCATGTCACCATGTATACATACATCAAAACATCAAGTGTAATACACCTTAAATATATACAGTTTCCATTTGTCAATCATATCTCAATAAAGCTAAAAGAAACCTCTAAGTTTCAACTTTATTTTCAGAAAGCTGTGCCATGCTTACCTCCGTGCCTAAGTATACTCTAATTCATGGAAATGGCCTTTAAAACTGCAGAGAGTGGCTGGGTGCAGTGGCTCACGCCTATAATCCCAGCACTTTGGGAGGCGGAGGTGGGCAGATCATGAGGTCAGGAGTTCGAGATCAGCCTGGCCAACACGGTGAAACCCTGACTCTACTAAAAATACAAAAAATAGCTGGGCATGGTGGCAAGCGCCTGTAAATCTGAGATACTCAGGAGGCTGAGACAGGAGAATCGTTTGAACTGGGGAGGCAGAGGTTGCAGTGAGCCGAGATCCTGCCATTGCACTCCAGCCTGGGCAACAGGGTGAGACTCCATCTCAAAAAAAAAAAAAATACTGCAGACAGTTAAGGCCCCCACTGGACACTCTCCGGTACCTCTGACGTCAGTGGATAGAGAAGCAGCTCCCCTTCTTCTTCCTCGAAACAAAGGCCTCCTTCCTTCTTAGGCATTTGAGACAAATTCTCCACACAGGTGCAGCTGAGCACTGTAAAGTCCCACTGAGGGTTGAAGGTCCTCACTGCCAGTCACAGTTCGGTCCCACTGAGGGTTGAAGGTCCCCACTGCCAGTCACAGTTCGGTTCCACTGAGGGTTGAGGGTCTCCACTGCCAGTCACACTTCGGTCCCACTGAGGGTTGAGAGTCTCCACTGCCACTCACAGTTCGGTCCCACTGAGGGTTGAAGGTCCCCACTGCCAGTCACAGTTCGGTCTCACTGAGGGTTGAAGGTCCCCACTGCCAGTCACAGTTTGGTCCCACTGAGGGTTGAAGGTCCCCATGCCAGTCACAGTTTGGTCCCACTGAGGGTTGAAGGTCCCCATGCCAGTCACAGTTTGTTCCCACTGAGGGTTGAGAGTCTCCACTGCCAGTCACAGTTCGGTCCCACTGAGGGTTGAAGGTCCCCACTGCCAGTCACAGTTCGGTCCCACTGAGGGTTGAAGGACTCCACTGCCAGTCACAGTTTAGTCCCACTGAGGGCTGAAGGTCCCCATGCCAGTCACAGTTCAGTCCCACTGAGGGCTGAGGGTCTCCACTGCGAGTCACAGTTTAGTCCCACTGAGAGTTGAGAGTCTCCACTGCCAGTCACAGTTCGGTCCCACTGAGGGTTGAAGGTCCCCACTGCCAGTCACAGTTCGGTCCCACTGAGGGTTGAAGGTCCCCACTGCCAGTCACAGTTCGGTTCCACTGAGGGTTGAAGGTCCCCACTGCCAGTCACAGTTCGGTCCCACTGAGGTTGGAAGGTCCCCACCGCCAGTCACAGTTCAGTCCTACTGAGGGTTGAGAGTCTCCACTGCCAGTCACAGTTCAGTCCTACTGAGGGTTGAATGTCCCCACTGCCAGTCACAGTTCGGTCCCACTGAGGGTTGAAGGTCCCCACCGGCAGTCACAGTTTCGACCCACTGAGGGTTGAGAGTCTCCACCGCAAGTCACACTTTAGTCCCACTGAGGCTTGAGGGTCTCCACTGCCAGTCACAGTTTAGTCCCACTGAGGGTGGAGGGTCTCCACTGCCAGTCACAGTTTAGTCCCACTGAGATTTGAAGGTCCCCACTGCCAGTCACAGTTCAGTCCTACTGAAGGTTGAGAGTCTCCACTGCCAGTCACAGTTCAGTCCTACTGAGGGTTGAATGTCCCCACTGCCAGTCACTCTTCGGTCCCACTGATGGTTGAAGGTCCCCACAGCCAGTCGCAGTTTAGTCCCACTGAGGGTTGAAGGTCCCCACCGACAGTCACAGTTTAGTCCCCCTGAGGGTTGAGAGTCTCCACTGCCAGTCACAGTTCGGTCCCACTGAGGGTTGAAGGTCCCCACGGCCAGTCACAGTTCGCTCCCACTGAGGGTTGAAGGTTCCCATGCTAGTCACAGTTCGGTCCCACTGAGGGTTGAGAGTCTCCACTGCCAGTCACAGTTTAGTCCCACTGAGGGTTGAAGGTCTCCACTGCCAGTCACAGTTTGGTCCCACTGAGGGTTGAAGGTTCCCACCGCCAGTCACAGTTTAGTCCCACTGAGGGTTGAGGGTCTCCACTGCCAGTCACAGTTCGGTCCCACTGAGGGTTGAAGGTCCCCACTGCCAGTCACAGTTCGGTCCCACTGAGGGTTGAAGGTCCCCACCGCCAGTCACAGTTCAGTCCCACTGAGGGTTGAGAGTCTCCACTGCCAGTCACAGTTCGCTCCCACTGAGGGTTGAAGGTCCCCATGCCAGTCACAGTTCAGTCCCACTGAGGGTTGAAGGTCCCCACTGCCAGTCACAGTTCGGTCCCACTGAGGGTTGAAGGTCCCCACCGCCAGTCACAGTTCAGTCCCACTGAGGGTTGAGAGTCTCCACTGCCAGTCACAGTTCGCTCCCACTGAGGGTTGAAGGTCCCCATGCCAGTCACAGTTCGGTCCCACTGAGGGTTGAGGGTCTCCACTGCCAGTCACAGTTTAGTCCCACTGAGGGTTGAGGGTCTCCACTGCCACTCACAGTTCGGTCCCACTGAGGGTTGAGGGTCTCCACTGCCAGTCACAGTTTAGTCCCACTGAGGTTTGAAGGTCCCCACTGCCAGTCACAGTTTAGTCCCACTGAGGGTTGAAGGTCCCCAGTGCCAGTCACAGTTTAGTCCCACTGAGGATTGAGGGTCTCCACTGCCAGTCACAGTTTAGTCCCACTGAGGTTTGAAGGTCCCCACTGCCAGTCACAGTTCGGTCCCACTGAGGGTTGAGAGTCTCCACTGCCAGTCACAGTTTAGTCCCACTGAGGGTTGAAGGTCCCCACCGCCAGTCACAGTTCGGTCCCACTGAGGGTTGAAGGTCCCCACTGTCAGTCATAGTTCGGTCCCACTGAGGGTTGAAGGTCCCCACTGCCAGTCACAGTTCGGTCCGACTGAGGGTTGAAGGTCTCCACTGCCAGTCACAGTTCAGTCCCACTGAGGGTTGAAGGTCTCCACTGCCAGTCACAGTTCGGTCCCACTGAGGGTTGAGAGTCTCCACTGCCAGTCACAGTTCGGTCCCACTGAGGGTTGAGAGTCTCCACTGCCAGTCACCGTTCGGTCCCACTGAGGGTTGAGAGTCCCCACTGCCAGTCACAGTTTAGTCCCACTGAGGTTTGAAGGTCCCCACTGCCAGTCACAGTTCGGTCCCACTGAGGGTTGAAGGTCCCCATGCCAGTCACAGTTTAGTCCCACTGAGGGTGGAGGGTCTCCACCGCCAGTCACAGTTCGGTCCCACTGAGGGTTGGAGGTCCCCATGCGAGTTCACAGTTTCGTCCCGCTGAGGGTTGAGAGTCCCCACTGCCAGTCACAGTTCGGTCCCACTGAGGGTTGAAGGTCCCCACCGCCAGTCAGTTTAGTCCCACTGAGGGTTAAGAGTCTCCACCGCCAGTCACAGTTTAGTCCCACTGAGGTTTGAAGGTCCCCACTGTCAGTCACAGTTCGGTCCCACTGAGGGTTGAGAGTCCCCACCGCCAGTGACAGTTCGGTCCCACTGAGGGTTGAAGGTCCCCACCGGCAGTCACAGTTTAGTCCCACTGAGGGTTGAGGGTCTCCACTGCCAGTCACAGTTCGGTCCCACTGAGGGTTGAAGGTCCCCACCGTCAGTCACAGTTTAGTCCCACTGAGGTTTGAAGGTCCCCACTGCCAGTCACAGTTCGGTCCCACTGAGGGTTGAGAGTCCCCACCGCCAGTCACAGTTCGGTCCCACTGAGGGTTGAGAGTCCCCACTGCCAGTCACAGTTCGGTCCCACTGAGGGTTGAAGGTCCCCACTGCCAATCACAGTTCGGTCCCACTGAGGGTTGAAGGTCCCCACCGCCAGTCACAGTTTAGTCCCACTGAGGGTTGAAGGTCCCCAGTGCCAGTCACAGTTTAGTCCCACTGAGGGTTGAGGGTCTCCACTGCCAGTCACAGTTTAGTCCCACTGAGGTTTGAAGGTCCCCACTGCCAGTCACAGTTCGGTCCCACTGAGGGTTGAAGGTCCCCATGCCAGTCACAGTTTGGTCCCACTGAGGGTTGAGAGTCCCCACGGCCAGTCACAGTTCGGTCCCACTGAGGGTTGAAGGTCCCCATGCCAGTCACAGTTTGGTCCCACTGAGGGTTGAAGGTCCCCACCGCCAGTCACAGTTTAGTCCCACTGAGGGTTGAAGGTCCCCAGTGCCAGTCACAGTTCAGTCCCACTGAGGGTTGAGAGTCTCCACTGCCAGTCACAGTTTCGTCCCATTGAGGGTTGAGGGTCTCCACTGCCAGTCACAGTTCAGTCTCACTGAGGGTTGAAGGTCCCCACTGCCAGTCACAGTTCGGTCCCACTGAGGGTTGAGGGTCTCCACTGCCAGTCACAGTCTAGTCCCACTGAGGGTTGAGGGTCTTCACTGCCAGTCACAGTTTAGTCCCACTGAGGTTTGAAGGTCCCCACTGCCAGTCACAGTTCGGTCCCACTGAGGGTTGAGAGTCTCCACTGCCAGTTGCAGTTAGTCCCACTGAGGGTTGAAGGTCCCCACTGCCAGTCACAGTTCGCTCCTACTGAGGGTTGAGAGTCTCCACTGCCAGTTGCAGTTAGTCCCACTGAGGGTTGAAGGTCCCCACTGCCAGTCACAGTTTGGTCCCACTGAGGGTTGAGAGTCTCCATTGCCAGTTGCAGTTAGTCCCACTGAGGGTTGAGAGTCTCCACTGCCAGTCACAGTTCAGTCCCACTGAGGGTTGAAGGTCCCCACTGCCAGTCACAGTTTGGTCCCACTGAGGGTTGAACTTCCCCATGCCAGTCACAGTTTGGTCCCACTGAGGGTTGAAGGTCCCCATGCCAGTCACAGTTTGGTCCCACTAAGGGTTGAGAGTCTCCACTGCCAGTCACAGTTCGGTCCCACTGAGGGTTGAAGGTCTCCACTGCCAGTCACAGTTCGGTCCCACTGAGGGTTGAAGGTCTCCACTGCCAGTCACAGTTTAGTCCCACTGAGGGTTGAAGGTCCCCATGCCAGTCACAGTTCAGTCCCACTGAGGGCTGAGGGTCTCCACTGTCAGTCACAGTTTAGTCCCACTGAGGGTTGAGAGTCTCCACTGCCAGTCACAGTTCGGTCCCACTGAGGGTCGAAGGTCCCCACTGCCAGTCACAGTTCGGTCCCACTGAGGGTTGAAGGTCCCCACTGCCAGTCACAGTTCGGTTCAACTGAGGGTTGAAGGTCCCCACTGCCAGTCACAGTTCGGTCCCACTGAGGGTTGAAGGTCCCCACCGCCAGTCACAGTTCAGTCCTACTGAGGGTTGAGAGTCTCCACTGCCAGTCACAGTTCAGTCCTACTGAGGGTTGAATGTCCCCACTGCCAGTCACAGTTCGGTCCCACTGAGGATTGAAGGTCCCCACCGGCAGTCACAGTTTGGTCCCACTGAGGGTTGAGAGTCTCCACCGCAAGTCACACTTTAGTCCCACTGAGGCTTGAGGGTTTCCACTGCCAGTCACAGTTTAGTCCCACTGAGGGTGAAGGGTCTCCACTGCCAGTCACAGTTTAGTCCCACTGAGATTTGAAGGTCCCCACTGTCAGTCACAGTTCAGTCCTACTGAGGGTTGAGAGTCTCCACTGCCAGTCACAGTTCAGTCCTACTGAGGGTTGAATGTCCCCACTGCCAGTCACTCTTCGGTCCCACTGAGGGTTGAAGGTCCCCACTGCCAGTCGCAGTTTAGTCCCACTGAGGGTTGAAGGTCCCCACCGACAGTCACAGTTTAGTCACACTTAGGGTTGAGAGTCTCCACTGCCAGTCACAGTTCGGTCCCAGTGAGGGTTGAAGGTCCCCACTGCCAGTCACAGTTCCCTCCCACTGAGGGTTGAAGGTCCCCATGCTAGTCACAGTTCGGTCCCACTGAGGGTTGAGAGTCTCCACTGCCAGTCACAGTTTAGTCCCACGGAGGGTTGAAGGTCTCCACTGCCAGTAACAGTTTGGTCCCACTGAGGGTTGAAAGTCCCCACCGCCAGTCACAGTTTAGTCCCACTGAGGGTTGAGGGTCTCCACTGCCAGTCACAGTTCGGTCCCACTGAGGGTTGAAGGTCCCCACTGCCAGTCACAGTTCGGTCCCACTGAGGGTTGAAGGTCCCCACCGCCAGTCACAGTTCAGTCCCACTGAGGGTTGAGAGTCTCCACTGCCAGTCACAGTTCGCTCCCACTGAGGGTTGAAGGTCCCCATGCCAGTCACAGTTCAGTCCCACTGAGGGTTGAAGGTCCCCACGGCCAGTCACAGTTCGGTCCCACTGAGGGTTGAAGGTCCCCACCGCCAGTCACAGTTCAGTCCCACTGAGGGTTGAGAGTCTCCACTGCCAGTCACAGTTCGCTCCCACAGAGGGTTGAAGGTCTCCATGCCAGTCACAGTTCGGTCCCACTGAGGGTTGAGGGTCTCCACTGCCAGTCACAGTTTAGTCCCACTGAGGGTTGAGGGTCTCCACTGCCACTCACAGTTCGGTCCCACTGAGGTTTGAAGGTCCCCACTGCCAGTGACAGTTTAGTCCCACTGAGAGTTGAAGGTCCCCAGTGCCAGTCACAGTTTAGTCCCACTGAGGATTGAGGGTCTCCACTGCCAGTCACAGTTTAGTCCCACTGAGGTTTGAGGGTCCCCACTGCCAGTCACAGTTCGGTCCCACTGAGGGTTGAGAGTCTCCACTGCCAGTCACAGTTTAGTCCCACTGAGGGTTGAAGGTCCCCACCGCCAGTCACAGTTCGGTCCCACTGAGGGTTGAAGGTCCCCACTGTCAGTCACAGTTCGGTCCCACTGAGGGTTGAAGGTCCCCACTGCCAGTCACAGTTCGGTCCGACTGAGGGTTGAAGGTCTCCACTGCCAGTCACACTTCAATCCCACTGAGGGTTGAAGGTCTCCACTGCCAGTCACGGTTCGGTCCCACTGAGGGTTGAGAGTCTCCACTGCCAGTCACAGTTCGGTCCCACTGAGGGTTGAGAGTCTCCACTGCCAGTCACCGTTCGGTCCCACTGAGGGTTGAGAGTCTCCACTGCCAGTCACAGTTTAGTCCCACTGAGGTTTGAAGGTCCCCACTGCCAGTCACAGTTCGGTCCCACTGAGGGTTGAAGGTCCCCATGCCAGTCACAGTTTAGTCCCACTGAGGGTTGAGGGTCTCCACCGCCAGTCACAGTTCGGTCCCACTGAGGGTTGGAGGTCCCCATGCCACTCACAGTTCCGTCCCACTGAGGGTTGAGAGTCCCCACTGCCAGTCACAGTTCGGTCCCACTGAGGGTTGAAGGTCCCCACCGCCAGTCAGTTTAGTCCCACTGAGGGTTAAGAGTCTCCACCGCCAGTCACAGTTTAGTCCCACGGAGGTTTGAAGGTCCCCACTGTCAGTCACAGTTCGGTCCCACTGAGGGTTGAGAGTCCCCACCGCCAGTGACCGTTCGGTCCCACTGAGGATTGAAGGTCCCCACCGGCAGTCACAGTTTAGTCCCACTGAGGGTTGAGGGTCTCCACTGCCAGTCACAGTTCGGTCCCACTGAGGGTTGAAGGTCCCCACCGTCAGTCACAGTTTAGTCCCACTGAGGTTTGAAGGTCCCCACTGCCAGTCACAGTTCGGTCCCACTGAGGGTTGAGAGTCCCCACCGCCAGTCACAGTTCGGTCCCACTGAGGGTTGAGAGTCCCCACTGCCAGTCACAGTTCGGTCCCACTGAGGGTTGAAGGTCCCCACTGCCAATCACAGTTCGGTCCCACTGAGGGTTGAAGCTCCCCACCGCCAGTCACAGTTTAGTCCCACTGAGGGTTGAAGGTCCCCAGTGCCAGTCACAGTTTAGTCCCACTGAGGGTTGAGGGTCTCCACTGCCAGTCACAGTTTAGTCCCACTGAGGTTTGAAGGTCCTCACTGCCAGTCACAGTTCGGTCCCACTGAGGGTTGAAGGTCCCCATGCCAGTCACAGTTTGGTCCCACTGAGGGTTGAAGGTCACCACCGCCAGTCACAGTTTAGTCCCACTGAGGGTTGAAGGTCCCCAGTGCCAGTCACAGTTTAGTCCCACTGAGGGTTGAGAGTCTCCACTGCCAGTCACAGTTTCGTCCCATTGAGGGTTGAGGGTCTCCACTGTCAGTCACAGTTCAATCCCACTGAGGGTTGAAGGTCCCCACTGCCAGTCACAGTTCGGTCCCACTGAGGGTTGAGGGTCTCCACTGCCAGTCACAGTCTAGTCCCACTGAGGGTTGAGGGTCTTCACTGCCAGTCACAGTTTAGTCCCACTGAGGTTTCAAGGTCCCCACTGCCAGTCACTGTTCGGTCCCACTGAGGGTTGAGAGTCTCCACTGCCAGTTGCAGTTAGTCCCACTGAGGGTTGAAGGTCCCCACTGCCAGTCAGAGTTCGGTCCTACTGAGGGTTGAGAGTCTCCACTGCCAGTTGCAGTTAGTCCCACTGAGGGTTGAAGGTCCCCACTGCCAGTCACATTTTGGTCCCACTGAGGGTTGAGAGTCTCCACTGCCAGTTGCAGTTTAGTCCCACTGAGGGTTGAAGGTCCCCACCGACAGTCACAGTTTAGTCACACTGAGGGTTGAGAGTCTCCACTGCCAGTCACAGTTCGGTCCCACTGAGGGTTGAAGGTCCCCACTGCCAGTCACAGTTCCCTCCCACTGAGGGTTGAAGGTCCCCATGCTAGTCACAGTTCGGTCCCACTGAGGGTTGAGAGTCTCCACTGCCAGTCACAGTTTAGTCCCACTGAGGGTTGAAGGTCTCCACTGCCAGTAACAGTTTGGTCCCACTGAGGGTTGAAAGTCCCCACCGCCAGTCACAGTTTAGTCCCACTGAGGGTTGAGGGTCTCCACTGCCAGTCACAGTTCGGTCCCACTGAGGGTTGAAGGTCCCCACTGCCAGTCACAGTTCGGTCCCACTGAGGGTTGAAGGTCCCCACCGCCAGCCACAGTTCAGTCCCACTGAGGGTTGAGAGTCTCCACTGCCAGTCACAGTTCGCTCCCACTGAGGGTTGAAGGTCCCCATGCCAGTCACAGTTCAGTCCCACTGAGGGTTGAAGGTCCCCACGGCCAGTCACAGTTCGGTCCCACTGAGGGTTGAAGGTCCCCACCGCCAGTCACAGTTCAGTCCCACTGAGGGTTGAGAGTCTCCACTGCCAGTCACAGTTCGCTCCCACAGAGGGTT
The DNA here is from genome assembly GCF_029289425.2 of Pan paniscus. Lineage (NCBI taxonomy): Eukaryota > Metazoa > Chordata > Mammalia > Primates > Hominidae > Pan > Pan paniscus. The sequence goes on from NC_073269.2 coordinate 60,992,589, forward strand.
GAAGGTCTCCATGCCAGTCACAGTTCGGTCCCACTGAGGGTTGAGGGTCTCCACTGCCAGTCACAGTTTAGTCCCACTGAGGGTTGAGGGTCTCCACTGCCACTCACAGTTCGGTCCCACTGAGGTTTGAAGGTCCCCACTGCCAGTGACAGTTTAGTCCCACTGAGGGTTGAAGGTCCCCAGTGCCAGTCACAGTTTAGTCCCACTGAGGATTGAGGGTCTCCACTGCCAGTCACAGTTTAGTCCCACTGAGGTTTGAGGGTCCCCACTGCCAGTCACAGTTCGGTCCCACTGAGTGTTGAGAGTCTCCACTGCCAGTCACAGTTTAGTCCCACTGAGGGTTGAAGGTCCCCACCGCCAGTCACAGTTCGGTCCCACTGAGGGTTGAAGGTCCCCACTGTCAGTCACAGTTCGGTCCCACTGAGGGTTGAAGGTCCCCACTGCCAGTCACAGTTCGGTCCGACTGAGGGTTGAAGGTCTCCACTACCAGTCACACTTCAGTCCCACTGAGGGTTGAAGGTCTCCACTGCCAGTCACGATTCGGTCCCACTGAGGGTTGAGAGTCTCCACTGCCAGTCACAGTTCGGTCCCACTGAGGGTTGAGAGTCTCCACTGCCAGTCACCGTTCGGTCCCACTGAGGGTTGAGAGTCTCCACTGCCAGTCACAGTTTAGTCCCACTGAGGTTTGAAGGTCCCCACTGCCAGTCACAGTTCGGTCCCACTGAGGGTTGAAGGTCCCCATGCCAGTCACAGTTTAGTCCCACTGAGGGTTGAGGGTCTCCACCGCCAGTCACAGTTCGGTCCCACTGAGGGTTGGAGGTCCCCATGCCAGTCACAGTTCCGTCCCACTGAGGGTTGAGAGTCCCCACTGCCAGTCACAGTTCGGTCCCACTGAGGGTTGAAGGTCCCCACCGCCAGTCAGTTTAGTCCCACTGAGGGTTAAGAGTCTCCACCGCCAGTCACAGTTTAGTCCCACGGAGGTTTGAAGGTCCCCACTGTCAGTCACAGTTCGGTCCCACTGAGGGTTGAGAGTCCCCACCGCCAGTGACCGTTCGGTCCCACTGAGGATTGAAGGTCCCCACCGGCAGTCACAGTTTAGTCCCACTGAGGGTTGAGGGTCTCCACTGCCAGTCACAGTTCGGTCCCACTGAGGGTTGAAGGTCCCCACCGTCAGTCACAGTTTAGTCCCACTGAGGTTTGAAGGTCCCCACTGCCAGTCACAGTTCGGTCCCACTGAGGGTTGAGAGTCCCCACCGCCAGTCACAGTTCGGTCCCACTGAGGGTTGAGAGTCCCCACTGCCAGTCACAGTTCGGTCCCACTGAGGGTTGAAGGTCCCCACTGCCAATCACAGTTCGGTCCCACTGAGGGTTGAAGCTCCCCACCGCCAGTCACAGTTTAGTCCCACTGAGGGTTGAAGGTCCCCAGTGCCAGTCACAGTTTAGTCCCACTGAGGGTTGAGGGTCTCCACTGCCAGTCACAGTTTAGTCCCACTGAGGTTTGAAGGTCCTCACTGCCAGTCACAGTTCGGTCCCACTGAGGGTTGAAGGTCCCCATGCCAGTCACAGTTTGGTCCCACTGAGGGTTGAAGGTCACCACCGCCAGTCACAGTTTAGTCCCACTGAGGGTTGAAGGTCCCCAGTGCCAGTCACAGTTTAGTCCCACTGAGGGTTGAGAGTCTCCACTGCCAGTCACAGTTTCGTCCCATTGAGGGTTGAGGGTCTCCACTGTCAGTCACAGTTCAGTCCCACTGAGGGTTGAAGGTCCCCACTGCCAGTCACAGTTCGGTCCCACTGAGGGTTGAGGGTCTCCACTGCCAGTCACAGTCTAGTCCCACTGAGGGTTGAGGGTCTTCACTGCCAGTCACAGTTTAGTCCCACTGAGGTTTGAAGGTCCCCACTGCCAGTCACAGTTCGGTCCCACTGAGAGTTGAGAGTCTCCACTGCCAGTTGCAGTTAGTCCCACTGAGGGTTGAAGGTCCCCACTGCCAGTCAGAGTTCGGTCCTACTGAGGGTTGAGAGTCTCCACTGCCAGTTGCAGTTAGTCCCACTGAGGGTTGAAGGTCCCCACTGCCAGTCACATTTTGGTCCCACTGAGGGTTGAGAGTCTCCACTGCCAGTTGCAGTTAGTCCCACTGAGGGTTGAAGGTCCCCACTGCCAGTCACATTTTGGTCCCACTGAGGGTTGAGAGTCTCCACTGCCAGTTGCAGTTAGTCCCACTGAGGGTTGAGAGTCTCCACTGCCAGTCACAGTTCGGTCCCACTGAGGGTTGAAGGTCCCCACTGCCAGTCACAGTTCGGTCCCACTGAGGGTTGAAGGTCCCCACTGCCAGTCACAGTTCGGTCCTACTGAGGGTTGAGAGTCCCCACTGCCAGTCACAGTTCGGTCCCACTGAGGGTTGAAGGTCCACACTGCCAGTCACAATTCGGTCCCACTGAGGGTTGAAGGTCCCCACTGCCAGTCACAGTTTGGTCCCACTGAGGGTTGAGAGTCTCCACTGCCAATCACAGTTTAGTCCCACTGAGGGTTGAAGGTCTCCACTGCCAGTCACAGTTCGGTTCCACTGAGGGTTAAAGGTCTCCACTGCTAGTCACAATTCGGTCCCACTGAGGGTTGAATGTCCCCACTGCCAGTCACAGTTCGGTCCCACTGAGGGTTGAAGGTCCCCACTGCCAGTCACAGTTTAGTCCCACTGAGGGTTGAGAGTCTCCACCGCCAGTCACAGTTCGCTCCCACTGAGGGTTGAAGGTCCCCACCGCCAGTCACAGTTTAGTCCCACTGAGGGTTGAGAGTCTCCACTGCCAGTCACAGTTCTGTCCCACTGAGGGTTGAGAGTCTCCACTGCCAGTCACAGTTTAGTCCCACTGAGTGTTGAAGGTCCCCACCGCCAGTCACAGTTTAGTCCCACTGAGGGTTGAGGGTCTCCACTGCCAGTCACAGTTCGGTCCCACTGAGGGTTGAAGCTCCCCACTGCCAGTCACAGTTTAGTCCCACTGAGGGTTGAGGGTCTCCACTGCCAGTCACAGATCGGTCCCACTGAGGGTTGGAGGTCCCTACCGCCAGTCACAGTTTAGTCCCACTGAGGGTTAAGAGTCTCCACCGCCAGTCACAGTTTAGTCCCACTGAGGTTTGAAGGTCCACACTGTCAGTCCCAGTTCGGTCCCACTGAGGGTTGAGAGTCCCCACCGCCAGTGACAGTTCGGTCCCACTGAGGGTTGAAGGTCCCCACTGCCAGTCACAGTTTAGTCCCACTGAGGGTTGAGGGTCTCCACTGCGAGCCACACTTTAGTCCCACTGAGGTTTGAAGGTCCCCACTGCCAGTCACAGTTCGGTCCCACTGAGGGTTGAAGGTCCCCACCGCCAGTCACAGTTCAGTCCTACTGAGGGTTGAGAGTCTCCACTGCCAGTCACAGTTCAGTCCTACTGAGGGTTGAATGTCCCCACTGCCAGTCACAGTTCGGTCCGACTGAGGGTTGAAGGTCCCCACCGGCAGTCACAGTTTGGTCCCACTGACGGTTGAGAGTCTCCACCGCAAGTCACACTTTAGTCCCACTGAGGCTTGAGGGTCTCCACTGCCAGTCACAGTTTAGTCCCACTGAGGGTGAAGTGTCTCCACTGCCAGTCACAGTTTAGTCCCACTGAGATTTGAAGGTCCCCACTGCCAGTCACAGTTCAGTCCTACTGAGGGTTGAGAGTCTCCACTGCCAGTCACAGTTCAGTCCTACTGAGGGTTGAATGTCCCCACTGCCAGTCACTCTTCGGTCCCACTGAGGGTTGAAGGTCCCCACTGCCAGTCGCAGTTTAGTCCCACTGAGGGTTGAAGGTCCCCACCGCCAGTCACAGTTTAGTCACACTGAGGGTTGAGAGTCTCCACTGCCAGTCACAGTTCGGTCCCACTGAGGGTTGAAGGTCCCCACTGCCAGTCACAGTTCGCTCCCACTGAGGGTTGAAGGTCCCCATGCTAGTCACAGTTCGGTCCCACTGAGGGTTGAAGGTCCCCACTGCCAGTCACAGTTCGGTCCGACTGAGGGTTGAAGGTCTCCACTGCCAGTCACAGTTCAGTCCCACTGAGGGTTGAAGGTCTCCACTGCCAGTCACGGTTCGGTCCCACTGAGGGTTGAGAGTCTCCACTGCCAGTCACAGTTCGGTCCCACTGAGGGTTGAGAGTCTCCACTGCCAGTCACCGTTTGGTCCCACTGAGGGTTGAGAGTCTCCACTGCCAGTCACAGTTTAGTCCCACTGAGGTTTGAAGGTCCCCACTGCCAGTCACAGTTCGGTCCCACTGAGGGTTGAAGGTCCCCATGCCAGTCACAGTTTAGTCCCACTGAGGGTTGAGGTTCTCCACCGCCAGTCACAGTTCGGTCCCACTGAGGGTTGGAGGTCCCCATGCCAGTCACAGTTCCGTCCCACTGAGGGTTGAGAGTCCCCACTGCCAGTCACAGTTCGGTCCCACTGAGGGTTGAAGGTCCCCACCGCCAGTCAGTTTAGTCCCACTGAGGGTTAAGAGTCTCCACCGCCAGTCACAGTTTAGTCCCACGGAGGTTTGAAGGTCCCCACTGTCAGTCACAGTTCGGTCCCACTGAGGGTTGAGAGTCCCCACCGCCAGTGACCGTTCGGTCCCACTGAGGATTGAAGGTCCCCACCGGCAGTCACAGTTTAGTCCCACTGAGGGTTGAGGGTCTCCACTGCCAGTCACAGTTCGGTCCCACTGAGGGTTGAAGGTCCCCACCGTCAGTCACAGTTTAGTCCCACTGAGGTTTGAAGGTCCCCACTGCCAGTCACAGTTCGGTCCCACTGAGGGTTGAGAGTCCCCACCGCCAGTCACAGTTCGGTCCCACTGAGGGTTGAGAGTCCCCACTGCCAGTCACAGTTCGGTCCCACTGAGGGTTGAAGGTCCCCACTGCCAATCACAGTTCGGTCCCACTGAGGGTTGAAGCTCCCCACCGCCAGTCACAGTTTAGTCCCACTGAGGGTTGAAGGTCCCCAGTGCCAGTCACAGTTTAGTCCCACTGAGGGTTGAGGGTCTCCACTGCCAGTCACAGTTTAGTCCCACTGAGGTTTGAAGGTCCTCACTGCCAGTCACAGTTCGGTCCCACTGAGGGTTGAAGGTCCCCATGCCAGTCACAGTTTGGTCCCACTGAGGGTTGAAGGTCACCACCGCCAGTCACAGTTTAGTCCCACTGAGGGTTGAAGGTCCCCAGTGCCAGTCACAGTTTAGTCCCACTGAGGGTTGAGAGTCTCCACTGCCAGTCACAGTTTCGTCCCATTGAGGGTTGAGGGTCTCCACTGTCAGTCACAGTTCAGTCCCACTGAGGGTTGAAGGTCCCCACTGCCAGTCACAGTTCGGTCCCACTGAGGGTTGAGGGTCTCAACTGCCAGTCACAGTCTAGTCCCACTGAGGGTTGAGGGTCTTCACTGCCAGTCACAGTTTAGTCCCACTGAGGTTTGAAGGTCCCCACTGCCAGTCACAGTTCGGTCCCACTGTGGGTTGAGAGTCTCCACTGCCAGTTGCAGTTAGTCCCACTGAGGGTTGAAGGTCCCCACTGCCAGTCAGAGTTCGGTCTAACTGAGGGTTGAGAGTCTCCACTGCCAGTTGCAGTTAGTCCCACTGAGGGTTGAAGGTCCCCACTGCCAGTCACATTTTGGTCCCACTGAGGGTTGAGAGTCTCCACTGCCAGTTGCAGTTAGTCCCACTGAGGGTTGAAGGTCCCCACTGCCAGTCACATTTTGGTCCCACTGAGGGTTGAGAGTCTCCACTGCCAGTTGCAGTTAGTCCCACTGAGGGTTGAGAGTCTCCACTGCCAGTCACAGTTCGGTCCCACTGAGGGTTGAAGGTCCCCACTGCCAGTCACAGTTCGGTCCCACTGAGGGTTGAAGGTCCCCACTGCCAGTCACAGTTCGGTCCTACTGAGGGTTGAGAGTCCCCACTGCCAGTCACAGTTCGGTCCCACTGAGGGTTGAAGGTCCCCACTGCCAGTCACAATTCGGTCCCACTGAGGGTTGAAGGTCCCCACTGCCAGTCACAGTTTGGTCCCACTGAGGGTTGAGAGTCTCCACTGCCAATCACAGTTTAGTCCCACTGAGGGTTGAAGGTCTCCACTGCCAGTCACAGTTCGGTCCCACTGAGGGTTAAAGGTCTCCACTGCTAGTCACAATTCGGTCCCACTGAGGGTTGAATGTCCCCACTGCCAGTCACAGTTCGGTCCCACTGAGGGTCGAAGGTCCCCACTGCCAGTCACAGTTTAGTCCCACTGAGGGTTGAGAGTCTCCACCGCCAGTCACAGTTCGCTCCCACTGAGGGTTGAAGGTCCCCACCGCCAGTCACAGTTTAGTCCCACTGAGGGTTGAGAGTCTCCACTGCCAGTCACAGTTCTGTCCCACTGAGGGTTGAGAGTCTCCACTGCCAGTCACAGTTTAGTCCCACTGAGTGTTGAAGGTCCCCACCGCCAGTCACAGTTTAGTCCCACTGAGGGTTGAGGGTCTCCACTGCCAGTCACAGTTCGGTCCCACTGAGGGTTGAAGGTCCCCACTGCCAGTCACAGTTTAGTCCCACTGAGGGTTGAGGGTCTCCACTGCCAGTCACAGATCGGTCCCACTGAGGGTTGGAGGTCCCTACCGCCAGTCACAGTTTAGTCCCACTGAGGGTTAAGAGTCTCCACCGCCAGTCACAGTTTAGTCCCACTGAGGTTTGAAGGTCCCCACTGTCAGTCCCAGTTCGGTCCCACTGAGGGTTGAGAGTCCCCACCGCCAGGGACAGTTCGGTCCCACTGAGGGTTGAAGGTCCCCACTGCCAGTCACAGTTTAGTCCCACTGAGGGTTGAGGGTCTCCACTGCGAGTCACACTTTAGTCCCACTGAAGTTTGAAGGTCCCCACTGCCAGTCACAGTTCGGTCCCACTGAGGGTTGAAGGTCCCCACCGCCAGTCACAGTTCAGTCCTACTGAGGGTTGAGAGTCTCCACTGCCAGTCACAGTTCAGTCCTACTGAGGGTTGAATGTCCCCACTGCCAGTCACAGTTCGGTCCCACTGAGTGTTGAAGGTCCCCACCGGCAGTCACAGTTTGGTCCCACTGAGGGTTGAGAGTCTCCACCGCAAGTCACACTTTAGTCCCACTGAGGCTTGAGGGTCTCCACTGCCAGTCACAGTTTAGTCCCACTGAGGGTGAAGTGTCTCCACTGCCAGTCACAGTTTAGTCCCACTGAGATTTGAAGGTCCCCACTGCCAGTCACAGTTCAGTCCTACTGAGGGTTGAGAGTCTCCACTGCCAGTCACAGTTCAGTCCTACTGAGGGTTGAATGTCCCCACTGCCAGTCACTCTTCGGTCCCACTGAGGGTTGAAGGTCCCCACTGCCAGTCGCAGTTTAGTCCCACTGAGGGTTGAAGGTCCCCACCGCCAGTCACAGTTTAGTCACACTGAGGGTTGGGAGTCTCCACTGCCAGTCACAGTTCGGTCCCACTGAGGGTTGAAGGTCCCCACTGCCAGTCACAGTTCGCTCCCACTGAGGGTTGAAGGTCCCCATGCTAGTCACAGTTCGGTCCCACTGAGGGTTGAGAGTCTCCACTGCCAGTCACAGTTTAGTCCCACTGAGGGTTGAAGGTCTCCACTGCCAGTCACAGTTTGGTCCCACTGAGGGTTGAAGGTCCCCACCGCCAGTCACAGTTTAGTCCCACTGAGGGTTGAGGGTCTCCACTGCCAGTCACAGTTCGGTCCCACTGAGGGTTGAAGGTCCCCACTGCCAGTCACAGTTCGGTCCCACTGAGGGTTGAAGGTCCCCACCGCCAGTCACAGTTCAGTCCCACTGAGGGTTGAGAGTCTCCACTGCCAGTCACAGTTCGCTCCCACTGAGGGTTGAAGGTCCCCATGCCAGTCACAGTTCAGTCCCACTGAGGGTTGAAGGTCCCCACTGCCAGTCACAGTTCGGTCCCACTGAGGGTTGAAGGTCCCCACCGCCAGTCACAGTTCAGTCCCACTGAGGGTTGAGAGTCTCCACTGCCAGTCACAGTTCGCTCCCACTGAGCGTTGAAGGTCCCCATGCCAGTCACAGTTCGGTCCCACTGAGGGTTGAGGGTCTCCACTGCCAGTCACAGTTTAGTCCCACTGAGGGTTTAGGGTCTCCACTGCCACTCACAGTTCGGTCTCACTGAGGGTTGAGGGTCTCCACTGCCAGTCACAGTTCAGTCCTACTGAGGGTTGAATGTCCCCACTGCCAGTCACTCTTCGGTCCCACTGAGGGTTGAAGGTCCCCACTGCCAGTCACAGTTTAGTCCCACTGAGGGTTGAAGGTCCCCACCGCCAGTCACAGTTTAGTCACACTGAGGGTTGAGAGTCTCCACTGCCAGTCACAGTTCGGTCCCACTGAGGGTTGAAGGTCCCCACTGCCAGTCACAGTTCGCTCCCACTGAGGGTTGAAGGTCCCCATGCTAGTCACAGTTCGGTCCCACTGAGGGTTGAGAGTCTCCACTGCCAGTCACAGTTTAGTCCCACTGAGGGTTGAAGGTCTCCACTGCCAGTCACAGTTTGGTCCCACTGAGGGTTGAAGGTCCCCACCGCCAGTCACAGTTCAGTCCCACTGAGGGTTGAGGGTCTCCACTGCCAGTCACAGTTCGGTCCCACTGAGGGTTGAGAGTCTCCACTGCCAGTCACAGTTCGGTCCCACTGAGGGTTGAAGGTCCCCACCGCCAGTCACAGTTCAGTCCAACTGAGGGTTGAGAGTCTCCACTGCCAGTCACAGTTCGCTCCCACTGAGGGTTGAAGGTCCCCATGCCAGTCACAGTTCAGTCCCACTGAGGTTTGAAGGTCCCCACTGCCAGTCACAGTTCGGTCCCACTGAGGGTTGAAGGTCCCCACCGCCAGTCACAGTTCAGTCCCACTGAGGGTTGAGAGTCTCCACTGCCAGTCACAGTTCGCTCCCACTGAGCGTTGAAGGTCCCCATGCCAGTCACAGTTCGGTCCCACTGAGGGTTGAGGGTCTCCACTGCCAGTCACAGTTTAGTCCCACTGAGGGTTGAGGGTCTCCACTGCCACTCACAGTTCGGTCCCACTGAGGGTTGAGGGTCTCCACTGCCAGTCACAGTTTAGTCCCACTGAGGTTTGAAGGTCCCCAGTGCCAGTCACAGTTTAGTCCCACTGAGGGTTGAAGGTCCCCACTGCCAGTCACAGTTTAGTCCCACTGCGGATTGAGGGTCTCCACTGCCAGTCACAGTTTAGTCCCACTGAGGTTTGAAGGTCCCCACTGCCAGTCACAATTCGGTCCCACTGAGGGTTGAGAGTCTCCACTGCCAGTCACAGTTTAGTCCCACTGAGGGTTGAAGGTCCCCACCGCCAGTCACAGTTCGGTCCCACTGAGGGTTGAAGGTCCCCACTGTCAGTCACAGTTCGGTCCCACTGAGGGTTGAAGGTCCCCACTGCCAGTCACAGTTCGGTCCGACTGAGGGTTGAAGGTCTCCACTGCCAGTCACAGTTCAGTCCCACTGAGGGTTGAAGGTCTCCACTGCCAGTCACAGTTCGGTCCCACTGAGGGTTGAGAGTCTCCACTGCCAGTCACAGTTCGGTCCCACTGAGGGTTGAGAGTCTCCACTGCCAGTCACCGTTTGGTCCCACTGAGGGTTGAGAGTCTCCACTGCCAGTCACAGTTTAGTCCCACTGAGGTTTGAAGGTCCCCACTGCCAGTCACAGTTCGGTCCCACTGAGGGTTGAAGGTCCCCATGCCAGTCACAGTTTAGTCCCACTGAGGGTTGAGGGTCTCCACCGCCAGTCACAGTTCGGTCCCACTGAGGGTTGGAGGTCCCCATGCCAGTCACAGTTTCGTCCCACTGAGGGTTGAGAGTCCCCACTGCCAGTCACAGTTCGGTCCCACTGAGGGTTGAAGGTCCCCACCGCCAGTCAGTTTAGTCCCACTGAGGGTTAAGAGTCTCCACCGCCAGTCACAGTTTAGTCCCACGGAGGTTTGAAGGTCCCCACTGTCAGTCACAGTTCGGTCCCACTGAGGGTTGAGAGTCCCCACCGCCAGTGACAGTTCGGTCCCACTGAGGGTTGAAGGTCCCCACCGGCAGTCACAGTTTAGTCCCACTGAGGGTTGAGGGTCTCCACTGCCAGTCACAGTTCGGTCCCACTGAGGGTTGAAGGTCCCCACCGTCAGTCACAGTTTAGTCCCACTGAGGTTTGAAGGTCCCCACTGCCAGTCACAGTTCGGTCCCACTGAGGGTTGAGAGTCCCCACCGCCAGTCACAGTTCGGTCCCACTGAGGGTTGAGAGTCCCCACTGCCAGTCACAGTTCGGTCCCACTGAGGGTTGAAGGTCCCCACTGCCAATCACAGTTCCGTCCCACTGAGGGTTGAAGCTCCCCACCGCCAGTCACAGTTTAGTCCCACTGAGGGTTGAAGGTCCCCAGTGCCAGTCACAGTTTAGTCCCACTGAGGGTTGAGGGTCTCCACTGCCAGTCACAGTTTAGTCCCACTGAGGTTTGAAGGTCCTCACTGCCAGTCACAGTTCGGTCCCACTGAGGGTTGAAGGTCCCCATGCCAGTCACAGTTTGGTCCCACTGAGGGTTGAAGGTCACCACCGCCAGTCACAGTTTAGTCCCACTGAGGGTTGAAGGTCCCCAGTGCCAGTCACAGTTTAGTCCCACTGAGGGTTGAGAGTCTCCACTGCCAGTCACAGTTTCGTCCCATTGAGGGTTGAGGGTCTCCACTGTCAGTCACAGTTCAGTCCCACTGAGGGTTGAAGGTCCCCACTGCCAGTCGCAGTTCGGTCCCACTGAGGGTTGAGGGTCTCCACTGCCAGTCACAGTCTAGTCCCACTGAGGGTTGAGGGTCTTCACTGCCAGTCACAGTTTAGTCCCACTGAGGTTTGAAGGTCCCCACTGCCAGTCAGAGTTCGGTCCTACTGAGGGTTGAGAGTCTCCACTGCCAGTTGCAGTTAGTCCCACTGAGGGTTGAAGGTCCCCACTGCCAGTCACATTTTGGTCCCACTGAGGGTTGAGAGTCTCCACTGCCAGTTGCAGTTAGTCCCACTGAGGGTTGAGAGTCTCCACTGCCAGTCACAGTTCGGTCCCACTGAGGGTTGAAGGTCCCCACTGCCAGTCACAGTTCGGTCCCACTGAGGGTTGAAGGTCCCCACTGCCAGTCACAGTTCGGTCCTACTTAGGGTTGAGAGTCCCCACTGCCAGTCACAGTTCGGTCCCACTGAGGGTTGAAGGTCCCCACTGCCAGTCACAGTTCGGTCCCACTGAGGGTTGAAGGTCCCCACTGCCAGTCACAGTTTGGTCCCACTGAGGGTTGAGAGTCTCCACTGCCAATCACAGTTTAGTCCCACTGAGGGTTGAAGGTCTCCACTGCCAGTCACAGTTCGGTCCCACTGAGGGTTGAAGGTCTCCACTGCTAGTCACAATTCGGTCCCACTGAGTGTTGAATGTCACCACTGCCAGTCACAGTTCGGTCCCACTGAGGGTTGAAGGTCCCCATTGCCAGTCACAGTTTAGTCCCACTGAGCGTTGAGAGTCTCCACCGCCAGTCACAGTTCGCTCCCACTGAGGGTTGAAGGTCCCCACCGCCAGTCACAGTTTAGTCCCACTGAGGGTTGAGAGTCTCCACTGCCAGTCACAGTTCTGTCCCACTGAGGGTTGAGAGTCTCCACTGCCAGTCACAGTTTAGTCCCACTGAGTGTTGAAGGTCCCCACCGCCAGTCACAGTTTAGTCCCACTGAGGGTTGAGGGTCTCCACTGCCAGTCACAGTTCGGTCCCACTGAGGGTTGAAGGTCCCCACTGCCAGTCACAGTTTAGTCCCACTGAGGGTTGAGGGTCTCCACTACCAGTCACAGTTCGGTCCCACTGAGGGTTGGAGGTCCCTACCGCCAGTCACAGTTTAGTCCCACTGAGGGTTAAGAGTCTCCACCGCCAGTCACAGTTTAGTCCCACTGAGGTTTGAAGGTCCCCACTGTCAGTCCCAGTTCGGTCCCACTGAGGGTTGAGAGTCCCCACCGCCAGTGACAGTTCGGTCCCACTGAGGGTTGAAGGTCCCCACTGCCAGTCACAGTTTAGTCCCACTGAGGGTTGAGGGTCTCCACTGCGAGTCACACTTTAGTCCCACTGAGGTTTGAAGGTCCCCACTGCCAGTCACAGTTCGGTCCCACTGAGGGTTGAAGGTCCCCACCGCCAGTCACAGTTCAGTCCTACTGAGGGTTGAGAGTCTCCACTGCCAGTCACAGTTCAGTCCTACTGAGGGTTGAATGTCCCCACTGCCAGTCACAGTTCGGTCCCACTGAGGGTTGAAGGTCCCCACCGGCAGTCACAGTTTGGTCCCACTGAGGGTTGAGAGTCTCCACCGCAAGTCACACTTTAGTCCCACTGAGGCTTGAGGGTCTCCACTGCCAGTCACAGTTTAGTCCCACTGAGGGTGAAGGGTCTCCACTGCCAGTCACAGTTTAGTCCCACTGAGATTTGAAGGTCCCCACTGCCAGTCACAGTTCAGTCCTACTGAGGGTTGAGAGTCTCCACTGCCAGTCACAGTTCAGTCCTACTGAGGGTTGAATGTCCCCACTGCCAGTCACTCTTCGGTCCCACTGAGGGTTGAAGGTCCCCACTGCCAGTCGCAGTTTAGTCCCACTGAGGGTTGAAGGTCCCCACCGCCAGTCACAGTTTAGTCACACTGAGGGTTGAGAGTCTCCACTGCCAGTCACAGTTCGGTCCCACTGAGGGTTGAAGGTCCCCACTGCCAGTCACAGTTCGCTCCCACTGAGGGTTGAAGGTCCCCATGCTAGTCACAGTTCGGTCCCACTGAGGGTTGAGAGTCTCCACTTCCAGTCACAGTTTAGTCCCACTGAGGGTTGAAGGTCTCCACTGCCAGTCACAGTTTGGTCCCACTGAGGGTTGAAGGTCCCCACCGCCAGTCACAATTTAGTCCCACTGAGGGTTGAGGGTCTCCACTGCCAGTCACAGTTCGGTCCCACTGAGGGTTGAAGGTCCCCACTGCCAGTCACAGTTCGGTCCCACTGAGGGTTGAAGGTCCCCACCGCCAGTCACAGTTCAGTCCCACTGAGGGTTGAGAGTCTCCACTGCCAGTCACAGTTCGCTCCCACTGAGGGTTGAAGGTCCCCATGCCAGTCACAGTTCAGTCCCACTGAGGGTTGAAGGTCCCCACTGCCAGTCACACTTCGGTCCCAATGAGGGTTGAAGGTCCCCACCGCCAGTCACAGTTCAGTCCCACTGAGGGTTGATAGTCTCCACTGCCAGTCACAGTTCGCTCCCACTGAGGGTTGAAGGTCCCCATGCCAGTCACAGTTCGGTCCCACTGAGGGTTGAGGGTCTCCACTGCCAGTCACAGTTTAGTCCCACTGAGGGTTTAGGGTCTCCACTGCCACTCACAGTTCGGTCCCACTGAGGGTTGAGGGTCTCCACTGCCAGTCACAGTTTAGTCCCACTGAGGTTTGAAGGTCCCCTCTGCCAGTGACAGTTTAGTCCCACTGAGGGTTGAAGGTCCCCAGTGCCAGTCACAGTTTAGTCCCACTGAGGATTGAGGGTCTCCACTGCCAGTCACAGTTTAGTCCCACTGAGGTTTGAGGGTCCCCACTGCCAGTCACAGTTCGGTCCCACTGAGGGTTGAGAGTCTCCACTGCCAGTCACAGTTTAGTCCCACTGAGGGTTGAAGGTCCCCACCGCCAGTCACAGTTCGGTCCCACTGAGGGTTGAAGGTCCCCACTGTCAGTCACAGTTCGGTCCCACTGAGGGTTGAAGGTCCCCACTGCCAGTCACAGTTCGGTCCGACTGAGGGTTGAAGGCCTCCACTGCCAGTCACAGTTCAGTCCCACTGAGGGTTGAAGGTCTCCACTGCCAGTCACAGTTCGGTCCCACTGAGGGTTGAGAGTCTCCACTGCCAGTCACAGTTCGGTCCCACTGAGGGTTGAGAGTCTCCACTGCCAGTCACCGTTCGGTCCCACTGAGGGTTGAGAGTCTCCACTGCCAGTCACAGTTTAGTCCCACTGAGGTTTGAAGGTCCCCACTGCCAGTCACAGTTCGGTCCCACTGAGGGTTGAAGGTCCCCATGCCAGTCACAGTTTAGTCCCACTGAGGGTTGAGGGTCTCCACCGCCAGTCACAGTTCGGTCCCACTGAGGGTTGGAGGTCCCCATGCCAGTCACAGTTTCGTCCCACTGAGGGTTGAGAGTCCCCACTGCCAGTCACAGTTCGGTCCCACTGAGGGTTGAAGGTCCCCACCGCCAGTCAGTTTAGTCCCACTGAGGGTTAAGAGTCTCCACCGCCAGTCACAGTTTAGTCCCACGGAGGTTTGAAGGTCCCCACTGTCAGTCACAGTTCGGTCCCACTGAGGGTTGAGAGTCCCCACCGCCAGTGACAGTTCGGTCCCACTGAGGGTTGAAGGTCCCCACCGGCAGTCACAGTTTAGTCCCACTGAGGGTTGAGGGTCTCCACTGCCAGTCACAGTTCGGTCCCACTGAGGGTTGAAGGTCCCCACCGTCAGTCACAGTTTAGTCCCACTGAGGTTTGAAGGTCCCCACTGCCAGTCACAGTTCGGTCCCACTGAGGGTTGAGAGTCCCCACCGCCAGTCACAGTTCGGTCCCACTGAGGGTTGAGAGTCCCCACTGCCAGTCACAGTTCGGTCCCACTGAGGGTTGAAGGTCCCCACTGCCAATCACAGTTCGGTCCCACTGAGGGTTGAAGCTCCCCACCGCCAGTCACAGTTTAGTCCCACTGAGGGTTGAAGGTCCCCAGTGCCAGTCACAGTTTAGTCCCACTGAGGGTTGAGGGTCTCCACTGCCAGTCACAGTTTAGTCCCACTGAGGTTTGAAGGTCCTCACTGCCAGTCACAGTTCGGTCCCACTGAGGGTTGAAGGTCCCCATGCCAGTCACAGTTTGGTCCCACTGAGGGTTGAAGGTCACCACCGCCAGTCACAGTTTAGTCCCACTGAGGGTTGAAGGTCCCCAGTGCCAGTCACAGTTTAGTCCCACTGAGGGTTGAGAGTCTCCACTGCCAGTCACAGTTTCGTCCCATTGAGGGTTGAGGGTCTCCACTGTCAGTCACAGTTCAGTCCCACTGAGGGTTGAAGGTCCCCACTGCCAGTCACAGTTCGGTCCCACTGAGGGTTGAGGGTCTCCACTGCCAGTCACAGTCTAGTCCCACTGAGGGTTGAGGGTCTTCACTGCCAGTCACAGTTTAGTCCCACTGAGGTTTGAAGGTCCCCACTGCCAGTCACAGTTCGGTCCCACTGAGGGTTGGGAGTCTCCACTGCCAGTTGCAGTTAGTCCCACTGAGGGTTGAAGGTCCCCACTGCCAGTCAGAGTTCGGTCCTACTGAGGGTTGAGAGTCTCCACTGCCAGTTGCAGTTAGTCCCACTGAGGGTTGAAGGTCCCCACTGCCAGTCACATTTTGGTCCCACTGAGGGTTGAGAGTCTCCACTGCCAGTTGCAGTTAGTCCCACTGAGGGTTGAGAGTCTCCACTGCCAGTCACAGTTCGGTCCCACTGAGGGTTGAAGGTCCCCACTGCCAGTCACAGTTCGGTCCCACTGAGGGTTGAAGGTCCCCACTGCCAGTCACAGTTCGGTCCTACTGAGGGTTGAGAGTCCCCACTGCCAGTCACAGTTCGGTCCCACTGAGGGTTGAAGGTCCCCACTGCCAGTCACAGTTCGGTCCCACTGAGGGTTGAAGGTCCCCACTGCCAGTCACAGTTTGGTCCCACTGAGGGTTGAGAGTCTCCACTGCCAATCACAGTTTAGTCCCACTGAGGGTTGAAGGTCTCCACTGCCAGTCACAGTTCGGTCCCACTGAGGGTTGAAGGTCTCCACTGCTAGTCACAATTCGGTCCCACTGAGGGTTGAATGTCCCCACTGCCAGTCACAGTTCGGTCCCACTGAGGGTTGAAGGTCCCCACTGCCAGTCACAGTTTAGTCCCACTGAGGGTTGAGAGTCTCCACCGCCAGTCACAGTTCGCTCCCACTGAGGGTTGAAGGTCCCCACCGCCAGTCACAGTTGTGTCCCACTGAGGGTTGAGAGTCTCCACTGCCAGTCACAGTTTAGTCCCACTGAGTGTTGAAGGTCCCCACCGCCAGTCACAGTTTAGTCCCACTGAGGGTTGAAGGTCCCCACTGCCAGTCACAGTTCGGTCCCACTGAGGGTTGAAGGTCCCCACTGCCAGTCACAGTTCGGTCCCACTGAGGGTTGAAGGTCCCCACCGCCAGTCACAGTTTAGTCCCCCTGAGGGTTGAGAGTCCCCACTGCCAGTCACAGTTCGGTCCCACTGATGGTTGAAGGTCTCCACTGCCAGTCACAGTTTGGGCTTATTAGGGTTTATGCTGTGCACGGTGAATGGAACCTACCAATCCACTCTTAGTGACCAGTTAGACAGATTCAAGGCAAATTTCCCTGCTGGGAAATCCCAAATCCCAAAATATGCAGAGACCAGTAGATGCCTCAATTCTTCCGTGTCTCCCTCTAAATCCTTGGGTCACTGTGACTCCTGTAGTGATGTGGCTTGTAATTCCTTGGGCCGTAGAATGGCTGTGATAGGCCCTGTGCTAAGCGGACTGGTGACAGTTGAGACAGGAAGCTATAGTTGTCAGGATTCTCCAGAAAAAAAAATAATCAACACTCATAATGATAGATATATAGATAAAGATTGATAGACAAATAATGATAGATGGATAATGATAGATATATAATGATATCACAAATAATGATAGATAGATGGATAATGACAGGTATATAATGATTGATACACAGATAGGGTATTTATATATTGGCTCACGCAACTATGTAGACTGACAGGTCCCATGATCTGCCATCTGCAAGCTGGAGACCCAGGGGAGTCCACGTGTAGTTCCAGTCTACGTGCAAAAGTCTGAGAACCAGGAGAGTCAGTGGTATACGTAACAGTCCAAAAGCTAGCAGGCTCATGCCGGGCATGATGGCTCACGCCTGTAATCCCAACACTTTGGGAGACCAAGGCAGGCAGATCACCTGAGGTCAGAGTTCAAGACCAGCCCGGCCAACATGGCGAAACCTCATCTTTACTAAAAATACAAAAATTAGCCGGGCATAGTGGCATTCGCTTGTAATCCCAGCTACTTAGAGGCTGAGGTACGAGAATTGCTTGAACCCAAGAGGTGAAGGTTGCAGTGAGCCGAGATCACGCCACAGCACTCCAGCCTGGGTGACAGAGTGAGACTCTATCTCAAAAAACAAACAAACAAAAAAAGCTGGCAGGCTCAACATCTAAAGAGTCAATGTTTTAGTGAGAGTTCAAGGGCCAGAAAAGACTGATGTCCAGGCAAAAGGAACTTCATCTTACATTACCAGTTCAATGTTTTGTTCTATTCAGTTCCCACCTGATTGAATGAGGCCGACTCACATTAGGGAGAGCAATCTGCTTTATAAATTACACTCATTCCATTGATAATCTCATTCAGCAACACCCCCACAGACACACACAGAATAATGTTTAACCAGATATCTCAGCACCCCATGGCTACGTTACCATTCCTGTTCCACAAAAGGAGGAAACAAAAGAACAAAACCACACCAAATGTTGTGGTAAGTTGACAAAATCTGTTCCAGCCCATTAGTAAATATTGGCCACTGAAGTTCCTGAAATTCAACCAATTAGTAAGTATCTCTCTCCCAATAGAAAGCCATGTCATTTGTAAACCATAACAATAGCTTTTGTTTTTTTGAGACACAGTCTCGCTCTGTGTTGCCCAGGCTGGAGTGCAGTGATCTTGGCTCACTGCAACCTCTGCCTCCTGGGTTCAAGTGGCTCTCCTGCCTCAGCCTTCCGAGTAGCTGGAATTACGGGCACCCGCCACCACACCCAGCTAATTTTTTATATTTTTAGTAGAGACTAGGTTTCACCACATTGACCAGGCTGGTCTTAAATTCCTGACCTCAAGTGATTCACCTGCCTTGGCCTCCCAAAGTGCTGGGATTACAGGCATGAGCTACTGCACCCAGCCAACAATAGTATTTTTAATTAGGTCATCCTGCCTTTACAATCTCTGCATTTTAAATACTCAACTAAGAGTACAGCCATTATTTGTCTTTCACCCAAAGTCCCATTCAAGTGAGAACAAAGGAATAAATAAATAAGGCATAAGTAACAAAACAACAAAAAAAGAAAATTAGAATGCGGTCAATTTCATGCAATCATCAACACCAAATTTCCAGAACGTAGTATTTCCAAATTTCCTGAACGTAAATATGTATGTGGAAATTAACAAAATGTGGCGAAACAAAAGGTCACTTAAATTTGCACAAATGAAACAGTCAACATGGAAGCTGATCTGCTTTCTGAAATATGGGACAAGTTCAGGACTTCAAAATACTTCGGCGTTGGAAGGGCTAAGTTATGATGTATTAAAATGAAAATAAAGGCGGGGTGCGGTGGCTCACGCCTGTAATCCCAGCACTTTGGGGGGCCGAAGTGGGTGGATCACGAGGTCAGGAGATCGAGACCATCCTGGCTAAGACGGTGAAACCCCGTTTCTAGTGAAAATACAAAAAAATTAGCCGGGCGTGGTGGCAGGTGCTTGTAGTCCCAGCTACTCGGGAGGCTGAGGCAGGAGAATGGCATGAACCCGGGAAGTGGAGCTTGCAGTAAGCTGAGATCACGCCACTGCACTCCAGCCTGGGCGACAGAGCAAGACTCCGTCTCAAAAAAAAAAAGAATAAATAAAATAAAATAAAATAGTAGAAGGTTTAATCAGGAATATTTCACTCTCCATACTTGAAGAATTCGTGATAGCCAGGAGTCTACAATCAAAATAACATAAACAATAAGATAAAAATAAAATTAATTTGAAGCCATAAAAAAAGAATGAGTTCATATGTTTTGTGGAAACATGGATGGAGCTGGAGGCCATTATCCTTAGCAAACTATACAAGAACAGAACACCAAATACAGCATGTTCTCACTTATAAGTGGAAGCTAAATAATAGAACTCATGAACACAAAAAAGGGGAACAACAGACAATGGGGTCTCCTTTAGGGTGGAGGGTGGGAGGCGGGAAAGGAGCAGGAAAAGTAACTATTAGGTACCAAGCTTATTACCTAGGTGATGAAATAATCTGTACAACAAACCCCCATGACACAAGTTTACCTGTATAACAAACCTTCCCATGTTCCCTTGAACCTAAAATAAAAGTTAAAAAAATACTCAATGAGCGACAATGTACATTATTTGAGGATAATTACATTAAAAGCCCAGACTTCACCACTACACAAAATATCCATGTAATAAAATTTCACTTGCGCTCCTTAAATTTATACAAATAAACAAAAAAGTATAATAAAATAGTAGATTCTTTCTTTAGAGATGACAAATAGTGCCAGAGAAAATGCCTCCACATTCTGGCATTGAGATCATCTCCAGGATAAGGGTATACTGCATGCCTGGTCAAGTCCAAGTAAATATACTCAGACCACGAATCTCAGAGATGAAACATAGGTTCAGAACAGACAAAGCCACAGAGCTTTTGACTAATGGCCCAGTGAAGGCAATGTCTGCCTGTATGGTATCCACCACCTTATATTCTGTCCCAAGCCTGTCTATTTGGATGTAGCATCTGGTTCAAAGATGAATTTGAACACCGATTAGACACTGGCTTGATGAAAATTCACTTCTCATTCGTTTCTCATCTGAAACATAAATAGAAATATAGGTCTTAGGCAGGAGGATTTCTTGAGGCCAGAAGTTAGAGACTACCCTGGCCAACATAGAAAGACCCCATCTCTATTTAAAAAAATATACATATATATGTCTTCTCTTGGGCTCCACCCAAGAGCAACCTGGAACTAAGTTATTCGGCAACGAACTGTTCCACTTTGCTGTGAGGCAATAGATGTGGAAATTCCCTGACGAGGGGCTCTGTCCTCATACTTCCTGTGGAGCTTATTGTCGTAAGAATATCTGTCATCCTGCTAATGTGCATTGAAAGGAGAGCAACGGGGCTGAGGCCGTGTCAGCACGATGGACCCCAAACAGACCACCCTCCTGTGTCTTGGTGAGTTTCAGAGTAAAAGTGGGTTAGAGGGGAAGATAGAGAAATCCCAAAATAATCAGGGTGTCTCTTAACAGTGTGACTAGGAGATTTTAGTGGCTGCCAAGGAGATTCTGATCTCCTTAGTGGAAAGGCCGTCTTTGTCAATGTATCTATAACTTTGTCTCTACCCAAGCCCAAGCTAGCTTGTGGGGCTCAAGGTTTAATATTTGTATTAAACCTTTAGTGTGTTATCTGGGATTCATGATGGTCCCAAGGTTCTTATCAAGGAGAGACTTAGAGGCTGGAATCTGAAAGGTAAAAATAAAGAATGAACCTCAAAACTGTGATTGTTGTGGAAGGAAAACATATGATAGAAACCCATATAGAAATATGGTTACTAGTATTTTTGTTGAAGATTTTTGCATTTATGTTCAACAAAGATATTATCCCGAAGTTTTCTGTTTTTGTTGTATCTCTGCCACATTTTGTTATCAGGATGATGTTGGCCTCATAGAATGAGTTGGGGAGGAATCGCTCCCCTGGATTTTTTTCAATAGTTTCAGTTGGAAAAATACTAGCTCTTCTTGGCCGGGCGCGGTGGCTCATGCTTGTAATCCCAGCACTTTGGGAGGCCGAGGCGGGCGGATCACGAGGTCAGGAGATCAAAACCATCCTGGCCAACATGGTGAAACCCCGTCTCTACTAAAAATACAAAAAAAATTAGCCAGGCATGGTGGTGAGCACCTGTAGTCCCAGCTACTCGGGAGGCTGAGGCAGGAGAATGGCGTGAACCTGGGAGGCGGAGCTTGCAGTGAGCCGAGATCATGCCACTGCACTCCAGCCTGGGCGACACAGCGAGACTCCGCCTCAAAAAAAAAAAAAAAAATGCTAGCTCTTCTTCATATATCTGGTGGGATTGAGCTGTGAATCCATCTGGTACTGGTCTTTTTCTGGTCTGTCATTACAGAGAGTGATTTGTCATAAAGGTTGGAAATGGAAGCTTGATTTTTCATAAATCTCTCTCTTCCAGTGCTCTGTCTGGGCCAGAGGATTCAGGCACAGGAAGGTAAGTGTCCTGTAAATCTCTCCCAGCCCCTTTAGACCCTCTTGGGAGCTCTAGAATAAAGAAATTGAGGAATAGCCTGAAGCACCATTCTTATTTTAGTCCCCATTCTAGTTGTTTCTGCTGTGCTTCTCTTGCATAATTTCTATCTCACTTTGTTATCTCCAAACCCTTCAGACTCATTAATGCTCAGGCCTGGATTTATAGTTAGTCCTTGCCTGTGTTAGACTGTCCATGAAGGATCTGTAATTTACTGAACGCTCAAACTGCAAGAATGAGGAAGTCAGGAGTCATCTGCCCAATATCCTTCCTTATGCTGATTCTATTTTGTTTTAGCAACCCACTTCCTCCCGTCACTTCATTTAAAAGGATGCTGCCATAGTCTAAGCCTACTGAACACTCTAGCATTCTGTAGTACTACTGCAGTACTAAGCATGAGGCAGTCTTAGTGTACTACTGAATATTCTGCCACCCCAACTACTACTGCCTTAGCCTCCTAATGGGTGTGAGCCCCACGTCCATCCATGTCTTCTCTCTTCCAGCTCCTTCTAAAGCCTGAATTATTTGTGTGTTGAACAATATTCATTCTTCCTATCCATGAGCATGGAATGTTTTTCCATTTGTTTGTGTCATCTATGATTTCTTTGACCAGTGTTTTGTAGTTCTCGTTGCAGAGATCTTTCACCTCCCTGGTTAGCTGTATTCCCAGGTATTTTATTCTTTTTGCAGTAATTGTGAATGGATTCTATTCTTGATTTGGCTCTCAGCTTAGATGTTTTTGGTGTATAGAAATGCTACTGATTTTTATTAATTGATTTTGTATCCTGGAACTTTGCTAAAGTTGTTTATCAGATTAAGAAGTGTTTGGGCAGAGACTGTGGTTTTCTAGGTATAGAATCACATCACCTGCAAACAGGGATAGTTTCACTTCCTTTCTTCCTATTTGGATGCCTTGTGTTTCTCTCTTGCCTGATTGCTCTAGCTAGGACCTCCAGTACTATGTTGAACAGAAGTAGTGAGAGACGGCATCCATGTCTTGTGCCAGTTTTCAAGGGGAATATTTCCAGCTTTTGCCCATTCAATATGATGTTGACTGTGAGTTTGTCATACATCATTCTTATTATTTTGAAATATGTTTCTTCAATGCCTAGTTTGTCAAGGTTTTTTAGCATAAAGAGATGTTGAATTTTATCAAAAGCTCTATTGAGAGGATTATGTGTGTGGGGGGGGTTGTTCTATTTATGTGATGAATCATATTTAAGATTTGTGTATATTGGCCGGGCACTGTGGCTCATGCCTGTAATCCCAGCACTTTGGGAGGCTGAGGCGGGCGGATCACGAGGTCAGGAGATCGACACCATCCTGGCTAACACGGTGAAACCCCGTCTCTACTAAAAATACAAAAAAATTAGCCAGGCGTGGTGGCAGGCGCCTGTAGTCCCAGCTGTTCGGGAGGCTGAGGCAGGAGAATGGCGTGAATCCAGGAGGCGGAGCTTGCAGTGAGCCAAGTTCACGCCACTACACTCCAGCCTGGGCAACAGAGCGAGACTCCTATATCGAATCAACCTTGCATCCCAGAAATAAAGCCTACCTGATGGTGGTGGATTAGCTTTCTGATGTGCTGCTGGATTGTTTGCTAGTATTTTGTTGAGGATTTTTGCATTTATGTTCAACAAGGATATTGTCCTGAAGTTTTCTGGTTTTGTTGTGTCTCTGCCATGTTTTTGCATCAAGATGATGCTGGTCTCATAGAAGGGGCTGGGGAGGCATTCCTCTTCCTGAATATTTTTGGAATGTTTCAGTAGATATAGTGCCAGCTCTTCTTTATATATCGGATGGGATTCAGCTGTGAGTCTGTCTGGTACTGGGCTTTTTCTGGTCTGTAGGATTTTTATTACTGATTCAATTTTGGAGCTCATTATTGGTCTGTTCATGTATTCAATTTATTCTTGGTTCGATCTCAGGAGGGTGTATGTGTCCAGGAATTTCTCCATTTATTCTGGATTTTCTAGTTTGTGTGCATAGAGGTGTTCATAATATTCTCTGATGATTGTATTTCTGTGGGGTGAGTGGTGATATACCCTTTGTTGTTTCTAATTGTGTTTATCCGGATCATCTCTCTTTTCTTCTTTATTAGTCTAACTAGTCATCTGTCTTACTAATTTTTTCAAAAATCCGACTCCTGGATTTGCTGATCTTCTGAATGCTTTTTTGTGTCTCAATCTCCTTCAGCTCAGCTCTGATTTTGGTTATTTCTTGTTTCCTACGAGCTTTGGGGTTGATTTCCTCTTGGTTCTCTTAGTTCCTCTTGTTATGATGTTAGGTTGTTAATTTGAACTTTTTCTAGCTTTTTGACGTGGGAGTTTAGTGCTATAAACTTCCCCCTTAGCACTGCCTTAGCTGTGTCCCAGAGATTCTGCTATATTTACCCAAAAATTCCAGAACAGACTGCTTAATTTCCATGCATTGTACAGTTTTGAGTGGTTTTCTTAGTATTTATTCCTATTTTTATTCCACTGTGCTCTGATTTCGCTTTTCTGGATTTGCTAAGGATTGTTTTTTTTTTTTTTGAAATGGAGTCTTGCTCTGTCGCCCAGGCTGGAGTGCAGTGGCGCAATCTAGGCTCACTGCAAGCTCCGCCTCCCGGGTTCACGCCATTCTCCTGCCTCAGCCTCCCGAGTAGCTGGGACTACAGGTGCCCGCCACCACACCCGGCTAATTTTTTTTGTATTTTTAGTAAAGACGGGGTTTCACTGCATTAGCCAGGATGGTCTCGATCTCCTGACCTCATGATCCGCCAGCCTTGGCCTCCCAAAGTGCTGGGATTACAGGTGTGAGCCACTGCACCCAGCCTGCTAAGGATTGCTGTATGTCTGATTGTATGATTGACTTTAGAGTATGTGCCATGAGGCAATGAAAACAATGTAGATTCTGTTGTTTTCGGGGTGGAGAGTTCTGTAGATGTCTGTCAGGTCCATTTGATCCACTGCTGAGTTCAGGTCCTGAATATCTTTGTTTGCCTCAATGATCTAACACCGTCGGCAGGATGTTAAAGTCTCCCCCTATTATTGTGTGGTTGTCTAAGTCTCTTCGTTGGTCTCTCAGAACACGCTTTATGAATCCGGGTGCTTCCATGTTAGGTGCATATATATTTAGGATAGTTAGGTCTTCATGCTCTTTTTTTAATTTTTTTTCTTTTTCTTTTTGATTCAGCAGTTGGGCTGTTACACACTCCTTAGCAGATTCCGACTTCCGTGGCCACTGTCCTGCTATGGTCTTCATGTTGAATTGAACCCTTTACCATGATTTAATGCCCTTCTTTGCCTTCTTTGATCTTTGTTGGTATAAAGTCTGTTTTGTCTGAAATTTTAATAGCAGCTCCTGCATTTTTTTTTTTTTGGCTTTCCATTTGCTTGGTAAATTTTTCTCCATTTCTTTACTTTGAGCCTATGGATGTCATTGCATATGAGATGGGTTTCTTATAGGCAGCATAATGTTGAATCTTGCTTTTTTTTTTTTTTTTTTTTTTTTGAGACGGAGTCTCGCTCTGTCACCCAGGCTGGAGTGCAGTGGCATGATCTTGACTCACTGCAACCTCTGCCTCCCAGGTTCAAATGATTCTCCTGCCTCAGCCTCCCAAATAGCTGGGATTACAGGTGTGTACCACCATGCCCAGCTATTTTTTTTTTTTTTTTGGAGATGGGATTTCATCACATTGGCCAGGCTAATGTCGAACTCCTGACCTCAAATGATCCACCCACCTCAGCCTCCCAAAGTGCCGGGGTTACAGGCGTGAGCCACTGCACCTGGCCTCTTGCTTCTTTATCCAACTTGCCACTCTCTGCATTTTAATTAGGACAATTAGTCCATTTACATTCAAAGTTAGTATTTACATGTGCGGATTTTTTCCTGTCATCATGTTGTTAGCTGGTTTGGTTATTATGCAGACTTGTTTGTGTGGTTGTTTTATAGTGTCACTGGTTTATGTATGTAAGTGTGTTTTCTATTGGCTGGTGATGGTCTTTTCTTTCCATATTTAGCGTTCCTCTTAGGACCTCTTGTAAGGCAGGCCTGATGGTAATAAATTCCCTCAGCATTTGCTTGTCTGAAAAGGATCTTATTTCTCCTTCACTTATGAAACTTAGTTTGGCTGGGAATGAGATTCTTGGTTGGAAATTCTTTTCATAAGAATATTAAATATAGGCCCCCAATCTCTTCTGGCTTGTAGAGTTTCTGCTGAAAGGTCTGCTGTTAGCTCGATGGCATTCCCTTTGTAGGTGACCTGCCCCTTCTTTTTTGCTGCCTTTTCACTTTTTTTTTTTTTTTTTTTTGAGACTGAGTCTTGGTGTGTTGCCCAGGCTGCCAGTCTGGAGTGCAGTGGCGCGATCTCGGCTCACTGCAAGCTCCACCTCCCGGATTCATGCCATTCTCCTGCCTCAGCCTCCCCAGTAGCTGGGACTACAGGTGCCCACCACCATGCCCAGCTAATTTTTTGTATTTTTTTTAGTAGAGATGGGGTTTCACCATGTTAGCCAGGATGGTCTCAATCTCCTGACCTCGTGATCCGCCCGCCTTGGTCTCCCAAAGTGCTGGGATTACAAGCGTGAGCCACCGCGCCCGGCCGACATTTCTTTCTTTCATTTCTACCTTGAAGAATCTGATGATTTTGTGTCTTGGGGATGCTCTTCTTGTGTAGTATTTTGCAAGGGTTCTCTTTGTTTCCTGTATTTGATTCTTGACCTCTCTAGTGACGTTGGGGAAGTTTTCATGAACAATACCCTGAAATATGTTTTCCATGTTGCTTGCTTTCTCCGCATCTCTTTCGGGGATGCCAATGGGCTATTTGGTCTCTTTACATAATCCCATATTTCTTAGAGGTTTTGTTAATTCTTTTTTATTCTTTTGTCTTCATTTTTGTCTGACTGAATTAGTTCAGAGAGCCAGTATTCATGCTCTGAGATTCTTTCCTCATTTTGCTTTATTCTGCCATTAATACTTGTGATCGCATTATGAAATCTCGTAGTGTGTTTTTCAGCTCTATCAGATCCGTTTGGTTCTTTCAAAATGACCATCTCATAGATTAGCCCCTCTGTCATTTTATTGTAATCTTTAGATTCCTTGCATTGGGTTTCAACTTTCTCCTGAATCTTGATGACCTTAATTTCTATCCACATTCTGAATTCTATTTCTGTCGTTTCAGCCAGGTAAAGAGCCCTTGCTGGGAAGCTTGTGTGGTAATTTGGAGGAAGGAAGACACTGTTGCTTTTTGAGTTGATGGAGTTCTTGCTCAGTTCTTTCTCATCCATGTGGGCTAATGTTCCTTTGAGTGTGCTGCAATTTGAATTTTTTTCTTTTTTCTTTTAACTGTGATGTAATTTGAGCACAGTCAGTAGACTTCTTTTCTGGATGGTTTCAGAGGGCTGGGGCTTCGCACAGGGTCTTTATTTATAGCTAAATTCTTGTCCTTGGTTTCACAGGGAGGTATATTAGCGAGCATTTTTGGTGTTGAAGTTTGGGCTGCAATCCGGTAAATGATGCTTACGCACAACGGCCAGTAGGTCATTCCTCATGATTGCCGCTGTGCTCCCTCTCACGCTCTGAAAGTGGGGGCTCCTCTCCCACCCAAGTGCTGGCTGCAGATCTGGGCTCGGCACTCCCAGGCTGCACATCACAGCTCTGGGGTGAGCTCAGACTTTATGTTCCCTCCGTGGCTTGGGGGCAGCAGGAGAAGGGACCTTAGCAGTGGTTGTGGCAGACGGCCTTTCACTTGTCCCTTGGAACTCCACCCCAGAGAGATGTGAAGCTACTGTCAGTCAGTGCGATGAGCCAAGAGTGGGGCGACTGCACTGTGGGTCCAAGCTAGGGGCCCTGCCTAGTGATGAGCAGGGGGGACAGGTGGGTCACAGGGGTGACAGACTGGCCTCTTCTCCTTAGGGCAGTTTGCTGGAGGTGTGGTTAAAGCACTCAGAGTCTTTGCTCCTTCCCCAGTCTGAGGGCAGCAAGGCCAGTGCCACCGCAGTGGCAGCGGCAGAGTGGCTTTCCGTTGCCTCTGGGAGCTCCGCCACAGAGAAACGCAGACTCACAGCTGCTGGGAACGCTCCGCCAGAGGGTGGGGCTGTTGCGCCGCGGAATCAAGCTGGGGCTTGGTGAAGAGCAGGAGGTCGAGGGCTCACAGGGAGAGGAGGCTCAGCTCCTCTCCGTATGGTGACTGTGGTGCGCTAGAAGCATGAATGAAGGCCGGGCGCGGTGGCTCACGCCTGGAATCCCAGCACTTTGGGAGGCCGAGGCGGGCGGATCACGAGGTCAGGAGATCGAGACCATCCTGGCTAATCTGGTGAAACCCCGTCTCTACTAAAAACACAAAAAATTAGCCGGGCGTGGTGGCGGGCGGTTGTAGTCCCAGCTTCTCGGGAGGAGGATGAGACTGAGGCAGGAGAATGGCGTGAACCCGGGAGGCGGAGCTTGCGGTGAGCCGAGATCGGGCCACTGCACTGCAGCGTGGGCGACAGAGCGAGACTCCGTCTCAAATAAATAAATAAATAAATAAATAAATAAATAAATAAATAGAAGCATGAATGAAGCCCCCAGCCTCCTTGCTTCTTCCCCAGATCACGGGCAGCAGCGGCAGAACCCTTGCCCTGGCAGTGGCAGAGGGGCTGTCAGTTGCCTCTGGGAGCCACTCCCCAGGGAAACACGAGCCACCACCAGTGAGTGTGCTGAGGGCAGGGCAGCTGCTCTGCACTCCCGAGCTGGGGGCTCTGCCTGGTAAAGTGGGGGTGGGAGCTCACAGGGAAGAGAGACTGGACTCCTCTCTGTCTGATGGCTGTGGCATAATGACCGGGCCCCCACACATGAAAAAGAATTCTGGGAACTCAAAAAGCCAGTGTGTCCCCACCATGGACTCCTTGGATTGTGTTTCAAATTTCTCCTCAATTTCGATGAGCTTCCTGGCCATCCAGATTCTGAATTCTATATCCCTCGTTTCATTCATCTCAATGTAGCTAAGAACCAGATTTCTGGGGGACTATCGAGTTGCCAGAGTTCTTGTGTTGATTCTTTTTTTTTTTTTCTTTTTTTTCTTTTTTGTGGCAGAGTCTTACTCTGTCGCCCAGGCTGGAGTGCAGTGGCGCAATCTCAGCTCACTGCTGCAAGCTTCACCTCTCGGGTTCAAGCGATTCTCCTGTCTCAGCCTCCTGAGTAGCTGGGATTACAGGTGTGTGCCACCACACCCAGCTAATTTTTGTATGTTTAGTAGAGCCCGGGTGTTGTCACGTTGTTCAGGCTGGTCTCAAACTCTTGACCTCCGGTGATCTGCCCACTTCAGCCTCCCAAAGTGCTGGGATTACAGGTGTGAGCCACCGCGCCCGGCCTTGGTGTTGATTCTTTCTCTTGTGTGAGGGCTGGTGTTCTTTAACTGTGATGTCAATTGAGTACAGTCGTTTGGCTTCATTTCTGGGTGTTTTCAGATGCCAGGACTCTGCACAGAATCTTTATTTGGGGCTGGATTTTTCCCTTTGTTGTATACTGGCAAAATATTTCAGTGTTGTATTTTGAAGTGTGATCCAGTAGGTGGCACTTAAAAGGGTTGGCCAGCATACAGGATCTTAGCCACAAGGCTCTTTTGTAGTTTTGTTTCGTTTTCTGTTTCGTTTTTTGACACAGGGTCTTGCTCTGTCACCCAGGCTGGAGTACAGTGGCACAATCTCGGCTCACTGCAGCCTCTACCTATCAGGCTAAGTGATCCTCCTGCCTCAGCCTCCTGAGTAGCTGGGACTACAAGCACACACCACCATAAAGAGAAAATTTTTGTAATTTTTTTTTTTTGTAGAGATGGGGTTTCACCATGTTTACCAGGCTGGTCTTAAACTCCTGGGCTCAAGCAATCTGCCTGCCTTGGCCCCCTAATTCTTGTATTTTGACAAAGTCGGCAGTAGTGCTCTGTGGTTGTGGGGAGGGGTGACTCCCTCGCCTGGTCCATTCTTGGGCTTTGGAGGAGCCTCCTACAGTCACTGGCTCTGCACCCACCGTTTCCTTTGTTAGGATTGTTCTGCCCACAGGGCTCCCTCAGGCAGGGCATGGTGGGCAGACAGGCTGTATCCTTCCCCGGCCAGCCCTATGGAGGGAGGACCACCCCACTCCTCTGCAGGCTGATGAAATCAGGTGTTTCACCCCTCTGAACGTTCTGAGAATGAGGGCTCCTCACGGCTTGGTCGCCACCTAACGTGGTGAGTCCTTCTCAGCAAGGGTGATTGGAGCCACATGCTCTGCCATCTCAGTGCTCCCAGGGGAACACAGAGCTGCGGGGCATGGTGGCTCACACCTGTAATCCCAGTACTTTAGGAGGCCGAGGTGGGCAGATCACGAAGTCAGGAGACTGAGACCATCCTGGATAACATGGTGAAACCCCGTCTCTACTAAAAATACAAAAAAAAATTAGCAGGGCGTGGCGGCAGGTGCCTGTAGTCCCAGCTACTTGGGAGGCTGAGGCAGGAGAATGGCGTGAACCCGGGAGGCAGAGCTTGCAGTGAGCCGAGATTGCGCCACTGCACTCCAGCCTGGGCGACAGAGTGAGACTTCATCTCAACAAAAAAAAAAAAGAAAAGAAAAGAAAAACACAGAGCTGCACACCCCACAGAGTTCAGGCAGAAGGGGGTTTGCAGCGCTGGAAGACCCAGCAAGCCTGGCCCGTCTGGCTGCAAGTGGCAGGGGTGGGTAGAGTCACCCACTTCACCATCTGGGTGCTTTCCAGGGAAGCATGCAGCCACGGCCCCGGGCAGAGTTCAGGCAGAAGCTGGGCCACTGTGCTGGAAACTGGCCTTGAGCCTTGTGGAGTGACGGCAGGTGGAGCCATCTCACTGCTCCCACGCACCATGCCCGTGGCCTCTGCAGGGGCTGTGGTAACGGCACTCGACTGCTCTGGGGTCAAGGCCTGCTGAGGTCCCCCTGGCTTCAGTGTTGCCTCTGCAAAAACCCCAGTTGCAGCCAGGTGCGGTGGCTCACGCTTGTAATCCCAGCACTTTGGGAGGCCGAGGCAGGTGGATCACTTGAAGTCAGGAGTTCAAGACCAGCCTGGCCAACATGGTGAAACCCCGTTTCTACTAAAAATACAAAAATTATCCAGGCATGGTGGTGGGCACCTGTAATCCCAGCTACTCGGAAGGCTGAGGCAGGAGAATTGCTTGAACCCGGGAGGCAGAGGAGCTGAGATTGCACTACTGCACTGCAGCCTGGGCGACACAACAGACTCTGTCTCGAAAAATAATAACAATAAAAAATAAAGATGGCAACCATAGACCCTGGAGACTACTAGATGGGGGGGAAGAAAGGGGGTTGAAAACCTGCCTATTGGGTACTAAGCTCAGTACCTGGGTGACAGGATCAATCGTACTCCAAACCTCAGCATCACAAATTATTTAAATTTTTCTCTTTTTTTAATTTGTTTTTTTGTTGTTGTTGTTGAGATGAAGTCTCACTCTGTTGCCCAGGCTGGAGTGGAGTGGTGTGATCTCGGCTCACTGCAAGCTCTGCCTCCCGGGTTCACGCCATTCTCCTGCCCCAATCTCCCGAGTAGCTGGGACTACAGGCGCCCGCCACCACGTCCTGCTAATTTTTTGTATTTTCAGTAGACACGGGGTTTCACCGTGTTAGCCAGGATGGTCTCAATATCCTCACCTCGTGATACACCGGCCTCGGCCTCCCAAAGTGCTGGGAATACAGGCATGAGCTACTGCACCCGGCCTAAATTTTTTTTTAAATAAAGAATGGTAGGTTCTTCACACCCTAATGTATTTTTACTTCCCCCACAGAGAAGGAAAGGAATGGCTTCCCCATGGCGAGCCACCTCAGTCTGGGCTTTCTTTTCTTCCAGGGGACTCTCCCATGCCTTTCATATCTGCCAAATCGAGTCCTGTGATTCCCTTGGATGGATCTGTGAAAATCCAGTGCCAGGCCATTCGTGAAGCTTACCTGACCCAGCTGATGATCATAAAAAACTCCACGTACCGAGAGATAGGCAGAAAACTGAAGTTTTGGAATGAGACTGATCCTGAGTTCGTCATTGACCACATGGACG
This sequence comes from Pan paniscus, assembly GCF_029289425.2. Lineage (NCBI taxonomy): Eukaryota > Metazoa > Chordata > Mammalia > Primates > Hominidae > Pan > Pan paniscus. The sequence continues at coordinate 61,023,705 of NC_073269.2, forward strand.
CAAACAAGGCAGGGCGCTATCAGTGCCAATATAGGATAGGGCACTACAGGTTCCGGTACAGTGACACCCTGGAGCTGGTAGTGACAGGTAAGGAAACATCCAGGGTCCACAGCCCTGGTGTGATTTTTTTCTTATTTTTAATAGAGTATTTTTCAAGAAGTTTTAGATTTACAAACAAAAAAAAATTGATGATTGCTTCAGAGAGTTCTCAGCCATCTGGCACCCCACTTCCCCCAGAGTTAACATCTTACATTAGTATGGCACATTTCTTACCATTAATGAACAAATATCGACACATTCCCAGCTACAGTCTACAGCTTATTTACATTTTCGTAGTTTTTACCTGATAGTCTTTCTCTGTTCCAGGATCCCATTCAAGATTTCACATTGCGGCCGGGAGCGGTGGCTCACGCCTGTAATCCCAACACTTAGGGAAGCCGAGGCGGGTGGATCACCCAAGGTCAGGAGTTCGAGACCAGCCTGGCCAACATGGTGAATTCCCCGTCTCTACTGAAAATGCAACAATCGCCGGGTGCAGTGGCTCACGCCTGTAATCCCAACACTTTGGGTGGCTGAGGTGGGTGGATCACCTGAACTCAGGAGTTCGAGACCAGCCTGGCCAACACAGTGAAACCCCGTCTCTACTAAAAATGGAAAAAATTGGCCAGGCCTGGTGGCACACGCCTGTAATCCCAGCTACTTGGGAGGCTGAGGCAGGAGAATCGCTTGAACCCAGGAGGCAGAGGTTGCAGTGAGCCAAGATCACGCCACTGCACTCCAGCCTGGGCGACAGGGCGAGACTCCATCTCACACACACACACAAAAAGATTTCACATTGCATTCAGGTGTCATGTATCTTTTTTTTTTTGAGACGGAGTCCCGCCGTGTTGCCCAGGCTGGAGTGCAGTGGCACAATCTCGGCTCACTGCAAGCTCCAACCTCCCGGGTTCACACCATTCTCCTGCCTCAGCCTCCGGAGTAGCTGGGACTACAGGCGCCCGCCACCACGCCTGGCTAATTTTTTGTATTTTTAGTAGAGACAGGGTTTCACCGTGTTATCCAGGATGGTCTCAATCTTCTGACCTCGTGATCCGCCCGCCTGGCCTCCCAAAGTGCTGGGATTACTGGCGTGAGCCACTGCGCCCGGCCTCCGAAAATGCTGGGATTACAGGCATGAGCCACCGCACCCAGCCTCCCAAAGTGCTGGGATTCCAGGCGTGAGCCACCGCGCCCGGCAGGTGTCATGTATCTTTAGGTTTGTCTTGGCTGTCACAGCTTCTCAGATGTTGCTGGTTTTCCATGACCTTGTCAGTTTTGAGGGTAGTGGTCCATAATTTTCAAGGGTACTCCCACTACTGGAAATTGTCCGATGTTTTGCTCATGACTAGACTGTTATGGGTCACTGCAGGCAAGACCACAGAAGCAAAGTGCCATTTCATCTCCTCATAGCAAAGTTTTAAACTGTCTATGGGAACATGACTGTGGATGTTGAGCTGGCTGTTGTTGAAAGCCTGGCTGAAGTAGTAACTGTGGCCAGGCACCGTGGCTCGTGCCTGTAATCCCAGCACTTTGGGAAGCCGGGCGCCGTGGCTCACGCCTGTAATCCCAGCACTTTGAGAGGCCGAGATGGGCAGATCACTTAAGCCCAGGAGACCAGCCTGGGCAACATAGTAAGACCCCATCTGTACAAAAAATCAAAAAATTAGCTGGGCATGGTGGCACCCACCTGTAGTCTCAGCTACTTGAGAGGCTGAGATGGTAGGATCACCTGAGCCTGGGAGGTCGAGGCTGCAGTGAGCCGTGATTATGCCACTGCCCTCAGCCTGGGCGACAGAGTGAGACCCTCTCTAAAATAAATAAATTCTAAAAAAGAAAAAAGAGGCTGGGCACTGTGGTTCACGCCTGTAATCCCAGCACTTTGGGAGGCTGAGGCAGGCGGATCACCTGAGGTCAGGGATTCAAGACCAGCCTGACCAACATGGGGAAACCTCATCTTTACTAAAAATACAAAAATTAGCTGGGCGTGGTGGCAGGTGCCTGTAATCCCAGCTACTCGGGAGGCTGAGGCAGGAGATTCACTTGAACCTCGGAGGTGGAGGTTGCAGTGAGCTGAGATCGTGCCACTGCACCGCAGCCTCAGTGACAGAGCGAGACTCCATCTCAAAAAACAATAATAGGCTGGGCGCAGTGGCTCATGCCTGTAATCCCAGCACTTTGGGAGGCCAAGGTGGGCAGATCACCTGAGGTCAAGAGTTCGAGACCAGCCTGACCAACATGGAGAGACCCCGTCTCTACTAAAAATACAAAAATTAGCTGGGCGTGGTGGTACGCACCTGTAATCCCAGTTTCTCGGGAGGCTGAGGCAGGAGAATCGCTTGAACCTGGGAGGCGGAGGTTGCAGTGAGCTGAGATCACGCCACTGTACTCCAGCTTGGGCAATAAGAGCGAAACTCCATCTCAAAAAAATATATAATAATAACAATAATAATAAGAAGAAAAGAATAAAGGAGAAAAGGTCTTTCTAATAGCTCACTCTTTTCTCTCTTAGGCTTGTATGGCAAACCCTTCCTCTCTGCGGATCGGGGTCTGGTATTGATGCCGGGAGAGAATATTTCCCTCACGTGCAGCTCAGCACACATCCCATTCGATAGATTTTCACTGGCCAAGGAGGGAGAACTTTCTCTGCCACAGCACCAAAGTGGGGAACACCCGGCCAACTTCTCTTTGGGTCCTGTGGACCTCAATGTCTCAGGGATCTACAGGTGCTACGGTTGGTACAACAGGAGCCCCTACCTGTGGTCCTTCCCCAGTAATGCCCTGGAGCTTGTGGTCACAGGTAGGTACCGCCCAGTCCAGCCCTGTGTCTGGGTTGGCTGTCCAGGGCCTTGCCACCGGGCAGGAATATGAAGACGTGCACTGAGAGTGAAGTGAAGAGAGGCAAAGGCTCTCACTCCAGGACAGTGGAGAGAGAAAGGCTTCCCCACCACACTTTCCGCTTTCACTTCCTCGCTAGAGTTCTCCAGACAGGGTTCATTGAAAACTTACGGTCTATGGAGAACAGAAGGGCTAACTCAGTTTGTTTCATTTTATTTATTTTATTTTATTTTCCGGGATGGAGTCTTGCTCTTTCGCCAAGGCTGGAGTGCAGTGGCACGATCTCGACTCACTGCAACCTTCGCCTCCCAGGTTCAAGCAATTCTCCTGCCTCAGCCTGCTGAGTAGCTGGGACCACACAGTCAGGATTTCACCATGTTGGCCGGGCTGGTCTCGAACTCCCGACCTCAGGTGATCCACCTGCCTCGGCCTCCCAAAGTGCTGGGATTACAGGCGTGAGCCACCGCGCCCGGCCAAGCTGCAGACATTCTTACTAGGATTCCACCTTGTTCTGGTGTTGTAGAGATATGATTAGGTATTTAGTGAATTCACCAAGTGAGGAGAGAATGAAAAGAAAACACAACCTGCCTGGCCGGGCGTGGTGGCGTGAGCCTGTCGTCCCAGCTACTCAGGAGGCTGAGGCAGGAGAATCACTTGAACCCAGGAGGCGGCTGTTGCAGTGAGCCAAGATCACGCCATTGCACTCCAGCCTGGGTGACAGAACGAGACTCCACCTCAAGAAAAAAAAAAAAAAACACGGCTGGCCACGATGGCTCACGCCTGTAATCTGAGCACATTGGGAGGCTGAGGCAGGTGGATCACCTGAGGTCAGGAGTTCGAGACCAGCCTGGCCAACATGGTGAAACCCCATCTCCACTAAAAATACAAAAATTAACCAGGCATGGTGGTGGTGGGCGCCTGTAATCCCAGCTACTTGGGAGGCTGAGGCAGGAGAATCACTTGACCAGGGAGGCGGAGGATGCAGTGAGCCGAGATCGCGCCACTGCACTCCAGCCTGGGCAACAGAGTGAGACTCCATGTCAAAAAAAAAAAAAAAAAAAACACAACCTGCCCATAATCACCTCCTTCCCAGTTTATAGCACTTCCCTGGGAAGCACAGTTCCTTGCCCGTGAACACAGTCTTGCTGACTGATCAGTGTGGTGCTGGCGAAGCATGAGCTCATTGAGGGGATGCTTGAGGGAGTCTCATTTTGGCAAGCGCATAGGGAAATGAGCTCCCGTTTCAGGGCTCTGGGGTTGGGATGGAATGGAACACAACCACCAACCATGCATCTCCTTGAATTGTGTCTCCAGACTCCATCCACCAAGATTACACGATACAGAACTTGATCCGCATGGCCGTGGCAGGACTGGTCCTCGTGGCTCTCTTGGCCATACTGGTTGAAAATTGGCACAGCCATACGGCGCTGAACAAGGAAGCCTCGGCAGATGTGGCTGAACCGAGATGGAGCCAACAGATGTGTCAGCCAGGATTGACCTTTGCATGAACACCAAGTGTCTGCAAGTAAACACCTGGAGGTGAAAGCAGAGAGGAGTCAGGACTGTGGAGTCCGACAAAGCTACTTGAAGGACACAAGAGAGAAAAGCTCACTAAGAAGCTTGAATCTACTTTTTTTTTTTTTTTTTTTGAGACAGAGTCTGGCTCTGTCACCCAGGCTGGAGTGCAGTGGAGCAATCTCGGCTCATTGAACCTCCCAGGTTCAAGTGATTCTTGTGCCTCAGCCTCCCAAGTAGCTGGAATTACAGGCACATACCACCGCACCTGGCTAATTTTTGTATTTTTAGTAGAGATGGGGGTTTCACTGTGTTGGCCAGGCTGGTCTCGAACTCCTGACCTCAAGTGGTCCACCCAGCTTGGCCTCCCAAAGTGCTGAGATTATAGGCGTGAGCCACCACGCCTGGCCAGATGCATGTTTAAACCAATCAAACGGTGTTTTCTTATGCAGGACTGATCGATTTGCACCCACTTTTCTGAACATAAGTTATGGTTTTCCATCTTATCTGTCTTCTGATTTTCTATATCCTGTTTAATTTCTTCCTTCATTGTTCTTCTCTTTTTTTATTTATTTTATTTATTTTTATTTTTATTTTTATTTGAGACAGAGTCTCACTCTGTTGCCCAGGCTGGAGTGCAGTGGCACGATCTCGGCTCACTGCAACCTCTGCCTCCTGGGTTCAAGTGATTCTCCCGCCTCGGCCTCCCAAGTAGCTGGGATTACAGGCTCCCACCATCATGCCCAGCTACTTTTACAGTATTTTTAGTAGAGACGGGGTTTCATCACATTGGCCAAGCTGGTCTCAAACTTCTGACCTCGTGATCTGCCCGCCTCGGCCTCCCAAAGCGCTGGGATTACAGACGTGAGCCACTGCACCCAGCCTTCCTTTTATATTTTTAAATGTGTCTTCCCCAAATATAAATGGTTGGTAAGCATGCCAAATATATTCAGTAACCCCCCTCCTTTATTTTTTTTTGTTGAAGTGAGGCTCTCCCTATGTTGCCTAAGCTGGTCTTGAACCCCTGGTCTCAAGCAATCCTCCTACCTCAGCCTCCTGCTGTGTTCATCTACAAATTGATAAGAGTGAAAGTCATAATCCTACAGGAGGATTACCCTATTTATTTCACAAACCCTATTTCTACTGGATTTTCATACAAGGAATACAGGCATGTGTTTCACCTCATTAATTTATTTTTTCACTTAGTTTTGATGATATTCACATATATTATCAAGTGTGCAAACATTAAATTCTTGTGTACAAAACTCAAATGGTCTTCCAAATAATTCCCCATTCTTTTTTCTTATAAACTTTCACAGCTTTACCCTTGACAGACTTTACTCAAGGAAATCTAAGTTGGTCATATGTGGCTCTTTCACTGATTGCTATTTACTTCATTGTCCAGTAGCTTATGTATGAAAATATAATTATAAAATGTAAGGGTCCTACTTCCAGTGAAACTGAAGGGACTTAGGCCCACTTTTATCCTTTACTGAGAGCTTATCTCTACTTGATAAAATTTCTACTGTATTCTTGGCTTAACTCAAGTCCTGTGATAAAAAAAAAAATGCAAAGTATTTCTAACTTTCTTTATTGACTGCTTTTCACACTTTATACAAGTTCTGGCCCATATCTTCAGTTTGTTCTGATTTTTTTCACCAGGTGTGGTGGCAGGTGCCTGTAGTCCCAGCTACTCCGGGGGCTGAGGCAGGAGAATGGCGTGAACCTGGGAGGCGGGGCTTGCAATGAGCTGAGATCACGCCACTACACTCCAGCCTGGGCCACAGAGCGAGACTCCGTCTCAAAAGTAAACAAACAAATAAACAATAAATAAATAAATAAAGGGAAAGTGCCACAATTTTGGATGAAGGGGGTTGAGGGACTTTACGTCAGGTCCAGGACTTGGATTACAGAGACACAATGGGGCTGGATTCCCAGAGATGGATAAGATTAAACTCATATAAGTCATTTTGCTGATGGAAGGACCTTGTTTGGAAAAAGCGTTTTCAGAATAATAAAGTTCCTGAGCTCTTCAGAAAAGTATTTTATTGTCCTGTAACCACAGTAACAAGTAGCCACCAAAACTGATTTTTAACCCATCATCAATGACAACTCATCTCTGTGAAGATGCTCTTTTTTTTTTTTTTTTTTTTTTGAGACGGGGTCTTGCTCTGTCACCCAGGCTGGGGAGCAGTGACGTGATCTCGGCTCCCTGCAACCTCTCTTTCCCGGGTTCAGCAATTCTCCTGCCTCAGCCTCCCCAGTAGCTGGGATTATAGGCACCTGCCACCACACGCAGATAATTTTTGTATTTTTAGTACAGACGGGTTTTGCCATGTTGGCCAAGCTGGTCACGAACTTCTGACCTCAGGGTGATCTGCCTGCCTCAGCCTCTCAAAGTGCTGGGATTACAGGAGTGAGCCACAAAGCCCGGCCACTCCATACGTTTTATATTGTTATGTTACCATCAATCAGGCAGCTCCTTGCTTCTAAAAGTCATCCAATCAGACTCATTTCAGTAAACACCCAAGCATGAGTGACAACCAATCAAAGTAATATCTTCCCAATGACCACACTTTTCCAGATGACGTCAAGCCACAGAAGGCCCTGAAAATCCAACAATCTCTGAAGTATACATTTCCCAGGCTGAGCGCAGTGGCTCACACCTGAAATCCCAGCACTTTGGGAGGCTAAGGCAGGCAGATCACGAGGCCAGGAGTTCGAGACCAGCCTGGCCAACATGGCAAAACCCCATCTCTACTAAAAATACAAAAATTAGCCAGGTGTGGTGGCACGCACCTGCATTACCAGCTACTGAGGAGGCTGAGGCAGGAGAATGGCTTGAACCCAGGAGGCGGAGGTTGCAGTGAGCCAAGATCGTACCACCGCACTCCAGCCTTGGTGACAGAGCAAGACTCCATCTCAACAACAACAACAAAAATGGTTGAAATAAAACTTCTATGCGTTGAACGATTCCTCTTTTAGGCATAGAGTTTCAGTTTTACAAGATGAAAATATTCTGGAGATCTGTTTCACAACACTGTGAATACATTTAACACTGCTATACTGTACACTTAAAATGGCTAAGATGGTAAATTGTATGTTATGTTTTTACTACAATTTTTTTTTTTTTTTTTTGAGACAGAGTCTCACTCTTGTTGCCCAGGCTGGGGTGCAATGGCGCGGTCTCGGCTCACTGCAACCTCCGCCTCCTGGGCTCAAGCCATTCTCCTGCCTCAGCCTCCAGAGCAGCTGGGATTACAGGCATGCGCCACCACGCCCGGCTAATTTTATATTTTTAGAAGAGACGGGGTTTCTCCATGTTGGTCAGGCTGGTCTCGAACTCTGGACCTCAGGTGATCCACCCGCCTTGGCCTCCCAAAGTGCTGGGATCACAGGCGTAAGCCATCACGCCGGGCCTACAATTTTTTTTTAACTTTTTTTTTCTGAGATGGAGTCTCGCTCTTGTCACCCATGTTGGAGTGCAGTAGTGTGATCTCGGCTCACTGCAACCTCTGCCTCCCTGGTTCAAGGGATTCTCCTGCCTCAACCTCCCAAGTGTGGGAGATCAGTCAGAGTAGCAGAAGAAATTATAGGAATAGGAAGCAGCAAACCTTCTTGGAAGGCCAGGGAGGTTGGCATAGCTTCAGATAGTTTGGCTGAAAGCAGCCAGATTCTCTTTTCAGGAGCCAAACAGCTTAGGGCGCAGATACAAAGGAATGCGGAGTATTTTATCTAAATAGCTTGCTTAGTCATATGGTCCTAAAATCAACCTTTGATCATTCTCGGGCAAGATGGCCCTCTCCAGGGAGGTGGGGGCGGGGGGGCGGTGACCAGGTTAATTACCCACAGGTGTGTTGACTCAAAGCCTTTGTTAATTAAATCTGTGCTAAATAAATGCAAGCGTTGCCAGCTTAGAGGGGCTGCACTCTCTTTGGCTCCTAGTGCCGGCAGCCCCCTGGCCTGCTCTTTCACTGAATATTGGTGTCTGAGGATGTGTCTCATCTGTCGTACAGCTGGGATCTGCAGAACAGATCCCCCCCGCACCCAAGAAGCTGGGATTACAGGCACCCGCCACCACGCCCAGCTAATTTTTGTATTTTTAGTAGAGACAGGGTTTCACCATGTTGGTCAGCCTGGTCTCGAACTCCTGGCCTCAGGTGATCTGCCCGCTTCAGCCTCCCAAAAGTGCTTGGATTACAGGCATGAGCCACTGCGCCTGGCCTTAGAAAACTTTTTTTTTCTTTTTTTTTTTGAGACACAGTTTCACTCTGTCGCTACGCTGGTGTGATCTGGGCTCACTGCAATCTCCGCCTCCCAGGTTCAAGTGATTCCCCTGCCTCAGCCTCCCGAGTAGCTGGAACTACAGGTGCGCACTGCCACGCCCAGCTAATTTCTTGTATTTTCGTAGAGACGGGGTTTCACCATGTTGGCTAGGCTGGTCTGTTTCATGGGCGTCCATGTGAAGAGACCACCAAGCAGGCTCTGTGTGAGCAACAAGGCTGTTTATTTCACCTGGGTGCAGGCGGGCTGAGTCCGAAAAGAGAGTCAGCGAAGGGAGATGGAATGGGGCCATTTTATAATATTTGGGTAGGTAAAGGAAAATTACAATCAAAGTGGGGTTGTTCTTTGGGGGGCAGGAGTGGGGGTCACAAGGTGCTCAGTAGGGGAGCTTTTGAGCCAGGGTGAGCCAGGAGAAGGAATTTCACAAGACAATGTCATAAGTTAAGGCAGGAACCGGCCATCTGGATGTGTACGTGCAGGTCACAGGGGATATGATGGCTTAGCTTGGGCTCAGAGGCCTGACATTCCTGTCTTCTTATATTAATAAGAAAAATAAAATGAAATAGGGGTAAAGTGTTGGGACGGCGAAAATTTTGGGGGGTGGTATGGAGAGATAATGGGCGATGTTTCTCAGGGCTGCTTTGAGCGGGATTAGGGGCGGCGTGGGAACCTAAAGTGGGAGAGATTAAGCTGAAGGAAGATTTTGTGGTAAGGGGTGATATTGTGGGGCTGTTAGAAGAAACATTTGTCATTTAGAATTATTGGTGATGGCCTGGATGCAGTTTTGTACGAATTGAAAAACTAAATGGAATAAGAGAAGGTGAAAAACAGGCATTAAAAGTCTAAGAATTGGGAGGACCTAGGACATCTAATTAGAGTGCCTAAGGAGGTTCAGCATAGTCCTGCCAGCAAAGATTATTTATTTAAGAGTTAAGAGTGGCGGTTTGGGGATAGTACCAGGAGATATCAGCTGTGCTGGCTTAGAGAAACAGTGTAAACAAACCGGCAGTGTAAACAAGAGCAGGGCATGTGTGAGTAGTTGAGAACGGTGAATAGGAGTATGACTAGACAGAAGATAGTAAGGATGACAAGTTTTTTGGGGCACATTCCAAGTTGGTCTGGTGTCTGGAATGAGACTGGGGCTTAATAAAAAGGAGTGTCGATACAGGAGCTCAAATGTGCTGTACCTTGTAGCATTCCGAGGACAGGCCTGAATTCTGAGAAAAGAAAGTGGTAAAAGTATTGTCCAGTCCTTTTTAAGTTGGTAGCTGAGCTTGGTGAGGTGTGTTTTTAATAGACCATTAGTCTGTTCTACCTTTCCTGAAGACTGAGGACTGTAAAGGATATAAAGGTTTCACTGAATACCAAGAGCCTGAAAAAATGCTTGGCTGATTTGACTAATAAAGGCTGGTCCGTTATCAGACTGTATAGAGGTGGGAAGGCCAAACCGAGGAATTATGTCTGACAGAAGGGAAGAAATGACCTCGGTGGCCTTCTCAGACCCTGTGGGAAAGGCCTGTACCCATCCAGTGAAAGTGTCTACCCAGACCAAGAGGTATTTTGGTTTCCTGACTCGGGGCATGTGAGTAAAGTGAATTTGCCAGTCCTGGGCGGGGGCAAATCCCCAAGCCTGATGTGTAGGGAGGGGAGGGGGCCTGAGCAATCCCTGAGAGGTAGTAGAATAGCAGATGGAACACTGAGAAGTGGTTTCCTTGAGGATAGATGTCCACGAAGGAAAGGAAATGAGAGGTTCTAAGAGATGGGCTAGCAGCTTGTAACCTACATGGAAGAGGCTATGAAATGACGACAGAATAGAATGGGCCTGTGAGGCTGGAAGGAGATATTTTCCTTGGTCTGAGAACTATTTGCCTTGTGTGGGAAGAGATTGATGGGTGGACGTTTCAGCGGGGGAGTAGGTGGGAGTGACTGATGAGAAGGAGAAAAACTGGCTGTGAGGGACAGAAGTTGGAATGCTAGCTGCTTGTCTAGCCACCTTATCAGCATAGGCATTGTCTAGAGCAATGGGATCTGACGCCTTTTGATGGCCCTTGCCGTGAATGACCCCAGCTTCCTTTGGAAGTAAAGCGGCCTTGAGCAGAGTTTTTATTAAGGAGGCATTAATGATGGAGGACACCTGCGTAGTGAGGAAACCTCTTTCAGCCCATATAACAGCATGGTGGTGCAGGATATGAAAGGCATATTTAGAGTCAGTATAAATGTTGATGCGTAGTCCTTTTGCAACAGTGAGGACTTGGGTTAAGGCAACTAATTCGTCTTGCTGAGAGGTAGTGGAGGGGGCAGAGCGGTAGCCTCAATGATAGATGTGGAAGATACTATAGCATAGCCTGCCTTTGCTGGTGAGTGGCGATTAGGCCTGGTGGAACTGCCATCAATAAACTAAATGTGATTAGGGTGAGGAACAGGAAAGAAGGAAATGTGGGGAAATGGGGTGAATGTCAGGTGGATCAGAGAGATACAGTCATGGGGGTCAGGTGTGGTATCTGGAATAATGTGGGAGGCCGGATTGAAGTCTGGGCCAGTAACAATGGTAATTGTGGGAGACTCAACGAAGAGTGAGTATAGCTGAAGGAGCCGGGAAACAGAAAGTATATGTGTCAGGTGTGAGGAAGAAAATAGATTTTTGGAAGTTATGAGAACTGTAGAGACTGAGTTGAGCATAGTTTGTGATTTTGAGGGCCTCTAAAAGTATTAAAGCAGCGGCAGCCGCTGCTCACAGACATGAGGGCTAGGCTAAAACAGTAAGGTCAAGTTGTTCGGACAGAAAGGCTACAGGGTGCGGTCCTGGCTCTTGTGTAAGAGTTCCGACCGCGCTAACCATGCCTAGGAAGGAAAGGAGTTATTTTGTAGAAGGTGCTGGGGTTTGAGAGATCAGTCAGACACGATCGGCGTGGAGAGCACATGTTTTTTTATGAGAATTATGCCGAGATAGGTAACAGAGGAGGAAGAAATTTGGGCTTGACTGAAGTAATGGGGGCTGTCTGTGAAGCTTTGCGGCAGTACAGCCTAGGTAATTTGCTGAGCTTGATGGGTGTCAGGGTCAGTCCAAGTGAAAGCGAAGAGAGGCTGGGATTAAGGGTACAAAGCAATAGTAAAGAAAGCATGTTTGAGATCCAGAACAGAATAATGGGTGGTTGACGGAGGTATTGAGGATAGGAGAGTATATGGGTTTGGCACCACGGGGTGGATAGGCAAAACAATTTGGTTGATAAGGTGCAGATCCTGAACTAATGTGTAAGCCTTGTCTGGTTTTAGGACAGGTAAAATGGGGGAATTGCAAGGAGAGTTTATAGGCTTTAAAAGGCCATGCTGTAGCGGGCTTTAATCCTTTTAAAGCGTGCTGTGGGATGGGATATTGGCATTGAGCGGGGTAAGGGTGATTAGGTTTTAATGAGATGGTAAGGGGTGCATGATCGGTCACCAAGGAGGGAGTAGAGGTATCTTATACTTGTGGGTTAAGGTCGGGGGGATACAAGAGGAGGACACAAAGGAGGCTTTGGATTGGGAAGAAGGGCGGCAATGAGATATAGCTGTGGTCCAGGAATAGTCAGGGAAGCAGATAATTTAGTTAAAGTGTCTCAGCCTAATAAGGGAACTGGGCAGGTGGGGATAACTAAAAAGGAGTGCTTGAAAGAGTATTGTCTAAGTTGGCACCAGAGTTGGGGAGTTTTAAGAGGTTTAGAAGCCTAGCTGTCAATACCTACAACAGTTATGGAGGCAAGGGAAACGGGCCCTTGAAAAGAAGGTAATGTGGAGTGGGTAGCCTCCATATTGATTAAGAAGGGGACAGGCTTACCTTCCACTGTGAGAGTTACCTAGACTGTCTGTGATGGTCCTGTAGGCTTCCGAGGTGATCGGGCAGTGTCAGTCTTCAGCTGCTAAGCCGAGAAGATCTGGGAAGGAGTCAGAGAGCCTTGGGCCAGAGTTCTAGCTGCTCTGGGAGTGGCTGCCAGGTGAGTTGAACAGTCCGATTTTCAGTGGGGTCCCGCACAGATGGGACGCGGCTTAGAAGGAATCCCAGGCTGTGGACATTCCTTGGCCCAGTGGCCAGATTTCCAGTACTTGTAGCAAGCTCCTGGGGGAAGAGGTTCTGGAGGAACCCCTGGCAGCTGCGGTTCAGGCGTTTGGAGTTCTCGTATGCTGGAGATGTGGCTGGGGTTTGTCTCATCTGGAGACTGGAGTGGAGGCAAGGAATTGCAACTCAGAAATATGTTGCTACTTGGCTGCCTCTACTCTATTATTGTACACCTTGAAGTCGAGGTTAATTGAGTCCTGTTGTGGGGTTTGAGGGACAGAATTTAATTTTTGGAGCTTTATTTAATGTCGGGAGCAGATTTGGTAATAAAATGTATGTTGAGAATAAGATGGCCTTTTGACTTAGGGTCTAGGGCTGTAAAGTGTCTCAGGGTTGCTGCCAAACAAGCCATGAACTGGGCTGTGTTTTTATATTTGATGAAAAAGAGCCTAAACACTATCTGATTTGGGAGAGGTCAGATAAAGAAAAAGGAGCATTAACCTTGACTATGCCTTTAGCTCCAGCCACCTTTTTGAGAGGAAATTGCTGGGCAGGTGGGGGAGGGCTAGTCATGGAACGAAACTGTAAGCTGGACCGGGTGTGAGGAGGGGAGGTGATAAAAGGATTGGAGGAGTGGAGGCTGAGGAAGAATTGGGACCCAGCTCGGCCTGGCGAGGAGGGGAGAGGTCAGATGGGTCTGTAGAAAAGGAAGATTAGAAAGACTCAGCGATGCTTGGGGTTGGGACTGACGGGACAGGTGGGAGGGAAAGAAGGAAGATTTGGGACGAGTTGCACTGGGCACAGAGACTAGGGAGGCACCGATGTGTAAAAGAATGCCTGGATGTCAGGCACCTCAGACCGTTTGCCCATTTTACAACAAGAAATATTTATATCTTGTAGGATGGAAAAATTGAAAGTGCCGTTTTCTGGCTATTTGGAACCACTGTCGAGTTTGTATTGGGGTCAAGCAGCATTGCAGAAGAAAATAAGGCATTTAGGTTTTAGGTCAGGTGTGAGTTGAAGAAGTTTTAGGTTTTTAAGAACACAGGCTAAGGGAGAAGAAGGAGGAATGGAGGGTGGAAGGTTGCCCATAGTGAAGGAGGCAAGCACAGAGAAAAGAGAGAGTAGAGACACGGAGGGAAGGGGTTTAGGGGTTCCTACCCTCCAGAAAAGCGGGAAAGGGGTCAGGGCACAGAAGTAAGGGATTGGGGTGCGGAGATAAGAGGTCGGGGTGTGGAAATAAGGGATCAGGGTGCAGAGATAAGACGTCGGGGCACAGAAATAAGGGATCGGGGGGTTCTTGCCCCCTAGAAAAGCGGTACTTGCCACTAAGGGTGAAGGAGAAGGGGTTGGGGGGTTCTTGCCCCCCCAGAAAAGCAGAGAAGGGGTAGAGACACAGAGAAGGAGTTGGGGGTTCTTGCCCCCCCAGAAAAGCAGTACTTGCCACTAAGGGTGAAGGACCAAGGCAGGCATCCCCGTGTGGTCAGACACCTCTGAAACGTGGGTGAATAATCAGAGAGGTGTCCCCGCATGATTAAACACCAAGGGAAGACTGCCTTCCCAAGTCCATGACTGGCGCTGGAGTTTTGGGTCTACGAATAAAACGCGTCTCCTGTCTCTACCAGAAAAGGAAAGGAACTGAAATTAAGAGAAGGGAGAGACTGAAGGGTGGAAAGGAGAAAGTGGTTGAGGGACAGTGAGAGAGGTTGGAGAAGAGAGTAAAAAGAGGCTGCTTACTGGATTTAAAATTGGTGAGATGTTCCTTGGGCTGGTTGGTCTGAGGACCAGAGGTCGTAGGTGGATCTTTCTCATGGAGCAAAGAGCAGGAGGACAGGGGATTGATCTCCTGATTCGAGTCATGGCACCAAATTTCACTCACGTCCGTGTGAAGAGACCACCAAACAGGCTTTGTGTGAGCAACAAGGCTGTTTATTTCACCTGGGTGCAGGCGGGCTGAGTCCAAAAAGAGAGTCAGCAAAGGGAGATAGGGGTGGGGCCATTTTATAGGATTGGGGTAGGTAAAGGAAAATTACAGTCAAAAGGGGGGTTGTTCTCTGGCGGGCAGGAGTGGGGGTCACAAGGTGCTCAGTAGGGGAGCTTTTGAGCCAGGATGAGCCAGGAGAAGGAATTTCACAAGATAATGTCATCATTTAAGGCAAGAACAGGCCATTTTCATTTCTTTCGTGGTGGAATGTCATCAGTTAAGGCAGGAACCAGCCATCTGGATGTGTACGTGCAGGCCACAGGGGGATATGATGGCTTAGCTTGGGCTCAGAGGCCTGACAGTCTGGATCACCTGACCTGGTGATCCACGCACCTCGGCCTCCCAAAGTGCTGGGATTACAGGCATGACCCACTGCACCTGGCCTTAGAAAACTTTTTAAATATTAAAATGTATGTTATGTGTATTTAGCCACAATTTTTGAAAAGTACCTTCTGGTGTTTAGAGACAGAAGATGAGTGGTTGCCTAGGGCCGGGAGAGTGAGGGGATGGTGGTGATGGGCAGCTGGTCGGCATGGGGTTCTGAAGGGCAGTGATGACAACATTCCAAAATTAGACTGTGTTGACTGTTGCACCAACTCTGTGAATACCACAAAATTTAAACCATTGAATTATGCACTTTTAATGGGTAATTGTATGGCATGTAAATTATATCTTAATAAAGTTATATTTTTAAATACCGAAAAAAGGCCGGTTGCGGTGGCTCACGCCTGTAATCCCAGCACTTTGGGAGGCCGAGACGGGCGGATCATGAGGTCAGGAGATGGAGACCATCCTGGCTGACATGGTGAAACCCTGTCTCTACTTTGGAAAAAAAAAAAAAAAAAAAGATTACCCGGACGTGGTGGTGGGCACCTGTAGTCCTAGCTACTCAGGAGGCTGAGGCAGGAGAATGGCATAAACCCGGGAGGCAGAGCTTGCAGTGAGCCGAGATTGCGCCACTGCACTCCAGCATGGGTGACAGAGTGAGACTCTGTCTCAAAAAAAAAAAAAAAAGATTAGTAATATCCTCTGTGTCACTTACCACTTACGTGATTGAATCACGACTTGAAATTCATCATCTCAAACATGGCTTAGAGTCTGTAGAGGGGACAGTCCCAGGAATGCTGGTGTGGGCTTAAGGCTGAATTAAATAGATCCAGATGGCTCACACCTGTAATCCCAATACCTTGGGAGGCCGAGGCAGGTGGAAGGCTGAGGCGGGCGGATCAGTGGAGCTCCTGGAGCGAAGAAAGGATGCCAGTGGAAAAACTGGTGAAATGAGAATAAAGTCTATAGTTTTATTTTTTAAAAGAGGCTGGGCATGGTGGCTCATGCCTCTAATCCCAGCACTTTGGGAGGCTGAGGCGGGTAGATCAGTTGAGTTCAGGAGTTCAAAACCAGCCTGGCCAACTTGACGAAACCCCATCTCTACTAGAAATACAAAAATTAGCTGGGCGTGGTTGTGGGTGCCTCTAATCCCAGCTACTCAGGAAGCTGAGGCAGGAGAATCGCTTGAACCCAGGAGGCAGAGGTTGCAGTGAGCTGAGATCACACCATTGCACTCCAGCCTGGGCGACAGAGCAAGACTCCATCTCCAAATAAGAGAGACATGACAATTAAATAAATTGTGTAATCTTGGATTAAATCCTAAACCAAATATATGTCACTGGTAAAACAAGTGGTGAAATTTGAATACAGTGGATAGATCAGACAATAGTGTCATATCAGTGCTATTTCTTGACCTTGAACATTAATAACAGAATGTCCTTGGTTTTGGGAAATATAACTTGAAGTGATTAGAGGTTTAGGGCATCATATGCAAATTAGACACACTTTCTTGGGGGAGAGAGGGAGAGGGAGAGAGGCTGAATGATGAAGCAAATGTGGTAAAATGCTAACTTTGGGGAAATCTGGATGAAGAAATTACAGATTTTTTTTTTTTTTTTATAGACAGGGTAACACTCTGTCACCCAGGCTAGAGTGCAGTGACACGATCATGGCTCACTGCAGCTTCTACCTCCCTGGGCTCAGATGACCCTCTCACCTCAGCCTCCCAAGTAGCTGGGACCATAGGCACACAGCACCACACCTGGCTAATTTTTGCATTTTTTTTCCCCCAGGCTCGTCTCAAGCAATCCACCCACCTCGGCCTCCCAAAGTGCTAGGATTACAGGTGTGAGCCACTGCACCTGGCCAGAAATTATTTAAACTATTTTTGCCAGTTTTTTTGTAAGTCTGGAATTATGTCAAAATTAAAAGCTCAAAATAATAAAAAATATTCTTATATCTATTTGGTGAAGGTAACTATGTTATGGCTGAGAGGGTGGCTGAGGTCTGAGGATCCAGCCTACATAAGTCTCCTCCATAGAGGGCATCCAAGCGTTCCATAGGGGGAAGGATAAAGAAAACACCCAGAGTTATGACAGTTGTGTAAGGGGAAACACCAGCACCCACTGCTGAATCTTCAGTAAATAAGAAGCAGGTGGGCTGGGTGTGGTGGCTCAAGCCTGTAATCCCAGCACTTTGGGAGGCTAAGGTGGGCTGATCACTTGAGGTCAAGAGTTCGAGACTAGCCTGGCCAACGTGGGGAAACCCTGTCTCTACTAAAAATACAAAAATTAGTCGAGTGTGGTGGCACACGCCTGTAATCCCAGCTACTCGGAAGGCTAGAACAGGAGAACTGCTTGAACCCAGGAGGTGGTGGTTGCAGTGAGCTGAGATTGCACCACTGCACCCCAGCTTGAGGGACAGAGTGAGATTCCGTCTTAAAGAGAGAAAAAAAAGAATTAGCACATTTGTTTGCCTCAAGAAGATACAACTAGTCTTGTACAGTAGTCACATGTATCCACCAGGATATATTTCAAGGCCCCAGTGGATGCTGAAAACTGCATAGTACCTTACATGTATATATATGTATATACATATATATACATATACGTATATGTGTATATACGTATATGTGTATATATGTATACATACATGCATACATGTATGTGCATATACATATATGTATATGTGTGTATACACGCATACATGTATGTATACACGCATACATGTATGTATACACGCATACATGTATGTATATATGCATATGTGTATACGCATACATGCATGTATATATACATATATGTGTGTACGCATACATGCATGTATATATACATATATGTGTATATGCGCATACATGCATGTATATATACATATATGTATGTATGCACGCATACATGTATGTGTATATACATGTGTGTGCGTGCATACATGTATGTATATGTACGTATATGTATTTATACACGCATACATGTATGTATATACATATATGTATTTATACACGCATACGTGTATGTATATATACATGCATGTATACACGCATATATGTGTGTATATATACATGTATGTGTGCACGCATATGTGTGTGTATATACATGTATGTATATGTGCACGCACGCATGTATGTGTGTATATACATGTATATATGCACGCATGCATGTATGTGTATATATACATGTGTGTATATATACATGTATGTATATACACACGCATGCATGTATGTGTATATATACATATATGTGTATATATACATGTACGGTACTATGCAGTATATATATGCGGTATATATACACATATGTATATATGTATACATATATGTATATATGTATAAATGTATATATGTATATATGTGTATATATATAAAAGGTATATATGTATATATGTGTGTATATATAAAATGCATGAATTTCTTTTTTCTTACTGTAGATCTTAACAACTTCTGCATAGAATTTTTTTTTATTAAGTGGAGAGTTAGTAACTTACTTAAAAGAAATGTTTCTTGGCCGGGTGTGGTGGCTCACACCTGTAATCCCAGCACTTTGGGAGGCCGAGGCAGGAAGATTCACTTGAGGTGAGGAGTTGGAGACCATCCTGGCCAACGTGGTAAAAGCCAGTCTCTACTAAAAGTACAAAAATGAGCTGGGCGTGGTGTTGGGTGTCTGTAGTCCCAGCTACTCAGGTGGCTGAGGCAGGAGAATTGCTTGAACCCACAAGGCAGAGGTTGCAGTGAGCTGAGATCACACCACTGCACCACAGCCTGGGCAACAGAGCAAGACTCTGTCTCAAAAAAAAAATAAAGAAAGAAAAAGAAAAGAAATGTTTCTTTTCTTATTAAGTTCTATAAATGAAAAGCTTTTCTTTTCACTTTTATTTTATTGAAACATTATAACACTATCTTTGAAGAAGATAGTGTTATCATTCCATTCTGATGAAACCAATTAACTTATCCAAGCACATGCATGCTGTACACAGAGAAGCCAACATCAAAACCCCTATTTTTATCTTTTTAGATTCAGCAGATACATGTGCAGGTTTTTTATGAGTATATTGCATGATGCTGAGGCTTGCATTAATGATCTAGTCACCAAATAGGTAGATTTTCAAGCCTTGCTCCCCTCCTTACCCAATGTTTAGAGCTCTCACTTATAAGTGAGAACATGTGGTATTTGGTTTTCTTTTCTTTTTTTTTTTTTTTTTTGAGATGGAGTTTCACTGTTGTTGCCCAGGCTGGAGTACAATGGTACCATCTCGGCTCACTGCAACCTTCACCTCCCAGGTTCAAGCAATTCTCCTGCCTCAGCCTCCCGAGTAGTTGGGACTACAGGCATGCGCCACCACGCCCGGCTAATTTTGTATTTTTCGTAGAGACAGGGTTTCTGCATGTTGGTCAGGCTGGTCTCGAACTCCCGACCTCAGGTGATCCACCTGCCTCAGCCTCCCAAAGTGCTGGGATGACAGACGTGAGCCACTGCGTCTGGCCAGTATTTGGTTTTCTGTTTCTGTGTTAACTCGCTTAGGATAATGGCCTCTAGCTGCATCCATGTTGCTGCAAAGGACATAATCTTGTGATTTTTCAAGGCTGTATAGCGTTCTGTGGTGTATACATACCACATTGTCTTTATCCAGTCCACCTCTGATGGGACCTGGGTGGATTCCATGTCTTCGCTGTTGTGAATCCTGCTGCAATGAACATACAAGTACATGTGTCTTTTTGGTAGAATGATTTATTTTCCTTTGGATATATACCCAGTGATGGGATTGCTTGGCTGAATGGTAACTCTGTTTGTAGTTCTCTGAAATATCTCCAAACCAAACTGCTTTCCACAGTGGCTGAACTAATTTACACTCCCACCAACAGTGTATAAGTGTCCCCTTTGCTCCACAATCTCACCAGCATCTGTTAATTTCTGGCTTTTCAGTAATAGCCTTCTGACTGGTGTGAGATGGTATTGTTGCGGGATAATTTAGGAATCAGAGAGACCGAGGGGTTGAGGAGGATTTATTATTATTATTGTTATTTAGGTGCACTGGCCCCAGTCAGATTAACATCCAAAAAGACTGAGGCTCAAACAGAGAGTCCGGTTACCTTTTAAGCATTTTGTGGGGTGGGGGGAGATCTGTGCAGGGGGAAGCATATTACAGAAGCGAGAAATAAAGACAGTTATTCAGTTGAGACATGCATCACATTATTCCTTACTTTTCAAGAAAAATATGTTTTACGACTTGAGGTTATCCTGTCTGGTGACCTTGCAGCTGCACGGCAAGAGAAACAGGGTCTTCACAATGCCTGGGAAAGGGAGAGATAAGGCTCACTAGCCACAGACAGAAAAACAAGCAGTGCATGTTTAAAGGACTCCACCTCTTTCTCTTCCTCAGGGGGAACTGGGTTTTCTTACATACAACTGAGTTTTTGTTTACACATTCTTTAATTTCTTTTAATTCCTGTTCCAGTATCTCACTGTGAAACTCCCTATGTTTTTATACGATTCTCAGGGGGTTTCCTCTGGCCATGATCGGGCACAACTTCCCACAGTCAGCTCTGGGTATGACCTCCACATTGCAGAATTGAGAAGTTGACCCAGAAATGCATTTTGGGCTGAGCAGACAATTGTCAGAGTTGTTGGCTAGACCACAGATGTGTCAGAGGGACCGTGGCCTTTCTGTAAGCTCATGGTCAGAGGCGGAGGGGAGTTGTGAACGTTCTGATGAAAGCAGTCAACGTGAAAGCGCTCTGGTGATGGGCGCTGGTGCTCACCCACCACTTCCTGTGTATGTCCCTGGCCCGCTGGGCTCAGTCCCCACTGCTCAGCACTAGGCCGGCAGAATCTGAGCGATGTCTTCCACACTCCCTGCCCTGCTCTGCGTCGGTGAGTTCTGGCGTGGAAGGGGAATGGGATCAGGGTGTGCCTGGGAGGCAACAGGTCTCATTACTCCCGTCTTCCAGGGCTGTGTCTGAGCCAGAGGATCAGCGCCCAGCAGCGTGAGTCCTTCCTTCAAAGCCCAGGGTCACCCTTCCTGGTTCAGGCCAAGCTCCTTCCACCCAAGCACGGCTGGGGAGAGGGGACAGGGTGCTGGCTTCCCAGGAGAGCTTGGGGCCAGCAGCTGGGGGGAGCCTAAGGTTGGGGGGAGGGGGCTCCGCTGGAACTCC
This sequence comes from Pan paniscus, assembly GCF_029289425.2. NCBI lineage: Eukaryota > Metazoa > Chordata > Mammalia > Primates > Hominidae > Pan > Pan paniscus. Next base: position 61,044,867 of record NC_073269.2, read on the forward strand.
AGCCTCTGATTCCCTTCCAGAGACTCTCCCAAAACCGTTCATCTGGGCCGAGCCCCATTTCATGGTTCCAAAGGAAAAGCAAGCGACCATCTGTTGCCAGGGAAATTATGGGGCTGTTGAATACCAGCTGCACTTTGAAGGAAGCCTTTTTGCCGTGGACAGACCAAAAGCCCCTGAGCGGATTAACAAAGTCAAATTCTACATCCCGGACATGAACTCCCGCATGGCAGGGCAATACAGCTGCATCTATCGGGTTGGGGAGCTCTGGTCAGAGCCCAGCAACTTGCTGGATCTGGTGGTAACAGGTAACTGTCCGGTTCTCTAACTGGAGAGTAATCTCAGTCTGCATCCGGGATGCAGCAGCATCTGAACTCTTCCAAGCCCCACTCAGACACTGTTTGTCTCGGTAGGAGGCTGGAAGGAGGGGTGATCCCCATCACAATCCTTGCCTACAAGGGGTTGTCTGCAGACCGTGTCTCTACATCCTAGGAGCAGATGTGTCCTCGGTCAGTTTCTCCAAGACACAGATTCTGAGATAGATATTTGTGTGCAGGGGTATGACTGAGGAATGTCCTCAAAAACAATGCCTGTGGGCCAGGCGCAGTGGCTTACACTTTGCTTCCCTCACCCATCACAGGTGGTGGGTTTTTTTTTTTTTATCTGTTTTGAGACGGAGTTTCGCTCTTGTCACCCAGGCTGGAGTGCAGCGGTGCAATCTCCAGTCACTGCAACCTCCACCTCCTGGGTTCAAGTGATTCTCCAGCCTCAGCTTCCCAAGTAGCTGGGATTACAGGCACCCACCACTACGCCAGATTTTGTATTTTTAGTAGAGATGGGGTTTCACCATGTTGGCCAGGGTGGTCTCGAACTCCTGACCTCAGATGATCCGCCTGCCTCACCCTCCCAAAGTGCTGGGATTACAGGTGTGAGCCATCGCGCCTAGCCAGGTGGTGTTTTTCTAAAAAAAAAAATTTAGCTTTTTTTTTTGTGGGACAGTCTCGCTGCAGTGCAGTGGTGCAATCTCAGCTCACTGCAACCTCACTGCCTCCCAGGTTCAAGCAATTCTCCTGCCTCAGCCTCCCAAGTAGTTGGGATTACAGGCATGGGCCACCACACCCGGCTAATTTTTGCATTTTTAGTAGAGACGGGGTTTCACCATGTTGACCAGTCTGGTCTCAAACTCCTGACCCAGGAGGTCGAGGCTTCAGTAAGCCAAGATAGTGCCACGGCGCTCCAGCCTGGGGAACAGAGCAAGACCCTGTATCATTTTTAAAAATGGTTTTAGACGGTAAATCTTCTATTGTGTGTATTTGACCAAAATAATAATTTAAAAAAAAAAAAAAAAGCTGGCTGCCAGGCATGGTGGCAGGCCCCTGTAGTCCCAGCTACTTGGGAGGGTGAGGCAGGAGAAACGCTTGAACCCGGGAGGCGGAGGTTGCAGTGAGCCAAGATCGTGTCACTGCACTCCAGCCTGGGCGACAGAGAGAGACTCCATCTCTAAAAAAAGAAAAGAAAGAAAAAAAAAAAATAGCTGGCTGCTCATCACTGAGTTTCTGGTGTGGTGGCCCCACCTTCTCTCATAGAAATGTATGACACACCCACCCTCTCGGTTCATCCTGGACCCGAAGTGATCTCAGGAGAGAAGGTGACCTTCTACTGCCGTCTAGACACTGCAACAAGCATGTTCTTACTGCTCAAGGAGGGAAGATCCAGCCACGTACAGCGCGGATATGGGAAGGTCCAGGCGGAGTTCCCCCTGGGCCCTGTGACCACAGCCCACAGAGGGACATACCGATGTTTTGGCTCCTATAACAACCATGCCTGGTCTTTCCCCAGTGAGCCAGTGAAGCTCCTGGTCACAGGTGAGGAAATGCTCAATTCCCCACACCCTTCGCCGCCATGTCCTACCTGGAGCCCTGAGGGATCCCCAGAGAGTGATGGGGAGGGTGTCCAAGGGTCATCCACTTCCTGGGTGCCTGGTTGGTCATGTGAGGAAGAACACCAGAAGCAGGAAGGAGGAGGGAGCAGAGAAAGGAATGGTAAGGCGGGTGGATCACAAGGTCAGGAGTTCGAGACCAGCCTGGCCAAGACGGTGAAACCCCGTCTCTACTAAAAATACAAAAATTAGCCAGACGCAGTGGCGGACACCTGTAGTCCCAGCTACTCAGGAGGCTGAGGCAGGAGAATCGCTTGAACCCGGGAGGCGGGGGTTGTAGTGAACCGAGATCATACCACCGCACTGCAACCTGGGCGACAGAGCAAGACTCCATCTCAAAAAAAAAAAAAAAAAAAAAGAATGGCAAGACCGGAGGAAACCCAAAACCCTTACTTTTTTTTCTTTATCTCCTTTTCCAGGCGACATTGAGAACACCAGCCTTGCACCTGAAGACCCCACCTTTCCTGGTGAGTAACTGGTCCTTCTAAGCTCAGACGAGCGATCAGAGCCTCCCAGTGACACTAAAAACGTGGCATTCATTCAAAATATTCATCGAAGCCAGGTGTGGTGGCTCACGCCTGTAATCCCAGCACTTTGGGAGGCCGAGATGGTGCATCACTTGAGGTCAGGAGTTTGAGACCAGCCTGGCCAACATGGCGAAACCCTGTCTCTACTAAAAATACAAAACTTAGGCTGGGCATCATGACTCACACCTGTAATCCCAACACTTCAGGAGGCCAAGGTGGTTGGATCACAAGGTCAGGAATTCGAGACCAGCCTGACCAACATGGTGAAACCCCATCTCTACTAAAAATACAAAAATTAGCCGGGCCTGGTGGTGCTCGCCTGTAATCCCAGCTACTCAGGAGGCTGAGGCAGGAGAATTGTTGAACCTGGGATGCGGAGGTTGCAGTGAGCTGAGATCGCGCCACTGCATTCCACTCCACTGCACGACACAGCGAGACTCCATCTCACAGAAAAACATAAACAAAACTATTATATATATATTCATCAAGTGCATAGTATACACAGTGAACTACACTGTAACAGTCAGCCAGGCAAATATCTTGACGGTGCAGCACTTAGATTCTAGCAGGAGGAGACACACCATCGGTCAACGTCAGGATAGCACATAGGAGGGAATGATGCTATGGAAGGAAAAGACAAAGTAGAACAGACTTACAGTGATTGAAATGGCAGCTAGCAATATTAAATAGGTTTGTCCAGATGGACCTCACAGAGAAGAAGGCATCTGAGCAAATGCGTTCAGACTTGAGTTAATCATGTGGCTGTCAGGAGAAAGGAGGCTCTGGACAGAATGAAATGGCATCTGCCTGTGCCCTGGGGCAGGAAGATAACTGGGGTAATACAATAATAACTATGAGGCCAGGAGGGTTGAAAATGATGTTTGGAAGATGACGGTGGGATGGGGCTGGGGCGCACGGTTAGGATGCTGAAAAAAAACAGTGAGGCAGGGCATGGTGGCTCACGCCTGTAATCCCAGCACTTTGGGAAGCCGAGGCGGGTGGATCATGAGGTCAGGAGATCAAGACCATCCTGGCTAACACAGTGAAACCCTGTCTCTACTAAAAAAAAAATACAAAAATTATCCGGGCGTGGTGGTGGGCGCCTGTAGTCCCAGCTACTCAGGAGGCTGAGGCAGGAGAATGGCGTGAACCCGGGAGACGGAGCTTGCAGTGAGCTGAGATCGCGCCACTGCACTCCAGCCTGGGCGACAGAGTGAGACTCCGTCTCAAAAAAAAAAAAAAAAGAAAAAGAAAAAGAAAAAAAAATAGTGAGACTTTGGATTTCACTATGTGTGAGGAGAAAGAGGTAATGATGACTTAATGAGGAAAATGAGGCTTAAATAGAAGACCGGCTGGGCCGGGTGGCTCCCGCATGTAATCCCAGCACTTTGGAAGGCAGGGGCGGCTGGATCACTTGAGGTCAGGAGTTCAAGACCAGCCTGGCCAACACAGTGAAACCCCATCTCTACTAAAAATACAAACATTAGTTGGGTGTGGTGGCGCATGCCAGTAATTACAGCTACTGGGGGCTGAAGCAAGAGGATTGCTTGAACTCGGGAGGCGGAGGTTGCAGTGAGCTGAGATCACACCACTGTACTCCAGCCTCGGAGGCCTGTAATCCCAGCCCTTTGGGAGGCCGAAGCAGGCAGGTCATCTGAGGTTGGGAGTTCAAGACCAGCCTGGCCAACATGGCAAAACCCCGTTTCTACTAAAAATATGAAAAAAATTACCTGGGTATGTGGTGTGTGCCTGTAGTCCCAGCTACTCCAGAGGCTGGAACACAGTGAGACTCTATCTCAAAAAAAAAAAAACAAAAATAGAAGACATGACTGGTGCAAAGACACATGCTCACGAGTGCTAGACTGGAATTCCTCGCCAGCTTTGTCCATCTGTGGACCCTTCCACTTTACCCGCTGGATGAAGCTCCTGGGACCTGCAGGGTGGGGTGGGACCTTGCAAAGCTGCAGAACGTCATGGGGTAGACCCAAGGGAAGGAGTGCTGGGGCAGAGGAGGTCAAAACCATCCTCTTTTCTTCACTTCCCTTATTATCAGCAGACCCTTGGGACACCTACCTTTTAACCACAGAGACGGGACTCCAGAAAGGTAAGTAGACAGCTGGGGCCATAGGCTCTGAAGGAAGGGGCTGGGCATAGAGTAGACCTAGGAAGGAAATCTAAATGGGAACAAGAGGGTGTCCTTGGCCAGGCGCAGTAGCTCACACCTGTAATCTCAGCCCTTTGGGAGGCCAAGGCGGGCAGATCATCTGAGGTCGGGAGTTCGAGACCAGTCTGGCCAACATGGCGAAATCCCATCTCTACTAAAAATACAAAAAAATTAGCCAGGCATGGTGGCGTGTGCCTGTAGTCCCAGCTACTTGGGAGGCTGAGACAGGAGAATAGCCTGAACCCAGGAAGTGGAGGTTGCAGTGAGCCGAGATCGTACCATTGCACTCCAGCCTGGGCGACAAGACTGAGGCTCTGTCTCAAAAAAAAAAAAAAAAAAGAGGGTGTCCTTACATCCCTGTCAGCGATCACCCTGTTCTCCTGCCTACAGACCATGCCCTCTGGGATCACACTGCCCAGAATCTCCTTCGGATGGGCCTGGCCTTTCTAGTCCTGGTGGCTCTAGTGTGGTTCCTGGTTGAAGACTGGCTCAGCAGGAAGAGGACTAGAGAGCGAGCCAGCAGAGCTTCCACTTGGGAAGGCAGGAGAAGGCTGAACACAAAGACTCTTTGAAGAATGACCGTGAGACACAGTGGCCGTGGGTGGATCTGAAAGCTGGTGTTGAGCCTGGGCCGCGTGAGCTCTGTGTTGGACCCACGGAGGAGGGAGTCACTGCAGGGAACGAGGGACACTGGCATTCCATTTGTCAGAGCATCCCGGACGATGCAGAGGGTGGGAGAACTACATGCTAAATTTCTTTTTTTTTTTTGAGACAGAGTTTTCTCTTGTTGCCCAGGCTGGAGTGCAATGGCGCGATCTTGGCTCACTGCAACCTCTACCTCTCCATCCCTCGGGTTCAAGTGATTCTCCTGCCTCAGCCTCCTGAGTAGCTGGAATTACAGGCATGCGCCACCACCCCAGCTAATTTTGTATTTTTAGTGGAGACGGGGTTTCTCCCTGCTGGCTGGTCTCGAACTCCTGACCTCAAGTGATCTCCCCGCCTTGGCCTCCCAAAGGGCTGGGATTACAGGCATAAGCCGCTGCGCCCAGCCACTGAATTTCTTCTGTAGACAAATCCTATGGTCTCTTCTAGGCTCTAACTATTTTTGTGCCACTTACTGCAAACCATACTTTTAACCACTCTGGTCTTTTCTGAAAAGATCTCTCCTTCTTTAACAGGAGGGCCATGGAAATATTTTTTTCCTACTTTGGTCTTTTTTTCTTTCCTTTCTCTGCAGGAAGCCATTCAAAATAGTTAATAACCAATATAGAATAGGTCTGTATCAAATGGTTCAGGAGGCATTGTGGCAACAACCAGTTGTAGAGAAGCAGCTTTATAAGTGAATCCTGCCAGGCACGGTGGCTCACACCTGTAATCCCAACACTTTGGGAGGCTGAGGCGGGCGGATCACCTGAGGTCAGGAGTTCGAGACCAGCCTGGCCAACATGATGAAACCCCATCTCTACTAAAAATACAAAAATTCGGCCAGGCACGGTGGCTCATGCCTGTAATCCCAGCACTTTGGGAGGCCAAGGTGGGAGGATCACCTGAGGTCAGGAGTTCGAGAGCAGCCTGGTCAACATGGTGAAACCACATCTCTACTAAAAATACAAAAATTAGCCAGGTATGGTGGCGTGTGCTTGTAATCCCAGCTACTCAGGAGGCTGAGGCAGGAGAATAGCTTGAACCCGGGAGGCGGAGGCTGCAGGGAGCCAAGATCGCACCACTGCACTCCAGCCTATGTGACAGAGCAAGATTCTGTCTCAAAAAAGAAAAGAAAAAAAAATAAATGAGTCCTGGCTGCATCCCAACCATACCCCAATTCCTTCTAACCACAGAATTATTCCATCTTCTCTTCCTTTTTTTTTTTTCTTTTTTTTTTTTTTTGTTTATTTTGTTGGTACAGAATTTCACTTTTTTTTTTTTTCAATGTAAGTTTTAGGGTACATGTGCACAACGTGCAGGTTAGTTACATATGTATACATGTGCCATGTTGGTGTGCTGCACCCACTAACTCGTCATTTAACATTAGGTATATCTCCTAATGCTATCCCTCCCCACGAGTTTCACTTTTGTCACCCAGGCTGGAATGCAGTGGTGCAATCTTGGCTCACTGCCACCTCCACCTCCAGGGTTCAAGTGATTCTCCTGCCTCAGCCTCCTGAATAGCTGGGATTATAGGCATGCACCACCACGCCCGGCTAATTTTTGTATTTTTAGTAGAAATGGGGTTTCACAATGTTGGCCAGACTGGTCTTGAACTCCTGACCTCAGGTGATCCACCCGCCTCGGCCTCCCAAAGTGCTGGAATTACAGGTGTGAGTCACCGTACCCGGCCGCCATCTTTGCTTCTTTATCCACACCTTGCCTTGTTCTTCAGGGCTCTGCAGAGATATCATTTCCTCCAAGAGTTTCCACAACTCCGACTTCACAAAGGTAGCACTTTTTTTTTTTTTTGAGACAGTCTCACTCTGTAGCCCAAGCTGGCGTGCAGTGGCACAATCTCAGCTCACTGCAACCTTCGCCTCTGGGGCTCAAGCGATTCTCCTTCCTCAGCCTCCCAAGTAGCTGGGACTAGAGGCACGTGCCACCACACCCGGTTAACTTTTTTTGCATCTTTAGTAGAGACAGGGTTTCGTCGTGTTGCCCTGGGTGGTCTCAAACTCCTGAGTTCAGGTGATCCCCCCGCCTTGGCCTCTCAGAGTGCTAGGATTACAGGCGTGAGCCACTGCGCCCAGCCAAGACAACACTTTCCTCATCCCAAAGCACCTGTTAATTCCCTGTAACAGCACTTGAACCCTGATTCGGCATGCATGTCCATTTTCCTGCCTCTACCGTGAACTCGTGTGAATTGATCTATGTCAGATTTAGTGGCTGCATTCACAGCTCCCGCAACTATAACGGGGTTCTCGGGAAATATATATCAAATGAGTGAATGTATATACGGGGCTGTGGCACAGCCTGCAACTTGAGACTTCTCACTAGGGGTCTTGAAATGCTGTCTGGACACCACCATCGCTTTCCTCCCTGAGAACTTCTACTTATCAACCCATTTATATACTCATTGCATGGGTCCTCACGCCCTCCCGTTATTCTGGTGCCTCATGCCAGTCAAATTTATTCTCTAAATCTGATTTTTCCATTAAATAGCAGCCTGGCCAACACGGTAAAACCCCATCTCTACTAAAAAATACAAAATATTAGCCAGGCGCAGTGGCTTGCACCCGTAATCTCAGCTACTCGGGAGGCTGAGGCAGGAGAATCGCTTGAACCCGGGAGGCAGAGGTTGTGGTAAGCCGAGATTGCACCACTGCACTCCAGCCTGGTAACAGAGCGAGACTCCCTCTCAAAATAAATAAACTGCTGACTTGCGTATTTTTTCTTTACCCCAACTCATTCCTTACATGTAGGCATCTGTAATCCCAGCTACTCAGAAGGCTGAGGCAGGAGAATCGCTTGAACCTGGGAGGCGGAGGTTGCGGTGAGCCAAGATCGTGCCACTGCACTCCAGCCTGGGCGACAGAGCGAGACTCCATCTCAAAAAAAAAAAAAAAACCACATAGGCTCAGTCTTTTCAGTATCTGCTTTACTGGTTCAGTAAAAGCCAGGAAACACAACTTTGTGGTAATCTGAATGTTATTGAACTGTATTTTGTTCACTTTATTGTAAATACTGGTGAACAGTGAATAAATGGTTGTATATTCCTAATAAGAAAAAAAAAAAAAAGACCCAAAGTACAGCGAGCTGATGCCGATCTCATTTCACAGAGGTCCGCCTGCTCTCCCCTCTCCAAGAGTGTAATCCTATGCTTAATAAACTTATGCCGCTTTGCTATATGTGTGTATCACACCCAATTCTTTGTTCGAAACACCAAGGGCCTGGAACTTCACAGCTTTGGCTGGTAACAGGGGGAGCAGGGGTAAAGACATTTAAAAGCTGCTTGTGTTAGCCATAATCGCCATTCCGTATATCAGACCCCCAGAACTAACTCATCTTATAACTGAATACTTGTGCTTTTCTTTGTTTTTGTTTTTTTTTTTTTTTTGAGACGAAGTCCTGCTCTATCACCCAGGCTGGAGTGCAGTGGCGCGATCTTGACTCACTGCAACCTCCGCCTCCCAGGTTCAAGCGATTCTCCTGCCTCAGCCTCCTGAGTAGCTGGGACTACAAGTGCGTGCCACCACGCCCGGCTAATTTTTGTATTTTTAGTAGAGACGGGGTTTCTCCATGTTGGTCTCAAACTCCTGATCTCAGGTGATCCACCCGCCTTGGCCTCCCAAAGTGCTGGGATTACAGACGTGAGCCACCACACCCAGCTACGTGTGCCTTTTGACCAACATCTTCCTCTCCTACCACCCCCAGCCCCCTGGTAACCTCCACCTACTTTCACTTCTAGGAGATCAACTGTTCTATTTTTTTTTTTTTTTTTTGAGTCTCGCTCTGCACACCCAGGCTGGAGTGCAGTGCTGCAATCTCGGATCACTGCAACCTCCGCTTCCCGGGTTCAAGCGATTCTCCTGCCTCAGCCTCCAGAGTAGCTGGGATTACTGAGCCACCGCGCCCAGCCAGAAGACCCACGCTCCCTAAGACATAACCCACACTGGCGGCCTTTGTTCTGACTTCTCACCTGTGCTCCCCACCTGCTAGAAACTGGCTTCTCTCCCCACACTTCCTCTGAAGCTGTCTGTGTGACCAACACTAATGAGCTTCCTTCCTGGAACACGCAGTGACCCTGCTCAGCCCTTCTCATTATTGCTCCCCCACAGTTGTATTTGACACGTTGACCACTTCCTCCTCGAAGGACTCACTTCTCTGGCTTTCTCGGACACTTCTTGCTACTCGTTTTCTGACGGTTACAGTACCAACAGGTTTTACAGGCGCCTCCACCACCAGAGCCAATCCCAGCTACTCGGGAGGCTGAGGCGGGAGAATCGTTCAAACCCGGGAGGCAGAGGTTGCAGTGAGTCGAGATTGCGCCACTGCATTCCAGCCTGAGTGACAGACTGTGACTCCTCAAATACAAAAAAACAAAAACAAAAAAACTACAGTCTTGCTCTGTCGCCCAGGATGGAATGCAGTGGTGCCATCTTGGCTCACTGCAACCTCTGCCTGCTGGGGTCTAGCGATTCTCCTGCCTCAGCCCTCCAAGGAGCTGGGACTACAGGCATGTGCCGCCACGCCTGGCTAATTTTTGTATTTTTAGTGGAGACGGGGGTTTTACCATGTTAGCCAGGTTGGTCTTGAACTCCTGACCTCATGTGATCCGCCCACCTTGGCCTCCCAAAGTGCTAGGATTACAGGCCCCCGCACCCAGCCTAGGATCCTGCACCTCTCTAGCCTAGCAGTTCTCTGCTGGGTGATTTTGCTCTCCACTCCAGGGGGCATTTGGCAATGCCCATGGTAATTTTTAATTGTCATGACTTGGGGAGGGGCTCTACTGGCATCTGGTAGGTAGGGTCCAGGGGTGCTGCTCAGCTTCCTACAATGCCTAGGGCAGCCCCAGATGGCAGCAGCACCAAGGCTGAGAAACACTGGCTCATGCAGAAAGCAACCACCTTACCCCCTTCAGTGCAGGGACAAAGGCAGGGTTTTGAGTCCACGGAAACTCTCCAGTCTCAGCCTACGTAAGACGTGGCTATTTTTCTTTCTTATTGTTTTTATTCATTTATTTTTCTCGAGACAGTCTTGCTCTGTCGCCCAGGCTGGACTGCAGTGGCGCGATCTCGGCTCACTGCAAGCTCCGCCTCCCGGGACCACGCCATTCTCCTGGGACTACAGGCGCCCGCCACCTAGCCCGGCTAATTTTTTGTATTTTTAATAGAGACGGGGTTTCTCCATGTTAGCCAGGATGGTCTCGATCTGACCTCGTGATCCTCCCGCCTTGGCCTCTCAAAGTGCTGGGATTACAGACACCCACTACCATGCCTGGCTAATTTTTTGTACTTTTAGTAAGTAAAGACAGGGTTTCACCATCTTGGTCAGGATGGTCTCGAACTCCCGGCCTCAAGTGATCGGCCCGCCTGGGTCTCCCAAAGTGATGAGATTACAGGCGTGAGCGACCACACTGGCCTAATGTGTAGTTTTTTATCTGTGGCCTCCCTTCTGCCCTCCCCCTTCTGAGACTCTGAAGCCCATTACATCACTCTGCCTTTGTGTACCAACAGCTTAGCTCCCACTGAGAACATACAGAGCCAGGCACGGTGGCGGTGGCTCACTCCTGTAATCCCAGCACTTTGGGGGTGCTGAGGCAGGTGTATCGCCTGAGGCCAGGAGTTCAAGACCAGTCTGGCCAACATGCTGAAACCCCATCTCTACTAAAAATAGAAAAATACATAGCTGGGTGTGGTGGCAGGTGCCTATAATCCCAGCTACTAGGGAGGCTGAGGTTGGAGAATCGCTTGAACCCAGGAGGCGGAGGTTGCGGTGAGCCAAGATCACACCATTGCACTCTAGCCTGGGCAACAAGAGCAAAACTGTCTTAAAAAAAAAAAAAAAAGTGAGAACATATGGATTCTACTCCTGTTAGAATAATGGCCTCCAGCTCCATCCAAATTGCTGGAAATGACATTATTTCATTCCTTCTAATGGCTGAATAGTATTCCATGGTACATAGACACCACGTTTTCTTTATCCACTGTAGGGACCAGCCCCACAGGGTTGGTAGGTCTCTCCCTGTGTGCGGCGACGAGAGAGTGTAGAAATAAAGACACAAGACAAAGAGACAAGAGAAAAGGCAGCTGGGCCCGGGGGACCACTACCACCAATGCGCGGAGACCAGTAGTGGCCCCGAATGTCGGGCTGCGCTGTTATTTATTGGATACAAGGCAGAAGGGGCAGGGTAAAGAGTGTGAGTCATCTCCAATGATAGGTAAGGTCACGTGGGTCACGTGTCCACTGGACAGGGGGCCCTTCCCTGCCTGGCAGCCGAGGCAGAGAGAGAGAGGAGACAGAGAGAAAGACAGCTTACGCCATTATTTCTGCATATCAGGGACTATTAGTATTTTCACTAATTTACTACTGCTATCTAGAAGGCAGAGCCAGGTGTACAGGATGGAACATGAAGGCGGAGTAGGAGCGTGACCACCGAAGCACAGCATCACAGGGAGACGGTTAGGCCTCCGGATAACTGTGGGCGAGCCTGACTGATGTCAGGCCCTCCACAAGAGGTGGAGGAGCAGAGTCTTCTCTAACCTCCCCCGGGGAAAGGGAAACACCCCCCCCCCACCCGCCGCCCCTTTCCCGGTCTGCTAAGTAGCGGGTGTTGTTAATTGACACCTTTTGCTACCGCTGGACCATGATCCGCTTGGTGACGGGTGTCTTCCCAGACGCTGGCGTCACCGCTAGACCAAGGAGCCCTCTGGTGGCCCTGTCCGGGCATAACAGAAGGCTCGCACTCTTGTCTTCTGGTCACACCTCACTATGTCCCCTCAGCTCCTATCTCTGTATGGCCTGGTTTTTCCTAGGCTATGATTATAGAGTGAGGATGATTATAATATTGGAATAAAAAGTAATTGCTACCAACTAATGATTAATGATACTCATATATAATCATATCTAAGATCTATATCTGGTATAACAATTCTTGGTTTATATTTTATTATACTGGAACAGCTCGTGTCCTCTGTCTCTTGCCTCGGTGCCTGGGTGGCTTGCCGCCCACAATCCACTCATTATTCAATGGGCACTTCGGTTGGTTCCACATCTTTGCAATTGTGAATGGCTGAGCCAGCCATTCTTAACTGGGGGTGATTTTGTCCCCATGGGGGTATCTGGCCACATCCCGAGAGGTTTTTTGGTTGTCACGAGTTGCAGTGGGGGCAGGCTCAGGCTCATCCAAGTCCAGGGGTGCTGCTATACATCACGTGATACACAGGACAGTCCTTGCTACGGACTGAATTGGTCCCACCAAACGTCATGTACAAGCCCTACCCCAGATGTGACTCTATGTGGACACAGGGCTTTTCAGAGGTAATTAAGGCTGGTCAGGCGCCGTAATCACAGCACTTTAGGAGTTCTGTGTTTATTACTCGTAAGTGGGTAAGAGCCCAGTGTGGCAGCTCACGCGTGTAATCCCAGCACTTTGGGAGGCGAAGGCAAGGGGATAACTGGAGGCCAGCAGTTCAAGACAAGCCTGGTCAATACAGCAAGACTCCATCTCTATAAAATATTTTAAAATTAGCCAAGCATGTTTGGCATGCATCTGTAATCCCAGCTCAGGAGGCTCAGGTGGGAGGATTCCTTGAGTTTAAGGCTGCAGTGAGCTAAGATCGCACCATTGCACTCCGACCCGGCTGTGAAGAACACAGCACCACCACCATCTTGGCTGGGCACGGTGGCTCACGCCTGTCATGCCAGCACTTTGGGAGGCCGAGGCGGGTGGCTCACCTGAGGTCAGGAGTTTGAGACTAGCCTGGCCAACATGGTGAAATCACGCCACTGCACTCCAGCCTAGGCAACCAAGTGAGACTCTGTCCGCCCCACCACCCCACCAAAAAAAAAAACTATCTTAAACAAAATCAAAATTTTTAAGTAGATAAAATATTTAGGGGAAAAAAACTTCAATTAAATATGCAGCAGAGTCTGACCCAGATGTTTTCACTCCCAGCCTCTACCTACTATCTTTGTGTCTTTATTTTTAGCAAATTCTACACGGGAACTTCATGTGCATGTAGAACCCTAAATGTTGACTCAGCCCTACCTCTCATCACCTGACCACTTCCTTTATTCACGCTGTCTCCACCACCCTTCCCATCGGTGTGAGCTGTATCCCGCTAAACACTGTTACCCACAGCCTGCATTACTACCAGCTGACTGTAGCCCTAAACACCACAGTGATCTCGAGCATTTGAGAAGACTTATCTTGACAAGGGCTCACGAAAGACAGCAATGCTCAACAGCAAGATAAATGAGGGCCTTCATGGGATCATTCAGTGCTGAAGCCACTCAACCTCCAGGTTTGGGTTAGTAAAAAGAACTTTGTCAGGCCAGGCACAGTGGCTCACGCCTGTCATCCCAGCACTTTGGGAGGCCAAGGCGGGCAGATCACCTGAGGTCAGGAGTTCAAAACCAGCCTGGCTAACATGGTGAAACCTCGTCTTTACTAAAAATACAAAAATTAGCCAGGCATGGTGACGCACACCTCTAGTCTCAGCTACTCCAGAGGCTGGGACAGAAGACTCACTTGAACCCAGGAGGCAGAGGTTGTAGTGAGCCGAGATCGCACCACTGCACTCCAGCCTGGGCGACAGAGGCAAGACTCCATCTCAAAAAAAAAAAAAAAAGAAAAAACTTTGTCATACAAGCTTTCAACCTAAAGCATTAGCCATATGCCCGTGTTTTTGTGCCTGGGACCATGACAACTTTCCCCATATCAATGCTCTTATTTTTTTTTTTTTTTTCGAGACAAGAGTTTTGCTCTTATTGCCCAGGCTGGAGTGCAGTGGCACAATCTCAGCTCACCGCAAACTCCGCCTCCCGGGTTCAAGCGATTCTCCTGCCTCAGCCTCCCAAGTAGCTGGGATTACAGGCATACACCACCACACCCGGCTAATTTTGTATTTTTAGTAGAGACGGGGTTTCTCCATGTTGAGGCTGGTCTCGAACTCCTGACCTCAGGTGATCCGCCCGCCTCGGCCTCCCAAAGTGCTGGGATTACAGGTGTGAGCCACAGCGCCTGGCTGCTCTTATTAAAATAGTCTCATCACCTACCGCAAGTGTGGAGAGCCAAGTGAGGAGAGGGGTCAGTCCCTTTTGGCAGCACCTGGAAGCCAGTGCTAACATCATGGTGACAACTTTTCATTCTTAAGGAAAATTGCAGAGTGACTTCTATGCATTTTCTATGAATGACCAAATACAGGGTGTGGAAAAGCTGTGTTTGCCATGGCAATGGGAAGCCGAGAGAACCGGGGAAGCGAGAGAGACAGAGACATACACAGAGACTCCCAGAGACAGCCACACAGACTCACACAGAAACAGACAGACAGGCTGGGCGCAGTGGCTCACGCCTGTAATCCCACCACTCTGGGAGGCTGAGGCAGGTGGATCACCTGAGGTCAGGAGTCCGACAACAGCCTGGCCAACATTGTGAAACCCCGTCTCTAGTAAGAATACAAAAAATTAGCCAGGCATGGTGGCACAGGGCTGTAATTCCAGCTACTCGGAAGGCTGAGGCAGGAGAATCACTTGAACCTGGGAGGCGCAGGTTGCAGTGAGCTGAGATCACGCCATTGCACTCCAGCATGGGCGACAAGAGTGAAACTCCGTCTCAAAAAAAAAAAAAAGAAAAAGAAAGAACAGAGAGACACATACAAAGACAGAGATAGAAACGCCCAGCGACAGAGAGACACACAGAGAAACACAGACAGACACAGAGACACACACACAGAAACAGACACAGAGACAGAGAAAGAGAGACAAAAAGACAGACACAGAGAAACAAAGAGAGACACACAGAGACAGAGACAGAGAGAGACACATACACACACACACACAGAGAGTAGGAGGCGGCCCGTGGGAGCCAAGCAGAACCCGCGTGAGGCAGGGCCATCTTCTGAATTAAAGGCAACGTGACTGTAAGCTTGTGCTTTGTGAGTAACAGGATAGATTAGAACAGGGCTGGCTGCCCATGGCCCACGAGCTGTTTCTGGGAAGCCTCCGCAGGTGCCAGCCAGGCCCTGCGCTGCTTCCATGTCCAAAGGCACAGCTGAGAGCTGATGAGAGACGCGGGGCCCACAGTACCAAGCATATGAACTATCTGGCCCGTTTGTCAATGGGTGGGTTGATCACATAAGTTATGATCACATAAGTCACAAAGACACACTGATCACATAGATGCACCTGGCAGCTAGTAGACCACGTGGTGCCTGAGTTAGGGAAGAAAAGAAATAGAAGAATCAACCGAATCATCCCTGAACTTCTTAGCAATACTTCCTCCTAGACGAAGCACAGAGTACCATGTTTATTGCAGGTTTGCTCCTGAGCATGTCAATAAACGCAGCTGCAGCGAGAGTGCTCTAACTTTATTATCCCTGTGAGGAAGTACATAGCGTGATGTGAAGGGGGTGCGTGACTCGTGCAGAATCTCCCAAAAACAGTGAGAAAACCAGTGTCAAATCCTACCTCTCGACATAGACTCTAGTGTTAACATGTGACCCTCTGACCTGCATTCATAAGACATCTTAGAGACCCGAATCCCGCTTCCTGTGTAATTCGTAGAGCGATCCCAGGCTGCTCAGCAAAAAAAGTCACAGCACGGAGGTGCCGTTGCGCCGGAAGCATTGCAATCAATAGTCAGCTTGGGATTCTTTTCTTTCACTTCCTCCAACAGCTTCTTGACTTCCAAATTAGTTTCATAGGTCTTCAACCTGGAGGGATCAGAGAACACAAATGTTCCCAGAGCGCCTATAGTTTCATTGTCCCGAGAAATTCATTCTCAACTACCCAGGATGCCTGAATATCTGTTTTCAAACACTCAAAGCAGGAAACGTTTTTGGGATTTTCTGGGGGGACAGGGTCTTGCTCTGTTGCCCAGGCTGGGGTACAGTGGTGCCATCTTGGCTCTCTGCAACCTCCAGCTCCCAAGTTCAAGCAATTCTCATGCCTCAGGCTCCTGAATAACTGTGATTACAGGTGTGCACCACCACGCTTGGCTAAGTTTTGTATTTACAGTAGAGATAGGGTTTCGACATGTTAGCCAGGCTGGTCTCGAACTTCTGGCCTCAAGTGATCCATCCACCTCGGCCTCCCAAAGCCATGGGATTACAGATGTGAGCCACAGCACCCAGCCAGAAAGGTTTTCTAAAAAGAAATTTAGACCCACACAATGGGGATCCTTGTAAGTCTAAGAAAAAAAAAGATTATGGCCAGGCACGGTGTCTCGCACCTGTAGTCCCAGCACTTTGGGAGGCCAAGGCAGGCAGATTGCTTGAGCTCTGCAGTTCAAGGCCAGCCTGGGCAACACGGTGAAACCCTGTCTCTACCAAAAATAGAAAAAGTTAGCCAGGAATGGTGGTGCACACCTATAGTCCCAGCTACTCGGGAGGCGGAGGCAGGAGGATCACTTGAGCCCACGAGGCGGAGGTTGCAACGAGCTAGAGATTGCCCTACTGCACTCCAGCCTGGTAACAGAGTAAAACATGCCTTTAAAAAATAAATTTAAAAAATAGATAATCAGGCTGGTGCACAGTGACTCACGCCTATAATTCCAGCACTTTGGGAGGCCGAGGCGGGTGGATCACCTGAGGTCAGGAATTCGAGACCAGCCTGGCCAGCATAGTGAAACCCCGTCTCTACTAAAAATACAAAAATTAGCTGGGCATGGTGGCAGACAACTGTAATACCAGCTACTCAGGAGGCTGAGACAGGAGAATCGCTTTGAACCTGGGAGGCAGATGTTGCAGTAAGCCAATATCGCACCACTGTACTGCAGCCCGGGTGACAGAGCGAGACTCTGCCTCCAAATAAATAAAAAAAAAATAGTGTCAAATCAAACCTTCAGTAGAACTAAGAGAATGCCAGAGTGAACCCCAGGGTTAGTGATAGCAAACTTGGCTCTAACGTGGCTGCAGCATGCAAGCCTGTGTATGTGAACATGAGGGGTGGTGATTGTGGAGACACTGGCTTGCTATGTTGCCCAGGCTGGTCTCAAACTCCTGGCCTCAAACAATCCTCCCACCTTGGCCTCCCAAAGAAGGAACTGAGGAATGAGAAAAGAAATACGCCCAAAACATGACATAAGAGACCACAGGGGGCTAGAGATTTGTCACCAATAGTCCTTGGTGGCATTACAGACCTCGGTCCCACCAACAAGAGAAGCATGACACTATTTAGCTCAAGTTTCATGATATACCCCTAAAACCTTAACCCATTTATGCCAGAGGTTACAATTATTTGAACTGCAGACGTGTGAAAAATTGTACCTTGAGCAGGATATAAATAACTCCCACATGCTTAGCGTTCCAATAATGGAACACTGGGCATCATGAAGCAGTTTACATGCGTATCATCTCTACAACTAAAATAACTCTTGAATAAGACAAGTGGGCTGTGCACAGTGGCTCACGCCTGCAATCCCGGTACTTTGTGAGGCCAAGACAGGAGGATCGTTTGAAGCCAGGAGTTTGAGAACCTCGGCAACACGGCCACACAGTGCCACAGAGCAAAACGTTGTCTCAGAAAAGAAAAGAAAAGAGAAAGGCAAGAATAAACTAAAGGTAGATTACGTTAAAATAAGTCACTGAGGCCGGGCGCGGTGGCTCACGCCTGTAATCTCAGCACATTGGGAGGCCGAGGTGGGTGGATCACGAGGTCAGGAGATCGAGACCATCCTGGCTAACACAGCGAAACCCCGTCTCTACTAAAAATACAAAAAAATTAGCCGGGTGTGGTGGCGGGCGCCTGTAGTCCCAGCTGCTCGGGAGGCTGAGGCAGGAGAATGGCGTGAACCCGGGAGGCGGAGCTCGCAGTGAGCCGAGATTGCGCCACTGCACTCCAGCCTGAGCTACAAGAACAAAACTCCGTCTCAAAAAAAAAAAAAAGAAAAAGAAAAAAAGAAAAAAATTAGCTGGACATGTTGGCATGCCTGTAGTCCCAGCTACTCAGGAGGCTGAGGCAGGAGAATTGCTTGAACCTGGGAGGCAGAGGTTGCGGTGAGCCAAGATTGCGCCACTGCACTCCAGCCTGAATGACAGAGCAAGACTCCATCTCAAAAAAACAAAACAAAACAAAACAAAACAAAAAAACAAAACAAAACAAAAAAACCCATACCTGAGTGTCTTCAAGGATCCAGTTCTTTGTCTTAGAACCCCAAAGAGCTTAATTATGCCACTCTTCCACAAATGATTCTGGCCCAGGTCCAGAGTTTCAAGCTTCTGATTGCTGAGGAGAGCAGATCCAAGATGCTGACAATAGAAAGGCATGAGGGAGCAGCTCCAGAGGCTGTTGAGGAAGAACATGGAAACCCACGCATTCACTGAGCAGGTAGTGGCTCACGCGTGTAATCCCAACACTTCGGGAGGCCAAGGCGGGTGGATCACTTGAGGCCAGGTGTTCGAGACCAGCCTTGCCAACACAGTCAAACCCCATCTCTACTAAAAATACAAAGATTAGGCAGGGCGTGGGGACAGACACCTGTAGCCCCAGCACCTTGGGAGGCCGAGGAGGGTGGATCACCTGAGGTCAGGAGTTCGAGACCAGCCAGGCCAACATGGCAAAACCCCATCTCTACAAAAAATTAGCCATGCATGGTGGTGTGTGCCTTTAATGCCAGCTACTTGGGAGGCTGAGGCACAAGAATCGCTTCAGCCTGGGAGGCGGAGGTTACAGTGAGCCAAGATCGCGCCACTGCACTCCAGCCTGGGCAACAGAATGAGACTCCATCTCACAAATATATAACATAAAATGAAAATACAAAAATTAGCCAGGTATGGTGGAGCCACCTATAATTCCAGGTACTCAAGAGGCAGGAGAATCGCCTGAACCAGGAGGCAGAGGTTGTAGTGAGCCAACATATCACCACTGCATTCCAGCTTGGGTGAAAGAGTGAGACTTGGTCTCAAACAAAACAAAACAAAAAAACAAGCAGCATATTTGCTGGGGCTCCAGTAGTGAGGAAATGCAGAGGGGAGTGAGCAGAAGAAATCCTTGTCCTCAGAGTTTTTAGTGACAGCAGACATCTCGATATGTTCTATTGAAGACAATGGATGATGGTATTAAAATAAACAGGGTAGAGGTAAGTCAAACAGAGAGGCATTGATTAGCTAGACTTATGCTGGTCATTTAAGTCCTCTTTTGGAAAGTGATATGAGGAAAGAAACTGAAGGATGGTAGATCATGAACCAGCATGCTAACTGGGGGAGGGAATCTTGTAAATAAGATACTGAGCTAGTGAGAAAGTAGAATGATTTATGGCTCATAACTTACACGAGGATCCCCCATAAGGCCCTGTAGGCCACTGTAAAAGCCTTTGATTTTGTTTTTTTTTTTAAGGCAGAGTTTCACTCTTGTTGCCAAGGCTGGAGTGCAATGGCGTGATCTCGGCTCACTGCAACCTCCGCCTCCTGGGTTCAAGCGATTCTCCTGCCCCAGCCTCCCGAGAATCTAGGATTACAGTCATAGCTGAGATTACAGGAACAAGACACCAGGTAATCCACCCATTTGCATTGAGCTTTTGAGTCTTTGGAAATAAAGGTGTCACGGTCTGGCTTGAGGCTTGAAATGTTCCTCAGGGGGATGGGTTAAGAAACTTCAGGAGGCCAGGAATGGTGGCTCATGCCTGTAATCCCAGCACTTTGGGAGGTTGAGGCAGGTGGATCACTTGAGGTCAGGAGTTTGAGACCAGTCTGGCTAACATGGTGAAACCTGGTCTCTACTAAAAATACAAAAATTAGCTGGGTATGGTGGTGCACGCCTGTAATCCCAACTACTCAGCTCAATCAGGAGAATCGCTTGAACCTTGGAGGCTGAGGTTGCAGTGAGCCAAGATCGCACCACTGCACTCCAGCCTGGGTGACAGAGCGAGACTCTGTCTGAAAAAAGAAAAAAAGTACCCTGTGTTCTAGTGTTTTTTTTCTTTACTCTACAGCAAAGCTAAGTAGTAATGACGTGCAGATTCTCTTTGCATTAGGATTGCAGATTCTAGTTGGAAAATAGGTTGCATCCAAGAGATGCAACTGACAAACTTGGGGGAGAGAAGTGATGAAGAGCTCGCCATTCCATTTGTGGAGACTTTGCATTTTCTGGGGGTGGTATCCCACCTATGGTTCCCTGGGTTTATGAGGTGGGGCAGGCTCACTGCTTCCTGATTACTGGATCCCAGCAGAAGCAGCATGCTGCTGAAGTCCAGGTCACTGGGGGCCATTGTTATCTATATTTCACTTCTCCAGGCCCTCTACCTGACTTTAGAAGTGCCCACCCACATATATTCAGTTTCTGGAGGGGTTTGCTCTTAAAACTGGATCCGAAGTGATACAGTCTGAGATATTGAAAACATAGAAATTGGTCGGGCATGGTGGCTCACGCCTGTAATCCCAGCACTTTGGAAGGCCAAGGCGGGCAGATCATGAGGTCAGGAGATTGAGACCATCCTGGCTAACACTGTGAAACCCCATCTCTACTAAAAATACAAAAAAAATTAGCCGGGCACGGTGGCGGGCGTCTGCAGTCCCAGCTACTCAGGAGGCTGAGGCAGGAGAATAGCGAGAACCCGGGAGGAAGAGGTTGCAGTGAGCCGAGATCACGCCACTGCACTCCAGCCTGGGCAACTAGAACGAGGCTCCGTCTCAAAACAAAAAAAAAGAAAACATAGAAATTAAGGATTTCCAGATTTCCAAACACTGTAAAAATGAGGCCAGGCATGATGGCTCATGCCTGTAATCCTAGCACACTGGGAGGCCGAGGTGGGAGGATTCCTTGAGCACCAGAATTCAAAACCAGCCCGGGAAAGATGACAAGACCTCATCTCTACAGAAAACAGTTACCTGGCCATGGTAATACATGCCTGTAGAGCCAGCTACTCTGGAGGCTGAGTTGGGAGGCCCGATCAAGCCTGGAAGACCGAAGCCGCAGTGAGCCGTAATCACCCCACTGCACTCCAGCCTGGGGGACAGAGCAAGACCCTGTCTCAAAAAAAGAAAGAAAGAAGAAAAAGAAAATCGCCTACCGTAGGTGTTTTAGGTTACAGTTTGGATTCTCTAACGCCTGACAGAGAATCCACAATCCACGAGCTATCTGGTTGACACTCAAGTCCAGGTTTGTGAGGCTGCAGGCTTCTTGGAGCGCCTCTGAGAGATATCTACAGCCAAGCTTGGTTATGCTGCATTGCTGTAACCTACAGGATAATCAAAGGAAGAGAAGCCTGTTATCCCTCTGGCTAACACCCTGTGAAGCAGTTATTTCCAACACTATATACCTTCCACTTATATACTGGAATGCAGTGCTGCACTCTTGGCTCACTGCAACCTCTGCCTCCCAGGTTCAAGCGATTCTTCTGCCTCAGCCTCCCAAGTAGCTGGGATTATAGGTGCCCGCCACCTATATAACCAGACTTGGTGGTGCGCGCCTGTAGTGCCAGCTACTCAGAAGACTGAGGCAGGAGAATCGCTTGAATCCGGGAGGCAGAGGCTGCAGTGAGCTGAGATCGTGCCACGGCACTCCAGCCCGGGCGACAGAGCGAGACTCCGTCTCAAGAAAAAAACAACAACAAAAAAAAGTATTTATATAAAACATAGGTGGCAGGTAGGAATTGACCCATGAACTGGAGCTATATACTTCCAGGTGGGCTTGTACATAAAAGCATGCAAATGGACCGGGCACAGTGGCTCATGCCTATAATCACAGCAGTGGGAGGCCAAGACGGGCAGATCATTTGAGGTCAGGAGTTCAAGACCAGTCTGGCCAACATGGTGAAACCCCATCTCTACTAAAAAATACAAAAATTGGGCCAGGCGCGGTGGCTCAAACCTGTAATCTCAGCACTTTGGGAGACCAAGGTGGGTGAATCACGAGATCAGGAGTTCAAGACCAGCCTGGCCAAAGTGGTGAAACCCCATCTTTACTAAATACAAAAATTAGCTGGGCACGATGGCTCACACCTCTAATCTCAGCACTTTGGGAGGCTGAGGCAGACGGATCACCTGAGGTCGGGAGTTCAAGACCAGCCTAAGCAATATGGAGAAACCCATCTCTACTAAAAATACAAAATTAGCCGGGTGTGGTGGCACATGCCTGTAATCCCAGCTACTCAGGAGGCTGAGGCAGGAGAATCTCTTGAACTGGGGAGACGGAGGTTGTGGTGAGCAGAGATTGCACCATTGCACTCCAGCCTGGGCAAGAAGAGCGAAACTCCATCTCAAAAAAAAAAAAAATTAGCCAGGTGTGGCGGCCCATGCCTGTAATCCTAGCTACTCAGGAGGCTGACGTAGGAGAATTACTTGAACCCAGGAAGCGGAGGTTGCAGTGAGCCAAGATCGCACCACTGCACTCCAGCCTGGTGACAGAGAGAGACTCAGTTAAAAAAAAAAAAAAAAAAAAAAAAATCATCAAAATGGCCTTCTGATTCCATCCATTTCCAGCTCTGCCTGGGACAACAGCTTAGGCTCTGGGTTCAGACCGACCCAGGACAGGATCTGAGCCCTGGGCCACTTATTTTCTGCGTGGTTAGATTATGGAAATTTCACTTTCCCTGTCATTTTATTTCATGTTTAAGTTTTGTCTTTAACTGACACATTCTACGTATATAGGGGTATAGTGTGATGTTTTGGTGCAGGTACACTTCGTATAACGATCGGGTAGGTGACTGTTTGTTTAACAATAGTTATTCTAAGCCAGGCACAGTGGCTCATGCCTGAACGCCAGCACTTTGGGAGGCCGAGGCAGGCAGATCACCTAAGGCCAGGAGTTCAAGACCAGCCTGGCCAACATGGTGAAACCTCATCTCTACTAAAAGTGCAAAAATTAGCCGGGGCATGGTGGAGGGCACCTGTAATCCCAGCTACTTGGGAGGCTGAGGCAGGAGAATCGCTTGAACCTGGGAGGCAGAAGTTGCAGTCAGCCAAGATTACACCACTGCATTCCAGTCTGGGCGACAGAGTGAGACTTCATCCAAAAAAAAAGAAAAATGAATCTCAGAAATGACCACTAGCTAGAATTTCTGAACAGGAGTAGGTCTTCAACCCTATGCAATCTCTTGAATATTTTTCTAACCATAATTTTAATGTGAACAGGTAGCTCACGCTGGGCTTCTTTCCATATAACAAGATTCAGCCAACTATAGTTCGTGGGTCAATTCCAACCTGCCACCTATGTCTTTTATAAATAAGGATTTTTGTTGAGTTTTTTTTTTGTTTTTTTCTTGAGACGGAGTCTCACTCTGTCGCCCAGGCTGGAGTGCAGTGGCGCCATCTCAGCTCACTGCAGCCTCTGCCTCCCGGATTCAAGCGATTCTCCTACCTCAGCCTTCTGAGTAGCTGGTACTATAGGCACGCACCACCAAGCCTGGTTAATTTTTGTATTTTTTAGTAGCGACGGGTTTTCACCATGTTGGCCAGGCTGGTCTTGAACCTTAGGTGATCTGCCCACCATTCACCACCTGTTCCCCAATAACCTATGGAAATAAAAGTTTAAAAAAAGGTGCCACTGGCCCTACCACATAACTCAATCTACCTCCAATAGCAGGCAGTACTATGTCATAGGAATTTGAAAGAACACACACAAAGCATCAGATCCGAGAACCGACTACTCACCTCAAATCTTCCTTCATAGCAGGAAGAGGCTCTGCTGACATGCAAATATTAACATGTTTCTACCTGCATCTGCCTGGTTTTTTTTTTTGTTTGTTTCTTTGTTTTTTTGAGGAGTCTTGTTCTGTCGCCCAGGCTGGAGTGCAGTGGTGCACTCAGCTCACTGCAACCTCCGCCTTCCAGGTTCATGCCATTCTCCTGTCTCATCCTCCCAAGTAGCTGGGACTACAGGCATCCGCCACCACACCTGGCTAATTTTTGGTATTTTTAGTACAGACAGGGTTTCACCATGTTAACCAGGATGGTCTCCATCTCCTGACCTCATGATCCACCCGCCTCGGCCTCCCAAAGTGCTGGGATTACAGGCATGAGCCACCACGCCTGGCCTCTGCCTATTCTTTAATTCTTACCAGGTTTTTAAAAGTTACATTTGAAATGAATTAACAAGTACTTTCATGTCTCTCCTGCTTGAATTCATGTGCACACACACACACACCCAGCAGGGACTTACACCAAGGTCTGCAGTTTACAATCAGGGTAACTCAAGCCTTCACACAGAAACTTCACCCCTGTATCCCCAATGGGGTTCTTGGCCAAGCACAGGTGTGTCAGCTTCTTGCTGACAACCAAGACAGCAGCAAGGTCCTTGCAACTGGCTTCTGTAAGACGACAGTTTTCCAACCTGCAAAAATATGAAACAAATGGTAGAAGGATGAGAACATTTCCACAACTCCAACCTGCTCGGTGATGTCCACATGCTAGGGTACTCAGCTTCAGCCCTTCCTGTTCATCCCCTGCCCTCTGTCCTGTGGGAGTCATCATGGCCACAAAAGAGCAGGAAGGCGAGAAGGCCAAGATGCAGCGGTCCACCTGGAGCCATCACAGGACACAGGTGTTGTTTTTGAGACGGAGTCTCGCTCTGTCGCCCAGGCTGGAGTGCAGTGGCGCGATCTCGGTTCACTGCCAATCTCCGCCTCCCAGGTTTACACCATTCTCCTGACTCAGCCTCCTGAGTAGCTGGGACTACAGGCCCACCTACTGGGTATAAAAAATTATCCACCACACCTGGATAATTTTTTGTATTTTTTAGTAGAGACGGAGTTTCACCATGTTAGCCAGGATGGTCTCGATCTCTTGACCTCGTGATCTCCCCGCCTTGGCCTCCCAACGTGCTGGGATTACAGGCATGAGCCACCGCACCCGGCCTGTTTTTGGTATTTTTAATAGAAACAGGGTTTCACCATGTTGGCCAGGTTGGTCTCGAACTCCTGAACTCAGATGATCCGCCCACCTCTCTGCTGAGATTATAGGCAGGAGCCACCGTGCCGGGCCTGAAGCAGGTGTTTATTTCAGCAAGAGGCACCACGTGGGTGGTGCAGTAAGTCAGGTGTTACCCTTTCTCTTCTATAGCCCCAGAACTAAACCAGAGCTGCCCATGGGAAGAGGAGACTTACGACAACATCTGCAGGAAGTGTTTTGGGCGTGTCATGGTCTTGTACAGCAACATGGCACCCTCATCCAGGAGCACATTGGCTGAGAGACGCAGGTGCTTCAGGGACTGGTTGGCTTTGAGGACATAGAAGAATTCAGCCCACTGCTCCGGGGTGGCACAGTGACCTCCCAACCTGAGAAAAGAGTGGGAAAAGTCATTCTTCTGGGAGGACAGAGTATACCCTATCAGCTTTTTTTTTTGAGACAGAGTTTCACTCTGTTGCCCAGTCTGGAATGCAAAGGCGTGATCTCACCTCACTGCAGCCTCCGCCTCCCGGGTTCAAGCTATTCTCCTGCCTCAGCCTCCGAAGTAGCTGGGATTACAGCCATTCGCCAATTTTTGTATTTTTAGTAGAGACAGGATTTCACCATGTTGGCCACACTGGTCTTGAACTCCTGACCTCAGGTGATCCACCCACCTTGGCCTCCCGAAGTGCTGGGATTACAGGCGTGAGCCACCGCGCCTGGCCCAGATCAGCTGCTTCTGCTTCACTTCCCAAGACATTATGTCTTCGGTTTATCTCATTCTACTCATGCCTCCAACCCTGGCCTGAATTATTGGAGAGATCTAATGTTGCCTCTGCTTCTTCAAGTATCCCCATGGCCATTAGAGTAACATCCAGCCACATCTCCAAGAGATTGTAATACAATTCTGTGCAATGTTTCACCAAAACGGCCTGTGTGGATGATTTTGTAGGCGGAAAAAAAAATTTTTTTTTTTAGACAGGATCTCGCTCTGTTGCCCAGGCTGGAGTGCAGTGGCATGATCACAGGCCACCACAACCTGTCTCCTGGGCTCAAATGATCCTCCCACCTCAGCATCCACTGTAGCTGGGACTAGAAGGGGCAAGCAAATTGATGCTTAATACTCAAAATAAAAATTTTATCCTGGCCAGGTGCAGTGGTTCATGCCTGTAATCCTAGCACTTTGGGAGGCCGAGGCAGGTGGATCACTTGAGGTCAGGAGTTCGAGACCAGCCTGGCCAACATGGTGAAACCCCGTCTCTATTAAAAATACAAACATTTGCCAGGCGTGGTGGTGTATGCCTGTAACCCCAGCTACTCGGGAAGCTGAGGCAGGAGAACTGCTTGAACCCAGGAGGCAGAGGTTGCAGTGAACGAGATCGCACCACTGCACTCCAGCCTGGGTGACAAGAATAAAACTGTCTCAAAGAAAAAAAAAAAAAAAGATTCTCATTGAATGCAGAGGAGGTTGCAGGCTCCTTATGAATACCTAACTCCTGATCATCTGAGATTGATGATCCATTCTCCTCAGGCTCCCAAAGTGCGGGGATCATGCACTCCATAGGATCAGGCACCAATGATTAGCTCCTGTGCCTGATCTGAGATTGAACAGTTTCATCCCAAAACTACCCCCAAACCCGTCTGTGGAAAAACTGTCTTGCGCAAAACCGGCCCGCGGTGCAGAAAAGGCTGGGGGCCACTGCTCTCAATCCCAACAATTAGGCAAGGTGCAGTCAGGAACAACATGTCCCTAAAGCTGGAACCCAGCACAGAATTCGGGGTGTTTCTTTCCATCGATAGCTGGTTATGCAACACAGAAGACAAGCTGGCGGGGGAAAGAGGAGAGGCCGACTCCCCACACAGGCCTGTTTGAGGAATACATTCCCTGTCTGGGACGGCATCTGGAGTGGTTACCCTTTTTCCTAGATCCCCCGGCAACGCGGTGCAGTGGACTCCGGGTGCTGGGGAGAGCCGTGACCGTGAGACCCACCTCAGGTACTGCAGGTTGCATTTATGATTTCTGAGCAGGTCACACAGCATCAGCATCATCGTGCGTTCCCACTCGATGTGCCCCGCCAGGGTCAGGTGCGTGAGGGTCTTCTTCCCAATGAAAGCAAGACAGAAGTCCCGGTACGCGGTGTCAGGGGTGACGTTTTTAATCCTAGGGAAAAGCAGAAGAGATTCCACTTGGAGTGATTAATCCTCACATTGTGTGGAGGCATGTATAAACAAAAAGCTGTTTCACATTTAGAAATTATTAGAAGTTCTTGGCCGGGTGCAGTGGCTCGTGTCTGTAACCCCAGCACTTTGGGAGGCTGAGGCAGGAGGATAACCTGAGGTCAGGAGTCTGAGACCAATCTGGGCAACATGGTGAAACTCCATCTCTACAAAAAATAAATTAGCTGGGGCCGAGGCAGGCAGATCGCCTGAGGTCAGGAGTTCGAGACCAGCCTGGCCAACATGGCGAAGCCCCGTCTCTACTAAAAATACAAAAATTAGCTGCACATGGAGGTGCATGCTTGTAGTCCCAGGTATTTGGGAGGCTGAGGTAGGAGAATCACTTGAATCCAGGAGGCAGAGGTTGCAGTGAGCCGAGACCGCGCCACTGCACTCCAGCCTGGGCAACAGAGCAAGACTCCGTCTCAAAAGAAAAAAAAATTTGCTGGGTGTGGTGGCTCATGCCTGTAATCCCAGCACTTTGGGAGGCCGAGGCCGAGGCGGGTGGATCACGAGGTCAGGAGATCAAGACCATCCTGGCTAACACAGTGAAACCCCGTCTCTACTAAAATTACAAAAAACTAGCCGGGCGTGGTGGCAGGCGCCTGTAGTCCCAGCTACTAGGGAGGCTGAGGCAGGAGAATGGTGTGAACCCGGGAGGCAGGGCTTGCAGTGAGCCGAGATTGCAGCACTGCACTCCAGCCTGGGGAACATAGCGAGACTGTCTCAAAAAAAAAAAAAAAAAAGTCAAGAAGCAGAGGATCAGGAAAAACAACTAAGGGGTACTAGGCTTAATACTTGGGTGACAAAATAATCTGTACAACAAACTCCTATGACACACGGTTACCTGTGTAACTAACCTGTACTTGTACCTACTTTTTGGTTTGTTTTGGTAACAAAACAAACCAAAAAAAAGATAGCTGGGGCCAGGCATGGTGGCTCATGCCTGTAATCCCAGCACTTTCGAAGACCGAGGCAGGCGCATCACCTTAGGTCAGGAGTTCGAGACAAGCCTAGCCAAGATGGAGAAAATTCCACCTCTACTAAAAACACAAGATTAAGTCATTGCACTCCAGCACCTAGGTGACAGAGTGAAACTCTGTCTCAAAAAAAATAAAAAATAAAAAAGGGGCCAGGTGCAGCGGCTCACGCCTATAATCCCAGCACTTTGGAAGGCCGAGGCAGGCAAATCACCTGAGGTCAGGAGCTCGAGATCAGCCTGGGCAACATGGTGAAAACCTGTCTCTGCTAAAAGTACAAAATTAGCCGGGCAAGGTGGCACATGCCTGTAATCCCAGCTACTCGGGAGGCTGAGGCAGGAGAATTGCTTGAACCTGGGAGGTGGAGGATGCAGCGAGCTGAGATCGCGCCATTGCACTCCAGCCTGGGCAACAAGAGTAAATCTCCGTCTCACCAAAAAAAAAAAAAAAAAAAAAAAAGACAGCTGGAAAATCCCCAAATACATGGAGATGAAACAGCACATTTCCAAATTTAAAAAACAAAAGTACAAGAAGCTTAGTCATGGTTCAGGGTCTTCCTTGCAAGATGAGCTTCTGCTTACTCCACTTTCTGCAGATGACAGGTGCTACGGGTTACATGGTCACAAAGAATCCGCACAGAAGAGTCGCTCAGGAAGCTTTGTTTCACTTCCAGAAACTTCAGGTTGCTGTTTGAGCTGAAGAGAGAGCAGAAATCCGTCCAGAGGCGAAGAGAGCGAAGATCCTGCCGAGCCCAGTTCGGAATGGTTAGGTAAGTGCACCTGCAGGAGAACACACGTTCCTCTCTTAGGACTAGTACCTGCATGGTGAGATGGGCGTCTGCAAACCACATTTCAATGGCAAAAACCACAATTACTTTTGCACCAACCTAAAACAGTGTCTATAGTAAACAATATTGCATCACATACTTTGCTACCAGTATAGATCTTAAGTTTTACAAAAAAATAAAATAATAGATAAGCCTGAGTGAGGTGGCTCACGCCTGTAATCCCAACACTTTGCTAGGCCAAAGTGGGAAGATCTCTTGAGCCCAGGAGTTTAAGACCAGCCTGGGCTAGAAACTGAGACCCCCATCTCTCCAAAAAAATAAAATAATTAACTGGGCAAGGTGGTGCACGCCCGTAGTCCCAGCTACTGGGGAGGCTGAGGCAGGAGAATCACTTGAACCCGGGAGGCGGAGCTTGCAGTGAGCCAAGATCACGCCACTGCACTCCAGCCTGGGGGACAGAGCGAGACTCCGTCTCAAAAAAAAAAAAAGCCCCAATTCCTAATTGCCAAGTCGTGTCTCCACGTTGAACGTGAAGCTGGAAAGAAGTCCAGCCAGAGGGAAATTCTGACAGTAAGTGACAGGGCAAAGGAGACGCTGGCCTCTTCCTAGTGGAGCGTGGGATGGGAAAACAGTTCTTACCTTTCAAATTCAATGTCCAGTTCAAAATCCATGTAATTCTCCAGGAACACCCCCTTTGCTACCTGCAGTGAGAGTTTCTGCAAGTCTTGACAATGCTTCAGGCTGAAGGAACAATGCCTCACTTCAGAAGTATTTGTCAGGTGAATAGAAATTTCCTTCAACGGGGCCACCACCACCTTCGCCAGCTCCTCCTCCTGAGACTCATACAGGCAGCCCAAGACCTCCCTCAGGTCGGTCACGGATAAGGACTTATTTGCATGAAGATGTGCTTTGCACCGCAGCAATTCCTGTTTGATGTCCGGTGACATCCGGCAGCCAAAAGTGGCCTCCAACTCCTTGGCTCTCTTCTCATTAGCGAGGCCGAATAAGAAGTGTCCTACTTGAATCAGGTCGGGGTTCTTGAGTCTTTCTTCTCCAGAAAGCAGCTTCTGTACGTCCCCAATGTCCCAGGCGTGGCCGTCCCTATCCTCCTCCTCCTCCTTCTCCAGGGCGTAGAACAGCGCAGCGAAAAACTGCTGGAAGCTGAGGTGGATGAAGGAGTAGCAGCCTTTGGAGACTCTGTCGTGGCGGAGGATGTCTCCGTCCAGGAACAGACGGAGGTCGGACTCCTGCACCCCGAGCCTTTCCAGGTCCTCTCGGTGGAACACGGACATCTGCGCCCACAGGCCCTGCGCGGCCAGGAGGCTCAGCGTCCGCAGCGCGCCCCGCAGCTGTGCGCCCTGCGGGAACCGGCTGCAGAGGAAGCGCAGGAACAGCCCCGTGCGGGTGAGGCAGGTGGGCACCGGGTCCTCCCCCTTCTCCATCTGCAGCTTCAGAGTCGTGCACACGATCCAGCACACCGCGGGGGCCGAGCCCAGCTGGAACAGGGCCGCGTTGCTCCTCATTAGCTCAAAGGCACGCATGGCTTGGTCCTCGTCTCCAAAGTGTCTCAGGAAATAGGCCCTCCTGTCCTCCTCCAGGAAGCCCTCCACCCTTACGTAGATCGGCTGCTGCGCCAGGAGCTGGAGGTCCCTCAGGGCCCTGGGCCGCGTGGTGACCAGCAGGGCTGCCTTGGGTAACATCTTCCTCTTCAGCAAACTCCCCAGGAGGACGGGCACCGGCTTCTTCTTCTCCCAGTCCCCGCAGATGTCCTGGATCAGCGCCCCAGGTGGGACTTTCAGCTCATCAAGGCCATCGACCACGAACAGGATTCTCTGTGCTTGGGCTAGGATGCTTGGAATGTCATCCTGCAATTCAGGCCAGTCTTTGGAGATCAGCTCTGCAAAACTGCAGGGGCCCATGCGGCTGAGCTCCTTGCAGCTGAGGTAGAACGCGTATCTGACCGTCGGGCTGAGGTTGCAGTCTGTCCAGTCCAGCATACACTTTTTGGCCAGCGTGGTTTTCCCCACGCCCGCGGGGCCGTGCAGCACCACCGTGTAAGGTGTTAGCTTCCCGGGTGTTCTGGGATTCAAGAATGGAATGAACCGTTGGTTTCTCAGAGTGACGGCGTCATGGAAATTGTCAATGTCTCCTTGCCAAAAGGTGTTCTTCCAGACCGAAGATTGTTTCTCCATTGAATTTCTCCATCCTTCCTTTTCACCTACAGTGACAGCCCATAGGACAGTTGAGGTTGATGATGATGCTCTTCTGAAAATTACTAAGTCAAGTACCAGAAATGAGGGCCAGGCACGGTGTCTCATGCTTGTAATCCCGGCACTTTGGGAGGCCAAGGTGGGTGGATCACTTGAGGTCAGGAGTTCAAGACCAGCCTGGCCAAGATAGTGAAACCCCATCTCTACTAAAAATACAAAACATTAGCTGGGGGTAGTGGCGGCCGCCTGTAATCCCAGCTACTCAGGAGGCTGAGGCAGAGAATTGCTTGAACCCGGGAGGCGGAGGTTGCAATGAGCAGAGACGGAGCCACTGCACTCCAGCCTGGGCTACAGAGCAAGATTCCGTCTCAAAAAAAAAAAAAAAGCCAGAAATGAATAAAACCAGGAAGAAGTGATGCACCTTGCACGCTCTCAAACACCAAACTCATGACCACAGGACCGTATTTACCCACCTGGCTTTGCTAACTCCGAGTCTTCTTCTGCATCTCCCAGCTCAGGATTATCTATTTCTTGCACCTGTCCGTCCTCTGTAAAATACTTAGATGTAAGCCTGACACAGTAATTTACACTTCGTAAATCAGACATTATTGTACATAAAGTGTCAGCCAGGCATGGTGGCTCATGCCTGTAATCACAGCACTTTGGAAGGCTGAGGTGGGCAGATCACAAGGTCAGGAGATCAAGACCAGCCTGGCCAACATGGCAAAACCCCATCTCTACTAAAAATACAAAAAAAAAAATTAGCCAGGTGTGGTGGAACACGCCTGTAATCCCAGCTACTCCGGAGGCTGAGATAGGAGAGTAACTTGAACCCAGAGGCGTAGGTTGCAGTGAGCCCAGATCTCACCACTGCACTCCAGCCTTACACTCCAGCCTGGGCGACAGAGCGAGACTCCATCTCAAAAAAAAAAAAAAAAAAAAATGACCAGGACACCCCAGGTTCTACTTACCCATCATCTCAGCCTTTGCCATCTTACACAATTCCGTGAGATTCATCTCTTCCAAGATGTTCACAGTCGCATTCCTTATCCAATTTTCTGAGGAGGTGTTGACCAGAATTTCTGCCAGTTTCTTGCCATCAGCCTCTTCCACCTCAGACCATGGGGTCTTCTGTAGCACGTCTTCGAGGGGAAAAGCCCATAAAAGGGATTTGAAACTCTTTAATTCATCCTCGTTCAGCTGCTCCAGAAGTGTCTGCAGAGTCCACTCTAGCTGGGGCGATGTCATAGTGCTCCGAGTATGAGACCTTAGGTTAAGGCTGAAGAACTGGAGGGAGAAAAGAAAAAACAGTTCACGAGTTACCATCATTAA
The DNA here is from genome assembly GCF_029289425.2 of Pan paniscus. Classification (NCBI taxonomy): domain Eukaryota; kingdom Metazoa; phylum Chordata; class Mammalia; order Primates; family Hominidae; genus Pan; species Pan paniscus. The sequence goes on from NC_073269.2 coordinate 61,077,491, forward strand.
ATGAAACCACAGTTTCCTGTGTGCCAAGAACAAGACTGTTCCTGCTGTACAGCGAGTGGTAAAATATTCCATAGACTGAATTAAGAGACTGAAAATCTGGCCCAGCACGGTGGCTCACGCCTGCAATCTCAGCACTTTGGGAGGCCGCGATGGGCAGATCGCCTGAGGCCAGGAGTTCGAGACCAGCCTGGCTAACTTGGTAAAAAGAACGAACAAAAGGCCGGGCACGGTGGCTCACGCCTGTAATCCCAGCACTTTGGGAGGCCGAGGCGGGTGAATCACTATATCAGGAGATCGAGACCATCCTGGCTAACACAGTGAAACCCCTGCCTCTACTAAAAAAATACAAAAAATTAGCCAGGCGTGGTGGCGGGCACCTGTAGTCCCAGCTACTCGGGAGGCTGAGGCAGGAGAATGGTGTGAACCCGGGAAGTGGAGCTTGCAGTGAGCAGAGATCTCACCACTGCACTCCAGCCTGGGCGACAGAGCGAGACTCCGTCTCAAAAAAAAAAAAAAAGAATACAAAGAATGAAGGGTCAGTGGTATGCTAGGGCCAGCCCGTGCTGCCTAATGGGGTCTTCCTACATGTACCTATACCAACATCCATGGGCTGTGATTTCACACTGATAGTACAAAATCACAAGGGGAGTGTTTATGCCACAGAAATCAGCAAACACGGCAGGGCGCGGTGGCTCACGCCTGTAATCCCAGCACTTTGGGAGGCCAAGGTGGGTAGATAACCTGAGGTCGGGAGCTCAAGACCAGCCTGACCAACACAGCGAAACCCCATCTCTACTAAAAATACAGAAATTAGCCAGGCGTGGTGGCGGGTGCCTGTAATCCCAGCTACTCAGGAGGCCGAGACAGGAGAATCACACTTGAACCTGGGAGGTGGAGGTTGCATGATCTGAGATCACGCCATTGCACTCGAGCCTCGGCAACAAGAACAAGACTCTGTCTCAAACAAACAAAAAAACAAATCAGCAAACACTACAAACCAAGACTTCCTCGCCGCCAACCCTCAGAGCCACTTAACATTTCAGCCCACCACTGAATGACACATTGAAAACAAATAGCAAGAGGACAGATATAAATATAACTGTACTGGCCGGGTATGGTGGCTCAGGCCTGGAATCCCAGCACTTTGGGAGGCTGAGGCAGGTGGATCGCCTGATGTCAGGAGTTTGAGACCCGCCTGGCCCACATGGTGAAACCCCATCTCTACTAAAAATACAAAAGCTAGCCAGGCGTAGTGGCAGGAACCTGTAATCCCAGGTACGTGGGAGGCTGAGGCAGGAGAATCGCTTGAACCCAGGAGGCGGAGGTTGCAGTGAGCTGAGATAGCACCATTGTACTCCAGCCTGGGCAACAAGAGTGAAACTCCATCTCAAAAAAAAAAAGAAAAAAAACTTAGCCAGGCCTGGTGGAACATACCCGTAGTCCCAGATACTTGGGAGGCTGACACAGGAGGATTGTTTGAGCCTACGATTTGGAGGTTGCAGTGAGCCAGTCACTGCACTCCAGCCTGGGTGACAGAGTGAGGCCCTGTCTCAAAAGTAAGTAACTAATGGCTGGGCGCAGTGGCTCACACCTGTAATCCCAGCACTTTGGGAGGCCGAGGCAGGCGGATCACGAGGTCAGGAGATCGAGACCATCCTGGCTAACACAGTGAAACCCCGTCTCTACTAAAAATACAAACAATTAGCCGGGCGTGGTGGCGGGCGCCTGTAGTCCCAGCTACTCAGGCGGCTGAGGCGGGAGAATGGCGTGAACCCGGGAGGCGGAGCTTGCAGTGAGCGGAGATCGCGCCACCGCACTCCAGCCTGGGCGACAGAGCGAGACTCTGTCTCGGAAAAAAAAAAAAAAAAAAGAGGCAGCCTGGAAAATAAATAACAGAAAAAGTGACTTGCCAAGCCCGGGTGGTGATAGAGGTGGACAACTTTACCCTTGGAGGGAACAGCAAATCTTTTTCCCCAGCTGTGAGGTGTGGGGAAAAGGAGGAGAGATCAGACTGTTACTGTGTCTATGTAGAAAGAAGTAGACATAAGAGACTCCATTTTGTTCTGTACTAAGAAAAATTCTCTGCCTTGAGATGCTGTTAACCTGTAACCCTAGCCCCAACCCTGTGCTCCCAGAAACATGTGCTGTGTCACATGTGGGTTTAGGGCTATGCAGGGTGTGCTTTGTTAAACAGATGCTTGAAGGCAGCATGCTTGTTAAAAGTCATCACCACTCTCTAATCTCAAGCACCCAGGGACACAATACACTGCGGAAGGCTGCAGGGACCTCTGCCTAGGAAAACCAGGTATTGTCCAAAGTTTCTCCCCATGTGATAGCCTGAGATAAGGCCTCGTGGGAAGGGAAAGACCAGACCGTCCCTCAGCCCGACACCCGTAAAGGGTCTGTGCTGAAGAAGATTAGTATAAGAGGAAGGACTCTTTGCAGTCAAGAGGAAGGCATCTGTCTCCTGCTCGTCCCTGGGCAATGGAATGTCTCGGTGTAAAACCCGATGGTATGTTCCATCCACCGAGACAGAAGAAAACCGCCTTAGGGCTGGAGGTGACACATGCTGGCAGCAATACTGCTCTTTAATGCACCAGATATGTTTATGTATGTGCACATCAAGGCACAGCACATTTCCTAACCTTGTTTATGACACAGAGACATTTGTTCACGTTTTCCTGCTGACCCTCTCCCCACTATTACCCTATTGTCCTGCCACATCCCCGTCTCCAAGATGGTAGAGATAATGATCAATAAATACTGAAGGAACTCAGAGACCCACAGGCGCGGGTCCTCCGTATGCTGAGCGCTGGTCTCCTGAGCCCACTTTTCTTTCTCTGTACTTTGTCTCTGTGTCTCTTTCTTTTCTCAGTCTCTCGTCCCACCCGATAAGAAACACCCACAGGTGTGGAGGGGCAGGCCACCCCTTCAGTGAGGTATAATTACATATATCCTATTTTAGGATTGAGCAGGAAGAGCATGAGAGCCCAGGAGTTCCAGACCAGCCTGGGCGACACAAGGAGACCTTGTCTCTATTTTTTAAGTATTTTTAAAGTAATATATACAACGTTTACTTGTCAAAGTGTACAGCATGGAGCGATGTTATATATACAGTGAAATGATTACCACAATCCAGCTAATTAACATATCCACTGCTTCATATAGTTGCCTTTCGTTTTTGCAGTGACAACGCTTGATGTACTTAGAAAAATTCAGGGTTTTTTGGCCAGGCACGGTGGTTCACGCCTGTAATCCCAGCACTTTGGGAGGCCGAGGCGGGCAGATCACAAGGTGAGGAGCTCAAGACCATCCTGGCTAACACGGTGAAACCCCGTCTCTACTAAAAATACAAAAAAAAAATTAGCCAGGCATGGTGGCGGGCGCCTGTAGCCCCAGCTACTTGGGAGGCTGAGGCAGGATAATGGTGTGAACCTGGGAGGCGGAGCTTGCAGTGAGCTGAGATCGCGCCACTGCACTCCAGCCTGGGCGAGTGAGACTCCCTCTCAAAAAAAAAAAAAAAAGAAAAAGAAAAATTCAGGGTTTTTTTTTTCTTTTTCAGAAAGTCTTGCTCTGTCGCCCAGGCTGGAGTGCAATGGTGCGAGGCTTACCACAACCTCCTCTTCCCGGGTTCAAGCGATTCTCCTGCCTCAGCCTCCCAAGTAGCTGGGATTACAGGTATGCGCCACCACACCTAATTTTTTTTGTATTTTTAGTACAAACGGGGTTTCACCATGTTGGCCAGGCTGGTCTTGAACTCCTGACCTCAGGTGATCTGCCCGCCTCAGCCTCCCAAAGTGCTGGGATTACAGGTATGAGCCACCAGGCCTGGCCAAGTATTTTTTTTCCCAAGTACATTTTTTTTTCTTTTTTTTTTTTGAGATGGAGTCTCCCTCTGTTGCCCAGGCTGGAGTGCAGTGGCACAATCTCGACTCACTGCAACCTCCACCTCCCAGGTTCAAGTGATTCTAGTGCCTCAGCCTCTCAAGAAGCTGGGATTACAGGCGCACCGCATCACGCCTGGCTAGTTTTTGTATTTTTAGTAGAGACAGGGTTTCTTGTTTTTTTTTGAGACGGAGTCTTGCTCTGTCACCCAGGCTGGAGTGCAGTGGCGCGATCTGGGCTCACTGCAAGCTCCGCCTCCCAGGTTCACGCCATTCTCCTGCCTCAGCCTCCCAAGTAGCTGGGACTACAGGCGCCCGCCACTATGCCCAGCTAATTTTTTTTGTATTTTTAGTAGAGATGGGGTTTCACCGTGTTAGCCAGGATGGTCTCGATCTTCTGACCTCGTGATCTGCCCGCCTCGGCCTCCCATAGTGCTGGGATTACAGGCGTGAGCCACTGCACCCGGCCAAGACAGGGTTTCTCTATGTTGGCCAGGCTGGCCTCGAACTCCTGACCTCAGCTGATCCACCCGCCTCGGCCTCCCAAAGTGCTGGGATCACAGGCGTGAGCAACCGCATCTGGCCATTTACATTTTTTTTTTTTTTTTTGATGCGGCATTTCACTCTGGTTGCCCAGGCTGGAGTGCAGTGGCGCAATCTCAGCTCACCGCAACCTCTGCCTCCCGGGTTCAAGTGATTCTCCTGCCTCAGCCTCCCGAGTAGCTGGGATTACAGGCATGTGCCACCACGCCCAGCTAATTTTGTATTTTTAGCAGAGATGGGGTTTCTCCATGTTGGTCAGGCTGGTCTCAAACTCCCGACCTCAGGTGATCTGAAAGTGCTGGGATTACAGGCGTGAGCCACCGCGCCCAGCCTACTTTTTTTTTTTTTTTTTTTTAAACAGGGTCTTCATCTCATCCAGGCTGGAGTGCAGTGGCTCAATCACACCTCATTGCAGCCCCCACCTCCTGGCTCAGGTGATCCTCCCACCTCACCCCACAAGTAGCTTGGACACAGCACAAGGTCTGGCCTTCTTTGTTTTTTGAGATGGAGTCGCACTGTCTCCCAGGCTGGAGTGCAGTGGCACGATCTCAGCTCATTGCAACCTCCCCCTCCTAGGTTTAAGCTATTCTCCTGCCTCAACCTTCCAAGTAACTGGGATTACAGGCATGCACCACCACACCTGGCTAATTTTTGTGTTTTTAGTAGAGACAGGGTTTCACCATTTTGGGCAGGCCAGTCTCGAACTCCTGGCCTCAAGTGATCCACCCGCCTCGGCCTCCCAAAGTGTTGGGATAACAGGCATGAACCACTGTGCCTGGCCTTGTATTTTTTTGTAGTGACAGAGTTTTACCGTGTTGCCCAGGCTAGTCTCAATCTCCTGAACTCCTCTAAACTATATTTGAATAGAAGTCCTTAAGACAACATTAGGCCAGGCGTGGTGGCTCACACCTGGAATCCCAGCACTTTGGGAGGCCGAGGCAGACGGATTACCTAAAGTCAGGAGTTCAAGACCAGCCTGGCCAACATGGTGAAACCCCGTCTCTACTAAAAATACAAAAATTAGCTGGGCGTGGTGGCACGTGCCTGTAGTCCCAGCTACTCAGGAGGCTGAGGCAGGAGAATGGCGGGTGAACCCAGGAGGCGGAGTTTGCAGTGAACCAAGATCACGCCACTGCACTCCAGCCTGGGCGACAGAGGGAGACTCCATCTCAAGAAAAAAAAAAATCAAAGATCCTTCCAGCATCCTCGCACCAACCATTAAGGCTTGGGAAGGGCTATGGTGGAAACTCAACCAATAACTTCTTCTCCCTTAAACGAGAAGACAAAGAAATCGATGCAAGAACCAGCACTCACCTCCCTCAGGTCAGGTCTTGCTTCCAGCCTGTGTTTCCTGCAAAGGAAACGGATAAAAAGGGGAGGTCTCTGGCCCTTGGTACGTGGGGTGGAGAGACAGCTTTCCCGCCCAGGGTGGAGCCGCCCCACTGAGATTAACATTGGGTGGCTCCCAACCACTGACCTCAGGCTCACCTTGACATCACCTGGGCCCCGTCCTCAGGGATTCGGCTGTAATTGGGCTTCAGTGGGCTTTGGAGAATTACGGCTTGCTGAATCTCCCCAGGTGAGATTAATGTGCAATTCCCTTCCTAGAGCACCCGGGCCAGGTGTGATAGGCAACAGAACAGGAAATACACATTTTGGGTTTTGCAGGGCACCTGGCTCCCAGCTTTTAAAACTCTTGTAGAGAAAAAAAATTAAACAAAAATAAATAAAAAATTTTTAAAAAGAGGACAAAAACTCCCATGACTTCCTAAGTTACAAATACAATAAGTCTACTTTGTGGCCAACTGTGGTGCCTCCTGCCTATAAATCCCAGCAGGCTGAGAGGCCTAAGCCAGTGGATCCCTAGGGGCCAGGAGTTTGATACCAGCCTAGGCAACATAGCAAGATGCCATCTCTTCAAAAATATTTAATAATTAGCCATGCATAGGCTGGGCGTGGTAGCTCATGCCTGTAGTCCCAGCAATTTGGGAGGCCGAGGCGGGTGGATCACCTGAGGTCAGGAGTTGGAGACCAGACTGGCCAACGTGGTGAAACTCTGTCTCTACTAAACATACAAAAAATTAGCCAGGTGTGGTGGCAGGTGCCTGTAATCCCAGCTACTCGGGAGGCTGAGACAGGACAATCACTTGAACTAGGGAGGTAGAGGGTGAGTGAGGCACGATCACGCCATTGCACTCCAGCCTGGGTGACAAGAGCAAGACTGTCTCGAAAACAAAAACAAAAAAATTAGCCATACATGATGGGCTGCACCTGTAATCCCAGCTATTCAGGAGGCTGAGGTGGGAGGATCACCTGAGCCCAGGAGTTTGAGGCTGCAGTGAGCTGTGACTGGCCACCTCACTCCAGCCTAGGCCACAGAGTGAGACCCAGTCTCAAAAAAATAAATAGATAACTGATATTTAATTTTTTTTTTTTTGGATGGAATCTTGCTCTGTGGCCCAGGCTGGAGTGCAGTGGTGCAATCTCGGTTCTTGCAACCTCTGCCTTCCAGGTTCAAGCAATTCTGATGCCTCAGCCTCCCAAGTAGCTGGGACTGCAGGCACATGCCACCATGCCCAACTAATTTTTTGTATTTTTAGTAGAGGCAGGGTTTCACTATATTGGTCAGGCTGGTCTCAAACTCCTGATGTCAGGTGATTACAGGCATGAGCCACCACACCTGGCCTAAAATTGTTTTTAAATAAAACAGTGTATGTTGTGGAAAGCATTCAGCACAGAATTTTGGTAGTTTAAACTGTTAATTTAATGGAAGCAAATGGTCCCACAAATGAAGATGTATATATCAGTTGCAGCGTGCCATCTACAGAAACAGGCACTATGGAGGCCTGGCATGGTGGCTCATGCCTGTAATCCCTGCACTTTGGAAGGCTGAGGCAGGTGGATCATCTGAGGTCAGCAGTTCGAGACCAACCTGGGCAACATGGCAAAAAACCCCTGGCTACTAAAAATAAAGAATTAGCCAGGCATGGTGGTGTGCACCTGTAATCCCAGCTACTCAGGAGGCTGAGGCATGAGAATTGATTGAACCTGGGAGTTGGAGGTTGCAGTGAGCCGAGATTGCACCACTGCGCTCCAGCCTGGGAGACAGAGACACCATCTTTAAAAAAAAAAAAAAAAAAAGATGGCCAGGCGCAGTGGTTCATGAATGTAATCCCAGCACTTTGGGAGGCTGAGGCAGGAGGACTGCCTGAGTCCAGGAGTTCAAGACCAGCCTGGGCAATATGGCGAGACTCCCTCTCTGAAAAAAAAGAAAATAAAAACAATAAAAATAAATTATATTCTAGCTGACAAAAAAAGAGAGAGAGAGAGTATATTTTGTTAAAACATTTGGCCTTTAGTCCTAGAGCAGCTATGGAGAGATAAACATGAAAGAGGTATCTCTTGTTATGCATACCCAGGCCCTGCAACCACACCTGAGTTTATGTAAATGAGGTGACTTTTGGAAAGCCCCTAGATAACCCCACAAGTGCGGGGGACTGGCTGCCAAAGAAACCATCAGTGATTAGACATTGGGAACTTTCAGCCCCAGGCTCCAAGTGGCCTCCAGGGAGGGGAGAGGGGCTGAAGGTTGAATTGATTATGAACTGCCAGCTATGTGATCAGCATTGCCCACCTAAGGAATCCTCCATAAACCCCAAAAGAAAAGGGTTTGGGCCGGGCGTCATTTGGCTCATGCCTGTAATCCCAACACTTTGGGTGGCCTAGATGGGAGGATTGCTTGAGCCCAAGAATTCTAGGCCAGTCTGGACAAAATAGCAAGACCCTGGCTCTACAAAAAATAAAAAATTAGCCAGGCGTGGTGGAGTGCACCTGTAGACCCAGCTACTCAGGAGGCTGAGGCATGAGAATCACTTGAACGCAGGAGGCAGAGGCTGCAGTGAGCTGAGATAGCGCCACTGCACTCCAGCCTGGGTGACGGAGTTAGACTGTCTCAAAAAAAAAAAAAAAAAAAAAAAACCAGGAAAGAGTTCAGAAGAGCTTCCTGGTTGGTGAACCCGGGTGCATCCGTGTGCCAGGACTGTGGTGCACCCCAGGTCCACAGGGACAGAAGCTTCTGCACTTCGGGCTCCTCTAAACCTCCCCCTGCGCATCTCTTCCTTGGCTGTTCATTTGCATCCTTTAAAATATGAAAGGGCAGGTTGCCCCTCCACACCTGTGGGCATTTCTCGTTAGGTGGAAGGAGAGACTTGGAAAAGAAAGAGACACAGACAAAGTATAGAGAAAGAAAAAAGGGGGCCCAGGGGACCAGCGTTCAGCACACGGAGGATCCCGCCAGCTTCTGAGTTCCCTTAGTATTTATTGATCATTTTGGGGTGTTTCTCAGAGAGGGGGATGTGGCAGGGTGATAGGATAATAGTGGAGAGAAGGTGAGCAGGTAAACACATAAACAAAGGTCTCTGCATCATAGACAAGGTAAAGAACTAAGTGCTGTGCTTTAGATATGCATACACATAAACATCTCAATGCCTTACAGAGCAGTATTGCTGCCTGCATGTCCCACCTCCAGCCCTAAGGCGGTTTTTCCCTATCTCAGTAGATGGAATATACAATCGGGGTTTACACCCATACATTCCATTGCCCAGGGACGAGCAGGAGACAGATGCCTTCCTCTTGTCTCAACTGCAAAGAGGTGTTCCTTCCTCTTTTACTAATCCTCCTCAGCACAGACCCTTTACGGGTGTCGGGCTGGGGGACGGTCAGGTCTTTCCCTTCCCACGAGGCCATATTTCAGGCTATCACATGGGGAGAAACCCTGGACAATACCTGGCTTTCCTAAGCAGAGGTCTCTGCGGCCTTCCGCAGTTTTTGTGTCCCTGGGTACTTCAGATTAGGGAGTGGTGATGACTCTTAAGGAGCATGCTGCCTTCAAGCATCTGTTTAACAAAGCACACCCTGCACCACCCTTAATCCATTTAACCCTGAGTGGACACAGCACATGTTTCAGAGAGCACGGGGTTGGGGGTAAGGTCATAGATTAACAGCATCTCAAGGCGGAAGAATTTGTCTTAGTACAGAACAAAATGGAGTCTCCTGTGTCTACTTCTTTCTACACAGACACAGTTACAATCTGATCTCTCTTTCTTTTCCCCACAAAAATATCCTTTGTAGACCAGGCACAGTGGCTCAGGCCTGTAATCCCAGCACTTTGGGAGGCTGAGGCAGATGGATCACTTAAGGTCAGGAGTTTGAGACCAGCCAGCCAACATGGTGAAACTGCGTCTCTACAAAAATACAAAAATTAGCCGGGCATGGTAGCTCAATGCCTGTAATCCCAGCTACTCGAGAGGCTGAGGCAGAATTGTTTGAACCCGGGAGGCAGAGGCAGAGGTTGCAGTGAGCCGAGATCGCACGACTGCACTCCAGCCTGGGTGCGACAGAGTGAGACTCTATCTCAAAAAACTAAAAACAAAAACAAAACAAAAAATGAAAACCCGCTTTTAGTAAAAAAAATAAAAATGAAAAAATGTGAATCAGGCTGCACTCTGGCCCACGTCCTGGCTGCTGTGTATCACGTGGCTCTAGACACTGCACTTTTGCCTCCTCATCATTGCTGTAGATAGGATTTCTGACAGCAGGGTCATTAGATGAATTTTTTTTTTTTTTTTTTGAGACGGAGTCTCGCTCTGTCGCCCAGGCTGGAGTGCAATGGCGCAATCTCTGCTCACTGCAAGCTCTGCCTCCTGGGTTCACACAATTCTCCTGCCTCAGCCTCCCGAATAGCTGGGACTACAGGTGCCTGCAACAATGCCTGGCTAATTTTTTTTGTATTTTTAGTAGAGACGGGGTTTCACCGTGTTAGCCAGGATGGTCTCGATCTCCTGACCTCGTGATCCGCCCGCCTCGGCCTCCCAAAGTGCTGGGATTACAGGCGTGAGCCACCGCGCCCGGCCCCATTAGACGAATTTGTATCTGCACGGTTCCTACAGATAAACTCTGGGACATTAGAATTATAAGGCTTTTGTTTAAGGATGGTTTCAGACCTTGAATTCCAGCCAAATAGCTGACACTAACCAGTTTGAAGACCCCAGCGAGGAATGGGATCAGCATGAGAACACCGCGTCTTCATGTCCCTGTCTCCGCCAGCAGTCAGCATGGCCACACTCTGGCCCACACCAAAACACTTAAAAACCCTAGCCCTGGCCGGGTGCAGAGGCTCACACCTGTAACTCCAGCACTTTGGGAGGCCAAGGCAGGTGAATCACCTGAGATCAAGAGTTCAAGACCAGCCTGGCCAACATAGTGAAACCCCGTTTCTACTAAAAACACAAAAAATTAGTCGGGCGTGGTAGCGGGTGCCTGTAACCCCAGCTACTCAGGAGGCTGAGGCAAGAGAATTACTTGAACCTGGGAGGCGGAGGTTGCAGTGAGCAAAGATCCTGCCACTGCACTCCAGCCTGGGTGACAAAGCAAAACTCCATCTCAAAAAACAAAAAAAAACCCTAGACCCAAACTTCTGGGGCAGATGGATTGGAGGTTTCCTCCCATCTCCTCATTCCTCAGCCCTGTGATTAAACTTCCTTCTCTTCTGCAACACAGTGACCCGGCAAATTGACTCACAGCGTGCATTGGGCAACGGACCTACTGTCAGAGGCGTGTAACCAGGGCAACTCCATCTTGAATAGGAGCTGACTAAAATAAGGCTAAGACCTACCGGGCTGCATTCCCAGACAGTTAAGGCATTCTCCAAAAAAAACAAAAAAACAAAAATGCCAGGCACGGTGGCCCAGCACTTTGGGAAGCCGAGGCAGGTGGATTACCCGAAGTAGAGTTTGAGACCAGCCTGGCCAACATGGTGAAACCCCGTCTCTACTGAAAATACAAAAATTAGTCAGGCGTGGTGGCTCGTGCCTGTAATCCCAGGTACTTGCGAGGCTGAGGCAGGAGAATCGCTTGAGCCGGGGAGGCGGAGGTTGCAGTAAAAAGAAAAAAAAAAGCATTCTAAGTCACAGGATGAGATAAGTCAGCACAAGATACAGGTCATAAGGACCTTGCTGATAACACAGGTCGCAATGTAGCAGGACCAGCCACAGACAAAACTCCTCAGACACCGAGTTAAAGAAGAAAGGGGTTTATTCGGCCAGGGGCATCGGCAAGACTCCCGTCTCAAGAGCCGAGATCCCCAAGTGAGCAATTCCTGTCCCTTTTAAGGGCTCACAACTCTAAGGGGGTGCGCGTGAGAGGGTCGTGATCGATTGAGCAAGCAGGGGGTACGTGACTGGGGGCTGCATGCACCGGTAATCAGATCCAAACAAAACAGGATAGGGATTTTCACAGTGCTTTTCTATACAATGTCTGTAATCTATAGATGACCGATTAGGTCAGGGGTCAATCTTTAACTACCAGGCCCAGGGTGTGGCGCGGGGCTGTCTGCTTGTGGATTTCATTCCTGGGGCGCGGGGCTGTCTGCTTGTGGATTTCATTCCTGGGGCGCCGGGCTGTCTGCTTGTGGATTTCATTCCTGGGGCGCGGGGCTGTCTGCTTGTGGATTTCATTTCTGCCTTTTAGTTTTTACTTTTTCTTTCTTTGGAGGTGGAAATTGGGCATAAGACAATATGAGGGGTGGTCTCCTCCCTTAGCAATAAAGAATCCAGCCAGGCCGGGCGTGGTGGCTCACGCCTGTAATCCCAGCACTTTGGGGGGCCGAGGCGGGCGGATCACAAGGTCAGGAGATTGAGACCATCCTGGCTAACACGGTGAAACCCCGTCTCTACTAAAAATACAAAAAATTAGCCGGGCGTGGTGGCGGGCGCCTGTAGTCCCAGCTACTCGGGAGGCTGAGGCAGGAGAATGGCGTGAACCCGGGTGATGGAGCTTGCAGTGAGCCGAGATCGCGCCACCGCACTCCAGCCTGGGTGACAGAGCAAGACTCCGTCTCAAAAAAATAAAAAATAAATAAATAAAGCATCCAGTCAAACTCCATCAAAACCAAGATAGTGACGAGAGTAACCTCTGGTTGTCCTCACCGTTCCACTCCCAGCAGCCCCATGACAGTTTACAAATGCCATGGCAATGTCAGGAAGTTACCCTATGCGGTCTAAAAAGGGGAGGCATGAATAATCCACCCCTTGTTTAGCATATCCATAGAAATAACCATAAAAATGGGCAACCAGCCGGGCGCGGTGGCTCACGCCTGTAATCCCAGCACTTTGGGAGGCCGAGGCGGGTGGATCATGAGGTCAGGAGATTGAGACCATCCTGGCTAACACGGTGAAACCCCATCTCTACTAAAAAAAATACAACAAATTAGCTGGGCGTGGTGGCGGGCGCCTGTAGTCCCAGCTACTCGGGAGGCTGAGGCAGGAGAATGGCCTGAACCCAGGAGGCGGAGCTTGCAGTGAGCCGAGATAGTGCCACTGCACTCTGGCCTGGTGAAAGAGCGAGACTCCGTCTCAAAAAAAAAAAAAAAAAAAAAGGGCAACCAAGGCCGGACGTGGTGGCTTACGCCTGTAATCCCAACACTTTGGGAGGCCGAGGCGGGCATATCACCTGAGCTCAGGAGGTCGAGATCAGCCTGGCCAACATGGTGAAACCCCATCTCTTACTAAAAATACAAAAATTAGCCAGACGTGATGGCAGGCACCTGTAATCCCAGCTACTCAGGAGGCTGAGGCAGGAGAATCACTTGAACTCAAGTGATTCAAGGCAGAGGTTTCAGTGAGCCAAGATCACGCCACTGCACTCCAGCCTGGGCGACAAGAGCAAAACTCCATCTCAAAAAAAATAAGGGCAACCAGCAGCCCTATGGGCTGCTGTCTATGGAGTAGCTATTCTTTTACTCCTTCACTTTCCTAATAAGCTTGCTTTCACTTTACTCCATAGTCTCGCCCTGAATTCTTTCTGGTATGAGATTCAAGAACCCACCATGCCCAGCTCGTCCTTACTTGCTTTTAAAAAATATCATTGGTGGCCGGGCGCGGTGGCTCACGCCTGCAATCCCAGCACTTTGGGAGGCCAAGGCTGGCGGATCACCTGAGGTCCGAAGTTTGAGACCAGCCTGACCAACATGGAGAAACCCCGTCTCTACTAAAATACCAAAAAATTAGCTGGGTGTGGTGGTGCGTGCCTGTAATCCCAGCTACTCAGGAGGCTGAGGCAGGAGAATCACTTGAACCCGGGTGGCAGAGGTTGCAGTGAGCCGAGATCACGCCATTGCACTCCAGCCTGGGCAACAAGAGTGAAACTCTGTCTCAAAAATAAATAAATAAAATCATTGGAATCATTTTCTTCTTTAGGAAGAGCAGTCTTGGGCCAGGCATGGTGGCACATGCCTGGAATCCCCGAACTTTGGGAAGCCCAGGCAGGTGGATTGCTTGAGTTCAAGAGTTCCAGACCAGCCTGGACAACATGACGAAACCTCTTCTTGATCAAATATACAAAATTTCGACTGAGCACAGTGGCTGTAAGCCCAGCATGTTGGGAAGCTGAGGTGGGTGAATAATTTGAGGTCAGACCAGCCTGACTAACATGGCGAAACCCCATCTCTACAAAAAATACAAAAGTTAGCCAGGAGGTCGTGGGCGCCTGTGGTCCCAGCTACTCGGGAGGCTGAGGCAGGAGAATGACGTGAACCCCGGAGTCGTAGGTTGCAGTGAGCCAAGATGGTGCCACTGCACTTCAGCCTGGGCGACACGGCAAGACTGGGGTTGCAGTGAGCTGTGATCCTCAACCTCCTGGGTTCAAGGGATTGTCGAGCCTCAGCCTCCCAAGTAGCTGGGATTATAGATGTTCGCTCCCATGCCTGGCTAATTTTTGTATCGCAAAAATGCACTCCAGCCTAGATGACAGGACTGCACTCCAGCCTGGATGACAGAGCAAGACTGTGTCTCAAAAATAAATAAATAAATAAATAGCCAACTGTGATGGTGCATGCCTGTGGTCCCAGCTACTCGGGAGGCCAAGGCAGGAGGATCACTTGAGACTGGGAGGTCACGGCTACAGTGAGCCGTGATCTCGCAACTGCACTCCAGCCTGGGCAACAGAGGGAGAGAAAGGAAGGAAGGAAGGAAGGAGGGAAGGAGGGAAGGAGAGAAGGAGGGAAGGGAGGGAGGGAAAGGAAGTCAGTCTTGTGGGACAAGGAAGGAAGGAAGGAAGTCAGTCAGTCAGTCTTGTGGGACTCAGCCCTGAACCTTTGGGATCTGATGCTGTCCCCAGGTAGGGAGTGTCAGAACTAAATCAAAGGAGAGGACACCCAGCTGGTCTCTGCTGGAGAACTGGTTGTTGGTGGGGAGAAACATACATTTTTGGTGAAGTATTCTGTGTTGAGTGTGAAAGTAGGAAAAACAGGACTGGGCATGGTGGCTCATGCCTGTCATTCCAGGATTTTGGGAGGCCAAGGCAGGCGGATCACTTGAGGTCAGGACTTTGAGACCACCCTGGTGAACATGGCAAAATCCCATCTCTACTAAAAAAATACAAAAATTAGCTGGGCGCGGTGGCAGGTGCCTATAATACCAGCTACTCGGGAGGCTGAGGCAGGGGAATCACTTGAACCCGGGAGGCGGAGGTTGCAGTGAGCTGAGATTGTGCCTTTGCATTCCAGCCTGGGAGACAGAGCAAGACTCTCCCTCAAAAAAAAAAAGGCCGGGCGCAGTGGCTCACGCCTATAATATCAGCACTTTGGGAGGCCGAGGCAGGTGGATCACTGACACCCAACACCACGCCTTCTAATTTTTTGCATTTTTAGTAGAAACGGGGTTTCACCATGTTGGCCAGGCTTGTCTCCAACTCCTGTCCTCTGGTGATCCACCTGCCTTGGCCTCCCAAAGTGCTGGAATTACAGGCGTGAACCCAGCAACTTTTCCCCCTTTTATCATACCTTAATTTGCCTCCACCACCCCCAGAAGCTCCAAGTCTCTACGCCTTTTCATTTATGTATGTATGTATGTATTTTATTTTGAGACAGGGTCTCCCTCTATCTCCCAGGCTGCAGTGCAGTGGCGTGATCTTGGCCCACTGCAACCTCCGCCTCCCGGGTTCAAGTAATCCTCTTGTCTCAGCCTCCCAAGTAGCTGGGATTACAGGGCACACCACCACACCCGGCTAATTTTTGTATTTTTAGTGGAGACTGGGTTTCACCCTGTTGTCCAGGCTAGTCTCAAACTCCTGACGTCAGGTGATCCACCCATTTCGGTTCCCAAAGTGTTGAGATTACAGACGTGAGCCACCGGGACGGACATCCCTACTCCTTTCTTCTTCTTCTTTTTTTTTTTTTTTTTTTTTGAGATGGAGTCTCCCTTTGTAGCCCAGGCTGGAGTACAATGGTGCGATCTCAGCTGACTGCAACCTCCGCCTCCTGGGTTCCAGTGATCCTCCTGCCTCAGCCTCCAGAGTAGCTGGGATTACAGGAACACACCACCACACCGGCTAATTTTTGTATTTTTAGCAGAGATGGGGTTTCATCATGTTGGCCAGGCTGGTCTCAAACTCCTGACCTCAGGTGATCCACCCACCTTGGCCTCCCAAAGTGCTGGGATCACAGGCGTGAGCCACCTCACCCTACACTCTTATACTCCTTTCTGTAGCTCAGGCAGCTAGATGAGCTTCAATCATCTGGCCCTTCCTCCAGTCTCACATTTTTGTGGGACTGCTGTGCATACATAATTGAATCTGGTTTTTCTTCTGTCAAACTGTTTTGTGTCAATGTAATTCATAGCCCATCCAAAGAACCTAGGAGGGTGGAGGGAATCCATTTTCTCTCCTCCACACTGGAGGGCCATGGAGCCCAAGAGTTCAAGACTGGCCCGGTGTACAAAGTGAGACCCAGTCTCTATTTAAAAAAGATGGGGAGGGGGCCGGGCACGGTGTCTCACACCTGTAATTCCAGCACTTTGGGAGGCCCAGGTGGGTGGATCACCTGAGGTCAGGAGTCCGAGACTAGCCTGGCCAAGGTGGTGAGGCCGTGTCTTTACTAAAAATACAAAATTAGCTTGGTATGGTGGCAGGAGCCTGTAATCCCAGCTACTTGGAAGGCTAGGGCAGGAGAATCGCTTGGTTTGGGATTTTCTCCCTGAGACACTTGCTATCTCCAGGATTATGGGTCTCAGGTGAAAGAAAGACAAAGAAGGAGAGAGAGACAGAGAGAGGGACGGGGAAAGAGAATTTCAGACTTATCTAACATTGACACTTAGGAGAAGTAGGGAGAAAGAGGTGGGAAAATAAAGTGGCTAGGTAAAAATGAACATGTCAGTAACAATAATAGCATTAACAATAACTAGTATTGCCGGGTGCGGTGGCTCACGCCTCTAATCCTAGCACTTTGGGATGCCGAGGTGGGCGAATCACAAGGTCAGGAGTTCAAGACCAGCCTGGCCAACATGGTGAAACCCTGTCTCTACTAAAAATACAAAAAGTTAGCTAGCTGGGCATAGTGGTGCATACCTGTAATCCCAGCTACTCTGGAGGCTGAGGCAGGAGAATCGCTTGAACCCGAGAGGCAAAGGTTGCAGTGAGTCAAGATCAGGCCACT
The DNA here is from genome assembly GCF_029289425.2 of Pan paniscus. Taxonomy (NCBI): domain Eukaryota; kingdom Metazoa; phylum Chordata; class Mammalia; order Primates; family Hominidae; genus Pan; species Pan paniscus. Next base: position 61,094,405 of record NC_073269.2, read on the forward strand.
GCACTCCAGCCCAAGGGACAGAGTGAGACTCTGTCTCAAATAATAATAATAATAATAATAATAATAATAATAACTAGTGGCCAGGCACAGTGGCTCACGCCTGTAATCCCAGTGTAGCAAGACGAGCCACAGACAAAACCTCTCAGACACCGAGTTGTAGAAGGAAGGGCTTTATTCAGCTGGGAGCATCGGCAAGCTACTGTCTTAAAATCCAAGCTCCTCGAGTGCACAGTTGGACAGACTTTTAAGGGCTCACAACACTAAAGACTGCGCACGAAAGGGTCGTGATTGAACAATCTAGGGGATACGTAACAGGGGTTTCGTGCACTGCTGGTCAGAGAGAAACAGAACAGGGCAGGGAGTTTCACAATGTTCTTCTATACAATGCCTGGAATCTATGGATAACATCGGGTTCTAAGTCATGAGTTGATTTTTATCTACTAGGTTTACGCCAGGCAGGCCCAGGCCTGGTTTCGGGTCTGGTTTTGGGTCTGGTGCCTGGCGCCCGGCTACCTGCCTTTGGTTTCAATTCCTTGTTTTTTTCTTTTTCTTTTTCTTTTTTTTTTTCTTTTTGAGACAGAGTCTTGCTCTGTCGCTTAGGCTGGAGTACAGTGGCGCAATCTCGGCTCACTGCAAGCTCCGCCTCCTGGATTCAAGCAATTCTGCTGCCTCATCCTCCCGAGTAGCTGGGATTACAGGCGCACGCCACTATGCCCGGCTAATTTTTGTATTTTTAATAGAGACGGGGTTTCACCATGTTGGCCAGGCTGGTCTCAAACTCCTGACCTTGTGATCCACCCGCCTTGGCCTCCCAAAGTGCTGGGATTACAGGCGTGAGCCACCGCGCCCGGCCTCCTTGTTTTTTTCTTAAAACAAGTACTGAGTATAAAACAATATAAAACAATATGAGACGATTTCTCTCTTCCCTCACCAGCACTTTGGGAGGCTGAGGCAGGTGGATCACGAGGTCAGAGTGGATAGCACTTTGGGAGGTTGAGGTGGGAGGATCCCTTGAGCCCAGGAGCTCAAGTCCAGCCTGGGCAACATAGCAAGACCCCCATTTCCAATTTTAGTGTATGTGCTGCCAAAGCAAGTACTCTGAGACCCTGTTTCTACAAAAAATAAAAAAATTAAAATTAGTGCTTGGAAAAAAAAATTAGTGCTTGACCAGGAGGCAAGCACACCTCCTCATCCTCTCATGGATGTCTGTCTGTAGAAAGTAAATGGAGACAGCTTCATTTTACCCAACTGCTCCGTTTTAGGTCCGCTCCTGAGCTTCTGTTGTTCCCAGCCATGCAACCCTGGGAGCCGACTCCCGGCTGCAGAGCCTTGTCAGAAGCAGGCAATGTACACAGAGACCCAAGGCCTGGTTTAGACAGGCTTTCACAGACCTGGGCATTTTGTTGAATTGTTTTTGAATTGTGGTTTCTTATCAGTTCATCCGATACTCTGTTCTGACCACGTAGTTCCTCTTTTGGATCTCCAAACCCCTTTGCAGTTTCCATCTACCCGAACCAAACTCACTTATTCCAACAGAAGTCTGGTGTTTCTTGTTTTTTTTGTTTGTTTCTTTTGTTTTGTTTTTTGAGATGTTGTCTCCCTCTATCGCCCAGGCTGCAGTGCAGTGGCAAGATCTCGGCTCACTGCAACCTCTGCTTCCCGGGTTCAAGCAATTCTCCTCCCTCAGCCTCCTGAGTAGCTGGGATTACAGGCGGCTGCCGCCACACCCAGCTAACTTTTGTATTTTTAGTAGAGACCGGATTTCACCATGTTGGCCAGGCTGGTCTCGAGCTCCTGACCTCAAGTGATCCACCCATCTCAGCCTCCCAAAGTGCTGGGATTACAGCCTTAAACCACTGCGCTCAACCAGAAGTCTGTTTAAATCCATTCTTCTCCCCAGCCACCCAAGATTTATGTGACCTTGGGGTTGCTACTTAACATTACAGTCTCAATTTCCTCAATAGAACAAAAGTTAGCAAGAATAACAAAAGATAGTTTATTTTTTTATTTTTATTTTTTGAGATGGAGTCTTGCTATGTCACCCAGGCTGGAGTGCAGTGGTGTGATCTTGGCTCACTGCAAGCTCCGCCTCCCGGATTCACGCCATTCTCCTGCCTCAGCCTCCCAAGTAGCTGGGACTACAGGCACCCGCCACCGTGCCCAGCTAATTTTTTTAATTTTTAGTAGAGACGGGGTTTCGCTGTGTTAGCCAGGATGGTCTCGATCTCCTGACCTCGTGATCTGCCTGCCTCGGCCTCCCAAAGTGCTGGGATTACAGGCGTGAGCCACCATGCCCAGCACAAAAGATAATTTCTTAATCCCATGCATTTGAGTCTTAAAAAAAATTCTATATAATTCTAAGGTCAAAGAAGAAATAACAAAGGGCATTTTTTAAAATGCTAGAACTGAGTGGTGGTGAAATTGCTGTTGAAATGTGTTTGTTGCACTGACGGAAATTTATAAATGTAAATATTTATATTAAAATATAAAATAATGGGCCAGGCATAGTGGCTCACACCTGTAATCTCAGTACTCTGGGAGGCCAAGGCGGGAGGGCCATGGAGCCCAGGAGTTCAAGACCGGCCCAGTGTACAAAGTGAGACCCAGTCTCTAGTTAAAAAAGAGGGGGAGAGGGCCGGACACAGTGTCTCACGCCTGTAATTCCAGCACTTTGGGAGGCCAAAGCAGGTGGATCACCCGAGGTCAGGAGTCCAAGACCAGCCCGGCCAAGGTGGTGAAACCCCGTGTGTACTAAAAATACAAAATTAGCTTGGTATGGTGGCGGGAGCCTGTAATCCCAGCTAGGGCAGGAGAATCACTTGAACCCGGGAGGCAGAGGTTGCAGTGAGCCAAGATCGTGCCACTGCACTCCAGCCTGGGCAACAACAGAGAGACTTCATCTCTAAATAAATAAATAAAGGAAAATACAAATTTTTTTAAAAAGGTACTGTGGCTGGGCGTGGTGGTTCACACCTGTAATCCCAGCACTTTGGGAAGCCGAGGCAGGTGGATCTCAGATCGGGAGTTCAAGAAGAGCCTGGCCAACATGGTGAAAACCTATCTGTACTAAAAATTAGCCTGGCATGGTGGCAGGTGCCTGTAGGAGGCTGAGGCAAGAGAATTGCTTGAGCCCCGGAGGCAGAGGTTGCAGTGAGCCGAGACCACACCACTGCACTCCAGCCTGGACAACAGAGCGAGAGTCTGTCTCAAAAAGGAAACAAAAAAAAAAGTACCTCCAAATTATGGTAGGGTGTCCATATTAAGAAGGTAGAAAACGGTGGGGGGAAGTGGCTCATGCCTGTAATCCCAGCACTTTGGGAGGCTGAGGCGGGTGGATCACCTGAGGTCAGGAGTTCAAGAACAGCCTGGCCAACAGGGTATGGTGAAACCCCGTCTCTACTAGAACTACAAAATTAGCCAGGCGTGGTGGTACCTGCCTGTAATCCCAGCTACACAGGAGTCTGAGGCAGGAGAATCACAGGAAACCGGCAGGCAGAGGTTGCAGTGAGCTGAGATCGCACCATTGCACTCCAGCCTGGGCGACAAGAGCAAAACTCCATCTCAAAAAAAAAAAAAAAAATGAAAAAATGAAAAAGAATTTATTGAAATGTGCAGTCTGAAAACTGCTCCTGCACATTTTCATTCATCCTTCCTATTCCCTCCATCCCTCATTTTTTTTTTTTTTTTTTTTTTTTTTTTTTTTTTTTTTTTTTTTTAGACAGAGTTTCGCTCTTGTTGCCCAGGCTGGAGTGCAATGGCACGATCTCAGCTCACTGCAACCTCTGCCTCCCAGGTTCCAGCGATTTTCCTGCCTCAGCCTCCAGAATAGCTGGAATTACAGGTATCTGCCACTACGCCTGGCTAATTTTTTGTGTATTTTTAGTAGAGATGGGGTTTCACCATGTTGGTCAGGCTGATCTCGAACTCCTGACCTCAGGTGATCCACCCGCCTCGGCCTCCCAAAGTGCTGGGATTACAGGCATGAACCACCACGCCCGGCCCCTCACTTTCTTTTTATTCTTTCTTTCTTTTTTGTTTGTTTGTTTTTGAGACAGAGTCTTGCTCTGTCACCCAGGCTGGAGTGCAGTGGCGCGATCTCAGCTCACTGCAAGCTCCGCCTCCCGGGTTCACGCCATTCTCCTGCCTCAGCCTCCTGAGTAGCTAGGACTACAGGCGCCCACCACCATGCCAGGCAAATTTTTTGTATTTTTAGTAGAGACGGGGTTTCACCGTGTTAGCCAGGATGGTCTCGATCTCCTGACCTCGTGATCCGCCTGCCTCGGCCTCCCAAAGTGCTGGGATTACAGGCGTGAGCCACTGCGCCCGGCTATATGTTTACAAAATTAATACTGCCAGCCAGGCACGGTGGCTCACGCCTGTAATCCCAGCACTTTAGGAGGGTGAGGCTGGCAGATCACCTGAGGTCAGGAGTTTGAGACCAGCCTGGCCAGCATGGCAAAACCCCGTCTCTACTGAAAAAAATACAAAAATTAGCCAGGCGTTGTGGCGCATGCTTGTAATCTCAGCTACTCGGGAGGCTGAGGCAGGGGAATCGCTTGAAGCCGGCAGGCGGAGGCTGCGGGGAGCCAAGATCGTGCCGTTGCACTCCAGCCTGGGGAACAGAGCAAGACTCCATTAAAAAAAAAAAATTAATACTGTGAATGTGAAACTGATGAACTTGGTGCTTTTCATGCGTCTCATAGTTGACGTGTCATTGATATTTCACTTGAAATACGGTTGGATTTTTATTAATAATATACCTGGGGTGATGGGAGAAGGTAGCCAATCACAGCTGAGGCTTCTAAGCGGTGATTCTCAGCCTCGGCCGCAATCACAATTATCTGGGACTCTGGAAAGAACTCCAGGGTCTGGGCAGCCCCAGTGTAACCAATCAAGCAGAATCTCTGGGCGTTCGTGCTTTGAAATGAGGCTCCACATAGGTAAGTTTAACAGGCAGTCAAGATGGAGGACCACAGGTGGAGATCGGGAAGCTCAGGTGAAGAACCGCCCCCCAACACCCCCCGCCCCCAAAAGACCTCTCAGTAATTCCGGTGGATACAGGAAGTGCTCAGCAACGATTACGCCCCGAGGGCCAATCACAGGGCTGCGGCCGAAAGAGAAGCCTTATTAGAGCTTTCTCAACCTGCAGCCCTCATCGCCGCCGGAGAGTAGGGCCAGGTGTTGAGCGGTGAGTAGCTCTCCGGCAACTCTGCAACTTCATTTCTTTATTTCTCCATTCCACAGTTGGTAAAATTTCTCCATTCCACAGTTGGTAAAATTTCTCCTTTTATTTCATATATTTTTTTTTTGAGACGAAGTCTCGCTCTGTCGCCCAGGCTGGAGTGCGGTGGCCCGATCTCGGCTCACTGCAAGCTCCGCCTCCCGGGTTCCCGCCATTCTCCCGCCTCAGCCTCCCGAGTAGCTGGGACTACAGGTGCCCGCCACCACGCCCGGCTAATTTTTTGTATTTTTATTAGAGACGGGGTTTCACCATGTTGGCCAGGCTGGTCTCAGTCTCCTGACCTCGTGATCCGCCCGCCTCGGCCTCCCAAGGTGCCGGGATTACAGGCGTGAGCCACCGCGCCCAGCCTTTTTTTTTTTTTTTCCCCTCTTTTTTGAGGGTCTTACTCTGTTTCCCAGGCTGGAGCGCTGTGGCAGGATCTCGGCTCACTGAACCCTTGACCTCTCAGGCTCAAGCAATCCTCACACCTCAGCCTCTGAAGTAGCTGGGACCGTGGGAGGGTGCCACCACATCTGTTCTGGCTAATAATATTATTATTACCACTGTTTGTAGAGACTCACTAGATGTAGGGTCTTAGTATGTTGCCGAAGCTGGTCTCTAACTCCTGGGCTCAAGCGATCTTCCTGCCTCAGACTCCCAAAGTTCTGGGATTACAGGCAGGTGCCACCGCGCCCGGCCTAAATCTTCTGTTAGAAATTCAGTGGTTCTGCCTGTCTCAGTGGCTCTCACGCCTGTAATCGCAGCGCTTTGGGAGGCCGAGGCGGGCGGATCACCTGAGGTCGGGAGTTCGAGACCAGCCTGACCAACATGTAGAAACCCCATCTCTACTAAAAATATACAATTAGGTGGGCGTGGGAGCGCATGCTTGTAATCCCAGCTACTCGGGAGGCTGAGGCAGGAGAATCACTTGAACCCGGGAGGCGGAGGTTGCGGGGAGCCTAGATCATACCATTGCTCTCCAGCCTGCGCAGCAAGAGAGAAACTGTCTCAAAAAATAAAATAAAATAAAATTCAGTGGTTCTGATTGGGGAAAGAGTAGCAGATGCTTAGATCTAGAGAGACTCTAGTTAAGGTTGGCTCATAAGAGGATAGTTTTGTGTGCTTTTATTTCTGTTCTCTTGGATTTAGGATAGAGCTATAGAGAGCTCCAAAAAAAAAAAAAATGTTGGAACAGGTCAGATGCTGTGGTTGCTGTGTGAGGAGTCCTGGGCAGTGCTAAGGTTTTCTGTCTAATGAGTCCTCTTAAAAGAAGGTATTGTTTTTTATTCACTGAGGTGAGGGAGACTCTTACCATCATTCTAGTCCAGCTTCCGGACCTGAGTCTTATGCAAATACCTATGCCAGTTGCCATTCTCACGCTATTCACAGCTATCATATAGAGAGGTGTTATACCCTTTCTGTAAAGTTTTTGTTGCTACTGCCTTTTTTTTTTTTTTTTTTTTTTTTTGAGACGGAGTCTAGCTCGCTCTGTGGCCCAGGCGGGAGTGCAGTGGCGCAATCTCGGCTCACTGCAAGCTCCGCCTCCCGGGTTCACGCCATTCTCCTGCCTCAGCCTCCCGAGTAGCTGGGACTACAGGCGCCCGCCATCACGCCCGGCTAATTTTTTTGTATTTTTAGTAGAGACGGGGTTTCACCGTGTTAGCCAGGATGGTCTCGATCTCCTGACCTCGTGATCCGCCCGCCTCGGCCTCCCAAAGTGCTGGGATTACAAGCGTGAGCCACCGCGCCCGGCCACCTTTTTTTTTTTTTTTTTTTTTTTTTTTGAGACAAAGTCTAGCTCTGTTTCCCAGGCTGGAGTACAGTGGCGCTATCTCAGCTCACTGCAACTTCCACCTCCCAGGTTCAAGCAATTCTCGTGCCTCAGCCTTCCAAGTAGCTGGGACTACAGCCGCCTGTCACCAACCTGGCTAATTTTCGTATTTTTAGTCGATATAGGGTTTCACTATGTTGGCCAGGCTGGTCTCAAGCTCCAGACCTCAGGTGATCCTCCCACCTTGGACTCCCAAAGTGCTGTGATTACAGGCGTGAGCCACCGCACCCGGCCCTGTTGTTGTTTTTAAAATAGAGACAGGGTCTTATGTTGCCAGGCTGGTCTGGAACTTCTGGACTGGAGTGATCACCCACCTGAGCTTCCCAAAGTGCGGGGATTACAAGCGTCAGCCACCACCCCCAGTGTTGTGTTTTTGTTTGTTTTACCAGGCTGGAGTGCAGTGGTGCGATCACAGCTCACTGCAGCCTTAACTTCCCTGGCTCAGGTGATCCTCCCACCTCAGCCTCCTCAGTAGCTGGGACTACAGGTGCATGCCGCTATGCCCAGCACAATTTTTTTTGTATTTTTTTGTAGAGACAGGGTTTTGCCATGTTGCCCAGGCTGGTCTCAAACTCCAAGCAATCCTCCCACCTTGGCTTCCCAAAGTGTTGGGGTTCCAGGTGTGAGCCATGGCCCCCCGGCCAGCTTCAGTAAAGTAAAAGCCACACACCTGTGTCCTGAGACCAGGCTCCACCGCTAAGTTATCTTTAAGCCTTTTTTTTTTTTTTTTTTTTGAGACAGTTTCACTCTTGTCACCCCAGGCTGGAGTGCAGTGGCGCCATGTCAGCTCACCACAACCTCTGCCTCCCACTCCCAGGTTCAAGCGATTCTCCTGCCTCAGCCTCCCAAGTAGCTGGAACTACAGGCACCTGCCACCACACCCGGCTAATTTTTTGTATTTTTAGTAGAGACGGGGTTTCACTGTGTTAGCCAGGATGGTCTCGATCTCCTGACCTCACGATCCGCCCACCTCGGCCTCCCAAAGTGCTGGGATTGCAGGCGTGAGCCACCGCGCCTGGCTGTGTGTTTGCATTTTCATATTCACCCCAGTTTTCACGAAGTTTCTTGTCTCCTGGGTGATCCACATAGCTCCCCACTTCCTTATCTGATCTATGCTTGTCCTTTCATTGTTGTGTTACTACTTTGCTATAATGAGAGAGTGTTTTCGCTTTATAGGTTAACTTTTAGAACCTGAGCAGCCCCTCAGGGAAAACCCTGACAGTAGCTGGTTATTTTGCAATTAGAAAAACTAGCTGGGCACTGAGGCAGGTGAATCACAAGGTCAGGAGTTCGAGACCAGCCTGGCCAACTTGGTGAACCCCCCCCCCTCCCCAATCTCTACTAAAAATACAAAAAATTAGCTGGGCACAGTGGTGAATGCCTGTAATCCCAGCTACTTGGGAGGCTGAGGCAGGAGAATTGCTTGAATCCAGGAGGCAGAGGTTGTAGTGAGCCGAGATTGCAGCACTGCACTCCAGCCAGGGTGACAAAGTGAGACTCTGTCTCAAAAAAAAAAAAAAAAAAAAAAGGAGCTGAGCGTGGTGGTGGGTGCCCATAATCCCAGCTAGTCGGGAGGCTGAGGCAGGAGAATTGTTTGAACCTGGGAGGCAGAGGTTGCAGTGAGCTGAGATCGTACTACTGTACTCCAGCCTGGGCTGCAGAGTGAAACTATCTCAAAAATAAGTAAATAAAAATAAAATGAGTTGAGGTCTTGCTCTGTTGCCCAGATGGGAGTGCAGTGGCACAATCAAGGCTCACTGCAGTTTCAGTCTCCCAGGCTCAAGCAATCCTCCCACTGCAGCCTCCTGAGTAGCTGGGACTACAGGCATGTACCACCACCCACTGCTAACTTATTTTTCGTGGAGATGGGGGTCTCACTATGTTGCCCAGGCTGGGAGTTTGTTCTTGAAGAAGCAGGGTAGATGGTGAGTGTCCTTGTTCATGGCACAGCAGGAGACAGGAGTGCTAATCACCATCCCTCTCCATTCCTCCCTTGATTCTCATCACAGCTCCCACGTGGGACAAGATGGTGTCTTCGGCGCAGATGGGCTTCAACCTGCAGGCTCTCCTGGAGCAGCTCAGCCAGGATGAGTTGAGCAAGTTCAAGTATCTGATCACGACCTTCTCCCTGGCACACGAGCTCCAGAAGATCCCCCACAAGGAGGTAGACAAGGCTGATGGGAAGCAACTGGTAGAAATCCTCACCAGCCATTGTGACAGCTACTGGGTGGAGATGGCGAGCCTCCAGGTCTTTGAAAAGATGCACCGAATGGATCTGTCTGAGAGAGCAAAGGATGAAGTCAGAGGTGAGCGGAAATCGGTCCACACTGTGTCCTAGGAGGAAGCAGGCGTCCTCTCCAGGACTTTAGAAATTCAGAAGGCCAGGGGCGCTGGCTCATGCCTGTCGTCCCAGCACTTTGGGAGGCTGAGGCGGTTGGACCACCTGAGGGTCAGGAGTTTGAGACCAGCCTGACCAACATGGTGAAACAGCATCTCTACTAAAAATACAAAAATTCGCTGGACGTGGTGGCAGACACCTGTAATCCCAGCTACTCCGGGAGGCTGAGGCAGGAGAATCACTTAAATCCAGGAGGCGGGGGTTGCTATGAGCCGAGATCACGCCATTGCACCCCAGCCTGGGCAACAAGAGCAAAATTCTGTCTCAAAAAAAAAAAAAGAAATGGCATTGAGGCTTGGAGAGGGACTGCTTGTTCTGAACGCAGGTGCTGGATCTTCATAAACCCTGGTGTCTGTCCTGGTCCTTATTTTCTACCTATTTCTATCGCTTTCAGGTATCGTACAGTTGGCCTAACATATCTGTGGATTTAACCAATCCTAGATCAAAAATAATGGAGGCAAAGACAATTAAAAATAACAATACAATAAAATGCACATGAACTATGGTTATTTAACTCTTCTTGAGAGAGGATCTCACTCTGTCACCCAGGCTGGAATTTAGCGGCACGATCTCGGCTCACTGCAACCTCCGCCTCCCGGGTTCAAGCGATTCTCCTGCCTCGGCCTCCCGAGTAGCCGGGATTACAAGCATGTCCCACCACGCCTGGCTGATTTTTTTTTTTTTTTTTTGTATTTTAAATAGAGATGGGGTTTCACCATGTTAGCCAGGATAGTCTCGATGTCGTGACCTCATTATCTGCCCGCCTCGGCCTCCCAAAGTGTTGGGATTACAGGCGTGAGCCACCGCACCCAGCCAGCAAGTGCATTTAGAACTACTCTACTTTCTACCCCATAACTTTTTTGTTTGTTTGTTTGAGACAAGTCTCACTCTGTCACCCAGGATGGAGTGCAGCAGCACAATCTCAGCTTATTGCAACTCCCGCTCCCTGGGTTCAAGCGATTCTCCTGCATCAGCCTCTTGAATAGCTAGGATTATACAGGCACCTGCCACTGCGCCTGGCTAAATTTTGTATTTTAATAGAGATGGGGTTTCACTATGTTGGCCAGGCTGGTCTTGAACTCCTGACTATGTGATCAACCCGCCTCAGCCTCCCAATGTGCTGGAATTACAGGTGTGAGCCACCATGCCCAGCTACACTTTTTTTTGAAACGGGGTCTCGTTTTCTTGCTCAGGCTGGAGTACAATGGGGCAATCACAGCTCACTGCAGCCTTGACCTCCCAGACTTGAGCAATCCTGCCACTATGGCCTCCCACCACACCTCGCTCATTCTTGTATATATATATATTTTTTTTTTGTAGAGATAGGGTTTCACCATGTTGCCCAGGCTGGTCTCGAACTTCTGTGGGCTCAACCGATCCTCCTGCCTTGGCTTCCCACAGTCCTGGGATCAGAAACATGAGCCACAGTGCCTGGCCAGTGCAGCTTTATTTACAGTAACCAAGATATAGAGTCAGTCTAAGTGACCATCAGTGGATGAATAGAAAATGTGCCCGTTGGGTACCCTGCCTACTGCCTGGGTTATGAGATTGTTGGGACCCCAAGCCTTAAAAAGGAAACATGGTAGGCCGGGCGCAGTGGCTCACGCCTGTAATCCCAGCACTTTGGGAGGCCAAGGCGGGTGGATCACTTGAGGCCAGGAGTTTGAGACCAGTCAGGCCAATGTGGTGAAACCGTGTCTCTACTAAAAATATAAAAAAATCAGCCGGGCGTGGTGGCACACTCCTGTAGTGCCAGCTACTTGGGAGGCTGAGGCAGGAGGATTGCTTGAACCAGAGAGTCAGGTTGCAGTGAGCCAAGATCGTGCCACTGCACTCCAGCCTGGGTGACAGCAAGACTCCATCTCAAAAAAAAAAAAAAAAAAAAAACATGGTATTAATTACACAATGGAATACTCCTCAACCTTAAGGAAATCCTATCTTTTTATTTAAAAATTGCCAGTTTTATTTCAGTTAGAGATCACTTTTTAGCATAATGTTTCCTGTCTTTAACGATGGATGAGGGTTTTTTTTTTTTTTTGGTTTGGTTTGGATTTTGGTTTTGCTTTTGAGTCGAAGTTTCACTCTTGTCTCCCCGGCTAGAGTGCAATGGCGCGATCTCGGCTCACTGTGACCTCCTCCTCTCAGGTTTAAGTGATTCTCCCGCCTCAGCCTCCAGAGTAGCTGGGATTACAGGCGCCTACCACCATGCCTGCTAATTTTTGTATTTTAGTAGAGACAGGGTTTTACCATGTTGACCAGACTGGTCTCCAACTCCCGACCTCAGGTGATCTGCCCACCTCAGCCTCCCAGAGTGTTGGGATTACAGGTGTGAGCAACCATGCCCGGCCAAGGGTTTTTAACTTTAGCTGACCTCCGGAGGTTACAAGTTTGAAAACGGCAGGAGGAAACCCAGAGAGTTGTAAACTTACGAAGGTCTGGGCTCTGAAAAAGATGCAAATTGTCTTTCCATGCCAATAGCGCTCACACGGACATGGTGAATGTTCCTGAAACCCGCCGGACTTTCTGTAAGAAGTGTGGCAAGCACCACCCCCACAAAGTGAAACAAGGCAAGGATTCTTGGTATGCCCAGGGGAAGCAGTGTCATGACAGGAAGCAGAGTGGCTATGGTGGGCAGACTAAGCCGATTTTCCGGAAAAAGGCTAAAACTACAAAGAAGATTGTGCTAAAGCTTGAGTGCCTTGAGCCCAACTGCAGATCTAAGAATGCTGGCTATTAAAAGATACAAGCAGCTGAGCGCAGTGGCTCACGCCTGTAATCCCAACACTTTGGGAGGCTGAGGTGGGCGGATCACAAGGTTAGGAGTCTGAGACCAGCCTGGCCAAAATGGTGAAACCCCATCTCTACTAAAAATACAAAACTTAGCTGGGCATGGTGGTGTATGCCTGTAGTCCCAGCTACTCAGGAAGCTGAGGCAGGAGAATCGCTTGAACGTGGGAGGCAGAGGTTGCGGTGAGCCAAGATTGTGCCACTCCAGCCTGGGCAATAGATTGACACTCTGTCTCAAAAAAAAAAAAAAAAGATGCAAGCATTTTGAACTGGAAGGAGATAAGAGAAAGGAACAAGTGATCCAGTTCTAAGTGTCATCTTTTTTTTTATGAAGGCAATAAAATCTTGAGCTTATGGTAAAATGCAAAATTTTTCCCCCCTTCTCCTTTTTCAGAAGCAGCTTTGAAATCGTTTAATAAAAGGAAGCCTCTATCATTAGGTAAGTTACCTCATTTATAACTTTTATTCATGTGAGATCTGGGGACTCGGGCCTTTGTTTTAAGGAGAATGTGCTGAGCACTAAGAATGCAAAGAAATGCCGGACTTAGCATCCCTGCTCCCAGGGCGGAGCTGGTCACACAGGTGCGTAGCAGTAAGACCTGGGAAGCTGAAACACGATCGCGTTTGTTGGAAATCTATAAATACATACAAAGCGGGGAAGGGTAAGCTTGGCCTTTGAATCTGGATAAGCTAGAGACTTTTCTTTTTTGAGATGGAGGCTTGCTCTGTCACCTAGGCTGAAGTGCAGTGGTATGACCTCGGCTGACTGCAACTTCCACCTCCTGGGTTCAAGCAGTTCTCCTGCCTCAGCCTTGGGAATAGCTGGGATTACAGGTGCCTGCCACCAGGCCCGGCTAATTTTTTGTGGTTTTTGTAGAGATGGGGTTTCACCATGATGGCCAGGCTGGTCTTGAACTCTGACCTCAAGTGATCTGCCCACCTCAGCGTCCCAAAATGCTGGGATTATAGGCATGAGCAACCACCACACCCGGCTTTTTTTTTTTTTTTTTTTTTTTTTTTTGAAACAGGGCTTCACTCTGTCACTTAGGCTGGAGTGCAGTGGTACAATCATGGTTCACTGCAGCCTTGACCTCCCAAGCTCTGGTTATCCTCCTGCCTCAGCCTCCTGAGTAGCTGGGACCACAGGCACTTGCCACCATGCCTGGCTAATTTTTTTCACTTTTTGTAGAGACAGGGTCTTGCTATGTTGCCCAGGCTGGTCTCGAATTACTAAACTCAATCAGTCCTCCCGCCTCACCCTCCCAAACTGCTGGGGTACAGGTGTGAGCCATGACACCTGGCCCTTACCAGCTACTTATATCCTGAAGATTTTTTTTTTTTTTTTTTTTTTTGAGATAGAGTCTCAATCTGTCACCCAGGCTGGAGTGCAGTGGCGCGATCCCGGCTCACTGCAAGCTCCGCCTCCCGGGTTCACGTCATTCTCCTGCCTCAGCCTCCCGAGTAGCTGGGACTACAGGCGCCCACCACCACGCCCGGCTAATTTTTTGTGTGTTTTTAGTAGAGACGGGGTTTCACCGTGTTAGCCAGGATGGTCTCGATCTCCTGACCTTGTGATCCGCCCGGCTAATTTTTTTGTGTTTTTAGTAGAGATGGGGTTTCACCGTGTTAGCCAGGATGGTCTCGATCTCCTGACCTTGTGATCCGCCCGCCTCGGCCTCCCAGAGTGCTGGGATTACAGGCGTGAGCCACCGCGCCCAGCCCCTGAAGATTGTGTTTTGAGATGGGGTCTTGCTGTGTTGCTCCGGCTTGATTGCAGTGGTGCAGTCATAGCTCATTGCAGCCTCAAACTTCCAGGCTCCAGAGATCCTCTTACCTCAGCCTCCTGAGTAGCTGGGACTACAGGTGTGCACTGCCACACCTGACTAATATTTGTATTTTTGGTAGGGACAGTTTCACTATGTTGGTGTCAAACTCCTGGTCTCAAGTGATCCTCCCACCTTGGCCTCCCAAAGTGCTGGGATTACAGACATGATTCACCACACCTGGCCATGAAGACTTTTTTTTTTTTGGACAAAGTCTCACTCTGTTGCCCAGGATGGAATGCAGTGGCATGATCTCAGCTCACTGCAACCTCTGACCTCCGCCTCCCAGTTCAAGCGATTCTCTTGCCTCAGCCTCCCGAGTAGCTGGGATTACAGGTGTCTGCCACCAAGCCCAGCTAATTTTTGTAATTTTAGTAGAGATGGGGTTTCACCATGTTGGCCAGGCTGGTCTTGAACTCCTGACCTCGTGATCCGCGTGCCTCAGCCTCCCAAAGTGTTGGGATTACGGGTGTGAGTCACTGCGCCTGGTCTCATGAAGACCTTTTTTGAGACAGAGTCTTGCTCTGTCACCCAGGCTGGAGTGCAGTGGTACAATCTCACTGCAGCCTCCGCCTCCCAGGTTCAAGTGATTCTCCTGCCTTAGCCTCCCGAGTAGCTGGGATTACAGGCGCCTACCACCACGTCTGGCTAATTTTTGTATTAGTAGAGACAGCGTTTCACCATGTTGGCCAGGCTGGTCTCAAACTGCTGACCTCAAATGAACTGTCTGCCTCAGCCTCACAAAGTACTGGGATTACAGGCATGAGCCACCTCACCTGGTGGTGAAGACTCTAAAGGCTCTTCTCAGATCAGCCTTTGTCCTGAAGTTCACATGCCCGTGTCCAGTTCCCTCCCCAGCATCTTTTCAGGAGTTCCATGGTCTCGCCTCTTCATTATCCAGGGTTAAGCTGCAGATATTGTTATTAGGATTCCACCTTGTTCTCTTTTTTTTTTTTTTGAGACGGAGTCTCGCTTGCTCTTTTGCCAGGCTGAAGTGCAGTGGAGCGATCTTGGCTCACTGCAATCTCCGCCTCCTGGGTTCAAGCAATTCCCCTGCCTCAGCCTCGCAAGTAGCTGGGACTTAAAGGTAACACACCACCATGCCCGGCTAATTTTTTGTTCTAGTGGAGACGGGGCTTCACCATGTTGGCCAGGATGGTCTCGATCTCCTGACCTCATGATCCGCCTGCCTCGGCCTCCCAAAGTGTTGGGATTACAGGCGTGAGCCACCATGCCCGGCTGATTCCACCTTGTTCTTACATTCTTTCCCAGTTCATTTTAAATTTATCTACCTCATCAGAAACTAGGGGGTTAGGCCCGGCAGGCAGATCACCTGAGGTTGGGAGTTCGAGACCAGCCTGACCAACGTGGAGAAACCCTGTCTGTACTAAAAATACAAAATTAGCCAGGTATGGTGGCGCATTCCTGTAATCCCAGCTACTCGGGAGGCCGAGGCAGGAGAATCACTTGAACCCAGGAGGCTGAGGTTGCAGTGAGCCGAGATCGCACCATTGCATTCCAGCCTGGGCAACAAGAGCAAAACTACATCTCAAAAAAAAAGAGAAAAACTAGGCAGTTAATCTTCAAAGCCTTTCCAGTGGCCTCATGCGTGAGGGGGGTGTGTGTGTGTGTGTGTGTGTCTTTCACACCATGTGTTCTGAACTACTTAGGAATTCTCACCGGAAAGGCACGTAAACCTGGGATCATGGCCTAATGTACTTTCACTTTTACATCCAGTACCTTGTCAACGTCCTTTTTAGTACCTAATCTAGGCTTCACTACCGAGACTCAGTGGTCGAACTTGAGCCATCTTGGAGTCCCACTGCCAGCACAGCAACAGGCCTGTAACGCCCCCCTTTTTCTTCAGGGATAACAAGGAAAGAACGACCACCTCTAGACGTGGACGAAATGCTAGAGCGCCTCAAAACAGAAGCACTAGGTGGGTGTCAGGACCTCCAGTGTTGGAGTCAGCTGAGGAAGCCGCCCATTCTTGCTGCTTTCTCCTGTTCCTTTGAAGAACCCCATCTCTCTCCAGTCTTTTTCTCCACTATTCTTAATGTGCCCACTGTCTTCTGGAGAATGCCAACCTCCCTTCCATAAGAATAGAGGGAAGAACGAACGTTGCAGAGAATTAGAACTCAGTTTGTAGAAAGTTAGGAGCACGATGCAGAGAGTTTTTGTTTTTGTTTTGAGACAGTTTCTCTGTTGGCCAGGCTGGAATGCAATGGCGCGATCTCGGCTCACTGTAACCTCCACCTCCCAGGTTCAAGCGATTCTCCTGATTCTCCTGACTCAGCCTCCTGAGTAGCGGGGATTATAGGCACCTGCCACCACACCCAGCTAATTTTTTTTTTTTTTTTTTTGAGACGAAGTCTTGTTCTTGTCACCCAGGCTGGAGTATAGTGGCACCATCCCTTTTCACTGCAACCTCCGCCTCCCAGATTCAAGTGATTGTCCTGTCTCAGCCTCCTGAGTAGCTGGGACTACAGGTGCATGCCACCACGCCCAGCTAATTTTTTTTGTACTTTTAGTAGAGACAGGTTTCACCATCTCAGTCAGGCTGGTCTCGAACTCCTGACCTCAAGAGATCTGCCCCCCCCCCAGTCTCCCAAAGTGCTGGGATTACAGGCGTGAGCCACCGTACCCGGCCTTCTTTAAATTATTTAAAAGTTGACTGGTGGCCAGGTGTGGTGGCTCACACCTGTAATCTCCCAGCACTTTGGGAGGCTGAGGCGGGTGGATCACGAGATCAAGAGATCGAGACCGTCCTGGCCAACATGGCGAAACCCCAACTCTACTAAAAACACAAAAATTAGCCGGGTGTGGTGGCACCCGCCTGTAGTCCCAGCTACTCAGGAGGCTGAGGCAGGAGAATCGCTTGAACCCGGGAGGTGGAGGTTGCAGTGAGCCAAGATTGTGCCACTGCACTCCAGCCTGGCAACAGTGCGAGACTCCATCTTAAAAAAAAAAAAAAAAAAAAAAACATTGACAGGCATAAATGTATTTATGGTACATTGCTCAGACAACTTTAATATAAACAACTTACAGAGAAAATTGAGTCTTTTGGGTAGGTGACTTGCCTGAGCTGACTTTGTGATAGGTTTTTTCTGTTTTTTTGTTTTTGAAATAGAGTCTCACTCTGTCGTGCAGGCTGGAGTGCAGTGGCCCGATCTTGGCTCACTGCAATCTCTGCCTCCCGGGTTCAAGGGATCTTCCTGCCACAGCCTCCCCAGGTGCTGGGACTATAGGTGCCCACCACTATGCCTGGCTAACTGTTGTGTTTTTAGTACAGATGGGGTTTCACCAGGGTAGCCAGGTTGGTCTGGAACTCCTGACTTCAAGTGATCCACCTACCTCGGTCTCCTAAAGTGCTGGGATTACAGCTGTGAACCACCGCACCTAGCCTGTGATCAGTTTCAGATCAGCCTTGCTTACTCCACGTTCCCTCTTATCTTCCTGGTAGCATTTTTGTTTTTTCTTGAGAAAGAGTTTTGCCCTTGTCGCCCAGGCTAGAGTGCAATGGTGTGATCTCGGCTCGCCACAACCTCCACCTCCCAGGTTCAAGTGATTCTGCCTCAGCCTCCCGAGTAGCTGGGATCATAGGCGCCCACCACCACATCTGGCTAATTTTTGCATTTGTTTTATTTTTAGTAGACAGGGTTTCACCATGTTGGGCAGGCTGGTCTTGAACTCCTGACCTCAGGTGATCCACCCACTTCAGCCTCCCAAAGTGCTGGGATTACAGGCATGAGCCACCGTACCTAGCCCACATTGACTTTTGATACAGCAAGTATTTCTTGCTATGGCTCTGTATAATAGAGGTGAGTAACTTGGTTGAAGGAATTGTTTGCCCTGTTCATCTCTCTAGACCCGGCCAATGTCATTCCCGGCACACAATCTTTTTTTTTCTTGAGATGGAGTCTTGCTCTGTTGCCCAGACTGGAGTGCAGTGGTGCGATCTTGGCCCACTGCAACCTCTGCTACCCAGGTTCAAGCGATTCTCCTGCCTCAGCCTCCCAAATAGCTGGGAGTACAGGTGTGTGCCACCACGCCCAGCTAATTTTTTGTATTTTAGTAGAGACAGGGTTTCACCGTGTTAGCCAGGATGATCTGGATCTCCTAACCTCGTGATCCGCCCGCCTTGGCCTCCCAAAGTGCTGGGATGACAGGCGTGAGCCACTGTGCCTGGCCTAGCACAATCTTGACAAAGAATTTCGGTGCGACTTGGGGTACTGTGGTGCCTGCTATATCATCATGCTTCAGCAGGAAATGTGGGTGAATAGTGCCTGGTGGCATGGCAGGTAAAGAAATGTTTTTGTTTTTTTTTTTTTGAGACAGTCTTGCTCTGTCACCCAAGCTGGAGTGCAGTGGCGCGATCTCGGCTCACTGCAAGCTCCGTCTCCCGGGTTCACGCCATTCTGCCTCAGCCTCCCCAGTAGCTGGGACTACAGGCGCCTGCCACACGCCCGGCTAATTTTTTGTATTTGTAGTAGAGACAGGGTTTCACCGTGTTAGCCAGGATGGTCTCGATCTCCTGACCTTATGATCCACCCGCCTTGGCCTCCCAAAGTGCTGGGATTACAGGCGTGAGCCACCGCGCCCAGCCGCGGGTAAAGAAATTTATGAAGACAATCGTAGGTAAAGGAAGGCAGATTTATTGGAGAAAGTAGGAAAAGACATTAGCAGAGAGACTCCAGCGGGCAGGTTGTCATGAGAGTAGCTCACTGCCAGGAGACCAAAGCTTCCTGCAGATTTTATAGAATAGGGCTTGGGCTGATTGATAATGTCAACAGGGGATTTAACTTGCAGTCTTCTTTCAGCAGAAGTGTTTGATAAACTGAGGCGTTTCATGGCAAACAGGGAGTTTGTGAGCTCTGTGTGTGATCTGGCCAGGAAGGCCAAACATCTTGAGCCATATCTCCTGGACCATAAAAGCAGACCTGGCCCAGTGCAGTGGTTCACGCCTGTAATCCCAGCACTTTGGGAGGCTGAGGTGGGTGGATCACCTGAGGTCAGCAGTTCTAGACTGGCCTGGCCAACATGGCGAAACTAGATGCAGTGGCACATGCCTGTAATTCCAGTTACTCGGGAAGCTGAGGCAGGAGAATCGCTTGAACCCGGGAGGCGGAGGTTGCAGTGAGCTGAGATTGCGCCACTGCACTCCAGCCTGGGCAACAGAGTGAGACTGTCTCAAACAGACCTATAGCTGACCTGTTTCCTCTTGTTTGTATGCCCTGAACCATGGAGGAAAGCTTATTTATTTATTTTATTGAGATGGAGTCTTGCTTTGTTGCCCAGGGTGGAGTGCAGTAGTGCGATCTCTTACTACAACCTCCACCTCCCAGGTTCAAGCAATTCTCGAGCCTCTTGGCCTCCCAAGTAGCTGAGATTACAGGCATGCGCCACCACGCCTGGCTAATTTTTGCATTTTTAGTAGAGATGGGGTTTCTGTGTTGGCCAGGCTGGTCTCGAACTCCTGAGCTCAAGTGATCCACCCACCTCAGCCTCCCAAAGTTCTGGGATTATAGGCATGAACCACCACACCTGGCCGGAAAACACATTTGTAGCTTATTTGCTTTATCTGATCCCGCGCCCCCTGCCCCCCCCCACCCCCATCAGCCTGCCTCCTTTTCTCTAATTGGGACTCCACAGGAAATACACCTGATTTTGTGTCAAGCTCACATGAGTTTGTATTTTGTAGCGTTTCCAGAAACGAAAGGAAATGTCATCTGCCTGGGTAAAGACATCTTTAAAGGAAAAAAGCCAGGTCTGTACCATATCTTCCTGCAGGGAGCTTGGGATCAGGTTTCTCTTTATAAACTTGAAGTCCTCTTAACTTTCCTATGTAACACAAAGCATTTATTTATGTATGTATGTATCGAGACGGAGTTTTGCTCTTGTTGCCCAGGCTGGAGTGCCATGGCGTGATCGCGACTCACTGCAACCTCCGCCTCCCAGGTTCAAGCAATTCTCCTGCCTCAGCCTCCGGAGTAGCTGGGATTACAGGCATGCGCCACCATGACTGGCTAATTTTTTGTTTTTAGTAGAGACAAGGTTTCTTTATGTTGGTCAGGCTGGTGTTGAACTCCCAATGTCAGGTGATCTGCCTGCCTCGACCTCCCAAAGGGCTGGGATTACAGGCATGAGCCACTGTGCCCGGCCAACACAAGGCATTTTGTTATTTTGGTTTTCCCTATGGGTAACTGATTGCATCCTCTCTCCCTTCCCTCCTCACCAATGATAAAGACAAAGACAATAGGTGCAGGTATATATTGAAGACGAAGTTCCGGGAGATGTGGAAGAGCTGGCCTGGAGACAGCAAAGAGGTCCAAGTTATGGCTGAGAGATACAAGATGCTGATCCCATTCAGCAACCCCAGGGTGCTTCCCGGGCCCTTCTCATACACGGTGGTGCTGTATGGTCCTGCAGGCCTTGGGAAAACCACACTGGCCCAGAAACTAATGCTAGACTGGGCAGAGGACAACCTCATCCACAAATTCAAATATGCGTTCTACCTCAGCTGCAGGGAGCTCAGCCGCCTGGGCCCGTGCAGTTTTGCAGAGCTGGTCTTCAGGGACTGGCCTGAATTGCAGGATGACATTCCACACATCCTAGCCCAAGCACGGAAAATCTTGTTCGTGATTGACGGCTTTGATGAGCTGGGAGCCGCACCTGGGGCGCTGATCGAGGACATTTGCGGGGACTGGGAGAAGAAGAAGCCGGTGCCCGTCCTCCTGGGGAGTTTGCTGAACAGGGTGATGTTACCCAAGGCCGCCCTGCTGGTCACCACGCGGCCCAGGGCCCTGAGGGACCTCCGGATCCTGGCGGAGGAGCCGATCTACGTAAGGGTGGAGGGCTTCCTGGAGGAGGACAGGAGGGCCTATTTCCTGAGACACTTTGGAGACGAGGACCAAGCCATGCGTGCCTTTGAGCTAATGAGGAGCAACGCGGACCTGTTCCAGCGGGGCTCGGCCCCCGCGGTGTGCTGGATCGTGTGCACGACTCTGAAGCTGCAGATGGAGAAGGGGGAGGACCCGGTCCCCACCTGCCTCACCCGCACGGGGCTGTTCCTGCGCTTCCTCTGCAGCCGGTTCCCGCAGGGCGCACAGCTGTGGGGCGCGCTGCGGACGCTGAGCCTCCTGGCCGCGCAGGGCCTGTGGGCGCAGACGTCCGTGCTCCACCGAGAGGACCTGGAAAGGCTTGGGGTGCAGGAGTCCGACCTCCGTCTGTTCCTGGACGGAGACATCCTCCGCCACGACAGAGTCTCCAAAGGCTGCTACTCCTTCATCCACCTCAGCTTCCAGCAGTTTCTCACTGCCCTGTTCTACGCCCTGGAGAAGGAGGAGGAGGAGGACAGGGACGGCCACACCTCGGACATTGGGGACGTACAGAAGCTGCTTTCCGGAGTAGAAAGACTCAGGAACCCCGACCTGATCCAAGCAGGCTACTACTTCTTCGGCCTCGCTAACGAGAAGAGAGCCAAGGAGTTGGAGGCCACTTTTGGCTGCCGGATGTCACCGGACATCAAACAGGAATTGCTGCGATGCGACATAAGCTGTAAGGGTGGACATTCAACGGTGACAGACCTGCAGGAGCTCCTCGGCTGTCTGTACGAGTCTCAGGAGGAGGAGCTGGTGAAGGAGGTGATGGCTCAGTTCAAGGAAATATCCCTGCACTTAAATGCAGTAGACGTTGTGCCATCTTCATTCTGCGTCAAGCACTGTCGAAACCTGCAGAAAATGTCACTGCAGGTAATAAAGGAGAATCTCCCGGAGAATGTCACTGCGTCTGAATCAGACGCCGAGGTTGAGAGGTGAGAACCGTTTCACTCTACCAGTCGTTCCATCTTTAGCCTCATCCCATGCCCCCTTAGGAAGAGGCCAGAGCCTCCTATGCACTGTGGCTTAGGGTCAGGAATTCCCTCTTGTTGGACTCTTTGTTTGTTTTTGTTTTGAGATGGAGTCTTGCTCTGTCGCCCAGGCTGGAGCGCAGTGGCGCGATCTTGGCTCACTGCAACCTCTGCCTCCCGGGTTCAAGTGATTTTCCTGCCTCAGCCTCCTGAGTAGCTGGGACTACAGGCGCCTGCCACCTTGCCTGGCTAATTTTTATATTTTCATTAGAGACGGGATCTCAGCATGTTGGCCAGTCTGGTCTTGAACTCCTCCTGACCTCAGGTGATCCACCTGCCTCAGCCTCCCAAAGTGGGATTACAGGCATGATTCACCATGCCCGGCCCAAATATATTTTTTGAAGACAGGGTCTTGCTGTGTTGCTCAGGCTGGAGTACAGTGGTGAAATCAGCTCACTGCAGCCTCAGACTTCTGGGTTCAAGTGATGTTCCTGAGTACCTGGGATGACAGTTATTAAATGTGTACCATCATGCCCAGCTAACTTAAGTGGGGTGTTTTTTTTTTTTTTTTTGGAAAGACAAAAATCTCACTATGTTGTCCAGGCTGGTCTTGAACTCCCAAAGCACTGAGATTACAGGCATGAGTTACCACACGCCCTGCCTGAATATTTCTTATTGATACGTATAGATATGTATATTCCCAATCTTTTTTTTTTTTTTTTTTTTTTGAGACGGAGTTTCACTCTTTTTCCCAGGTTGGAGTGAAGTGGCTCGATCTCGGCTCACTGCAACCTCTGCCCCACCAGGTTCAATGATTCTCCTGCCTCAGCCTCATGAGTAGCTGGGATTACAGCCACCCACGACCATGCCCAGCTAATTTTTGTACTTTTAGTAGAGACGGGGTTTCACCATGTTGGCCAGGCAGGTCTCGAACTCCCGACCTCAGGTGATCCACCTGCCTCAGCCTCTCAAAGTGCTAGGATTATAGGCGTGAGTCACCGTGCCCAGTCTATATTCTCTATCTTTTATCAATGATGTGCTTAGCATTTTAACTTATTTTTACCCTCTATTGGATTTTTGTCTAAGAAGAATAGGTTCTTTCTCCTGTGATGCTTCTTGGGTGTTGAGTTGTCTGATGGTGGTGCTAATAAGTGATTACATGGTCCAGCTTTCAATTATACTCATTTGTCAGGGGTATATGCCCAGAGAAACCCTAAATACTTCAGCCGTGATGGACACACATTTGGTGTAACCCCCTTCTTCTCTTCCCTATAGATCCCAGGATGATCAGCACATGCTTCCTTTCTGGACGGACCTTTGTTCCATATTTGGATCAAATAAGGATCTGATGGGTCTAGCAATCAATGATAGCTTTCTCAGTGCCTCCCTAGTAAGGATCCTGTGTGAACAAATAGCCTCTGACACCTGTCATCTCCAGAGAGTGGTGTAAGTAGAAACTAATTCGTGAACTAAAATCCTTAGGGTGTGAAAATGGTACAATGTTAACATTGGAGCAATATTCAGATTCCTGTACTAGACTCTTAAGTGCTCAAGACACAGGGAATTGAGAGAGTCCTGTCCTTAAATTTATTTTGTGGGGTAATCGTATAAAGTAATTTCTAGGGGCTGGGCATGGTGGTTCACACTTGTAATTCCAACACTTCGGGAGGCCGAGGCAGACAGATCTCTTGAGGTCAGGAGTTCGAGACCAGCCTGGCCAACATGACAAAACCCTGCCTCTACTAAAAATACAAAAATTATCCAGGCGTGGTGGCAGGCACCTGTAATATCAGCTACTTGGGAGGCTGAGGCAGGAGAATTACTTGAACCCAGGAGGCGGAGGTTGCAGTGAACCGAGATCCTGCCACTGGACTCCAGTCTGAGTGACAGAGCGAGACTCCGTCTCAATAAAAAAAAAAAGAGAAAGAAAAAAAGGGCCGGGCACAATGGCTCACGCCTGTAGTCCCAGCACTTTGGGGGCCCAAGGCGGGGGGATCACTTGAGGCCAGGAGTTCAAGACCAGCCTGGCCAAGATGGTGCAAGACCCTGTCTCTACAAAAAATACAAAAATTTGCCAGATGTCGTGGCAGGTGCCTATAATGCCAGCTACTCCGGATGCTGAGGGTAGGAGTCGCTTGAATCCGGGAGGCAGAGTTTGCTTTGCAGTGAGCCGAGATCGCGCCACTGCACTCCAGCAGCCTGGGCAACAGAGTGAGACTCCATCTCAAAGAAAAAAAAAATCTGTAAAGATGGACAAAAATTTAAACATGGAAAAAATAGTTCCTAAAGTTTAAATATATCGAGCCCCTGGTTTCCATTTAAGTACGATACAGGTGTACACACTAAAGATTTCACTTTCGTTCTCTTTTCCCTAGGTTCAAAAACATTTCCCCAGCTGATGCTCATCGGAACCTCTGCCTAGCTCTTCGAGGTCACAAGACTGTAACGTATCTGACCCTTCAAGGCAACGACCAGGATGATATGTTTCCCGCATTGTGTGAGGTCTTGAGACATCCAGAATGTAACCTGCGATATCTCGGGTATATCTCTTAATCATTAAAATCCTTCATCATACAAACATAAGCTACCACAAGCTTATGTGGCAATTTTGTGTAAATAAGAAAAAGTTCGTTATTCTGACTAGAAACAGTACTAAGGGCAGATGACCCAGGATGCAGCATGGGCTGAACTTGAGTTTCTACTTGCCTTGAACAGTAAACAACCTGGACAACCATACGTGAGGACCCTGAATCCAAAGAAACTCCCAGAATCTTTATCTTTTTTTTTTTTTTTTTTTTAATGGAGTCTTGCTCTGTTGACCAGGCCAAAGTGCAATGGCACGATCTTGGCTCACTGCAACCTCTGTCTCCTGGGTTCAAGTAATTCTGCTGCCTCAGCCTCCCAAGTTGCTGGGATTACAGGCACCCGCCACCACACCTGGCTAATTTTTGTGCATTTAGTGGAGCTGGTTTCGCCACATTGCCAGGCTGGTCTCGAACTCATGACCTCAGGTGACCTGCCCCCCCTCAGGCTCCCAAAGTGCTGGGATTATAGGCGTGAGCCACCATGCCCAGCCAGAGTCCTTATGTTTTGGTTTTGGTTTTTTCTTTTTCTTTTTGAGATGGAGTCTCGCTCTGTCACCCAGGCTGGAGTACAATGGTATGATCTCAGGTCACTGCAGCCTCCACCTCCCAGGTTCAAGTGATTCTCCTGCCTCAGCCTCCTGAGTAGCTGGGATTACAGGTGCACACCACCACACCTGGTTAATTTTTGTATTATTAGTAGAGATGGAGTTTTACCACATTGGCCAGGCTGGTCTCGAACTCATGACCTCAGGTGATCCACCCCCCCCCACCCCCACCCCACCCTGCCGTCGGCCTCCCAAAGTGAGGCGTGAGCCACCATGCCCAGCCCAGAATCTTTATCTTCTATCAGAGATCATTCACTCATGGTTCATGCTTCTCCTGTATGATGATTCAGAATACCAGCTATTGACATTTTTCAAGCAAGAACCCTTCAGGAACATCAAGTTGCCCCTTTTCTGTTAGTCCTCTGGTTTGAGAGCTCTCCCCTTGGGAAGCTGTCCACGTGGCTGCCCAGGTGATGAGAACCTACATGCGTCATGGGGTTCCATGAAGCCTCACTTGGCCACACTGGTGTAGTAGGTGGTCATTGGCCTCAAATTATTGCCCTGGGCCAGGCGCAGTGGCTCACGCCTGGGAGGCCGAGGTGGGTGGATCATTTGAGGTCAGGAGTTCAAGACCGGCCTGGTCAACATGGTGAAACTCTGTCTCTAATAATAATACAAAATTAGCTGGGCATGTTGGCGCACGCCTGTAGTCCCAGCTACTCAGGAGGCTGAGGCAGGAGCATCATTTGAACCTGAGAGGCGGAGGTTGCAGTGAGCTGAGATCACACCACCGCACTCCAGTCTGGGCAACAGTGTGAGACTGTCTCAAAAAAAAAAAAAAAAAAAAAAATCTTGGCTGGGTGCGGTAGCTCATGCCTGTAATCCCAGCACTTTGGGAGGCCAAGGCAGGTGGATCACAAGGTCAGGAGTTCAAGACCAGCCTGGCCAACATGGTGAAACCCCATGTCTACTAAAAATACAAAAACATTAGCCGGGCATGGTGGCGCGTGCCTGTAATCCCAGCTACTCGTGGAGGCTGATGCAAGAGAATTGCTTGAACCTAGGAGGCAGAGGTAGCAGTGAGCCAAGATCACGCCATTGCACTCCAGCCTGGGCAACAGAGCAAAACTCCATCTCGAGGACAGAAAAAAAATTTATTGCTCTGGCTCTACTGATACAACCTTAGGCTGCTTAATGGGATCTTCTCAGTTGAATAGGATGCTGTACATCTCACAGGTATTGGAAGGTTGAATGAAACCAAGCACATGCATTCAATAGTGGCTGCTGTCATTACTAACCGTTGCAATTACCCTCTTTTCTTTTTGCCTGAGGATAATGGGATGCAGGGTGAGGGGGAATATTGGGTGAATTAAAGATTTGGGTCACGAATTTCTTTCTTTTTTTCTCAAGATATAGTCTTGCTCTGTCTCCTAGGCTGGAGTGCAGTGCCACAATCTTGGTTCACTGCAACCTCTGCCTCCCGGGTTCAAGTGATTCTTCTCCGTCAACCTCCCGAGTAGCTGGGATTACAGGCACCCACCTGTATTTTTGTATTTCTAGTATTTTGTATCTCTGGTAGAGACAGGGTTACGCCATGCTGGTGGCCAGGGTGGTCTCAAACTCCTGACCTCGGGCAATCCACCACACCCAGCTAATTTTTGGTATATTTAGTAGAGCCGGGGTTTCACCATGTTGGCTGGGCTGGTCTCAAACTCCTGACCTCAAGTGACATCCATCTTCCAAAATGCTGGGATTACAGCCATGTGCCACCACGCCCAGCTAATTCTTGTATTTTTAGGAGAAATGGGGTTTCATCATGTTGTCCCGGCTAGTCTTAAACTCCTGGCCTCATGATCCACCTGCCTTGGCCTGCCAAAGTCCTGGGATTACAGGCATGAGCCACTGTGCCCAGCCACTCATTTCTCATGAATTTATTCTAACACATTTTCCGGATGAACAGAGCACCTTGAAACATAGGTTAGTGGGCTGGGTATGGTGGCTCCTGCCTGTAATCCCAGTACTTTGGGAGGCCTAGGCTGGTGTATCGCTTGAAGTCAGGAGTTTTTTGTTTTGAGACGGAGTCTTGCTCTGTCGCCCAGGCTAGACTGCAGTGGAGTGATCTCGGCTTACTGCAACCTCCGCCTCCTGGGTTCAAGTGATTCTCTTGCCTCAGCCTCCTGAGTAGCTGGGACTACAGGCACGTGTCACCACGCCCATCTAACTTTTGTATGTTTAGTAGAGCCGGGGTTTCACCATGTTGGCCAGGATGGTCTCAAACTCCTGACCTCCTGATCTGCCCACCTCGGCCTCCGAAAGTGCTGGGATTACAGGCATGAGCCATTGCCCCGGCCAAAGTTAGGAGTTTGAGACCAGCCTGGCCAACATGGTAAAACCCCATCTCTACTAAAAAATACAAAAATTAGCCAGGCAAGATGGCATTTGCCTGTAATCCCAGCTACTCAGGAGGCTGAGGCGGGAGAATCTCTTGAATCCAGGAGGCAGAGGTTGCTATGAGCTGAGATCGCGCCACTACACTCCAGCCAGGGTGACAGAGCATAAATAACTCCCTTTCAAAAAACCAAACAATGAAACATAGGTTAGCGGAGTCTGCATCCAACATTAGAGTCAGATTGACTAAGTTCTGTATTTCCAGCTGATTCCTGGGCGATGTTGGTGCCACTGGTCTGACCACCCTTTGACAACTGCTGCTCCAGATAATTCAAGTCGGGGTATAACACAACCAGTGAGATGTAAACCAAAGACGATTCCGCGGTTAGATTCTCAAGAATGACTTGTTCTGCCGGGCGCGGTGGCTCACGCCTGTCATCCCAGCACTTTGGGAGGCCGAGGTGGGCAGATCACCTGAGGTTGGGAGTTGGAGACCAGCCTGACCAACATGGAGAGACCCCCACCTCTACTGAAAATACAGAATTAGCTGGGCATGGCGGTGCATGCCTGCAGTCCCAGCTACTCGGGAGGCTGAGGCAGGAGAATCACTTGAACCCAGGAGGCAGAGGTTGCAGTGAGCCGAGATTGCGCCACCTGGGCAACAAGAGTGAGACTCAGTCTCCAAAAAAAAAATGACGTGGTCCTATTTCTCCCACAGGTTGGTGTCTTGTTCCGCTACCACTCAGCAGTGGGCTGATCTCTCCTTGGCCCTTGAAGTCAACCAGTCCCTGACGTGCGTAAACCTGTCCGACAATGAGCTTCTGGATGAGGGTGCTAAGTTGCTGTACACAACTTTGAGACACCCCAAGTGCTTTCTGCAGAGGCTGTCGTAAGTCTCTCCTCTCTTCCAGAGCAGCTGTGCTTTCGATCTGGGGCCACAGACGAGCAATGGTCATGCCTGACTTGGCTGTATGGAACCTCTCACTGATGTGAACACCTGTTCACATGTTTAGATCCAGGCCGGTGGCCTGTGAATTTTATTCTTCTCTCATTCCTATTCCTTCATAGGATCACCAGTGCATGATAGAAGGTGGGGAGTTCACAAGAAGGGGCTTTTGGATGCTGGCACTTGTGGAGCTAGCCGGGAAGGTTGAAGTTGGAAATGTCAACCGTGTTGCCATTTGTGATTCTTTTGTAGGTTGGAAAACTGTCACCTTACAGAAGCCAATTGCAAGGACCTTGCTGCTGTCTTGGTTGTCAGCCGGGAGCTGACACACCTGTGCTTGGCCAAGAACCCCATTGGGAATACAGGGGTGAAGTTTCTGTGTGAGGGCTTGAGGTACCCCGAGTGTAAACTGCAGACCTTGGTGTAAGTCCGTGCTGGCTGCCTGTTTGCGTGGGTGTATATGCACACACCCCCCACCTCCGGGTTTGAGTAGGGTTGTTATGAGAACACTTAATTCCTCTAAAAGTTCCAAGCATGATGCTAATGACAACTGGTAAGACCTGGGGAGATGATGGTAGGAAAAAAGTATAAGTAGTAGTAGTAGTAATATTCTATAGGGATTTGGACAATGTAGCTAGTTTTCAGGGTTTTTTTTCCTCTTTATGTATGTATGTATTTTAGAGATGGGGTCTCACCATGTTGCCTAGGCTGGTCTCAAACTCCTGAGCTCAAGAGATCTGCCTGCCTTGGCCTCCCAAAGTGCTAGAATTACAGGCATGAGCCATGTCACCCCATGCTGTGTTTTCTCTTAATCTGTGTTCTTAGAACTATAACTGTAACATAAATTGCATGCAGTTGGTTGTAAATGGAATTCATTTACTTATTTTTTAATGAATGATTTGCAAATCAGGTAGTCTTCTGGGCCAGTGTACGCTCAGACTCCCAATGGAAGCTATTGGAAGCCACATGCTCAATGTGATCCTCCTGTTAATACTAAAATCACAGGACACGTGGCCTGGCACAGTGGCTCACGCCTATAATCCCAGCACCCTGGGAGGCCGAAGCAGGCAGATCCCTTGAGGGCAGGAATTCGAGACCAGCCTGCCCAACATGGTGAAACATTGTTTCTCTACTAAAAATACAAAAATTAGTCAGGCATGGTGGGACATGCCTGTAATCCCAGTTACTCAGGAGGCTAAGGCAGGAGAATCACTTGAACCCGGGAGGTGGAGGTTGCAGTGAGCTGAGATGGCACCACTGCAGTCCAGTCTGGCCAATAGAGCAAGACTCTCTCAAAAAAAAAAAAAAAAAAAAATTACAGGACAAATCTTTAGAAAGGAATTGGGGCCTGGCATGGTGGCTCATGCCTGTAACCTCAGCACTTTAGGAGGCGGGCAGAACACCTGAGGTCAGGAGTTTGAGACCAGCCTGGCTGATGCAGTGAAACCCTGTCTCTACTAAAAATACAAAAATTAGCTAGGCGTGGTGGTATGGTCCTGTAATCCCAGCTACTTGGGAGGCTGAGGCAGGAGAATCGCTTGAAGTCGGGAGGTTGCAGTGAGCCGAGATCGTGCCAGCCTGGGTGACAGAACAAGATTGTCTCAAAAAAAAAAAAAAAAAATTGTATCTGCACTGATGGTTTCTGTTCAGAGATTCGATTTTTTGTTAACATCTCTGGTATATATTTTTTTTTTTTAAGATGGAGTTTTACTCTTGCCCACGCTGGCAATGGCATGATCTAGGCTCACTGCAACCTCCGGCTTCAAGGAGGTTGATTCTCCTGCCTCAGCCTCCCGAGAAGCTGGGTAGCTGGGATTACAGGCACTCACCACCACGCCGGGCTAATTTTTGTGTTTTTAGTAGAAACTGGATTTCACCATGTTGGCCAGGCTGGTCTCGAACTCCTGACCTCATGATCCGCCCGCCTCAGCCTTTCAAAGTGCTGGGATTACAGGCATGAGCCACTGCGCCCAGCCATACATATCTCTGGTATTCTTTGTCTCTAACATCACCTCCAACAGTTAGGAACTGTCCTCTTCCTATGAAGTAACTAATCTAGGATATGTACCTGGCATCTGAAAACTACCCACTTAAATTTAATGACATATTCAGTTCATGGCTAGAGACGATGAGTAGAAGGAAAGGATTCTTCCCACACCCACTATATCTAGGCCCTGAAACACTAAAAAAGAAGTCCCACAAGCAGTGAGATGTCACCCACTCACTAACTGTATCTTCAAATGAATGTCTAGTTTTTTTGGTTGTGTGTGGTGTGTGTGGTATTTTTTTGGTGGGGGGGGTTTCTTTTTTTTTTTTTTGGTTTTTTTTTTTTTTTTTTTTTGATAGTCTTGCTCTGTCACCCAGGCTGGAATGCAGTGGCTCCATCTCAGCTCACTGCAACCTCCACCTCCTGAGTTCAGGCGATTCTCCTGCCTCAGCCTCCCAGGAATTAAGGTGCATGCCACCACGCCCAGCTAACTTCTGTATTTTTAGTAGAGACGAGTTTTCACCATGTTGGTCAAGCTGGTCTCGAATTCCTGACCTCAGGTGATCCACCCACCTCAGCCTCCCAAAGTGCTGGGATTACAGGTGTGAGCCACTGTGCCGGCCCCCTCAATTCAACTTTTTGATCCATGCCCCTATTTTGCTAAGTTGTCAACTTCCCTTTAGTCTTATGTGGGTTTTCCTCCATTACAGTCATGGAAGTTTCTAGAAGGCCGGGTAGGGTCTTTGAGAGGCCGAGGCAGGTGGATCATGAGGTCAGGAGTTCAAGACCAGCCTGGCCAACATGGTGAAACCCTGTCTTTACTAAAAATACAAAAATTAGCCAGGCGTGGTGTCGGAGCCTGTAATCCCAGCTTACTTGGGAGGGTGAGGCAGAGAATTGCTTGAACCTGGGAGGCGGAGGTTGCAGTGAGCTGAGATTGTGCCACTGTACTCCAGCCTGGGTGTCAGAGCGAGACTGTCTCAAAAAAAAAAAAAAAGTTTCTATACATTCATAAAGTTTCAAGATTTGGGGGTGTGTTTTCACTCCTCCATCGTCATGGACTCCAATCTGCCATCTATTTCCAAGGCCCTTCCAGGTCCTGTGTCCCTCAGCTAGTGGTATGCTTCACTTGGGACCCAGAGATACATGGGCATTATAGTTCAAATTATAATTAAGTTTAGAACTCTATTGAGACAGAAGAAAGAAAACAGAGCTAAGGTGAAATATCTCTGATAATCTGTGTTGGTTAATATCTAGGATCCTAGTACCAGATATGTTGGAGTGTGAGCTGGGGTCTTCTGCCTGTAAGACACTACCTCTCTAGCAACTGAATTTAGCAAATACAATCGTAATCCCAGCACGTTAGGGAGGCCAGGGTGGGCAGATCGTCTGAGGTCGGGAGTTCAAGACCAGCCTCGCCAACATGGGGAAACCCTGTCTCTACTAAAAATACAAAACTTAGCTGGGTGTGGTGGCACGCGCATGCTTGTACACACACACACACACACACACACACACACACACACACCCACACACCCCTGTAATCCCAGCTACTCGGAAGGCTGGGGCACAAGAATCGCGTGAACCCAGGAGGCGGAGGTTGAAGTGAGCCACCGTGCCCGCTGAGAATCCTTTTTACTTCTCCAACTTCTGTTGGCCACCTGCATTTCTTGGCTTGTGGCCCTTCCTCCAACTTCAGCAGAGCATCTTCAAACGTTGCCCTGGCTCCCTTATCCCGTCACCTCCTGCTGGCTTTGACTCTCAGCTCCCTCTTATGAGGATCCCTGTGATTGCTGGACCTACCCAAATAAACCAGGATATAAACCATCTTAAGATGCTCAGTCACCTCTACGAGGTCCCTTTTGCTCGCAGGTGCCAGGAGTTGGGACTCGGACATCTTTAGGGGAGGCCATTCTTCTGTCCACCACACCACCCCATGATTCCATTTCCATGTCACCACTGTCTCTAAGTGTGTCTAACCCCACGGCTCAAGAGTCAAAGGTGCATCACAGCAGTGAGAACTCACAGGTTTGGGTTTGCTTTCTTCCTGTGGTTGATTTCTAGGCTTTGGAACTGCGACATAACTAGCGATGGCTGCTGCTATCTCGCAAAGCTTCTCCAAGAAAAATCAAGCCTGTCGTGTTTGGATCTGGGGCTGAATCACATAGGAGTTAAGGGAATGAAGTTCCTGTGTGAGGCTTTGAGGAAACCACTGTGCAACTTGAGATGTCTGTGGTGAGTTAACTTATAAGTTCAACTTCCTATACTTACACCTTACTGAATCTGTGGCTAGTGTAAAATAATCAGTGAAGCCGACTTCCTAAGTTATATAATTGAGAGGACCTTTATAGAGTCAATCGAGCATTTACTAGGATGGTTAAAGGAATGAGTTCTAGTCTATGTCTAAGTTTTTTTTTTTTTTTTCTTGAAGTTTTGCTCTTGTCACATAGGCTGGAGTGCAGTGGCGTGATCTTGGCTCACTGCAACCTCCGCCTCCCAGGTTCAAGCAACTCTCTTGCTTCAGCTTCCCGAGTAGCTGGGATTACAGGCGCCCGCCACCATGCCCAGCTAATTCTTGTATTTTTAGTAGAGACAGGGTTTCGCCATGTTGAAGGTTCATCTCAAACTCCTGACCTCAGGTGATCCGCCCATCTCGGCCTCCCAAAGTGCTGGGATTACAGGCGTGAGCCACTGCGCCCGGCCCTATGTCTAAGTTCTAGTCTGTGTTATGCAAAGAACACCTGTGAAATTTTAAGGATACAGTGCCTCAAGCCATTCAGCCAAAAGCCACTGCCCAGCACCCCACATTCAGAGAGGTGGGAATTGGGCCAGGCACAGTGGCTCACACCTGTAATCCCAGCACTTCGGGAGGCCGAAGCGGGCGGATCACTTAAGGTCAGGAGCTCAAGACCAGCCTGGCCAACTTGATGAAACTCCATCTCTACTAAAAATATAAAAATTAGCCGAGCGTAGTAGTGGGTGCCTCTTTTTTTTTTTTTTTTTTTTTTTTTTGAGATAGTTTCACTCTTGTTGCCCAGGCTGTAGTGGAATGGCGCGATCTCAGTTCACTGCAACCTCCACCTCCTGGGTTCAAGTGATTCTCCTGCCTTAGCCTCCCACGTAGCTGCAAATAAACAGGCATGTGCCACCATGCCTGGCTAATTTTGTATTTTTAGTATAGACGGGGTTTCTCCATGTTGGTCAGGCTGGTCTCGACCTCCCGACCTCGGGTGAGAGCCACCGTGCCCAGCCAGTAGGTGCCTTTAATCCCAGCTACTTGGGAGGCTGAGGCAGGAGAATCACTTGAACCCTGGAGGCAGAGGTTGCAGTGAGCTGAGATCCTGTCACTACACTCCATCCTGGGCGACAAGAGCAAGACTCCATCTCAGGAAAAAATAAAAAAGAGGTAGGAATTAGACAGAAAATGCTGGCTCTATCAGCAGGTGAGTGGTCTCAACTTGGCTATCTTACAAATCCCTTGTGAGTTAGCTACAATCAGATGCACTTGAACCTGGAATCCTACCTGGGAGGCAATCTTAAAAGAATTTGACTCGGGATGGGCAAGGTGGCTCATGCCTGTAATCCCGGCATTTTGGGAGTCCAAGGCAGGTAGATTGCTTGAGGCCAAGAATTTAAAAACAGCCTGGCCAACACAATGAAGCCCTGTCTCTACTGAAAGTGCAAAAATCCGCTGAGCGTGGCTGTGTACCTCTGCTCCCAGTTACTCGGGAGGCTGAGGTGGGAGGATCACTTGAGCCTGGGAGGAAGAAGTTACAGTGAGCTGAGATCACGTCACCTCACTCCAGCCTGGGTGACAGTGAGATCCTGTCTCAAAAAACAAAACAAAGGCGCCTTTTTAATCACTCACTGACACGTGTAGAGGAGCAAAAAGTTTGAGTTGCTGGTTGGCCCAGGAAGTCAAGGCTGCAGTGAGCCAAGATGGCGTTACCACACTCCAGCCTGGGCAACCTAGTGGGACCGTGTTTCAAAAAATAAAGTGGCCGGGTGCAGTGGCTCATGCCTGTAATTCCAGCACTTTGGGAGGCCGAGGCAGGTGGATCACCTAAGGTCAGGAGTTCGTAGACCAGCCTGTCTCTACTAAAGAGACAGGTGAAACCCTGTCTCTCTAAAACCACAAAAATCAGGCGGGCATGGTGGCACATAGCTATAATCTCATCTACTCGGAGGCACGAGAACTGCTTGAATCCGGGAGGCAGAGGTTACAGTGAGCCGAGATCATGCCACAGCACTCCAGCCTTGGCGAGAGAGCAAGACTGTCTCAAAGAATAACTTCAAAGATGGAAGTTATTTAACCTCTCTGCTCAAAAGCCTCAGTGCTTCCCTATGTCAATCCAGGTAAAATCCTATATTGACAATGGCTTCAGGGTCTTCTGTGAGCTGGCCACCGCTTACCTATGACCTCATCTTGACAATCCTCCCTGTCTCACTCATGCCCGCTGCCTGGATGTTCTATTTTACGTGTCAGTCACATGTATCTTCAGGGCCTCTGCACAAGCTATTTCTCTGCCTGGAGAACTCCCCCCCCCGAGCTCTATGACTTGGTCTCTTCACCCCCTCACCTCCAACCATTGTAGCCAGAACCCCCAGTTATTCCCTGTACCCCTTGCCCTTCATAACCCCTCATCGCCTCCATATTTTCCTGTTAGCAGACGAGCCCTGAGGGCGGAGACGTTTTGTTTGTTTTTTGAGACCGGAGTCTCACTCTGTCACCCAGGCTGGAATGCAATGGCGCGATCTCGGCTCACTGCAACCTCCGCCTCCTGGGTTCAAGCGATTCTCCTGCCCCAGCCTCCTGAGTAGCTGGGACTACAGGTGCCTGTCACCATGCCCAGCTAACTTTTGTATATTTAGTAGAGACACGGTTTTACCATGTTAGGT
Organism: Pan paniscus; assembly: GCF_029289425.2. Lineage (NCBI taxonomy): Eukaryota > Metazoa > Chordata > Mammalia > Primates > Hominidae > Pan > Pan paniscus. The sequence goes on from NC_073269.2 coordinate 61,129,664, forward strand.
TGGTCTTGAACTCCTTGACCTCAGGTGATCCATCCACCTCGGCCTCCCAAAGTGCTGGGATTACAGGCGTGAACCAGCGTGCCCTGCCTGAGACTTCTGTTGGTCATGCAGATCCCCAACACACGAGGGTGGGCTTGGCTTACCGGAGGGCATCGATCAGCACTGGCTGCATTAACGTGTTGATTTCTGTGTTTCCCCAGGTTGTGGGGATGTTCCATCCCTCCGTTCAGTTGTGAAGACCTCTGCTCTGCCCTCAGCTGCAACCAGAGCCTCGTCACTCTGGACCTGGGTCAGAATCCCTTGGGGTCTAGTGGAGTGAAGATGCTGTTTGAAACCTTGACATGTTCCAATGGCACCCTCCGGACACTCAGGTATGATCCATTTACTTCCCCATCAGGCTTTCTCCAGGGTGGTAGGTTTAGGGGAAGCATAATGACATGGACCTGCTGTAGGAGACTGATCTGGTAGCTGGATTACAGGTTCCCGCCATCACACCCAGCCAATTTCTGTATTTCACTTGGAGAAACGGGGTTTCACCATGTTGGCCAGGCTGGTCTCAAACTCCTGACCTCAGGTGATCCGCCCGCCTCGGCCTCCCAAAGTGCTGGGATTACAGGCGTGAGCAACCGCACCCGGCCACCTTTTTTTTTTTTTTCCTTTGAGGCAAGAACTCACTATGTTCCCCAGGCTGGAGTCCAGCAGCACAATGATGGCTCACTGCAGGCTCGCTCCAGCTCCTGGGCTCAAGCAATCCTCCTGCCTCAGTTCCTGAGTAGGTAGGTTTATAAGCATGAACCATTGCACCCAGCCATGGCTGCTGTCTACCTGCTCATGACAGCCAATTGTCACTGGGCTGTGTTTTGTTTGTTGCATTTTGTCAGGGTTTTGGGGTTTTGTTTTGTTTTTTCTTTTTTTTTTTTTTCTGAGATGGAGTCTCACTCTGTTGCCCAGGCTGGGGTGCAGTGGTTGCTAACTGCAACCTCCACCTCCCAGGTTCCAGCTATTCTCATGCCTCAGCCTCCCAAGTAGCTGGGATTACAGGCATGCACCACCACACCTAGGTAATTTTTGTATTTTTAGTAGAGACAGGGTTTTGCCATGTTGGCCAGGGTGGTCTCAAACTCCTGACCTCGGTGATTTGCCCACCTCAGCATCCCAAAGTGCTGGGATTACAGGCATGAGCCACCGCACCCGGCCTGAGTTGTATTTTGATACCATGGCATCAAAGAACCAAGAAGCCCCTTCCTAGGAGTGTGGGAACTTCAGAAATTCTCACAAGCAATATACTCTACTGCTGGCTTAAAATAATCTTTATGTAGAAGAAACATAGATTACTTGTTTATTTAACATGAAACTCAGCCTAAGATACTTTGTAAGTCAAAAGACATATGGACACTAAGGGTTTTTTTAAGCTTTAAGTTTGTTTGTTTGTTTATTTATTTATTTATTTATTTTGGAGACAGAGTTTTACTCTTGTTGCCCAGCCTGGAGCGCAATGGCGCTATCTCGGCTCACTGCAACCTCCGCCTCCCGGGTTCAAGAGGTTCTCCTCCCTCAGCCTCCCAGGTAGCTGGGACTACAGTCATGTGCCACCACACCTGGCTAATCTTGTATTTTTAGTAGAGACAGGGTTTCTCCATATTGGTCAGGCTGGTCTCGAACTCCTGACTTCAGGTGACCCGCCTGCCTCAGCCTCCCAAAGTGCTAAGATTACAGGCATGAGCCGCCATGCCTGGCCTGCATCTCCTCTGTTTAACTGGTACTCCGGGGTCCACCGAGTAGAAGTTGCCAAAGTGGGTGATAGAGCGGGTAGGCAGGTATTAGAGCTATAGCCCAGCTGTACTCAGCAATTCCATTTTCTGTGTATGATAATCAACAAGCATCTCAAACTACACAATGGCTATATACCATTACAAGGTTAACCTGATGTTATGTTTTTCTCTATCATCAGATCAACATGGTTGAGAATAAGAGGAATGAAAAAAAGGATTAAAAAGAGAAATGAAAGTCTTTAATTTTACATTTTATTATTTACTTCATTTATTTTTTAGACAAAAATCTCACTCTATTGCTCAGGCTGGAGTGCAGGGGCCCGATCTCAGCTCACTGTAACCTCCGCCTCCCAGGTTCAAGTGATTCTCCTGTGTCAGCTTCCTGAGTAGCTGGGATTATAGGGACGCACCATCACACCCAGCTAACTTTTATATTTTTAGTAGAGATGGACTTTCACCATCTTGCCTAGGCTGGTCTCAAACTCCTGACCTCAAGTGATCTGCCCACCTCACTCTCCCAAAGTGCTGGCATTACAGGCATGACCCACCACATCTGGCCTCATTTTATATTTAAAAATAAAAAATAAGCAAATCAAGCCAGGTACAGTTTAGGCAACATGGTAAAACCCCAACTCTACTAAAAATACAAAAATTAGCTGAGCATGGTGGCAGGTGCCTGTAGTCCCAGCTACTCGGGAGGCAGAGGATAGGATGGCTTGAACCCAAGAGGCACAGGTTGCAGTGAGCTGAGATGGTACCACTGCACTCCAGCCTGGGCAACAGAGAGACTGTCTTTTTTTTTTTTTTTTTTTTTTTTTTTTTTTTTTTTTTTTTTTTTGAGATCGCCCAGGCTGGAGTACAGTGGCACGATCTCGGCTCACTGCAAGCTCCGCCTCCCGGGTTCACACCATTCTCCTGCCTCAGCCTCCTGAGTAGCTGGGACTACAGGCGTCCGCCACCACGCCCGGCTAATTTTTTGTATTTTTTTAGTAGAGACAGGGTTTCACCGTGTTAGCCAGGATGGTCTCGATCTCCTGACCTCGTGATCCGCCCGCCTCAGCCTCCTAAAGTGCTGGGATTACAGGCATGAGCCATCACGCCTCACCTGAGACTGTCTTTAAAAAAAAAAAAAAGAAAGAAAGAAAATCAATGTGGAACACTCCTTTGCCACCTAGAATAATCAGGAAAGGTGACCCATGCCCTGTGCCTCCTTAACAGACTTTCAGGTACTTGGGAATTTGAAACAAATCTCCTTGATGCACAAAGTAACCTTTTCTTCCCCCATTGTACCCCAGGTTGAAAATAGATGACTTTAATGATGAACTCAATAAGCTGCTGGAAGAAATAGAAGAAAAAAACCCACAACTGATTATTGATACTGAGAAACATCATCCCTGGGAAGAAAGGCCTTCTTCTCATGACTTCATGATCTGAATCCCCCCGAGTCATTCATTCTCCATGAAGTCATCGATTTTCCAGGTGTTGGTGAACTGCCTGTGACTCCTCTCCTCCCCTGCCCCTACCCCTCAGGGATAATGAGTTCATTGCTGGGCTAGATGTTTTAGCCATGATTCTGCCTCTGTTTTACACCTGCACACGTCCTTATCTTTGTTACATATGAAATATCTGTATCACGGGTATATTGAGAGAAATAAAGGTGAGAGCATTCACAAATGAAGCTGTTACTTAATAATGGGCTTTGACAAGTTAGAGAAAAGACATCTTACTGGGTAGAACCTGGGGGGTGGGGGAAGTGACAGTGTTTAATTGCATTGATTTCTATTGCCTTGTCAATCTTTGCCTTGCCTTGGTATTTCCTTTCTTTTTTCTTTCTTTCTTTTTTTTTTAGACTGAGTTTCACTCTGTTGCCCACGCTGGAGTACACTGGCACGATTTCAGCTTACTACAACCTCCCAGGTTCAAGCGATTCTGCTGTCTTAGCCTCCTGAGTAGCTGGGATTACAAGCATCCCCCACCACACCCGGCTAAATTTTTTTGTATTTTTAATAGAGATGAGGTTTCACCATGTTGGCCAGTCTGGTCTCAAACTCCTGACCTCAAGTGATCCACCCACCTCAGCCTCCCAGAGTGCTGGGATTACAGGCATGAGCCACTGTACCCGGCTTTTTTTTGTTTTTTTTTTTTTCTTTTTCCTCAAGCACGAGTGTTGCTCTGTTGCCCAGGCTGGAATACAGCAGCATGATGATAGCTCACTGCAGCCTCAAGCTCCCAGGTTCAAGCGATCCTCCAGCCTCAGCCTCCTCAGTAGCTGGGACTACAGGTGCACACCACCAAACCAGGCCAATTTTTGTGGGATTTTTTTGAAGACAGGGTCTCACTATGTTGCCCAGGCTGATCTCAAACTCCCAGGCGCAAGTAATATTCCTGCCTCAGCCTCCCAAAGTGCTAGGATTACAGGTGTGAACCACTGTGCCTAGCCTGTCTTGTTACTTCTTGACCTGCGTGGATCACTGCCTGCTGAGTATTACTTGCCAGAGGATTTCTCCTACCAATCTACAATATTTTAGGTGCTTCGGTGTAGCTTATATATGACCATGTCATTGCTCTGATTTTGCTTTTTAAAAATTCTAACTTAAAATAGAATCTCGGCCAGGCACAGTGGCTCACACCTGTAATCCCAGAACTTCGGGAGGCTGAGGTGGGTGGATCACGAAGTCAGGAGTTGGAGACCAATCTGGCCAACGTGGTGAAACCCCGTCTCTACTAAAAATATAAAAAATTAGCCAGGCATGGTGGTACATGCCTGTAATCCCAGCTACTTGGGAGGCTGAGGCAGGAGAATTGCTTAAACCCAGGAGGTGGATGTTGCACTGTGCTGAAGACTGCACTACTGCATTCCAGCTTGGGCAACAGAGTGACTCCTTCTCCAAAAAAAAAAAAAAAAAAATCTCATGGTATGCATAGTTTTTCACTATAGAGTCTCCAGTATTTCCTTGTGATACAGAATTCCAAATTCAACAAAGCAGCAGTGCAAGCTCTACGCTGTAAAACCACAAACAAAACGAACTGTACTATAAAGACAACACTAGTTGGCAAAGTTGCTTCTCATGGGGAGACTTTGTTGCTGTCTGTGTTTACTGGATGAGCAAACAAATGGACGGTAAGGGGGAAAAAGAACAGTACAAATTTTTATTAAACACTAATCATGTTTTTTTTGTTTGTTTGTTTTGAGACAGTTTCCTCTTGTTGCCCAGGCTGGAGTGCAATGACACGATTTTGGCTCACTGCAACCTCCGCCTCCCCGGGTTCAAGCGATTCTCTTGCCTCGACCTACTGAGTAGCTGGGATTACAGGCATGTGCCACCAAGCCTGGCTAATTTTGTATTAGCAGAGACGGGGTTTTTCCATGTTGGTCAGGCTGGTCTCGAACTCCCGACCTCAGGTGATCCACCGGCCTTGGTCTCCCAAAGTGCTGGGATTACAGCTATGAGTCACCGCACCTGGCAACATTTTTTTCCTTTTCTTTTTTTTTTTTTTTCTGGTGGCAGAATCTTGCTCTTTCACCCAGGCTGGAATGCAATGGCACGATCTCGGCTCACTGCAGCCTCCACCTCCCCAGTTTAAGCAGTTCTCCCATCTCAGCCTCCCATGTAGCTGGGACCACAGGTGTGCACCACTGCACCCAGGTAATTTTTGTATTTTTGGTAGAGATAGGGTTTTGCCACGTTGTCCAGACTGGTCTTGAACTCCTGAGCTCAGGTGATCTGCCCACCTTGGCCTCCCCAAATGCTGGGATTATAGGCATGAGCCACCACACCTGGTAAAAAGTAGTTTTAATATTTAAATTTAAAACTAAAAAAGTTAATCTCTCTTCCTACTTTCATTTCTTCATCAGGGGCTATTGGTTTATTCCCACCGACTAGATCCAAGTTCTCTGATACTACCTTTAAACCACTCCATCACTTTCCAGTTCCACTGCATACAGTGTGGGCTTCTGAGGTTTCCTGGTTCAAGGTGTCCTTGTTCAATGTGGCATGGGTTATTCCCTGAGCATTTTGTTTTTGTTTTTTTTTTTGACAGTCTCGCTCCATTGCGCGGTTTGGAGTGCAGTGGTGTGACCTCGGCTTATTGCAGCCTCTGCCTCCCAAGTTCAAGCAATTCTGCCTCAGGCTCCCGGATAATTTTTGCATTTTTAGTAGAGACAGGGTTTCACCGTGCTGGCCAGGCTGGTCTCGAACCCCTAACCTCAAGCGATCTGCCTGCCTCGGTCTCCCAAAGTGCTGGGATTACAGACATAAGCTACCGTGCCCGGCCTCCAGAGCATCTTTATTCTCAGTTTCAGCGGGAAGAAGGGAGAAGGTTGGTAAAAGAGAGGCACAAAGTTTAAAAAGGACATTGCGTGAAGAAACTAAAGGTTTCTCCTTCTCCACACTATTGACATTTGGGATCGGATCACTACTCGTTGGGAAACGTCCTGTACATTTCCAGGGTGTTCGGCACCATCCCTAGCCTCTACCCCCTAGATACCAGCTCACATCCTCACAGTTAACAGTGATCAAAAATGTCTCTGGGCAGTGGAAAATATTTCCTGAAATGCAAAGTTTTCTTAGGTTGAGAACCATTGTAATCTAGCCCCATCTTTAGAGAAGAAATTGAGTAACGGATCTACATCCATTGAGGAACTATGGACACCCCAGGGGCCCATGAAATGTAAACTCGCACTCACAATTAACCATCTTTCTTCAACGTGTGTATTTCATGTAGCCACACTCTCAGATGCCCACCCCCATTACCTACAAGTCCTAAACAGGGAAACCTGTGGCACATGGGTTCATGTGTGTCTGAATCTATACATTCAGAGATGAACAAGTACTGCTCTCCCTATACCTGTGACCGCTCGCCTCCGCCCATCACTGAATTCTAAAAATGTGGCCTCAGGCTCACAGCAGCATTAGCACTTGCTTGCTCTGGATCTCATCACATTGATGATCAAGAACAACGTATTCACTGGGTTCTCTGCTAAGGATCCAAAAAAAACCATTCCACAATTCCACGGCCATGTTTGCACCCAGGAACCACGAGGGCTGGGTTAGCCCAGATGGTGGGCTTGGGAAATGTTCTGGAGCAAAAAAAATAAGAGCCAGAGGTCATGAGAGCCTGACCCCCTCCCCCAACGCGCGCGCGCACACACACACACACACACACACACACACCACTCTCTACCTCCAAGCCACATTTTCAGGCTTCTCAAAGCTAAGGTCACTCCCATGAGCTAAGCCGTGCTTCTCTCAATCCTCAGCTCTTCCACAAGAATAGGAAGAACTCTCTCCTGTTCAAAATCCTGTGGCTCAGCTGCAGCTCTGGAAGAAAGACCCCGGTGAGGGTCTTTCTTTTCACAATCCCCAATCCCAGACCACATCCTGTGCCCCCAAAACAACTTCCATGGTAACCACATCCTTCAGGAAGTGAAGTCAGGCAGGAAGTCAAGTCAGAAGACAGGGAATGGGCTGGGCATGGTGGATCGCACCTGTAATCCCAGCACTTTGGGAGGCAGAGGCAGGTGGATCACATGAGGTCAGGAGTTCGAGACCAGCCTGGCCAACATGGTGAAACCCTGTCTCTACTAAAAATACAAAAAGTAGCCAGGCGTGGTGGTGCATGCCTGTAATCCCAGCTACTCTGGAGGCTGAGGCAGGAGAATTGCTTAAACCCAGAAGGCGGAGGTTGCAATGAGCCGAGATCGCACCATTGCACTCCAGCCTGGGGACAGAAAAAAAAATGTAGCTGAGCATGGTAGTGCACGTCTGTGATCTCAGCTACTTGGGAGTCTGAGGCAGGAGAATCGCTTGAACCCAGGAGGTGGAGGTTGCAGTGAGCCAAGATTGTAATCGTCCAATGTGTTCACCTTGCCCACTGCCTAGACAGAGCTGATTCATCAAGACAGGGAATCGCAATAGAGAATAATTCATGCAGAGCTGTCTCTACGAGAGACCAGAGTTTTATTATTATTCAAATCAGTGTCTCCCAGCATTCAGGAAGAGTTTTTAAGGATAATTTGGTGGGTGGGTGGGAAGCCAGTGAGCCAGGAGTGCTGTTTGGTCAGGGATGAAATCATGGGAGCCAAAGCTATCTTCTTGCACTCAGTTCCTGAGTGGAGGCCAAAAGATAAGATGGGCCAGTTTATTGATATGGGTGGTGCCAGCTGATCCATCAAGTACAGGGTCTGCAAATTAAGCGCTGATCTTAGAAGCAGTTTAGGGAGGGTCACAATCTTGTAGCCTCCAGCTGCATGACTCCTAATGTTCGTCCTACAGGGCCAATCTAGTCCCCAGGCAACAAAGAGGTCTGCTTTGGAAAAGGGCTATCGTCTTTCTTTAAACTATAAACTAAGTTTCTCCCAAAGTTCAGCCTATGCCCAGGAATGAAAAAGACAGCTTGGAGATTAGAAGCAAAATGGAGTCAGTTAAATCTCTTTCACTGTCTCAGTCATAATTTTGGAAAGGTGGTTTCAAGCTGGCACAACTGCACTCCACCCTAGGCGACAGAGCGAGACCCTGTCAAAAAAAAAAAAAAAAAAAAAAAACAAGAAGTGAAGTCAAGATAGGTAAATTCGGAAGACAGGAAGTGGTGGTAGAAGAAGTGAAGTCATACAGGAAGCAAAGTCAGATGACAGGAAGTGAAGTAAGAAGACAGGAAGTGGTTGTAGAAGACAGGAAGTGAGGTCATACAGGAAGTAAAATCAGAAGACAGGAAGTGACATCAAACCAGGACTTGCAGTCGGAGGCAGGCAAGAAGTGAAATCAGAAGACAGGAAGTGGCTGAGGGGAACGTCTTTTCTCTCTCCTGCTCAGCCCGAAGTGAACAGGTAGCATCAGGTGTGCCATTTCAGTGACTGGGCACAGCCCAGGCACTCACATCTCTGTGCAGTGCCTATTCTTGGAACACCAGAGACCTCTACACTATTTTCTGTTGCTTTTTTCCTTCATTTTCAGAGATGAGATCCTGAATTGAATGACTTGAATTACTATGGAAAGTGATTGACCAAGGTAAGTCACAACTATCTTGTTCTTTAATTTTGGTGTTGTTTGTTATGACTTGTTAGCCGTCTAACACACATAGCTTTGCATTTCCACTCTGCATTACTTGTATTTTTATTATTTTGTAATATTTGTAATAATTTATTATAAAACTGTGTTATTTTGGGATATTTTTAAGTTAAAATGCGATTTTTTAACTAAGTGGCAGTATGCAAAGCAAGTGTTTCAGAACTCTCCCCCATCAATACGTCTTCTCTCCTGAAAGAAACAATTTTGAGACTTCCTGTTCTTAATTCTGTTTAACAGCATACTTCTAAAAGAAAAAGTGTATACTGTTATTATTTATTGTGTTACAAAAATATACACGCACCTTTCATGCACGTCCGTGTGAAGAGACCACCAAACAGACTTTGTGTGAGCAATAAAGCTTTTAATCACCTGGGTGCAGGTGGGCTGAGTCCGAAAAGAGAGTCAGCGAAGGGGGACGGGTGGGGCCATTTTATAGGATTTGGGTAGGTAAAGGAAAATTACAGTCAAAGGGGGGTTGTTCTCTGGCGGGCAGAGTGGGGGTCATAAGGTGCTCAGTAGGGGAGCTTTTGAGCCAGGATGAGCCAGGAGAAGGAATTTCACAAGACAATGTCATCAGTTAAGGCAGGAACAGGCCATTTTCGCTTCTTTTGTGGTGGAATGTCGTCAGTTAAGGCAGGAACCGGCCATCTGGTTGTGTACGTGCAGGCCACAGGGGATATGATGGCTTAGCTTGGGCTCAGAGGCCTGACATTCCTGTCTTCTTATATTAATAAGAAAAATAAAATGAAATAGGGGTAAAGTGTTGGGACAGCGAAAATTTTTGGGGGATGGTATGGAGAGATAATGGGCGATGTTTCTCAGGGCTGCTTCGAGCAGGATTAGGGGCGGCGTGGGAACCTAAAGTGGGAGCGATTAAGCTGAAGGAAGATTTTGTGGTAAGGGGTGATATTGTGGGGCTGTTAGAAGAAACATTTGTCATTTAGAATTATTGGTGATGGCCTGGATGCAGTTTTGTACGAATTGAAAAACTAAATGGAATAAGAGAAGGTGAAAAACAGGCATTAAAAGTCTAAGAATTGGGAGGACCTAGGACATCTAATTAGAGAGTGCCTAAGGAGGTTCAGCATAGTCCTGCCAGCAAAGATGTATTTATTTATTTTAAGAGTTAAGAGTGGCGGTTTGGGGATAGTACCAGGAGATATCAGCTGTGCTGGCCTGGAGAAACAGTGTAAACAAGAGCAGGGCATGTGTGAGTAGTTGATAACAGTGAATAGGAGTATGACTAGACAGAAGATAGTAGGGATGACAAGTTTTTTGGGGCACAGTCTAAGTTGGTTTGGTGTCTGGAATGAGACTGGGGCCTAATAAAAAGGAGTGTCTATACAGGAGCTTAAATGGGCTGTATCTTGTAGCATTCCGAGGACAGGCCTGAATTCTGGAAGCAAAAATGGTAAAAGTATTGTCCAGTCCTTTTTAAGTTGGTGGCTGAGCTTGGTGAGGTGTGTTTTTAATAGACCATTAGTCTGTCACTGAATACTAAGAGCCTGAAAAAATGCTTGGCTGATTTGACTAATAAAGGCTGGTCTGTTATCAGACTGTATAGAGGTGGGAAGGCTGAACTGAGGAATTATGTCTGACAGAAGGGAATGACAAGGCTAAACTGAAGAATTATGTCTGACAGAAGGGAAGAAATGACTGCGGTGGCCTTCTCAGACCCTGTAGGAAAGGACTGTACTTATCCAGTGAAAGTGTCTACCTAGACTAAGAGGTATTTTAGTTATCTTACTCGAGGCATGTTGAGTAAAGCTAATTTGCCAGTCCTGGGTGGGGGCAAATCCTTGAGCTTGATGTGTAGGGAAGGGAGGGGGCCTGAATAATCCATGAGGAGTAGTAGAATAGCAGATGGAACACTGAGAAGTGATTTCTTTGACGATAGATTTCCACGATGGAAAGGAAATGAGAGGTTCTAAGAGGCGGGCTAGTGGCTTGTACTATAGCATAGCCTGCCTTTGCTGGTGTGTGGCGATTAGGCCTGGTGGAACCACCATCAATAAATCAAGCGTGATCAGGGTGAGAAACAGGGAAGAAGGAAATGTGGGGAAATGGGGTGAATGTCAGGTGGATCAGAGAGATATAGTCATGGGGGTCAGGTGTGGTATCTGCAATAATGTGGGAGGCCAGACTGAGGTCCGGGGCAGGAACAGTGGTAATTGTGGGACTTAACAAAGAGTGAGTACAGCTGAAGGAGCCGGGGAGCAGAAAGTATATGCGTCAGGTGTGAGTAAGAAAATAGATTTTGGAAATTATGAGAGCTGTAGAGAGTGAGTTGAGCATAGTTTGTGATTTTGAGAGCCTCTAAAAGTATTAAAGCAGCGGCAGCCGCTGCTCAGAGACATGAGGGCTAGCCTAAAACAGTAAGGTCAAGTTGTTTGGACAGAAAGGCTATAGGGTGTGGTCCTGGCTCTTGTGTAAGAATTCCGACCGCGCTAACCATGCCTAGGAAGGAAAGGAGTTGTTGTTTTGTAGAAGGTGCTGGGGTTTGAGAGATCAGTCAGACACGATCAGCAGGGAGAGCACGTGTGTTTTTATGAGAATTATGCCGAGATAGGTAACAGATGAGGATGAACTTTGGGCTTGACTGAAGTAATGGGGGCTGTCTGTGAAGCCTTGCAGCAGTACAGCCCAGGTAATTTGCTGAGCCTAATGGGTGTCAGGGTCAGTCCAAGTGAAAGCGAAGAGAGGCTGGGACGAGGGGTGCAGGGGAATAGTGAAAAAAGCATCTTTAAGATCGAGAACGGAATAGTGAGTTGTGGAGGAAGGTATTGAGGACAAAAGAGTGTACGGGTTGGGCACCACAGGGTGGATAGGCAAAACAATTTGGTTGATAAGGCGCAGATCCTGAACTAATCTGTAAGACTTGTCCGGTTTTTGGACAGGTAAAATGGGGGAATTGTAAGGAGAGTTTATAGGTTTTAGAAGCCCAAGCTATAGCAGGCGAATGATAACAGGCTTTAATCCTTTTAAAGCGTGCTGTGGGATGGGATACTGGTGTTGAGCAGGGTAAGGGTGATTAGGTTTTAATGGGATGGTAACGGGCATGTGATCGGTTGCCAGGGAAGGAGTAGAGATGTCCCATACTTGTGGGTTAAGGTGGGGGGATATGAGAGGAAGACGCAAAGGAGGCTCTGGGTTGGGGAGAAGGGCGGCAATGAGATGCGGCTGTAGTCCAGGAATAGTCAGGGAAGCAGATAATTTGGTTAAAATATCTCGGCCTAATAAGGGAACTGGGCAGGTGGGGATAACTAAAAAAGAGTGCATAAAAGAGTGTTGTCCAAGTTGGCACCAGAGTGGGGGAGTTTTCAGGGGTTTAGAAGCCTGGCCGTCAATACCCACAACAGTTATGGAGGCAAGGGAAACAGGCCCTTGAAAAGAAGGTAATGTGGAGTGGGTAGCCTCCGTATTGACTAAGGGGACGGACTTACCTTCCACCGTGAGAGTTACCCGAAGCTCGGCGTCCGTGATGGTCTACGGAGCTTCCGAGGCGACTGGGCAGCGTCAGTCTTCAGCCGCTAAGCCGAGAAGGAGTCAGTCAGAGAGCCTTGGGCCAGAGTTCCAGGGGCGCTGGGAGTGGCTGCCAGGTGAGTTGAACAGTCCGATTTCCAGTGGCGTCCTACACAGATGGGACATGGCTTAGGAGGAATCCGGGGCTGCAGGCATTCCTTGGCCTGGTGGTCAGATTTCTGGCACTTGTAGCAAGCTCCTGGGGGAGGAGGTTCTGGAGGAACGCCTGGCCGCTGCGGTTCAGGCGTTTGGAAGTTCTTGTGTGCTGGAGATGTGGCTGGGGTTTGTCTCACAGTGGAGGCAAGGAATTGCAACTTTTTTCTATTATTGTACACCTTGAAGGCGAGGTTAATTAAATCCTGTTGTGGGGTTTGAGGGCCGGAATTTAATTTTTGGAGTTTTATTTAATGTCGGGAGCAGATTGGGTAATAAAATGTATTTTGAGAATAAGACGCCCTTTTGACCTTTTAGGGTCTAGGGCTGTAAAGTGTCTCAGGGTTGCTGCCAAACAAGTCATGAACTGGGCTGGATTTTTATATTTGATGAAAAAGAGCCTAAACACTATCTGATTTGGGGTAAAGAAAAAGGAGCATTAACCTTGACTATGCCTTTAGCTCCAGCCACCTTTTTAAGAGTAAATTGCTGGGCAGGTGGGGGAGGGCTAGTCACGGAATGAAACTGTAAGCCGGACCAGGTGTGAGGAGGGGAGGTGATAAAAAGATTATACGGTGGAGGAGTGGAGGCTGAGGAACAATTGGGACCTAGCTCGGCCTGGCGAGGAGGGGAGAGGTCAGATGGGTCTGTAGAAAAGGAAGATTAGAAAGACTCAGTGACGCTTGGGGTTGAGACTGAGGGGACAGGTGGGAGGGAAAGAAGGAAGATTTGGGACGAGTTGCACTGGGCACAGAGACTAGGAAGGGACTGATGTGTAAAAGAATGCCTGGACGTCAGGCACCTCAGACCGTTTGCCCATTTTACGACAAGAATTATTTAGATCTTGCAGGATGGAAAAATTGAAAGTGCTGTTTTCTGGCTATTTGGAACTACTGTCGAGTTTGTATTGGGGTCAAGCAGCATTGCAGAAGAAAATATGGCATTTAGGTTTTAGGTCAGGTGTGAGTTGAAGAGGTTTTAAGTTTTTGAGAACACAGGCCAAGGGAGAAGAAGGAGGAATGGAGGGTGGAAGGTTGCCGATAGTGAAGGAAGCAAGCAAGCCTAGAGAAAAGAGAGAGTAGAGACACGGAGGGAAGGGGTTCGGGGGTTCTTACCTTCCAGAAAAGCGGGAAAGGGGTTGGGGCATGGATATAAGAGATTGGGGCACAGAGATAAGAGGTTGGGGCATGGAAATAAGGGATCAGGGTGCAGAGATAAGAGGTTGGGGCATAGAAATAAGGGATTGGGGCACAGAGATACGAGGTTGGGGTACTTGCCCCTCCTCTAGAAAAGCGGGACTTGCCACTAAGAGTGAAGGAGAAGGGGTTGGGGGTTTCTTGCCCCCCAGAAAGGTGGAGAAGGGGTAGAGACACGGAGAGGAGGGGTTGGGGAACTTGCCCCTTCCCCAGAAAAGTGGGACTTGCCACTAAGGGTGAAGGACCAAGGCAGGCATCCCTGCGTGATCTGACACCTCTGAAACGTGGGTATATAATCAGAGAGGCGTCCCTGCAATGATTAAACACGAAGGGAAGGCTGCCTTCCCTAGTCCGTGACTGGCGCCGGAGTTTTGGGTCCACAGATAAAATGTGTCTCCTTTGTCTCTACCAGAAAATGAAAGAAATTGAAATTAAGAGAAGGGAGAGATTGAAGAGTGGAAAGGAGAAAGTGGTTGAGGGACAGTGAGAGAGGTTGGAGAAGAGAGTAAGAAGAGGCTGCTTACCTGATTTAAAATTGGTGAGATGTTCCTTGGGCTGGTGGGTCTGAGGACCTGAGGTCGTATGTGGATCTTTTTCACAGAGCAAAGAGCAAGACAGGGGATTGATCTCCCAAGGGAGGTCCCCCGATCCAAGTCACGGCACCAAATTTCATGTGCGTCCATGTGAAGAGACCACCAGACAGGCTTTGTGTGAGCAATAAAGCTTTTAATCACCTGGGTGCAGGTGGGCTGAGTCCGACAAGAGAGTCAGCGAAGGGGGATAGGGGTGGGGCCGTTTTATAGGATTGGGGTAGGTAAAGGAAAATTACAGTCAAAGGGGGGTTGTTCTCTGGCGGGCAGAGTGGGGGTCACAAGGTGCTCAGTAGGGGAGCTTTTGAGCCAGGAGAAGGAATTTCACAAGACAATGTCATCAGTTAAGGCAGTAACAGGCCATTTTCCCTTCTTTTGTGGTGGAATGTCATCAGTTAAGGCAGGAACCGGCCATATGGATGTGTATGTGCAGGTCACAGGGTATATGATGGCTTAGCTTGGGCTCAGAGGCCTGACAGCACCTACCTAAAAAATTCCAATAGCACTAAAAGGGTGTGTACAAAATGCAGTGGCTGACTAATCATCTCCTCCATTGCTCCGCCTAAGAGACACCCACTTTTAGCTGTTTTCTTTAGGAACTTGTTAATATTAGGTTGCTAAAAACATGTAACCATGTGAATGAGCTTAGACTTACTGGATTCCTATCATAATAGGCGGGGACTTAGTTATTCTACAGTGTTGTTCTTACTGTTTTTTCTCTTCCAATGTTTATCTCTATGTCTGCATATCAACATTCAGTATCACATTTTTTTTTTGAGACAGAGTCTCGCTCTGTCACCCAGGCTGGAGTGCAGTGGCGCAATCTCAGCTCACTGCAGCCTCTGCCTCCTGGGTTCAAGTGATTCTCCTGCCTCAGTCTCCTGAGTAGCTGGGACTACAGGCGTGTGCCACCACGACTGGCTAATTTCTGTATTTTTAGTAGAGACAGGGTTTCACCATGTTGGCCGAGCTGGTCTCGATCTCCTGACCTCGTGATCTGCCCACCTCAGCCTCCCGAAGTGCTGAGATTACAGGCATGAGCCACCACGCCCGGCCAGTATCACATTTTTATACCCACAGATATTCGCAGCTGAGAATTTTCGGGTAATATAACTTGCTTCTTTTATTTTTGTTGTTGTTATTGTTCCCCTAAAGTTTATATGTTTTTTATTTTTATTTTCTTTTGAGGCAGGGTCTCACTCTGTCACCCAGGTTTGAGAGCAGTGGTGCAATCATGGCTCACTGCAGCCTCAACCTCCCCGGGCTCAGGTGATCCCCAACCTCAGCCTCCTGAGTACCTGAGAGTAGGCATGTGGTACCACACCCAGCTAATTTTTTATATTTTTTGTATATGAGACAAGGTTTCACCATGTTGCCCAGGCTGGTCTCGAACTCTTAGGCTCAAGCGATCCCGCCTCAGCCTCCCAAAGTGCTGGGATTACAGGTGTGAGCCACTGTGCCTAGGCTATACTGGTCTTTTTAAAATCTACTTAGTTTACTTGACCTCTAAAATTATTTTTCCTGTCTTCTGATAGCATCTCAGTATGATTTTCCACTATGTTAAGACAAGGAATTGACCCATTCTTACATTTGGAGGCTTCTCTAAGCAACTTTCCCGTTCCCCCTTCACCCAAGCTGTGTGCTCACTAGCCCTGATTCACAGCCGTCGTCCTGGAACTTCTTTGTGCCATCCTTCTGTCTTTTCCCAAGTGACCCACCTACCTCAACCTCCCAAAGTGCTGGGATTACAGGCGTGAGCCACTGTGGCCAGCCATTCTTTTCCTTTTTTAAAACAATTTTTATCTTCTTTATTTTAAGTAGAGATGGGGTCTCACTGTGTTGCCCAGGCTGGTCTCGAACTCCTGGGCTCAAGTGATCCTCCTGCCTTGGCCTCCCAAAGTGTTAGGATTACAGACATGATCCACTGCACTTGGCCCAGTGGTACAGTTTTACACTCATTAGATGGTCAAGAAATGCCTAAATGCTATAATAAATATAGAACTTTACCTTGAGAAGACCTAACATTTCCTTCAGAAAGTAAATATGAGAGGGGTGGAGATGGTGCATTATCTTATTTTTATTATTTTAAAAATTTATACATAATTGTACATATTTATGGGGTAGACAGCAATATTTCAATACATGTATGCAATGTGTTATGATCAAATCAGGGTAATTAACATATTCATCCCTTTATTTTTTGAGACAAGGTCAGGCTTTGTCACCCGAGCTAGAGTGCAGTGGTGTGATCTCAGCTCACTGCAACCTCTGCCTCCCAGGCTCAAGCCATTCTCCCACCTCAGCCCCCTGAGTTGCTGGGAGTATAGGGATGCACCACCACACCTGGCTAATTTTTGTTTTTTTTGTTTTGTTGGTAGAGATGGGGTTTCACCATGTTGCACAGGCTGATCTTGTTTTCTAATGTGAAGGGAAGCGGGCAACGTGCTAGTTTTACACTAAGGAAAATGAATGACACACCCAAACTGCCTGCAAGGCCCGTTCTGAGAGACGAAAGGAGATTTGTTAGACCGCAGTGGAAGATGGAGTGAGGGTGAGAGTTTCTGGGGAAAACCAGACAAGAGCACAGAGGGCCAAAGGGAAGCACGGGAGGATTTTGCACAGAGGATGGAACAGAGTCAACCCTGAGAGCTGGGAACCTTAGAGATCCGTCTGGAGCCCATATTAGAGAGGTTGAAGAAAGAGGCCAGTATGTGGTCCAGCCAGGGTACCATGTCATCCACAGTGTGCAGGGAGGAGGATGGGGTCTCCACAGATTCCTTCCATCCCAAATGGAGGGTGCCCTCAGACAGAGAGGCAGACAGACAGACAGACACTGGCTGAATGGCTCCCTGATGGAACACCAGGAGGAGGCAGCCTGGCCTCGTTTCCACAGCTGTAGCCTCTGCCCTCCTGCTTCCATGTTCCACACACGCCACAGTCTTTGAGTCGCCTCCCATGCCATGATCCGTCCCTTGGATACGACCGTGCCTGGGGTGCAGTGGTCATGAACATAACCCGCGGCTGTGAACATCCGGTCGGCCTCCATCCTGACCCCCGTGTGATTTCCGGGTCTGCGGGAGGGGCGGGAGGGGCGGAAGCGGCCTCTGCACAGCCCTGCCCCTGTGCCGCAGGCGCTTCCTCCGGCTGTGCCAGTCCTCTGCCAGAAACCCCGCCAGGAGTATTAGGATCACAGCCCCGAGGCATATCCGGACCAGGTTGCCCTTGGTGTAGTACTGGCGGGCAGGACCTGGAGGAATGAGGAGAGGCAGGAGCAGGTGAAAGAGCCCACCTCCAGGACCCCCTCCAAGCCACATCTGGGCTTCTCAGAGATCCTATTATTCTCTACTAGCTAGGGGATGCCGCTCGCTTTCCTGGAGGGTCCCTCCCTTCCCGAGTAGGGGTCGGGGCCAGATGACCCCAATTCTCTAAGTAGCACCTCTCCCTCCTGTGCTCTCACAGGGCTCTGAGACAACTCCTCCCCAGACACAGATGCTGCCTCGTTATCTGATGCATTGCAAAAGAGAGGACAGTTATAAGGGGTGGGGAAGAGATGGAATTTCTCTTTCTCTGACCCTTTTTAAAATCTCAACCTTCCCACCTGATCTTAATGCCCAATTCTGAACCCCATATGCTGATATTCTGCCTTTACTCTACACGCTGGAACCCAAGATCTGAGAGCTGCAGCCCCTGTGTAGACAAAGGAGTTGGCTTTGGTGAAGAGACGGGTGAGAAGGAAGGGGGTCTGGAGAGGATGACTTACTCACCAGCTGGAGAGTCTGACTCCTTTGGACTGGCGGTGATACTCCTAGAAGTCTCTGGGAACCAAACAAAGGCTAAGTGTGAAATGAAACCATATTCCCGCCCCCTGTCACTGTGCCTACTCCGAACACACACACGGGGAGGCACAATTCCACAGCATTTAAGAAGAGCATGGGCCGGGCACGGTGCCTCATGCCTATAATCCCAGCACTTTGGGAGGCTGAGGCAGGAGGCTGGCTTGAGTCCAGGAGTTCAAGACCAACCTGAGCAACAAAGAAAAACCCTATCTCTACAAAAAAAAATACAAAAATTAGCCAGGCGTGGTGGCACGTGCCAGTAATCCCAGCTACTCAGTGGGGGCTGAGGCAGGAAGATCACCTGAGCCCTGGGAGGTTGAGGCTGCAGTGAGCCAGGATTGTACCACTGCACTCTAGCCTGGGAAACAGAGCGAGACCCTGTCCAAAAAAAAAAAAAAAGCAAGAACTATAGAGTCAGGCTGTCCTCCAGATTTGAACTCCAACTCTATCACCTATTAGATGTCAGTTTTCTGGCAAGTGACTCTGCATCTGTGAGCCAGTTCCCCATGTGTCCAATAAAATTAACAAGATCCCTTATAGGTTGATGTGAAAGTCAAGATAATAATAATGGTAGAAATATAAAGCACAGTGCTTGACATATGAGCACCTCATACGTGCCAGCTTTTTTTTTTTTTTTTTTTTTTTGAGACAGAGTCTGGCTCTGTCTCCCAGGCTGGAGTGCAGTGGCCCGATGTCGGCTCACTTCAACCTCCGCCTCCTGGGCTCAAGCGATTCTCCTGCCTCAGCCTCCCGAGTAGCTGGGACTACAGGCGTCCGCCACCACGCCCAGCTAAGTTTTGTATTTTTAGTAGAGATGGGATTTCACCATATTGGCCAGGTTGGTCTCGAACTCCTGACCTTGTGATCTGCCCACCTAGGCCTCCCAAAGTGCTGGGATTACAGGCGTGAGCCACTGCGCCCAGCCTCCAGCTCTCTTATTCCTCAAGTATCTCCTGAGACTCGCCAGGTACTCAGCCATGTGCTGAGCCATGGGAACCCAAATATTAATAAGACATTGTCAGGCCAGGCATGACACTGGCTGAATGCCTGTAATCCCAGCACTTTGGGAGGTCGAGGTGGGCGGATCACCTGAGGTCAAGAGATCGAGACCATCCTGGCCAACATGGTGAAACCCCGTCTTTACTAAAAATACAAAAATTAGCTGGGCATGGTGGCACACACCTGTAGTCCCAGCTACTCAGGAGCCGGAGATTGCAGTGAGCTGAGATCGCAGAGTGAGCCGAAATCACAGATCACAGAGTAAGCAGAGTGAGACTCCGTCTCAAAAACAACAACAAAAGACAAAAAAACCATAAGACATTGTCCATCTGCGGTTCCCAGACTATTGCAGGAGACCAAAAAGTAAAGTGATTTTTTTTTTTAAAATACGGAGTCTCACTCTGTTGCCCAGGCTGGAGTGCTGTGGTGTGATCTCAAGTCACTGCAACCTCCAACTCCTGGGTTCAAGCAATTCTCCTGCCTCAGCCTCCCAAGTAGCTGGAATTACAGGTGCCCACCACCACGCCCGGCTAATTTTTGTATTTTCAGTAGAGACGGGGTTTCAGCATGTTGGCCAGGCTGGTCTCCTGACCTCAGGTGATACACTCACCTTGGCCTCCTAAAGTGCTGGGATTACAGACAAAGTGATAATTTTAATACACTGTGAAAATTGCTGTAATAGGCAGCCCACAAGACACTGAGCGAGAGCAGAGGAAACCATTGATCCAGCCTGGACGGTCAAGGCTTTCTTGAGGAATTGATGCCATGGGGAAATGGAAGAAAAGGCAGAGCGAGTGGGTTGGGTGCAGAGTCAGGAGAGGTTAGGAAGCCTCCAGAAGAGCTTCAGGTGACTGTGTGTGGCTGAGAACAGCATGGGAATGCGTGGAAGGTATGCAGACAAAATTGGAGGGATCAACAGGGGCTGGATATCTAAGCTCACAGAATAGCAAGCTGAGGAATTGGAACTGCATCCTGAGGGTGATTGGGAGGTTCCGAACTGAAGATAGGGAAGGCTTCCATCACAGAACTCCCTGGGATATGCCGGGCGCGGTGGCTCATGCCTGCAATCCCAGCACTTTGGGAGGCCGAGGTCAGGAGTTCAAGACCAGCCTGCCCAAGATGCTGAAACCCCGTCTCTACTAAAAATACAAAAATTAGCCAGGTGTGGTGGCACGCACCTATAATCCCAGCTACTCGGGAGGCTGAGGCAGGAGAATCGCTTGAACCCGGGCAGCAGAGGTTACAGTGAGCCGAGATCGCACCACTGCACTCCAGCCTGGGCGACAGAGCAAGACTCCACCTCAAAAAAATAAAAAATAAAAATAGAACTATGTGGGATCAGGTGCCTCATGAAAGTCAGAGTCATGTGGGCCCAGTGGAGGTATCTAACCTATTATCAGGGAATCTGTGAAGGTGTTTAGTCTGGAAGGAAATGGAGATTTTCCAGGACAGGCAAGGGGAAAGAGACTGAGGAAAGTGTATCTGCAGAGGCCTGGAGCGGTTAGAAGATGTGCTATGTCCAGGCGCCTACAGTCTGTGTGCGTCCGAGCACGGGCTCTACCTGGACACAGTGGGGAGCGAGATTAAATACCTGGATCACAGCCAAGTCCAAAGCCTAGGACTTCATCCTGGGAGCAGTGCGTAGGGATGGGTGGCGGTCGTCCCGCCACAGCGTTGGCTCCGCCATCTTTGAAATGGCCCATCACCCAAAATGCTCCTCCTTCTGAACCTCAGAGCTCCACTCTGCACCCATGCTCTAGCCTCACACCAAGGACTTTCTTGGTAAGAGACGGACAGTTCGGTGAAGTGATTAAAAGCCTACAGGCTTAGATAATGGAAGAGAGAGCTCCGTCCTCACACTCCTTTCTGCTGAGCATGAAATGCCTGGTTACTCACCAGTTGTGAAGACTTTGTTTGTGAATGAGATGGTCAGTTCAGCGGTGGCTTCTGAGAATTCTAAGAATTATAAGAAAGCAAAACAATGTTAGGTCTTCCCCGTGGTTCCCTATATCCTCTAGATATCTCCATTCCCCTTTTGAGATATCTAGGCTCCCTGAAACCCCTTTCTCTGACACACTGCACAGACACTGAAGACAGACAAATTCGAAAGGTGTAAGACTTATCTTCCATGACCGGCTTAGTAAGAAGCAGATCCGTTCAGCAATTGATAGACCCTTGGGTTTTTTCCACGTTTTGCTGTTATGAATATTGCTGCTGTGAACGTTGACGTACAGGTTTTTGTGTGAACATAAATTTTCTGTTCTCTTGGGTACACACCCAGGGGTGGTGGAATCACTGGGTCATACAGTAACTCTGTGTTTTACTTTTTGAAGAACCACCAGACTTCTTTCTTTTTTTTTTTTTTTTTTGAGACGGAGTCTCGTTCTGTTGCCCAGGCTGGAGTGCAGTGGCGCGATCTCAGCTCACTGCAACCTCCACCTCCTGGGTTCAAGCGATTCTCCTCCCTCAGCCTCCCGAGTAGCTGGGATTACAGGCGCCTGCCATCACGCCTGGCCAACTTTTTTTTTTGTACTTTAGTAGAGGTGGGATTTCACCATGTTGGCCAGGATGGTCTCGATCTCCTGACCTTGTGATCCACCCTCCTCGGCCTCTCAAAGTGCTGGGATTACAGGCTGCGCCTGGCCACAGACTGTTTTTCAAAGCAGCTGCACCATTTTATATTCCCACCAGCAATACAAGAAGGTTCTTCCAAATCCTCACCAATACTTCTTGTCCGTTTGTTTTGTTTTAAAAATCATAGTCATCCTAGTTGGCATGGTGAATTTTATGGTATGTGAATTATATCTCAGTTTGAATAATAAGATGTGGATCCATGTCTTCGTGAGCTTAGAGGAAGAATGAGCTCGTGTTAGCCTCAGAACACGGGATCTCCACCTTCCAACTTAGGCCATTTTCTTTTTCTCTTTTTCTTTTTTTTTTTTTTTGAGACAGAGTCTTACTCTGTCGTCCAGGCTGGAGTGCAGTGGCGCAATCTCGGCTCACTGCAAGCTCCGCCTCCCGGGTTCACACCATTGTCCTGCCTCAGCCTCCCGAGTAGCTGGGACTACAGGCACCCGCCACCACGCCTGACTAATTTTTTTGTATTTTCAGTAGAGATGGGGTTTCACCGTGTTAGCCAGGATGGTCTTGATCTCCTGACCTTGTGATCCACCCGCCTCAGCCTCCCAAAGTGCTGGGATTACAGGGGTGAGCCACCGCGCCCGGCCAGGCCATTTTCTTAACCAGGGGCCTCCTGAGGCCACCAAAATATTCCTGAACTGCCTCAGCTGATAAATACGAAGCTCTTGTTGCAGTGGGTACTATCCTGGGAGTCTTTTTATGGTGGAACCAGCTTGGCAAAAACTAGTTTATGCTCAGCTCTCGGTGGGATAATGAGAGTGTGGGTATTATTTGGTCTTTGTTATTTCTCTTCGTGTGAGATGCATTAATAAACCTTGTTTTTTTTTTTTTTTTTCCAATTAAAATTTCAGTTCCAGAATCCATGTGCAGGACGTGCAGGTTTGTTACATAGGTAAACGTGTGCCATGGTGGTTTGCTGCACCCATCAACCCATCACCTAGGTATTAAACCCCACACGCATCAGCTATTTATCCTGATCCTCTCCCTCCCCCAGTTCCCCCTACAGGCCCCAGTGTGTGGTGTTCCCCTCCCTGTGTCCATGTGATCTCATTGTTCAGCTGCCACTTACAAGTGAGAACATGCAGTGTTTGCTTTTCAGTTCCTGTGTTAG
The DNA here is from genome assembly GCF_029289425.2 of Pan paniscus. Classification (NCBI taxonomy): domain Eukaryota; kingdom Metazoa; phylum Chordata; class Mammalia; order Primates; family Hominidae; genus Pan; species Pan paniscus. Next base: position 61,152,550 of record NC_073269.2, read on the forward strand.
TTTGCTGAGGATAATGTTTTCCAGCTCCATCCATGTCCCTGCAAAGGACATGATCTCATTCCTTTTTATGGCTGCATAGTATTCCATGGTGTATATGTACCGTATTTTCTTTATCCTTTCTATCATTGATGGGCATTTGGGTTGATTCCTTGTCTTTGCTATTGTGAATAGTGCTGCAATGAACATATGTGTGCATGTATCTTTATAATACAATGATTTATATTCCTTTGGGTATATAACCAGTAATGGGATTGCTGGGTCAAATGGTATTTCTGGCCAGGCACAGTGGCTCACACCTGTAATCCCAGCACTTTGGGAGGCCAAGGTGGGCAGATCACCTGAGGTCAGGAGCTCAAGACCACCCTGGCCAACATGGTGAAACTCCCATCTCTATCAAAAATACAAAAATTAGCCAGGCGTTGTGGCATGCACCTGCAGTCCCAGCTACTCGGGAGGCTGAGGCAGGAGAATCGCTTGAACCCTGGAGGCAGAGGCTGCAGTGAGCCGAGATCATGCCCCTGCAATCCAGCCTGGGTGACAGAGTGAGACTCTGTTTTTAAAAAAAAAAAAAAAAAAAGGTGGCCCGGGTGCGGTGGCTCACGCCTGTAATCCTAGCACTTTGGGAGGCCGAGGCGGGTGGATCACCTGAGGTCAGAAGTTTGAGACCAGCATGACCAACAAGGTAAAACCCCATCTCTACTAAAAGAAAAAAAAAAAAAAAGCCAGGCTTGGTGGCAGGCGCCTGTAGTCCCAGTTACTTAGGAGGCTGAGACAGGATAATTGCTTGAACCCGGGAGGTGGAGGTTGCAGTGAGCCGAGATCGCACCACTGCACTCCAGCATGGGCTATTGAGCAAGACTACATCTCAAAAAAAAAAAAAAAAAAAGGAAAAAGGATTTCTGGTTCTGGGTCTTTGAGGAATCACCACACTGTCTTCCACAATGAACTAATTTACATTCCCAACAGTGTAAAAGCATTCCTATTTCTCCACAGCCTCGCCAGCACCTGTTGTTTCTTGACTTTTTTTTTTTTTTTTTTTTTGAGATGGAGTCTCACTCTGTCGCCCAGGCTGGAGTGCAGTGGCGCAATCTTGGCTCACCGCAACCTCCGCCTCCTGGGTTCACGCCATTCTCCTGCCTCAGCATCCCAAGTAGCTGGTACTACAAGTGCCCGCCACCACGTCCGGCTAATTTTTTGTATTTTTAGTAGAGACGGGGTTTCACCATGTTAGCCAGGATGGTCTCGATCTCCTGACCTTGTGATCCGCCCGCCTCGGCCTCCCAAAGTGCTGGGATTACCGGCGTCAGCCACCACGCCCGGCGTTTCTTGACTTTTTAATAATCGCCATTTTGAACTGGTGTGAGATGGTGTCTCAATGTGGTTTTGATTTGCGTTTCTCTAATGATTGGTGATGTTGAGCTTTTTTCGGTATGTTTACTGGCCGCATGAACGTCTTCTTTTGAGAAGTGACTGTTCATGTCCTTTACCCACTATTTTATGGTTTTTTTTTCTTGTAAATTTGTTTAACTTCCTTGTAGATTCTGGATATTAGACTTTTGTGAATTGATAGATTGCAAAAATGTTCTCCCATTCTGTAGGTTGTCTGTTCACTCTGATGATAGTTTCTTTTGCTGAGCAGAAGCTCTTTGGTTTAGTTAGATCCCATTTGTCAGTGTTTGCTTTTGTTACAATTGCTTTTGACATTTTTGTCATGAACTCTTTGCCCGTGCCTGTGTCCTGAATGGTATTACCTAGATTTTCTTCTAGAGTTTTTATAGTTTCGGGTTTTGCATCTAAGTCTTTCATCCATCTTGAGTTAATTTTTGTACAAGGTGTAAGGAAAGGGTCCCGTTTCTATTTTCTGCATATGGCTAGCCAATTCTCCCAGCACCATTTATTAACCCACAGCCAATTTCATACTAAATGGGCATTTCCCTTGAAAACCAGCACAAGGCAAGGATGCCCTCTTTCACCACTCCTATTCAACAGAGTATTAGAAGTTCTGGCCAGGATAATCAGGCAAGAGAAAGAAATAAAGGATACTCAAATAGGAAGAGAGGAAATCAAACTATCTCTGTTTGCAGATGACATGATCCTATATCTAGAAAACCCCATCATCTCAGCCCAAAAGTTTCTTAAGCTGATAAGCAACTTCAGCAAAGTCTCAGGATACAAAATCAATGTGCAAAAATCACAAGCATTCCTATACACCAACAATAGACAAGCAGAGAGCCAAATCATGAAGGAACTCCCATTCACAATTGCTACAAAGAGAATAAAATACCTAGGAATACAGCTAACAAGGAAAGTGAAGGACATCTTCAAGGAGAACTACAATTCACTGCTCAAGAAAATCAGAGCGGACACAAACAAATGGAAAAACATTCCATGCTCATGGATAGGATGAATCAATATCGTGAAAATGGCCATACTGCCCAAAGTAATTTATAGATTCATTGCTATTCCCATTGAACTATCATTGACGTTCCTCACACAATTAGAAAAAACTACTTTAAAATTCATATGGAACCAAAAAAGGGCCCATATAGCCAAGACAATACTAAGCAAAAAGAAGAAAGCTGGAGGCCTCAGGCTCAGACTTCAGACTATACTACAAGGTGACAGTAACCAAAACAGCATGGTACTGGTACAAAAACAGACACATAGACCAATGGAACAGAATAGAGATCTCAGAAATAAGACCACACATCTACAACCATCTGATCTTCAACAAACCTGACAAAAACAAACAATGGGGAAAGGATTCCCTATTTAATACACCTTGTTTTGATTTTGATTTCAACACAGCGTGTGGTATGTGCATGCCATGTGATACAGTTTGAATATGTGTTCCCACCAAATCTCATACTGGATTATGATCCCCAATGTTGGAGGTGGGGGCCTGGTGGGAGGTGTTTGGATCATAGGGGTGGATCCCTCATTGCTTGGTGCTTTCCTTGCAATAGTAAGTGAATTCTCACAAGATCTGGCTATTGCAAAGTGTGGCATGTCCCCCAGTCCCAACTCTCTCTCTCTCTTGCTCCTGCTCCCACCACATGAGACAGCTACCCCCTCTTTGCCTTCTGCCATGACTGTAAGCTTCTTGAGGCCTCCCCAAAAGCAGAAGCCAGCCTTCTGCTTCCTATACGGCCTTCAGAACCATGAACCAATTAAGCCTCTTTTCTTATCAATGATCCAGTCTCAGGTATTTATAGCAGCACAAAATCGGCCTAATATAGCATGAAATATTGCTCAGCAATCAAAAGGAACACATCATTGATACATACAGCAGCTTGGATGGGCCTCAGGGGCATTGCACTGAGTGACAAAAGGATATCTCAAACGGTTGCATACTGGATGATCCCATTTACATCAGATTCTAGAAATGGAAGATTATAGAGATGGAGAACAAATTAATGGATACCAGGAGTTAGGGATGGCAAGGGAAGGAGAAGGGTGTGGGTGTGAATATAAAAGGGTAGCCCAAGGGAGGCCCTTGTGAGACGGAAGAGTTCTGTACAGTGAATGCGGTGATGGTGACACGAATCTACAACTGTGACAAATTGGCATAGAACTAGACACCTACTTTATGCCAATGTCAAATTCCTGGTTTTTATGTTGTACTCTAATTATGTAAGATGTAACTATTAGGGGAAACTGGAAAAAGAGCACATGGGATTCTTCTGTTCTATCATTGTAGACTTCCTGTGACTCTAGAACCATTTCAAAAGAGAAAGTTCAAAAATTCAGTCAGAAGCACACGCACACATATGCACGCATGCACACACACATGCATGCCACACACATGCACACATATGCACGCACACACGCACACATATGCATGCCGCACACACGCACACATACGCACGCGCGCACATGCACGCATGCACACATATGCACGCATGCACACACACATGCATGCCACACACGCACACATATGCACGCACACACGCACATGCACACACACAGTATGTGACCATCTTCCATGTCCCTGCCCACTAGGCATAATAGCCCCCACTCTGCCCTCAACCCCGCAAATCTCATCCTTATCAACCTCGGCTCTTTCCAGCATGTTTCTCCTGCCTTGGTGCTTCACTCTGAGACACAGGGAATGTTAGACACGCCCAGCCTCCAGCCTAGCATATGATATTCTTAAAGTGCAGGCCGTAGTCTGGTACACCGTATTCAGCTGAGATGTTTGTGAAAGTGGAGGGGATAACACGCCTCACACAAAACTTACCGCAGTGGTTCTCAAAGCAGCATCCTGGAGCCATAGCATCAGCATCACCTGGGAACTTACTAGGAATGAAAATGACTGGATTCACCCCAGACCTACTGAAGCAGAAGCCCTGGGGGCTCAGAAATCTGTTCTTTAAGCCTCCAGGTGATTCTTATGCTCATGGAAGTTTGAGAACCGCTGATCAATGCAATCAGTGACTCAGAAACAGAGTCCCGGACTCTACAGGTTTGTTGGTTAGTTGGTTGGTTGGTTGGTTAGTTAGTTAGTTTGTTTTTGTCGCCCATATTCAACCAGCTGGACTCCACAGTATAGCAAGCCACTCCGATTATTCTTCTGCATGTTATATGTGATAAACCATCCACCTAGAGTAGGATTGGGGGCGGCATCTTAACATCTAACTACTTAGGACACCCACCCTGTTTACAGGCAGAAGTAAAGGATTTTTAAAACAAAGCAAATCTGTGAAAGAACCAACTGAATTAAATCGAGAAGTCTAGGCAGAGAGGAGAGAGAGAAGGGGTCCGTGTACCTCATACGCTGTGCACCAGAATGGACCCTGCAGAACCTACCTGCTACCGAGGAAGGTGGTTCTGTTGGTAACCGACTAGGGGTCACAGAGGATCCTGGGAAATCAGAAAATGAGATAAATCTGTGCTCTGTCGCTGTGGGTCCTGAACAAATAAAGAAACATCTCCGTGACTGAGTTTCCTGACCTGAAAAATGAGCCTAAAGTAGCTTACATCACTGGACTGTTGTGGATGTTAATAAGCATTTGAGCTGGGTGCAGTGCCTCATGCCTGTAATCCCAGCACTTTGGGAGGCTGAGGAGGGCAGATCACTTGAGGTCAGGAGTTCAAGCCCAGCCTGGCCAGTATGGTGAAACCCCGTCTCCACTAAAAATACAAAAATTAGCCAGGTGTGGTGGTGCGCACCTGTAATCCCAGCTGCTCGGGAGGCTGAGGCAGGAGAATCACTTGAACCTAGGAGGCAGAGGTTGCAGTGATCTGAGATCACACCACTGCACTCCAGCCTGGGTGACGCAGTAAGACTCCATCTGAAAAAAAAAAGGCTTAGCCAGGCGTGGTGGCTCACACCTGTAATCCCAGCACTTTGAGAGGCCGAGGCAGGCAGATCACCTGAGGTCAAGAGTTCAAGACCAGTCTGGCCAACATGGTGAAACCCTGTCTCTACGAAAAATACAAAAATTAGCTGGGCATGATGGCAGGTGCCTGTAATCCCATCTACTCGGGAGGCTGAGGCAGGAGAATCGCTTAAACCCAGGAGGTGGAGGTTGCAGTGAACTGAGATCACTCCACTGCACTCCAGCCTGGGTGACAAAGTGAGACTCTCAAAAAAAAAAAAAAAAAAAAAAAAAAGCAGCAGCAGCATTTGTAAAGCACACCTGGCACATTCTGGGCTATTAACAAGGAAATGCATGCAGCTCCCGTCCGCCTTTTTCAACCTCAGTTCTATTTCTTCTGGATTCCTGTGTCCTACCCCTCACTGTGACCCTGGGGGCAAAACAGATTTTTCTACCAAAAACTAAATTATGTATTTTGTTTGATTTAATATGACATTGTTAAATGTACTGATCAGTGGCGTTGGGTATGTTCACACTGTGGTACAATATGTTGACCTCTAGAACTTATTTTTCTTGCAAAACTGAAATTCTGTGCCCATTAAACACTAATTCCTTCTCTCTCCTCTTTCTGGCCCTTAACAACCACCATTGTACTTTGTGTTTCTACAGTGTTGACATTAGATACCTTCTTTGAGTAGAATCATACAGTAGTTGTCCTTTTGTGACTGACTGACTTAGCATAATGTCCTCAAGGTATATCCATGTTGTAGTCTGTGTCAGAATTTCCTTCTTTTTTAAGGCTGCATAATATTCCATTGCATGTATATAACCACATTATGAGGTATGCTGCTCTCTTTTGAAAGAAACCCCCTTTAAGAATGGTAGCCAAGGCCGACGCGGTGGCTCACGCCTGTAATCCCAGCACTTTGGGAGGCTGAGGCGGGCAGATCATGAGGTCAGGAGTTCAAGACCAGCCTGACCAACATAGTGAAACCCTGTCTCTACTAAAAATACAAAAATTGGCCGGGCATGGTGGCAGGCACCTGTAATTCCAGCTACTCGAGAGGCTGAGGCAGGAGGATCGCTTGAACCCGGAAGGCGGAGGTTGCAGTGAGCTGAGATCGTGCCACTGCACTCCAGCCTGGGTGACAGAGTGAGACTTAGTCAAAAAAAAAAAAAAAAGAAACCTCCATTCTCCCAGCTGCCTGCAGCCCAGGGCTTCCTGCTCTCCCACTTCCTTCCCACTTACGGCCCCTCCCCTGCAGCCCAGGGCTTCCTGCCCTCCCACTTCCTTCCCACTTACGGCCCCTCCCCTGCAGCCCAGGGCTTCCTGCCCTCCCACTTCCTTCCCACTTACGGCCCCTCCCCTGCAGCCCAGGGCTTCCTGCCCTCCCACTTCCTTCCCACTTACGGCCCCTCCCCTGCAGCCCAGGGCTTCCTGCCCTCCCACTTCCTTCCCACTTACGGCCCCTCCCCTGCAGCCCAGGGCTTCCTGCCCTCCCACTTCCTTCCCACTTACGGCCCCTCCCCTGCAGCCCAGGGCTTCCTGCTCTCCCACTTCCTTCCCACTTACGGCCCCTCCCTTGGAATGGCCATCAGGACCTATAAAGGCTGAGGAAGAAAGGTTTGGTCTGCACTACCCCTACCTGTGACCACAAGCTCCAGGGGGTCGCTGGGGGCCGACCACAGGTATGGGTCCCTGCTGGAGAAGCTGTAGCATCGGTAGGTTCCGCTGTGGGCGGCGGTCACCGTGATGATGGGGAAACTAGCCCGGTACCATCTCTCGGGATTCTTGTAGGGCGCAGGGTCCCCTTCCTTGTACAGAGCAAATTGGTCAAAGCCATACCGAGTCTGACACTGTAGGGTTACGTCCCCTCCTGAGGACACCGCCGGGCTGGGCTGGGCTGAGAGCGAGGGTTTGGCAAAAACTCCTGGGAGAAAAATAAAGTCTGATGTTAAAGGCAGCAGCCAGCATCTCAGCTGAGACTGGGGAGGTCCCCACACCTGCCTAAGAGCTGGGGAGCTTTTTGGCTGTATCCCTCCCAGAGAGCGCACTCCCCCACCCAAGCTCACAGAGAGGTCGAGTCACCCAGTGGTTGAGGAAGGAGGCTGTGCTCACGTCCTAGTGCTTGGGTGCAAATCCTAGTTCTGCCTGTAGGGGCCTGGTGGCCCTGGAGACAAATCTCCCTCCGTATCTGAGCCTCGCTGCCTTGTTCTGTTAAAATGGGGATGACTGAAATGAGACAGTACACAGTAATTTGCAGAGTGCCCGTTGCCTAGCAGGCGCTGAAGTAAATAGCTTAAGCTTATACTGTGCTGTAAGCTTGTATTGCCACATACAATTGTTACATTGTAAATGTGGCTGACAGTGCCAGCTTCCGGGTGCCTTCCAAACTCATGATGTATATCAGTTCGGTGAATCCTCAGAGACCTATGGAGTCCTCACTGTTAATGTCCCTATTTTATAAATGAAACTAAGGCACATGGCATTAAATAATTTGTCCAACTCTAGGTAACAATACTGCAGTGTGCAGCTGAAATTTGCTAAGAGGGTAGATTATAAGTGTTCTCACACACAAAAAAGTTAACTGTGTCAGGTGATGTATGTTAATTAGCTTGCTAGTGGTAACTGTCTCACAGTGGATTCGTATATCAAAACATCAACTTCTACACCTTGGATATATTCCATTTTTTTCAATTATACCTCAACAAAGCTGGACATATTTTAATTTAAAAATAAATAAAAAACTTGTCCAAGATCATAAGTGGCAGAGTTGAAATCTGCACTCACGGAGTTTGATTCCAGGGTCTCCACTCCTAAACACGAACCTACACTACTCTGATGTGAGGGTGTTGTCATAGACTGGTGTGGTGATGCATGCCTGCACACAGGAGTCAGAAAAACAAAGGTTGAGGCTGGGTGCGGCGGCTCACACCAGTCATCCCAGCACTTTGGGAGGCCAAGGTGGGAGGATCACTTGAGCCCAGGAAGGCGAGGCTGTAGTGAGCCATGATCACTGTACACTAGCCTGGGTGACAGAGTGAGACCTTGTCTCAAAAAAAGACAGAGAGAGAAAGCAAAAGAAAGGAAGTAAGGAAAATAAAAATATAAGCTGCCTGATAATTATGACATTCACTCAACAAGAAGAAAAAGAAAGAGGAAGGAAGGGAGGGAGGGAGGAAGGAAGGAAGGAAGGAAGGAAAGAAATATATAAGCTGCCTGATAACTGTAACATTCACTCAGCAATATTTTCTCTTAATTTTCACTTAAGCAACTATTATGTGTCTGTCTGTATTCTTTTTTTGTTGTTTCATTTGTTTTGTTTTGAGACGGAGTCTCGCTCTGTCGCCCAGGCTGGAGTGCAATATATATATATATATATTTTTTTTTTTTTTTTGGGAAACAGAGTCTCACTCTGTTGCCCAGGCTGGAGTGCAGTGGCGTGATCCCAGCTCACTGCAACCTCCACCTCCTGGGTTCAAGCGATTCTCCTGCCTCAGCCTCCCGAGTAGCTGGGACTACAGGCATGCACCACCATGCCCAGTTAATTTTGTATGTTTAGTAGAGACAGGGTTTCACCATGTTAGCCAGGCTGATCTCGAACTCCCGACCTCAGGTGATCCACCCACCTCGGCCTCCCAAAGTGCTGGCATTACAGGCGTGAGCCACCGTGCCCGGCCACCACCAAGGAATTAAAAATAGACAACCACCACCAAGATAAAAAAAGGTATACTTCACATACCAGATAGTGAGGAGAGCCACTTTGACTAGGGTGGTGGGGGATATACTTAGTGAGAAGAGAGCATTTGAGTCTGACCCCGAAAGAAGTAATGAGGCAGCCAGGCTGGTCCATTCTAGTAGCAGAGAGGAGGCCGGTGATGCTGTGGAGGGGAGTGAGGCAGGGAAGAGGGGAGGGAGGCAGTATTTACAACGCGGAATAGACCACAGTGCAGCTGGCCAGGAATTAGGGTGGCGTGAGTGAGGCACTCTCCTGGGATGTAAAACTTAATTATTCCCAAACAATTAACATATTTGAAAAAATTATTGAAAATTTGACGAGTAGGTCGTTAAAACTCACATTATTCTGTTTGAATACTTTATTCCCCTGGAAGATTTATTAGAATTTTACATTCTAGGCTTTTGTGGATGCAAGCGCATCAGTGATATTTCCAAAACCTACTTCTAGAAAATAACCATTTAAAAGTGCACTAACTGGGTGCACCTATAGTCCCAGCTACTAGGGAGGACCACTTGAGCCCAGGGGTTTGAGGCTAAAGTGAGCTATGATCATGCCTGTGAATATAGCGAGTGTACTAAAGCCTGGGCAACATAGTAAGACCTCTTCTCTTCTCTTTTTTTTTTTTTTCCAAGACGGAGTCTTGCTCTGTCGCCCAGGCTGGACTGCAGTGGTGCAATCTCGGCTCACTGCCTCCCAGGTTTAAGCGATTCTCCTGCCTCAGCCTCCGGAGTAGCTGGGATTACAGGAGTGCGCCACCGCGCCCAGCTAATTATTATTATTATTATTTTTTTTTTAGTAGAGACGGGGTTTCACCATGTTGGCCAGGCTGGTCTCAAACTCCTGACCTTAAGTGATCCACCCACCTCAGCCTCCCAAATTACTGGGATTACAGGCATGAGCCGCCGTGCCCGGCCCAACCTCTTCTCTTAAAAAAAAAAAATAAATAAGAAAAGAAATTAGAATATTTGCACCAATCAAGAGTCTAAGGAGACATAAATACTAAATGCACTGTGGGGCCCTGGACGGGGTCTGGGAACAGAAATAGGATATTAGTGGAAAGACTGGTGAAATTCAAATAGCCTGGAGTTTACTTGATATAACATAGTTGTGTCTATGGTTAGTTTTTTGTTTGTTTTTTGATACAGGGTCTCACTCTGTCACCCAGGCTGGAGTGCAGTGGCATGATCACAGCTCCCTGCAGCCTCGGCCTCCCTGGCTCAAGTGATCCTCCTGCCTCAGCCTCCTGAGTAGCTGGGACTATAGGCGTATGCCACCATGCCCCACTAATTTTTAATTTTGTTTAAAGATGAGGTCTCACTATGTTGCCCAGGCTGGTCTTGAACTCCTGAGCTCAAGCAATCCTCCCGCCTCAGCCTCCCAAAGTGCTGGGATTACAGGTGTAAACCACTGGGACCAGTGCTACGTTTATTTTTTGGTTGTAACAAATGTAAGATGTTAACATGAGGGGATCCTGGGTGAAATATTTCCATTAATATTATCTTTGGAACTTTTCTGTCAGTCTAAAAATTATTCCAAAACAAAGTTTTAAAAAGAATCCCGAGCCAAGCATGGTGGCCTGTGACTGTAGTCCCTGCTACTCATGAGGCTGAGGCAGGAGGATTGCTTAAGGCAAGGAGCTCCAGGCTGCAGTGAGCTATGACTGCTCCAGTGAACAGCCACTGCACTGCAGCCTGGGCAGCGTAGCAAGATCCCATCGCTAATTTTTTTAAGTGCATTAAAACAGATAAAGGGGCGCCTGTTTTTCGTTTTGGCACAGACTCTGGTATGACTTGGCACAGACACTGGCTGATTCTGCCTTTATTTGAAATTCTGGTTTTTTTTCATCGTGGATGTTTTTGCACTTTATTTTGATTTTTTTTAAAATTGCATGAAAATGTTATTCACAGCCAGATGCAGTGGCTCATGCCTGTAATCCCAACACTTTGGGAAGCCAAGGTGGAAGGATTGCTTGAGCCCACAGGAGTTCGAGACCAGCCTGAGCAACATAGCGAGACCCTATCTCTCTCTCTTTTGTATTTTAATGCCTTTTGTGAAAACTGTCAAGAGACCCCATCTCTATAAAAACATAAAAAATGAGCTGGGCGTGGTGGTGCACACCTGTAATCCCAGCTACTTGGAGGGCCGAGGCAGGAGAATCGCTTGAGCCCTGGAGGTGGAGGCTGCAGTGAGCCAAGATCGCGCCACTGCACTCCACCCTGGGTGACGCAGCAAGACCCTGTGTCCAAAAAATAAAATATTATTCACATTGATCCATAAATGTCGTGGCACCACCACCCGCTAGGCCAGTGCCTCGTTTGCCTCACCCTAACCCCTGCCCTCAATGTCCCCCATATTTGTGTCCTGAATGGAGGACCGCGCAGTCCCAGGCTCCGATCCCCCTTCCTTTACCGGTGGCAATGAGCTCCAGCTGGTCGCTGGGCAGGGACCAGAGGCTTCCGTTCTGGTAGGAGCAGCGGTAGCGTCCAGCCAGACTTCTCTTCATGGCCGGGATGAAGAGGACTGCCTGATCCTGGTACCTGCTGGAACTCAGCTTCTCCAGGCGGTACAGGTCCACGCCCGGAGGTCCCTGGCACCGGAGGGTCACTGGCTTCTCCAGCGGCACCAGGGAGCTGGGCAGAGCCTGGAGGGAGGGCTTGGGGAGCGGTCCTGGAAGAGGAGCAGGGCTGGGTCAGCCTCCCCGCAGACCCCGCCAGGGCCCCGCTGCCCCCGCGCTGGCGGATCCCGCAGGAGGGAAGGGGTCTGGGGAAGGACTCACCACTCTGCGCTGGCACACGCCCCAGACACAGCCCTGAGGAAAGAAGAAAGGGACCAGATGCCAGGACTCGCTTTTATGGACATTCCTGCCTGCTGGGCGCAGTGATAAGACATTTGCATGCATATGCTTTACTCTGTCCTAATTATTTCTTCAAAAGACACACAGGAATGTAATTTAAGTGAGAGAAACCGGTCAGAAAAAGCCACATAGTTTATGAGGTCATTTACATGAAATATCCAGAATAGGTAAATCTATAGGAGATGGAGAAGAAAGCAGATCCATGGCTGGGGGTGGTGGGAGAGGAGGGCGAGGCGTGGCGGCATACTGCTATCTGTGGACTCGTTCGTGTTAGACACGGTGGGCTCGTTCGCGTTGGACGCGGAGGGTTCGTTCGTGTTAGACGCGGTGGGCTCGTTCGTGTTAGACACGGTGGACTCGTTCGTGTTGTATTAGACGCGGTGGGCTCGTTCGTGTTGTGTTAGACGCGGTGGACTCGTTCGTGTTGTGTTAGACGCGGTGGGCTCGTTCGTGTTAGACACGGTGGGCTCGTTCGTGTTAGACGCGGAGGGTTCGTTCGTGTTAGACGCGGTGGACTCGTTCGTGTTGTGTTAGACGCGGTGGGCTCGTTCGTGTTAGACACGGTGGACTCGTTCGTGTTAGACACGGTGGATTCGTTCGTGTTGCGTTAGACACGGTGGACTCGTGCGCGTTGGACGCGGTGGACTCGTGCGCGTTGGACGCGGTGGGCTCGTGCGCGTTGGACGCGGTGGGCTCGTGCGCGTTGGACGCGGAGGGCTCGTGCGCGTTGGATGCGGAGGGCTCGTTCGTGTTAGACGCGGTGGGCTCGTTCGTGTTAGACATTGCCCATTGACTTCCTCAGTGGATGTGAGGAATGGGACCTGAGACATTGCTGTTCCTTCGTTTCCTCCCTTCAGTCTCCCAATATTAAATAATATCCAAGTACATTACAATAGTATGCAATTGTATAGACAAGCATTGTAAATACTATTGCATATTGTATGTTATTGTATTTTATTGTCTATGTAATATATGCGATAAAACCCCACACTAATGGGATGCATTGGGCTCCAAGGATGGAGCAGGATGGAGCCTCAGCGTGTAAGTCAGGACGTCTCAGCATGTGCTGGCCATGGGTTTCCCGGTATTTACAACATTTGGTTGAATCAGTATTCCATGATTACATGATAGGATGTAATATATATAATAATCATTTCAAATAGCCTGAAGGAGGATGGGGAAAGTTCCCAACACAGAAAGGATGCATGTTTGAGAAGATGGGTGTGCTACTTACCCTGATCTGATTACTATATGTATATACACATATGGTGCATATATGTAAACCTACATCTATACATACATGTGTATGTGCATATACATGTGTGTACATACACGTGTATATGTATGTATACGTATGTATGTATGCATGTGTCTGTGTATATACATATGTATACAAATACATGTACATAAGCGATCCCCTCCTGGAATTGCTTGAGCCCAGGAGGTCAAGTCTGCTGTGAGGTAAGATTGCACCACTGGCCGGGTGCAGTGGCTCATGCCTATAATCCCAGCACTTTGGGAGGCTAGGGTGGGCGGATCACAAGGTCAGGAGTTCGAGACCAGCCTGGTCAACATGGTGAAACACCATCTCTACTAAAAATACAAGAAATTAGCTGGGCATGGTGGCACGTGCCTGTAATCCTAGCTACTGGGGAGGCTGAGTCAGGAGAATCGCTTGAACCCGGGAGGTGGAGGTTGCAGTGAGCCAAGATCACGCCACTACACTCCAGCCTGGGCAACAGAGCAAGACTCCATCTCGAGGGAAAAAAAAATGATATTGCCCCATTGCACTCCACACTGACAACAGAGCAAGACCCTGTCTCAGAAAAAGAAGAAGAGAAAAAAAAGTACTAATTATCTGAAATTCCAGTTTAACCAGGCATCCAGTGTTTTATCTGGTAACCCTCATTCTTACACACACACACACACACACACACACACACACACACACACAAAGGTGGGATAGTTGTCATTCCCACTGTAAACATAAGGCAACTGGGCAGAGGCCGAGCAACCTTGTGTAGCTCACATAGCAAGAAGTGGGTGAACCCAGATCATCTCTTGACTCTGAGCTCAGAGAGTGACAACTTGTCACCAGCGCCCCCGTAGCCGCCACCCTTTGTCCACCCCAGGCTCCCTCTGCACCCCAACCCAAGCTCCGGCCGCTTCTCTGTCCCCACCCTCCTGCCGCATCACAGCCCACCTCAGCCTCTTTGTAGGTTTCCATGCGACGCTGTACCATGGCTGGGAGTCTTCCAGGCGCCGTGCTGAGCGCCTGCTGTGCATGGACTCCAAGTCGCCATAATCGTACGGGTTAGCCACCATCATCAGTCCCCTCTTATACATCAGGCTAGTGAGACAGTATTTTATCCACAGTCCTGCAGCTGGCAGGAGTAGATTCAAACCCTAGCAGCGCCAATTAGTGGTAAAGAGTGTGGACTTGGGAACTTACAGGAGAGAGAGCACAGTGGTGGTTACCAGGGGTGGTGGGGTAAGGTTTGGGGAGATGTCGGTCAAAGGAGGACAGTTTCAGTTGGACAAGAGGAGTATGTCTTGGAGATCTACTGCACATCATGGTGACTGTAGTTAATAACAACATATTGTACACTTGCATATCACTGATAGTAGATTTTAAATGTTCTCACCGGCTGGGCGCGGTGGCTCACACCTGTAATCCCATTTTGGGAGGCCAAGGTGGGCGGATCACCTGAAGTCAGGAGTTCGAGACCAGCCTGACCAACATGGTGAAACCCTGTCTCTGCTAAAAATACAAAAATTAGCGGGGCGTAGTGGCAGGAGCCTGTAATCCCAGCTACTCGGGAGGCTGAGGCAGGAGAATTGCTTGAACCTGGGAGGTGGAGGTTGCAGTGAGCCAATGTCATGCCACTGCACTCCAGTCTGGGCAACAGAGTGAGACTCCATGTCAAAAAATAAAAATAAATAAAAGTAAATGAGCGTGGAATGCTACTCAGCCATTAAAAGGAGTGAAATAATGTCTTTTGGCCAGGCACAGTGGCTCACATCTGTAATGCCAATACTCTGGGAGGCCGAGGTGGGTGGATCACGAGGTCAAGAGATCAAGACCGTCCTGCCCAACATGGTGAAACCCCATCTCTACTAAAAATACAAAAATTAGCCGGGCGTGGTGGCGGGTGCCTGTAGTCCCAGCTACTCGGGAGGCTGAGGCAGGAGAATCACTTAAACCCGGGAGGTGGAGTTTGCAGTAAGCCGAGATCACACCACTGCACTCCAGCCTTGGTGAGAGAGCGAGATTCCGTCTTTAAAAAAAAAAAAAAAAGTCTTTTGCAGCAACTTGGATGGAACTGGAAGGCATTATTCTAAGTAAAGTAATACAGGAGTGGAAAACAAAAATCTGTATATTCTCACTTATAAGTGAGAGCTAAGCTGTGGGTATGCAAAGGCATGCAGAGTGATGTAATGGACTTCAGAGACTCAGAAGGGAAGGGCAGAAGTGGGGTAGGGATGAAAAACTACACATTAGGTACAAGGTACACTAGTCAGGTGACAGGTGCACTAAAATCTCAGAATTCACCAGAATATAATTCATCCATGTAACCAAGAACCACTTGTATCCCAAAAGCTACTGAAGCAACAATTAAGCCAGATGCAGTAACCTGTACAGGCCACACCTGTAACCCCAACACTTTGGGAGGCCGAGGTGGGTGGATCGCTTGAGCCCAGGAGTTTGAGACCAGCCTGGGCAACATAGCGAGACCCCCATAACTAAAAAAATTACAAAAATGAGCCAGGCATGATGGTGTGCAACTGTAGTTCCAGCTACTCAGGAGGCTGATGGGGAGGCATTGGTTGAGCCTGGGAGGTTGAGGCTGCAGTGAGCCATGATCATGCCACTGCCCTCCAGCCTGGGTGACAGAAGTGAGGCCCTATCTCAAATTAAATAAATAAAAGTTAAAACAGGCTGGGTGCGGTGGCTCACACCTGTAATCCCAGCACTTTGGGAGGCCGAGGCAGGTGGAACCTGAAGTAAGGAGCTCGAGACCAGCCTGGCCAACATGGTGAAACCCCGCCCCTACTAAAAATACAATAATTAGACCTGGTGGCAGATGGCTGTAATCCCAACTACTCGGGAGGCTGAGGCAGGAGAATCACTTGGACCCGGGAGGCAGAGTTTGCAGTGAGCTGAGATCATGCCATTGCACTCCAGCCTGAGCGACCGACTGAGCGAGATTCCATCTCAAAAAACAAACAAAAAGAAAAAAAAGAAAAAAAGAATACATCCATGGATGGATAATGAATGAGAGGTTGTTTATATTCACAGTTAACCCTCTCATCTCCAGTAGTGCAACCATCTCCTTCCTGCTTAGCCTTTTGGAGATGCTGTCCCTTTAGTGGTCAAATTCTGAAGAAATCAGGAAATAATGCATTCGACATGCCCAGCACAAGTGAAGATCAGGCAGCAGAAATGCATTCGACCTGCCACCCATCCATCAGGAGACTATTTACTCCACTACTGTAGGGGATACTGACAAATTAAATCCATACCTAGTCCAGATATCATCAATTCCACAATTTTTTTTTTTTTTTGAGACGGAGTTTTGCTCTTGTTGCCCAGGCCAGAGTGCAATGGTGTGATCTTGGCTCACTGCAACCTCCGCCTCCCAGGTTCAAGCGATTCTCCTGCCTTAGCCTCCAGAGTAGCTGGGATTACAGGCATGTGCCACCACGCCCGGCTAATTTTGTATTTTTAGTAGAGATGGGGTTTCTCCATGTTGGTCAGGCTGGTCTCAAACTCCCAACCTCAGATGGCCCACCCGCCTCGGCCTCCCAAAGTGTGTAAGCCATGGCACTCAGCCTTTTTTTTTTTTTTTTTTTTTTTTTTTGAGATGGAGGCTCTCTCTGTTGCCCAGGCTGGAGTGCAATGCCTGACCTCAGCTCACTGCAACTTCTGCCTCCCAGTTTCAAGCAATTCTCCCACCTCAGCCTCCCGCGTAGCTGGGATTACAAGCACCCGCCATCACGCCCTGCTAATTTTTGTAGAGATGGGGTTTCACCATGTTGACCAGGCTGGTCTTGAACTCCTGACCTCAGGTGATCCACCCACCTCAGCCTCCCAAGGTTGAGATTACAGGCGTGAGCCACCGTGCCTGGCCCACATTTTTTTAAAAAGGGGCAACTGCAGTGTAGTAGAACAAAGTTGTGACCAATGCTAGGATACTCTGTTCATTTCCTGACCCAGCCATGAATACACTGGAATAACTCATGCAAAATGCCAGCTCGCTGGCCCCCCGTTTCCCCACCCAACAAATGAAGGGGCTCTTACAGGTTCCTTTTTGTCCTGAAATTCATCACCAATGCAAATTTCTTAAAAATCCTTTGTCTGGCAGTCCATGCCTGTCCTTCAGCATTTCCCAGATCGACCCTCAGGACTCACCAAGACAGAAGAGGGCGGTCGGGGATGGAGACATGGTTCCTCAGCCCTGTCCTGAGCTCTGTGGCCAGGGAGGGAAGTGGTGGGAGCCTGGGGCACAGGCTCAGGATGTGATGAGGATGAAGAATGCTCTCCTCCCTTCCTCCACCAGCCCTGGCCTTTCCTAATTGAGACTCATCGAGCCGTAGCCGGCTCCTCAGTACAGTGACTTGCACACAAGCTCCAAGGAGCCACGCTTATCTCCTCTGGCCAGCCTGGCGTTGCACCGTTTGTCCGCCTGCTGGGGCCTGGTCTGTGTTCCCGTGCTCCCATAAACTCCCTGATGTCACTAGGAAAATACGCATCAAAACCACAGTGAGATATGACTTCACACCTTCTGGAATGGCTGTATTTTTTTTTTTTTTTTTTCTTTTGAGACAAAGTCTCACTCTTTTTGCCCAGGCTGGAGTGCAGTGGCGCCATCTCGGCCCACTACAACCTCCACCTCCCAGATTCAAGCGATTCTCCTGCCTCAGCCTCCCAAGTGGCTGGGATTATAGGTATGTACCACACCAGGCTAATTTTTGTATTTTTAGTAGAGATGGGGTTTCACTGTGTTGGCTAGGCTGGTCTTGAACTCCTGACCTCAGTTGATCCACCTGCCTCGGTCTCCCAAAGTGCTGGGATTACAGGCATGAGCCACTGCACCCGACCAGCTATAATTTTTTTTAATGTAAAATAGCAGATATTGGTGAGTATGCAGAGAAATTGGACTGCGCGTGCATTGCTGGCAGGGACGTAACATGGCGTTCCTGCTGTGGAAAACAGTTCCAGCAGCTCCTCCAGAAGTTAAACGTGGGATTGCCATAAAATCCAGCAATTCCACTTCGGGGTACACACCTAAAAGAACTGAAAACAGGGTCTCTAACATATTTGTACACAGTGTTCATAGCAGCTTTATTCACAATAGCCAAAAGGTGAAACCACCCACATGTCCATCAACAACAATGGATAAACAACATGTGGTATATACACACAAGGTAATATCAACCAGCCTTAACTAAAAGAATAAAAATCAGCCAGGCACAGTGGCTCACGCCTGTAATCCCAGCACTTTGGGAGGCCGAGGCGGGTGGATCACCTGAGGTCAGGAGTCCGAGACCAGCCTGGTTAACATGGTGAAACCCCATCTCTACTAAAAATACAAAAATTAGCTGGGCGTTAAATTAGCTGGGCATGGTGGCGCACACCTGTAATCCCAGCTACTTGGGAGACGGAGGCATGAGAATCGCTTGAACCTGGGAGGCGGAGATTGCGGTAAGCCGAGATCGCACCACTGCACTCCAGCCTGGGCGGCAGAGTGAGACTGTCTCAAAAATAAAAATAAGGCCGGGCGTGGTGGCCCATGCCTGTAATCCTAGTACTTTGGGAGGCTGAGGCAGGCAGATTGCCTGAGCTCAGGAGTTCAAGACCAGCCTGGGCAACACAGTAAAACCCCAAAAAAATACAAAAAAAAAAAAAATAGCCGGGCATGGCGGCAGGCACCTGTAGTCCCAGCTACTCCGGAGGCTGAGACAGGAGAATGGCTTGAACCTGGGACGCGGAAGTTGCGGTGAGCCGAGATCGCGCCATTGCACTCCAGCCTGGGTGACAAGAGCGAGATTCTGTCTCCAAAAAATAAAAAATATTATAAAAGAATAAATTCAGATACATGCTACAACGTGATGGACCTTGAAGACATTATGCTAAAGGAAATATTCCGGACTTGACAGATAAATACTGCATTGTGCCGCTTATCTGAGGTATCGAGAGGAGTCAAATTCATAGAGACAGGGATTAGAATGGTGGTTGCCAAGGCCTGGGAAAAGTGGGGAGTTACTATTTAATAGGGAGAGCTTAGGTTGAAGATGATGAGAAAGTCTGGGGTATCCATAGTGGGTGATGGTTACACAACACTGTAAATGTATTTATATTTAATGCCATTGACTGTTTTTTGTTTTTTTGTTTTTTGAGACGGAGTCTCGCTCTGTCGCCGAGGCTGGAGTGCAGTGGCGCGATCTCGGCTCACCGCAACCTCCGCCTCCCAGGTTCCAGCGATTCTCCTGCCTCAGCCTCCTGAGTAGCTGGGACTACAGGTGCGCGCCACCATGCCTAGTTGATTTTTTGTATTTTTAGTACAGACAGGGTTTCACCGTGTTAGCCAGGATGGTCTCGATCTGCTGACCTTGTGATTTGGCCTCCCAAAGTGCTGGGAATACAGGCATGAGCCACCGCGCCCGGCCAGTGCCGTTGACTTGTATGTGCACTTACAGGTGGTTAAAATGAGGACTATCAGGGTGTTGATATCTAAAAACCTCCCTGCCATCATCTTCCCTACATCTCTCATTCAGTGGCCATGGTTGAATGCCTGCCACCTTTCAGATATTATGTCAGGCACTCAGTATTGGCAGTTTTATCCATTATAAATGCTTTAAGCTGCATAGAATTTTAAACGTTAATAACAGTGGTTATAAATCTTTAATACATAAGCTGGCTTTAAAATTATTGGTAAAATAAGATTAGAAATGTCTTAAGAATTGTTGGCGTTTTTGTTTGCACTTATTGAACAAGTGGTTTCATGCTTATCCCTGCAGAATACTATGAGATTTGTCATAAGGGTTATAAAACTATAAACCCGGCTGGGCGTGGTGGCTCACGTCTGTAATCCCAACACTCTGGGAGGCCGAGGCAGGCAGATCACCTGAGGTCGGGAGTTTGAGACCAGCCTGACCAACATGGAGAAACGCCATCTCTACTAAAAATACAAAATTAGCTGGGTGTGGTGGCACATGCCTGTAATCCCAGATACTCAGGAGGCTGAGGCAGGAGAATCGCTTGAACCCGGGAGCCGAGATTGCGCCACTGCACTCCAGCCTGGGCAACAAGAGTGAAACTCCATCTAAAATAAATAAAAATAGAAATAAAACATTTGTTTTTTGTAGAGTTGGGGGGTTTCACTATGTTGCCCAGGCTGGTCTTGAACTCCTCCTGGGCTCAAGCAATCCACCGACCTCAGCCTCCCAAAGTGCTGGGATTACAAGTATGAGCCACTGTGCCTGGCCCTATTGGGTCCTTTTTAAAAGATACATAAAAAATCAAATGCAACAGTGAAGTCAATCACCCGATGGCAGAAATCGGGGTGCTCCTGGCATCTGGTCGGTCGAAGCCAAGGACACTGCTCAGCATTGTGCAGTGCACAGGACGGCCCCGCCCAGGCGGAGAATGATCCGGTGACACATGTAGGTGGGAAGGATGCACGAATGATGGCGTTTAGGAAGAATATTATCACTTCTTTCCCGTAAGAGCAACTTAGAGCAAGAAAATGGTATTCTTAGGGCCTTCTCTCTTATGAGGCTCCAAGCCAGGGTTGCCATGGCAGAAGATGCTGGGCTTGCTTTTTCCTTGAGAGAACTGTACTCAAGATGATGTAAATGTCGCCCCGGGTGCCACTTGGGTGCTTTGGAGAAGTGCTCAGACGCGACACGCCGTGATGACTCCGCAGCAGCCAGCTGGACCTGTCCTCTGGCTTGCGGTTCATGGGCTGTGTTTATCCCCCTGGTTCCTTCACAGCCACCTTGGGAAATATGTTGCCTCTGAATCACGCCAGGCAGGGTCTCACTGTGTGTGCTGCGGGGCTGGAAATCAGGGTGACACTCCGTTACCGAACAGCCTGACTAGGAAGCCAGAAAGACGCTGCCGGCTTTAGTTTGTCCTTTGACTTTCCTCGATATGAATGAAGATGGGGCATTTCCACACTGCACAACAGGAAAAGCCCAGAACACTTTCTGGAGATAGCGAGGGGGTGATGCAGCGGACAGCTATGGCTGATGACCCCCCTCACCTCTGACTCCCCCTCCGTCCCTGCTTTCTGAACGCACATCCATCACCAACCATAGGTTCCTGTTTGGGGTTTGCTGGCTGGGAAAAAAAAAAAAAAAAGGAAAGCTGGCTTTCTACTAAAAACCACTTCCTTTGCTCATTTATCAAACTCAAACCCTAGGAGGGCCACATAACATCCTCCGTCCCAGGCAATGGGGTGTTTCTGGAGCACTCCGGTGTTATCAGGGACCCTGTCAGTTGCCATCACACATGTATATGGGGCCAGCCCCTGTGCCACCGAAGAGGGGGGATGTTGAAAACATGTTACAGCCAGGAGCGGTGCCCCCTTGGTTCAAGCAGTTCTTCTGCCTCAGCCTCCCTAGTAGCTGGGATTACAGGCGTGCACCATCACGCCTGGCCACTGTTATGTACTTTTTACCACAATTTAAAAAAGGAAAGAGTGCCTGGGTGAGTCCTACCACCTATTCAGAGAACCAAAGGCTTTGAGGTTATCCTCGGCCCACCCATCTGATGGGAGTGTTTCTCAAACTTGCTTTTCCGTGATCTCCCAGTAAGAAATACCTACTACACACACAGTCTCCAGTCGGCATGCTTAGGGTAGTCTTCCAATTCCCCCTCCTGGTATTCACACCCTGGAGTGGTCCACTCCTCTTGGGCTGAACCTGTAACTTGCTCCCAAGCAAGAGCACACAGCAAGCTCACGCACGTGGTTGTTGGTGTGATTCTGTTTCTCCAGATTGTCTCCATTCCTCCCTGGCTTCTCCACAGGGCGGCTCACCATGGCAGCCGGCTCCATCACCGCCAGCCAGCGAGAGGGCAAGACGAGAGGGCTGACAAGAGGGACGCTACCATCACAGAGGTCAGTTTTGTAACCTAACCACAAGACTAACCTACCGTCACCTCTGCCCTATCCTACTGCTAGAAGCCAGTCGCTACATCTCCCCCACACTCAAAGGGAGGTGGTCGCACTGTGGGGTCCACTGGAAGTTGCCTACCAGACTCAGGTCATCCCAAACACACCCTCTAGCCATTTGGTGTGGCATCGGAAAGAAAACTAAGGCCAGGTACGGTGGCTCATGCCTGTAATCCCAACAATTTGGGAGGCCATGGCGGAAGGGTCACTTGAGCCCAGAAGTTTGAGACCAGCCTGGGCAACATAGCAAGACCCCACCTCTACAAATAATTAGCTAAGTGTGGTGGCGTGCACCTGTAGTCCCAGATACTCAGGAGGCTGAGGCAGGAGCATCACAGGTCGAGGTTGTAGTGAGCTGTGACGGCACTGCACTACAGCCCTGGCAACACAGTAAGACCTTGTCTCTAAAAAGCAAAAAGGGCTGGGTGCACTGGCTCACACCTATAATCCCAGCACTTTGGGAGGCCAAGACGGGTGGATCACCTGAGGTCAGGAGTTCAAGATCAGCCTGGCCAACATGGTGATACCCTGTCTTTAATTAGCCAGGTGTGGTGGTGGGCGCCTGTAATCCCAGCTACTCGGGAGGCTGAGGCATGAGAATCGCTTGAACATGGGAGACACAGGTTGCAGTGAGCTGAGATCATGCCATTGCACTCCAGCCTGGGCAACAGAGCGAGACTAGGTGGCTGTTCTGTGTACTGTGGGATATTGAGTAGCATCCCTGGCCTCCCCAGTATCTCAAATATGAAAACATGTTTTCTATCTCGATTACTGAGCTTTTCGGTGCCTCCTTCGGTTCTGCACCTAAGCTAAGAGCCCCTTCATCTCACCCTGATGTCTATCCAGTTTCTAACAGCAGTCTTGTAAGATGCCCGGACTTAAACGGTTACTGCCTGTGAAACAGGTGAAAGGGGCTTTCATCTCTAAAAAGTCGGAACTCTTTTTTTTGTTTGAGACGGAATCTCGCTCTGTCACCCAGGCTGGAGTGCAGTGGCGTGATCTCGGCTCACTGCAAGCTCCGCCTCCCGGGTTCACACCATTCTCCTGCCTCAGCCTCCCGAGTAGCTGGGACTACAGGCGCCCGCCACCATGCCTAGCTAATTTTTTGTATTTTTTTAGTAGAAACGGGGTTTCATTGTGTTAGCCAGGATGGTCTCGATCTCCTGACCTCGTGATCCACCGCGCCCGGCCAAGTCTGAACTTTTGCATGGCCTGTTGCCCTGGTGATAAACTGATGCCTTGTTTCCTAAAAGGAATAAAGCCATGAGTTGCCTTTGTTCAGCTCATGGGCATTCACCCATGCACAGAGGAAAAATAAAATCTACGACTCGGGTACATTTTCTTCTTTTTTTTTCTTTTAAATGAGCAAGTTTGAGAGTCTGCAGTTTGGACTACCATGAGAATTGATAGGAAGGTGGGAGTCCCAGGCAATCCCAGGTCCTGTAGCAGCAGCTGGTGGGGTTCCCACTCCATGCCGTGCAGAGCCTGAACTCGGGATGACACCTGCACCTGCTCTCTGGCTGGGCTCTGGCACAGGAAGCCAACACCCCTGGCACAGCCATGCCATAGCCAGACAACAGCTCGCCGCACCACACCATCGCGGGAGACAGCAGTTATTCTGAGCATCTCACTGCTGAAGAAACCAAGGCTCAGAGAGGACCATGCATGCACAAGGTCCCACAGGGACCCAAGAATCCACCAAGTGTCAGACAACTTGCCCATGCTCTTCACGGAGCACCTTGGAACCCTCCCCGACAGGCACCGCTGGCTCTCCTGACGTACAAGGTCCCACAGGGACCCAAGAATCCACCAAGTGTCAGACAACTTGCCCATGCTCTTCACGGAGCACCTTGGAACCCTCCCCGACAGGCACCGCTGGCTCTCCTGACGTGGCCTGCAAGTGCACGGAGCTCCTTCCTCCTTGGCCATTCCCAGTTTAGATTCCCAGGGGAAGCATCAGATGGCCCCTCTCCCCTGCTGGCAGCAGAGCAGGCTGAACCAGCCAGAGCCCGGGGCAGTGCTCACCTGCAGGCCAGTCCACTGCGGCCAGCACCGCCCCCTAGAACCTACTGCGGGCATGGCGGCCGCCAGTCCTGGTTCTCCCGGCTCAGGTAGTGCCAGGAAGCTGCGGGCATGGCGGACAGCTGTCCTCGGTCTGGAGGCGCCATCCTGGCTTTCAAATCTGCTCCAGAGGTTATCTGGGGAGGGGCTGCTCCCTCACAGAGGGAGCCTCTAAGCCCACCAGGCGGGCACTTTCAGCCCAAAGCCTCTGGGCCACCTCCTCATCCTCAGCCTCGGGGGCCGGGGCCTTCTGTTTGAGTCCATCGAAGTACTTTCCGGAAACATCCGCCAGTTCCTCCGCCACGGCCAGGTATGTGCTGGGCTGGGCAGCCAGCTCGGGGCTCTTGACCAGCAGCCAGAAGATGGGTCCTGCAATCAGCCCACAGGGCATTTAGTCCACACTCGCTCAGAGAGAAGGAAGGAAGCCCCACTCCCCGGTCAGGGAGCTCCGGGTCCCTGGAGTCCCACAGAGCCCTCCTCTAGCCCTTTCCCCTTGGCTGCCTCCATCTGCAGTTCCCTTCCCTGGCACTGCCCAGGCAAATCCCACCAGACCAGGGATCAGACCAAAAGCTGCCTCCCCCAAGGAGCCTTCCTGGCTTTGTCCAGGAAAATGGAAGCTCTCTTCCTCCTGGTCAGTCCCAGTCCTCACCCTACCCCATTTCTCCTTAAATAACATCTTATTAAATGCACCTGGCACCAGCCTCAGGTTAAGGATTTTTTTTTTGGCCAGGCGAGGTGGCTCAGGCCTGTAATCCCAGCACTTCGGGAGGCCGAGGTGGGCGGATCACCTAGGGTCGGGAGTTCCAGACCAACCTGGCCAACATGGTGAAACCCCATTTCTACTAAAAATACAAAAATTAACTGGGTGTGGTGGCGGGTGCCTGTAATCCCAGCTGCTCGGGAGGCTGGGGGCAGGAGAATCCCTTGAACCTGGGAGGCGGAGGTTGCAGTGAGCTAAGATCACACCATTGCACTCCAGCCTGGGTGACAATAGCAAGACTTCGTCTCAAAAAAAAAAAGGGGGCTGGGTGTGGTGACTCACGCCTGTAATCCCAGCACTTTGGGAGGCTGAGGCAGGTGGATCACCTAGGCAGGTGGATCACCTGAGGTCAGGAGTTCAAGACCAGCCTGGCCAACGTGTGAAACCCTGTCTCAACTAAAAATAAAAACTTAGCTGGGTGTGGTGGTGGGCGCCTGCAATCTCAGCTACTTTGGGAGGCTGAGACAGGAGAATCACTTGAACCGAGGAGGCAGAGGTTGGAGTGAGCCAAGATTGTGCCACTGCACTCCAGCCTGGGTGACAAGAGCAAAACTCCGTCTCAAAAAAAAAAAAAAGACATTTAATTTATTGAAACCTGGTGTCTTGCTCTGTCACCAGGCTGGAGTGCAGTGGTGCGATCTCGGCTCACTGCAACCTCTACCTCCCGGGTTCAAGCGATTCTCCTGTCTCAGCCTCCTGAGTAGCTGGGACTTCAGGTGCACACCACCACACCTGGCTAATTTTTGTATTTTTAGTAGAGACGGGGTTTCACCACGGTGGCCAGGCTGGTCTCGAACTCCTGACCTGAGGTAATCCGCCCACCACAGCCTCCCAAAGTGCTGGGATTACAGGCGTGGCTATTAGTCTCGCCAAGTTAAGATTCTTGATGCCAACCAATCACCCACTCCATGTTTTTCAGGATTATAAACACTAGTTATAAAGCATGAACTGCCTAGGGGTGGTGGCTCACGCCTGTAATCCCAGCACTTTGGGAGGCAGAGGCAGTTGGATCACCTGAGGTCAGGAGTTTGAGACTAGCCTGACCAATATGGTGAAACCCCACCTCTAGCTGGGCGTGGTGGTGTGCACCTGTAATCCCAGCTACTTGGAGACAGGAGAATCGCTTGAACCTGGGAGGTGGAAGTTGCAGTGAGTGGAGATCATGCCATTGTACTCCAGCCTGGGCAACAGAGCAAGACTTCATCTCAAAAATAAGTAAGTAAAGCTCCAACTGTTTGTTCCACCTATTCTCTGGGCAGGGTCCTGTGCTGGCCCTTTCAAGGAAGGTCTCGTATAACCTCCCCAGTGACTGTGAGGTGAGTCCTATTAAGGCCTCCACTCTGCAGATGAAGAAACAGGCTCAGAGGGGTAACAGCTCTTCCCCAGGAGGTACAGCTGGTTTGGGGTGAAGCTGGAGTTACCCTGAGCACAGCCTGACTCCAGGTGTCAGCTCCACGGCCTCTTCCTCTGAGACACGGTTTTCTCATCCGCCAGCGGGGCTCTGCCTGCTTCCCGGGGCTGTTAGAGGCTGGCAGGCCAGGTCGACGGAGGAAAGGGACCTGTGCTCTGTGCCTTGGAAGACGTAGGCAAGGAGCAGGCATGAGGTCTCAGGGACCGTCTCTGAGGGAGGGTCCTGGGCCCTGGGCTGAGAAAGCAGGGGTGGAGGGCTCCGCGTGGAGACCCCAGGCTGGGAGGGGACTCACCGAGTGTGGTGCTGGAGAAGGTGGAGCCATGGATGCCCGTGTGTCTGCCCAGCTCTGTCCTGGCCACGCCGGGGTGCAGGGCGTTGACAGTCACACCAGAGCCTGGGGAAGAAAGAGAAGACTGAGGGAGGGGTCCAGCCTCACCTGGGAGGCTGTGGCAGCCCACACCCAGCTGTGGGGCTTCCGGGCACCAGGCTGCTTCCTGCACTCAAACCCCATCGTCCCTCTTGCTCTGAAATCTTAGTGAAGTGGTCTTATCTTGCGGAGCAGCTCTGCCACATGGCTGCTGGGAGCCGAGCTTTCCTGGAGGGCTTGATAAACCCAGAACGCTGAGTTCTGATAAACCACAGACAGGTTTTAAACCACCTGTCTGTGGCACTTTGTTACGGAACCCGAGCTGAGTGGTACAGGGAGGAAGGCACCCACCCGGGAGCCTGCATCGGTGGGTGGCGGTGGGACCTAAGATACTGTAACTCTGACCAGCTCCCAGTGGGGCTGGCACCGCTGGTCCACAGACCGTCTTTCAGAAGCAAAGGCCTAGCACAGATTTCTCAATCTCAGCACTATGGATGCTGTGGGTTGGGAGGAGTGAGGGGCCATCCCGTGTGCTGTAGGACATTGAGCAGCATCTGGGCCTTTACCCTCCAGATGCCCAGAGCAATCTCTCCCCAACCCAGCTGTGATCACTGTGTTTCCAGGCATTGACAACTGCGGGTCAAAACTGCCCCTGGTTGAGACTCACTGGCTGGAGCCAAAAGGCTGAGCTGCCTGCCCAACAGCAGCAGGGAAGGACATCTGATCCAGGCAGACTAGACCACCTGGGATGAACAGACAATCCTCAGAAGAACGATCGATTAGTATCAGTTAGTATCGATTAGTGATGTCTGCTTCAGGCACCAGAAGCGGGCAGCGTGGTCCACATGCTCTACTTTTGCTGACTCTGTTCTGGATCCACCGTTTGGCCTCCCATCAGCCTAGGATCATGGAAAGGCCGCTCTAGGCTCAGAGTAAAGCAAGAGGGAGGCCGAGCCTAGTGTCCCCGTACCTTGCAGTCGCCGGCTCAGCTCCTTGGTGAAGAGGACGATGGCCAGCTTGCTCTGGCAGTAGGCGGCTTTGGTGTTATACTTCCTCGTCTGCCAGTTCAAGTCATCAAAGTCTATGTGCCCAGCAACATGGGCCAAGGACGAGAGGTTGATGATCCGCGAAGGGGCTGAGGCTTTCAGCTTGTCTAGCAGCAAGTTTGTCAAGAGAAAGTGACCTGGATTAAGGATGATGAAAAGGTCACTTTTGACTCACACCTAAAATCCCAGCACTTTGGGAGGATGACGGGGGAGGATTGCTTGAACCCACGGTGCAGTCCCTGCCCAGGCCTCACCCAGGTGGTTAACGCCAAACTGCATCTCGAAGCCGTCCTCGGTGGTCCAGTGGGGGCACCGCATCACACCCGCGTTGTTGATTAGAATGTCCACTCGCTCCTCCTCTGGAAGAGAGGGGTGGAGGAGGAGACATCCCGGTGAGGACAGACCCCAGCCTGAGGCACCAGCAGAAACACTCCTGTGCTCCCACAACCCGTGAATGTGGCCTGTGCCGGAAACAGGGTCTGTGCCGAAGTGGCCATGTCAGGATGCGGTCATTAGGGTGAGCCCTAATCCAATGACTGGTGTCCTTATAGGAAGGGAAAACAGAGACAGAGACACATGGGGAGAAGGCCATGTGTGGATGGAGGCAAAGACCGGAGAGGCACAGCTCCAAGGTGAGGGTGGGCGCCCCCGCTGGAAGTGGAAGAGGCTGGGAGGATTATGGCCCGTCTCACAGGTCACAGCCACAGGGACACCGTGATTCAGACTGCCGGCTTCCGGAACCGTGAGGGAATGCACGTCTGAGGGTGTAAGCCACTGGGTTTGCAGTACATTGTTACAGCGGCCCCAGGACACTCACACGCCCTCCGCACCTCCATCTAAGCCTTGGGACTCCTTCCTGCCGGAGCCCCGAGGCCAAAAACAGGGGGTTACCGGTGGGAGCCCCGGCACCGCAGGCGTGGTTTCATTCCCAAACCTGCCACCTCACTCACACAAGCAACCAAAGGACACACAGATGGAGACTGCAGCCTCAGTTTCCTCAGCTGTAAAATGCGCTGAACCACAGGGCCTTCCTCCCTGTACCACTCAGCTCGGGTTCCGTAACAAAGTGCCACAGACAGGTGGTTTAAAACCTCACAGACCTGGCCGGGCACAGTGGCTCACGCCTGTAATCCCAGCACTTTGGGAGGCCGAGGTGGGCAGATCACCTGAGGTCAGGAGTTTGAGACCAGCCTGGCCAACATGGAGAAACCGCGTCTTTACTAAAAATACAAAATTAGCCAGGCGTGGTGGCATGCACCTGTAATCCCAGCTACTCAGGAGGCTGAGGCGGGAAAATCGCTTGAAACCAGGAGGCAGAGGGTGCAGTGAGCCGAGATCGCGTCATTACACTCCATCCTGGGCAATAAGAGCGAAACTCCATCTCAAAAAAAAAAAAAAAATCACAGTCCCAGAGGCTGGAAGTCCCAGATCAAGGTGTGGGCAGGGCTGGTTCCCTCTCAGGGCCCTCAGGGAGGATCTGCTCTGGTCTCTCTCCTTGGCTCACAGGTGACCATCTCCTCTCTCCCTCTTCCCTTCGGAGCTGTCTCTTTTTTTTTTTTCCTTTTATTTTTCCTTTTTTAATTTTATATTTTTCAGACATGGTCTCACTATGTTGCCCAGGCTGGTCTCAAACTCTTGACCTCAAGCAATCCTCCTGCTTTGGCCTCCCAGAGTGCTGCAATTTCACTGCCCCCAGCCTATTTTTTTTTTTTGGGAGATGGAGTTTCACTCTTGTCACCCAGGCTGGAGTGCAATGGTGCGATCTTGGCTCACTGCAACCTCCGCCTCCCAGGTTCAAACAATTCTCCTGCCTCAGCCTCCCAAGTAGCTGGACTACAGGCATCCACCATCACACCTGGTTAATTTTTTGTATCTTTAGTAGAGACGGGGCTTCACCATGTTGGCCAGGCTAGTCTCACACTCCTGACCTCGTGATCCACCTGCCTCAGCCTCCCAAAGTGCTGGGACTGCAGGCGTGAGCCACCACACTCAGTCTACTTGGCCTATTTTTTATATTTCTTTGAGACAGGGTCTCCCTCTGACACCTGGGCTGGAGTACAGTGGCGCAGTCACTGCTCACTGCAGCCTCAACCTCCCAGGCTCAAGCAGTCTTCTTGCTCAGCCTCCCAAGTAGCTGGGGCCACAGGCATGCGCCACCATGCCCAGCTAGCACGTCTGTTTCTGTGCGCAAATTTCCCCTTTTCATAAGGACACCAGTCACTGGATTAGGGCCCACCCTAATGACCTCATTTTCACTTCAGGACCTCTGTAAACACCCACCTCTAAGTGAGGTCACATGCTGAGGGACGGGGGTTCAGGATCCCAACCTATCCTTGGGGGTGGAGGACACAATGAAATTCATAATACTCCCGAAGTGGTTTTCGGCGGGGATCGTGAATTAGGTGTCCAGCGCGTAACACACAGAGACACCGTCTGGTTCTCTGTGTGAGAAGGAGGGTTGCAGCACACCCGTCATGAATACGAGCTCTGGAGCAGGACAGACGGGTCCAAACCCTGGCTCCACCCCGACCAGCTGCACGACCCTGGCCAAGTCACATCGCTTCTCTGTGACTCAGTTTACTCCTTGTAAAAAAAAAAAAAAAAAAAAAAATAACATCACCTGCCTGGTACAACTGTATACTTACTCATTCGGTAAGTATTTTCTAAGCACCTATTACTGGGCACTGGAAATACAGGGTGGACAGCACAGCCGAGGCCCCGTCCGTGTGGACCGGACATTCCAGTGCAGCTGAGAGCCACTTCCACTCGTGAGAGAATCTACCCGTGACACAGCTGCGTGGAAGCTGACAGGAGGCCCCTCTCGGGAGGTGACGCAGAAACTGGGACCGGGAAAATGACGCAGGGCCCATGTGCGGAGACCCAGGGAAGGGGAATGCAGGCAGCAGGCGCAGCACGGGTAAGGCCCAAAGGCGCGACAGGGAGACTCCACTCACAGCTGGGCGCCCAGGAGTGCCGCCGGCTTCTGGTGTTTTGTTTTGGTTTTTTTTCTTTTCTTTTTTTTTTTTTTTTTTTTTTTTGAGATGAAGTCTCACTCTGCCACCCAGGCTGGAGTGCGGTGGTGTGATCTTGGCCCGTGGCCCACTGCAACCTCTACCGCCTGGGTTCAAGCGATTCTGCTGCCTCAGCCTCCTGAGTACTGGGATTACAGGTGCCTGCCACCGCACCCTGCTAATTTTTGCATTTTTAGTAGAGATGGGGTTTCACCATCTTGGTCAGGCTGGTCTTGAATTCTTCACCTCGTGATCCACCCGCCTCTGCCTCCCAAAGTGCAGGGATTACAGGTGTGAGCCACCGCGCCCAGCCTGTTTTTTTTTTTTTTTTCTTTTTATGAGAGGGAAGCTCACTCAGTGGCCTAGGCTGGAGTGCAGTGGCGCGATCTCAGCTCACAGCAACCTCCGCCGCCAGGGCTCAAACGATCCTCCCACCTCAGCCTTCCACATAGCTGAACCACAGGCGCCCGACACCACAAGCAGCTACTTTTAAAATTTTTTGTAGAAATGGGGTTTGGCTATGTTGCTTAGACTGGTCTCGAATTTCTGAGCTCAAGCAATTCGCCCACCTCGGCCTCCCAAAGTGCTGGGATTACAGGCATGGGCCACAGTGCCTGGTCTTTTGTTTTGTTTATCTGGGAACTGCCTCAACTTTTTTTTTTTTTTTTTTTTGGACACAGGGTCTCACCCCGAGTGCAGTGGTACAATCAAAGCTCACTGCAGTCCGGGTGCGGTGGCTCACATCTGTAATCCCAGCACTTTGGGAGGCCGAGGCGGGCAGATCACCTGAGGTCAACCAGCCTGACCAACATGGTGAAACCCTGTCTCTACCTAAAACAAAAAAGTAGCCGGGCATGGTGGCAGGTGCCTGTAATCCCAGCTACTCAGGAGGCTGAGGCAGGAGAATTATTTGAAACCAGGAGATGGAGGTTACAGCCTGACCAACATGAAGAAACCCCGTCTCTACTAAAAATACAAAATTAGCCGGGCGTGGTGGCGCATGCCTGTAATCCCAGCTACTCGGGAGGCTGAGGCAGGAGAATCACTTGAACCCAGGAGATGGAGGATGCTGAACCCAGGAGATGGAGGATGCAGTGAGCCAAGATCCCGCCATTGCACCAGCCTGGGCAACAAGAGCAAAACTCCGTCTTAAAAAAAAAAAAAAAAAAATCCCTCACTGCAGCCTCAACCTCCCAGGCTCAAGCAATCCTCCCACCTCCACCTCCCAAGTAGTTGGGACTACAAGTGCACACCATCATGCCTGCCTAATTGTTTTGTATTTTTTTTTGAGATGGAGTCTCACTCTGTCACCCAGGCTGGAGTGCAGTGGCGCCATCTCGGCTCACTGCAAGCTCCACCTCCCGGGTTCACGCCATTCTCCTGCCTCAGCCTCCCAAGTAGCTGGGTTACAGGTGCCCGCCACCACGCCCGGCTAATTTTTTTGTGTTTCTTAGTAGACACGGGGTTTCACCGTGTTGGCCAGGATGGTCTCGATCTCCTGACCTTGTGATCCGCCCACCTCAGCCTCCCAAAGTGCTGGGATTACAGGCGTGAGCCACCGCGCCCGCACGCCTGCCTGATCGTTTTGTATTTTTTGTAGAGATGAGGTCTTGCTATGTTGCCCAGGCTGATCTCAAACTCCCTGATAAACAAGGCTGTGGGTACCTGCTTCCTGGGGCTCTCTGCTTTGTGTTCTTTCTAGTCTGGAGCTGGGAAGAGCCACAGCTTCCAGCTTTGTCAGAGTGTCATCTCACAAACTGTGATCTTCCCAAAACTTCTGTCTCCCAAAGTGCCGGGATGACAGGCGTGAACCGCTGCACCTGGCCTGCCCCAGTGTGATAGAATACACACCACATAAAATGGACCATCTTCACTATTTTTAAATCCACTGATGTCTTTATTCCTGGCTGTTGATCTTAGGAAAACACCAAGAAGCTGGTACTTGATTTGCTAAAAAAGTCACAGACACAGCTTTACTTAATCCTCTAGAGAGGCCGGGCGTGGTGGCTCATGCCTGTAATCCCAGCACTTTGGGAGGCCGAGGTGGCCGGATCATGAGGTCAGGAGATCGAGACCATCCTGGCTAACACGGTGAAATCCCGTCTCTAGTAAAAAATATAAAAAATTAGCCAGGCGTGGTGGCGGGCGCCTGTAGTCCCCCGCCACTCGGGAGGCTGAAGCAGGAGAATGGCATGAACCCGGGAGGCGGAGCTTGGAGTGAGCCGAGATGTGCCACTGTCCTCCAGCCTGGGCGACAAAGCAAGATACCGTCTCAGAAAAAAAAAAAAACCCCCTCTAGAGAATCCCAGAAAATAGAAGGAATAATTATTCCATTTCCCGGAAGAGGAACGTGTGGCTAAGAGAAGAGGCATCACCTGCCCAGGTGTGTCCAGCCGGGGTCCTCACTGTCTCAGGGACCTCAGTGCTCCGGACACCTGTGTCCACAAGCCAGAGACAGGATCAGAGGCGCCCTGGGTGGGATTGCCTGGGACAGTGTGCATGAAGGTGACAGTGCTGTACCTGGTACACAGCAGGTGCTTAATAAATGTTCATCCACCTCTGAGACTCTGAGGCATTGCCCTCTCACTGTTCTTTGTGATCTCACCATAGTGCCTCTCACCTACCCGACAATCTTGATCCCCAAGGGCACAGCAGGGGCTCAGTATGAATGAATGAATGAATGAACCAACAAACGTGCACCTGCACCTGCCTCCCTAGGGCTGTGAGTGGCACAAGGACAGCTCTGGTTCACCTCACACCTCCAGCACCTGGTCAGGTCTGAGATCACGTCTGCTAAATAAATGAGGTCCCACAACTCCCCCGTTCCTTGTTCATTTCCTGAGTACCTGTTTACTGAGCGGGGCACATTGACTCTGAACAAGAAAGCTTTGGCCCTTTCAGTGCCAGACTAGAAAAGAAACAAAGCAGCTGGGCATGGTGGCTCATGCCTGTAATCCCAGCACTTTGGGAGGCTGAGGCAGGCGGATCACAAGGTCAGGAATTCGAGACCAGCCTGGCCAACATAGTGAAACCCCGTCTCTACTAAAAATACAAAAATTAGCCGGGCATGGTGGCACACGCCTATAGTCTTGGGAGGCTGAGGCAGGAGAATCGCTTGAACCCAGGAGGCAGAGGCTGCAGTGAGCCAAGATCGCATCATTGCACTCCAGCCTGGGTGACAGAGCAAGACTCCATCTCAAAAAAAAGGTCTTGCTCTGTCATCCAGGTTAGAGTGCAGTGGCACAAACACGGCTCACTGCAGCCTTGAACTCCCGGGCTCAAGTGATCCTCTTGCCTCAGCCTCCTGAGTAGCTGGGACTGTAGGCACATGCCAGGATGCCTGGCTAATTTTTTTTTTAATCTTTGGTACACACAAGGTCTCACTATGCTTCCTAGGCTGGTCTCTAACTCCTAAGCTCAAGCAATCCTAAGAGAAGAGATTTTAAATGTGGTCACCACAAAAACAGGTAAGTATTTGAGGTAATGCATATGTTAATTAGCTTGATTTAGCCATTCTACAATGTATACAATGTACATCATGCTGTACATAATATATACAAGTATACATGTCAACTAAACAATAAATAATTTTAGTGTATTCTTGAGTCTATTTAAAGATGAACAAGAATAGAAAAGCTAGAGGATGGTCCCAGTTTTACATAAAAATATATAAATACA
Organism: Pan paniscus; assembly: GCF_029289425.2. Lineage (NCBI taxonomy): Eukaryota > Metazoa > Chordata > Mammalia > Primates > Hominidae > Pan > Pan paniscus. Next base: position 61,186,980 of record NC_073269.2, read on the forward strand.
CACACAAACCTATTAGAAACAAGACTAGGAAGATCCATAAAACTGATTCTCCTGGGGCTGGTGCAGATCAAAGGTGTTTAGTTCTGTCTTCTTTTTTATTGAGACAGAGTCTCACTCTGTCACCCAGGCTGGAGTGCACTGGCACAATCTCAGCTCACTGCAACCTCCGCCTCCTGGGTTCAAGCAATTCTCCTGCCTCAGCACCCTGAGTAGCTGAGATTACAGGTGTGCATCACCACGCCTGGCTATTTTTTGTATTTTTAGTAGAGACAGGGTTTCACCATGTTGGCCAGGCTGGTCTCGAACTCCTGACCTCAAGGGATCCACCTGCCTCAGCCTCCCAAAGTGCTGGGATTACAGGTGTGAGCCACCGTGCCCAGCCAGTTCTGTCTTCTTTACACTGCAGTATTTTATAAATGTCCCATAACAAACACATATTTCTTTAACCATGGTGGGGAAGGCACTTGATCAATAAATGCTTAATAAGGTCAGGTGCAGTGGCTCACGCCTGTAATCCCAGCACTGTGGGAAGCCGACCTGGGTGGATCACTTGAGCCCAGGAGTTGGAGACCAGCCTGAGCAACATGGTGAAACCCCAGCTCTAAAAACAAAACAAAACAATAAAACAATAATTAGCTGTGTGTGGTGGCGTATGCCTGTACTCCCAGCTACTTGGGAGGCTGAAGTGGGAGGATCCCTTGAGCCCAGCAGGTTGAGACTGCAGTGAGCCATGACTGCACCACTGCACTCCAGGCTGGGTGACAGAGCAAGACCCTGTCTCAAAAAAAAAAAAAAGAAAATTAGCCAGGTGCGGTGGCATGCTTCCCCAGCTACTCAGGAGTCTGAGGCAGGAGGATCACTTGAGCCCAGGAGGTCAAGGCTGCCAGGAGCTGTGTTTGCACCACTGCACTCTAGCCTGGGTGACAGAGATGGATCCTGTCTCAAACAAATTATTCAGGCAGGGCGTGGTGGCTCACACCTGTAATCCCAGCACTTTGGGAGGCCGAGGGAAGCAGATCACTTGAGGTCAGGAGTTCGAGACCAGCCTGACCAACATGGTGAAACCCTGTCTCTACCTAAAACACAAAAAATTAGCCAGGCACGGTGGCGGGTGCCTGTAATCCCAGCTACTCAGGAGGCTGAAGCAGGAGAATCATTTGAAATCGGGAGACGGAGGTTGCAGTGAGGCAAGATCACACCACTGCACTCCAGCCTGGGCAACAGAGCGAGACCCCATCTGTCTCAAAACAAACAAACAAAACAAAGTCAGCCGGGCGCAGTGGCCCATGCCTGTAATCCCAGCACTTTGGGAGGTTGCGGCAGGTGAATCACCTGAGGTCAGGAGTTCCAGACCAGCCTGGCCAACGTGGTGAAACCCTGTCTCTACTAAAAATACAAAAATTAGCAGGGTATGGTAGCAGGCATCTTAATCCCAGCTACTCAGGAGGCAGAGGTTACAGTGAGCCGAGATTGCGCCATTGCACTCAGCATGGCCGACAGAGTGAGACTCCCTCTCAAAATAATAGTAGTAATAAATAAATAAAGTCGTTGCTTGCAGGCTGTACAAAAAAAGGCAGCAACTGGACTTGGCCCCTAACTCATAGTTTGCCAAAACTCTGCTCTAAAGTTTGCTTGCTTCATTCACTTCTCAGAGCCTGGCCCTGGGAGCCGCCTATCCCAGTCCTCATCCCACATGGCCAGCGTTCTCCTACCTTCAATGATCTTTGCTGCAAACTCTCGGATAGACTTGAGGGAAGCCAAGTCCAGGTGCCGGGCGTTGACATGGTGATTGAGGGTCTCCCCGCGGATGTCCTTTGCTGCCGCCTCACACTTCTCCATGTCTCGGCAGGCCAGGATGATGTTGCCTCCTGAAAACCCAGGATGGAAAAAGATTTAAATTAATAATCCACTCCTGGGTACTGACCCCAGAGACATGAAAACATACGTCTACACAAAAACACATCCACCAATGTTCACTGCGGCATTCTTCACAAAAGCCAAAAGGTAGAAACAACCAAATGTCCATCTGTGGATGAAGGGACAACAAAATGTGGTCCATCCATAGAGATGGAATATTAGACGGCTGTGAAAAGGAGTGAAGCACTGGCTCATGCTACAGCAAGGATGACCGTCAGAAACACTGTGCTCCGGGAAAGAAACCAGACACGAAAGACCACACAGCGTAGAATCCCATTTACATGAATTCTATGTATATGATTTCACACCTATGAAATGCCCAGAATAGGCAAATCCATAGAGAAAGAAAATAGATTCTTGGTTTTCTAGGGCAGGGGGTGGGGAGAGGGAATTACAGCTTGATAGTTAAAGTGAGCAGGTTTCTTTCTAGGGTAACAGATGTTCTAAGATTGATTTTAAAGATGGTTGCATCACTCTGTGACTATACTAAACATCACTGAATTGGTCGGGCACGGTGGCTCACACCTGTAATTCCAGCACTTTGGGAGGCCAAGGCAAGAGGATTCCCCATCCTCTCCTTTTTTTTTTTTTTTTTTAGATGGAGTCTCACTCTGTCACCCAGGCTGGAGTGCAGTGGCGCAATCTCAGCTCACTGCAACCTCCACCTCCTGGGTTCAAGCAATTCTCCTGCCTCAACCTCCCGAGTAGCTGGGATTACAGGCGCCTGCCACCACAACTAGCTAATTTTTTTTTTTTTTTTTTTTTTTTTTTTTTTTTTTTTTAGTAGAGACAGGGGTTTCACCATGTTAGCCAAGCTAGTCTTGAACTTCTGACCTCAGGTGATCCACCCCACGGCCTCCCAAAGTACTGGGGTTACAAATAAGCCACAATGCCCAGCCTCCAATTTTTTTTGTTGTGGTAAAATACAAATCACTTAAAATTTATCATCTTAACCCCCTTTTCTTTTTGTTTATTATTATTATTATTTTTTTTTTGAGTCAGTCTCACTCTGCTGCCGCGGCTGGAGTGCTGGCGCCATCATAGCTCATTCAGCCTTGAAGTCCTAGGCTCAAGTGACCTGGGACTATAGGTACCACCTGTGCCAGCATGCCTGGCTAACTCTGGTAGAGATGGGGGTGTTGCTGTGGTGTCCAGGCTGGTCTGGAACCCCTGGCCTCAAGTGATCCTCCTGCCTCAGCCTCCAAAAGTGCTGGAATTATAGATGTGAGCCACCGAGACCCGCCCTCTTAGCCATTTTTAAGTGTCCAGTTCATTGGTATTAAAAACATTTATGGCTGGGCCGGGCACGGTGGCTCACACCTGTAATCCCAGCACTTCGGGAGACCAAGGCAGGTGGATCACCTGAGGTCAGGAGTTCAAGACCAGCCTGGCCAACACATTACAAACTTAGCTGGGTGTGGTGTTGCACGCCTGTAATCCCAGCTACTCGGGTGGCTGAGGCAGGAGAATCGCTTGAACCCGGGAGGCGAAGGTTGCAGTGAGCCAAGATCATGCCACTGCACTCCAGCCTGGGCGACAAGAGCAAAACTCCATCTCAAAAAAAAAAAACAATAATAATAATTCCTAATGTTGTGCAACCATTACAACCATCCATCTCTCAAATTGTTTCATCTTGCCAAACTAAACTTCGTTTCCATTAAACAGTAACTCCCCATTCTCCCCTCCCCTCCTGACCCCTGGCAAGCACCATTCAAACTTCTCTATGAATTTAACTGTAGGTAGCTCCTGTAAGTGGAATCATACCGTATTTGCTCTTCTGTCAACTGGCTTATTTCACTTCATGGAATGTCCTCAAGGTTCATCTGTTTCAATGCCCTTTTTTTTGTTTTGCTTTGTTTTGTTTTGTTTTTGAGTCTCGCTCTGTCACCCAGGCTGGAGTGCAGTGGCACCATCTCTGCTCACTGCAACCCCTGCCTCTCAGGTTCAAGCGATTCTCCTGCTTCAGCCTCCCAAGTAGCTGGGACTACAGGTGCCCACCACAACTCCTGGCTAATTTTTGTATTTTTAGTAGAGAGGGGGTTTCACCATGTTGGTTAGGCTGGTCTTGAACTCCTGACCTCGTGATCCGCCAGCTTCGGCCTCCCAAAGTGCTGAGATTACAGGCGTGTGCCACCGCACCCGGCCAGAATGCCCTTCCTTTTTAAGGCTGAATCATATGCCCGTCTATAGAAGCCACATTCTGTTTCCCTGTTCATCTGTGGATGGGTGCCTGGGTTCCTTCCACCTCTGGACTGTGAATAATGCTGCAGTGAGCATGGATGTACAGATATCTCTCTGAGAGCCAAAGCAGGGGAGATCTTACCTCTCCTGGCCAGTTCCAAGGCGGTCTGCTTCCCGATGCCTGTGTTGGCGCCCGTCACGATGACCGTCTTCCCAGGGATGGTGGCCTTGCTGGGGCAAGCCCCACCGGTGACATAGTCCCTGAGGGTGAGAAGCGGCATGGTCAGTCCTGTGGGCCCACTCTCACCCCACGTGCCCCTGACTGAATGATCTCAGGCAACCCTGTCTAAGCTCACTCACATACCCCAACTGAAACACAGACATCATCACATCACACCACGGGATCTCTGTCATGTTCTCCATAAATGGCTCCACCCCGTGTCTGGTGTGTGGAACGCCTTCAGCAAGTGACAGTCGTTATTTTATAAATGCTCACTGCATGAGATTCCCGGCCAGGTGAGGTGGCTCGCGCCTGTAATCCCAGCACTTTGGGAGGCCAAAGTTTGCGGGGGGGGGGGCGGCGGGGGTGGATCACTTGAGGTGAGGAGTTCGAGTCCAGCCTGGCAAACATGGTGAGACCCTGTCTCTACTAAAAATACAAAAATTAGCCAGGCGTGTAGGGAAAAGAGAGATTAGACTGTTACTGTGTCTATATAGAAAGGAAAGACATAAGAGACTCCATTTTGAAAAAGACCTGTTCTTTGAACAATTGCTTTGCTGAGATGTTGTTAATTTGTAGCTTTGACCCAGCCACTTTGACCCAATCTGGAGCTCACAAAAACCTGTGTTGTATGAAATCAAGGTTTAAGGGATCTAGGGCTGTGCAGGACGTGCCTTGTTAACACAATGTTTCCAAGCAATATACTTGGTAAAAGTCATCGCCAGTCTCTAGTCTCAATAAACCAGGGGCACAATGCACTGCGGAAAGCCGCAGGGACCTCTGCCATTGAATGCGGGGTATTGTCCAAGGTTTCTCCCCATGGGACAGTCTGAAATATGGCCTCGTGGGATGAGAAAGACCTGACCGTCCCCCAGCCTGACACCCATAAAGGGTCTGTGCTGAGGTGGATTAGTCAAAGAGGAAAGCCTCTTGCAGTTGAGATGGAGGAAGGCCACTGTCTCCTGCCTGCCCCTGGGAACTGAATGTCTCGGTATAAAACCCGACTGTACATTTGTTCAATTCTGAGATAGGAGAAAAACCGCCCTATGGTGGGAGGCGAGACATGTTGGCAGCAATGCTGCCTTGTTATTCTTTACTCCGCTGAGATGTCTGGGTGGAGAGAAACATCAATCCGGCCTACGTGCACGTCAGGCATAGTCCCTTCCCTTGAACTTAATGACGTCATACATTCTTTTGCTCACATGTTTTCTGCTGACCTCATTATCACCCTGCTCTCCTACTACATTCCTTTTTGCTGAAATAATGAAGATAATAATCAATAAAAACTGAGGGAACTCAGAGGCCAGTGCCGGTGCAGGTCCTTGGTGTGCTGAGCGCCGGTCCCCTGGGCCCACTGTTGTTTCTCTATACTTTGTGTCTTATTTCTTTTCTCAGTCTCTCGTCCCACCCGACTAGAAATACCCACAGGTGTGGAGGGGCAGGCCACCCCTTCACAGGCGTGGTGGTGCACACCTGTAATCTCAGCTACTCAGGGGGCTGAGGCACGAGAATTGCTTGAACCTGGAAGGCGGAGGTTGCAGTGAGTCGAAATGGTGCCAGCCTGGGCAACAGAGCGAGACTCTGTCTCAAAAAAATTTAAATTTAAATTTAAAATGCCCGCTGCACGAGATTCCCATGGCTGCTGTACGCATTACCACAGACTTAGTGGCTTAAAACCACATAAGTGCATCCTCCTCCAGTTCGGCAGGTCAAGAGTCCAAAACACGTCTCACTGGAATAAATCAAGGTATTGGTAGAGTCAGGTTCCTTCTGGAGGCTCTAGGGAAGAATCCACTTCCAGCTCCTACAGACCGCCACATTCCTCCACTCTTGGCCCCGCCTCCATCTTCAACCTGCATCCTCACTGGAACCTCTCCTTTATTGATTGATTGATTGATTGATTTTTGAGACAGAGTCTCGCTCTGTCGCCCAGGCTGGAGTGCAGTGGCGCAATCTCAGCTCACTGTAACCTTCGCCTCACAGGTTCAAGCAATTCTCCTGCTTTAGCCTCCTGAGTGGCTGGGATTACAGGCACATGCCACCACACCTGGCTAATTTCTTTTGTATTTTTAATAGAGACGGAGTTTTACCACGTTGGTCAGGCTGGTCTCGAACTCCTGACCTTGTGATCCGCCTGCCTTGGCCTCCCAAAGTGCTGCGATTAGAGGCGTGAGCCACCACACCCGACAACCTCTCCTTCTATCTTCCATCTCCCCTCTGACTGAGCCTCCTGCTCCCTCTTATAAGGACCCTATAAGACTACAAGTCTGGACTGGCACAGTGCTTCACACCTGTAATCCCAGCACTTTGGGAGGCCAAGGCGGGAGGATCACTTGAGGTCAGGAGTTTGAGACCAGCCATGGCCAACATGCTGACACCCCATCTCTACTAAAAATACAAAAATCAGCAGGGCTTGGTGGTGCACGCCTGTAGCGTCAGCTACTCGGGAGGCTGAAGTGGGAGGACCACCTGAGCCCAGGGAGGGTGAGGCTGCAGTGAGCTGTGACAGCATGACTGCACTCCAGCCTGGGTGACAGAGAGACCCTGTCTCCAAAAAAAAAGACTACATGATAATCATAAGATCCTTCACTTGGCCGGGCACAGTGGCTCACGCCTGCAACCCCAGCACTTTGGGAGGCCAAGGTGGCCAGATCCCCTTTGGTCGGGAGCTCAAGACCAGCCTGACCAACACGGAGAAACCTCGTCTCTACTAAAAATACAAAAATACAAAATTAGACAGGCGTGGTGGCACATGCCTGTAATCCCAGCTACTCAGGAGGCTGAGGCCGGACAATCGCTTGAACCCGGGAGGTGGAGGTTGTGGTGAGCCGAGGTCGTGCCATTGCACTCCAGCCTGGGCAACAACAGCGAAACTCTGTCTCAAAAAAAAAAAAAGATGCTTCACTTAACACATCAGCGAGAACCTCTGACACGTGAGGTAATGTAGTCACACCTTCCGAGGATTAGGACGTGGACCCCTCTACGGAGTCACGACTCTGCCCACCACACCCATGTCCCACAGAGGCTAACGCTGGAAACAAGATAGTGTCCAGCAACAGGAGGCTGAGCAGGTAAACAGCACCGCACCCACAGGAGAGAAGGGCACCATGCAATACAGTGGCCACCAGCCACTGAGGCTAATTTTTAAGAAAGTTTAAATTAAGTAGGCTGGGCGAGGTGGCTCACGTCTGTAATCCCAGCACTTTGGAGGCCGAGGCAGGCGGATCACCTGAGGGCAGGTGTTTGAGACCAGCCTGGCCAACATGGCAAAACCCCGTCTCTACGAAAAATACAGAAATTAGCCGGGCGTGGTGGCGCACCTGTGATCTCAGCTCCTGGGGACGCCAAGGTGGGAGGATCACCTGAGCCCAGGAGGTCAAGGCTGCAGTGAGCCAAGATCGCGCCACTGCACTCCAGCCTGAGCGACAGAGCCAGATTCTGCCTTTAAAAATAAACGAACAAATAAATAATACAAAACAACAAAATAAAGAGTTTAAAAGTCTGGAAGGAAAGCAACATTTACAAGGGCCCAGGCTCGCCCTTCCCTCCGAGTGACCTTGGGCCGGTGACCTGGCCGGCCAGAGCGCAGGTTTGCCCCACTCCGGGCGGGCACTGCGGGTCGGGAGCTACGGGGCCTGGACCCGGGTGCGAGGGGCGGGGGTCTCCGCCGCCTTCCCGGCCCCTGCGCTGGGGGCCCGCCTTGACCGCGCACGCGGGGCTAGAATGTACTCACTTGAGCAGCACGGCGGCGCCTGCTACCGTGCCCAGCGCCGACAGCGGCAGCAGGTAGCGGCTCATGCCGGGCCGGGGACAGGCGTCAGGGGTCGGCGCGGAGCTTGCTGCACACCAGCCGCCTGGGTACCTCGGAGGAAGAGCGCGCGACGCAGCCACACGCGAGCGGAGGCGCAGGCGCGGCTGGGCCCGCGTCCGGAACTGGGCTGCGAGGGGCGGGGCGCGGGCGGAGGGGGCGGGGATCCTAGGGACGGGACCTATGAGCATCGGTCCTGAGCGCTGTCACAGCTGGGAGTGGTGGTTTCAGGAGCCTGTGGGCGTGGCTGCGTCCGGGGGCGGGGCCTATGGTTTGTTCGAATGACGTCACACTTGCCGCACCGTATAAGGCGCTACGCAGTTCTGGAGTGAAATAGGTTCGAATCCCACCACTGTCAATTCCAGACTGTGACCCTGTGTGTGTCTTTCAACTATATCAGCCTATTCCCTCATCTGGAAATGTGTGTTTACCTTCTTCATAGACTTTTGGGGATAATTTGAGAATTTCCATGCACAGAAACAAGGATCTAGTAGCCTGTGGGTACCCAAGCTCCTGGGGTCCTGCAGGAGAAGGCGGCTGGGGGCCTGGACTCCTGGGTCTGAGGGAGGAGGGGCTGGGGGCCTGGACTCCTGAGTCTGAGGGAGGAGGGGCTGGGGGCCTGATTCATTCCCAAATTATCAGAATCTCATCCCCATGTCTGGGCCTGCACAGAGATATCTTCCCTGAACTCTGCCTGAACTACCTTTCTTAGATTGAGTATTGCACACACTCCTGCACTTACCTGTCCATGTTTGTCACCCCCACCAAACTGGGATGCACCTCTGGGCACCTGCTTCCCCTTGCACTGCTCACAGTGAGCGTATCTGATCACCACCTCCTACCCCTGACAGTGCCTGAGGTGCCAGGAGCAGACACCGCTGGAAACAGGGAAGAATTCAACCCAATCTAACTAGGAGTAAGTTTTCTTCCCCATCAGATGAACTGTCATGTTCTTATATGAGCCCTGCCATAATGGAGATTATACAGGCAGGAGCAGCTATTTTAAGACCTTAGTCCATGGCCGGGCACGGTGGCTCACGCCTGTAATCCCAGCACTTTGGGAGGCCGAGACAGATGGATCATGAGGTCAGGAGATCGATACCAGCCTGGCCAACATGGTGAAACCCTGTCTCTACTAAAAATACAAAAATTAGCTGGATGTGGTGGCACTCACCTGTAGTCCCAGCTACTCAGGAGGCTGAAGCAGGAGCATCACTTGAACTCGGGAGGTGGAGGTTGCAGTGAGCCGAGATTGCCCTACTGCATTCCAGCCTGGCGACAGAGTGAAATTCTGTCAAAAAAAAAAAACCTTAGGCCTGTAGACCTTAAGCTCTCACCATCTCAAACGTATTAAACCAGTTACACAATGCCAAATGCTGTATAAGAGGCACTTGGAGGAGTCAAATTCATAGAGACAGAAAACAGAGTGGTGGCTGCAAGGGGCTGGAGGAGATGAGATTGGAAAGTCACAGGATTTGTTTTTGTTTGTTTGTTTTGTTTTGTTTTTTGAGAGACAGTCTCACTGTGTCACCCAGGCTGGAGAGCAGTGGGCGATCTCAGCTCACTGCAACCTCTGCCTCCTAGGTTCAAGCAATTCTCCTGCCTCGGCCTCCCGAGTAGCTGGGGCTACAGGCACGTGTCACCACACCCAGCTAATTTTTGTATTTTTAGTAGAGATGGGGTTTCACCATGTTGGCCAGGTTGGTCTCAAACTCCTGACCTCAGGTGATCTACCTGCCCCAACCTCCCAAAGTTCTGGGATTACAGGTGTGAGCCACCGCGCCACACCAGAAGCCGTTGTTGTTGTTGTTTTTGAGACGCAGTCTTACTCTGTCGCCCAGGCTGGAGCGCAGTGGCGTGATCTTGGCTCACCTCAACCTCTGCCTCCCGAATTCAAGCCTTTCTCCTGCCTCAGCCTCCCGAGTTGCTGGGATTACAGGTGCCCGCCACCAAGCCCAGGTAATGTTTGTATTTTTAGTAGAGACGAGGTTTCACCATGTTGGCCAGGCTGGTCTCCAGCTCCTGTCCTCAGGTGATCCACCTGCCTCGGCCACCCAAAGTGCTGGGATTACAGGCATGAGCCACCGCACCCGGCCAGGAAGCTGTTTTTTAATAGATACAGAGTTTGTTTTGCAAAATAAAAAAAGACCTGAAGGTGGACGGTGGTGATGGTTGCACAACAATGTGAATATACTTAACATCACTGAATTGTACACTTAAAATGGTTAAGATGGTACATTTTACTTTATGCATATTTTACCAAACTAAAAATAAAGAAAAATTTTAGACTGGGCATGGTGGCTCATGCCTGTAATCCCAGCACTTTGGGAGGCCAAAGTGGAGAACAGTATGAGCCCAGGAGTTTGAGAGCGGCCTGGACAACACGGCAAAACCTTATCTCTACAAAAAAATACAAAAATTAGCAGGTTTGGTGGCACGCATCTGCACCCTCAGCTACTTGGGAGGCTGAGGTGGGAGGTTTGCTTGAGCCCAGGAGGTCAAGGCTATGATGAGCCGTGATTGCGCCACTGCACCCCAGGCTGGGTGACAGAGCAAGACCCCATCTCAAAAAAAAAATAATAAATGTTTAAATTTAATAACATGGGCAATTGGTTCAGATGTTCATTTTCTCAACCTTGAAAAAAAAAACAACACTGTTTTTCTCTGTCTTTTTCTCCTTTTCTGTAAACTGAAATCCTAATATCATTGACTTCCAGGACAGAGATCAGCAAACTTTTTCTACAAACAGCCAGAGAGTAAATAATTTCAGCTTTGTGACCCACACAGTGGCTGTTGCACCTCCTCTGCCAGAGGAGCTGGGAAGCAGCCACAGATGATGTGAAAACAAGTGAGCACAGCTGTGTTCCCATAAAACTTTATTTACAAAAATAAGCAGTGCCCCACAGTTCGCCAGCTCCTGTTTGAGAGTCTCTCTCCGATGCCCAGGCTGGAGCGCAGTGGTGCAATCTCAGCTCACTGCAACCTCTGCCTCCTGGGTTCAAGCGATTCTCCTGCCTCAGCCTCATGAGTAGCTGGGATTACAGGCGCTCGCCGCCACACCTGGCTGATTTTTTTATTTTTAGTAGAGACGGGGTTTCACCATGTTGGCCAGGCTGGTTTTGAACTCCAGGCTTCAGGTGATCCACCTGCCTCAGCCTCCCAAAGTGCTGGGATTACAAAGCGTGAGCCACTGCGCCCAGCTACCTGTCATTGAATTTGGAAGGATGGCATGAAGTCATTCATAACAAGGACTTAATCCATAGTAAGTGCCAGAACATTGCTGGCTGTTAATATGGTTATTATAAAGAGAACAATGCATGCATATTCCTCCTCTGAGGATCTCCTACCTGATTCCCAGACACACCCAAGGGAGTTAGAACATCTGTTTGGACTCCAGGTGGGCTGTCCACGCCTTTACCATTTTCCTGGTTGTTAACATGTTCCTGATCAGCATTGGGTGCTGTCCCAGGTGCTGAGAGGATTCTCCCACAATGCCCTTTGCTTTCCCCATCAGAGGGTTTATGGCACCCAATTCTCATTCACATTCTGTCTCTCCTTTCTCGTTCTTCTCTATCTCTCCTCTCTCTCTCTCCTTTTCTCTTCCTCTCTCCCTCTCTGTCTTCTCTCCCTCTCTCTCCCTCTCTCTTCCTCTCTCTCTCTTCCTCTGTCCTCTTTTCTCTCTCTCTCCCTCTCTCTCACATCTCTCTTTCCCTTCCTCTTTCCTCTCTCTTCCTCTCTCTCCCTCTCCCTCCTTCTGTCTTCCTCTCTCCCTCTCTCTTCCTCTCTTTTTTCTTCCTCTCTTTTTGTCTCTTTCTGTCCTCTCTCTCTCCCTCTTTCTCTTTCTCTCTCTCTTCCTCTCCCTTCCTCTTCCTCTCTCTCCTTCTTTCTTCCTGTCTCTCTTCTTGTGTCTCTCTCTCTCTCTCTGTTCTCTCTCTCCCTCTCCCCCCAACTCTCTCTCCCTACACACATCTTAAGAGGCCTCAGCAGTGTAAGGTAAGTTTAGCGACCCTGTGGCTGTGTAGAGATAAACAAAGGGGGGCAAGGAGCTCCAGTGGTCCCAGACTCTAGCCATTTGAGTCTTTGCAGCCCAAGCACTGCCCCAGCTTCTTGACAGCCCCAGCCATCACCAAAGGGCACACAGATAAGCTGCCTCCACCAAGGCCTGTGCAGATGGTAGGTTTTTGAGTAAAATAGATATGATCCTTGTCTGAAGCCACTGAGTTTTAGAATAATTTGTTATATGGCCATAGTAACTGGAATAATTGCTCTAGGTTTATTTTATTTTATTCATCCTTGCTGCATGCAACACATGCATGGCTCAGTAACTAGAAGGAAAGAAGAGAAGAAGGGAGGGAGAGGCAGAGGGTGGACAGGAGAGGATGGTAGGAAGGAAAGAAGACAGAAAAGGAGGGTGTTGGTGGCCTTGCCTGCAAGCTGAGCAGACACCACGCAAACAGGTGACCTCCCAGTTAAGATGGAGGGGACTCAGGGCTCAGGAGGGGCAGAAGGTCCCCGTGTCGGAGAGCTGGGAAAGCTTTCTGCAGGAAATGATGGGGATCACGGCCATGTGAGCCGGCAAGATTTCTCTCAGCCAGGGAGGAGACTCCGGGCTGTGGGAACAGCTTAAGCAGAAGGCATGGGACAGGAATGCATATGAGAGATATTGTGGGAGGAGGGAGGGCTGCCTGGGCTGGCATGCAGGGTATGGGAGGGGGTGGAAGGGCTGAGGCGGGAGCCATCAGTAAAAGGACCCAGAGCACGGCTCCAATGCCATGGTAGGAAGCTTGGCGTTGACTCAGAGGGCGCTGGGTACCGCTGAAGAGTGTTGAGCCACGGAGGGTCATGTCACAGGCAGATACATGTTTTAGAATTTCTTCTTTTCTGGCTGAGATGTAGAGTATGGACTGGAGAGAAGCACAGGGGACATAGGAAAGGTAGTTCTAGAAAGAGGGACTGTCCCACCAGGGAAAGTCAACCAACTGTTCCCCAGTATCCATTCCTCCCTTCCAGCTCATGGCACTAAAGCCACGGATTGATTAGCTGGGTGCTATCAACCTCTCTCTCATCGCTCTCTCCCTCTCTCTCCCCCTCCTGTGTCTTTTCTCTCTCTCTCTCATCTCTCTCTCCCTCTCTCTCCCCTTCCTGTGTCTTTTCTCTCTCTCTCTCATCTCTCTCTCCCTCTTTCTCTCCCCCTCCTGTGTCTTTTCTCTCTCTCTCTCATCTCTCTCTCCCTCTCTCTCCCCCTCCTGTGTCTTTTCTCTCTCTCTCTCATCTCTCTGTCTCCCTCTTTCTGTCCCCCTCCTCTGCGTCTCCTCTCTCTCTTCTCTCTCTCATATCTCTCTCATCGCTCTCTCCCTCTTTCTCTCCCCCTCCTGTGTCTCCTTCTCTCTCTCTCTTTCTCCCCCATCTCTCTTTCTCTCCCCCTTCCTCTCTTTCTCCTCTCACTCTTCCTGTTTCTCTCTCTTCCTCTTTCTTCCTCTCTTTCTCCGTCTCTCTCTTCCTCTTTTCCTTTGTCTCTCTCTCTTCCCCCAACTCTCTCTCCCTACACACATCTTGAGAGACCTCAGCAGTGTAAGATAAGTTTAGCTACTCCACGGCCTGGCACGGTAGCTCACACCTTTAATCCCAGCACTTTGAGAGGCCAAGGCAGGCAGATCACTGGAGATTAGGGGTTTGAAACCAGCCTGGCCAACATGGTGAAACCCTGTCTCTACTACAAGTACCAAAAAATTAGCTGGGCATGGTGGCACGCGCCTGTAGTCCCAGCTACTCGGAAGGCTGAGGCAGGAGAATCGCTTGAGCCTGGGAGGCGGAAGCTGCAGTGAGCCGAGACCACACCTCTGCACTCCAGCCTGGGTGACAGAGTGAGATTCTGTCTCAAAAAAAGAAAGAGGAGGCCGGGCACTGTGGCTCAGGCCTGTAATCCCAGCACTTTGGGAGGCCGAGGCGTGTGGATCACGAGGTCAGGAGATCGAGACCATCCTGGCTAACACAGTGAAACCCCGTCTCTATTAAAAATACAAAAAATTAGCCAGGCACGGTGGCGGGTGCCTGTAGTCCCAGCTACTCGGGAGGCTGAGGCAGGAAAATGGTGGGAACCCGGGAGGCGGAGCTTGCAGTGAGCCGAGATCGCGCCACTGCACTCCAGCCTGGGCGACAGAGCAAGACTCCGTCAAGAAAGAAAAGAAAAGAAAAAAAGAAAAGAATAAAGGGAGGGAGGGAGGGAGGGAAGGGAAAGGAAGGGAAGGAAGGAAGGAAGGGGAGGGGAGGGGAGGGGAAGGGAAGGGAAGAAAAGGAAGGAAGGAAGGAGAAGGGAAGGGAAGGGAGGGAAGGGAGGGGAGGGGGAGGGGAGGGGAAGGCAGGGGGAGGGGGAGGGGAGGGGGAGGGGAGGGCAGGGGGAGGGGAGGGCAGGGGAGGGCAGGGGGAGGGGAGGGCAGGGGAGGGCAGGGGGAGGGGAGGGCAGGGGAGGGCAGGGGGAGGGGAGGGCAGGGGAGGGCAGGGGGAGGGGAGGGGAGGGCAGGGGGGGAGGGGAGGGGAGGGGAGAGAAGGGGAGGGGAGAGGAGGGGAAGGGAGGGAAGAAAGGCAGGCCCTGATGTTCAGGGAGCTGAGAGTGAAGTCACCGGCTCCAACCCAGGATCCAAACTTAAGTCTGTCTGGGGTCCTATCCCCGTCACCACCCCCCGCCCCGACCCATCCCCCAGAGACCTGGGAAGGAGCCAGGCTCCTCCGGTTTCAGGAAAGGGCTGCACAAACCGCCCCGCCACGATCCCTCCCAGAGAACAAACAGCTCCCGGCCGCCGGCAGTCTCCCTCCTCCTCCTGCCAGGCCGGTTCCCAGACCCACCCTCCCTGTGCCATAAGCGCCTCTCCCCGCACCCTCACCAGGGCTGGGTGTTCTCAGAGGAACGCCCAGGAAAAACCTACCCGAACCCCTTTCAGGTGGGAAGGGGACCCGCCTGGGCTTCCTCACTGCCGATGAGACCTCTCTCGTCGTACACTTAGAGCTGCCTGTGTTTTCCTTCCTTCCTTAAGCGGGCTGGGAACTCTAGACACTCAGGGATGGGCCAGCCCATTAGAGTAAGCATTCGGCCACCTCTCGGCTGCTACGGTCACTGCTGCTGTCACCATCAACGTGACTGTCTCACACCTCACTTCCTCCGGCCAGCCACACCCCTGCAGATTTAACCCGCCAGCCTCCCTAAGGTTTCCTCTGCCTGAAATCCTCTCCGCATTCCTGGCTCATTCTCGAAATTGAGGTCAAATCTCAGATGCTGCCTCCTTCCCTGACCACCCTCCCTGAAGCAGCCGCACCTGCCTGCTCCTAGTGACTCTGTTCCTTCACCTGTTTCGTTTCCTCCACAGGGTTTACCACAATCTGAAAGTCTTATTCATGCAGGTGTCTACTTGTTTATCTCCCCACCACACCTACTAGGATGACAATATCACAAGGGCTGGGGTTTCATCTGTCTCCTCCTCCTCTGTATCTCCAGCACATAAAACATGCTTGGCACACTGTAGGTGCTTAAGTATTTGCTACTACATCACTTTGGGATTTTGCATAGGACACTCCCAATGCTTAGAATGTCAATCTTTGCTTCATTGTCCTTGGCAAACTCCTATTCATCCTTTGAAACCCCATCCATTTATCCCTTAACCAGGAAAGGCTTCTGTGCCTCATACAACCACCCATAAAGCTGGATTAGGGCTTTCTCTGGGGACACCCTTGCCCTGTGCCACACTTCCATTAGCGCACATATCCCCCATGAATTGTGCACACCAGCAGGGTCTAGAGTACGGCACACATTTTGTCTCAGGAGCTACGTATTGAATAAATAAATTATTACTTTTTTTGAGACAAGGTCTTGCTCTGTCACCCAGGCTGGAGTGCAGTGGTGCAATCGTGGCTCACTGTACCTTGACCTCCCAGGTTCAAGCAATCCTCCCACCTCAGCCTCCCAAGCAGCTAGGACCACAGATGCAGGCCACTATGCCTGGCTAATTTTAAATTTTTTTTTGGTAGGGATGGAATCTCCCTATGTTGCCCAGGCTGGTTTCAAACTCCTAGGCTCAAGGGATCCTCCTGCCTCCGCTTCCCAAAGTACTGGGACTATAGGTGTGAGACACCACACTCAGCCTCATTGTTTAATATGTAAGTAGCTATATCTCTCTGAGACCCAGCCCCCATCTAATTTATAACCTCCCTCCTTCTCAAGAACATGCCTCAGCTCCCATTGCCAGGGAATCTGACCTTTCTCCTTGTCATAGGATTTTTTTTTTTTTTGAGTCAGAATCTCAGTCAGTCACCCAGCCTGGAGTGCATGGCGCAATGGCTCGCTGCAACCTCTGCCTCCCGGGTTCAAGTGATTCTCCTGCCTCAGTCTCCCTAGTAGCTGGGACTACAAGCGCACGCCACCACACCCAGCTACTTTTGTAGAGATGGGGTTTCACCATGTTGGCTAAGCTGGTCTCGAACTCCTGATCTCAAGTGATGGCCTCCCAAAATGCTGGGTAACAGGTGTGAGGCACCACACCCGGCTGTCATAGGAATTTGTCAGCAAATCCTACAGACTAGAGGATGTGTGTTGGATGGTGTGGGGGTGGGGATAACGGAGGAGATGGGGGGCGAGCTCTTCAAGCCCCAGAGGAGAATTCTGTTCCATTCCTGGGACATCCCAGGTGAGAGGGAAGAAAGGCCAGCCCCCCAAGACAGCTATCCCAGACTGGGACAGAGGCAAACCCTGACCACAGAGCCCTGTCACTCACCCAAGAACAGGTGCCAATGACAGAATAGCCAGGCCGAGGGGGGAGAGAGGTGCTTCGGTGATGGATTTCCCTGGTGACTTGCCAAGACAGGGCTTTACTGCCTCCGCCCTGGACTGGCTGACTCAGACTGTGCAGGGGTGGACACTTTGACTGGTATTTGGGAGGCATTTGCTGTGGGTTACAGAGAGGGAGGGGCCTCCTTTGCGGCCACAGAAGGAGGAAAGAGGCCCTGGGCCCTGGGACTTGGGTGGAGGCTCGGGTTTCGGTCTCACCTGCTGCTCCAGACCATGGCCTGGAGGGCCGCCTGCGCCACCCCCAAAGCAATGAGATAGCCCCTCCTCCCTCAGACCCAGGAGTCCAGGCCCCCAGCCCCTCCTCCCTCAGACCCAGGAGTCCAGGCCCCAAGCCCCTCCTCCCTCAGACCCAAGAGTCCAGACCCCAGCCCCTCCTCCCTCAGACCCAAAGGCCTCGGACCCACACCAAATGCTTCTATGAGATAGTTTTCTCCCCTTGTTCATGAAGAAATGAGCCCAGGCCCAGTCAGATCTGCATCTGTGTCACAGCCCAGGGCCACTGTAACCTTAGGCTACTGACTTCCCTCTCTGAGCCTCTGTTTTCTCCTGTCAATGGGGCAAGGGGTCTGCTCCTTCCCTCAAACCCCAACTCAGGTACGGTCAAGCACAGAAAATACTTGTGGCATGAATGTGATGAGAACACAGAATTGCAGAAGCCAAAGAAAGAGAAGTGTAAGGGCCCTCCTTCCACCCCTACCTCCCCCACCCGCTGCTACACACACCAGGACCACCTGCTGGGTAGCCAGGAGCTCACAGCCTAGCCCCGCTGGCCACCCCTGCAGCCCCCATCCTTCACTCAGGCAGTTGCATGGCCCAGAACACCCCTATCTTCTAGGATTGACACTGGCTGTCAAACTCATCCTTCAAGGTGATTCCTGGCCTTCCCTCCTCCTCCAGGCAGCCTGTCCTCCTCCTCCAGGCAGCCTGTCCTGACCCTCAGCAGCCTCTCCTGGCCTTGGCAGAGCCCCTTATGTCCTCCCTTGCAGCATGCATGGGAAGAAAGGCCATCGTCCTCGCCATTGCTAACACCGGCCTTGCGTTTCCTCTTTGCCAGGTACTGTATTGACAACTCTCTACAACCTGACTTTATTCTCCCAATAAGCTGGGTGTGGTGGGTGGCTCATGCCTGTCATCCCAGCACTTCGGGAGGACGAGGCAGGAGTATCACATGAGCCCAGGAGTTGGAGACCAGCCTGGGCAACATAAGGAGACTCTACTATCTATCTATCTATCTATCTATCTATCTATCTATCTATCTATCTATCTATAGTCTGAGATGGGAGGATCACCCTAGTAGGTCGAGGCTGCAGTGAGCTGTGATTATGACACTGCATTCCAGCCTGGGCCACAGAACTAGACCTTGTCTCAATTAAGAAAAAAAAAATGGGGATAATAGGACCCATTCCATAGGATGTGGTGAGGATTATGCATACACACACACACACACACACACACACACACACACATTTATGATGTACTGAGAAGATATAAGCACACAATAAGTATCTCCAAAATTATCAAGTGGCAAAGCCAGGATTCAGACCCACACCTGCCCGAGGCTCTCTGCCATCAGACCACACTATATCTCTTTCTCTCTGTTCCTTCATCCCCATCAATCCAAGGCAAAAATGTGCCTTCTCTGATTTCCAGCCTCACTCAGCATAGACCATGGAGGCAACATATCTTGAATGAAGCAACAAAGCAATAATGCACATGAATGCACCAAATGCCAAAAGCTCGTTCACTCAACAAGTATCTCTCCAACACTTTCTATGTGCTAGACCCAATTCCATGTGCTGCAGATTAAGTGGGGGACTGATCACACAAAAATCTTTGCCCTTGTGAAGCTTGCATTTTTTTTTTTTTTTTTTTTTTGAGATGGAGTCTCGCTCTGTCACCCAGGCTGGAGTGCAGTGGAGCGATCTTGGCTCACTGCAATCTCCACCTCCTGGGTTCACGCCATTCTCCTGCCTCAGCCTCCAGAGTAGGTGGGACTACAGGCACCCACCACCAAGTCTGGTTAATTGTTTTGTATTTTTAGTAGAGACGGGGTTTCACCATGTTAGCCAGGGTGGTCTCAATCTCCTGACCTCGTGATCCACACGCCTTGGCCTCCCAAAGTGCTGGGATTACAGGCGTGAGCCACCACACCCGGCCGCATTTTTTTTTAAGATGGAGTCTCGCTCTGTCAGCCAGGCTGGAGTGCAGTGGCATGATCATCTCGTCTCACTGCAACCTCCACCTCCCAGGTTCAAGTCACTCTCTTGCCTTGGTCTCCCAAGAAGCTGGGATTACAGGTGTGCACCACCAACTCTGGCTAATTTTTTTTTTAGTAGAAATGGGGTTTTATCATGTTGGTGACATGGTGTGATCTTGGCTGACTGCAACCTCCACCTCCGGGGTTCAAGCAATTTTCTTGTCTCAGCCTCCCAAGAAACTGGGATTACAGGTGTACACCACCACCCCCGGCTAATTTTCATATTTTCAGTAGAGATGTGTTTTCACCATGTTGGCCAGGCTGGTCTCGAACTCCCAACCTCAAGTGATCCACCCGCCTCAGCCTCCCAAAGTGCTGGGATTACAGGCATGTGCCACCGTGCCCAGCCTGTGAAGCTTGCATTCTAATGGAGGAGACACAGACAAAATGAACCAGGAACATAGTGGGTAAGAAGGTGAAAAGTTCTCCACACAAAAATGAAGTAGGGAGAGAGGAAAGAGACTACAAAGAAGTTGGGTTGCCGGGGGCGGTGGCTCACACCCGTAATCCCAGCACTTTGGGAGGCCGAGGCAGGCAGATCACGAGGTCAAGAGATCGAGACCATCCTGGCCAACATGGTGAAATGCTGTCTCTACTAAAAGTACAAAATTAGCCGGGCATGGTGGCGCACGCCTGTAGTCCCAGCTACTCAGGAGGCTGAGGCAGGAGAATCACTTGAACCTGGGGGGTGGAGGTTGCGGTGAGCCAAGATTGTGCCACTGCACTCCAGCCTGGGCAACAAGAGCGAAACTCTGTCTCAAAAAAAAACAAAAGAAGTCGAGTAAGGGATGCCGCCATTTGAAACAGGGTGGTCACCCAGTCCTCTGAGAAGGTGACATTCAGGCAAAGACAAAAGGAGGCAAGGAAGTGAGGCATGAGGGTATCTGGTAGAAGAGCATTCCAGGCAGAGGAAATAGCAAGTGCAAAGGCCCTGAGGCAGGACTGGGTCTGGATGTTCCAAGAGCAGCAAGGAGGCCAGTGTGCTGACACACAGAAGGAAGAGATGAGATCAGAATCACGTCCCTTAAGGCCTTGCAAGATGTCAGCTTTTTTTTTTTCTTCTTCTTTTTTGAGACAGAGTCTCGCTCTGTCGCCCAGGCTGGAGTGCAATGGCGCAATCTCGGCTCACTGCAAGCTCTGCCTTCCAGGTTCACGCCATTCTCCTGCCTCAGCCTCCCGAGTAGCTGGGACTACAGGCGCCCACCACCACGCCCGGCTAATTTTTTGTATTTTTAGTGGAGACGGGGTTTCACCGTGTTAGCCAGGATGGTCTCGATCTCCTGACCTCGTGATCCACCCGCCTCGGCCTCCCAAAGTGCTGGGATTACAGGTGTGAGCCACTGCGCCCGGCCTGTTTTCTGTTTTTTGAGATGGAGCCTCGCTCTCTTGCCTAGGCTGGAGTGCAGTGGTGCAATTATTGGCTCGCCGCAACCTCTGCCTCCCGGGTTCAAGTGATTTTCCTGCCTCAGCCTCCTGAGTAGCTGGGATTACAGGCACCCGCCACCACACCTGGATAATTTTTGTGTTTTTAGTAGAGATGGGGTTTCACCATGTTGGCTGGGCTGGTCTCGAACTCCTGTCCTCAGGTGATCCGCCTGCCTCGGCCTCCCAAAGTGCTGGGATTACAGATGTGAGCCATTGTACCCACGCAAGTTTCTTAACCCTTCTCTTCCTCATTTTCTCATCTGTGAGACGAAGGCAGCCTCCCACCCAGACACACTCCCCTCACGGGGCTCTGGGGAGAAATGATGTGGAAAGCTTTGCTAGTAACCTCTACAGCATGGAGGGAGTTCTGGAAAAGTGATTTCAGAAAGGTGTTTATGCCTGGGAAGCCTGTTCATTTTTGTGATGTCCTTGGAGCTGGGCCGGGCATTATCGAGCTAAATCTTAGCTTTTGTCAGAATGGGGGGGTCATTGAGGGAAATTTCCAAAGGAAGGCGGAACGGGATGGGTGGGGGGGTAAGGGCATGAGCAGAGGCAGTGATCGTGGACAGGAGGTGTCCACAGAAGACGGGCTGCCACTGGCCCTGGAGACAGAAGGTCAGCCCCGGGTTCAAATCCCTCCTTAACCAAGTGCTGAAATGGACCAGTTGCTCAACCTCTCTGGCCTTCAGCTTCCTCATCTGTCAAGCAGGAATCAAACCTCGAACTTCCTCCCGCTGTTAGAATTTCAAGGGAGTTTTAAAGACAGAGCTTTCAACTCTGACCTGTGAACAAGTATGACATCAAATGTACTGTTCGTTGCTATTATTCTGTTGCTACAAGGCAGACGGTTAGTTTCCCGGCTCCCCTGCAGTCCCCCCAGCCCCTCCTAGATCTGTCTGCCAGCCCCGCCCCGGGGTCACTCCAGCCAGGCTGTGCCAGGTGAATGCTCAGGTATGCGGAGGCGGAGGCAGGACGGCCCTGGGAGGGAGCAGGAGGAGGGGCCGGCAGCCTGGAAGGGAAAGGACAGCGGAGAGCAGGGCAGAGCCTGAGCAGGCAGGTAAGGAGATCCGGGTCCGGAGAGAAGGGGGCCAGGGCTTGACCAATGGGTCTGAGGGACGGGGGGACTGGGGTCTGGACTCCAGGGTCTCAGGGAGGAGGGGCTGGGGGTCTGGACTCCTGGGTCTGAGGGAGGAGGGCCTGGGGTCCTGGACTCCTAGGTCTGAGGGAGGAGGGGCTGAGGGCCTGGATTCCTGGGTCTGAGGGAGGGGCTGGGGGCCTGGACCCCCAGGGTCCAAGGGAGGAGGGGCTGGGGGCCTGGTCTCCTGAGACTAAGGGAGGAAGGATTGGGGGCCTGGACTTCTGGGTCTGAGGGAGGAGGGGCTGGGGCCTGGACTCCTGGGTCTGAGGGAGGAGGGGACTGGGGTCTGGACTCCTGGGTCTAGGGAAGAGGGACTGGGGCCTGGACTTCTGGGTCTGAGGGAGGAGGGACTGGTGCCTGAACTCCTGTGTCTGAAGGAGGAGGGGCTGGGGCCTGAACTCCTGGGTCTGAGGAAGGAGGGGCTGGGGGCCTGGACTCCTGGGTCTGAGGGAGGAGGGGCTGGGGGCCTGGACTCCTGGGCCTGAGGGAGGAGGGGCTGGGGGCCTGGACTCCTGGGTCTGAGGGAGGAGGGGCTGGGGGCCTGGACTCCTGGGTCTGAGGGAGGAGGGGCTGGGGGCCTGGACTCCTGGGTCTGAGGGAGGAGGGGCTGGGGGCCTGGACTCCTGGGTCTGAGGGAGGAGGGGCTGGGGGCCTGGACTCCTGGGTCTGAGGGAGGAGGGGCTGGGGGCCTGGACTCCTGGGTCTGAGGGAGGAGGGGCTGGGGGCCTGGACTCCTCGGTCTGAGGGAGGAGGGGCTGGGGCCTGGATGCCTGCATTGAGGGAGGAGGCTGGGGTAGGAATTAGAGGCTCCTACTGGCCAGGCCTTCACATGTTTGCTGGCTCCCAGGGCACCTCCAGGTGGGCAGGAGCTACCACTCAGCACCATGAGCACCGCCACAGGGTAAGCGCCCCCGGACCCCAGGTCCCAGCCCCAGCACACCTCCCGCCTCCCCTCGCCTCCTCACCCACACCCGCTTGCGGCAGCCCAGACTGTTTGCGGCGGCCCAGACTCTGGCCCAAGCCCGGACACTCAGGAGGAAGCCAGAGCCTCTCTCCTCCCTGCCCAGCCTGGGGTTAGGGGCCCCCACTGCAGAGCAGACAGGCCTGAGCTCCAGTTTGGCCCTCACACTCAGTGCTGATGTAACCCTGGTCAGAGGACATCACCTCCTGGAGCCTCAGCCCCTCCTCTGTGACACAGGGACAACGTTGAAAAATTGGAGGGATAGTGCATTACAGGACGTAGCCGACCACCTCACTGACAGCAGGTGCTCAACTCATAGGAGCCGCTATTGCGATCGTTATGTTGTTAGTAAATATTAACCCTTTGCTAGAAAATCAGGGCTGTTTATAATGAAGACTCAAGTCCCCCAGAGTAAGCAGGGAGAAAAACAATGAGAGATGAGTCAAAATACCTGCATGGTAGGTAGTGAGCTCTCTGGCCCAGAGGTAATCAAATTGTGGTGACATCAGACTGGCAGGAGCGGGATGAGGAACAGGAGTTTGGGAAAAAGGGTTTTTCAGTTCCCCTGATGCCACCTGATCGCTGAGCTTCTGTTATGTGCGTGCAAGTGGGGATTCAAGAATTCTTAGGAAAGGTAACCTTAGGAAGAAATTGAAGACGGGAGGAGACAGAGAAGGATGTGGTTGGGAAGCGCCTGGCCCATGGGAGTGGGAGGGGAAGCAGATAATTCCCTGTCTACTTCAGATACCACTAATGCTATTGTAACCATTCCCATTTATTGAGCAACTTCTGTGTGCTAAGCCCTGGCAGCATCTTAAGAATGATAATAACAGTTATTGAGCCTTCAGAATACTTCACCTGCATCATCTGACTGAATTTGCCCAACAGCCCTACCAGATGGTTACTATGTTACAGAAAGAAAAACTGAGGCAGGAGAGATTAAATCCCCTTCTGAAGGTCTTATGGCAAGGAGGCAGTAGACAGAGGGTTTGAATCCCGGACTATGCCATGGTAGAGATCACAGTCCCCTACCACCCAGCACCACCGCCTGACCTGACCTGTCTTTTTTTTTTTTTTTTTGAGATGGGGTCTCACTCTGCTGCCAGGCTGGAGTGCAGTGGTGCGATCTCGACTCACTGCAACCTCCGCCTCCCAGGTTCAAGTGATTCTCCTGCCTTAGCCTCCCACGTAGCTGGGACTACAGGCGCCCGCCACCACACCCAGCTAATTTTTGTATTTTTAGTAGAGACAGGGTTTCACCATGTTGGCCAAGATGGTCTGAATCTCTTGACTTTGTGATCCGCCCACCTCTGCCTCCCAAAGTGCTGGGATTACAGGCGTGAGCCACCGCGCCCAGCCTACCTGTCTTCTTAAAGTCCAGCTCTGGCTCTGAGCTCTCCTGCTCAATAATAATAATAATAATAATAATAACCCTTCCATCGCTCCCCATTACCTTCGTAATGAAGCCCTTGCTGCCCTGCTTGGCATTTCCACAGGATCTGCCCCCAATCCCACAGTCTCTCTCATTCCTCTTTTCTTCACCAGCCCAGAAGCTGCCCCGAAGCCAAGCGCCAAGTCTATCTATGGTGAGCGGGGGGCAAGGGAGCCCCAGGCCCATAGAACTGCGTCTAAAGAAACAGGACCTGGCATCCAGGGTCTTGGAGGAGGAGGGGCTGGGGGTCTGGACTCCTGAGTCAGAGGGAAGAGGTGCTGGGGGGCTGGACTTCTGGGTCAGAGGGAAGAGGGGCTGGGGGGCTGGACTCCTAGGTCTGAGGGAGGAGGGGCTGGGGGCCTGGACTCCTGGGTCTGATGGAGGAGGGGCTGGGCCTGGACTCCCAGGCTCATTCTCTTTCTCCCCTGGCAGAGCAGAGGAAGCGTTACTCCACAGTTGTTATGGCTGATGTATCCCAGTACCCAGTCAATGTGAGTCTGGGGTCTGTGTTCCCCCAGGACATCTTCTGGGGCAAAGGTGGCCTCAGGAGATAGGGCTTTTGAAAGCAGCTGGGCCCCCAAGCAGGAAGCATGTGGAAAGTCAGTTTGCCCATCCATAAAATGGACCTCCATTGCCTCACCTCAGTCACGGATATGAAGTCAGGGGCCTCGGGTGCACTAAATCTGCCAGCCTTTCCTCCGGGCCAGCTGTTGTGCTGGACAGTGGGACCACGGAGACAAATCAAGACACAGCCCTGCATGAGGAAGGGGTAGACAAGGTCCAGAGGAATCCACAGAGGCGCCTGGTGCTCTAATGGAGGTGGCAGGGGGCACAGCGGGAGACCCGAGGAGGCATTTAGAAGGAGAGAGCTATAATCCAGACTCCTTCCCTGCCCGCAAGGAGCCTCCAGTCTGTGAGAAGCCAGACTCCGGTGCTAGTCACTCTGATGAAAGGGAAACAAAGGGCACTGGGAGGAGGAGCTGATTTGTGGAACAGGTGATCAAGGAAGGCTTCCTGGAGGAGGGGTGGTTAGTCTCAGGCTGAAAGTCTGATTATTCTGGGGGATTCTGAGCCCACCTGGCATCATCTTGGGCCTCACTGCT
Source organism: Pan paniscus (assembly GCF_029289425.2). Classification (NCBI taxonomy): domain Eukaryota; kingdom Metazoa; phylum Chordata; class Mammalia; order Primates; family Hominidae; genus Pan; species Pan paniscus. The sequence continues at coordinate 61,212,258 of NC_073269.2, forward strand.
TTCTCCATGGTCCGTACCAGCACCTGGTGACGTTCTGCCTGGGTGAGGACGATGGCGTGCATACCGTGGAGGATGCCTCCAGGAAGTTGGCCGTCATGGATAGCCAGGGCCGAGTCTGGGCACAGGAGATGCTGCTGCGAGTGTCTCCCGACCATGTCACGCTGCTCGACCCGGCCTCCAAGGTGCCAGGGGGCACGTGGGTGGGAGGAGTGTCTGGGGCAGGGACTTCTGGGGGTCTGGGTGTGAATCTTGGCTCCTGCACGTCCTTCCTCTGGGAACTCTGGCGAGGGACCCCAGCCCCCTTCTTGAGCCTTAATAGCCTCATCTATTAAACAGGGCTGTTATCCCTAACCCCCTAACCGCCTGAGGTTGCCCTGACCTGCTGGCCCACACTCCCGTCGCCATTTAGTAGTACCATCATTTCGGGGCCTCAGTTTACCCCGCCATCCCACCCGGCAGGAGGAGCTGGAGTCGTACCCACTGGGCGCCATTGTGCGCTGTGACGCGGTGATGCCACCCGGCAGGAGCCGCTCGTTGCTGCTGCTCGTGTGCCAGGAACCCGAGCGCGCGCAGCCCGACGTGCACTTCTTCCAGGGCCTGCGCCTCGGGGTGAGCGGATGGGCTGGCTCTGGGGGTGGAGCTGGAACTGGGCGGAGCCTGGAGCCGGGGCGGAAATGGGTGGGGCCTCTAGGTGGGGCGGGGCCTGGGGCTAAGGCGGGATCAGAGCAAGGAAGGGCAGGGGACCTGGGAAGGAAGTTCTGGAAGGCAGTGGGGTTTGAGATTGGACCCAGGGTCAAGATAGAACATGAAGGTGGGATGAGGACATGAACAGAACATGGCCAAGAAGGGTCTGGGGGAGCAGCCAGGACGAGGTGGGGGCGAGGAACCACCCGGACTGGGTCTCCATGGGCGGGGTCGTGGCTTAGGGCAGGGACAGGTGTAGGGCGAGGGGTGAGTTCGGGGCATGGACGTGCGTGGGTTCACAGGCGTGAACGGTAGCCGCACGTGGGCTGGGACTGAGCTGAAAAATCGGCCAGGGGCGAGGCCCGGGTAGGAAGTGGGTGCGGCGTGGGGAGGCGTGGCCTGACGGTGTGATTGGCAGGCGGAGCTGATCCGAGAGGACATCCAGGGGGCTCTGCACAATTACCGCTCGGGCCGCGGGGAACGCAGGGCGGCGGCGCTCAGGTGAGAGGCAAGAAGTTGGCAGGGTCTCTGGGAAGCCGGTTTCCCCTCCTCGTGCCTCAGTCTACAACACCAGCCTGGAACAGAACAAGAGTTTTGCATGGAGTCAAGCACACCCTAGTCGAGTCTTGTCTGTACCTCCCAGACGAGCTGACCCCTTCTCCAGAACTCTGCTTCTTTTCTCTGTTCCCTGTCCAGGCCCTCAGTTTCACTCTAGAGAGGTGCTATCCCTCCCTATATCGGATTTCTCCCTACCTCGTTGAACTTGTTCATTCCCTTTGAGCCTTTTGAGCCTGTGTGTCTCGTTCTGCGCCCTGGATTTCCCCCTCCCTGGACCCCTCAGTGGACCCAGCCTTGGTGTCCCCGTCGCCCTCCGCAGGGCCACGCAGGAGGAGTTGCAGCGCGACCGCTCGCCCGCCGCTGAGACCCCGCCCCTGCAGCGCCGCCCGTCAGTCCGCGCAGTGATCAGCACCGTAGAGCGGGGCGCGGGCCGCGGACGACCCCAGGCGAAGCCCATTCCCGAGGCAGAGGAGGCGCAGAGGCCTGAGCCGGTGGGGACCTCGAGCAACGCTGACTCGGCCTCCCCGGACCTGGGTCCCCGGGGTCCTGACCTGGCGGTTCTGCAGGCGGAGCGAGAAGTGGTGAGCCGCGAAGGAAGGGGTCTGGGGGCGGGGCCAGGCGACTGGAGGCGGGGCTAGGGCGTGGAAGGGCGGGGCCGGCTGCGGGACGGGCGTTCTCTGTCTGGTCAGACTTGTGCGTTATAGAAGAGGGGCTGGGTCGGGGGCGGGGCTTGGTTGTGGGGCGTGGCCAGGTGTTTGGGGCGTGGCCTGATCTGGGGAAGTGTATAGGTGCTCAGGTTCAGGGCTTCGACGGGGATGGTTTTGGAACTCGGGAGCCCTGAGCTTCCCCCTCCTCTGTCCCCTAGGACATCCTGAACCACGTGTTCGACGACGTAGAGAGCTTTGTATCGAGGCTGCAGAAGTCGGCGGAGGCGGCCAGGGTGCTGGAGCACAGGGAACGCGGCCGCAGGACCCGGCGCCGGGCGGCTGGGGGTAAGGGGCATCCTCGCGTGGCATCTGAACCCCCTCCCGATCTCTTCCAAATGTCCCCGCTCTCCCCAGGCTCTCCCCTCCCGCCACTTGCCAGGGCTGACCTCACCACCATCTTAACCGGGTGTCCACCTCTCTCTGCCTGTCTGGTGCTGGCCCCGCGTCCCCATCGCCGCGCCCGTCTGCTCCCCTCAGAGGGCCTGCTGACGCTGCGGGCCAAGCCGCCCTCGGAGGCCGAGTACACCGACGTGCTGCAGAAGATCAAGTACGCCTTCAGCCTGCTGGTGAGGACGCGTCCGCCCCTGGGCCGGGGCGCGGGCACGGCGAACCTGTCCCGTCCCCGCACCCACGCCAACCACCTCCCTCCCCACGCCCCAGGCCCGGCTGCGCGGCAACATCGCCGACCCCTCCTCTCCGGAGCTGTTGCACTTCCTTTTCGGGCCTCTGCAGATGGTGAGACCCGCCCCAGACCCTCGGGCCCCCTTGCAGCGGGAGGAATCGGGTTCGACTTGTAGAAGGTGTGGCGGCACAGCCTGCCCCTCCTGCTCCCCTGACAGATTGTGAACACGTCGGGGGGGCCGGAGTTCGCGAGCAGTGTTAGGCGGCCGCACCTGACGTCGGATGCCGTGGCGCTGCTGCGGGACAACGTCACTCCACGTGAAAACGAGCTCTGGACCTCGTTGGGGGACTCGTGGACCCGCCCCGGGTGAGGGGCGGGGCTGGGAGGCAGGGGGCATGGTGATTGGAGGAGCATAAGGCGCTGGGAGGTGGGTGGCATGATGATTGGAAAATAGGACTAGGAGGGGAGGGACGGGTTAGAGGCGTGGCTTAGTTGTGTTGGGGCGGGGCTTAGGACAGATGCCAAGATTCAATTGGAGGAAAGGCCAGGAATTAACGTGAAGGAAAGATTTAAGACCACTAGACCAATCGGATTGAAAGAAAAGGGGGGCTTAAAGGAATAGAGGGGCTACGGGGCACGGGCGGGGCTACGCGAAGGGGCGGGGCTTCTGGAAGGGTTGGTCTATAACTTTGGTGATGGGACAGAGTCTGTGCACTGCGGGCTGGGAGTTCCGCAGGGAAAGGGTCAGAACCTGAAACCGACCTTATGGAAAACCTGATTTGGAATCAGGTGAGATTTAGAGGCTGGATAAGGCAATTTTTTTCCAGAGAGAGAGATGGATTGGGTCTCAATATTTTGCCCAGGCTGGTCTGGAACTCCTGGCCTCAAGCGATCCTCCCATCTTGGCCTCCCAAAATGCTGGGATTACAGGCGTGAGCCACGGTGCCCGGTCTAGAAATATAAATTGCTGTTGAGTTGGGCTTAGAGCTACCGGCAGGACTTGGTGAAAAGTGGCGGGGCTAGAATCGTTGGGATACAGCGAGCTTTAGGGGAAAACTTAGTGAAATTAATGACAGAACGAAGTTGGGGGCTGTACCAGGATCCCTGAGCTCTTGGCCCTGTCCCTGGCCGCAGGCTGGAGCTGCCCCCGGAAGAGGGACCCCCATACAGACCCGAGTTCTTCAGCGGCTGGGAGCCGCCGGTCACTGACCCGCAGAGCCGCGCCTGGGAGGACCCAGTTGAGAAACAGCTACAGCACGAGCGGAGGCGCCGGCAGGTGACCCAAGCGACACAGCAGGGCCGAGGCTGGGAAGTCCGGGGGCGCGGCCGGTCCGCCTGGCCCCGCCTGACCCGACTCTCTTACTTCCTACAGCAAAGCGCCCCCCAGGTCGCTGTCAATGGGTGAGTGTCCGCCCCAGGGCAGGGCAAGGGGGTCCAGGAGGGGTGCGTCCCGGGGGCTCCCGATGCTGACTCCGCCCCCTTTTTTTCTGTGTTTTTCCTTCTGTCTTCCTGGCTCTTCTCAGGTGGGTGAGATGGTGATGGGGCGGGCCGGGGCTGGGAGAGAGGGAGGAGCAGGGAGGGAGGGGGTGGGACCCAGACTTCTGGGGCCAAGGGAGGAGGGAATGGAGACCCGGATTCCCGGGCCTAAGGGAGGAAAGGGGCTGGGAGTGGGTAAAGTCTGAGAGGTTGGATCCCTGGATCCCCAAAAGGCTGGAAGAAGGCAGTTTGTTTTCCCAGGGCCTGGGAAGCACCATGCCTGGGCTCCCTAGGAGGACAGAGCCCTGGATATTGGAGGGGAGAGGCTGGGGAATTGGACCTTTGGGTTTTGAAGAAGAGCCCAAGTCTGGTGCTTGGGATCCTGGAGATCCAGAGGAGCAGGCTTGGGACTTCAAGGGCTTGGGGGCAAGTTTCTGGGAAAGTTAGGAAGTGTAGTATCTCTGGGCCCCCGAGAGGGGTAAAGGCTGGACGATTAAACTCTTGGTTTTCCAGAGGCTCTAATGCAATTGTCTAAGTCGCTGCTGGGTGTCGGACTGGGTTAAAAGGTTTAAGGGTTAAAAGGATAAGATTGAAGCTTGAGGCCTGGACTCCCTGGGGGAGGAAAGAACATTCCAAGTCATGGTTCTACCAAGCAGTGGGGGCTCAGACTCTGGGTCCTGGGGGAGGGAAGGAGGTAGATGGACTAGAACTCTAGGGTCCTTGAACAAATAGAGGGCAGACTGGAGGGAAGCAACGTGGGAGGAGACGAAAACAAAGCAGCGAAGCTGGAGGAGACAAAGGGGGGTCTGGGTGAGGGCCCGAGCAGAGGGTCTCAGCAGGGACAGCGTGCTGGGAGCTGCCGGCCCCACACAGGGGGTGCCGCGGCCCTGAAGACCCCCCCTCTCCCCTGCACAGGTAGGCCTGATCCAGGCTGAGGTCCCTCTTATTGGGGGTCAGAGCTGAAATCCCACCCCTGCCCCCAGCTGCCTGATATCGCAACCCCCCTCCCTGTTCACAGCTTCAAGTCACTTTCTCCGAGCCTCAAGTTCTTTTTTGCAGGGAAACTGGGAATAATGATAATCCGTTCCCGGAACAGTGAGAAGTCTGTGGTGTTGTAGGAACTAGCAGTTAAGGGCTCAAGGCTGTGACCAGGTTCAAGTTCAAGTCCAGCTGCCTGCAAACTAAGGCAGCATTATTCAGACCTGGGCTGCCCTGGTCCCAGGCTGGCGATGCCACTCTCTTACTCTGTGACCTTTACATCTCTGTGCCTCAGCTTCCTCCTCTGTGAAAATGGAGAAGATAATAGGGTCTCTGGGGGAGGAAGAAACTGGGGGAGAGAGGGGAGTCCAAATTCATGGTTCTACCAACGGTTGTCATAAAGATCAAATCAACTAATATACATAACAGAACAGTGCCTAGCTCACAGTAAGTGCTACAGAAGTGGTAGCTATTGTTTTTTGAGACAGTCTCACTCTGTCATCAGGCTGGAGTGCAGTGGTGAGATCTCAGCTCACTGCAACTTCTGCCTGCCGGGTTCAAGCGATTCTCCTGCCTCAGCCTCCAGAATAGCTGGGACTACAGGCGCGTGCCACCATGCCCAGCTAATTTGGGTATTTTTTAGTAGAGACAGGGTTTCACCATGTTGGCCAGGATGGTCTCGATCTCTTGACCTCGTGATCTGCCCGCCTCAGCCTCCCAAAGCGCTGGGATTACAGGTGTGAGCCACCGCGCCCGGCCTAGCTAGTGTTTTTATTATGCTTATGAGTTATGATATATAAGCCCAGTGCCTATTAGATGCTCAATAAATGACAGCTGTTTCTAGCTGTGTGATGTGGGCAAGTGATTTTCTCACTCTGAGCCTCATTCTCCTCTGTAAAATGGAATCGATGGTGGGATAGTACCCACTACATATGCCTACAGCACAATGCCAAGCAACGGAGGGAGCAAAACATATTCAGGCTGTTATTCTCGTTTCAAATTTCTATTAACAGTATTAACCCGGCCCCTGCTGTGCCCCCAGCTTGGCTCTAACCCCCGCTCACACCAGCACCCTGCAGCCCAGAGCAATGGGGCTGGCTGCCTCCTTATCTCCAACCCTCCCGCTTCTCCTCAGTCACCAAGACTTGGAGCCAGAATCTGAGCCTCAGCTGGAGTCAGAGACAGCAGGAAAATGGGTCCTGTGTAATTATGACTTCCAGGCCCGCAACAGCAGTGAGCTGTCGGTCAAGCAGCGGGACGTACTGGAGGTTAGAGGAGCGGGAGGCTGAGGGGCAGGAATTAGCCAGCCCTAGCTGCAGACGCAGGCTCTGAACCCTCTGTTCTTTACCACACCCAGGTCCTGGATGACAGTCGTAAGTGGTGGAAGGTTCGGGACCCAGCGGGGCAGGAGGGATATGTGCCCTACAACATCCTGACACCCCACCCCGGACCCCGGCTGCACCACAGCCAAAGCCCTGCCCGCAGCCTGGTGAGCCAGCGCAGACGCTGGGATCTTGAGGGAGGAGAGGCTGGGACCAGATCCTGAGAACAAGGGGCGTGGGGATCAGCTGTCAAGAGTGCCGGAGCAGGTGGTGACTGGGGGTTCAGAAATGCATCTCCAGAAAGGGGAGAGGCTGGGACTCTTGAGTCCTCTCCCTAACCCAGGTACTCTCCTCTCCTTCCTTTCAGAACAGCACTCCTCCTCCGCCACCAGCCCCAGCCCCGGCCCCACCTCCAGCTCCGGCTCGGCCCCGCTGGGACAGGCCCCGCTGGGACAGCTGCGATAGCCTCAACGGCTTGGACCCCAGCGAGAAGGGTGAGTGGTGGGGACGCCGGCTGCGGGGAGCGGTCCTTATCCTTGCTTTCCAGGCAGGGAAACGGGGGCTCAGAAAGAGCAAATGGACTCCCGTCCCATTCTGGGGACGCTGGAGCGCTCCCCCACCCCGCCCTCTGGCCCCAGGACCCCTCGCCCTGAGCCCGCACTCCCTCCCTCCCGGTTTCCCGCCTGCAGAGAAATTCTCCCAGATGCTCATCGTCAACGAGGAACTGCAGGCGCGCCTGGCCCAGGGCCGCTCGGGTCCGAGCCGCACAGTCCCAGGGCTCCGCGCCCCGGAACCGCAGCTCAGCCCGGGCTCGGACGCCTCCGAGGTCCGCGCCTGGCTGCAGGCCAAGGGCTTTAGCTCCGGGTGAGTGGGGCCGGGGCCCTCTCGGCGCGGGTTGATACGGACGCTGGGAGCGGAGCGTTCCGATCGGCCGGGAGTCGGGGGGCGGCAGTCGTGGAGACCACAGGGAGCCGGGAATAGCCCGAAGTGAGGGTCTGTCTGGTAGCAACACCCAATGGCAGGCTGTGATTGCCATGTTTTTTCAGACTCCGACTGGATCCTTAGGGAAATCCCGCATCCTTCGAAAGCAGGATGCGGCCACGCCCCCCGGGTGGCAACATTGTGATTGGTGGGTGGGGTTCAGGAGGTGTCGGGCCTGCCCCCGCTAGAGCTGGAACGCTGTTCTGATTGGACCATCGCCGGGTGGGCGTGACATGATTGTCCGGGCTGGGGCCTCCGCCGACCGGCCTGACCGCGCCCGGGATGCCCTCGCTCAGGACCGTGGACGCGCTGGGTGTGCTGACCGGGGCGCAGCTTTTCTCGCTGCAGAAGGAGGAGCTGCGGGCGGTGAGCCCCGAGGAGGGGGCACGTGTGTACAGCCAGGTCACCGTGCAGCGCGCGCTGCTGGAGGTGAGCCGGACCGCTGGTCCCTAGGTCTGGGTAGGGTTGGGATGCCGAGGGCTCGGACGCCAGGACAAAGCGATTTCCACCCCGCCCTCCAGGACAAAGAGAAAGTGTCAGAGCTGGAGGCAGTGATGGAGAAGCAAAAGAAGAAGGTGGAAGGCGAAGTGGAAATGGAGGTCATTTGACCTGCCAGGCGCCCTTCGCAGAGTGACGAGGCCCCGTGGGAGAACGGACTCTTCAGACTCTCCCCAATAGCGGAAGTCGATCTTCTGAAGGATGGCCAATCTGCTCCGGCCCTGGTCTTCCCCCATCCCGGTGGACAGACTTAACGATCCTTGCTGCAGTCCCTCCGGAGAGGATCTGGACTGGCTGGGAGTGGGGAGGGCGTGGATACAGTCTACGGAAAGCGCTAGCAGACCCCCGAGAGAGTGCAGTGGAGCCCTGAGCATTGTAATATGCCGCCCAGCCTATAAACAGCCTCCTTGCTGAGCAGATGGTGTGTCAACTGCTGTCCTCTACCCGGCTACCAGGGGGCCCAGAAACCTGCCCCTCGCCCCAGTCACAGCTTCAAGGAACCTGGAAGATGTTCCACCCTCTTTGGTTTCTCTCTGAACCCTCCTTTCCATCCCCAGGGTCCCAAACCAGGCTCCCTCCTGACCTCCTAGCCAGCCTAGTCCAACTTGCCCCACCTTCACGTTTCCCTGGTTCGCGGCTGCTGGGCATGAGGCTTTGTGTCTCCCTTCCCGCCTCACCAACGTTCTCACTTCATTCCTTCCTGCGTCCTGGCCCTGCCCTTCTCCAAACGCTCCCAAGCGTTCAACCTCTTCAACCTCTGAGGTTTGCACCTGCTGTCTCTGCTGGCTGAAACAGTCATTCCCTGCCTGGCGAACTCCGGTTCAGCCTCCCTGGCCCAGCTCAAACACTCACTGTGGGGAAGCCTGCCCTCATCCCCGAAGCTAGTTTCCCAGCATCCACTTCTCCATTTTGTCCCCCACCTCCTGCCACGGCCCTACCAGGTAGAACTGGCTGCCTCCCAAGCATGCCACAGCTTTCTGGCCACTCTTTGTTCTGGGAGATGGCAGCCAACTGAAAACTTCCTAATCCCTCAAGAACTAGCTCCTTTTCCCTCTGGCAAGCCCTGTAACTTTCTTTTCCCCATTATCCAGGTGGCTGGTAAGGTCTGCTTTTCTCTGGATCCCACTGTTTTCCAGACTGGACATTCTCTGCCTTTGGGAAGAATGGCCCTTTCTCTTTCTCCCCTGGCTCTGCCATCCCCAGATTACTGCGGGCCTCTGGGCCTCAAGCCTCTCCCGGAGTTGTTCCAACCTGGGCCACCAGATGGCGCCCTCCAAGATGGGAAAGGATCAGAGAGACGCCCCCCCCCCCCACCCCACCACCGCCCCCCACCCTTGGGGCAGGCAGGAGTTCTCAGTCCCCACTTTGCCACCTCCTGCCTGGTTCCTTCTGGTTCCTTCCTTCCTCTTTGGATCTCCAAGAGTCCTTCTCCTATCTGCCCCATCCCTAGATCCTACTCACATACTTCCCTTGGCTCCCTATGGCTCACCGGATAAAACCAGGCCCCAGCTTGGCAGTCACAGGTTGCCCACTCGGCTCACCAGCTTCTCCGACCACGGGGCTCAGCTTCCCTCCTCCTGCTGCCAAGCTTGGTTCATGTGGTTGCTTCTGCCCAGAATACTCTCAGCCCCTCTACCACTTGCCCGGGGCCCCACCCCTCATTCTTAGTAGGGGAATAGGAAAGGTAGGCAATTCCCCCAAACCTCTTTGCTCCATTCCCCTCCTCCCCCAATAAGCCCCCGTGGCTCTCGCCACCTAGGCTGCAAACTGAAATGCCTGCAGGAACCCAGCAAGAGACCCAAGTGAGCCAGCCGGGCCTCAGCCCTACCCCCGTCACAGGCCAGCTTGTTTGAACATCCTGGCAGCTGTATCTTCCAATATTCTCAGAACCTGACTATCTCTCACCATCTTCACTCCCATCACCCCAGCCAGAGCCACCCTCTCTCTTGCTTGGATTTCACCAGTAGACCCTTAGCTGGTCTCCCCAATCCTCACCACCAACCCCTAGCCTGTTCTCCATGCCAGAGGGACCTGTTAAAACCTAAGTCAGGCCATGGCCATGCTCCAAAAGACACCCAGAGCTCCAATCTCACAGCTCAAGCCCTTCCCAGGGCCAAGTCTCCACACAGCCACCGTGACCTCTCTAGCCTCATTCCCTGCTTTCTCCACCTCCTCAGCTTCCTGCAGCACACCAGGTGCGTTCCTACCCCAGGGCCTCCACACACACAGCTCCCATCATCCCTCAAATACCTACACAGCTCCCTCCCCAGGGTCTCCACACACAGAGCTCCCATCATCCAGAGCACCCTTCCCTCAAATAACTACACAGCTCCCTCCCCAGGGCCTCCACACACAGAGCTCCCATCATCCAGAGCACCCTTCCCTCAAATACCTACACAGCTCCCTCTCCACCACCTTCAAGCATCTGCCTGCACCAGCTTTTCCGTGAGGCCTGCCTAGACCACTCTATTCAAAACACATGTGCACACATGTGCACCCACCTTCCCAACCCCTTTCTTCTCTCCAGAGCGCCGCCACCTTGAAATACATTTAACATCGGATGCTCCCCTCCTAAAAGTACTGGATCTTTGTTTTGTTCAGTAATTATCAGTCACACAGTACTCACTCAGTCCTGTTCTTCCTGTTGGTGTTATACTAATTATTGAATGAATGCCTCACCTCAGAAGATGGCTCCTACTCAGCTCTAGTCAACGGTGGCTATGCAGGACTGAAAAGTTCATATTGTCGCAGATTCCTGTTCTTTCAAAAGAAGCCAAAATTCTTTTTGTTTTTTGTTTGTTTGTTTGTTTTTGAGATGGAGTCTCGCTCTGCTGCCCAGGCTGGAGTGCAGTGACTCGATCTTGGCTCACTGCAACCTCTGCCTCTCAGGTTCAAGCGATTCTCCTGCCTCAGCCTCCCAAGTAGAGTAGATGCGATTACAGGCACCTATCACCAGGCCTGGCTAATTTTTGCATTTTTAGTAGAGATGGGGTTTCACCATGTTGGCCAGGCTGGTCTCGAACTCCTGACCTCAAATGATCCACCCACCTCGGCCTCCCAAAGTGCTGGGATTACAGGCGTGAGCCACCACACCCGGCCAAAATCCCAGATTTTTACACACAAATTTCTCCAAATGTTAAATGTTGGCAATTGACTAAATTTGTTTCAAAGACACTGATGGCAAAACCCAAGCTCCCCAGCTCCATATCCTTGGCCCCAGAGGTCTTGCCCGCTGATCCCTCCTGCCCCATCAGCTTCCCCTCAGCCCCCCGCCTGCGATCACGCGGGCTCCGTCTTGGAGCCTTCGTTCCCGCTGGGGGCTCATCCCGAAGCTCCTTCACCACACAGGTGAGTGAGCCCCAGCCCATCCCCCGGCACCCACCCAAGTGGCCCAGTGGTTTGGTCATGGACACGCACGGCCCCCCAGCAGGAGCAGGAAACAGTGCCCTCCCTCTGGCTGGGAACACAGACCTTGAGTGGCAACTTCACGACTTTTATTTGTGGTGCCTGTGCTTTATCTCGAAAATACCTTCTCCCCCTGCCCCAGACAGTGGGCGGGGAGGGGGCAGCAAAAAATAGAAGACGTCCCTCCCTATTGCACATGGACCCTATATACAGGCCCACCTGGCTGAGGCTGGCGGGACTCTTGGCACATTCTTGGATCCCTGCTCAGGAGGGGAGGGGTGACGGGGTGGCATCACACGTGAGATGGGGACCTCCAGGCGGCCACTCTGGTCCTGGCTACTGATCCTTGCACTTCTTGGTCCTCAGTTACTTCCTGGTCCCGTCTCTGGCCCTGGTCCCCTCTGGCAACGTCCCCCTGCTTGGCTCGGTCTCCCACCTCCATCCTGGCCTCGAGTGGCCCCCTCGGCTCCTGGGGACTCTGCTCCCCTCCCAGTCCGGAGGTCCCAGGGGGGCTATGGCTTCTCTGAGACTTCCCCCGGAGCCCTGTCACTCGTGTTCACACGGGGGAAGGGTGCGTGTGGCAGAAGCAGCTGTATAAATACGGGTGCGGGGAAGTCCCTCCGGGTCACTTGGAGAGTTTGCTGATGACGCGGATCAACGCTGCATTCTCATCCTTGAGGCGCTGGTTGTCAGCGCGGAGGTCAGACAGGGCCTGGGGGACGGCAAGGGTCAGCTGGGCAGCCCTGGCGGGTTGCGCCCCCACCCACCCTCCGCCCTCTGCCCACAGCCCCCACAGCCCCCACCTTCAGCTCCTCCTCCAGCTCTGCGGCCTTGCGTTCCAGGGCCCTGCGCTCCTGGAATGAACAGCGAAAGTGCAGAAACCGAGTGAGGCTGAGGAGGGCAGGGGAAGGCCAGGGGCCAGCTGGGAAGGGCAATGTGGCTCTCTTGGTCCAAACTTAGGGATGTGAGGCTGGGGACGCCTCTGGCCCCCATCCCCACTGCCCCTACTCACGAATCTCTCCAGTTCCAGGAGGGCTGGCCTCTCAGCGAAGCGTTCTTGCCTCTGGTGAGGACACAGAAAGCACAGGGGTCAGCAGGAGAAGCCAGCACTGCTCTGAAGGGTCCTAGGCTCCTGCTGGGGACCCGCCCGCCCACTAGGCAGCCCACAAGCCCCTCCCCCAGGGGCCAGGCCCCGCCACCGGCAGGCCCACAGCCCCATCCCCTCGCTCAGACTCCGCCTCCGAGATCTCGGCCCCGCCCCTCAAGTGAAGCCCAGCCCCGCCGGCACCCCCAGGCCAGGCTCTACCTCCCAGCAGTCTGAGCCCCACCCAGGCGGCCCTGCCAGTTCCGGTGACCCCGGCCTCGGCGCCCTTACCTGCGTGGCCCGCTCCAGCTCCACCTTGAGCTGCGCCAGCCGCAGCGTGGTCTCGGTCAGGGCCTCGCGAAGCCGCTCGTTCTCCCTGCGCAGCTCTGCATACAGCTGGGGGTCAGGTAGAAGAGGGTCAGGTGGAGGATGGGGGCGATGCTGGGGGGCGGGGAAGCCAGGAAGCTGGGCACCCAGCAGGCAAAGCCCCGACGGAGGGGTGGGATCGCACCGTCCTAAAGCCTCCGTCTGGCTCCTCCGATTCTGGCTCAGGTTCTGGGTTGAGGTCCCGCTGCGACCGCTGCCTGCGGGCTGAGGGGCCGCCCTCCAGGGTGCTGGGGCAGGGGCGGAGCGCGCGTCAGGGGCCGGCCCGGCCCGCACGCAGACCCCACCTCTCCCACCCCGCCCCTACCTGGACTCCTGGCTGCGGTCAGCCGGCTCCGCCTCCTCCCCCTGTGGGCAGGTAGACGAGGGTTCAATGGGTATGGGAGGGACTTTAGCGGGTATGGGAAGGGCTTTGCCCGCCCCCCGGCCCACCCTCTGCACCAGCTCGGCCCCACCTGAGCCCCTCACCTCCGCAGGCCCCCTCCACTCCTTTCCGACCTTGCGATGCTCCCTGGCCGCCTGCGGTCCTGGACCCTGCCCGTCGGGAGCCTCTGCTGGGGGAGGGGCAGGAATCAGCCCAGGCACCTCCAGAGCCCCCTCTGGGTGCCTGGGTCCCCGGGTCAAGCCCCCAGGAAAGCAAGAAGACTATGGGAGAAACTGGATGATTCCCTGGGAATGACCTCCCCGAGAGCAGACCTCACCTCTCTGGGCAGGGCTGTCAGAGTTCTCCACTCCAGGGACGCGGGGCCTTCGGGAAGGGTCCTGTCGGGAGGGGGAGGCGAGTCAGGGAACCAGGACATCCCGCAGCACCCCACGCGCCCTCGCTGACCCCTCTCACCAGGCTCTGCGCCGGCTTCTCTGACTCTGGGGCCTTCCCTGCAGCCTTTTCTGCCTCCTTCAGGTCTGTCAGAGTCACACCCTGGCAGGGAAAGGGGACAGTCAGGGGACGCTGGGGTCAGGGCCCAGCCCCTCCTCCCTCAGACCCAGGAGTCCAGACCCCAGCCCCTCCTCCCTCAGACCCAGGAGTCCAGACCCCCCAGCCCCTCCTCCCTCAGACCCAGGAGTCCAGAACCCAGCCCCTCCTCCCTCAGACCCAGGAGTCCAGCCCCCAGCCCCTCCTCCCTCAGACCCAGGAGTCCAGCCCCCAGCCCCTCCTCCCTCAGACCCAGGAGTCCAGACCCCAGCCCCTCCTCCCTCAGACGCAGGAGTCCAGACCCCCAGCCCCTCCTCCCTCAGACCCAGGAGTCCAGACCCCCAGCCCCTCCTCCCTCAGACCCAGGAGTCCAGACCCCCAGCCCCTCCTCCCTCAGACCCAGGAGTCCAGCCCCCAGCCCCTCCTCCCTCAGACCCAGGAGTCCAGACCCCAGCCCCTCCTCCCTCAGACCCAGGAGTCCAGACCCCAGCCCCTCCTCCCTCAGACGCAGGAGTCCAGACCCCCAGCCCCTCCTCCCTCAGACCCAGGAGTCCAGACCCCAGCCCACCCCACACCTGTGTGGACCTCCGAGACTGGCGCATGAGACGGGAGCGAGCTTTTCTCTGGGATTCCGACTCCTCATCCCGCACAGGCATCTGGTAGGACCTGAGGGAAGGGTCCCAACCTCAGACAGGGAACCTGGGGACCCTGTCCCATTCCGTGGCTGACACCCTCCGCGGGAAGCAAGTTCTGTGGGAGGGGACTCCAACTCCCAGCAGACCTGGGGCCAGCTCTCCCTCAGGAGCCCACCCAAAGCCCTGGGACTCCTGCTTGACATCGTCTCTCCCTGCTGGGGGTGGGGGCCGCAGCTTCCTGCCCTGGCCTCTTCACCTCCGTCGGTCCCGGGAGTCCGCTGGGGGCACCGTGGAGGCTGTGGGGACGTTTGGCTTCGCTGGGGATTCAGGCTCCGGAATCCTGGAGGGAGGCGAGGAGTTCTCCAAGCAAGGAGGAGGCTTGGTGACCTCAGACCTGCATCAATTCATTCATTCCACAAACATTACCCAGGTGCATTGTGTGCCGGCACTGGAGATGCAGCCGTAAGCAAAAGAAACAAATTATCTGGGCCACAACAGAGTCAGAGCTGAGCAGAAATACACAAAACCCACAATAGCCATGAAAAGACCAGCACACTACCCAACCGGTCAGAAGGGTAAAGGACTCTGGACAGAAGCAGCAGTGCGAGAACTGACAGCGGGAGGGTGTGCATGTGCAGACGGCGCCGTGGTGGCAGCAGGGTGGTCAGTGCGCACCTCGGGGTGGGGGGAAGATAGGGGAGAAGGTGACGTTTCAACACAGACCTGAGGGAGGGAGAAAGCCCCCAGGAGGAACACAGCACAGGCTCTGGAGTGGCAGCACGAACCAGACTCCAGGGGGTACATGGTCTCACTCAGGTTCACACGGACAGGCTTGGAACCCACATCTGCCACCCACCCCTGAGGGGCCCAGGCCCTGGGGACTCACAGGACAGAGGGCTCCGGCAGCTTCCGGGAGGGGGTCGGGGTAATTCTGGCAAGGTGGAGCTCCTTGGCCTGTGTGGAGAGGAGAAGGGGAGGAAGGGGCAGTTCCCTCGACTGGGCAGGGGCCTGGGCCTGGACCCGGCCCAACCCTCACTCACCTGAGTGGAGGTCCCTTCCAGCCAGGAGGAGGAAGCCGAGCGCTGCAGCCCAGCCCCTGGGGCTCCCCCCGCTGTCCGCCTTTCCGGGGGACCCAGGGCACCAGAACTCCCTGTCTTCAGGAGGCCAAAGCGCCTGGAGAAGGGGGCCTCTTCAGGCGGCTGGGAGAAGGAGGAGGTCTCAGTTAGAGAGAAAGGATCCCTATTCTCAGACCTTAAGGGTTAGCCCCCAAAGGACTGCAACAAACTACAATTCCCATCAGCCCCCGGGGCAGGCACAGCCTAAAAAGGAAGCCGGTTGTCCAGGAGGTCTCTGGGAACTATAGTCTTCGCCCTATCCGCCCCTGCCAGACGTTCACAAGCTGTATGGAATCCCACCTCCGGGCCCTCCCAGCCTCACAGGACCTCTCAGGGCATCCACTCACCACGGGACTCTTAGGGCTGGGGTGCGGCGGGGAGGAGACGCCATTGAGGGTTCTGGGTTCTGCAGGGGGTGGTTCTGTGATGTGGGAACACCGGGCAGGTCACAGAAGATGCCAGTTGCCTCTAGATTCAGAGAACCCGACCCCTCCTCCCTCAGACCCAGGAGTCCAGATTCAGGCCCCTCACCGGTGGGACCTTCTTCCCCCTCATCCTCGTCCTGGATGGGGGGACCCCCAGCCCCACCAGGCCGGCGCTCCTTGGACAAGTCCTGGAGGGAAATCTTCTCGCGACTGCTCAGACGACACACAGAGCTCCTGTTGGGGAAGGAGAGGGTGCTGGGGTACAAGCCCGGGGCCTCCAGCCACCCCGCCAGCCCTGGACTCCTCCCTCCCTATACCTTCTGTGTTTGCTGCTAGAGGGCGCTTGGGGCTCCTGGCCCCGGCTCTGGGAAGCTTCTTTTTGGTTCCGAAGCTGCAAGGAGGGAAGGGGGCTGCAGGGGAGGGGTGGAGCACACGTGCCCCACAGCGACACCACCACAAACAGCTGTGCAGGAGCTCACTGCCCAGGCGGGCACCGAGGGCTCGTGGGCTTACTGGTTTTCCTACAGATGGCCACACACCTCAGGGACAGGAGGTGCCCTGCGTCCAGCAGGCGCCCGCAGCTACCACGTGCAGGCACTGCCGTCTTGTCCTCACGGCCCCCACCCATGAGAAGCCTCCAGTCTCATCCCCAGAGGGGTCCTTCTAGCTCCCAGGGGAGACCTGCTTAGACCTCACCCCGACCCCTCAGCATACCCAGGGCACTGGTGGGCCCTCAGCTGCCCCGGCTCCTGCAGCCAGCACTCTCCTCCTCCTTCCCACACAGTTCACCACCGTCTTCACACCTTCCCCACACAGTTCACCACCGTCTTCACACCTTCCCCACACAGCTCACCACTGTCTTCACACCTTCCCCGCACAGTTCACCATCTTCACACCTTCCCCACACAGTTCACCAGTCTTCACACCTTCCCCACAGTTCACCACCGTCTTCGCCCCTTCCCCACACAGTTCACCACCATCTTCACACCTTCCCCACACAGCTCACCACCGTCTTCACACCTTCCCCACAGTTCACCACCATCTTCACACCTTCCCCACACAGCTCACCACCGTCTTCACACCTTCCCCACACAGCTCACCACCGTCTTCACCCCTTCCCCGCACAGCTCACCACCGTCTTCACACCTTCCCCACACAGCTCACCACCGTCTTCACACCTTCCCCACACAGCTCACCACCGTCTTCACACCTTCCCCACGCAGTTCACCACCATCTTCACACCTTCCCCACACAGCTCACCACCGTCTTCACACCTTCCCCACACAGTTCACCACCGTCTTCACCCCTTCCCCACACAGTTCACCACCGTCTTCACCCCTTCCCCGCACAGCTCACCACCGTCTTCACACCTTCCCCACGCAGTTCACCATCTTCACACCTTCCCCACACAGCTCACCACCGTCTTCACACCTTCCCCACGCAGTTCACCACCGTCTTCACACCTTCCCCACGCAGTTCACCACCGTCTTCACACATTCCCCACAGTTCACCACCATCTTCACACCTTCCCCACACAGCTCACCACCGTCTTCACACCTTCCCCGCACAGTTCACCGTCTTCACACCTTCCTCACGCAGTTCACCACCGTCTTCACACCTTCCCCACACAGCTCACCACCGTCTTCACACCTTCCCCACACAGTTCACCGTCTTCACACCTTCCCCACGCAGTTCACCACCGTCTTCACCCCTTCCCCGCGCAGTTCACCACCGTCTTCACCCCTTCCCTGCAGTTCACCACCGTCTTCACCCCTTCCCCGCGCAGTTCACCACCGTCTTCATCCCTTCCCCGCAGTTCACCACCGTCTTCACCCCTTCCCCGCAGTTCACCACCGTCTTCACACCTTCCCCACACAGCTCACCACCGTCTTCACACCTTCCCCGCACAGTTCACCACCGTCTTCACACCTTCCCCACACAGTTCACCACCGTCTTCACACCTTCCCCGCACAGTTCACCGTCTTCACACCTTCCCCACGCAGTTCACCACTGTCTTCACACCTTCCCCACGCAGTTCACCGTCTTCACACCTTCCTCATGCAGTTCACCACCGTCTTCACACCTTCCCCACACAGCTCACCACCGTCTTCACACCTTCCCCGCACAGTTCACCACCGTCTTCACCCCTTCCCTGCACAGTTCACCATCTTCACACCTTCCCCGCACAGTTCACCACTGTCTTCACACCTTCCCCACACAGCTCACCGTCTTCACCCCTTCCCCGCACAGTTCACCACCGTCTTCACACCTTCCCCGCACAGTTCACCACCGTCTTCACCCCTTCCCCACGCAGTTCACCACCGTCTTCACCCCTTCCCCACGCAGTTCACCACCGTCTTCACCCCTTCCCCACGCAGTTCACCACCGTCTTCACCCCTTCCCCACGCAGTTCACCACCGTCTTCACACCTTCCCCACGCAGTTCACCACCGTCTTCACACCTTCCCCACGCAGTTCACCACCGTCTTCACCCGTTCCCCACGCAGTTCACCGTCTTCACCCCTTCCCCACGCAGTTCACCACCGTCTTCACACCTTCCCCACGCAGCTCACCACCGTCTTCACACCTTCCCCACGCAGCTCACCACCGTCTTCACACCTTCCCCACACAGCTCACCACCGTCTTCACACCTTCCCCACGCAGTTCACCACCGTCTTCACACCTTCCCCACGCAGTTCACCACCGTCTTCACACCTTCCCCACGCAGTTCACCACCGTCTTCACCCCTTCCCCGCAGTTCACCACCGTCTTCACCCCTTCCCCACACAGCTCACCACCGTCTTCACACCTTCCCCACACAGTTCACCACCGTCTTCACACCTTCCCCGCGCAGTTCACCACCGTCTTCACACCTTCCCCGCGCAGTTCACCACCGTCTTCACACCTTCCCCGCGCAGTTCACCACCGTCTTCACACCTTCCCCGCGCAGCTCACCACCGTCTTCACACCTTCCCCGCGCAGTTCACCACCGTCTTCACACCTTCCTCGCGCAGTTCACCACCGTCTTCACACCTTCCCCGCGCAGTTCACCGTCTTCACCCCTTCCCCGCGCAGTTCACCACCGTCTTCACCCCTTCCCCGCGCAGTTCACCACCGTCTTCACCCCTTCCCCGCGCAGTTCACCACCGTCTTCACCCCTTCCCCGCGCAGTTCACCACCGTCTTCACCCCTTCCCCGCAGTTCACCACCGTCTTCACCCCTTCCCCACACAGTTCACCACCGTCTTCACACCTTCCCCACGCAGTTCACCACCGTCTTCACACCTTCCTCACGCAGTTCACCACCGTCTTCACCCCTTCCCCGCGCAGTTCACCACCGTCTTCACCCCTTCCCCATGCAGTTCACCACCGTCTTCACCCCTTCCCCGCGCAGTTCACCACCGTCTTCACCCCTTCCCCGCAGTTCACCACCGTCTTCACCCCTTCCCCGCAGTTCACCACCGTCTTCACCCCTTCCCCGCAGTTCACCACCGTCTTCACCCCTTCCCTGCAGTTCACCACCGTCTTCACCCCTTCCCCACGCAGTTCACCACCGTCTTCACCCCTTCCCCACACAGTTCACCACCGTCTTCACCCCTTCCCTGCAGTTCACCACCGTCTTCACCCCTTCCCCACACAGTTCACCACTGTCTTCACACCTTCCCCACACAGTTCACCATCTTCACACCTTCCCCACAGCTCACCGTCTTCACACCTTCCCCACAGCTCACCACCGTCTTCACACCTTCCCCACACAGCTCACCGTCTTCACACCTTCCCCGCGCAGTTCACCACCGTCTTCACCCCTTCCCCGCGCAGTTCACCACCGTCTTCACCCCTTCCTCGTGCAGTTCACCACCGTCTTCACACCTTCCCCGCGCAGTTCACCGTCTTCACCCCTTCCCCGCGCAGTTCACCACCGTCTTCACCCCTTCCCCGCGCAGTTCACCACCGTCTTCACCCCTTCCCCGCGCAGTTCACCACCGTCTTCACCCCTTCCCCGCGCAGTTCACCACCGTCTTCACCCCTTCCCCGCAGTTCACCACCGTCTTCACCCCTTCCCCACACAGTTCACCACCGTCTTCACACCTTCCCCACGCAGTTCACCACCGTCTTCACACCTTCCTCACGCAGTTCACCACCGTCTTCACCCCTTCCCCGCACAGTTCACCACCGTCTTCACCCCTTCCCCGCGCAGTTCACCACCGTCTTCACCCCTTCCCCGCGCAGTTCACCACCGTCTTCACCCCTTCCCCGCAGTTCACCACCGTCTTCACCCCTTCCCCGCAGTTCACCACCGTCTTCACCCCTTCCCCGCAGTTCACCACCGTCTTCACCCCTTCCCTGCAGTTCACCACCATCTTCACCCCTTCCCCATGCAGTTCACCACCGTCTTCACCCCTTCCCCACACAGTTCACCACCGTCTTCACCCCTTCCCTGCAGTTCACCACCGTCTTCACCCCTTCCCCACACAGTTCACCACTGTCTTCACACCTTCCCCACACAGTTCACCATCTTCACACCTTCCCCACAGCTCACCGTCTTCACACCTTCCCCACAGCTCACCACCGTCTTCACACCTTCCCCACACAGCTCACCGTCTTCACACCTTCCCCGCGCAGTTCACCACCGTCTTCACCCCTTCCCCGCGCAGTTCACCACCGTCTTCACACCTTCCCCACACAGTTCACCACCGTCTTCACACCTTCCCCACACAGTTCACCGTCTTCACACCTTCCCCACACAGTTCACCGTCTTCACACCTTCCCCGCACAGTTCACCACCGTCTTCACACCTTCCCTGCACAGTTCACCACCGTCTTCACACCTTTGTACTGGGAGGGCCCTTCATTCCTGCCCTTCTAGCAAACTCTTAGTGCTGTAGTACTCACGTCTTCCAGAAAGTGTCCCCAGATGCTCCCAGGCTGGGCTCCCCCCATATCTGGGCCCCCTGAGCTGACCCTGCCCCACCCATTAAACCCCTCATGGCCGTATCACCCTCAGGCCGGAAGCCACCATGCTCCTTGCCTGGCACTCGTGGCCCTCCCGGGTCTGCCCTGCCTTACGCTTCCCTCCCTGGGCACCTCAGGGCACCCACACTTGCCCCCCAGCCTGTATGAGATCTTCTCCTACATCCGTCAGCCTCCACTTCGCTCCTGCCAACCTTTCAAAAGAGGAAGCTGTCTCCGCTCCCCTGCCCACGCACCAGAAGCCCTAGGCCTGGCCTCGGGAGCTTCCTGTCACCTCACAGAGCTCACTGAACGCTGGCATGGCTCTAGTGCTTTCCAGGGGCACGTACTCCCCCAAGCTCCTGACAGCACAATCCACGTGTCACGCATGACCCCTCATACAGGTGCGCACCATACCATTCCCATTTGACAGATAAGGAAACTGAGGCCCGGAAAGGAAAGTGGCTGGCTGAGACTCACGGCAGATCCATGGCAGAGCCGGGATTCCAACCCAGGCAGTCTGGCCAAGGCTCACGCCCTTCACTCCTTCACTCTAAGTTTTCCCAGCAAGGCTGCCCCGGGGATGGCTGGGGGACACCTTGTGGGTGACCAGCCCAGCCTGAGTCTAGGACAATCCTGCACATGGCTGCTGCCAAGGGCCACCCTGAGGTGATGAGGTGTGCTAAGCAACCTCATCAGGGTGTCAGACAACCCTGTCCAAATCCTTCTGCCGCCCCCACCACCAGGCAGGCAGGAAGCTCTGCAGCCCCATCTCTGTCCTGCCCCAGCTGGGGTTCTCTCCTGAGGCTGGGGCTGGGGCTGGGTCACCAAGAGGGAAATAGCAGGTCGCTGGGGTGGTGGGTGTCAGAAGTCGGGGGGGTTCCCCCTCTGCACCCTCCTCTGAGGAGCTGAGGGGACATGGGGAGTCTGGGGTAAGCCCCTCAGCCCTGACACTCACGTCCTCCTGTTTCCGGGCCAGTTCCTCCAACAGGCTCAGTACTTCCTCATCGGCCAGGTCACAGGGACGCTGCCCCTGGGTCAGGGGAGGAGCAGGATCAGACAATGAAGGAGGTGGGGGGCCCTCCCCACGCCCTGCCCCTCACCAGCCTGGGCACTGGCCCTCACCGCGTGGGTCAGTGAGTCCATGCCCCCGCCATGCTCGGCCAGCAGGCGGCAGGCATCCTCCACGCCCCAGTGTGCCGCCGCGTGCAGGGGAGTCCAGCCGTCCCCGTCCCGGAGCTCCGGGTCGTAGCCAGCCTGAAGGAGCAACCTGGGGGCCAGGGAGGCTCAAGGTCAGAGGCCAAGGCGGGGCCCTTGGCCAAGGGCTGATTTCGGCCAGCGGTTTGGTAACGAGGTCCCAGGCCACGAGACTGAAACGTCCCTGGACAGGCTGGTAAAGAGCCACTGCCCAGCATCAGCTGCCACAAGAGGCCCCTCTGCACCAGGCCTTGTCCCTCCCCCTGGACCAGCAGTTACATGTTAAACCCTGACCCTGCAGGTGGCCTCTGGAACCTGCTCCTGGTGCTGGCAGGGGGTCACCCTGGCTGTGGGATTCCAAGGTGGCAGCAGTGGGGTGTAAGGAGGCAGCCCCGGAGGACGCAAGTGCAGGACCCTTGCCAGCCCCCATGCCTGTCAGAAGGATGGGACCCCCAAAGGGCTGTCTCAGGGCAGTAGTGTTCTAGGACCCAGGCTGGCTTAAAGCAGTGACTCCCAACCAGGGCAATGCTGTCCCCCAGGGGAGACCCGGCAGGTCTGCAGACATCTTTGTTGTCATAACTTAGGGCAAGGGTTAGTGGCATCGGCTGGGTGGAGGCCAGGGAGGCTGCTCCATACCCGGCAGCGCTCAGAGCGCTCAGCAGCAGCCCCACAAGGAGAGGGACCTGACCCAACATGCTGCCAGCGCCCAGGCTGAGAAACCCTCACCCGAGACAGTGTTCTGCGAGAAAACAATAACCACCTTAAACCATTCAATCTGAGGGCAAAGGCAGGGTTACAAGTCCAAGGCCACTCTCCAAGCTCAGCTTAACGGTAGGACGTGTCTATTTTTGGAGAACTGGAATGAGTTTCTGTGTCAACGAGAAAGAGCTTCACAAAGTGGGAACAGATGGACAGCCTGGGATATTCTACAAAGAGGCCTTATAAGCACAAGTCCCTCTCTCTGGTCCCGCCCACCTTGCCCTTCACCTTTCCCACGCTTTGCCCGGAGCTCACCCTGCCCCAGCTGTGCTGGGCCCTCGCTATTTCCCCAAGCGTCCGCTCGCCGCTGGCCTCTGCACTTGCTGCTCTCAGCCGGTCAGTGTTCTGTGCCCTGCAGCATCTCACGCTGAGCCCCTTTTTGGCAGTCACCACCCCCTCACCCCCCTGTCTCCTGACCCCAAAGCCCCTCCTCATCACACTTGTCTTCTCCCATAACCCTATTTATATCTTAAGCCAGCAGTTCTCAACTGGGGCAATGCTGCCCCCCCAGGGGACATTTGGCCACGTCCAGAGACATTTTTGGTTCTCACAACCAGGGATGCTCCCAACATCCCATAGGTGGAGGCCAGGGAGGCTGCCCCACATCCTGTGATGCACGGGACAGCCCCGCAGCAAGAGCGATCCGCCCAAAATGTCTGTCTCCCCACGAGGCTATGAGCCGCACACAGGCCCAGATCTGTCTTGTTTACCCATTTCCCTGGCACCTAACAGACTGCCTGGCACACAGCAGGGCTCAAAAATAAGCATCGAATGAGTAACATCAAATAAACGTATACCTCTACTCTGCAACAAGTGTTTTTTTGTTTTGGTTTGGTTTGGTTTTGAGATGGAGTCTCACAGTCACCCAGGCTGGAGTGCAGTGGCACGATCTCCACTGACTGCAACCTCTGCCTCCTGGGTTCAAGCAATTCTCCTGCCTCAGCCTTCCAGGTAGCTGGGATTACAGGTGCCTGCCACCATGCCCAGCTAATTTTTTGTATTTTTAATAGCGACGGGGTTTCACTGTGTTAGCCAGGCTGGTCTTGAACTCCTGACCTCATGATCCGCCTGCCTCGACCTCCCAAAGTGCTGGGATTACAGGCTTGATCCACCACGCCCAGCCTGCAACAGATCTTTGATGAGGAGAATGCTGGTTACATTATTTTAAAAATGCAGTCAGGCTAGGCACAGTGGCTCATGCCTATAATCCAGCACTCTGGGAGGCTGAGGCGGGCAGATCACTTGAGGTCAAGAGTTCGAGACCAGCCTGGCCAACGTGGCAAAACCTGTCTCTACTACAAACACAAAAATTAGCCGGGCATGGTGGAGCACACCTGTAATCACAGCTACTCAGGAGGTTGAGGCAGGAGAATTGCTTGAACCCAGGGGACAGAGGTTGCAGTGAGCTGAGACCGCGCCACTGCACTCCAGCCTGGCAACAGAGCGAGACTCCATCTCAAAAGTAAAAATAAAACAAAAAATGCAGTCAGTAGGTCTGAGTGTAAACATGTCCCCTTACAAAGGAGCAGCAATAACACTATAGTCATGAATATTTCTAAGTCCAAAGTGCTTCACTTCCACGAATATGGATTCCATTTCTCCCTTTACTAACAGTACCCACACAGGCCCCCCGGCCGGACACAGGCCACCCAGCTGAAGACAAATCTCCAACTGTTCCTGGCAGCGAGGAGCGGTCATGTGACTAGTGTCTGGCAAATGGGATGCTGGCGTTAAGTGGTGCCGCTTGCGGACTGCTCTCGTGAAAGGAATGGATGTTTGCTCCTTTGCCCCCTCTCTCTTCCTGCTGGCTGGGATGCAGGTGCAGTGGCAGGAGATGAAGCCGCCCCCAGGACTCAGGGGTGGAAGCCGTGGGAGGAAAAGGACACGGCCTCCAGGCCTGGGCACATCACTAGGCCCAACCATTTAGAGTTTCCAGTCGCCCTTGTCGTAAGGATCAGCTCAGGGATGGGCCCAGTCAGCAACAGAGCTGGGACTTGGCCAGACACTGAGGTCCAGGGGCTCTGCTTCAGCAGGTGCTAAGCCGAAGGGACAGCGGCCTGGAGCTGTTACAGGTGCTAAGCCAAAGGAACAGCGGCCTGGAGCGGTTAGAGGCATCTTATGTACCTCACCGAGAAAACCTGACTAAAAACTGTCAACATAGAGATGAGCAGAGACAGGGAGGAATTCATGTTAACTTCATTTTTATACTAAATAATAAAGTATATGATCACAAAAGAGAGAAGAGGGAACTGAAAAAAGAATGAGGAGCCTGAGGATGAGAACTGGAACCAACAACTTTAATAGAAAGGGGAAAGGCGGCCAAATAGGAACAAAATAAGACCTAAGACTGAGGTGAGGATGACAGAAAGGGAATGTGTACTATAACAATTTAAACTATATATGCACCTTGGTTGGGTGCAGTGGCTCACACCTGTAACCCCAGCATTTTGGAAGACTGAGGCAGGCAGATTACCTGAGGTCAGGAGTTCAAGAGCAACCTGGCCAACATGGAGAAACCCCATCTCTGCTAAAAATACGAGTTAGCCAAGTGTGGTGGCGCACTCTCATAGTCACAGCTACTGGGGAGGCCGAGGCAGGAGAATTCCTTGAACCTAGGAGGTGGAGGTTGCAGTGAGCTATGATCACACCACTGCACTCCAGCCTAGGTGATAGAGCGAGACTCCGTCTCAAAAACAAACAAAAATAAACTATATATGCACCAAATAAACTAGTCTTAAAATATATACAAATTGTAACTGACAGAACTATAAGAAGAAACAAAGTCCATAATCACAGCAAGAATTTAAATGCACCTCTCATAGTAACTGACAGAATAAGCAGTGGGTGAAATATCACTAAAGATAAAGCACTACAAATAAAACAGCATGATTACAAGGTTGACCTAATAACCTACAGAGAACACTGTACCTGATGACACCATTCTTTTCCGACTTACATGTACTGGGGTATATAAGGTAAAACGATACATTTCAAAAGCTAGAATCATATGGAACCCATTCTCTGACCACAATGCAATTAAGCCAGGAAAATAGTAACAAAATGATGACTAGAAGTCCTATATATTTTGAAATTAGGCCAAGCACAGTGGCTTACACCTGTAATCCCAGCACTTTGGTAGGCTGAGGTAGGCGGATCACTTGAGCCCAGGAGTTCGAGACAAGCCTGGGCCACATGGTGAAACCCCAACTCTACAAAAATTAGCGGGGCATGGTGGTGTGCGTCTGTAGTCCCCACTATTCAGGAGGCTGAGGTAGGAGGATCACCTGAGCCTGGGGAGTTTGAGGCTGCAGTGAGCCACGACTGTGCCACTGCACTCCAGCCTGGGTGATATAGCAAGACCCTGTCTAAAATAAATAAATAATAAAAGATTACAAATTGGGAAATATTTTACACTGAATGACAATAAAAAAAGACTGCACATTAAAACTTGTGGGTACAGCTAAGGCTGTATTTAGAGGGAAATACATAGCCTTCGGTACATACATTTAAAAAGAAAGGGAAAGGACAAGATCCACAGGAAGGTATAAGACAGCAAGATGGAACAGACTGGCCCAACTCACCTCATCACCTCAATGTAGCCCTTGGCAGCAGCCACATGCAGGGCAGAGGCGCCTGTGCGGGGGTGCCGGGCCTCTGGCATGGCGCCCCCATTCAGCCAGCACCTCGTGTCATGAAGGAGCAATTCCTCTTCTGCCCGCTTGGCTGCCTCCACGTCCACACCTAGGAGGATAAGAGGCACGAAGTAGGACTCACACCCCGTGACCTGGAGTACCCAGGGTCATACACTGGGCTGGCCAGGGTTCAGCCCAGTGACTTGCCCAGAGCTCTTCCCCCTGCTCCCCTCTGAGACTCAGGAGGCCCAGACTAGCCCAGTTGTTTCCCAACTGTACTCCATGCAGTCGTGTGTCCCACTCAGGGTCTCTGAGTCAGCGCTAAGCACTGGGAAAATGGAGATCACAGGCCTTTCCCCATTTCAACCAGAAATTCACCGTATTTTTATTATTTTTAATATAAAACCATGGCCGGGTGCAGTGGCTCATGCCTGTAATCCCAGCAACTTTGAGAGGCCAAGGCAGGTGGATCACGAGCTCAGGACTTCAAGACCAGCCTAGCCAACACCGTGAAACCCCATCTCTACTAAAATTACAAAAAAAAAAAAAAAATTTAGCCAGGTGTGGTGGCAGGTGGCTGTAGTCCCAGCTACTTGGGAGGCTGAGGCAGGAGAATCGCTCGAACCCGGGAGTTGGAGGTTGCAGTGAGCTGAGATCACACCACTGCACTCCAGCCTGGGCAACACAGTGAGACTCTGTCAAAAAAAAAAAAAAAAAAATATATATATATATATATATACACACACAAAAATATAAATATAAAAAATATTTATATATTATATATAAAACCTATATATATGCATCTCCTATATATATAACACCTATATATACACATCTCCTGTATATATAAAACCTATATATATATATCTCCTATATATGTAACATATATAGACAGAAGTGGTAACATATATAGACAGACACCCAGGCTGGAGTGCAGTGGCACGATCTTGGCTCACTGCAACTTCTGCCTCCCAGGTTCAAGCGGTTCTCCTGCATCAGCTTCTTGAGTAGCTGGGATTACAGGCACACGCCACCACACCCAGCTAACTTTTGTATTTTTAATAGAGATGGGGTTTCATCATGTTGGTCAGGCTGGTCTTGAACTCCTGACCTCATGATCCACCCGCCGCAGCCTCCCAAAGTGCTGGAATTACAGGCAGGAGCCACCGCATCTGACCCTTTTTTTTTTTTGAGACAGGACCTCACACTGTCACCCAGGCTGGAGTACAGTGGTGCAATTATGGCTCACTGAAGCCTCAAATTCCCAGGCTCAAGGGATCCTCCTGCCTTGGCCTCCCAAAGCGCTGGGATTACCGGCATGAGCCACCACACGTGGCTGTGTCATTTCTTTAAAGGAGTCACCAACTGTTCAATCCTATTATAGCCGAATGGGTCTCAATTCAGGGAGGGGAAGGGAGGGTGACTGGCTTTTTATTCAACCACAGTCAGCGCCCTCTGCATGTCTGCTGCACATCCTTCTGCAATTTGCTTCTTGTGTTCAACATGTTGCTGAGATCTGTCTGTATCTGTAGACAGAGCCCTTGCCCAGGGATCAGAAAGCTATAGCTTGTGGGTGTTGACCACCTGTTGTGTTTTCTTTATCTTTCGTTGTGGTGGTGGTGGTGGTAAAATAAACAACATAAAATTTACCAACGTCCCTGTTTTAAAGTGCACAATTCAGTGGCATTTAGGATACCTCCAATATTATGCAACCATCACCACTATCTACTTCCTGAGCTTCTTCATGATCCCAAATGGATACTGTATCCAAGAAGAAGTCACTCCCAGCCAGGCACCATGGCTCATGCCTGTAATCCCAGTACTTTGGGAGGCCAAGATGGGAGATCACTTGAGCCCACTAGTTTGAGAACAGCCTGAGCAACACAGGGAGACCCTGTCTCTAGAAAAATAAAATTAGCTGGGCATGGTGGTGCACACCTATGGTCTCAGCTACTTGGGAGGCTGAGATGGGAGGATCACTTGGGCCCAGGAGGTCAAGGCTGCAGTGAGCCATTATCACTCCACCGCACTCCAGCCTGGGAGGCAGAGTGAGATCCTGTCTTAAAAAAAAAAAAAAAGTCACTTCTCAGACCTCCCTCCCCGCCAGCCCCTTGCACCCAGCAATCTTTCTGTCCCTGCGGATTTGCCTATTCTCAAAGGCGATTTTTGTCAATAAACGTGGGATGGAACACAGTCATTCCCATTCATTCACACACCATCCCTGGCAGTCTCCCGCTCCACAGCACTGGCGGAATAGTGGTGCCAGGCACGGTGTGTCCCGCAACACCTGAAACATTCGTTGTCTAGCCCTTTACAGAGAAAGTTTGCTGACCCCTGCTTAGATCACTCATTTAGAGTTTAGTGATTGATCCATCCTCTTTGGTGTGGGCTCCGACCTCTTACTACTGCAAACAATACTATGATGAACGTCTGCCCATGGTTGGGAAGGCCTCTCTCGGGCTGCCCAGGAGTGGAACTGCTAGAACAAGGCAAAGCTGGGGCCTTCGGCTATAATCCATGCCGACCAACCACTTCCCAAAGTAGCTGGAATCATCACCTTTCCCACCAGGCAGAAATCAGCTCCCGTGTCCGCCCTTGTCAGCACTTGGAGCTGTCCAACACTCGATTCCGCCTGCCTCCAAGGGTAACTCCCCCTCTTCCAGCTGACTTGGATGCTGGAATTCCAAGCGAGCTGGCTTCAAATGTTTCAAAAACACATCATGTCTTCTTCCTGCCAGTTCCATGCCCCTGTGCAAAGTGGCCAGGGAGGGTCCCTTCTGCGTAGGACATGGTGCTGCTGTGTGTCCCTGCAGCACAGCTGCTTGGGCCTACGAAAATCCATTCTCCCTTCCCCTGTGACCTCATCTTGACTTTCCTCACCCACACTTTGCCCCATATGGTTTCAATGTGACCGGGCCCATAGCCTGGCTCCAGGGTGCGCACATCACCAGGCCTTCCTGTCACCTTTGCAACAGTGATGGGCTCAGGAGCTGCCATCTGACCAAGGTGGCCCAGTGAGCATCACGCACAGGGCAAGAGGTGCTGCGTTTTGGCTGTGATATGGGCCTGCAGTAGGACCCATGCTGAGTGCCTCACAGAGAGAACCTGCCTAAGAGTGAAGCCAACAGAGTTCAGCAGAGTGATAGAGAGATGCTCTGGACTTCACTTGTGCCCCTGGATCAAGCTATGCCTAGAGCCCATATGGACTTCAGCTACATAAGGCCATAGACTGCCTTTAAAAAAAAAAAATGTGACCAGGCATGGTGACTCACGCCTGTAATCCCAGCACTTTGGGGGGCCGAGACGGGTGGATCAGCTGAGGTCAGGAGTTCAAAACCAACCTGGCCAACATGGTGAAACCCCATCTCTACTAAAAATACAAAAATTACCTGGGCATGGTGGCGGGTGCTTGTAATCCCACTTACTTGGAAGGCTGAGGCAGGAGACTCGCTTGAACCCGGGAGGCAGAGGTTGCAGTGAGTCAAGACCATGCCACTGCACTCCAGCCTGGGCAACAAGAGTGAAACTCCATTGCTGCCGTTTTTCACAATAGCAAAGACTTGGAACCAACCCAAATGTCCATCAATGATAGACTGGATTAAGAAAATGTGGCACATATACACCATGGAATACTATGCAGCCATAAAAAAGGATGAGTTCATGTCCTTTGTAGGGACATGGATGAAGCTGGAAACCATCACTCAGCAAACTATCGCAAGGACAGAAAACCAAACACTGCATGTTTTCACTCATAGGTGGGAACTGAACAATGAGAACACTTGGACACAGGAAGGGGAACATCACACACTGGGGCCTGTCGTGGGGTGGGGGGAGGGACAGCATTAGGAGATATACCTAATGTAAATGACGAGTTAATGGGTGCAGCACACCAACATGGCACATGTATACATATGTAACAAACCTGCACATTGTACACATGTACCATAGAACTTAAAGTATAAATTTAAAAAATAAAAAATAAAAATAAAAAAAAGAAACTCCATCTCAGAGTGAAAAAAATGTGGTAAAATACACACAGTATAAAATTTACCATCTTTTTTTTTTTTTTTTGAGATGCTGAGTCTTGCTCTGTTGCCCAGGCTGGAGTGCAGTGGTGAGATCTCAGCTCACTGCAACCTCCATCTCCTGGGTTCAAGCAGTTCTCCTGCCTCAGCCTCCCGAGTAGCTGGGACTATAGGTGTACATCGCTACGCCTGGCTAACTTTTATATTTTCAGCAGAGACGGGGTTTCACCATGTTGGCAGGCTGGTCTCAAACTCCTGACCTCAGGTGATCTGCCCACCTCGGCCTCCCAAAGTGCTGGATTACAGGCCTGAGCCACCGCGCCCAGCCTAAAATTTACCATTTTAACCCCAATTCAGTGGCATTAAGTAGTCACAATTGGTTGTTGTGCAACCAATCTCCAGAATTTTTTCATCTTGCAAAATTAAAATCATGTACCCTAGGTCAGGGACAATGGCTCACACCTGCAATCCCAGCACTTTGGGAGGCCAAGGTGGGTGGATCACTTGAGCTCAAGAGTTCCAGACTAGCCTGGGCAACGTGGTGAAACCCCGTCTCCACAAAAAATATAAAAATCATTTAAAAAAATGTGTACCCACTAAACTACTTCCTATTCTCCCCACTCCTCCCAGTCCCTGACTACAGCCATTCTACTGTCTGTCTCCATTATTTTGACTATTCTGGGTACCTCACAGACATGGAATCAGACAGTAATTGTCCTTCTGTGACTGGCTTATTTTCACTTTTCACTTAGCATAATGTCCTCAAGATACATCTACATTGTGTGTTTTTTGTTTTGTCTTGTTTTGTTTTTTGTTTTGAGACACAGTTTCCTCTTGTTGCTCAGGCTAGAGTGCAGTGGCACGATCTTGGCTCACCACAACCTCCACCTCCCAGGTTCAAGCGATTCTCCCGCCTCAGCCTCCTGAGCAGCTGAGGTTACAGGGATGTGCCACCACCCCCGGCTAATTTTGTATTTTTAGTAGAGACAGGGTTTCTCCATGTTGGTCAGGCTGGCCTCAAACTCCCGACCTCAGGTGATCCGCCCGCCTCGGCCTCCCTAAGTGCTGGGATGAAGACTGAATCATGTTCCACTGCATGGATGGGCCACATGTTGATTTTCCATTCATTCGATGACGGGCACTAGGTTGCTCCTACCTCTGGGTTATTGTGAACAATGCTATGAACATGGGTATATAAATTGCCTTTTTTGTTTTGGTTTATTTGGTTGAGACAGGGTCTTGCCTGTCCCCCAGGCTGGAGTGACCGTGGTTCACTGCATCTTCCACCTCCCAGGCTCAAGCAATCTTCTCACCTCAGCCTACTGAGTAGCTGGGAGCGCACGTGCATTCCCACGCCTGGCTAATGTGTTTTGTTTTATAGAGATGGGTTCTCACTAGGTTTCCCAGGCTGGTCTCAAACTCCTGGGCTCAAGAGATCCTCCCATCTTGGCCTCCCAAAGTGCTGGGCTTACAGGTCTGAGCCACTGTGCCAGGCCTCAAATGGCCTTTTCCGGCCTGAGCCAGGAGGAACGGGTTTTGGTTCTTGCAAAGAGTCATGCCCGATTCAGCCCGAGTCGACTGGGCCAGAGGACTTCGCGGTGTTGGAGGGAGCGGTGGCTCCAGGCCACGAGGTGACTGGCTGAGCAGATCACGTGCTCTCACTGAACCCCAGACCCAGAGAGAGGAAAACAGCAAGTAAGCCAGGGAAAGCGAAGGGGATGGTCGTGCCTGAGGCCGGTCTGTCTTCTCTCCCAGCCCTGCCTGTGAGTGGCTGCCAGGGCCACACTATGGCCAGAGCCAGTCTGGATGCCAGCACCTCGGGGAATTCTGCATTATGTGGGCGTGTCCTGCAGGGGGCGCAAAAGCCCCCGCCCTCCTTAGAGCTGGGGTGCAGCCTGTGACCCAGGTCCTGCGCACTGCAGCCCCTCTGAGGCTCCTGTGTGGAGCCGGGTGTCACGGGGTGTCACAGGCAGACGCCTTCTGATTTCGGGCCGCAGAGTCCCACCCCGAGCAGCGCGGCTGAGGGTCTTTCCAGTGGCCCCAGTGGTCTTCGTTCCTGGCTGATCCTACAAGCCAATATCCCCCACCAATGTATCCCTCCCAGCCTTCTCCTCACCCCACGGGAGGGAAGAAGCATGGCCCCCTCTGAGAAGCTGATGCAAGTTATGAGCAATTTCTGCAGGAAAATACAATGTCAGAAAGTTCACAGACCCCCTGGAGGCCATTCCCGGCCTCCCTGGGGTCCAAGGGAAAAGGAGGACTGATCCAGACAGAGGGAGCCTAAATCAACCAGATCTGGATCCCTAGCTGGGCCCTGAACCAGAGCGGGAGAGGCTACAAAGAATGTCAAGGAGAAACGCAGGCAACAGTGTAGCATCAAGGTTGGTGCAGAGGGTGATAGTGTAGCATCGAGGTTGGTGCGGTGGGTGAGAGTGTAGCGTCGAGGTTGGTGCGGTGGGTGAGAGTGTAGCGTCGAGGTTGGTGCGGTGGGTGAGAGTGTAGCGTCGAGGTTGGTGCGGTGGGTGAGAGTGTAGCGTCGAGGTTGGTGCGGTGGGTGAGAGTGTAGCGTCGAGGTTGGTGCGGTGGGTGAGAGTGTAGCGTCGAGGTTGGTGCGGTGGGTGAGAGTGTAGCGTCGAGGTTGGTGCGGTGGGTGAGAGTGTAGCGTCGAGGTTGGTGCGGTGGGTGAGAGTGTAGCGTCGAGGTTGGTGCGGTGGGTGAGAGTGTAGCGTCGAGGTGGGTGCGGTGGGTGACAGTGTAGCGTCGAGGTGGGTGCGGTGGGTGAGAGTGTAGCGTCGAGGTGGGTGCGGTGGGTGAGAGTGTAGCGTCGAGGTGGGTGCGGTGGGTGAGAGTGTAGCGTCGAGGTGGGTGCGGTGGGTGAGAGTGTAGCGTCGAGGTGGGTGCGGTGGGTGAGAGTGTAGCGTCGAGGTGGGTGCGGTGGGTGAGAGTGTAGCGTCGAGGTGGGTGCGGTGGGTGAGAGTGTAGCGTCGAGGTGGGTGCGGTGGGTGAGAGTGTAGCGTCGAGGTGGGTGCGGTGGGTGAGAGTGTAGCGTCGAGGTGGGTGCGGTGGGTGAGAGTGTAGCGTCGAGGTGGGTGCGGTGGGTGAGAGTGTAGCGTCGAGGTGGGTGCGGTGGGTGAGAGTGTAGCGTCGAGGTTGGTGCGGTGGGTGAGAGTGTAGCGTCGAGGTTGGTGCGGTGGGTGAGAGTGTAGCGTCGAGGTTGGTGCGGTGGGTGAGAGTGTAGCGTCGAGGTAAGTGCGGTGGGTGATAGTGTAGCATCGAGGTTGGTGCGGTGGGTGAGAGTGTAGCGTCGAGGTTCGTGCGGTGGGTGAGAGTGTAGCATCGAGGTGAGTGCGGTGGGTGATAATGTAGCATCAAGGTTGGTGCAGTGGGTAAGAATGTAGCATCGAGGTTGGTGCGGTGGGTCAGAGTGTAGCATCAAGGTCAACACAGGGGGTAGTGTGTTGCATCCCTACTGTGGTTCTGCAGGAGGTTTTCCTTGTGGCAGGAGATACCTGCTGTGCATCAGGCGAAGATGTACAATGCCTGCAACACAGTCTCAAAATGGCCGGGCTCACGCCTGTAATCCCAGCACTTTGCGAGGCCGAGGCCAGCAGATCGCCTGAGGTCAGGAGTTGGAGACCAGCCTGGTCAACATGGTGAAACCCCATCTCTATTAAAAATGCAAAATTAGCTGGGCATGCTGGCGCACGCCTGTAATCTCAGCTACCCAGAAGCTGAGGCAGGAGAATCGCTTGAACCCAGGAGGTGGAGGTTGCAGTGAGCCGAAATCATGCCATTGCGCTCCAGCCTGGGCAAAAAGTGAAACTCTGTTTCAAAAAAAAAAAAGGCTCAGGAATGGAAAGGCAGGGGTGGGGTGGTAAGAAAGGAAGGGAGAGATGGAGGGAAAAAACAGGAGGAGAAAGGATAGGAAAAAATGTGTTTATGTCTATACCTGGGAAGAGATCGCAAGGGAGGGACAGAGAGAAGGAACACAAATCTATCAAAAAGTTAAAAGCTGATGATTCTATACTGTATGATTCCCTTAATGTGAAGTGTACAAAACAGCAAATCCACAGAGACAGAAGGCAGAGAGGGCTTCGTGGGGGGGCGGGGGTGCATGGTTGGGGGTGATGGCTAAGCGGTTGCAGGGTTTCGTTGGGGGATGATGAAAATGTTCTACAATCAATGTGGTCATGAATGCCCGACCCCGTGAATATACTAAAAAGCACTGAAGTGTGCACTTTGGGTGAATTGTAGGGTAGGTGAATTACATCTCAAAAAGCTGTCTAAAAAACAAAAACAAAAAAGAAAAAGCACTGGCGAATCTTAGTGAAAGTCATATGGGTAGTCACATGCTATTGCTTCAACTTTTCTGTAAATCTGAAGCTTTCCCAAAATAAAAAGTTGGAGGAGGAAGGAGACAGAATCCAGGTCCAGGGCTGATTTGACCCACTCCCCATTTCAACCAAAGACGGGCTCCCGAACCTCAGATCTCCGCCGCCACGTGTCCCGCTAGCTAGTCCTCCCGCATGGCTCTCGTGGCCCCCTGAACCCACGCGGAATCCTATCCTTTTTCAGCCTGGCCAGCGGCCCCGTCAGGACAGCCGCGTCAGAAGTCTCGGAGGCTGCCGGTATCTCATTTCCTCGTCAGTCTCCCTTTCCTTCCACACGGTCCCCTGGAGTCTGCCGGGAACCATGCTCACACCCTTCCACTCCAACCCAGCCAGACCCTGACAACCACCCCATGAAGCGGCACCGGTGGTCCTGTTTTAGGAAATCAGGGAAGCGAGCTTCAGGGACGTGCCTGGAGTCACCAGTCACAGGCAGAGCTGGGAGGCAAGCCCAGGACTTTAGAAGACATGCTGGGGACCCAGGGATCCTGTGTGGCCATCACACACCTGCTAGAAGCAACACCCCTTCCCTAGAAAAATGAACCTGGCCAGACACAGTTTCAGGGGCTCCTGGACCCCATATGAAGGCTCCTGGGGTACCATGAGTCTCAGAGAACAGGGAGACCAGTCCCTGGCAACCCCTGCATGCCCCTACTCCCCCCCAAGTAAACGCATCCCCTCCCAGAAAGACCTGCGGCAGGGTTCCAGCAATCCTACCTAACGCACTCCTGGGTGAGTCCCTCCACCCACCCACCCCGCCCCGGCATTCCAATCCCCTCAGTTACTCAGGGGGATTGACAATCCCAGTTGGTAGGGGTTTGAGTTCTCATCCTGTGCGTGTGCTGGGCTCCAAGCAATCCTGGAGGCAGGCCCCTACACCCCCATTTCACAGGTGAGGAAACTGAGGCACAAAGAAAGACAATCCTAGGAAGCAGGGTCAGCCTCGGTGCCCAGGCCGCCTCTAAAGCTCCCAGCCTGGAGACCACGGGTGAGGAGGTGTCCCCCACCCCACACACAGCACACCAGAGCCCACCTCGGCGGGCGATCTCCGCCTTCAGCAGCCCCTCCATGGCGTCCGACTCGGCCAGGTCCAGGGGCAGGTCCCCGTCACTGTTGACAGCGGCGATGTTGGCCCCGTGGCTCAGGAGGTACCTGGGGGTGGGGGCTGGTCAGGGCTGAGGGTCCAGGCCCCCACCCCGACCAGGTCCTGCCCGGCCCTCCCTTGCCTCACCTGGCGATATCTAGGTAGCCACAGGAGGCGGCCACGTGCAGTGGCGTCCAGCCCTCGTTGTCTGCCTGGTTGACAGTGGCGCCCTGCTCCACCAAGAAGCGCACCACCTCCAGGTTCTCATCAATGCAGGCCTGGGGGTGGGAAACAGCCGTCAGCCGCACCTACCCCAGCCACGGTGTCCCAGCAAGTCGGGACTCCAGAGGGAGCCACGAAAACAGATCCAGGGACACGGTGCTAGGACAGTGGGGAAAATGATCCAACAGCCTCTGGCCACTGGCTGTTTAAGATACGCCTGGTTGCCCAATGGTCAGGTCGGCCAGGCCTTCAGTGCTCAGTGGAAACCACAAAAGGACTTCTGGCTACCTGCAAACAGGAAGTGAACAGGGAAGGGATGGGGCTTCTCATCTGGGTGCGGGAACCCCACATGGTACTTGTTAGACACAGCAAAACTCCCGTCACCACCCACAGGTGGCGCTTCCAGTGCTCAGACTAGGGAAGAGGTTCCAGCCCCTCCTCCTTCAGAGCCAGGAGTCCTGGCCCCCAGCCCCTCCTGCCTTAAACCCAGCCAGGTCCTTCCAAGGGTCAAGCCCGGAAACACCCCAGCAGATACTCTGCAGGAACGAAGCCGTGGGCCCAGGGCTATGCAGGGTGGAGGAAGGCCACCCTGTGCTGGGACAGACTCAGGGGCCTGGGCGGGACTCCCAGAGGGGTGAGACAGCTGCACACCTGTGTGCCTGGGCCCCAGGCTGTCACACTCCAGTTCACTGAGGCCCCCTCTGCACGGGGCCCTGCAGCCAGGGGCTGACACGGGCCACTGTTTCTCATTCTTCCCTTAGGGGTCCAAAACTTGGGGGGACAAAAGCCAAAGTCCAGGGGGTCGGAGGAGGGACTTGCCCCAGGCCTTGTGGACACTGGGTGGGCTCCGGGACCTGAACTGGAGCTGAGGGAGGAGTGAAGCTAAACTCCTAGATCCACAGGATAAATTACCCCCCAAGTCCCTCACCTCTCCAAAGCTGCCCATCTGGAGGAGGCGGGAGGGAGCTACGAGGGCCAAGAGCATGAGGTCATGGAAACTCGGGCTGTGAAGGGGCCGCACGTGCCCTGGGAATGGGATGAACTCGGCTCGTTTATTTCCACCCAGTTGTCATGGCGATAGGGGAGGGGGGCAAGGAGAGCAATGGGCCTTTCCCTTTCAAGG
Source organism: Pan paniscus (assembly GCF_029289425.2). Lineage (NCBI taxonomy): Eukaryota > Metazoa > Chordata > Mammalia > Primates > Hominidae > Pan > Pan paniscus. The sequence continues at coordinate 61,249,422 of NC_073269.2, forward strand.
ACCTGCCCAGTACAGACATCCCTGTGAAAGATGCCTGAAGCCTGGGCACCAGGGACTCCAGAGTCCAGGCCCAACCCCTCCCCATTCAACCCAGGAGGCCAGGCCCCAGCCCTTCCGCCCTCAGATGAAGGAGTCCAGGCCCCCAGCCTCTCCCCATTCAGACCCAGGGGTCCAGGCCCAGCCCCTCCTCCCTAAGACCCAGAAGTCCAGGCCCCCAGCCCCTCCTCCCTCAGACCCACGAGTCCAGGCCCCAGCCCCTCCTCCCTCGGACCCAGGAGTCCAGGCCCCCAGTCCCTCCACCCTCAGACCCAGGAGTCCAGGCCCCAGCCCCTCCTCCCTCGGACCCAGGAGTCCAGGCCCTCAGCCCCTCCTCCCTCAGACCCAGGAGCCCAGGCCCCAGCCCCTCCTCCCTCAGACCCAGGAGCCCAGGCCCTCAGCCCCTCCTCCCTCAAACCCAGGAGCCCAGGCCCCCAGCTCTTCTCTGTTCAGCCCTAAGAATCCTGGCTCCAGCCCCTCCTACTCTAGCCCCCAACCCCCTAGCCACTAAGGCAATTGGGGGGCAGGAATGGGGGCAGGATACCAGCCTCACCAAGTGGTTGATAAACCCACGTGGGGTACCCTAAGAACTTGGGAACAGCCACAGCAGGGGGGCGATGCTTGGGGACCTGCCTGGAGAAGGATGCAGGATGAGAAACACAGCCCCAGGTGGAGAAACTGGCCGGGAATCAAGAGTCACCCAGAGACAGTGACCAACCGTCCCTGTTTTCCTAGGACTGAGGGTTTCAGCGCTAAAACTAGGCTGTCCTGGGCAAACAGCATAAGCTGGTCACCCCACACCCAGACCTGACCCAAACCCCGCTCCCCTGCTTGTTGGCCACGTAACCTGAGAAGGGAATCCCTCCTCTCTGAACCCCAGCCCACCCCAATGCTCCAGGCCTCCTGGGATACCCCGAAGAGTGAGTTTGCCAAGCAGTCACCCCACAGTGGGAGGAGAACCCGCCCAAAAGGCAGCCTGGTAGACAGGGCTGGGGTGGCCGCTCGTGGGGTCCAGGCCAAGTAGGTGGCCTGGGGCCTCTGGGGGATGCAGGGGAACGGGGCTCAGTCTGAAGAGCAGAGCCAGGAACCCCTGTAGGGAAGGGGCAGGAGAGCCAGGGGCATGAGATGGTGGACGAGGAAGGGGGACAGGGAAGCCTGAGCGCCTCTCCTGGGCTTGCCAAGGACTCAAACCCAGAAGCCCAGAGCAGGGCCTTAGGGAAGCGGGACCCTGCTCTGGGTGGAGGAATATGTCCCAGATAGCACTGGGGACTCTTTAAGGAAAGAAGGATGGAGAAAGAGAAAGGGGGTAGAGGCGGCCACGACCTGGTGAACACCTAGGACGCACCATTCTCACAAAGGGAGTTTTCCACACGGACACACCCCTCCTCACCACAGCCCTGCCAGGACGGGGCTGGCTACTGGCCTTATCTCACAGGTAAAACTGACGCACGGAGGAACAATATAAATTGGGGACTAGAAAGGTGAAGAGCCAAAGTTAGAACTCAGGACCAACTTATTCTGATTTTGTTTTTCCAAACTGCTTCTCCTCTTGGGAAGTGTAAGGAAGCTGCAGCACCAGGATCAGTGAAACGCACCAGATGGCCGCGTCAGAGCAGCCCAGGTTCTGGGAGAGGGTAGCGCAGGGTGGCCACTGAGAACCGGGCAGGTCACGCATCCCCCCGCTTCCCTCCCACCCCCTGCCAAGCTCTCCCTCCCAGGATCCTCTCTGGCTCCATCGTAAGCAAACCTTAGAGGTTCTGGCAAGGAGAGAGATGGCTCCAGGAAATGGGGGTGTGTCACCAGATAAGGAATCTGCTCAACAGGAGGTGGGGGTTAGACCCAATATCAGGAGACTAGGAAGGAGGAGGCCTAAGGATGGGGCTTTTCTGTCACCAATCCTGTCCCTAGTGGCCCCACTGTGGGGTGGAGGGGACAGATAAAAGTACCCAGAACCAGAGCCACATTAACCGGCCCTGGGAATATAAGGTGGTCCTAGCTCGGGGACACAGGATCCCTGGAGGCAGCAAACATGCTGTCCTGAAGTGGACATAGGGGCCCGGGTTGGAGGAAGAAGACTAGCTGAGCTCTCGGACCCCTGGAAGATGCCATGACAGGGGGCTGGAAGAGCTAGCACAGACTAGAGAGGTAAGGGGGGTAGGGGAGCTGCCCAAATAAAAGGAGTGAGAGGTGACCCAAATCCACAGGAGAACGGGGTGTCCAGGCAAAGAAAGCAAGAGGATGGAGAGGTGGCTAAAGCCAGGGAGACGGGGTACTTTGGGGTTGTCCAGAAAAACGGTGATGATGCAGGCCTACAAGAAGGGGAGGCGGGACGCAAGGGAGACATCCGTCTGAAAAGGCCATCCTAAGAAACGAGAGATGGCACAGGCCCCAGAAGGAGAAGGAAAAGGGAACCCAGCGAGTGAAGACGGCATGGGGTTGGGTTAGGGAGGAGAGATGCCCGGAGAGGACCCAGACACGGGGAGGATCCGCTCAGAGGACATCACGTGGTGCAGCGCCGAGAAGGAAGTGCTCCGGAAAGAGCATCCTTGGGCAGCAACACAGCAGAGAGCAAGGGGAAGAGGGAGTGGAGGAAGATGGAACCTGAAGGAGGCGGCAGGGAAGGATCTGGGCCAGCCGTAGAGGTGACCCAGGCCACAAGCTGCAGACAGAAAGCGGCACAGGCCCAGGGGAGAGAATGCAGGTCAGAGAAAGCAGGACCTGCCTGGGAAGGGGAAACAGTGGGCCAGAGGCGGCGCAGAAGCCAGTAGAGCTCAAAGTGGTCAGGACTCAGGAGAGAGACGGCAGCGTTAGAGGGCAGAGTTCAGGCGACACAGCAAGGGCACTCGGGGGCGAGAGGAGGGCAGCGCAAAGTGACAATGGCCAGGGCCAGGCAGATAGACCAGACTGAGCTATGGGAGCTGGCTCAGGTTCAGGAGAGGGCAGGGCAGGGAAGGAGACAAAGTCCAGGACCGGCTGGAGAGGCTCAACATCGGAAGAGGGGAAGTCGAGGGAGGGATGGTAAGGGGGACTGCAGGGGTCAGCACAGGCTGCCAAAGCCAGGGCCAGTTAAAGCGACTCCAATGCGGAAAAGAGTAGGTCGAAGGGGAATGGTAAGGAGGCCTGGGGCAGAGTGGTCAGCACAGAGTGGCTAAGCCCAGGGCCAGTTGAAGCGGCTCCAATTCGGAAGTGGGGTGGTCGAAGGGGAATGGTAAGGGGGACTGGGACGGGGTGTCAGCATAGGGTGGCAAAGCCCAGGGCCAGGAACGACGGGGCGGATCGAGACTGGCAACGGGGAAGGAGGATGCCCCAGGTGGCGCAGCAGAGGGTGGACCTGGCCCCGGGAGACGCCGGGCGGGGGGCGCTGACCTGGTGCAGGGCGCTGATGCCGTCGGCGTTGGTGGAGTCCAGCACGGCGCGGGCGGGCGGCGGCGCGGCGGGGTCGAGCTCGGCGCCGGGGCCAGGGTCGGCGGCGCGCAGCATCAGACGCGCCTCGTCCAGGTCGCCGCCCGCACAGGCCGCCAGGAACTCGGCGGCGCGCTCGAAGCGGACGGTGCGGGCGCGGCGCTCTCCGGGGCCAGACTCGGCGCCCGCCCGCGCCCCCCACTGCCGCAGCTGCTCCCGTCGCCGCTCCCGGGCAGCCGCCGCCGCCGCCCCCGGGCCAGCCGCCGGGCCATCCTCTCCGGACATCGCACCGCCCGCCCGCCCAGCGAGCGAGCGAGCGCCGAGCCCCAACCGCCGCCACCACCCGCCCGCCCACCCCGGGGGCCGCCGGGAACTGCCGCTGGCCCCCCACCGCCCCAGGGATCTCCCGGTCCCCGCCCGGCGTGCTGACGTCACGGCGCTGCCCCAGGGTGTGCTGGGCAGGTCGCGGGGAGCGCTGGGAAATGGAGTCCATTAGCGGAAGTTGCCCTTGGCCACTTCCAGGAGTCGCTGTGCCCCGATGCACACTGGGAAGTCCGCAGCTCCGAGGCGCCCAGTGGAAATCGCCAGATGAGGGCCTCCTCCGGGGAATGCTGGGAAATGGAGTCTACAGGCAGGAGGGGTGCCCCACGGCATACTAGGAAGTATATAGCACCGGGTAAAGGGGATGAATAGCAGGCTGCCCCGGGGCAGGTAGGAATTCGACTGGACAGCCGCGTGGGAGGGAGTGCGGGGAGAGGCAGAGTTGTTTTGTTATTGTTGTTTTATTTTGTTTTCTTTGTTTTGAGACGGAGTCTCGCTCTGTCGCCACGTTGGAGTTCAGTGGCGCGATATCGGCTCTCTGCAACCTCCGCTTCCCAGGTTCAAGCAATTCTGCCTCAGTCCCCAGAGTAGCTGGGATAACAGGCGCGCGCCACCCCGCCCTGCTAATTTTTATATTTTTAGTAGAGACGGGATTTCACCATGTTGGCCAGGATGGTCTTGATCTCTTGACCTCATGATCCGCCCGCCTCGGCCTGTAATCCTGCTGGGATGACGAGCGTGAGCCACCATGCCCAGCTGGGTTTTATTTATTTTGGGTTTTTTCCTGACCCCTTAACTAGAAATAAGCTCCACGAGAGCGGGATCTTTTGTCTTCTGTGCACTACTTGTCCTCGGTTCTTAGAACAGAACCTGAGAGAACGTGATCGCAAATATTTTTGGAATGAATGAATGAATGGGTTCACCAGGGCACCATGGGAAACTGAGTCCGCAACCTAGAAGCCATGAAAGACAGTCCACTTCCAAGCTTCCCTGGGTGACCTCGCAGGGCATGCTGGGAAATGAAATTTGCGGTGAAAAGGTCAGGACCACGATCCTAGGGCACGCTGGGAAATGTAGCCCACAGGGCCACACCCCTAAAAGCACAGTGGGGTGCAAGGCAGGGCCCCAAGGCATTTAGGGCTCGGGGCAAGAGAAATCCACACTCCACTCCCTAATGGTAATCCCTGAGCCACACCGAGTAAAGGAACCCAAGACACAGTGTCCACAGGGACAGGGCTCTCAGAGCTTTCACTGGCCCGCGCTTCTCCTGCGCCCACCCGGACCTCCTGGGAACCGCCCAGGCCCTCGCGCGCTCTCAAGGCATGCTGGGATTGGTGGTCCCGGGCAAGGAGTTCCAGCAGGTGGGGGGCGAATCACCTTTCAGCGGGCCCAAGCGACGAGCACACCTTGATCTTCACCTTACGGATCCCGCGCCCAACTCCAGATTGGGAAGGTGGCTGGCACTTTGAGACAGGAAGAGTCCCATAAAAATCATACAGAAAAGGGCCAAAATCGGGACAGAGACTACAGACTGTGTCCCAAGCGCTGTGGGAGTTTCCCACCCACTCTGAAGTCCTTGGGTTTGCGCGGAGACGTAAACTGCGCATCCCACGAGGCCTGTTTCTTTCCCTCTCTCTTTCTCTTTTGTTGTTGTTGTTGTTGCTGCTGCTGTTACGAAAATTTTTGTGGTTTTATTGTATCATGAGGCATTGAAACATCCGGCGACTCAATGTCTAGGCGGTGAGGCAGCCGCTTTCTCCTTCACTTTCTTTGGGTTAAGTAGAGCAACTTGTCAGTAGATTTTTTTTTTTTTTTTTTGAGACGGAGGCTTGCTCTGTCGCCCAGGCTGGAGTGCAGTGGCGCGATGTCGGCTCACTGCAAACTCTGCCTCCCGGGTTCAAGCGATTCTCCTGCCTCAGCCTCCCGAGTAGCTGGGGTTACAGGCGTGCTCCACCACGCCCAGCTAATTTTCGTTTTTTAGTAGAGACGGGGTTTCACCATGTTGGCCAGGCTGGTCTCCATTTCCTGACCTCGTGATCCGACTGCCTCGGCCTCCCAAAATGCTGGGATTACAGGCGTGAGCCACCGCAACCGGCCAGATTTTTTTTTTTTAAAGGACAGCCTTTTGCATTACTTAAGTCTTTCCAAGGCATGCGCTGGTACAACACAAACTTCTCCCATTACATGCAACTAGTCTAGTGTCCAGACGTCATGCACAACACCTTGGTGGCATCAGCACACTGCGCCCACTCCCACTGCGACCCTGCTCATTTGTGCATCATATCTGGAGGAGTGGCAATAGTTCTGGAAAGAGGAGGGAAGAGGAGGCAGCGTGAGGGCCCAGTGGAGAGGAGGTCAGCTGAAGTTGTGCAGAGCAAGCCTGCATATCATTGGTGCAAACCCAAGCATCATTGCATCGCTGATGTTTTGTTTTGTTTGGTTTGGTTTGGTTTTTGAGACGGAGTCTCACTGTGTCGCCCAGGCTGGAGTGCAGTGATGTGATCTCGGCTCACTGCAACCTCCGCCTCCCAGGTTCAAGTGATTCTCCTACCTCAGCCTCCCAAGTAGCTGGGATTACAGGCGTGCTCCACGCCTGGCTAATTTTTGTATTTTTAGTAGAGACAAGGTTTCACCATGTTGGCCAGGCTGGTCTCGATCTCCTGACCTCAAGTGATCCACCCGCCTCAGCTTCCCAAAGTGCTGGGATTACAGGCATGAGCCACCACACCCAGCTGATGTTCTTTAATAGGAATATCTGGTGGAACCCCAAGATGGGGTCTTCATCCGCCACGAAGCCTGTTTCTATAGAAAGGGATAGTTCTGGTGGCTCTTAGGTGTGGTCCCTGAACCCCACACTTTCCACATACTTACACACCAACCTCCTTCCCCCAGGAAAACAAGAAGTCGGTCTTCAGGGTGTTATCGTGTAGCTCTGGTTCTGTATGTATTCTGTGCCTTTATGTATAATTGTGTGTATTTGCAATCATGTCTGTGGCCGGATGTATGTTGTTTATGAGTTTGTGTTTATGGTTTGTTTTTGTTTGTTTGTTTGTTTGTTTTGAGATGGAGTTTCACTCTTGTCATCGCCCAGGCTGGATTGCACTGGCACAATCAAAAAAGAGTAAAATAACAGAAATCAGAATGGGCTTATAATACTCTTACCCCTCTCCACACAGGACAGAAGAGTCAATTTTATACTTTTGTGGATGTTCTAACTTCACCTGCTTATCTGAACCATCTTTATGGTGCAGACTAATATCTATTTTTCTGCTGTTACAGAAGAAGTGGGAACATTTTCTTCTTATCTTTCTGAGGTTATTTACACCAGTGAGGAGGGCCTGCAGTTCCAAGGTTAAGCACCAACATTCCACTGTTATCATTGAGAGCAAACAGCAGGCCCTAGAAGTGAAAACAAAACCTTTACCACAGAAAGACAAGAGCAAAAGATGATGTTCTTGAGTAGCATATGAAGATGCTCACAGCCAACATCACATGCCTATCAGATATTTTATGTACATCATCTCATCAACTCCAGGAGGCAGAGACTAAGAGACTAGCCCCAGTCACAGAGCTAGAAATTGGCCAAGACAAGGTTCAATCTGAGGACTGTCAAATCCAGAACTGGAATTTCTTTTTTTTTTTTTTTGAGATGGAGTCTCGCTCTGTCACCCAGGCTGGAGTGCAGCGGCATGATCTCAGCTCACTGCAACCTCCACCTCCTGGGTTCAAGCGATTCTCTTGGGACTACAGGTGCACGCCACCACGCCTGGCTAATTCTTGTATTTTTAGTAGAGACGGGGTTTCACCGTGTTGGCCAGGATAGTCTCAAACTCCTGACCTCATGATCTGCCCGCCTTGGCCTCCCAAAGTGCTGGGATTACAGGCATGAGCCACTGCACCTGGCCTTAGAAGCCTCAGTTCCTGATGGCAGTTGGGATCTGCCTTTCCTTCCCTGGACTGCCTACCTCTTGTCTTTTAGGTTACATATAAGAAAACAAACCTCCAATTCACCAAAACTATTGTTATTTGGGGAGCTGTCTCTTACTATCAGCCAAACATAACTCCTCAATGACATTGTTAGTTTAGCACTGCCATTATAATCAGGAGGGATCTGGGTCCAGCTGTGGGAACATGAAGAGGCACTGGTGGGATGACCACAGCCAGCCCCTGTTGATTCACCAGGAGACTGCAGATGCATGAGGAAGTCCAGCCAAGATCAGCCAGACAAGAACTCCCAGCGGAGCCCAGCCCAATTTGCCAACTCTCAAACTATAATTTTTTTTTTTTTTTTTTTGAGACGGAGTCTCGCTCTGTCTCCCAGGCTGGAGTGCAGTGGCGCGATCTCCCCTCACTGCAAGCTCCACCTCCTGGGTTCACGCCATTCTCCTGCCTCAGCCTCCCGAGTAGCTGGGACTACAGACGCCTGCCACCACACCCGGCTAATTTTTTTGTATTTTTAGTAGAGATGGGGTTTCACTGTGTTAGCCAGGATGGTCTCAATCTCCTGACCTCATGATCCGCCCGCCTTGGCCTCCCAAAGTGCTGGGATTACAGGCATGAGCCACCGCGCCCAGCCCTCAAACCATAAGTTAAACAGATGACTGCTGACTCAAGCCACTAATATTTGGGGTAACTTTTTTCTTTTTTCTTTGCTTTTTTTTTTTGAGACCAAGTCCCACTCTGTCATCCAAGCTGGAATGCAGTGGCATGACCTCGGCTCACTGCAACCTCCACCTCTGAGGTTCAAGTGATTCTCCTGCCTCAGCCTCCTAAGTAACTGGAATTACAGGCACCAGCCACCATGCCTGGCTACTTTTTGTGTGTTTTCAGTAGAGATGGGGTTTCACTATGTTGACGAGGCTGGTCTTGAACTCCTGGCCTCAAGTGATCCACCCGCCTCAGCCTCCCAAAGTGCTGGGATTACAGGCAGGGGTGAGCCACTGCGCCCACCTGGGGTAACTTTTTATGCCACAAAAGCAAATTGATGCAGGCATTCCAAGAGGCCTTTGAGCCTCTTGCAAGTCAAGCTGATTGCAAGACACTCTGCCTTTGATAAAATGTAGTGGACAGAGAAGCAGTGGTTTCAGTGGCAGAGATGACAAATTGTTGCCCAATATTCGTTGTCCCCTTCTTTCTCAACATAATGGAACCTCTGATTTATGCTGGGTTTAGCATAGCCATCTAGAATAATGGTTACATTTCCCAGTGTCGGGCCTCCGAGCCCAAGCTAAGCCATCATATCCCCTGTGACCTGCACATATACATGAAGATGGCCTGAAGCAACTGAAGATCCAAAAAAGAAGTGAAAATAGTCTTACCTGATGACATTCTACCATTGTGATTTGTTCCCGCCCCACCCTAACTGATACGATATATTCTGCCTGGTCCTTAAGAAGGTACTTTGTAATATTCTCCCCCGCCTTTAAGAAGGTACTTTGTAATATTCTCCCTGCCCTTGAGAATGTACTTTGTACGCCCATCCCAAACCTATAAGAACTAATGATAATCCCACCTTTGCTGACTCTGTTTTCGGACTCAGCCCACCTGCACCCAGGTGAAATAAATCGCCTTTTTGCTCACACAAAGCCTGTTTGGTGGTCTCTTCACATGGACGTGCGTGACATTTGGTGCCGTGACTCAGATCAGGGGACCTCCCTTGAGAGATAAATCCCCTGTCCTCCTGCTTTTTGCACCGTGAGAAGGATCCACCTATGACCTCAGGTCCTCAGACCAACCAGTCCAAGGAATATTTCACCAATTTTAAATTGGGTAAGCGGTCTCTTTTTACTCTCTTCTACAACCTCTCTCACTATCCCTCAACCTCTTTCTCCTTTGAATCTTGGCGCCACCCTTCAGTCTCTCCCTTCTCTTAATTTCAGTTCCTTTCCTTTTCTGGTAGAGACAGAGGAGACGCGTTTTATACGTGAACCCAAAACCCCAGCGCTGGTCACGGACTCGGGAAGACAGTCTTCCCTTGGTGTTTAATCACTGCGGGGACGCCTGCTTGATTATTCACCCACGTTTCAGAGGTGTCTGATCACCGCGGGGACGCTTGCCTTGATCCTTCACCCTTAGTGGCAAGCACCACTTTCCTGGGGGGCAAGCACCCCCTACCCCTTCTCTCCATGTCTCTACTCTCTCTTTTCTCTGTGCTTGCCTCCTTCACTATAGGCAACCTTCCACCGTCCATCCCTCCTTCTTCTCCCTTAGCCTGTGTTCTCAAGAACTTAAAACCTCTTCAACTCACACCTGACCTAAAACCTAAACACCTTATTTTCTTCTGCAATGCTGCTTAACCCCAATACAAACTCGACAATGGTTCTAAATAGCCAGAAAACGGCAATTTTGATTTTTCCATCCTACAAGATCTAGATAATTCTCGTCGTAAAATGGGCAAAAGGTCTGAGGTACCTGATATCCAGGCATTCTTTTACACATTGGTCCCTCCCTAGTCTCTGTTCCTAATGCGACTTGTCCCAAATCCTCCTCCTTTCCCTCCTGCCTGTCCCCTCAGTCTCAACCCCAAGCGTCACTGAGTCTTTTCAATCTTCCTTTTCTACCGACCCATCTGACCTCTCCCCTCCTCCCCAGACTGTTCCTCCTCAGGTTGCTCCCCACCAGGCTGAATCAGGCTCCAATTCTTCCTCAGCCTCCTCTCCCCCACCCTGTAATCCTTCTATCACCTCCTCTCCCCACACCCAGTCCAGTTTACAATCTGCAGCTAGCCCTCCCCCACCTGCCCAGCAATTTCCTCTGAAAGAGGTGGCTGGAGCCAAAGGCATAGTCAAGGTTAATGCTCCTTTTCCTTTATCCGACCTCTCCCAGATCAGTTAGCATTTAGGCTCTTTTTCATCAAATATAAAAACTTAGCCCAGTTCATGGCTCGTTTGGCAGCAACCCTGAGACGCCTTACAGCCCTAGACCCTGAAGGGTCAGAAGGCCTCTTATTCTCAATATGCATTTTATTACCCAATCTGCTCCTGACATTAAATAAAGCTCCAAAACCCCCACAACAGGACTTAATTAACCTCGCCTTCAAGGTGTACATTAATAGAGTAGAGGCAGCTGCATAGCAACATATTTCTGAGTTGCAATTCCTTGCCTCCATTGTGAGAGAAACCCCAGCCACATCTCCAGGACACGAGAACTCCAAAATGCCTACGCCGCAGTGGTCCAGCATTCCTACAGGGCCTCCTCCATCAGGATCTTGCTTCAAGTGCCAGAAATCTGGCCACTGGGCCAAGGAATGCCTGCAGCCCGGGATTCCTCCTAAGCTGTGTCCCATCTGTGCAGGACCCCACTGGAAATTGGACTGTCCAACTTGTCCAGCAGCCACTCCCAAAGCCCCTGGAACTCCGGCCCAAGGCCCTCTGACTGACTCCTTCCCAGATCTTCTTGGCTTAGCGGCTGAAGACTGACGCGGCCCGATCACCTCGGAAGCCTCCTGGACCATCACAGACACTCTGGGCAACTCTTACAGTGGAGGGCAAGTCTGTCCCCTTCTTAATCAATATGGAGGCTACCCACTCCACATTACCTTCTTTTCAAGGGCCTGTTTCCCTTGCCTCCACAACTGTTGTGGGTATTGACGGCCAGGCTTCTAAACCTCTTAAAACCCCCCAACTCTGGTGCCAACTTGGACAACATTCTTTTATGCACTTCTTTTTAGTTATCCCCACCTGCCCAGCTCCCTTATTAGGTCAAGACATTATAACCAAATTATCTGCTTCCTTGATCATTCCTGGGCTACAGCCACACCTCATTGCCACCCTTTTCCCCAGTTCAAAGCCTCCTTCACATCCTCCCCTTGTATCTCCCCACCTTAATCCACAAGTATGGGACACCTCTACTCCCTCCTTGGTGACCGATCATGCACCCCTTACCATCCCATTAGAACCTAATCATCCTTACCCCACTCAACACCAATATTCCATCCCACAGCACGCTTTAAAAAGGTTAGGCCGGGCGAGATGGCTCACGCCTGTAATCCCAGCACTTTGGGAGGCCGAGGCGGGCAGATCACGAGGTCAGATCGAGACCATCCTGGCTAACACGGTGAAACCCCGTCTCTACTGAAAATACAAAAAATCAACCGGGTGTGGTGGCGGGCGCCTGTAGCCCCAGCTACTCGGGAGGCTGAGGCAGGAGAATGGCGTGAACCTGGGAGGCAGAGCTTGCAGTGAGCCAAGATTGCGCCACTGCACTCCAGCCTGGGCAACAGAGCGAGACTCCATCTCAAAAAAAAAAAAAAAAAAAAAAAAAAGGTTAAAGCCTGTTATCACTCACCTGTTACAACATGGTCTCTTGAAGCCTACAAATTCTCCTTACAACTCCCCTATCCTACCCATCCAAAACCAGACAAGTCTTACAGGTTAGTTCAGGATCTGTGCCTTATCAACCAAATTGTCTTGCCTATCCACCCCATGGTGCCAAACCCATATACTCTCCTATCCTCAATACCTCCCTCCACAACCCATTATTCTGTTCTAGATAAACCTAGCTGACCCCATAAATCCTAAATCCTTTCCCCACTCCCCTTTCCGTTCCTTAAAAAACAGCCCTGGCCGGGCACGGTGGTTCACACCTGTAATCCCAGCGCTTTGGGAGGCCAAGGCGGGCGGATTACAAGGTCAGGAGATCAAGACCATCCTGGCTAACATGGTGAAACCCCATCTCTACTAAAAATACAAAAAATTAGCAGGGGGTGGTGGCGGGTGCCTGTAGTCCCAGCTACTCAGGAGGCTGAGGCAGGAGAATGGCGTGAACTTGGGAAGCGGAGCTTGCAGTGAGCCGAGATCGTGCCACTGTACTCCAGCCTGGGCAACAGAGTGAGAGACTCTGTCTCAAAACAAAACAAAAAACAAAAAAAACAGCCCTAAAAGCTGCTCCCACACTAGCTGTCCCTAACTCATCCCAACCCTTTTCATCACACGCAGCTGAAGTATAGGGCTGTGCTCTCAGAATTCTTACACAAGAGGCAGGACCGCGCCCTATAGCCTTTCTGTCCAAACAACTTGACCTTACTGTTTTAGCCTAGCCCTCATGCCTGTGTGTGGTGGCTACCACTGCTTTAATACTTTTAGAGGCCCTCAAAATCACAAACTATGCTCAACTCATTCTCTACAGTTCTCATAACTTTCAAAATCTATTTTCTTCCTCATACCTGACGCATATACTTTCTGCTCCCCGGCTCCTTCAGCTGTACTCACTCTTTGTTGAGTCTCCCACAATCACCATTGTTCCTGGCCCGGACTTCAATCCGGCCTTCCACATTATTCTGGATACCACACCTGACCCTCAGGACTATCTCTCTGATCCACCTGACATTCACCCCATTTCCCCATATTTCCTTCTTTCCTGTTCCTCACCCTGATCACACTTGGTTTATTGATGGCAGTTCCACCAGGCCTAATCGCCACTCACCAGCAAAGGCAGGCTATGCTATAGTATCTTCCACATCTATCATTGAGGCTACCGCTCTGCCCCCTCCACTACCTCTCAGCAAGCCGAACTCATTGCCTTAACTCAGGCCCTCACTCTTGCAAAGGGACTACGCGTCAATATTTATACTGACTCTAAACATGCCTTCCATATCCTGCACCACCATGCTGTTATATGGGCTGAAAGAGGTTTCCTCACTATGCAAGGGTCCTCCATCATTAATGCCTCCTTAATAAAAACTCTTCTCAAAGCCGCTTTACTTCCAAAGGAAGCTGGAGTCATTCACTGCAAGGGCCATCAAAAGGCATCAGATCCCATTGCTCAGGACAACGCTTATGCTGATAAGGTAGCTAAAGAAGCAGCTAGCTTTCCAACTTCTATCCCTCACGGCCAGTTTTTCTCCTTCACATCGGTCACTCCCACCTACTCCCCCACTGAAACGTCCACCCATCAATCTCTTCCCACACAAGGCAAATAGTTCTCAGACCAAGGAAAATATCTCCTTCCAGCCTCACAGGCCCATTCTATTCTGTCGACATTTCATAGCCTCTTCCATGTAGGTTACAAGCTGCTAGCCCATCTCTTAGAACCTCTCATTTCCTTTCCATCCTGGAAATCTATCCTCAAGGAAACCACTCCTCAGTGTTCCATCTGCTATTCTACTACCTCTCAGGGATTGCTCAGGCCCCCTCCCTTCCCTACACATCAGGCTCAGGGATTTGCCCCTGCCCAGGACTGGCAAATTGATGTTACTCACATGCCCCGAGTCAGGAAACTAAAATACCTCTTGGTCTGGGTAGACACTTTCACTGGATGGGTAGAGGCCTTTCCCACAGGGTCTGAGAAGGCCACCGAGGGTATTTCTTCCCTTCTGTCAGACATAATTCCACGGTTTGGCCTTCCCACCTCTATACAGTCTGATAACGGACCGGCCTTTATTAGTCAAATCACCCAAGCAGTCTCTCAGGCTCTCGGTAATTTAGTGGCTCCTGGTTTACCTCAAATCGCCTTAAGTCTCTCTTGAAGTGGATAGATCTTCAGTGGCAAGATACCCTCCAGTACTTTCACCCTGATGAAGTCCTGTTCTTTACTTCTATACTCACTGTTATTCTGGTTCCCATTCTTTTTTTTTTTTTTTTGAGACAGAGCCTTGCTCTGTTGCCCAGGCTGGAGTGCAGTGGCGCGATCTCGGCTCACTGCAAGCTCCGCCTCCTGGGTTCACACCATTCTCCTGCCTCAGCCTCCCGAGTAGCTGGGACTACAGGCGCCCGCCACCACGCCCAGCTAATTTTTTGTATTTTTTGTAGAGACGGGGTTTCACTGTGTTAGCCAGGATGGTCTCAATCTCCTGACCTCGTGATCCGCCCGCCTCGGCCTCCCAAAGTGCCGGGATTACAGGCGTGAGCCACCACGCCCGGCCTTGGTTCCCATTCTTATGCCATCCTCTACCTCTGCCCAGCTATCTCCACCACACTATCCATCTCACTCTCTCCTAGCCGTTTCTAATCCTTCTTTAGCAAACAATTGCTGGCTTTGCATTTCTCTTTCCTCCAAAATCGCCAAGGCCTTGACTTACTCACTGCTGAAAAAAAGAGGACTCTGTATATTTTTAAATGAAGAGTGTTGTTTTTACCTAAATCAATCTGGCCTAGTATATGACAACACAAAAAAACTCAAAGATAGAGCCCAAAAACTCACCAGCCAAGCAAGTAATTATGCTGAACCCCCTTGGACACTCTCTAATTGGATGTCCTGGGTCCTCCGAATTCTGAGTCCTTTAATACCTGCTTTTCTCCTTCTCTTATTTGGACCTTGTGTCTTCCGTTTAGTTTCTCAATTTATACAAAACCGCATCCAGGCCATCACCAGTAATTCTAGAAGGACAAATGCTCCTTCTAACAACCCCCAATATCACCCCTTACCCCAAAATCTTTCTTCAGTTTAATCTCTCCCACTGTAGGTTTCCACGCTGCCTCTAATCCTGCTCGAAGCAGCCCTGAGAAACATCGCCCATTATCTCTCCATACCACCCCCAAAAATTTTCACCGCCCCAACACTTCACCACTATTTTGTTTTGTTTTTCTTATTAATGTAAGAAGACAGGAATGTCAAGCCTCTGAGCCCAAGCTAAGCCATCATATCCCCTGTGACCTGCATGTACACATCCAGATGGCCTGAAGCAACTGCAGATCCACAAAAGAAGGGAAAATAGCCTTAACTGATGACATTCCACCATTGTGATTTGTTCCTGCCCCACCCTAACTGATACCATATATTCTGCCCCACCCTTAAGAAGGTACTTTGTAATATTCTCCCCCCACTTAAGAAGGTACTTTGTAATATTCTCCCCACCTTAAGAATGTACTTTGTAATATTCCTCCCCCCACTTAAGAAGGTACTTTGTAATATTCTCCCCCCACTTAAGAAGGTACTTTGTAATATTCTCCCCACCTTAAGAATGTACTTTGTAATATTCCTCCCCCCACTTAAGAAGGTACTTTGTAATATTCTCCCCCCACTTAAGAAGGTACTTTGTAATATTCTCCCCCCCACTACCCCGCGTAAGAAGGTACTTTGTAGTATTCTGTCCACACCCCGCCCCCCTCCCCGCCCCCCCCGCGCTTAAGAAGGTACTTTGTAATATTGTCCCCACCCTTGAATGTATTTTGTACGCCCATCTCAAACCTATAAGAACTAATGATAATCCCACCATCCTTTGCTGACTCCCTTTTCGGACTCAGCCCACCTGCACCCAGGTGAAATAAACAGCCTTGTTGCTCACACAAAGCCTGTTTGGTGGTCTCTTCACACAGATGCGCGGGACACCAGCATCCCTTCCAACTGGGTATGATAATGTAATTAACTTCTGTCAATGAGACTGAGTAGGAGTAAACATGTCTCCTTGCATTTTACCCCAGTCTGCGGTCTGAAACAGAGTGGGAACTATCCTACCCTATGAGCAAAGGCAACCCCCTGGGGAAAGTAGCTACACAGTAGGATGAGCTTGGACCCAGGCAACGTTACAAAACAGAGCCATCATCCCAACTCGGACTTTTACATGTGAAAGAAATCAACTATTGTCAGCCAGGCAAAGTGGCTCACACCTGCAATCCCAGCATTTTGAAAGGCTGAAGTGAGAAGACTGCTTGAGCCCAGGAGGTTGAGGCTGCAGTGAGCTGTGATTGCACCACTGCGCTCTAGCCTGGGTGACAGAGTGAGACCCTGTCTCAGAAAAAGAAGAAGGCCGGGCGCGGTGGCTCACGCCTGTAATCCCAGCACTTTGGGAGGCTGAGGTGGGAGGATCACGACGTCAGGAGATCAAGACCATCCTGGCCAACATGGTGAAACCCCGTCTTTACTAAAAATACAAAAAAAAAAAAAAAAATTAGCTGGGTGTGTTGGCACGGGCCTGTAATCCCAGGTACTTGGGAGGCTGAGGCAGGAGAATCACTTGAACCAGGGAGTGGGAGCTTGCAGTGAGCTGAGATTGCGCCACTGCACTCCAACCTGGTGACAGAGCGAGACTCCATCTCAAAAAAAAAAAAAAAAGAAAAAGAAATTAAAACAAAAAAAGAAAGAAAGAAAAAGAAAATCAACTGTTGTGTTGGTCCATTTGGGCTGCTGTAACAGAACACCGTAGACCTGGTCATTTACAAACAATACAAATGTATTGCTCACAGGTCTGTAGGCTGGAAAGACCACGATCAGGGCGCCAGAAGACTCAGTGTGGAGGGAGGGCCTGCTCTCTGCTTCACAGATGGTGCCTTCTTGCTGTGTCCTCACACAGCCAAAGGAGCAAGGGGTTTCAACATGTAAATTTTGGGGGGATACATACATTCAAAGCATAGCAACTGTCTGGTTATTTGGGATTTAGGGCCCAGTGGCCAGACCTACATGGTCACTAATAGACATCCCAAATGGAAAGTCAGAAAGGCAGAACAGCAAACAATACTTATTGTCACTGAGCTGACTCTCCCATACGAAACTTTATGTGTCCCTTTTTAAATTTACTTTTGCATTGTGTGTGTGTGTGTGTGTGTGTGTGTGTGTGTGTGTGTGTGTGTGTGATGGAGTCTTGCTCTGTCGCCCAGGCTGGAGTGCAGTGGTGTGATCTTGGCTCACTGCAACCTCCCCAGTTGAAGGCGATTCTCCTGCCTCAGCCTCCTGAGTAGCTGGGATTACAGCCACCACTATGCCCAGCTAATCTTTTTTTCTTTTTTTTTGTAATTTAGTAGAGATAGGGTTTCCTCGAGTTGGCCAGGCTGGTCACAAACTCCTGACCTCAAGAGAGCCTCCCGCCTCCAGCTTGCAGTGAGCCGAGATCGCGCCACTGCACTCCAGCCTGGGTGACAGAACGAAACTCTGTCTAAAAGAAAAAAAAAAAGAGATCCTCCCGCCTCTGCCTCCCAAAGTTCTGGGATTACAAGCAGGAGTCACCTCGCTTGGCCTGCTTTTGAATTTCTTAATTTGGATATGCTTAACATATCATAAGATGTACCAACTAAAGTACAATTCAGAGTTTTTCAGTATATTCACACGTTGTGCAACCATCACCACTATCTAATTCCAGAACATGTTCATCATCGAGAAAGAAACGCCATTCTCTTAGCCGTCATCTCTACCCACCGTCCCCCAGCCCCTCAAAAACACGAACCTCCTTCCTACTTCTGTGGATTTGCCTATTCTAGAAAATTCATATAAGTGGAATCATATAATACGTGATCTTTGATGTCTGGTTCCTTTCGCTTAGTATGTTTTCAAGGTTCGTGCGTGTCACACCACATGTCAGCACTTCATTCCTTTCCGTGGCTAGACAACATTCCACTGTGTGGATGAACCAACGTATGTTTATCTGTTCATCAGTTAATGAGCATTTGAGTTGCTTCTGCCTTTTGGCTATTATGAAAAACTAGCGGTGGGCCAGGCGCGGTGGCTCACGGCTGTAATCCCAGCACTTTGGGAGGCTGAGGCAGGCGGATCACTTGAGGTCAGGAGTTCGAGACCAGCCTGGCCAACATGGTAAAATCCCGTCTCTACTAAAAACACGAAAATTAGCTGGTGTGGTGGCAGGCGCCTGTAGTCCCAGCTACTCGGGAGGCTGAGGCAGAATTGCTTGAACCCGGGAGGTGGAGGTTGCGGTGAGCCGAGATCTTGCCATTGCACTCCAGCCTGGGTGACAGAGTGAGACTCTGTCTCAAAAAAAAAAAAAAAAAAAAAGCTGGGCGTGGTGGCTCACACCTGTAATCCCACCACTTTGGGAGGCTGAGGCGGGAGGATCAACTGAGGTCAGGAGTCTGAGACCAGCCTGACCAATATGGTGAAACCCTGTCTGTACTAAAAATACAAAAATTAGCCAGGCATGGTGGTGGGCACCTGTAGTCCCAGCTGCTTGGGAGGCTGAGACAGGAAAATTGCTTGAACCCGGGAGGTGGAGGTTGCGGTGAGCTGAGATCATGCCACTGCACTCCAGGCTGGGTGACAGAGCAAGACTCCATCTCAAAAAAAAAAAAAAAAGATGCTGCGGCCGGTGCAGTGATTCACACCTAAAATCCCAACACTTTCAGAGGCTGTGGTGGGAGGATCACTTGAGCCCAGGAATTCAAGGCTGCAGTGAGCCGTGATCACGCCACTGCACTGCAGCCTGGGCGACAGAGCAAGACCCTGTCTCTAAAAATTAAAAATAAAAATGCTACTATGAACATTCATGTACAAGCTTTTGTGTGGACAAAGGTTCCTGGTTCTCTTGGATATACACCCAGGAGGGGAACTGCTGGGTCCTGCGGAAATGCTTTCACTTGTTGAGGAACCGCCAGGCTGCTTGCAAAGCTGTTGCATTTTCCATTCCCACCAGCAGTGTGTGAAGGTTCAGCCTGCCGTACTTTAATGATTATTGGTGACACTCTTTCAAGTAACTTGTTGGTAATAAGAAGTCAATTAACCAGGAGAGACCAGCTGCATCTCAACCGTAATAACATCAGAGAACCCAGCAGGTGTCTGAGGGGAGCGTTTATTTCAAGCTACCGATGGGACAAACACTCCCAGGTTTCCCGGGTGCCACTGTCCGGGGCGGCATCCTCACTTCCAGCGGCCTCCAACGCGGCCCTTCCCTGCCCCCTTCCGGCTGTAGAAGAATGAGGTGGTATCAGGAAAAAGGGGCCCCTCCAGTCTCTGAAATGGGCCCCAGGCCCTCAATTCAGGAAGCCCATTCCCCAAAATATTAGCCCTCCCTGCCCAGAGGAAGCAGTGAGCAAAACAACTGTCACCTCTTTTGGGTTCTACAACTGGGGGGCAGCGGCTGGTGGTCAAAGGCCTTGCTGACATGTGGGAGCTGATATTTGGGGGTGAGTGCAGGGTGTTCATGGGGGAGCTGATGAATGTTTATGAGTCAGGGGCCAGGGTTGGGGGAGGAAGGGTTGGATGATCTGGGCATGGGTGGGTAACACGCAGGAAGGGCCAGGGTGAAAGACACAGGAAATGGGAGGAGAAGGGAGAGGGAGAGGAGGGAGGAAGGAAGAGATCAGTGGAGAAACAGAGAGAGAGATTCAGGGAAGACCCTCTCGGCTGGGCGCGGTGGCTCACGCCTGTAATCCCAGCACTTTAGGAGGCCAAGGCGGGTGGATCACGAGGTCAGGAGTTCGAGACCAGCCTGACCAACATGGTGAAACCCTGTCTCTACTAAAAATACAAAAATTAGCCACGCTTGGTGGCGCGCACTTGTAATCCCAGCTACTCAGGGGGCTGAGGCAGGAGAATTGCTTGAACCCGGGAGATGGAAGTTGCAGTGAGCTGAGATCACTCCACTGCACTCCAGCCTGGGTGACAGAGCGAGACTCAGTCTCAATAAAAAAAAAAAGAAAAAGAAAAAGGAACTGAGACCCAGGATTCCGAGAGCAGAGAGAGGAGGACAGAGAAGGAAGGACAAAGAGAAAGGGGCAGAAACTCAGGCAGTGGGGGATGGAGCCCACAGAGAGAGGGAAAGAGAGGCCTGAGAGTCAGTGGGAGGGTAGGGACAAGAGCAAGGGCTCGAGACGGTCACACTCACAACTTCTGGGCGTGGCTGATGCGGTTGTACAGCACGTTGATCTGCGGAGGCAGAAGACAGATGCTGGGACAGCCGGTGGGGACGTGGGGACGGGCCACCCACTCCTGCCTGGAGTTTGCTGGTCCCTCCCAGCCCAGCCCTGCCCTCCCTCCCTCCCTCCCTCCCTCCCTGCGGAGCTGGGTCTCACCTCATATTTCTGCTGTTTCAGCTTCGCCATCAGGTCGAACTTCTCAGACTCCAGCTGGTGGATCCAGTCCGACAGCTCCTGGGCTTTCTCCCTGGCAGGGCAGGAGGGCTGTGATGGAGGGAGCCAGGCAGACCGGGCCCTAGGCCCAGGGACGGAGAGGAACTTGGGCCCAGAGAGGTTGTGGGAACCACCCAAAGCCACACAGCGAGACTGTGAGTTCAGCGTTGTCGGCACCATTTTGTTCATATTTGAGGCCGAGTGTTTTAAAATCTGTGCCCACTTTCTCCATATCCGAGCTGGAGCTCTCGCGTTTCCCAAGGGGAGAGAAGGGTGTCATGATTAAGAGACCAGGCTCGGCAGCTCACACCTGTAATCCCAGCACTTTGGGAGGCAGAGGCCAGCAGATCACTTGAGCCCAGGAGTTCAAGACCAGCCTGGGCAACACAGAGAGACCCGTCTCTGCTAAAAATTAAAAAAAAAAATTAGCCAGGCAGGGTGTTTCCGGCTACTTGGGAGGCTGAGGCAGAAGGAACCTGGGAGGTCAAAGCTGCAGTGAGCTGTGATTGCACCACTGTATTCCTGCCTGGCAACAGAGCAAGACAAAAGAAAGGAAAGAAAAGGAGAAAGGAAAGTGGGGAGGGGAGGGGAGAGGAGAAGAGGGGAGGGGAGGGGAGAAGATGGGAGGGAAGAGGAGAAGAGGGGAGGGGAGAGGAGGGGAGAAGAAGGGAGGGGAGGGGAGGAGAGGGGAGGAGAGAAGAGGGGAGGAGAGGGGATGGGAAAATAGGGGAGGGGAGGAGAGGGGAGGAGAGAAGAGGGGAGGGGAGGGGAGGAAAGGGGAGGGGAGGAGAGGGGAGGAGAGAAGAGGGGAGGGGAGGGGAGGAAAGGGGAGGGGAGAAGAGGGGAGGGAAGAAGAGGAGAGGGGAGAAGAGGGGAGGGGAGGGGAGAAGAGGGGAAGGGAGGGGAGGGGAGGGGAGGGGAGAGGGGAAAGAAAAGGAAGAAAGAACAGAGCGAGCCCAGGCTCTGCAATTAGAAGCCCCTGGTTCAATTCCCAGCCATGCCATTCTCTGGTTTATGAATATGTCACATGACTTCCTTTAGAATCCTGTTTCCTTCTCTAGAAAATATGGAAATAAAACTGTGGAAGAGATGGCTGCTTGCCTACCTGTTAGCCCTTCTCCCTTTCTTCTAGAAATAGCCTCTTGTGCATTAGGCTGAGTTGAAAAACTACTTTGCCCAATCTCCCTTGCAGATAGGGGTGGCTACTCAGACGAAAGCAGGTCACTGGGTGCGGCTTCCAAAAGAGACTGTGTGGCTCTTCTCTTGCGTCTTCTTTCTGCTGCTTGGATCATCCATGTGAGGCTGGAGCTAGCAGCTATATTGGACTAAGTGATTTTGAGGATGGAAATATTGGGCTAAAAGTAGTGAGTGAAGCAGAAAAAATAGGAGTCTGGTCTCTGATTCTGTAGAATTGCCATACCAGCCCTGGACTAAAACCTACCTTTCCTTCCTTCCTTCCTTCTTTTCTTTCTTTTTTTTCTTGATAGGGTCTCACTTTGTCACCCAGGCTGGAGTGCAGTGACACCATCACAGCTCACCGCAGTCTCAACCTCTCAGGCTCTAGTGATCCTCTCACCTCAGCCTTTTTTTTTTTTTTTTTTAAGACAGAGTTTCGCTCATGTCGCCCAGGCTGGAGTGCAGTGGTGCCATCTCGGCTCACCACAACCTCCGCCTCCTGGGTTCAGTGATTCTCCTGCCTCAGCCTCCAGAGTAGCTGGGATTACAGGCGCCTGCCACCACGCCCGGCTAATTTTTGTATTTTTAGTAGAGATGGGATTTCATCATATTGGTCAGGCTGGTCTCCTGACCTCAGGTGATCTGCCCGCCTCAGCCTCCCAAAGTGCTGGGATTACAGGTGTGAGCCGCCACGCCCGCCCGGCCAACAATACTTTACGTGAACCATGTGCACAGGAAGGAGGGCCCACAGCGCCCCCAGAGGGCTTCCAGGAGCCTGCTGTGCACATCCTTTCCCGTCTCCACACTCAGTATCCCCACACGGGTAGTTTGAAAGGAGCAAGGTGGAAGTATTTACACCATGGGAATGGGCACGTGCTAAATCTAGACATTTTGCCCCCTGGAGAGCAGCTGTTAAACATTTACCACCAAGCCACTTTACAGCACACTAGCAAAGACTATGGACTATTGTACCAGACTGCCGGGTTCAAATCCCAGCTCTTCCACTTGCTAGCTGTGCAACCCTGGAAGGGTTACTTAACCTCTCTGTGCCTCAGGTTCCTCACTATTAACACAAGGATAATAATAGTATCTACCTCACAGGGTTGTAAACCCTCCATAGGAAGCTGCTGCTGTAATTATTATTTTTTTAAGGATGGGGTCTCACTACATTGCCCAGGCTGGTCTCCAACTCCTGGCCTCAAGCAATCCTCCCATCTTAGCCTCCCAAAGTGCTGGAATTACAGGCATGAGCCACCAGGCCCAGCCTGTAATTATTATTACTATCTCACTGCCCTTTCACAGCTCTGTGAGGTGAATTTTGTGATTATATCCTTGTTCTGCCAATGAGGAATGGGAGCCCCAGAGAAGTCAGGTAACGTGCGGAAGATCACAAAGCAGCCGGCAAAGCTGGCACTGAGCCCTGGGCAGGGGCTTTCAGTGTAAGCGGCAAACCCAATCACGGCGCCACTCTGGGGTGGTTGAAGTTTCTGAGCCACAGCCCAGGCCAGAGAACATGGAGATACAGGGGGGCTCCTGAAGGCAAGCCCCCACCAGCCTGCCGTCCTGTGGCTTTTCATGAGAGGCAGGCTGTCTTGGCTATAGATGTGAGGGACTCAGCTGGAAAATTCTCATCCGCATTCCTGGCTTGAATTTAGGTAAAAGGCACAGCCCATCCTGAGCTCCAAGGCACATCACGGAGTTAACAAAATCTCCTAAACTGGGGGGAGGGAAGTCATCTTGTCTGGCTTCCTTGGTAACACCTGTCAGATGCTACAGGCCACAGCAGCCACGAAAAGTGGGTTCAGTGACATGTTTCACAAAGAAGGCAGCAGAGGCCCAGAGAGGGGAAGCCACTTGCCCAAAGTCACACAGCACCGGAGCTGAGACCCAGAGTATCTGCCCACCCAGATCTGGGTGTGAGCTCCTTTATCCCCCTGTCTCACACCCAGGCCCCTCCACCCCGAGCCCCCCACAGCACCTACCGGAGCTGTTCCTCCCCCATGTAGTCAATTTCCAGAGGCTTCTTACGCTCGGAGAGGATGCGCACCTTCATCTCCCGCCCCGTCTGCCGCTTACCACGCTTCTGTTCTGCCTGAGGGTGGGGGAGGCGGAACAGTAAACCGGGGGCCACATCCCACAGACCACCCCCGTGTCGGGACCCACACGTCAGATCCCACAGACCATTTCCATGTTGGGACCACAGGTCTACACCCCAGGCCCATCTCCTTCAGACCTAGGAGTCCAGCCCCACTCCCTCCTCCCTCAGATCCAGGAGGAGTCCAGACCCCCCAGTCCCTCCTCTCAGACTGAGTCCAAGCCCCAGACCCTCTCGCATTAGGAACCAGAAGTCTGGCCCCCAGCCCCTCCTCCCTCAGACCCAGGAGTCCAGGCCCCCAGCCCCTCCTCCCTCAGCCCAGGAGTCCAGGCCCCCAGCCCCTCCTCCCTCAGCCCAGGAGTCCAGGCCCCCAGCCCCTCCTCCCTCAGCCCAGGAGTCCAGGCCCCCAGCCCCTCCTCCCTCAGACCCAGGAGTCCAGGCCCCCAGCCCCTCCTCCCTCAGACCCAGGCGTCCAGGCCCTCAGCTCCTCCTCCCTCAGACCCAGGAGTTCAGGGCCCCAGCCCCTCCTCCCTCAGACCCAGGAGTTCAGTGCCCAGCCCCTCCTCCCTCAGACCCAGGAGTTCAGGGCCCAGCCCCTCCTCCCTCAGACCCAGGAATCCAGGCCCCAGCCCCTCCTCCATTAGGAACCAGAGATCTGGCCCCCAGCCTCTCCCCACTCAGAACTCAGACCTCAGGCTCCTGCAGGCTGACTCACCTTGACCAGGTAGCCGCCAAAATGGGCCCCCATGTTGGACAGCACCTTCTTTTTCTTGGCATCATCCTCTGCCCGCTTCTTGGCCTCTTCCTCTTCTTTCCTCATCTTCTCCTCCTGTGGGAAGTAAGGGGTTAACCTCATGGACTCCCCTCTAGGACTGAGGGAGGAGGGCCCTGGGATGTGGAACTGGGGCACAGGGATCAGCAGACCCAGTGCCACAGAGGCCGCTGGGACATCAGAACCAGCAGAAACGCAGGTCTCCCCTCCCGGCCCTGCCAGGTCTCCCCGTGTGACCACCTGCAAGTCCCTTCCCCTCTGTCTTTTTTTTTTTTTTTGAGATGGACTCTCGCTCTGTTGCTCAGGCTGGAGTGCAGTGGTGTGATCTTGGCTCACTGCAAGCTCCGCCTCCCACGTTTAAGCAATTCTCCAGCCTCAGCCTCCTGAGTAGCTGGGATTACAGGCACCCGCCACCGCGCCCAACTAATTTTTGTATTTTTAGTAGAGACGCAGTTTCACCATGTTGGCCAGGCTGGTCTCAAACTCCTGACCTCAAGTGATCCGCCCGCCTCGGCCTCCCGGAGTGCTGGGATTACAGGCGTGAGCCACCGCACCTGGCCCCCTTCTCTGGGTCTTAATATCCTCCCAGAAAACATCGAAATGGAGAAGAAATGCCTGCTTTTTCTGCATGTCTCCAACCTGAAATAGCCTATAGTGAACTCTGCTGTATGATCTCACTCCAGATGCTCAGCCTGTCTGGGCCACAGTCGCCCTTAGTCTCAGGAGATGAGAATATCTGTTTTGAGGGGGTCAAGGAAAGTAACTGGTGATAAGGCCAGGGACTGGGGAGATTAAAGAGGCTGATGGCCTTGAGCCTGAGGAAGGGGTTCTGGAATATTTAGCGAACGCATTACGACATTCGAGAAACTCTTCATTGAATGTTCCAGAAATAGTGGTTTGTCCAGGCTGAGCCCCGTCTCCTTATGGTGGACATGAGGCTTTTTGTACACCCAGCACTCCGTACCTGAATTAGTTTCCTTTCTGTTTTTGAGATGGAGTCTCCCTCTGTCACTCAGGCTGGAGTGCAGTGGTGCAATCTCTGCTCTGTTCACTGCAACCCCCACCTCCTGGGTTCAAGTGATTCTCCTGCCTCGGCCTCCCAAGTAACTGGGATTACAGACATGTGCCACCATTACCAGCTAATTTTTGTATTTTTAGTACAGACAGGGTTTCACCATGTTGGCCAGGCTGGTCTCAAACTCCAGGCCTCAGGTGATCCACTTGTCTCGGTCTCCCAAAGTGCTGGGATTACAGGCGTCAGCCATCACGCCTAAACTTAGTTTCCTATCTCTGCTATAATTTGCAAACGTAGTGGCAGAAAAACAATGCAAATTTGTTATCTTACAGCTCTGCAGATCAGACATCTGAAATTGGTGCCCCTGGGCTGGAATCAAGTTGTAAACAGAACCAATTTATTCTGGAGGTTCTAGGGGAGAATTCATTCCCTTCCCTTTTCCAGCTGCTGCCTGCATGTCTGGGCCCATGGACCTTCTTTCATCTTCAGAGGCAGCCATGCAGCATCTTCAAATCTCTCAGTGTGACCCTCTGGCCTTCCTCTTATAAGGACCCTTGTGATGATCTTGCCCTTCCCCACAGATAATCCAGGACAACCTTCCCATCTCAAGATCTTTAATTTAATCACATCTGCAAAATCCCCTTCACAGCTGGGTGACGGGCAGGTGGCTTGTGCCTGTAATCCCAGCTACTCGGGAGGCTGAGGCAGGAGGATCACTTGAGCCCAGGAGTTTGGGAACAACGTGGGCAACATAGAAAGACCCTATCTCAAATAAAATAATAATAATAATAGTAATAATAATGATGACGATGGCCAGGCATGGTGGCTCATGCCTGTAATCCTAGCACTTTGGGAGGCCAAGGGGGTGGATCACCTGAGGTCAGGAGTTCAAGACCAGCCTGAACCAACATGGAGAAACCCCATTTCTACTAAAAATATAAAAATTAGCCGAGCCTGGTGGCAGGTGCCTGTAATCCCAGCTACTCAGGAGGCTGAGGCAGGGGAATTGCTTGAACCAGGAGGCAGAGGTTGCAGTGAGCTGAGATCGCGTCACTGCACTCCAGCCTGGGTGACAGAGCGAGACTGTCTCAGAAAAAAATAATAATAATAATAAAAAGGAAAAAGAAGAAAATGGAGAATCCAGGCCGGGCACGTTGGCTCATGCCTGTCATCCCAGCACTTTGGGAGGCAAAGGCAGGTGGATTGCTTGAGCTTAGGAGTTGAAGACCAGCCTGGACAACATGGCAAAATGCTGTCTCTACAAAAAATAAAAAAATAAAAAAAAACTAGTGGGGCAGAGTGGTGCAGCCTGTAGTTCCAGCGACTCTGGAGGCTGAGGTGGGAAAATTATTTGAGCCCAGGAGGTCCTAGTTGTAGTGAGCTAGGATCACACCACTGCACTTCAGCCTGGGTGACAGAGCAAGACTCTATCTCCAAATAAATGAATAAAAAATAATAATAGGCCGGATGCGGTAGCTCACACCTGTAATCCCAGCACTTTGGAAGGCTGAGGTGGGCAGATCATGTGGTCAGAAGATCAAGACCATCTTGGCCAACATGGTGACACCGCATCTCTACTAAAAATACAAAATTTAGCCGGGCGTGGTGGCACGCACCTGTAGTCCCAGCTACTCAGGAGGCTGAGGCAGGAGAATCGCTTGAACCTGGAAG
Organism: Pan paniscus; assembly: GCF_029289425.2. Lineage (NCBI taxonomy): Eukaryota > Metazoa > Chordata > Mammalia > Primates > Hominidae > Pan > Pan paniscus. Next base: position 61,276,637 of record NC_073269.2, read on the forward strand.
GCGGAGGTTACAGTGAGCTGAGATCGTGCCACTGCACTCCAGCCTGGGCGACAGAGCTAGACTCCGTTTCAAAGAGTAATAATAATAGTAATAATAATAATAATAACAAAATGGGCATCCGGCTGAAGAAGTAACATTTGGGCTCTCAGGGCAGGGGAGGCACCCACCGCCAGCTTAGCCTGACGTTCGCGTTCCTTCTCAGTTCTGAAGCGCTGTTGCTCGGCTCTCTCTGACCGGCGCCGCTCCTGGGAAACGGAGAAGCATAAGGGGGTGCAGGGACGTACCCCCAGTCTTCCTTCCCCAGAGTAGGCTAATAAACAGGTTGGAGTGTGGCCACCGACTTGGGTGAATTCCCGAAAGCCTAAGGCTCAGCTCTGTACTAGAAGGAAAACTATTATCTGCATCTCCCAAGATGCAAGGGATCCACATGGAGGGAGGAAGACCGGGGGGAACCCGGACTCTCGGCTCACAATGCGCTCCTTCAAGGCAACCAGCTCCTCTTCCTCCTTCTTCCGCTGCTCGAAATGTACATCGATGAGTGTCTGCAGCTCCAGCAGGTCTTTCTCCATGCGCTTGCGGTGGATGTCCTGCAGGACACACGGGGAGCCTGTCCTAGGAGACCCTGGAGGGGGCAGCAGCCTCCCAGCACCTCCCCCATGCAGGATGGTGAACTGGCCCGTTTCCCAGGACGGTATCCAGCAGGTGGCAGCAATGCCTCGTGTTTGACACTAATCAGCTCTTCCAAGGACAGGCTTCCCAAAGACGGGAGTGGGGAGTGGGGACCGGCGCCTTTTTTTTTTTTTTCCTCCCAGGCTGGAGTGAAATGGCGCGATCTCCGCTCACCGCGACCTCCGCCTCCGAGGTTCAAGCGATTTTCCTGCCTCAGCCTCCCGAGTAGCTGGGATTACAGACACCTGCCACCACGCCCGGCTAATTTTTGTATTTTTAGTAGAGACGGGGTTTCACCATATTAACCAGGCTGGTCTCGAACTCCTGACCTCAGGTGGGTCACCTCAGCCTCCCAAAGTGCTGGGATTACAGGCATGAGGCCCCGCGCCCGGCCGGCGCCTTTTCATGATTGACACAAAGGCCCCTTAAAAACTAGCAACTGCGCCTGCGGAGGGGTCTCTTGTCACTTACATCGAAGTCAACGCGCTCCCCTTCTGGGATCTTTGGCGGGATCAAAGGAGGCACCACGGGGCGGCTGAGTGGACAGAAACACAGAGACCATGAGTGGCCCGACCTCCCTGAGCCACCTCCCACCTCCGGGATGTGCCGTCCAGTGAGGTAGCCGCCAGCCCCGGGAGGCTCCTGAACGTGGAGGGTCCCAGCTGAGGCAGGCTGTCAGTGAAACACACAAAAGAAGGTAAAATACCTCACTACTCATGTGTTTTTGGTTGTTGTTGGTTTTGTTTTGTTTTTTTGACGGAGTCTCTCTCTGTCGCCCAGGCTGGAGTGCAGTGGCGCGATCTCGGCTCACTGCAAGCTCCGCCTCCCGGGTTCACGCCATTCTCCTGCCTCAGCCTCCCGAGTAGCTGGGACCACAGGCGCCCACCACCACACCCGGCTAATTTTTCTGTATTTTTAGTAGAGACGAGGTTTCACTGTGTTAGCCAGGATGGTCTCGATCTCCTGACCTCGTGATCCACCTGCCTCGGCCTCCCAAAGTGCTGGGATTACAGGTGTGAGCCACGGCGCCCGGCACTAATCATGTTTTATACTGATTACATGTTGAAATGATAAAACATTATATAACAGATTTAAAAAACTGTGCTATGAAAATTAATTTTTCCTATATTGTTGTACTTTAAAAAATATGCCTAGTAAGAATTTTTTTTTTTTTTTTTGAGAGTCTCACTCTGTCACCCAGGCTGGAGTGCAGTGGCGCCATCTCTGCTCACCACAACAACCTCCACCTCCCAGATTCAAGTGATTCTCCTGCCTCAGCTTCCCGAGTACTTGGGATTACAGGCGCCTGCCACCATGACTGGGTAATTTTTGTATTTTTAGTAGAGACGGGGTTTCACCATGCCGGCCAAGCTGGTCTTGAACTCCCGACCTCAGGCGATCTGCCTGCCTCAGCCTCCCAAAGTGCTGGGATTACAGGCAGGAGCCCCTGCGCCCAGCCATTTTTAAATTTTTTGTAGAGATGGCGTTTCACAGGCTGGGCGCGGTGGCTCACGCCTGTAATCCTAGCACTTTGGGAGGCCAAGGCAGGCGAATCACTTGAGGTCAGGAGTTCAAAACCAGCTTGGCCATCATGGTGAAACCCCATCTCTACTAGAAATTAAAAAAAAAAAAAATTAGCTGGGCATGGTGGTGCGTGCCTGTAATCCCTGCTACTCAGGAGGCTGAGGCAGGAGAATCGCTTGAACCCCGGAGGCAGAGATTGCAGTGAGCCAAGATCGTGCCATCGCACTCCAGCCTGGGTGACAGAGGGAGACTCTATCTCAAAAAAAAAAAAAAAAGAGATGGCGTTTCACTATGTTGTCCAGGGTGGTCTTGAACTTCTGAGCTCAAGTGATCCTCCCGCCTCAGCCTCCCAGAGTGCTGGGACTATAGGCGTGAGCCACTGCGCCCAGCTTTTAGTAAGAAATTGTAAGTGACGTGTGTGGCTTGCCATCTATTTCTATTGGGTGGTGCCGCTCTGAGGCTCAGCCCTCAGCCTGCTCTGATTTCCTGCCACTTCCTTGGAATTCTCTTTTCTGGGTTTCTGAGACAGTTAAGAGCGATTCCAAGATGAAGCAGACAGGACTTAGGGGATGCTGGGCAAGGGGAGGGAAGAGGTGAGGACAATCCCCAAGGGTCTCTGGGCCAGGGGGCCAAGTGTACAGCAGGGCCGTCATCTCCATCTTGGAAAAGTCGATAAGCTCCATCAGGGCGTCATGTGTGGGAATAAAATATGGCTTACCATATTGTACAGGAATAAATACCGACTTGCCTCCCACCCCTCTGGCTGTTCCATCCCTATCTCCTGGCCCCGACAGCCCCGTGAGCTGCCAGTGAGCTTTCCTTTTCCCTTTTCTCATCATCAATGCCATTCACTCCAATGACTTCAGGTATCATCAACTGCTGAGGACTCGCCAACTGTCTCTGGTCCAGACTCTCTCCTAAGCCCCAGACTCAAGCTAACAGGTATCTCCTGAACTTTTCCCACCTTCCCACACATGACGTCCTGATGGAGCTCACCAACTTCTCTGAGAAGGAGATGGCAGCCCCACTGTCCACTTTGTTCCCCAGCCCAGAGACCCTTCGGGGTTGTCCCCATTGCTTCCCTCCCCTTGCCCAACAATCCCCAAGTCCTGTCCCTTTGCCTTGGAATCCCTCTCAGTCCATTCCCCCACCCCACCCCACCCCTTTTATTTTTTTTTTTTGAGATGGAGTTTCACTCTTGTTGCCCAGGCTGCCGTGCAATGACACGATCTTGACTCACTGCAACCTCTGCCTCCCGGTTCAAGCGATTCTCCTGCCTCAGCCTCCCAGATAGCTAGGATTACAGGTGCCCACCACAATACCTGGCTAATTCTTTTGTATTTTTAGTAGAGACAGAGTTTCACCATGTTGACCGGGCTGGTCTCAAACTCCTGACCTTAGGTAATCCGCCCCCCTCAGCCTCCCAAAGTGCTGGAATTACAGGCATGAACCACTGCGCCCGGCCCCATTCCCTTATTTTTATTTATGTTTTAGAGACAGGGTCTTGCTCTGTTGCCCAGGCTGGAGTACAGTGGTGTAATCATAGCTCACTGCAGCCTCCAAATCCTGGGTTCGAACAATCCTCCTTCCTCAGCCTCCTGAGTAGCTGGAATCACAGGTATGTGCCACTGTGCCCGGCTAATTTTTTAAACTTTTTTGTAGAGATGTGGGGGATCTCATTTTGTTACTTAGGCTGGTCTTGAACTCCTATCCTCAAGTGATCCTCCCAGCTGCCGCTGCGCAGGCAGAGGGCACAGTGTGTGCAAAGGCTCAGGGGTATGAAAGCACAGGCATGGCTAGAGAACCATGAAACGCTGTGTGTCTGTCAGTGGGGAAGGCAGATGCTAGAAAGGTCCGCTGGAGCCAGATGGGGAAGGCTTTGAATGCGGCTAGTTGCTTTGACTGCGTCTTAAGAGTAGTGGGGAGTTGAGGAAAGATTCTGAGCAGAGGAGGGGCAGGGTTAGCTCTGGTGTTAGAAAAGTCTCTCTCGAGTCATGGAGGAGGATGAGCCACAAGCTGCAGGCAGGGAGGCCAGAGAGGAGGCTGGGGTGATGGTAAAGGCGCGAGGGGAAGAGGGACCACTGGGTGGAAAGAAGGAAACAGACTGGCTGGGCATGGTGGCTTGCGCCTGTAATCCCAGCACTTTGGGAGGCCGAGGTGGGAGAACTGCTTGAGGATAGGAGTTCGAGACCAGCCTAAGCAACATAGCAAGACCTCATCTCTACAAAAAGAAAAAAAAAAAAAAGCCAGGTGTGGTGGCACATGCCTGTGGTCCCAGCTACTCAGGAGGCTGAGATGGGAGGATTGCTTGAGCCCAAGATGTTGAGGCAGTGGGCCAGGATTGGGTCACTGCACTCTAGCCTGGGTAACAGGGTGGGGACTATGAGGACGATGAAGAAGAAGGGGAAGGAGAAGGAGAAGGGGAAGGGGAAGAAGAGGAAGTGGAGGAGGAGGAGGGAGGAGGAGGGAGAGGAGGGAGGAGGGAAAGGGGGAGGGAGGAGGAGGAGGAGGAGAAATGTTGACTGCTGTTTCAATTTCCTCCCTCCATCTCTGCCTTTCTCACACCTTGTCTCTGGGGGTAGAGGGAATATTTAGGAAGATGTATGACTGGGGCCCCCCACCCTGTAGGATCTCACCTTGGTTTGGGGCGTTCCTCTTCTGTTGGTGGTGGGGGATAAAAAGAGATAATTAGCAAGAGTTTAGAGGAGAGGGGCTAGGCCTGACACACCCTGGGGAGGGACCCCCCAAGCCTCGGCCCCCAGGAGCCCCGGGAAGGACTCTGGAGTCCAGTTCTGGAGGAGGGGGGATGGGGAGAAGAAAAGAGGGAAGGAAAGTCAGGGTGGCTGTAAAGGAGGAAGAGGGTCACACGCATCAGATATACATTCAGAACTGGTGTGGGGACCCCCCACCCCCACTGTCTGCATACCCAGGAGTGCAAACCCCCAGACCTTTCTCTATTTATATGCCCAGAGCTCCTGCTCTCCTCCATTAGGACCCAGCAGTGCAGGGGGTCCCAACCTCTGTCTTCATTCAGTGACCCCAGCGCTCTCTCCCCAGCTCGCCCCCTGCCCACCGCCCACCCCCCCCTCCTCCGACCTTGGAGACCCTGACTCCCAGCGCTAGCCTCCTCTGCAATCCTAAATTCCAAGCCCCAACCTTTGAATGTATATGGGGGAGAAAATAACAGACAAGGTTGGAGGCGAAGATAAGGGGGGACGGGGTGGTGCTTCTCCGCAAACATCCAACCCTTCTATAAAGATTCCTCCAGACTGGGGAAGAAGGCTTGGGTGTCGGTCCCTTTAAGAAGGAAGGGAAAGGGTTAAAGCCACTGCGGGGCCATTTCCCTTCCCGGCCCCGAGAGGGCGCAGGAGCTCTCAGGGGCTTAAAGGACCAGGCCTGGGGGCGGGTTATGGGGGCGGAGGGAGGGAAGGGTGGTCTTGGAGGTTGGGGCCCGAGGATATCGGGGGTCCCCCCGGGCCCCCGACATCGGTCTCGGGAAGCGAAGCAGCCGCGGTTACCTGGCTCTGCCACCGGCTCCGGCTCTTCGGGGGCTGGGGAGGGGAGGGAGAAGCAGCGAGGGTTTGGGGAGCGAGGGGGGAGCGGCCACGCCCGGGCGCGGGAGGGGAGAGAGGGAAGAGACGTGAGAGGCTGTTAGAGGACCGGGAGCCGAGGCCGTCGGGAGCCCCATCCCGCCCCCTCCTCCCGGGCCCAGCGTCCCCGCCCCCCGCCCCCCCACCCCCCAGCTCCAGACCTGCGGAGTCCGGGACCTCACCTTCCTCCTCCTCCTCCGCAGCCTCCTCTGGAGATGGGGGCACAGAAGAGAAGGCGTTAGGAGCTGGGGGAGGGATGGGGGCGGTGGCCAGAGACCAGGGTTCCAGTCTCTGCTGGACGGGGGACCCTCTGGCCTCGGCTGCGATGGGCACGTTCCCCCTGGCGGTGCACGGATGGCGCGAGGAGACGCGCCAGACCCGGAGAGGGCGGGCGAGGGCCCTCCGGCTGAGCCGCCCCTTCCCCGCCAAAGTGCCACACTCCTCGCCTCCCCTCCCAAGAGCTCCTGGGCGTGTCCCCATCCCATAGGGCCGGCCCACTCCCTACTCACCTTCCGGCTGCTCCCTGCGGACGGGTGTGGGGAGAGAGGAGGGAGAGGAGAGTTAGACCTGGGGTGGGAGAGCCTCTCCACCACTGCACGCCCCAACCCCTCCCAGTGCAGCACTCACTCCTCATATTCCTGCTCCTCGGTGTCCGACATCCTGGTGCGGCCTAAGGACCAGAGAGAAGAGGCCCAGTGGGGTGGGGCCCCAAGGAGGGGGCGACCTAGACTCCTGGGTGTGAGGGAGGAGGGGCTGGGGGCCTGGACTCCTGGATCTGAGGGAGAAGCAGCTGGGGCCTGGACTCCTGGATCTGAGGGAGGAGCAGCTGGGGCCTGGACTCCTGGGTCTGGATTCCTGGGTCTGAGGGAGGAGGAGCTGGGGTCTGGACTCCTGGGTCTGAGGGAGGAGGAGCTGGGGCCTGGACTCCTGGGTCTGAGGGAGGAGTAGCTGGGACCTGGACTCCTGGGTCTGGACTCCTGGGTGTGAGAGAGGAGGAGCTGGGGCCTGGACTCCTGGGTCTGAGGGAGGAGGGGCTGGGGGCCTGCCCTCCTGGGTCTGAGGGAGGAGGAGCTGGGGCCTGGACTCCTGGGTCTGAGGGAGGAGGGGCTGGGGGCCTGGACTCCTAGGTCTGAGGGAGGAGGAGCTGGGACCTGGACTCCTGGGTCTGAGGAAGGAGGGGCTGGGGGTCTGGACTCCTGGGTCTGAGGGAGGAGGAGCTGGGGCCTGGACTCCTAGGTCTGAGGGAGGAGGAGCTGGGACCTGGACTCCTGGGTCTGAGGGAGGAGGGGCTGGGGGCCTGGACTCCTGGGTCTGAGGGAGGAGGGGCTGGGGGTCTGGACTCCTGGGTCTGAGGGAGGAGGGGCTGGGGCCTGGACTTCTGGGTCTGAGGGAGGAGGGACTGGGGTCCTGAACTCCTGGGTCTGAGGGAGGAGGGGCTGGGGGCTGGATTCCTGGGTCTGAGGGAGGAGAGGCTGGAGCCCTGGACTCCTGCGTCTGAGGGAGGAGAAGCTGGGACCTGGACTCCTGGGTCTGAGGGAGGATAGGGCTGGGGGTGTGTGGGAGGGTGGGTGTGGACTCCTGAGACTGAGATGGGTTGTCCTGGACACCTGGGTCTGAGGGGGGAGGGGCTGGAGGCTTGGACTCCTGGATCTGAAGGAGGAGGGGCCAGGGGCCTGGACACCTGGGTCTGAGGGAGGAGGGGCTGCGGGCCTGGATGCCTGGGTCTGAGGGAAGAGGGGCCAGGGGCTGGACACCTGGGTCTGAAGGAGGATGGGCTGAGGGCTTGGACTCCTGGGTCTGAGGAAGGAGGAGCTGGGGCCTGGACTCCTGGATCTAAGGGAGGAGGGGCTGGGAGTCTGGACTCCTGAGTCTGAGGGAGGAGGGGGCTGGGGACCTGTACTCCTGCGTCTGAGGGAGGAGGGCTCAGGTCTGGACTCCTGGGTCTGAGGGAGGGGGCCGGCTGTCCTAAAGCATGCATGAGGACAGACCTTGGTAGGTGTGGTCCTGGCACAGCCAGGAGGCTGCAGACCCTGCCCCCTCAGCACAGCTGTCCTCTTTTGTCTTATGACAAGTCCATGGGAACCTGATCCAGTTGGGATTAGGAGGAGGCATTTGAGAAGGGACAGTGGCCTCAAGACAATAGCTGCCCCACCCCCAGGAGCTATTTTGGGGGGATGTCGTAGATGGTGAAACCGAGGACATTTCCTAAGAAGGGATTTGAGGAAGGGGGGCTTCTGGGAGAATTAGTCACCCGCATCCCCTCTCCCACTCGCCCCACCCCGCTGGCTGGTTTCCTCCCCACCTGTCTCCCCTTTCACCTTCCCATACATCACGCAGGGGGCAGGGGCATAAAGGGCACCTTCTGTCCGTAGACCTCACCCTGACCCCTACATTCTTAGACCTCAAAGTCTCTGAGACACCCTAGGCCACAGGGTGCCTAGCCCCAAATCCCAATACCCACAGATTCTGAGACCCCGATTTATGATGCCCGTGTTTCTGAGGCCAGCAAGTCCTCACAGCTCTGGATTCTGAAATCCCAGTTCTTGATAGTCCAGATATGGGCCGGGACATCCTAAGACCACCCCCAGGTCTTGAGACCTCCTAAAATCTGAAACCTCAAGAATATGAGACCCCCAAAATCTTGATACCCAAACTCGGAGGCCCAGTTCATGATACCCCAGATAATGACACTCTAAGTTTTCATGCTTTCTATCATAATGCCTCAGATTCCGAGCCCTCCACTACCAAAACCCCAATTTCTTCTGAGACCCCCCAATTCCTGATACCGTCAGAGTCTGAGGCCCCAAATCCTGACACCCACATTGTTTGACCTCCAAGTCCAGATATCCCTGACTGCTGAGATTTCCCCCAGATTCCCAGAACCCCAAGATCCTAGGAGGTTTTATTCTGGGACATCCAAGTCCTGGCAGCCCCGGGTTAGGATTTGTGTAACCCACAAATCCTAGTATTTTCCCCTCTATCCTGAGTCCCCCTAAAGTCTGAGCCTCTCAAGTTCCCAGACCTCCAGTTGTATGCCCCACCTACCTCTGCACCATTTCTCCACACCCCACATCTTCCCCACTTGCCTCCTGCCCCCTCCCCCAAGGACATGGTTTTTGAAGACCACAGGGCTCCGCAGAGCCCCTTACCTAGGCTGCGTCTGAGATGCTGTGAATCTTGAGGCTGAGCCTTGCTGAGGGCACTGAAGCTCCGGGGAGTTTATAGCTGGAGGCTCGGGCCCGCCCCGAGGGGAGAGGGAGGGGGAGAGAATTCCTTTGCTCAAACACAAGCCTGGGAGTTCAGAGACAGCCCTGCTGCCCCTGGCTCCACACTCAGAGTCCAGAAGCCTCCGTGGGCCCCTCCCCAACCCCATGCCAACCCCAACTGCATGGCCCAGGAGCCCCGCCCCTGCTCCCACCCCATGTCCCAGGCTCCCATGGTGCTCCAACTACCTCCCTTATAGCTCCCTGTGCTTTGACGTCCCCATGCCCGGCACACAGTAGGTCCTTGGAGGACCTACTAATGACACATGGGCTATAAGGAATGTTTCCTGTTTTCTTCTCTCTGTTCCCTCTTTCTATCTAGGTCTCTTTCTGGACCCCCATTTCTGTTGTCTCTGTGGCTCTCCATCTGTGTGTCTCTGTGTGTCTGTCTCTACTTCTTAGTCTCCTCCTCTGTCTCTGTCCATCTTTTTGTCTCCCCCTCCCCACCCCCACCCCTTTGTCTGCCGCCAGGATTCCATCCTGGTGACAACAGGCACTAAAGCCGGGAAGCAGGTGTGGGGAGGGGGAGGGGGAGGGTGGGTTGTCAATTAGGGTGAAACCTACCCTCCCTCCCTACCCTCCCTCCCCACCTCCATCTAACACTGATCTTTTTTGGTATCCCCCTCCCGCTTCCCAGCCAAGCCATGACCTTGAGTTCTAGGTTCAAGCCAGCCCTGGAGAGCAGGCTTCCTCACCCTCCCCGCCTCTCCGTACCTCTGTCTCTGGTGGTCTCGGTCTTTGTGTTTCTGTGCATTTCTCGGGGCCCCTTGCTGGGTCTGTCTTGGGCTCTCTCTGCATCTGTCTCTTTCTGAGCCCCTCAGTGTGTTTCTCGGCATGTGTCTCCGGGTGGTTTTGTCTCTGCATTTCTGTGGGTGTCTCTGCATGTCTGCCCCTCTCAGCGTTTGTGTCTGTGGGGGCTCACAGTCTCTCTGTGCATTTCTGTCCACCTATGACCCCATTTCTGTCTCTTTTTGGCTCTGGGTCTCTGTGTCCGTGTTCACATCTCTATCTTTCTAGTTCTCTCCATGTCTCTCTTAGTGCCCGCAGTTCCCACTCTGTGGCTCTCCATTTCCATCTCTTATAGGGTCTCCATGTCTCTGCACCTTGCTGTGAGTATATCTGTCTCTCTTTTCTCCTTTCTTTGCACTTCCTTCTATGCATCTTGTGGTATTTTCTCCCTCTCTCTTTGGATCTTTGCCTGGCTCCTACTCTCTCTACTCCCAACTCAGTCTCTCTGTTGTCGGTCATGTCTCTCTGCCTGTCTGTTTCTCTGTGTGTCTCTCTCTTTGACCTTTAGTCTTGGCATCTCTGTGCACTCCACATGGGCCAGAGGAGCTGTGACAATAGAGATCAGAAGACTGATGGAATGAACTGTTTGTGGCAATAAGATACCAAATTATAAACAAGACCTAAGGCCATGCCAGGCAAGGGTTAAGCCACGCATCCCTACACTTATATAATCGACTATGTTCCAACTGCCACAAGGCTTTTCCTTTTTCTAGCAGCTAAACGAGCACCGGCCTCAAGATAAGCAATATTACAACCATTGCAGCCATCCATTGCCAGATGCTGACTAGCTGAACCCCCTGTTCCACAAGGCATAACTACAGCATTAGTTGAACAAGAGACTGATTTCAGTAACTTTCTCCTGATAAGATGCCGCAGACCATGGACTGGTTCTGGCTGTTGACAGAGGCTGTGCACTGAGTGTCTTCATATCCTTGCTTCGTGTTTCGATACGAATGCATTCAATGGAATGCACTCAAATGTTAAGCCTCCACCACCAAGTGAAGGTGGGATGCATGTAAAATGTGTTTGCGGCCAGTCGCGGTGGCTCACGCCTGTCATCCCAGCACTTTGGGAGGCCAAGGAGGGCGAATCACGAGGTCAGGAAATCGAGACCAGCCTGGCCAACATGGTGAAACCCCGTCTCTACGAAAAACACAAAAATTAGCTGGGCGTGGTGGTGCATGCCTGTAATCCCAGCTACTGGAGAGGCTGAGGCAGGAGAATGTCTTGAACCCAGGATGCGGAGGTTGCAGTGAGCTGAGATCGTGCCACTGCACTCCAGCCTGGGTGACAGAGCAAGACTCCGTCTCAAAAAAAAAAAAAAAAAAAAAATGAGTGTTTGCTTGTCACACATGCGTGTGTCCATGTGTCCACCTGTCCATGAATATTCATAGCTCCTTCTATAACCAGTTGAATACGTGCACTTAGCTAACCCACTCAGCATAAATTCCTGCCTTGCCCTTCCCTCCCTTAAAGTGCCTGCTTTTGTTTTTTGGCAAGAAGCCATGCTTCTGGTCTGCAGGTTGTGATCCGCTTCTTAAGAAACAAAGCTCTGCTCTCCAAATTCATGAACCCTGGGATTCTTTTCAATAACACAGCCAAGAGTGCTTCACATGGGAGACCCATCTGGTCCCCAACCTGCTGTGTGGCTTTGGGGGAGCCCCACCCGCAGTCTTCCCATCTTTCTCCTGCCTAAGCCCTGGGTAATAGACATGGAGTCACTTTCAGCTCAGAGAGAAGCTTTATTCCTCAGGGCCCTCCTCAGGGCAGGGGCAGTAGGCAGGAAGGCTCAGCTCTCAAACTTTTTCTTGCGGCCCTCCATTCCACTCAGTGCATCGATGTTCTTGCGCCAGTCTCCCACCTCCCGGTTTTCCTGGAGGATGGCGATGAGTCAGAGGTTAGGGTCTCTTCCTGGTCTCCAGTCTCTCAAGAATCCCTGTCTTCCCTCCAGCCTGTGGGGCCACTCTACCCTGGATGCCTGTCTAAGTGTCTAGTTCTGGAGCACTTCCTGTCTTTTCAAGATAATCCCTGCCAATTTTCCCCATGCACTTCCTGTCTCCCTCATGCACTTCCTGTCCCCCTCATGCACTTCCTGTCTTTCCCCAGCACTTCCTGTCTCCCTCATGTACTTTCTGTCTTTCCCCATCCACTTCCTTTCTCCCTCATGCACTTCCTGTCTTTCCCCTCCACTTCCTGTCTCCTTCCTGCACTTCCTATCTTTCCCCTCCACTTCCTGTCTGCCTTATGCCCTTCCTGTCTCCTTCCTTCTCTTCTTATTATAGTAGTCCCTCCTTTTCTGCAATTTTACTTTGCGTGGTTTCAGTTACCTGAGGTAAACCATGGCCCAAAAATATTAAATGGAAAATTCCAGAAATAAGCAATTCATAAGTTTGATGGATTCTCAGGTCAATAGTAGCCTAACGCCAGGTCATAATGCCTATGTCATCCACCTCACCTCATCTCAGCACATAGGCACTGTCATTTTACATCACAAGGAAAAGAAGGGTGATTACAGTGCCATAAGATATTTTGAGAAAGAGACCACATTCATGAGTTTTATTACAATCTGTTATAATTGTTCTATGTTATTATTATTATTATTTGAGACAGGGTCTGGCTGCCTCATCCAAGCTGGAGTGCAGTCGTGCAATCTCGGCTCACTGCAGCCTCAACTTCCTGGGCTCAAGCCATCCTCTCACCTCAGAATCCTGAGTAGCTGGGACCACAGGTGTGTGCCACCATGCCCAGCTAACTTTTGTTTTGTTTTGTTTTGTTTTGAGATGGAGTCTCCCAGTGTTGCCTGGGCTGGAGTGCAGTGGTGAGATCTTGGCTCACTGCAACCTCTGCCTCCCGAGTTCAAGCAATTCTCCTGCCTCAGCCTCACAAGTAGCTGGGATTACAGGCACCCACCACCACGCCCAGCAAATGTTTGTATTTTTACTAGAGGCGGGATTTCACTGTGTTGGCCAGGCTGGTCTCAAACTCCTGACCTCATGATCTGCCCGCCTTGGCCTCCCAAAGCGCTGGGATTACAGGCATGAGCCACCGCACCTGGCAACTTTTGTATTTTTTATAGAGACAGGGTCTCGCCATGTTGCCCAGGCTGGTCTCGAACTCCACAGCTCAAGCAATCTGCCTGCCTTAGCATCCCAAAGTGTTGAGATTACAGGCATGAGCCACCACGCCCAACCTTCTTTTATTGTTATTTATTGTTAATCTCTTACTGTGTCTAATTTAGAAATGAAACTTTATCATAGGTATGTATGTGTGTATAGGAAAAAAAATTACATATAGGGTTCAGTACAATCCATGGTTTCAGGCATCCACTCCTAACTTTCCTGTCTTCTTCTTTAAGATAGGGTCTCACTGTATTGCCCAGGCTGGAGTGCAGTGGTGCAGTCATAGCTCACTGCACCCTCGATCTCATGGGCTCAAGCGATTTTCCTGCCTCAGCCTCCTGAGAAGCTGCATGCCACCACCGTGACTGGCTAATTTTAAAAACAAATTTGTAGAAATTAAAACAACATCATGGTGGTGTGCACCTGTAGTCCCAGCTACTCGGGAGGCTGAGGCATGAGAATCACTTGATCCTGGGAGGCAGAGGTTGCAGTGAGCTGAGATGGTGTCACTGCACTCCAGCAGCCGAGATGGTGTCATTGCACTCCAGCCTGGGCAGCAGAGACTCCATCTCAAAAAAAAATAAAAAAAGGAAATTAAAAAAAAATTTTTTTTAAACCTCAACAGTTACAGGCATAAGCCACTGCACCTGGACCTTCATGCACCTCTTTGCTCTTACATGGACTTCCTGTAGCCCTAATGCACTTCCTGTCTTCCTTCCCCTTCTACTTCCTGTCTTCCTCTTGCATTTCTGAGGACCCCTTACTAGCTGCTTCTACCTCCAACTCCAAGCACCATCTGCCCTCAGGCTAGGCCCTAGGGTTGTTGGCACCCACAGCCCTTCCCCTCAGCATCCTCTTTCCTGGCCTTAGCCCACACTCACCTTCTCGGTGTCCTCCTTCTTCACCTGCTTGAGGTGGGCCCGCAGGTCCAGGGACTCCTTAGCCCGGGCCCCCAGCAGCGCCTGCATCATGGCATCTGCAGAGATCCTCACTCTCCGCAGGGTGGGCCGCTTAAACTTGCCTCGAAGGTCAAAGATCTTCTGAGTCAGATCTGCAATCTGGGGGGGCGGGGCACAAGGTGGTGGGTACTCCTCCTTCCATTTCCCGCACACCCAACTCCTCCATCCTACACTCCTTTTTTATTCTCCTTATCTCGTCTTCCAGTACCGAGGCCTCATCCAGTCTCTTCCCGGCTTAGGCTCCTAGTCTAGGCTTCTAATCCTGGAACTGAATCCCCCTCCTCATATGCTCCAGCCTCACCTCTCAAAACCACTGGCATAACCTGGTCCAGCTACATGCAAATCACAATTCCCTGGCCAATGCCTGAGCTAATTTACCAACATGTGATGCCCTGAGCATGTTCACTAACGTATTTTCTGTTTCCCAACCCATGGCCTTGCATGTGCTGTTCCCTCTGCCTAGAACAGCTTTCCTTGACTATATTGTACTCATCCTTCTGCCCCAGCCCTGCCAGGCTCACAGTTGTCCTGGGTCTCCTGGGATGTGCAGCCAAAAGCAGCTGCAAGGGGTCAGGCAGAGACCAAGTCCCAGCCATCTCACCCTACCCCGAAGGTACCCGAGCTGCCCATGCGTCCCACCTCCGTGATGTTCTTGGTGACTTTTGCCTCTATGTCGTATCTCTCTTCATCCACCTTGTCCACACGGGCGTGGAGCTGTCGGCACAAGTCCTGGAGGAGGAACGTGGTGTGTGTTGTTGGGGGAACCAACAACAGGGAGACCTGGACTCCTGGGTCTGAGGGAGAAGGGGCTCGGGGCCTGGACTCCTGGGTCTGAGGGAGGAGTTGGGGGCCTGGACTCCTGGGTTTGAGGGAGAAGAAGGGGCTGGGGGCCTGGACTCCTGGGTCTGAGGGAGAAGGGGCTGGGGCCTGGACTCCTGCGTTTGAGGGAGGAGTTGGGGGCCTGGACTCCTGCGTTTGAGGGAGGAGAAGGGGCTGGGGGCCTGGACTCCTGGGTCTGAGGGAGAAGGGGCTGGGGCCTGGACTCCTGGGTCTGAGGGAGGAGTTGGGGGCCTGGACTCCTGGGTTTGAGGGAGGAGAAGGGGCTGGGGGCCTGGACTCCTGGGTCTGAGGGAGGAGGGGCTGAGGGCCTCGATTCCAGGGTCTGAGGGAGGAGGGGCTGGGGACTGGACTCCTGGATCTGAGGGAGGAGGGGCTGGGGACTGGACTCCTGGGTCTGAGGGAGGAGGGGCTGGGGACTGGACTTCTGGGTCTGAGGGAGGAGGGGCTGGGGACTGGACTTCAGGGTCTGAGGGAGGAGGGGCTGGGGACTGGACTCCTGGGTCTGAGGGAGGAGGGGCTGGGGCCTGGACTCCAGGGTCTGAGGGAGGAGGGGCTGGGGCCTGGACTCCAGGGTCTGAGGGAGGAGGGGCTGGGGCCTGGACTCCAGGGTCTCAGGGAGGAGGGGCTGGGGCCTGGACTCCAGGGTCTCAGGGAGGAGAGGCTGGGGCCTGGACTTCAGGGTCTGAGGGAGGAGGGGCTGGGGCCTGGACTCCACGGTCTCAGGGAGGAGGGGCTGGGGCCTGGACTCCTGGATCTAAGGGAGGAGGGGCTGGGGCTTGGGCTTCTGTCTGGGATAGGAGGGCCACATGGTCCTGAAGGAGTAGATTGGAGCCAAGACTCCACAGACCTGCACACAAAGGGTGTTAGGGGCCAGGAGTCCCACGAACCATATATAATTGGGTAAGGACAGCCATATTGGACGCCTGGGTCCCGAGCAGAAGAGGGGATAGAGGCTGTACTGCTGAATTCCGGGACTAGAAACCTCGCATCCTTGGGAGCCGGTACCTGCAGCTCCGCGAAGCCCAGCCCGGCCAACTCCAGCGGCTGGCAGCGGGTGCTCAGAGCGCGCCCCTTCTCTCCGCGCCGCTCCTCTGCCTCTCGCTCCAGCTCTTGCTTTGCAATCTGCAGCAGCAGAGTCTGCAGAGGGGTGGGAGGGAAGCGCAGCCCACCCGGGGCTTCAGGATAAAGACCAGGCGTGGGGAACCGCCTCTGCCCTTCTAAACCCTCCAGTTTGGTCTCCACTGTTCCAAGGCCCCGTCCCACCCCGAGCAGTACTCCCCGCTAAAGCCACGCCCCGAGCGGCCAAACCCCGCCCACTTCCGCCCACCTACCCCGAAAGCCCCACCCATTCTCAAGCTCCGCCCCCTGAGCACCTGCCTGCTCTTTCCCAGTCCCGCCCGTCCTCACCTTCAGCTGCAATTTTCTCGAGGCGGAGATCTTAGATTTTTTCTGCCAGGGTGAGATGGAGCAAGGAAGGATCATGGAGGGGGATTCGGAGACGACGGTGGAGGGGACCTCAAGACACCCCCAGCAACCCCAGCCGGTCCAGATTTGGGCCCATGTCCAACTTGAGCCCTGAGTCTACGGGAGGCCACGCCCCTCATTCCCATCCACCAATCCGGGTCTCTTCCTTTGGATAGGCACTTCCCATCTATCCCTAAGCAAGTCCGAGGGCAACGGAGCTCCGCCCGCAGGCTGCTGTCACCAATCCGAGCATGACCCTCTGCAAAACTCCTCCCCTGAAGCGCCTCCGCGTAGTCCCCGCCCCCTTCGCAGCCCTGGCTCCTCCCCCCACTCCCAGGGTCTTGGATCCCTCCGGCGCCTGTACTCTGCCCCCAGGAAGCCCCGTCCCACCTTGGCGTGCGGCTCCGTGGCATAAGCGCGGTAGTTGGAGGAGCGGCGTCTGATTGGGGCTGGTGCAGGGCGAGGTTCCCTAGCCTGGGTTTGGAGGAGTGGGGACCCCATCACCACCAAGACCCCACCCAGCCCTTACCGTACCGCACCCTCTGCTAGGGCTGCAGCCTCCCGCCCCAGACCCCTCACTGCAGCGCCCACCCTGGCCCTGGGGGTCCCAGCCACGCCTTAGCCCGCTGCTCTCACCGCATCGCTGCTCCTGGAAGGAGAGAAACCAAGGAGGGGGGTTAGTGGTGGGCTGTGTCCTGTCTGTCTCCTAAGGGACCCCTGGAGTCCCCTCTGAACAAGAGGTCGGGGGACCCCGCTTCCCCTTCCTTGGGTTCCAGGAGTCTGACTCGCAAACCCACTTCCTCTCTTCACCCAAGAGTCCCTACCCCTACCTCGCAGGCCAAGGGTCCAGCCTCTGAGCTCCGACCCCTCTTGGGAACCCAGGAGGTCGCCCCCAACTCCCACTGCCTTGGGGCATCACTCACCCATCCGCCATGCTGAGACTCAGGCCGGGAATGGCAGGAGGCAGGGCGAGGACAGGGGCGTTTGGAGGGTCAGTGAGGGGGCCGCCCGGGTGACCTTCAGGGTCCCAGGGACCGTCAGTCTCCTCCGGGCTGCTTGAGACTCCCCGAGGACACTGAGATAAAGGGCGAGGACACAGACTAAATATACTGTCACCTCCTCCTCCCCCTGCCCACTATGCGAGATAACGGGGGCGCGTGAGGGGCGGGGTGGGCCCTGCTCCAGCTGGATCACCAGCCACCTCCGGGCACAGGAATCCGGACCCTCCTCCCTCTGATCCTGGAGTCCTAGACCCCTCCTCCCTCAGACCCAGAGAATGCCCGACCTCCCAACCTCCTCCTCCCTCAGTCCCAGGACCCTGGGAGACCCTGGCCACTCCCTCACAAAGGAGTCCAGGCCCCCAGCCCCCTTTTCCCTCAGACTCAAGTGTCTGGGCCCCCAGCTCCTCTTCCCTCAGACCCAAGAGTCCAGGCCCCCAGCCCCTCCTCCCTCAGACCCAAGAGTCCAGGCCCCCAGCCCCTCCTCCTTCAGACCCAGGAATCCAGGCCCCAGCCCCTCCTCCCTCAGACCCAGGAGTCCAGGCCTCCAGCCCCTCCTCCTTCAGACCCAGGAATCCAGGCCCCAGCCCCTCCTCCCTCAGACCCAGGAGTCCAGGCCTCCAGCCCCTCCTCCCTCAGACCCAAGAGTCCAGGCCCCCAGCCCCTCCTCCCTCCGACCCAGGGGTCCAGGCCCCCAGCCCCTCCCTCAGACAAGGGAGTCCAGGCAGGCCCCCAGCACACTTCTTCTCTCAGACTCAAGAGTCTGCACCCTCAGCTCCTCCTCCCTCAGACCAGGAGTCCAGGACCCCAATCCCTCTCCCCTCAGATCCAGGACCCCAATCCCTCTCCCCTCAGACCCAGGAGTCCAGGCCACTCAATAAATGTTGTTGATTAATTTGAGGATGCAGCTGTGCTGGGGGCTAGCTCTCAGTCAATAGCACTGGGAAATCCATCCCTCGTCCACTTGGAAACCCAGGAATCTGGTTTCTGGCTTCCTCTGTCCAGCACTCCTGGGCCTTTCTCTCCCAGCCCTGGAGACGGACATAGGACAGGAAAGACGCTTGGACACACAGAAGGGTGGACACAACTTGCTTTACTTGAACCATCTGGGTGCTGACCAGGCCCTGGTGAGGAGACACCCCAGCCCCCAGTCAGCCACAGGGTGCCTGGGAACAAGGGGGCCAAAGTCAAGGGCCTGAGACTCAGTGTCAGATCCTAGGCTGGGCTTAGAGCCTCAGAAGTGGAATTTGGAATTCTGAGAGAACAATCTAGAATTCTAGGAATAGACCATAGAATCTCAGAAATGGAATTTGAAAGTCTACCAACACTCCCGGGGTGGGGGTGGCGGGTACTGAGTGGGAATGATTAGAATAAAATTGAGGACTCTAGCAGCGGACTTAGAATGGTATCAGCGGGTTCTCATCCTACAACCTGACTTTGGAAGTTGGAGATAAGGGGTGTCTAGGGGTTGGGTCAGACTCCAGTTTTGGAGTCTGACTCACAGTTGGGCGGAGCCAAGGCCCCCTGAGGCTGAGCCAGAACCTCTGAGAGTGAACCTGGAGACTCAGAGGGCAGCTGGCAGGGCTCACAGTGTGGGTTCCCGCCCTGCAGAGGCTGGGTCAGGCCCTCGAGGGCTGGGCTGCTGGCTTCAAGAGGCTGGGCCAGGACGTCAAGGGGCGGAGTTCCGGGTTCCACAGCTGGGACAGTGTTGCCCAGAGCTGATTCCTGGGACTTGCAGAAACGTGCGAAGGTCTCTGAAGGCCTGGCCCCGGTCTGTGGAGCAAATCCAGCTGCCTGAGCTAGCTCCCTGACCCGGGTGTGGAATCCCTGCAGCTGCTCCTGCCGCACGTCCACCAGGTACCTGCAGACGGGAAGCGCCCTGTCAGGGACCCAGATTTTGATCCCCAGCCAGGATGTTCCCCACCCTCCACCCCACTGACTCACCGGGCTAATTCCACAATCAAGTTCCCTCCGGGTGCCACACAGGCCCCAAGCTCAGGGATGAGAAGATGGACCATACTGCAGAGAGGACAGAGGACAGGCTGAGATTCAGCTCCAAATCCGGAGGGAGGATGGGGCTCTGGGATCCCAGACAATGAGGGAGGAGGGGCGGCAAAACTGGAGTCTGGGTCCTGGGAAAGAAGGGAGCAGGAGGTCTGGACTCTGGGGTACCAGGGAGGAGGGGCTGGGACTGGACTCCTGGGTCTGAGGGAGGAGGGGCTGGGGGCCTGGACTCCTGGGTCTGAAGGAGGAGGGGCTGGGGGCCTGGACTCCTGGGTCTAAGCAAGGAGGGGCTGGGGGCCTGGACTCCTGGGTCTGAAGGAGGGGCTGGGGGCCTGGACTCTTGGGTCTGAGGGAGGAGGGGCTGGGGGCCTGGACTCCTGGGTCTGAGGGAGGAGGGGCTAGGGCCTGGGTTCCAGGATCTGAGGGAGGAGAGGCTGGGGCTTGAGTTCCAGGGTCTGAGTGAGGAGGGGCTGGGGCTTGAGTTCCAGGGTCTGAGTGAGGAGGGGCTGGGGCTTGAGTTCCAGGGTCTGAGTGAGGAGGGGCTGGGGCTTGAGTTCCAGGGTCTGAGGGAGGAGGGGCTGGGGCTTGAGTTCCAGGGTCTGAGTGAGGAGGGGCTGGGGCTTGAGTTCCAGGGTCTGAGGGAGGAGGGGCTGGGGCTTGAGTTCCAGGGTCTGAGTTAGGAGGGGCTGGGGCTTGAGTTCCAGGGTCTGAGGGAGGAGGGGCTGGGGGCCTGATCCTGGGTCTTTGTGAGCACAGCTGCCTCCCCGCTTACCCACAGGCCACATAGAGGAGCTGGAATCGGCCGTTGTAGCAGCTCTTGTGGTGGAGAGTCTGAGCAGAATTGAGCGGCAGGAAGTGGATGGTGAAAGATTCCGGGGTGGGGGCTGCTGGGGGAAGGGGATAGAGGGGTCACCTCTGTCAGGCGGAGCCATAAGGGCGGAAAGCCAGAGAGATACACAGAGCTGGGCAGAGCTGGGCAGGCACACAGGACTTGGAGATAACACTTTTTGTCCTCTTGCAGCTTTTTAAAAAATCCTCTAAGGTAGGCTCCTGGAAAGTTCTGGGAAGGTCAGCCTGGCAGGCAGAGACTCACTGTACAGATCAGGCAACTGAGACTCTAGAGAGGGAAAGAGGGTGGGTGGCCAGGGCCACATGTGACATGCCCTGTCAGACAGACACGCAGGGAGGGCCAGGTTGGAGGATGGCTGGAAGGAGGCCCAGCCAGGATCCAGGGTGTGGG
Organism: Pan paniscus; assembly: GCF_029289425.2. Taxonomy (NCBI): domain Eukaryota; kingdom Metazoa; phylum Chordata; class Mammalia; order Primates; family Hominidae; genus Pan; species Pan paniscus. Next base: position 61,297,096 of record NC_073269.2, read on the forward strand.
AGGCTGTCCAAGGGGGAGTTGGGACCCAGCACCCTGTGAGAATATTCTTGGATAGCTTAGCCCTCTGCAGATAAGATTAGAATTCTACTAGTGGAATTCAGAATTCTAAGCATGCTCTCAGAATTTAAGAAAGGGAGGGAAAGAAAAAGAGACAGAATATCAAGAAGCCGTCACTTGCCCAGGCATTCCAAATCATGTCAGTCCACACTCCAGTGTGAAACACCTGGAGGCTGGAGTCCCTGGCTTACCTGGAGTCCCTGGCTTACCTGTTGTTGTCCCTGGCTTACCTGGAGTCCCTGGCTCCGGGCTTCCCTCCGCGTGCTGCTGCTCCTCCGGGTCCCCCCCTGTGGCTCTCGCGCGCCCCCAGGCGGCCACCTCGCGGAGCAGCTCCGTCACGTTGTGTTGAGTGATCTCCCCGGCCGTCTAACAGTAGAAGGGGCGTGGCCAGACGTCGGGGCCAGGATAGCGGGGCGGGGCTTAGAACGCTGGGCGTCCTCGGTCCAGGACTAGAACTCCCGCAGCTGCTTGGAGGATGTGAAGTGGGGCGGGACCTATCCCGCGGGGATGGCGCCTGTTCCCTGAATGGAGTCGTTCCCACCAAGCGACGGGCGGGGTCTGGAGCTGGGGGCGGGGCCTGCTGTGGAGACGGGGCCTTGCGCACCCACCGACCCCCCCAGCCCCACCTCTACCCCCAGTCCCAGCCTCGCCGCGCACCTTGACTGGCTGGCCGTTGCTGGTCCGCAGGAGGCTCTCGTCGTCCGCTTCGATGCCGAAGGCCACGAAGGGCCCCGTGGCGATGTCCCCCCAGTACCCGCGCGCTGCCACGCGCTCCCCACGCTGGAAAAGGAGGGAGAGAGGAGGCAGGCGAGGTCGATGTTGGGGACCCTGACTCCTAGGACTCCGAGAAGCAGCAGTGGGCCAGGACAGGCAGTGGACACGCACGTAGCTCAGGAGGCGACCGGACGCCAGGGTCCGGTTGGGCACATGATAGGCGCTGGAGTCCCTGAGTTCAAAGGCGACGCCTGTGTCCCGCCAGCGTCGGAACTCCTGGGGGTGAATGACTTGGGCCTGGGGTGGGGGGCGGGAAGAAGGGAGCCCTCAGTGAACCGAGCATGGAGGGACCCCTACACCAGCCTCCCTCAGACCCAGGAGTCCAGGTCCCCAGGCCCTCCTCCCTCAGACCCAGGAGTTCAGGCCCCCAAACCCTCCTCCCTCAGACTCAGGAGGCCCCCAGCCCCTCCTCCCTCAGACCCAAGGGTCCAGGCCCCCAGCCCCTCCTCCTGGGCCCCTCACCCCGCGGTCATGCAGCTTCATGCGCAGGTCCCAGTCGCTGACACCGCGCCGGGCGTCGTAGCGGGAGCCCAGGTAGTGGCGCAGCCGCGAGTCCCAGAGGCGGCTCATGGGGAAGGCCTCGGGCCCTTTCTCGCCGCCAGTCCAGAAGCGGAACACGGCCTCCAGGGCATCCCGCTCGCGGAACTGCGGGGCCAGGCACGCGGTGGGAGAGAGGGAGGCAGAGAGGGATGCAGGGAGAGCGGATTCTAATTGACCCTCTCTTCCATCCCAGAACAGGGGAACGATTCCCCCGTTTCTCGGATGGAAAAACTGAGGCTCCGAAAGCAGAAGCCACCTCCTGCCCTCAGGCCAAATCCCACAGTGGGAGTCGGGGAACTGGGATTCGAACTCCCGAGCCCGCCGCCTGCTCCATCAACGCACGTCCTTTGGACTGCGCGCTTCCATTCTTCCCGCTGCCACCCGATCCCAGATGGAGGCCGGGCGGCGGCACCTTGAGGGCGCGGAGGCTGAGCCAGGGCAGCTGTTCCTCCAGGCGGTCGGGCTCGGGGACCAGGTGCGCCAGCAGGTCGGCCTGGGCACGCACGAAGGCGGCCACTGGCGGGCGCAGCAGCGCATTCCCCCACACTTCCAGGAAGGTCTCGCTCCGCTCTACGGAGAGAGGGAGATAATTGCGGGAATGTGTGGAGGAGGGACCCCAGAAATTACACCCTTAATATGTTATTATGTCATAGTCATATAATGAAAACAATGAACCCCCGCAAACTCCCCACGCATCCCAAAAACTACATGAAGAACAGGGCCGGACATGGTGGCGGGCGCCTGTAATCCCAGTTACTCGGGAGGCTGAGGCAAGAGAATCGCTTGAACCCGGAGGCGGAGGTTGCAATGGGCCAAGATCATGCCATTGCACTCCAGCCTGGGCAACAGAGTGAGACTCCGCCTCTAAAATAAATAAATAAATAACCACCTAGAAGAGGGAATTAGAGTTGCAGATTCCACACTCACCGCAGACAGAGAATATTTGGGGGAAAAGATAACAATACAACAGTAAAAAATAATACAAATTGTAAAATATGGTGTAAGCATTTACGTTGTATTACATATTATAGGTAATCTAGAGATGATTTGCGGTGTATGGGACCATGTGTACAGGCTATTTGTAAGTACATCTTTTTTGTTTTGAGACAGTGTCTCACTCTGTTGCCCAGGCTGAATGCAGTTGTGCCATCATAGTTCACTGTTACCTCGACCACCTGGGCTTAAGGGACCCTCCTCCTCCAGCTTCCCAGCTAGCTGGGGCTAGGCATTAGCTACCACTCCCAGCTAATGTTTTATTTCGCCCAGGCTGGAGTGCAGTGGCGCGATCCCGGCTTACTGCAAGCTCCGCCTCCCAGGTTCGCGCCATTCTTCTGCCTCAGCCTCCCCGGTAGCTGGGACTACAAGCGCCTGCCACCACACCCGGCTAATTTTTTGTATTTTTAGTAGAGACGGGGTTTCACGTGTTAGCCAGGATGATCTCGATCTCCTGACCTCGTGATCCACCCGCCTCAGCCTCCCAAAGTGCTGGGATTACAGGCGTGAGCCACGGCGACCGGCCAATATTTTATTTCTTGTAGAGACAGGGTCTCACTATGTTGACCAGGCCAGTCTCAAACTCGTGGTCTCAAGCAGTCCTCCCACCTCAGGCTCCCAAAGTGTTAGGATTACAGGCGTGAGCCACCGCCCCTGGCAATACTACACAATTTTATAAGAGACTTGAGCATCCTTGGATCTTGGTATCTGCAGGGATCCTGGAACCAGTCCCCAGTGTTACTGAGGGATGACTGTATATAGCTTTGTATATAATATATATACACATAGACATACAAATAGTTTCATATTAGTTGTTTAAGAACTTAATAGAAGAGAACTATGTGCCTTTAGTAAAATAGATCAGTTTAGTTCTAACTGTTTAAGAACTTTGAACAATCTGTACTGTGCAATGTACTCTGAATTCCCTGGGTCATTAATGACTGATATGGTTTGGATCTGTGTCCCTGCTTAAATCTCATGTTGAATTGTGATCCCCAATATTGGAAGCGGGGCCTGGTGGGAGGTGATTGGGTCACGGGGGCAGATTTCTCCCTTGCTGTTCTCATGATAGTGAGTGAGTTCCCACAAAATCTGGTTATTTGCAAGTGTGCGGCTCTTCCCCACTGCCTCTCTTGCCCTTTTTCCTGCCATGGAGCAGATGCCTGCATCCCCTTCGCCTTCTGTCATGATTGTAAGTTTCCTGAGGCCTTCCCAGCCATACTCCCTGTACAGCCTGTGGAACTGTGAGTCAATTAAACCTCTTTTCTTGGGGCTGGGTGTGATCGCTCACGCCTGTAAACCTAGCACTTTGGCAGGCCAAGGCGGGCGGATCACCTGAGGTCAGGAGCTCGAGACCATCCTGGCCAACATGGTGAAACCCCGGCTCTACTAAAAATACAAAACCTTAGCCGGGCATGGTGGTGCATGCCTGTAATCCCAGCTACTTGGGAGACTGAGGCAGGAGAATTGCTTGAATCCAGGAGGCAGAGGTTATGGAGAGCCAAGATCGTGCCATTGCACTCCAATCTGGGCAACGGGACAAGACTCTGCCTCAAATAAATAAATAAATAAACAAACAAACCTGTTTTCTTTTTCTTTCTTTTTTTTTTTTAGATGGAGGTTTTGCTTTTGTCGCTCAGGCTGGAGTGCAGTGGTGTGATCTCGGCTCACTGCAACCTCTGCCTCTCGGGTTCAAGTGATTCTCCTGCTTCAGCCTCCAGAGTAGCTGGGACTACAGGCGCCTGCCACCACACCCGGCTAATTGTTGTATGTTTAGTAGAGACGGGGTTTCACCATGTTGAGCAGGATGGTCTCGATCTCCTGACCTCGTGATCCGCCCACCTCAGCCTCCCAAAGTGCTGGGATTACAGGTGTGAACCACTGCACCCAGCCTCTCCTGGAATTTTCTAAGTGGCTCTAAGATGTGTTATATTTAGCCCCATTTTACAGGTAGGAGGAGCTGAGGCTCTAAGATGGCAAATTACATCAGAGGGGACCATCATCAATAAATATATTGGATTTTTTTTTTCATCAGAGGTACCACACTGGAAAATGCCAAACATTTTTGGTTTTTAGATGGAGTTTCGCTCTCTCTTTTTTTTTTTTTTTTTTTTTTTTTTGAGACGGAGTCTCGCTCTGTTACCCTGGCTGGAGTGCAGTGGCGCGATCTCAGCTCACTGCAAGCTCCGCCTCCCGGGTTCACGCCATTCTCCTGCCTCGGCCTCTCAAAGTGCTGGGATTACAGGCGTGAGCCACCGCGCCCGGCCGGAGTTTCGCTCTTGTTGCCCAGGCTGGAGTGCAATGGCGCGATCTCGGCTCACTGTAACCTCCGCCTCCCAGGAAAATAACCAAACTTTTTAATTGTACCATTGAAATGCCAGAATCCCTCTAGGGAGGGGGAGGAGACCAGCAGTCAGAATGCCTGGGTCCTAGCAACAGACCTTGCAGCCCCATCTTCTCCGGTTCCTCCAGGGCTAGGCTGAAGATCAGCATGTGTCGGGCCACAGCTTCCAGATTATTCTCCAGCACAAAGAACTAGAAGGATGGACAGGGCAGAATAATTCTGAGACCTGTTTGCCTGGGCCCTAGGAGACCCAGGAGAGCAGGCCCTCAGCTCTCTCCTTCCACACACCCGAGTTCTCTACACCAGCCTCTTCCTTCAAACACAGAAGTCTGTGTCCCCAGAGCTCTCTTCCCTTCCATTACTCAGAAGACCTCATCCTCGAGCTCTTCCCCACTATAGAACCCAGGAGTTCCAAACCCCAGCCCCTTCCTTCCCCCAAGACGCATGGGTTCGCTCCCAGCTTCCGCCTCCCTCAGATCTAGGAGTCTCCAGCCCCTTCATTCCTGGACCTGAGGTTTTAGAATTTCAATCCCTTCCTCCCTCAAGGACTCGGGAATCTGGGCTCTCATCTTCATCCCAGCTCACGTTGAACCTCCTGCGAGGCCAGAGCTTCGCTCGGGACAGGGTCCGCAGCAGGTGCCGTCCATCCACAGAGCCCAGAAGCAGCACATCTAGCTCGGGGGTGCTGTGCACTGTATCGGCCTGGGAGTCTGGGTCCACAGGAGGACCTGGCAAGATGACAGCCGGCTGGGGCACCATGGTGGTTGGCAGAGCGTCCACCGTAGCATCCCCTACAAAAATGGACTACAAATCCCAGTAGGCGTTCCGCCCGTGGCCTAGGTTCTAAGGGGAGGTGTTTCCTCTGAGTATTCTGGGATTCGTAGTCCGCAGACAGGACCTCGGGGCTGCCCCTGGGAGCGCGCCCTCTGCCGCTGGAGCGTTGGAGAACGTTAGCGCCCCCCTGCCACCGACGCTTGGACTACGAGCTCTAAAAGGCCGTCTGCTCAGGCTGGGAAGGCAGACGGTGTATCAGACCTTGCGTGCTGGGACTCACTTTCAGCCTGCAGGTCCAGCGCCGGGGACAGGCCCCACCAGGACACGGAGCCGAAGCCCCTGCCGGAGCCGGCAGGTGTGGTCATCACCCTGCGGAAAAGACATTCTGGGAATCCCACACATTGCCCGCCCCGCTCCCCTCTCACCGCCCCTCACTTCTCGCCCCTTTGCCTCCACATGATACCTTGCCCACACCTTTATCCTCCAAATATCCCGGGACGCCCCTTCCTCTCTGCTCAGTGCAGCACTGTGGACCCGCGGCACTCCACAACCGCTGCCCAGAGTCCCCGCCCTTTTCGATGAATCAAGCAATGGAAGCATGAGGGATGGGACCACAGCGAGCAACTGACCAATGAGAGTGAGCGAGGCCCGCCCTCTACAAACTTTTGGCCAATGGGAGCACTGAGGGCCAGCCTTCCCCCACACCTAGGAGAAGAGGGCGTGTGGACGCGGTTGTCATGACGACGGCGCCAGCGGGGGAAGGGGCGGGGCTGGAACAGGTTGGGGCGGAGTCAGGGTCGGTCCAAATTTCTGGAATGGGGGAGGCCTGGGCTGATTAACATTGAGAGTGAAGGGAGCTTAATCTTATTTCTTGTTTTTTGTTTTTTTGTTTTCTTCATCTGCCTTTGCTCGTACGTAACGGAATTTTGATCAATTCAAATAAAGTGAAGTGTCTAGACTTTAGATGGCAGGCTTCTGAGCCCGCTCCCCGCCCCAGCACAACGTGGGCTCTACCACACAGAACAGCCCACAGGTGGGACACTGATGTGCAGGTCATTAAAAATTCAGGGATTTGTGAGCTGGTTATTGTCACACGAAGCAATAATTTAAACTTACAGCTAGATCCTTTTGTAGTTTCTAAGCGGGATGATTAGGTGTTCACGCGCATGCGTGAGATGTGCCTCCCTCAAACCTTGTTACGACATCGGCACATTACTCTTCTGACATGAACAAAAAAAATTACAGGTAAATTCTGTAATCGTACAGTTAAATGAACTGCATTAAAATAAGGGTAAGTCGGCCGGGCGCTGTGGCCACGCCTGTGATCCCAACAGTTTGGGAGGTCAAGGTGGGCAGATAACTTGAGGTCAGAAGTTGGAGACCAGTCTGGCCAACATGGTGAAACCGCGCCTCGACCTTAAAAAATACAAAAATTAACCGGGTGTAGTGGCACGCACCTGTAATCCCAGCTACTCCGGAGGCTGAGGCAGGAGAGTCTATTGAACCTGGGAGGCAGAGGTTGCAGTGAGCTGAGATCGCGCCTCTGAACTCCAGCCTGGGCGACAGAGCAAGACTCTGTCTCAAAAAAAAAAAAAAAAAAAAGGGCAAAGTCTGAATGAGGCACATCTCTAGATCACCCCAGCACCCAGCACTGGGCTCAGCGCCCAAGGGGACTTGGCTCTCTGCCTCCTCTCCTTGCCCAGACACATGAGCTTAGACCAGTCACCTTTCTGAGCCTCAGTCTGCTGCTCTGTGAAATGGGAATGTAGCGTGCAGCGGGCAGAGGTGCAGCGGATCTGCCTCCTGAGGGCAGATCTGGGCACTGGGAAGACAATACCTACTGGGGAAACGAAGGTTGAGACCTCAGACGTTCCTGCAGAATCAGGCTGGCTAACCAGCCCCTTCCAGGCCAGCTCTAAGCCTGCAAGAGCCCCAGATCCTGGCTTTCTCTCTGGAGAATTAATGCCTTTCCTCCTTATTTCTCCCACTCTCCCAACAAATTCTCAGCAAAGGAGCCAGAGTGACTTTTTTTTTTTGAGATGGAGTCTTGCTGTGACACCCAGGCTGGAGTGCAGTGGCGCGATCTCGGCTCACTGAAACCTCCGCCTCCCGGGTTCAAGCGATTCTCCTGTCCTAGCCTCCCAAGTAGCTGGGACTACATGCATTTGCCACCACACCCGCTAATTTTTGTATTTGTATTTTATTTTGTGTATATATATATATATATATATACACACAAAATATATATACAAATATATATACAAAAAATATATATATTTGTATATATATACAAAATAAAATACAAATATATTGTATATATATTTGTATATATATACAAAATAAAATACAAATATATTGTATATATATTTGTATATATACAAAATAAAATACAAATATATTGTATATATATTTGTATATATATACAAAATAAAATACAAATATATTGTATATATATTTGTATATATACAAAATAAAATACAAATATATTGTATATATATTTGTATATATATAAAATAAAATACAAATATATTGTATATATATTTGTATATATACACAAAATAAAATACAAATGTATATATATTTGTATATATATACAAAATAAAATACAAATATATTGTATATATATTTGTATATATATATACAAAATAAAATACAAATATATATAGAGAGAGAGAGAGAGAGAGAGAAGAGGGAGTTTCACTCTTGTTGCCCAGGCTGGAGTGCAATGGCGCGATCTCGGCTCACTGCAACCTCCGCCTCCCGGGTTCAAGCCATTCTTCTGCCTCAGCCTCCCGAGTAGCTGGGATTACAGGCATGCGCCAGGACGCCCGGCTAATTTTGTATTTTTTGTAGAGATGGGGTTTCTCCGTGTTGGTCAGGCTGGTCTCCAAGTCACGACCTCAGGTGATCTGCCCGCCTTGGTCTCTCAAAGTGTTGGGATTACAGGTGTGAACCACCGAGGCCGGCGATTTTATTTCATTTTATTTATTTATTTATTTATTTATTTATTTATTTTTTTAGAGACGGAGTCTTGCTCTGTCGCCCAGGCTGGAGTGCAGTGGCACGATCTTGGCTCACTCCAACCTCCGCCTCCCGGGTTCTAGCAATTTTCCTGCCTCAGCCTCCCGAGTAGCTGGGACTACAGGCATGTGCCATCACGCCTGGCTAATTTTGTATTTTTAGTAGAGACAGGGTTTCTCCGTGTTGGTCAGGCTGGTCTCAAACTCCCGACCTCAAGTGATCCGCCTGCCTTGGCCTCCCAAAATTCTGAGATTACAGGCGTGAGCCACCGTGCCCGGCTGTATTTATTTATTTATTTATTTATTTAAGACAGGGACTTGCTCTGTTGCCTAGGCTGGAGTACTCCAGCCTGAAACTCCTGGGCTCAATCGATCCTCCCACCTCTGCTTCCCAAGTAGCTAGAACTATAGCCACGTGCCAGCATACCTAGCTAACTTTACAAATTTTAAAAATAGAGAGGTTATCCAGGCTGGTCTCTAACCCTGGGCCCCAAGTGATCCTCCTGCCTCCCAAAGTGCTAGGATTACAGGCCTGAGCCACTATGACTAGCCTGTTTTTCTTTTCTTTCCTTTTATTTTTCTTTTCCGTTTTTTCTTTCTTTTTCTTTTTCTTTTCTTTTTTCTTTCTTTTTTTTTTTTTTTTTTGACAAGATCTCCTTCTGTGGAGCAGGCTGGAATACAGTGGCATAATCACAACTCACAGCAGCCTCTAAATCTCAGGCTCAAGCAATCCTCCCACCTCAGCCTCCCAGGTAGCAGGGTCTACAGATATGCATCATCATGTCCAGCTAATTTTTTTCTATTTTTTGTAGAGACAGGGTCTCATTATGTTGCCCAGGCTGGTCTGGAACTCCTGGGCTCAAGCAATCCTCCTGCCTTGGCCTCCCAATGTGCTGGGATTAAGGCACGAGCCATCGTGCTTGGCCTTGTTTTCTTTTTAAATTGGTGTAAAACACACACACTATTAAGTTGATTGGGAATGACATTTAGTACACTCACAATGCTGTGCAACCATCACCACTGTCTAATTCCAGAACTTTCTCATCACTCCAAAAGAAAACCCGTACCCCATTTATCTCCCCATTTCTCTCTCCTCTGTCCCTGGCAACCACGAATCTACTTTCTGTCTCTATGTATTTGTCAGTGCAGGAGATTTCTTTTGGATGGAATACTGCACTATGCAGCCTTCTGTGTCCGGCTTCCTTCACTTGGCATAATATTTTCAGGACTCATCTATGCTGAAGCATGAATCAATGCTTTCTTCTGTTTTTATGACCAAATAATATTCCACTGTTGTTCTCCCTAACCTTCGCAAGCTTCGTTCCTTCTTGTCATTCAAGTCACGGCCCAGACCGCACCTCCTCAGCAAGGCTGCCCCTGACCACCCTCCCTAAGTTATGTCAGCCTTTTTACGTTTTGGTCCCAGTGTGGACTGCCATTTGTAATGGTTTTATTCTTCTATCGCTCTGCTTTCTTGTTGAGACAGAGACCCAAGGACCCCATTGCCACCATCTAAATCAATCCCAGGATTTAGAGACAGGCTCTCTGTCTGTGTGATTCTGAGCATTTCACAGGAATTCTCTCTCTCTCTCTCTCTTTTTTTTTTTTTTAGATGGAGTTTTGCTCTTGTTGTCCAGGCTGGAGTGCAATGGCGCGATCTCGACTCACTGCAACCTCCACCTCCTGGGTTCAAGCGAGTCTCCTGCCTCAGCCTCCCTAGTAGCTGGGATTACAGGTGCTTGCCACGACACCCAGCTAATTTTTGTATTTTTAGTAGAGACAGGGTTTCAGCATGTTGGCCCGGCTGGTCTTGAATTCCTGACCATAGGTGATCCGCCCACCTCAGCCTCCCAAAGTGCTGGGATTACAGGCGTGAGCCACCACGCCCAGCCCCAAATTTTCTAAAGCACAGTTTGGACTCATTTGTCAACTGGGAATAATGATCATGTTTATTTCACGAGTTTGCTGTGAGGATTATTATTGGCAGTAATAGTAGTAACATAAAGGGCTGTCTTCATAAAGACATGCTCTACAGCCACACACACACACACACACACACACACACTCACACACATGAAAAGTTACTGAATTCCTTTGGAGAAAAATTAAAAATCTCATGGATATTATAATCTGTGTAGCTGTTCTATTTTCACTTTCCCGATTGGCTACCAGGAAGCTTAGGAGCAAGTTTGTTTGCTGCCTCCTTTTTTGGTACGTGGGGGTAATTTTTGCCTCATTCTCCACTTAATCTGCTGCTCAGAGAGTTCTCTGGCCAAATCTTATAGGTCTTTGTTCACCACCCAAAATTCTGTATGGGATGAGATAAGGTAGAAGCCAATGGAACTATCATCTTTGCTAGAAACAGAGTAGGAGGCAGCATTCGTTGAAAGAACAATGAGGTCAGATGCGGCGGCTCATGTCTACAGTCCCAGCTACTCACACAGGAGGATCGCAGGAGTTTGAAACCAGCCTGTGCAACATAGCAAGACCCCATCTCTAAAAAAGAAAAGAAAAGAAAAGAAAAAATTAGCTAGGCATGGTTGCATGTGCCTGTGGTCCCAGCTACTCAGGAGTCTGAGGCAGGAGGATCCCTTGAGCCCAGGAGGTTGAGGCTGCAGTGAGCTATGATTGCCCCACCGCACTCCAGCCAGGGTACACAGAGAAACCCTGTCAAAAAAAGAAGAAAGAAGAGGCTGAGGCAGAAGAATCGCTTGAACCCAGGAGGCAGGGGTTGCGGTGAGCCGAGATTGCACCATTGCACTCCATTCTGGGCAACAACAGCGAAACTCCGTCTCAAAATTAAAAAAAAAGAAGAAGAAAAGAAAAGAAATAGAAAAGAAAAGAAGAAGGGCTGGGCGTGGTGGTTTACGCCTGTAATCCTAGCACATTGGGAGGCCGAGGCGGGCGTATCACGAGGTCAGGAGATCGAGATCATCCTGGCTAACACGGTGAAATGCCGTCTCCACTAAAAATACAAAAAAATTAGCCGGGCGTGGTGGCGGGCGCCTGTAGTCCCAGCTGCTCGGGAGGCTGAGGCAGGAGAATGGCGTGAATCCGGGAGGAGGAACTTGCAGTGAGCCGAAATCGTGCCACTGCACTCCAGCCTGGGCGACAAAGTGAGACTCCATCTCAAAAAAACAAAAACAAAAACAAACAAAAAAAAAAAAGAGAGAAAAAGAAAGAAAAGGAAAGAGAGAAATAAAACAAAAAGGAAAAAAGAAAAGAAAAAAGAAAGAGGTGAAGTTGAAATCATTGGCTTTCCTTGCTGAACTCCAACCTCTCTCGCAGGCTCTGGAGATTGTATTCCCTGGCTCCGTGCCTCTCCTTTGTTTTGATGGCAGTAAGTCGCTTGGGGGGTCAGGTCTGTGTTTGGATATTCTGGGGCCCCAGCACTCAACAGAAGACCTCAGGGAATATGGAATGGAAGGAAGAAAAAAAGAGAGGGAGGGAGGGATGCAGAAATGGGTATGAAAATCGATGTGAGTCATGGGTGAGCAAGCGAGTGGATAAATTCATGGACAAGCAAGGGAATTCTCGCGGACTCCTCACAGCCAACGTGTGGCAGGAATTATTATTATCCCAACATTCTCCAGAGGAGGAAACCCAGGCTCAGAGTGGTGAGTGAGGAATGAACGGGTGAGAGTGTGAGGGAGTCCATGGGGTCAGGCCAGTCTCTCTCAGAGGCTTTCAGGACGAACAGCACTCACACCGCCCTGCGCGCGCCCATTCCTGGAAACGAGGTTTCCTCTTGGGCCCCAGCCCTTGCCCACCCCCATCAAGGAGCATGGGCCCAGGCCACCGGAGCTGCTGAATATTTATTTGGCCCCAGGAGCAGTGCAGGGATGGGCTGTGTTGGAAGAGAGAGGAGAGCAGACGAGGATGGCTGATTGTCAAAGCAGGGGGCAGGACCCGGGGGCAGGAGAAACCAGGCTGCCTTCCCTTCCCAGGGGTCCCTGGGGCATCTGGGTGTGGCTGCGGGGGTCGGGGGAGTGTGCTGGAAAGTTGTCGTGATTGGCATCGTTGGGGGTGAGAAGACAGGAATGGTTCAGATGGTTGGGGTGGAAGGTGGGGGGAGGGTAACGGTCAGAGGAAGCTTAAGGGTGGGGCTGGCTTGGCTTCGGCCGGTCTCGGGAGTCTGGGGTCAGGGGCTAGAGTCCAGGCTTGGCCGGGGGCTTGGGGTGGGAGTCAGGGCGCAGGCAGCAGCCTCACTCGGTCCGGGGGCCGCAGCGAGTGCCACTGGGCAATGGGCCGCCGTGGGTTGGCCAGCATGTCCGCCCAGTGCCGCAGGCCAGCCCCGCCGGCGGCCGCCCCCACGGCCACCCTCCCGATGGCCTCGTTCTTGCCCAGCTTGTCGTAGTCCAGCACGGTCAGCTCCACCTGCACCTTCTGGGGTGGGCGCGGGAGGAAGAGGAGAGAGGAGCGTGAGGGGAGGAGGCCCCGGAAGGGGCGGTGTCCGTTTTCACGGCTGAGGGTACCTCTCGCTGCCACCCGAGGGCTCGGGGCCCCGGAGCTCGGGACGGGGGAGTGGGTGGGAGACGAGAGGGACGGAGCCTGCGGTGAGGAGGAGGCTCTGGCGCCTTTCTTCCTGCGCAGCCAGGTTTCTAAGGAAATGAACCCTCAGGACTCGGTTGCGGAGCGGGTGTGTTCGGCGCCTCCTGGGGCAGCAGCCTCCTAAGAGCCGCAAAGCTGCAGAACTTTAACAGGGGCCGGGCTAGGGTAGGCGCCGTCCCTAAAGAAGTGAGGGGAGGTCTCTTTTTCTTAGAACCATGTTCCTGAGGAGGGTGGGGCATCCTGGTGCCACGTGGGGGGCGGGGCATCCTGGTCCCGTTTAGGGGTGGGGCATCCTGGTCCTGCTTGGGGGCGGGGCATCCTGGTCCCGTTTAGGGGTGGGGCATCCTGGTCCCGCTTGAGGGCGGGGCATCCTGGTCCTGCTTGGGGGCAGGGCAGTCTGGTCCCGCTTGGGGGTGGGTCATCCTGGTCCTGCTTAGGGGCAGACTATCCTGGTCCTGCTTGGGGGCGGGGCATCCTGGTCCTGCTTAGGGTGGGGAATCTGGTTCCGCTTAGGGGTGGAGCATCCCGGTCCCGCTTAGAGCAGATAGGATACCCACACCCAATTTTAAGGAGTCTCTTCCTGGAGTGGAAGAGGCTTCCTGGTCCTCATAGGAGGAAATAGACTGAGAGCATAACCTCAGACCCCCTCACCTGGTTTCTAGGGAGATGCTAAAAAGTCTCCCTCCGCCTAGCAATGGCGATTCCTAAAGGTCTGGGCTCTTGGAGAAGGGCAGGTTTGAGCTCACCTGGACTTGGTCACAGGGCACCTCGAAGCTGAAAGCTTCGTTGTAATAGGGGTTCAGAGTGTTCTTCTTGATGGTGGTTTTCTTCTTCCGCACCTTTTTGCCGCCCTGCAGCAGGTGGACCTTGACGTATGGATCTGGGGAGAGGAAGGAGGAGTCTTATAGCTCCCCACTGCTGAGTTCTTGGACCAACATAGAAACACTGCCTACACCCTTCGGGTCTCCTTAGCTCTATGCCAAAATCCATGCCTTCCATGGCAGCCTGGGCCTCCCTGTCCCCGAAGAAACCCTCGAGGCTCAGAAACTGTCAGAACGAGAACCCACCCCACGCCATCCCCACACACCCCATTCCCTTGCTTCCCACACACCTGACAGTCCTCCTACGTCCATCTTCTTCAGGTTTTTAGCCTCCAGGACGATGACGGTGAGCTTCCCGGCCGTGGGGACATAGCGGAGGGAGAAGCAGATGTCCCCAAGCTTCTCCTGCTGAAAGGAGAGAGGCCCATCACCAGAGCCCCGGCTCCAATCCATGCCCCCTCAGGGGTACAATCCACGCCGCCCTGAGGGTCTGGAAAGCCTATGATTTGATTGGCTCAGGATGTTGTGGGCGGGGCTGGGCCTGGGGGCGTGGCTCGGGGCGCGACCGCGCATGCTCACCTCCTCCCGCGGAGCCGCCTGCAGCTCCCGCCAGGCCTGCACTGGCCGCCCCAGGTCCACGGAGCTCATAGGGACCCGCACCTCCCCGATGGCGTCATTGCGAGAGAAGCGGTCGAAGTCGTACACCGCCATGACCAGCACCCTGCCCCCCAGCTCCACGTAGGGTACCTGGAGTGCACAGAGAATCCGCAGTAGAGAGCAGGAAGTCAGAGATAGGGTGAGGCACAGCACAACCAGAAGGAAGGCGTGGAGTGAGGCAGCGAGGGTCGAAGCGAACAGTTGGGGGAACTCAAATGGGAAAGTCCAGGGATCCATGCGGAAAAAAATCACGGGTCAGTGGAACCCAAATCGTACCGCCCAAGGACCAGGCTACAGCCCAGGAGTCAGTAGTGCCCAGGGTCCAGTGGAATAGCCCCAGAGCTGGTAGCTGCCACCTGAGCTGTGGCCGCCTCCAGGAAAAGCGGAAGGGGTCGGTCCCTAGTGTTCCAGGGACTGGGCACAGGCTATGGAACACGGGGCCTGAAGGCAGGAGCTCACCTTGAAGGCGAAGGTCTCCCCAAAGTGAGGGTTCAGCGTCTGCCGATGCACCTTGGTCTCGTACCGCCTCCGTTTGTCCGGCAGCAGGTAGACCCGCACATAGGGGTCCGAGGAGCCACCAAGATCCAAGGCTGCCAATCCCATTGCTTGCAGAATGCCCACCAGCAGCTGCAGGGCCCAGGCACAGTGGGGGAGGTGGGGAACACTAGTCTTAGCCTCCCTTCCATGGCTCCTTTCAGAAGGGGTTGGAACCCCCGGGATCCTCCCTCCAAAGCATCCCCTTCCTCCACACCCACCTGGCCACTCTGGAAGTCATAATCCAGGGAGTACTGCAGTCGTCCTAGCTCATGCTTGTCTGCCACCTGCTGCCCTGGCCCGGATGGTGCTGGCTCCAGCTCCTCTACTTCTGGCTGCACCTTAGGGAGCCAGGGGTAAGGGTGGGTGAAGTCTTCCCCTGATAGCAGTATCCATCAGGCTCAGAAGCCAAGGGAGGCTCACAGGTCCCTCGGGCTATACCTGAGCTCTCACAGGCTAAGCAGATTCAGTATTTGACTAGTGCTGTCTGCCACAGGCAGGAAATAGACGTGGTAACACAGATGCAGTATGTTTGTGAAGGTTTGATTAGTGGTGTCTGCTATGGGCAGGGACTAGACATGTGCTTGTCATGCTTAGATTAAAACAAGTGCTGATAGTGTCCCATTGCCCACAGGAATAATGCAGGTTTTATTTCACATGCTAATGGATGTACTGGGGTGCTAGTCCAAACTGCCATGTTTACTTGTGATCTTAGCACAGCAAAACATGGAGGAGAAATGGCATATTTACTGTGTACTTGCCATTCTAAAGTTGAATGAAAAAGCAGAAGGTGTCTCCTTAACCTAGGCCAGCAATTCTTAAAATTCAATGTGAACCTGAATTCCCCTGAATCCTGTGGCAAAATGTCTGAGGTCACCTCTTCAGGGAGTCTGACTTGATAGGTCAGGTGCTAGCGCCAGAATTTGCATTTCAACAAGTACCCAGTGTGATTCTGCTGCAGACGGTCTTTGAACATCACTGGTTTAAGGGACAGGGATGGGGCTGGACACCAGGACCCTAAATAGCATCCTTTACGGATGCTAATTGAACAGCTCCTTATTGAGAAGGAAGGAGGGGAAATACCAAGTTAGTGACCACAGACTTGAAGCTCAGAGAGGGACAGTGAATTCTCCAAGGTCACACAACCAGGAAATGGTCCTTCTTGGTTGGAAACCTAGGGCTGTCTGGCTCCCAGGCAACCACTGCACTCTGCACTGAGAGACTTAATTTTCAGACCCTGCAGTGACCACTTTCCATTCCAACGGCCTCATCCAATGCAAATGTCTTTTATCCTCTCCAGGCTGCTGCTGCACTGGCCTCGTCCCTGGATTCCTCGCTGCATATCTGTCCTACACAGGGTTCCAGAGGAGTCATCCTGACACCATCTGACCCTGTCCCTCTCATGCTCAAAACATATTTGTAGCTTTCATCAGCTTCATGACATGGATACTGCTGAGTTCTCCAGACACTTCACTCCAGAGTGCAGCTATTGTGAGAAATCACTCTTTGTTCCCCAAATAAGCCTCAGAATCTGGATATGGGGCCTGAATCTGGATATGGGGCCTCAACACATGCTCCAACTTGGACTAGAATGTCCTTCTCTCTGGTCTCAGTTAACTCTGTCCCTCAGGTCTCAGTGCAGAAGTCACCTCCACCACGAAGCCTCCTCTGTCTGACCCTCTGTTTTAAACTTTTTCTTACTGTAAATATGTCCCATTTTCTGAAAAAAATCAGCATATTTTAAAGTATTCTGGCACAAAGCTGGTTTTCAGCTTTCAGAGCCATTTATTTATTTATCTATTTATTGGAGACAGAGTCTCGCTCTGTCACCCAGGCTGGAGTGCAGTGGCACGATCACAGCTCACTGCAGCCTCCACCTCCCGGTTTCAGTGCCTCAGCCTCTCGAGTAGCTGGGATTATACCACGCCACCATGGCTGGCTTTTGTATTTTTAGTAGAGACAGGGTTTCATCATGTTGCCCAGGCTAGTCTTGAATTCATGACCTCAGGCAATCTGTCCACCTCAGCCTCCCAAGTGCTAGGATTACAGGCGTGAGCCACCGCACCCGGCCCAGAGCCAAATATTTATATGTTTCTGTAGGTTTCTATACAGTGGGATGCCTTTTCTGTGCTCCTATGAGACCCTGTAGTATGGCACATATTACCCTGTGTGGTGAGTGTCTGTGTCAGTGCCTGACTCTCCCACCAGACTGGGAAGTTCTTGGGAATAGCAACTACTTCTGTTCCATCTCCGGGTCCCCAGAGTCCAGTTGAGGGCTAGACACACAGGGAGGATGAGCCAGTAAGGTGGGTTCCTATAGGACGGAAGGGAGCAGGGACTGGGACCAGCTGGGCCATTGAGAGGAGCAGGGTGCGAGAAGGGGCCAGGTGGAGGGGCTGGGCTGGGCCACACCTTGTCTATGTAACTCTGGCCCAGCCCCTTCACTTCCTGAAGGTGGACCTGGGCTTGGGCCTGGCTCTTCTTGCCTGTCCGCCTCCGACAGCTCTTCCGGTAGAGACAGAAACAGCAGCTGAAGATGAGGAGGCCTGAGACCAGCACGATGGTGGCCAGGGCCCAGGGGGGCACTGCAGAGGGGTGGAGACAACACACATTGAGGCCTGGGCAGCACGCAGGCTGATTCAGTCCTGATTACACGTGGAAGCTGGAATGCTGGCCTCCTTTTCCCTCCAGCCATTTTCATTGCATTTCTTCCTGTGTTTTTCTTCCACCTAATGTGGCCTCTAGAGAGATTCGATGCCCCAACCCAGGCTGACACCATCTGGATTTGCTTGCTTGTTAGTTCTGCCTTTCCTTACCCGACCCCGACCCCCATTTCTGCTCAACTCCTGATGCTTTTACAAGAAGCCCTGCTCCTCATCGGGCCTGTTTCCTTATCTGTAAAAGAAGAGCTAGGTGGACCTTCCAATTCTAAGATCCCATTCCATGCAACACCCCTTGATCCGGTTTCGATTTTTTTTTTTTTGCAAATCTGTTCCTTCCTTTTACCCCATTTCGTTCGCATTCCAGTCCAGGATGACGACCCGGGATCCCAGCCGGATTTTCCAGCCCGCCTGCCCGAGTACACCCGTCCGAATCCCGCCCCTCGGAATCCTGGCCGGGCTTTCTCTCTGCTCGGCCCCCCACCCCCGGGTCTTGCTCACCTGGGCCGTGGCTGATGCGACTGGAGTCGGGAGGCGTGTCGGGCGATGGAGGCCCCGGGGTTGGGGGCTCCGGGAACATGGTGGCGGGGTCCTAGAGTCTTTTCTGCAGAGACACTCAAGCACCCTAGTCCCCCATTCCCACCCCAGACGTCCTTTGAGCCCCATGCACAACAAAGAACTCCAACTCCCATGAGGCCCTTGCGCGAACAGCCGCGTAGAAACCAGAGAGCCACCGCGAGTCATGCTGGGAGTTGTAGTATCAGCCTCCCCGCACTTGAGAGGGGGTGTCCAGGACCTAGTTCCATCCCAAAGGGATACCCTCTTCCTCCACGGCCCCACAGGCATCCCGCTGACTTCTGCCTCGTCCTCGCCCCTCCGCAGGGTCTGAACCGGAAGCGAGCGAAGGCAGGCGTGGGAACCAGCAGACCGCGTTGCCCAGAGCAACAGCCGGGCTCCTCTCAAGCGGGGTGAGAGCAAAGCTGGTTGCCCGGGCAACGGGTTGTTGCCAGGACAACGGGCGGGGCTGACGCACAGACGCGGAGTCCCGGCGGGGCAGGCTCGCTCCGGGGCCCACCGGTGCCTGGGAACCCCCCAATAGCCCGACTGGGATCCTGAGGTCCCGCGAGGTGGGGAGGGGGCAGCCTGTGGTCCGAGCGCTCACAGCCGACTGCTCCCTCCGCACCTGGTCCTGGGAGCTGAGACGCACGTTCCCTCTTCCCTCTCCCCAGTTTTGCTGGAGGGCGGGTCGGGGGCTGCCCGGTGCCTGTGCTGAGCCCCCTCATCCTTCTTGGCCTGTTGGTCTCTCCACGCATCCGTGCTGCTCTCGTGACCGCCTCGGTCTCCACGCTGTCTCTTGACCCCACATAGGCGTCTTCCCTGTGTCTGCCTCCCCAACCCGCCTGTCTCTCTTCCCTATCGCCTGGCCTCTGTCTCCAGGGTCTCTCCCTCTCCCCTCCGCCTGCGCCTCACTCCCCGCCCTTGGCTCTTTGTCTTCTCCATACCTGTCTCGCGTCCCCAGATCCCTGTCTCTCCGCTTCAGGCTGCTGCCCTCCCTCTGGTTGTCTCCCCAGTGCCCCAGCCCCCACTCCCACACCCCTTTCCTCTAGGGATGCGGATGCGGATGGGCTGAGGGCGGGGGTCCCAGCAGCTCCTACCTGCTCGGCGGCTGGACGGGACACTCCCGGGAGACGCCGAGGCGCCAGCCCCGCCCGGACCCCGCCCCCTGCACGTGGGCGGTGGCGCTGTCCCGGGTGCTGATCGCGGAGCTCTGCGGGGCGGGGGAGCCGCGGAGCGGAGCGGAGCAGGATCCCGTGCGCGCGTGTGTGCCCGTGTGCGTGTGCGCGCGTGTGTGGTGTGTATTGTGTGTGCCCGTATTTGGTCTCGGGTAGGCGGAAAGCCCTGCCCCGCCCCTCCTCCCGCCTCCACCCGGGAACCTCGATGACGCCCACAGATGTTTATCCTGGTGCTTTAGCATTTTCTGCCTTCTGGTCCAGTCGTTGGCCGTCCAGACCACTCCACTCCTCCCGCCCCAACACACACGACACACACCCTGTATAGCCCAAAGAACGGCATGCCAGGATACTCAGTCCTAGGACCTAGGAGACCCCAGACCCCCATTGGAGACCCAGACTCTGCAGGGTTCAGCATCAAAGTCCCCAGCTATCAGCCCCCAGACATCGCCCTCTAAGTTCCCCTAACACCAGTCCCAGGAGGCGGCCAGTGCGGTGGCTCATACCTGTAACCTCAGCACTTTGGGAGGCCGAAGCAGGAGGGATGCTTGAGCCCAGGAGCTAGAGACCAGCCTGGGCAACATGGCAAAATCCCGTCTCTACAAAAAGGAGCCAGGGTGATGGTGCGCACTTGTGATCGCAGCTACTCTAGAGGCTGAGGTGGGAAGATCACCTGGGCCCAGGAGGTCAAGGCTGCAGTGAGCCACTGCACTCCAGTCTGGGCAACAGAGCAAGACCATGTCTCAAAAACAAAAACAAAAACAGAACAAAACAACAACAACAACAACAAAGAAGAGTAAAAGAAAAGCTCAGAAGGCAAGTCTCCAAGCACCTAGCTCCAGCGAGCCCTGTCCATACTGCCCAGACCCTGGACACAGACGTCTGGACACTGCCTTCTCTGAGAGACTCAACCACCCAAACCTACATTTTTTCATGTGCAAATGTGTGGGTCCCTCTAGTCCCCTCCTGGACATTCGCCTCGATCCCTAGATACCAGGAACCCATCCCTACTCCCAATCCAATATTATTTCCAGACCCAGAAATCCATGGGACAACTGTCTCTGGGGAGAACAGTGATTTAATAAATTATGGGATAGAAGAAAAAATACATGTGGATGGTGGGGTGCAGAGAGACCTTGGGCACAGGGACTCCCTCCGACCCCAGATTATAGAAGACTGATTTGGTTTCTGAAGTAAAATCAAGGCAGGATCCTTCCTGCCTTTGGTCCTCAAGTAGCCAGAACTCCAGACCCAAATTTCTTCCTGCCTCAGAATCCAGGCCCCAGCCTGTTTCTTTCTGGATCCTGGAAAGACCCAGGGAACCCAAGCTACCATCCCTCTCCTCCTTCAGGGAACCAGGAATCCAGATCCCCAGCTCCCATAGGACTCATCTGAAGCCCACCAGACCACTCTCTCCTGGGGAAACCAGAGTTTGGGATCCCAGCCCCCTCCTCCCACAGCACCCAGGAGTCTGGGAGCCCAGCCCTCTGCTCTTCCAGGAATCTGGGCTCAAGTGGGTGCCCAGAGCTTGAGGATGCCTGGGCTGCCGACCCAGCCCCCTCGTCACTTAGACCTCCAACTTGTGGGCCTGGATGGCGGCCACGTTCTCGTAGATGAGGTTTTCGACATCCTCATACGGGACTTCCTTCTTGGCTGGGGCCTGGGCTGACTGTTGGAGGAACCGCAGGATGCACTGATGCAGGAATACGTACTGAGCCTGGGAAGCAGGCACGGGAGTGAGAGGCGTCCCCCCAAGTCTGGGCTGCGTGGAGCCCCAGGGTCCCTCGTCCCACTGCCTCCCGTCCTGTGTTGCTGAGGGGCTGCCTCACCTCAGTCTGCACCATCAACGGCCGACTCTCTCTCATCTTCCTTACAAAGCTGAAGGGCCCAAGGAGACCCTCGGACTGCAGCTGCCGGAGCAGGACGTCCAGGGCAATGAGGGTTCCTGTGCGGCCCACGCCAGCACTAGACAGAACAAGGGAAGGGTCAGACCAAGGGGCAGGAGTGTGAGGCTCCGGGGTCATGGCTGATTGGAGGGATCTGTGTTTGAATGATGACAATAACTATGCCTGCTCACACCTGTAATCCCAGCACTTTGGGAGGCTGAGGCCGGTGGATCACCCAAGGTCAGGAGTTCCAGACCAGCCTGGCCAACCTGGTGAAACCGTCTCTTCTAAAAATGCAAAAATTAGCCGGGTGTGGTGGCACATGCCTGTAATCTCAGCTACTTGGGAGGCTGAGGCGAAGAATCGCTTGAACCCAGGAGGTGGAGGTTGCAGTGAGCCAAGATCACACCACTGCACTCCAGCCTGGGCGACAAGAGCAAAACTCCCATCTCAAAAACAACGACAACAACAACAACAACAAAACTATGCCTGGAGTTCCTTCCATCTGTTAGGCTCTGTTCTAAGTGCCTGATGGGCCTTCTTCACTCCTCCCAAACCTAAGAAGTCGGATGTACTAGCACATCCATTGTACAAATGGGGAAATGGAGGCTGAGTGAGGTGAAGTCCCATTCCCCAGGCCACTCAGCTAATAAGTGGCAGAGCCGGGGTTCAAATACAGGAAGAGGAACTCTACAGCCAATCATTTAGTAATTCCTTTAAACACAAAAATTAGTCTTTTGTTTTGTTTGAGACAGGGTCTCTCTCTGTCACGCAGGCTGAAGTGCAGTGGCATGATCTCGGCTCACTGCACCCTTGACCTCCTGGGCTCAAGTGATCCTCCTGTCTCAGCCTCCTGAGTAGCTTGGATCACAGGCATGCACCACTGCATCTGACTAACTTATTAACTTTTTAATAGAGACAGGATCTTGCCATGTTGCCCAGGCTGGTCTCAAACTCCTGGACTCAAGTGACCCTCCCACCTCAGCCCCCCAAAGTGCAGGGATTACAGGCATGAGCTACTGTGCCCAGTGAAAAACTTAGCTATTTTAGGCTGGGCACAGTGGCTCACGCCTATAATCCCAGCACTTTGGGAGGCTGAGGTGGGTGGATCACGAGGTCAGGAGATTGAGACCATCCTGGCCAATATGGTGAAACCCCGTCTCTACTAAAGTACCAAAAAAAAAAAAAAATTACCCGGGTGTGGTGGCGGGCGCCTGTAGTCCCAACTACTCGAGAGGCTGAGGCAAGGGAATCACTTGAACCCGGGAGGCAGAGATTGCAGTGAGCCGAGATCACATCACTGCACTCCCAGCCTGGGCGACAGAGCAAGATTCCATCCCCCCAAAAAATAAATAAATAAATAAATTAGCTATTTTAAGCTGGGTGCAGTGGCTCACGCCTGTAATCCCAGCACTTTGGGAGGCTGAAGCAGGCGGATCACCGGAGGTCAGGCATTGGAGACCAGCCTGGCCAACATGGAGAAACCTCATCTCTACTAAAAATACCAAAATTAGCCAGGCGGGGTGGCAGGCACCTGTATTCCCAGCTACTCAAGAGGCTGAGGCAGGAGAATTGCTTGAACCTGGGAGGTGGAGGTTGCAGTGAGCAGAGATCGCACCGTTGCACTCCAGCCTGGGTGACACAGCGAGACTCTGTCTCCACACAAAAAAATAGCTATTTGAACGTGAGCAATTTGTCACACTCACAACGCTGTGCAGCCCCCACCTCTATCTACTTGCAAAACACTTTCATCACCCCTAAAGCAGACACCACGCCCATTAGGCCGTCTCTCCCCATTGCCTGTCACCCTCCAGGACCTGGAAGCTACTAATCTCTTCAGTGTCTCTGTTGCTTTGGCTGATCTAGATATGCTTCTGGATATGCACACGAATGCAATGATGTGATGACATCCACCCAGCTCTAAAATGGGGAGGACATTGCTGGGCGCGGTGGCTCACGCCTGTAATCCCAGCACTTTGGGAGGCCGAGGTGGTCGGATCACCTGACGTTGGGAGTTCGAGACCAGCCTGGCCGACATGGTGAAACTCCATGTCTACTAAAAATACAAAATTAGCCGGGCGTGGTGGCACATGCCTGTAATCCCAGCTACTCGGGAGGCTGAGGCAGGAGAATTGCTTGAACCCAGGAGGCAGAGGTTGCAGTGAGCCGAGATCATGCCACTGCACTCCAGCCTGGGCAACAAGAGCGAAACTCTGCCTCCAAAATAAACAAACAAATAAATAAATAAAATAAAATAAAATAAAATGGGGAGGACACCCTTTTGCCATGAGGAGCAGTAGGACTGTGTAAATGTTCACTGTGACCGAAACCAGAGCCCCAGTCTCAGGGGCTGTTACTCTTCCTCATCTCCCTAATAGTTACCGTTAGGTGAATCTGACCTACGGGACTTCAGCATAAATATCAGGAAAGGGTCAGGTGCAGTGGCTCACGCCTGTCATCTCAGCACTTTGGGAGGCAGAGGCAGACGGATCACGAGGTCAGGAGTTCGAGACCAGCCTGGCCAACATGGTGAAACCCCATCTCTACTAAAAATACAAAAATTAGCTGGGTGTGGTGGTGAGCGTCTGTAATCCCAGCTACTCGGGAGGCTGAGACAGGAGAATCGCTTGAACCCGGGAGGCAGAGTTTGCAGTAAGCTGAGATTGCGCCATTGCACTCCAGCCTGAGGGACAGGGAGAGACTCCATCTCAAATAAAATAAAATAAAATAAAATAAAATAAATAAATATCAGGGAAGCAGTTGATGGGGGGAGGCCCTGCACTCCAGCACAGGGAAGTGTCTCCAGTGTTTCTCAGAATCTGTGGCCACATCCCCGTCCTGTGGCTTCATCCTTTCTCCCTTCTCTTCTGCATTCAACCTTCTCTGCCTTTACCTTTTCATCTTTCTTTTTTTCCTTTTTTTTTTTAATCGAGACAGAGTCACCCAGGCTGGAGTGCAGTGGTGCGACCTCAGCTCACTGCAACCTCTGCCTCCCAGGTTCAAGTGATTCTCCTGCCTCAGCCTCCTGAGTAGCTGGGATTACAGGTGCCCGCCACGACACCCGGCTAATTTTTGTATGTTTAGTAGAGACAAGGTTTGTATGTTGGCCAAGCTGTTCTCAAACTCCTGAACTCAAGTGATCCACCCGCCTTGGCCTCCCAAAGTGCTAGGATTTACAGGCATGAGCCACCGCTCCTGGCCTGCCTTTTCATCTTTCGTTCCCATCTTTTCATCCTTATCCCTTTTCTTTTCTTAATCTGCTTCACGCCCCCCTTTATCTTCCACATCCACCTCCTCCTTCTCTCCCTCTTCCACCTCCCCTGTACGTTCCCAGGGTCCCGTCTAACACAACTGTCTGAGCCCCAAGGGAGCGGTTCTCTCAAGGGAGAGGGTCCTGGGCTGGTCCCCACCTGCAGTGCACAATGGGTGGGCCTCCCTCCATGGTCTGATCCAGCCACTGCCGAAGCATCCTCCAGAAAGCCAGCAAGGTGTCTGGGGAGGAGGGAACGCCGTGATCCGGCCAGGCCTGGTAGTGGAATTGGCGCACAGACAGTGTCTTCTGCTCCTCCACCTGGAAGGAGGGAGCACTCACAGGCTCTGGAGATGAATGTAGGGAGGACCTGGCTTCTAGCACCAGGAGCGGGTTCCCTGGGGCACACTGCAGCTCCTCAGAGGAGTGGGTGGAAGGTTGGAGTTGGTGGAGGGTCCTGGATGCATGGCATATGTCACAGGGGAAGGCTGAGGGCCAGGACGGGGCTGGACACACGCACCTGGAGGAGCTGCAGTTCCCGCACCGTCCAGTTCTCCATCACTTCCTCACCTACCAGGGTTACCCGCAGGTGCCCATGGGTGCAGGGCTGCGAGTCCAGAGGCCAGTAATGCTCACACTTCACCTGGGGGAGGAGGAGGGGTCAGAGAACACAACTCCTCTTACCCAGGTCTGTGGGGTCTGCTTTAGGCCCCAAATGTGAACCAGCAGATGGGCTGGGGGGAGAGTGGGGAACAGGTCTACACTGAAGACGCCTGGGGTTACCCTGGAGGAATCTGTAAGGTCTGGGTGTGGGGTCTACATTGGATCAGTGTTTGGGGCGGGGTCCTGCACCCAGTCAGCACCCAGGACTCAGATCTCTCACCCGGCCGGCCTCCATGCAGTTGGTCAGCATGACCAGGGTGTGGCTCTGCTGTTCCCACACCAGGCGCCAGAAGTCACCCACCGTCTGTGGCAGGGGACCCTGGGTTGCAATGAACTCCTGGGGGCTCCAGAGACCCTGGTTGAGGAAGGCAGGCGGGTCAGGGGGGCCTTTCGATGACCCCCGCCAGCTCTTATCTCTCCAGGCCTGCTGGGCACCCTTTCAATCCCAACCACGACCTTACGGGCATGAAGCTGGCATTGATGTAGTCAGAGCCTGGCTCCTCATGGATGGGCTTCAGGGGCACCCGGGACCAGTCATCTAGGAGAAGAGGCCAGCATTAGCCAGGCAGAGAGACCCAGAGAGGCACAGAGACAAGACCACAGGCAGAGAGACCCAGAGAGGCACAGAGACAAGACCACAGGCAGAGAGACCCAGAGAGGCACAGAGACAAGACCACAGGCAGAGAGACCCAGAGAGGCACAGAGACGAGACCAAGACCCATGGACAAAAGTCATGCCGAGACGCAGGCAGACCCCGGGAGCCACACAGGGACTGAGAGGGGCGGAGGGACCTCAGCTGCAGGGAGCAGGCCAGGAGGACTCTCAAAGGGACCCACAGCCGGGTGCAGTGACTCACACCTGTAATCCCAGCACTTTGGGAGGCTGAGGTGGGTGGGTCACCTGAGGTCAGGAATTTGAGACCAGCCTGGCCAACATGGTGAAACCCGGTCACCATTAAAAATACAAAAATTAGCCAGGCATGGTGGCGGGCGCCTGTAGTCCCAGCTACTAGGGAGGCTGAGGCGGGAGGATTGCTTGAACCCGAGAGGTGGAGGTTGCAGTGAGCGGAGGTGGTGCCACTTCACTCCAGCCTGGGTGACAGAGCGAGACTCTGTCTCGAAGAAAAAGAAAGGTGGGGGGCCGGGCGCAGTGGCTCACGCCTGTAATCCCAGCACTCTGGGAGGCTGAGGCAGGCAGATCACAAGGTCAGGAGATCGAGACCATCCTGGCTAACACGGTGAAACCCTGTCTCTACCAAAAATACAAAAAATTAGCCGGGCGAGGTGGCGGGCACCTGTAGTCCCAGCTACTCGGGAGGCTGAGGCAGGAGAATGGCGTGATCCCGGGAGGCGGAGCTTGCAGTGAGCTGAGATCGCGCCACTGCACTCCAGCCTGGGAGACAGAGCGAGACTCAGTCTCAAAAAAAAAAAAAAAAGAAAAAGAAAAAGAAAAAAAAAGGAAGAAAAAAAAAAGGAGACCCACAGTAGGGGGCAGGACTTGTTTCTCAAAGCGGGTAGGAGAAGGGGACTGGGGTGGGGTGCCGACTAAATCAGGGCTGGGACAAAAGCAGCGGGAACCCGAGACTCACAGGGCAGCACATTTCTGTAGCGGTTCTTGGCGTTGTTCTCTGAAGCCGAAGCCACCATCTGAGACTGGCTGTGGCCCACCAGGGAGAGTTGCTGGGGATGCAGGGAGAGGGGGTACCTGGTGTTGGATTTTCTCTACTTTCCCTCGAGGGTACCCCCCGAGCTCCCCTTGTCTTCTTCGGCATCACCCCTTGTTTATCCCTTGCACCCTGAGATTCTATGGCACCCACAAAAACAGAATATATGTGTGTGCCACCTGCCCTGTGGGGCACTGGGGAGGATTTAGGGAACCATGGGACTTCTTCAGGCAGGCAAGAAAGCAGGTGTCAGGGGAGAAAGGACTCACTGGGTGGGGGCAGAGAGAGTTACTTTAGGACTGACCCACCATTATTTTAAGATTTCAGTGAGTGGAAAGATAACATGGCTGGGAATCTCTGCACAATCCAATGACATATGTGATGCTACTTTTGCTTAATCCCGAAAGCCGTGAGGTCTTGCCAGGGGGTGGGGGTGGGGGTGTGGGCCACCGGAGGGAGACTGAGCTCAGCCCCTCTGTCCTCTCCCCACCTGGTACTCGTCTGCAAAACCACAGTTGCTGTCCCTCTCATTCTTCCTGACGTGGTCAGCGAAGTCTTCAGCCGGGATGTCCCCTGGGGAGCTACAGGTTTTGGGGGAGCAGGGAGAAAAGACCATAACCTCTTTTAATCTTGCACTTTTGAGGGCTGGGCATGGTGGCTCACGCCTGTAATCCCAGCACTTTGGGAGGCCAAGGCGGGTGGATCACCTGAGGTCAGGAGTTCGAGACCAGCCTGGCCAACATGGTGAAACCCCATCTCTACTAGAACTACAAAAATTAGCTGGGTGTGGTGTTGCACACCTGTAGTCCCAACTACTCGGGAGGCTGAGGCAGGAGAATCTCTTGAACCCGTGAGGCAGAGGTTGTAGCGAACCGAGATCGCACTACTGCACTCCAGCCTGGGTGAAAGGGCGAGACTCCGTCTCAAAAAATAAAAAAATAAAATAAAAAATAATAAACATATTCAGACAGCCTTACACTTCCACTTCTCATGCAGACCAGTTTTTTTCTCCTTCCTGTCATCCTATCACCATGGCCTGGAGTCTATATCCACTACTCCAGGGAACACCTTTCTCCAAAATCGTCGTGGCCTCCCTATCCGTAATTGCAAAGGCCACGTTTCAGCCCCCACCGGCCTGACTGCTCAGCAGCATTTAGCACCACCGCCTGTGCCTGCCTTTTCTCCTGGATCTGCACTGTTTCGGAACACCCGGCCCTGGCTTGGCCCCCACCTACCCAGCTGCTGCTTGTGCATTTCCTGGGCAGGCCCCTCCTCCTCTGTCCATCTTAAAAGGTAACTGTTCCCCAGTGTCCAACCCCAAGCCACTTTTCTTGCTGGACACACACTTCTTACAGGGTTTGGCCCATTCCTGTAGTTTCATTTTCTTTCTTTTTCTTTTTCGAGAAAGAGTCTCACCCTGTCGCCCAGGTTGGAGTGCAGTGGTGTGATCTCAGCTCACTGCAACCTCAGCCTCTGGAGCTCAAGTGATTCTCCTGCCTCCGCCTCCTGAGTAGCTGGGATTACAGGTGCCAGCCACCATGCCCGGCTAATTTTTGTATTTTTAGTAGAAACGGGGTTTTGCCATGTTGATCAGGCTGGTCTTGAACTCCTGACCTCAAGTGATCCTCCCGCCTCGGCCTCCCAAAGTGCTGGGATTACAGGCGTGAGCCACCACGCCTGGCCTCTTGTCTGGATTATTACAAATCTCTTCCACATGTTAGACTTCTTCCTAAACATGTTAGACTGTGTCACTAGCCTATTCAAAATCTTCCAAGAATTCTCAGCTCACAATAAATCCAAAGTCCTAACTTTCAACTACAGGCCTGTGCCTGCTGTGGCCCCACTGACGTCTCTCTGACCTCACTTCCCACCGCCCTCCCCTTCCTCAGTCTGCTCAGTTGGAGACGCACGATGTTCTCTGAACCTCACGTGTGCTGCTGCCTCAGGCCCTCCACGCGCCCATCCCTGTCCTCGGAGCGCCTTTCCCAGATGCGTGCTCGGCTCCTCTCCCACTTGCGTAGGCCTGTACTCAGATGACTTCCTCTTAGTCATCTTGTTAGCAAAGCTTTCCTTGAATATCCTGCCGAAAATATTCCTGCTGGGTGCAGCGGCTCACGCCTGTGATGCAAACACTTTGGGAGGCCGAGGTGGAAGGGCTGCTTGAGGCCAGGAGTTCAAGACCAGCCTGGGCAACCTGGTAAGACCACCCCCCCGACCCCCATCTCTGCAAAAAATTAAAAAATTAGCCAGGCATTGTGGTGCGTGCCTGTGGTCCCAGCTACTGGGGAGGCTGAGATGGGAGGGTCACTTGAGCCCAGGAAGTCGAGGCTGCAGTGAGCTATGATTGCACCACTGCACTCCAGCCTGGGCCACAGAGTGAGACCCTGTCTTGACAAATTAATAAATAAAATAAAATAAAATAATTCATCTGATTTTCTAATTTCTTCTAATTTTCACATTAGAAGAATATCAAAATAGGCCAGGGGCTGTGGCTCACGCCTGTAATCCCAGCACTTTGGGAGGCCAAGGCAGGTGGATCACAAGGTCAGGAGTTCGAGACCAGCCTGGCCAACATAGTGAAACCCTGTCTTTACTAAAAAATACAAAAATTAGCCGGGTGTGGTGGTGCATGCCTGTAGTCCCAGCTACTTGGGAGGCTGAGGCAGCAGAATTGCTTGAACCCGGGAGGCGGAGGTTGCCGTGAGCCGAGATCATGCCACCGCACTTCAGCCTGGGTGACAGAGCAAGACTCCACCTCAAAAAAAAAAAGAATATCAAAATATTCCTCTACCCTTCCTATCCCCTCCTTTTGCCTTGTCTCCAAGTTTATTTATATATTTTATATATTATAAATTTATATATTATATATTATATAATTTATAATTTATATATTATATTATATATAATGTATATTTTATATTGTATAATATATAATATATATTATATATAACATATAATATATTATATATTATAAATTTATATATTTATATATTATATATGTTATAAATTATATATATATATATATATTTTTTTTTTTAGATAGAGTCTCACTCTGTTGCCCAGGCTGGAGTGCAATGGTGCAATCTCAGCTCACTGCAACCACTGCTCCCGGGTTCAAGTGATTCTCCTGCCCCAGCCACCTGAGTAGCTGGGATTACAGGCGTGAGCCACCATGCCTGGCCCTGTCTGAAAGTTTATATCATATTTTTTATGATCTTTTTTTATTATTATTATTTTTTTGAGACGGAGTCTCGATCTGTCGCCCAGGCTGCAGTGCAGTGGCATGATCTCAACTCAATGCAAGCTCTACCTCCCAGGTTCACGCCATTCTCCTGCCTCAGCCTCCCAAGTAGCTGGGACTATAGGTGCCCGCCACCACGCCTGGCTAATTTTTTGTATTTTTTAGTGGAGACAGGGTTTCACCACGTTAGCCAGGATGGTCTTGATCTCCTGACCTTGTGGTCCACCTGCCTCAGCCTCCCAAAGTGCTGGGATTACAGGCATGAGCCACCGCACCCAGCAATCTTGTTTATTGATATCTCCTGTACTAGAATATAAGCCCCTGGCGGGCAAGAATCTTGGTTTCATTTGCTGTTTGTTTGGCACCTGGAACAGTGCCTGATACATGCTGGTGCTCAGCTGATATCTGCTGAATGAATGAATGTCCGGGAGTTGAGACCAGAACTGAATTCGCTGGCCCAGGCTGCTTGGGGAGTGAGTCGCGATGGAAGGGCCGTGGTCCCTGTCGCAGAGGCATGGGCCCCTTCTGAGACCTTTGTGGGTAAATGCATTGATCCACCCTCTGACCAAGCTGGCGCCAGCAAACGCCCCTTGATTTGACCAGATTCTTTCCGATGCGCCCCCCAGACCTTCTGCTCACCTGAAGACCAGATTCCTGAGTTCTGGTTTCTGCTGCTTCTTATTATTCCTGGGAAAAGGACGTTAGGATGAGAGGCTCAGGGGGTGAGGCTGCAACCAGCGGTCCTCCTTCTTCTCCAGCCCCCACCCTCCAGGCGGTCAGCCCTGTGCTGAGTCTCACCTCCTCTTCAGGAAGAAAATCAGCAGGCCCACGAGGATGAGAAACAGGAGGATGCCCACAAAGGCTCCGGCAATGACCCCTGTGGGGAGGAGGCATCGGGAACCCTCAGAGCGCAGGTCTGAGCTGCTCATCTGTCTCCAACCCTGCCCAGCCTTTCCTCTTCCCCAGGAGCCTGGTCCAAAGACAGCTGACCCCCGAACATCACGGGTGCGAATTGCGTCGGTCCAGTTATACTTACGCGCTTACCCATGGATTTTCCTCCACCCCTGAGACAGCAAGACCAGCCCCTGTCCTTCCTCCTCCTCCTCTGCCTACTCAACGCGAAGACTACAAGGAGGAAGACCTTTATGACCATCTACTTAATAAATAGCGAGTACATTTTCTCTTCCTTAGGATATTCTTAATAACATTTTTTTCTTTAGCTACTTGATTATAAGAATACAGTATATAGTACGGCCAGGTGCGGTGGCTTACGCCTGTAATCCCAGCACTTTGGGAGGCGGAGATGGGCGCATCACGAGGTCAGGAGATCGAGACCATCCTGGTTAACACGGTGAAACCCCATCTCCACTAAAAATACAAAAAATTAGCAGGGCATGGTGGTGGGCACCTGTAGTCCCAGCTACTCGGGAGGCTGAGGCAGGAGAATGGCATGAACCCGGGAGGTGGAGCTTGCAGTGAGCCCAGATCACGCCACTGCACTCCAGCCTGGGTGACAGAGCAAGACTCTGTCTCAAAAACAAACAAACAAACAAACAAAAAGAATACAGTATGTAGTACATATTACAGATGAAATGTATGTTGTTTATGTTATTGGTAAGGCTTCCAATCAAGAGTAGGCTATTAGTAGTTAAGTTTTGGGGGAGTCAAAAGTTATGTGCAGATTTTTTTTTTCTTTTTCTTTTTCTTTTTCTGAGACAGAGTCTCGCTCTGTCGCCCAAGCTGGAGTGCAGTGGTGCGACCTCGGCTCACTGCAACCTCCGCCTCCCGGGTTCACGCCATTCTCCTGCCTCAGCCTCCCGAGTAGCTGGGACTACAGGCGCCCGCCGCCATGCCTGGCTAATTTTTTGTATTTTTAGTAGAGTCGGGGTTTCACCGTGTTAGCCAGGGTGGTCCTGATCTCCTGACCTCCTGATGCACCTGCCTCGGCCTCCCAAAGTGCTGGGATTACAGGCGTGAGCCACCATGCCCGGCTGTTATATGCAGATTTTCTACTGTGTAGGGGACAATTGTTCAAGGGTCAACTATCCATCATTGTCACAGGTGACCTGGTTGCTGAAGAGTGACTCCTGGCCAGGCATGGTGGCTCACCCCTGTAATCCCAACACTTTGGGAGGCTGAGGTGGGTGGATCACTTGAGCCCAGGAGTTTGAGACCAGCCTGGGCAACATAACAAAACCCAGTCTCTACTAAAAAAACAAAAGTTAGCTGGGTATGGTGGTGCACACCTGTCATCCCAACTACTCAGGAGGCTGAGCATAAGAGTCACTTGAACCCGGGAGGTGGAGGCTGCAGTGAGCTGAGATTGCACGACTGCACTCCAGACTGGGCGATAGAGTGAGACTCTGTCTCAAAAAAAAAAAAAGAAAAAGAAAGCAAAACAAACAAAAAGAACCCCAACAAAATAGCTGGGCATGGTAGTACATGCCTGTAGTCCCAGCTACTCAGGGGACTGAGGCAGGAGGATCACTTGAGCCTGGGAGGTGAAGGCTGCAGTGGGCCATGATCGTATCACTGCACTCCAGCCTGGGCAACAGAGTGAGACCCTGTCTCAAAAAAGAACAAAACGAAACAAAACAAAAAAGTGATTCTTGCCTTCCTTAGCTTAGACTAGTGGTTCTCAACAAGGGTGATTTTGCTCCCAAAGAGACACCGGGCAATGTCTGGAGATGCTTTTGGTTGTCACAGCTTGGAAGTGGGAGTGCTGCTGGCACATAGAGGGTGGGAAGCAGAGGTTCAGCTCAATATCCTACAATGCGCAGGACGGCCCCCCCACAACAAAGAAGGATCTAGCCGGAAACGTCTGTAGTGCCGAGGCGGAGGAAACACTTTGCTGGTTGTGAAATCGTCCCTGGCATGGACGGCTTCCGTTCTCCCCAGATTGAGGCTTCATCTTCTCAGAGGTCCTGCTGGCTGGGGAAGGACTCCCCAGCAGCGGAGCCTACCGAGATCTGGTGGTGTCTTTTTTTTTTTTTCTTGGTTTGTTTTTTGAGACGGAATTTTGCTCTTGTTGCCCAGGCCGGAGTGCAATGGTGCAATCCCGGCTCACCGCAACCTCCTCCTCCTGGGTTCTAGTGATTCTCTTGCCTCAGCCTCCTGAGTAGTTGGGATGACAGACACGCGCCACCACGCCCAGCTAATTTTTTGTATTTTTAGTAGAGACAGGGTTTCTCCATGTTCGTCAGGCTGGTCTTGAACTCCCAACCGCAGGTGATCTGCCCGCCTCGGCCTCCAAAAGTGCTGGGATTACAGCCGTGAGCCACGGCGCCCGGCTGATCTGGTGGTGTCTATGGGTGCTCTCAGGCTCTGATGGCACAGTCCTCCCAAGATCTGTCATTAGATGTCTCATCTTAGGGTAGGCTCAAGCCTATGGCCCATCTTCATCAGCCTTGAAGGCCCCCAAGCTGCAGCTTCTCAGCAATCCTGGGAAGAGTGTGTTTGTTGACAGGGAACTGAAGGGTCTTACAACCTGTACGGGAGACTTGGCCTCACAGAATGGACTTGGCCTCACAGAATTGGACTAGAGGACCTGTTCTCTCAGGGATCCTTGTTACTAAGGGAGAGAACTTTCTAAGCAATGGGGTCTGGCAAAGCCCAGTTCAAACAGCATCCACTGGTCACCACATCAACCCCCAGTCTCTCTCCAGATTGGAGACCCAATCTCATAAGAAACCCTATTCCTAGGAAGTGATTGATGGGGCAAAGTGAAGCTTATGGCCATGGTCTTGGTACATGGCCAGGTCTTTCCAAAGCTTAAGCTCCAAAGTTCTTCAAGTACCCCATTGATTACTGCAAGATGATACAACCACATTAGGAAAAAAAAACCCGGGGTGGGGGGTAGTTAAATGTATAGTTCCCATGTGATCCCTCAGTTCCACTACTGGATATAGACCCAAGAGAAATAAAAACATACGTCCACACAAAACCTATCCACAAACGTTCCTAGCGGCATTACCCATAATGGTCAAAAGTGGAACTACTCAACTGATCCATCAACTGGATCAATGAATGGATAAAAATGAATGGGTAGGCCAGGTGCGGTGGCTCACACCTGTAATCCCAACACTTTGGGAGGAGGAGCCAGGAGGATTACTTCAGGTCAGGAGTTCGAGACCAGTCTGTCCAACATGG
This sequence comes from Pan paniscus, assembly GCF_029289425.2. Classification (NCBI taxonomy): domain Eukaryota; kingdom Metazoa; phylum Chordata; class Mammalia; order Primates; family Hominidae; genus Pan; species Pan paniscus. The sequence goes on from NC_073269.2 coordinate 61,331,403, forward strand.
CAAAACCCCATCTCTACTAAAAAAATTAAAAAAATTAGCTGGGCATGGTGGCTCACGCCTGTAATCCCTGCACTTTGGGAGGCCGAGGCGGGTGGATCACCTGAGGTCAGGAGTTCGAGACCAGCCTGGCCAACATGGCAAAACCCCATCTCTATTAAAAGTATAAAAGTTAGTTGGGCGTGGTAGGAGGCGCCTATAATCCCAGCTACTCAGGAGGCTGAGGCAGGAGAATCGCTTGAACCCAGGAGGTGGAGGTTGCAGTGAGCCGAGATTGCACCACTGCACTCCAGCCTGGGCGACAAGAGTGAAACTCCGCCTCAAAAAATAAAAAATAAAAAGTTAGCCAAGCATGGTGGCACATGCCTGTGATCCCAGATACTTGGGTGGCTGAGGCACAAGAATTGCTTGAACCCTGGTAGCAGAGGTTGCAGTGAGCAGAGATCATGCCACTGCACTCCAGCCTGGGTGACAGAGTGAGTCTCAAAACAAAAACAAAAACAAAAAAACAAATTATGCTCAGTGAAAGTGGCCAGTCACAAAGAAACACATAATGTATGATTGCATTTTTTTTGTTTTTGAAACAGGGTCTCGTTCCTTCACCCAGGCTGGAGTGCAGTGGCCCCGATCATAGTTCACTGCAGTCTCAACCTCCTGGGCTCAAGTGATCCTTCTGACTCAGCCTCCTGAGTAGCTAGGACTACAGACACACACCACCACGGCTGGCTAATTTTTTAAAATGTAGAGATGGGGTCTCACTCTGTTGCGCAGACTGGTCTCGAACTCCTGAGCTCAAGTGATCCTTCCACCTCAGCCTCCCAAAGTGCTGGGATTCCAGGCATGAGCCACTGTGCCCATTCTATGATTGCATTTTAATGAAACGTCCCAGAGAGGCAAATCTATAGAGATTGAAAGTGGATGAGAGATTTCCGAGGGCTGGGGGCTGGGGAATGGGAGAACTAGGGATTGGTGGCTCAGCGGGGTGAGCTTTCTGTTGGGGGTAATGAAAATGTTCTAAAATTGATAGTGATGATGGTTGCACAATGCTGTGAATATAAGAAGAGTCACTGAATTGTACCTTTAAGTGGTGAATTGTGGATGGCGCGGTGGCCCACACCTGTAATCCCAGCACTTTGGGAGCCTGAGGCAGGCAGATCACCTGAGGTCAGGAGTTCGAGACCAGCCTGGCCGACATGGTGAAACTCCATCTCTACTAAAAATCCAAAAATTAGCTGGGCGTGGTGGCACGTGCCTGTAGTCCCAGCTACTCAGGAGGCTGAGGCAGGGGAATCACTTGAACCCGGGAGGCAGAGGTTGCAATGAGCCAAGATCGTGCCACTGCACTCCAGCCTGGACAACAAGAGCAAAACTCCATCTCAAAATACAAAATAAAAAAAGATGTTTCAAAGGAAATGAGAAACAAAAGAGTCCCACTGATTTCCTCACAATGGGGCCTGATGGGGTCTACGGAGAATTTCATCATAGCTGGCTGGCCCGCGCGGCTCCGCTCACCTGCACTCTCGGTGTGGCAGACCACAGAGTGAGACACGACCTTCATTCCGTCCCAGATGGTCGTGATGGTGGCTGGGTAGGACCGAGCCGGCCCGAGACCCAACACAGACACAGCCTCCCCACATGAAGATTTGTCCTGGGAGCCCCGCTGTCCTCCCACCTCCAACTCAAAGGCCTCGTAGCCTCCCTGGGGGCAGGACCAGATCAAGTTGACTCCATAGCCCGCTGAGGTGCTGACACAGGAAGTGATGGTGACTGCGTCTGGGTCTGGGTGAAGGAAGCAAGAGGTCAGCAGCGCCATCCAAGGTGGCTTTCCACCCCCTCCACCCCCACCCCCAGCTTTCTGAGACGAGCCCATCCCTTCCTCACCAAATCCAAACTACCTCATCTTCCCTCCTTTTCTGTCCTCCCCGAATGGACACAAAGAAGTCCTTTTAAACTACAACTCCCATGAGGCCTTGGGCTCCTCCATCACTGCAGCTCCTGAAGTCATGGCCTGTGGCCTGATGGGATTTGTATTCCATTCATCTCTCAGCTCGCAAGGACTGTGAGCTAAGCCCAGTTCACCACTTGAAGGCAGGAAGGGGATTCTCACATGTGGACGCACAGAGGCTCTGCGTGGAACTGGCTACGTCATTCCTCTCTGCCCACACGGTGAAATTGTACAGCGTCCCGGGTTCCAGGGCCTCCACCTTGTACCACGTCTCATTGGTCCTGCTGGTCTGGTTGACCCAATTCGCTTGGGGATCTTGCCCCCTCTGGGGATGTCCCTTGCTGGCCCACTGGACCCAGTATACGTACAACTGAGAGTGGGGGTCTCCAGGGGCCTTCCACCACAGCATGACTGAGTTCTTAGTCTGAGTTTCATTCTGGAGATCTGTGACCTCATTGGGAGCTGAGAAGTGAGAACAGAGGCCTAAGGGGGTATCCTCGAAGACCCTCCTCCCCCAGCCTGTCTGCCTCTCCCCCACAGCAAAGCTGAGATATCCATTATTGATGGCTCCAGTGGCTAAGGAGGCTGAACCACAGGAAAGAGTCTAGATACCCAAAGACCATGGGGACCAGAATCTCCTAGCCCTCTCCGTCCCCTGGCTACAGCCCTGGGTCCCACCTTGTCATCTTTCTGTTCTTCCCAAATGCACACCAATTCCACCGACTGAAACTACAGTTCCCATGAGGCTATGGATTCTTTGTATCGCTTCAGCTTATGAAGTCATGGCCCCATGGTGTGATGGGATTTGTAGTCCTCCACCTCTCATGGCCCTCGAGATCTGATCTCTGTATTTTCTTTCCCACAGGAACCCCAGGTAGGGTGTCTTCTCACTCTAGACACACCACGTTTGTAGAGGGAGCTGACAAATTTCATCTTTTTAGCCCAAATGACCAAGGATTAAAGAGTTCCAGGTTCAGGCCAGGCATGGTGGCTCACTCCTGTAATCTCAGTGCTTTGGGAGGCCGAGGTGGGAGGATCACTTGAGCCCAATAATTCTACACCAGCTTGGGCAACATAATGAGACCCTCTCTCTACAAAAAATATTTTTTTAAATGAGCTGGGCATGGTGGCGCATGTTTGTGGTCCCAGCTACTCAGGAGGCTGAGGTGGGAGAATCAGTTGAGCCCAGGAGGTCGAGGCTGCAGTAACCATGATCACACTACTGCACTCCAGCCTGGGCAACAGAGCAAGACCCTGTCACACACACACAAAAAAGAATGAACCTAGTCTCCAGAGTGATTTTGATTTTTCTCATGAGCGGGACCCACCGTGCCTAGGCTGAGAGGTGGGGCCCTCTCGCTTCATCTAATTCCCCGGGACCAGCTGTTGGCTATTGTCCAGCTGGTGACTTTGTCAGCTCCTGAGAGGTGGTGCTGGACAATTGGGGGCTCCCCCTGACCCCAAAGAGTCCATTTCCCAAAGGGAGAAAAAACAGGTCCCACAGCTTGGAAAGCCCTGTCTGCTAAGAAACGACACCCACTAGGAACAGGACCTACAGGTTTAAGCTCCGGCCGGTGAGGCTGGAGAGGCCCATGGGTACTCTTCATCTCCCAAGGAGCTCCCAAAGTCCTTTCATCTTTTTCCTTCCCCCATCCTAATAGAGCTGGGTTCAGAACCGACTGTGTCTCACCGGTGGCTGCAGTGAGGGTGCTGTTATAGCCTCTGACCTCATTCCTCTCGGCCCAGACGGTGAGGTGGTACAGGCTGCCAGCTTCCAGTTCCTTTAGGGTGATGTCAGTACCTGAGGTGCTTTGGGTCCTGGGGTCAGTCATGCCTTCCCTGACCCATGAGACCCAGTAGCTGTAGGAAGACTGGCCTGGGCCCTGGGGAGCTGTCCAGCGCAAAGCAATGGTGCTGTTGGTCCAGTCCTGCTTGCTGAGGCTTGTCACTGCGTTGGGGACTGGGAGAGGGAGCAGAGTCAGGATTTCCACATCCCCTAGTCCTCAAGAGTCCAGAACACGGTGATATGCCCTGTCCTTGTGCAGCCCAGCTCATCCAGAAACACTTCCTGGCAGGGCACACTGGCTCAGGCCTGTAATCCCAGCATTTTGGGAAGCTAAACCGGGAGGGTTGCCTGAGCCTGGGAATTTGAGACCAGCCTGAGCAACATAGTGAGACCCTATCGCTACTAAAAATTAAAACAAATTAGCTGGGCATAGTAGCACATGCCTGTAGTCCCAGCTACTAGGGAGGCTGAGGTGGGAGGATCGCTTGAGCTTGGGAGGTTCAGTCTGCAGTGAGCTATGATTGTGCCTCTGCACTCCAGCCTGGGAGACAGAGCAGGACCGTCTCAAAAGAAAGAAAGAGAGAGAGAGAGAGAGAGCCCGGGCGCAGTGGCTCACGCCTGTAATCCCAACACTTCGGGAGGCCAAGGTGGGTGACTGGAGGCCAGGAGTTCAAGGCAAGCTTGGGCAACATGGCAAAACCCTGTCTCTACTAAAAATACACAGATTAGCTGGGTGTGGTGGTGCGTGCCTGTTGTCACAGCTACTTGGAAGGCAGAGGCAGGAGAATTGCTTGAGCCCAGGAGGCAGAGGCTGCAGTGAGCTGAGATTGTGCTATTGCACTCCAGCCTGAGTGACAAAGGAAAACTCTGTCTCAAGAAAGAAGAAAGAAAAGAAGGAAAGAAAGAAAAGAAGGAAGGAAGGAAGGAAAAGAAAGAAAGAAAGAGAAAAGAGAAAGAAAGAGAGAAAGGAAGGGAGGGAGGAGGGAAGGGAGGAAGGAAGGAAGGAGGGAAGGAAGGAGAAGGAAAGAAAGAAAGAGAGACAGAAAGAAAAAGAAGGAAAGAAAGAGAAAGAGAGAAAGGAAGGAACAAGGAGGGAAGGGAGGAAGGAAAGCTTTAAAGGAAGGAAAGAGAAGGAAAGAAAGAGAGAAAGGAAGGAAAGGGAAGGAAGGAAGGAAGGGGAAGGGAAGGAGAAAGAAAGAAAGAAAAGGCCTGTGTCCCCACAGCCCCACACTCAGCGGGAGAAGTCTGGATGGGCTCTCTTCTTCTTCAGGGCAGAGCCAGCCCCCAGCTGTGATTACATCTGTCCTGTGGACTTGGAGAGGCAGATGTCTGCAGAGCCTACGGACTACAGAGCCAGAGCCTAGAGGAGGTGCCACGCCGCTCCTGCTGGTTCTTAACCTCTCACCAAAACAGGGAGTGGCCGTTGAGGGTTCCTACCTGTGGAGATGCTGACATTCTGCCTGGAGCCCCGTGCTCCATTTTTTTCTGCCCATACAGAGAATGTGTACAAGGTTCCGGGCTCAAGTCCCTCAGCTGTCACACTGATATTTGTTGTGTTTCGGGTCTCTGTGCCACCACCGTCTCCAGTGTACTCTACCCAGTAGGTGTAGTCCTGAGGGTCTGGGCCACTAGGGACTTCCCAGCTCAGGGCGATGGAGCTGTTGGTCTGAGTCTCCATATGGAGGTTTCTCACTGGGTTGGGGGCTGAGAAAGTAGGAAGAAGATCCTATGTTGGCAGAGATACAGAACAGAACGGGGCAGGAGTGGGCCCCTCACTGCCCTCAACCATCTTAGCTCTTGTTCAACTGCTGGTGCCAGCAGATGCAGGGTGTATGTTCTAGACCGTATTTCTCAGACTAATGTGCCGGGCGTGGTGGCTCACGCCTGTAATCCCAGCACGTTGGGAGGCCGAGGCGGGTGGATCACCTGAGGTCAGGAGTTCAAGACCAGCCTGGGCAACATGATCAATGGGGTTTAGCAGAAACCCTGTCTCTACTAAAAATACAAAAGTTAGCTGGGCATGGTGTGATGTGTGCCTGTAATTCCAGCTACTCAGGAAGCGGAGGCCCGAGAATCACTTGAACCTGGGAGGCGGAGCTTGCAGTGAGCTGAGATTGCACCACTGCATGCCAGCCTGGGCAACAGAGCGAGACTCAGTCTCAAAAAAAAAAAAAGAAAAGAAAAAGAAAAAACTTTAATGTGTGCACATCTCACAGGGGATCTTGTTAAATGCGGGTTCTGAGCAGTAGGCCTGGGGTGGAGCTGAGATCTCTCATTTCCAGTCAGCTCCCCAGAACACTGATGCTGCTCACACGTGGGTCATAATTTGAGTAGTACTATAGCCTCCATATGTGTGTCCCCTCCCACAAATTCACACGCTGAAACCTAATCTCCAATGGAGGCCGGGCACGGTGGCTCACGCCTGTAATCCCAGCACGTTGGGAGGCCGAGGCAGGTGGATCACGAGGTCAGGAGATTGAGACCATCCTGGCTAACACGGTGAAACCTGTCTCTACTAAAAATACAAAAAATTAGCTGGGTGTGGTGGTGGGCGCCTGTAGTCCCAGCTACGCAGGAGGCTGAGGCAGGAGAATGGCGTGAACCTGGGAGGCGGAGCTTGCAGTGAGCCGAGATCGCGCCACTGCACTCCAGCCTGGGCGACACAGCGAGACTCCGTCTCAAAAAAAAATAAAAATAAAAAATAAAAAAAATAAAAATCTCCAATGGAATAGCATTAAGAGGTAGGGCCCTCACAAGATTAGGTCATAAAGGTGAAGCCTTTATGCCTGGGGTTACTGCCTAAGAGAGGCCCAATGACCCAGCACAGTTTTACATTTCATGTGAGATTACATGCCTGTAATCTCAGCAATTTGCGGGGCTGAGGTAGGGAGATTGCTTGAGGCCAGGAGTTAGAGACCAGCCTGGACCACACAGCAAGACCTCATCTCTAAAAAAAATAAATTAGTCAGGCGTGGTGGCCCACGCCTGTAGTCCCTGCTACTTGGGAGGCTGAGGTGGGCGGATTGCTTCAGCCCAGGAATTTGAGGCTGCAGCGAGCTACGATCCTGCCACTGTACTCCAGCCTGGATGACAAAGCGAGACTCCAGCTCTAAAAAAAAGAAAAAAATAAGAGAGACTCAAGGGAGCTTTGTGTGGTGATGAATATGGTCTCTCACTTTCCAATATGGTAGGCATTAGCACCGTGGAGGATGAAACGGGGACTGGGAGCCCCTCAACAGGCCTTATGAGCACATGAAATGTGAAACTGAATTTGCAGTTTCATGCAACTTTAATGAGTTTAAATTTAATAGCCACGTGTGGCTGGTGGCTACCATATCGGACAGTGGAGATATAGACACAGGGAGCTGTCCACATCAGGGTCATGGAGCTGATGATCTGAGTTTCCATCCTCAATATGTGACACAGTTGGGAACTAGAAGAAGAGTCAGAGGGTCAGAGTGTCCCCACTCACAGTATCTAATTCCTTGAAAGCTCAGGTAACATGCCTTGTCCCCTACACATTCCTGTTGGTGCAGGAAGGTGCCCCTTGGCATTATGGTCCACATTCTAGAGAGTCCTAGACACAGACCGGCCCCAACTTAGCAGCTGGAGGTACCATGGACATTCATTCCTTCTTCATCTCCTGAGCTGAGACTGCCCCAGGATGTGGACATGAGTACCTGGCTCAATATGGCCCAGAGGGACTATGGAATAGACAATCGGCCATGTTCTCCTGCCTACTGTCCCTTAAACAAAGAAGAGATCAAACAAATGGCGACTGCCTCTCACCTGTGGTGGCATTTCGAGTCTCCCGGGAGCTGTTGATTCCATTCTTCCCCACCCACACGGAAAACGCATACAAACACCCGGGTTCAAGTCTATCCACGGTGATGTTGGTGTTTGCTGTGCTTCGAGTCCCTGCTATGCCACCATCTCCAGTGTACTCAACCCAGTAGGTGGAGTTCTGTGGGTCTGGGCCATCGGCCTCCCAGGTCAGGGTGATGGAGCTGTTGGTCTGAGCCTCCACTCTCAGGTTTCTCACTGGGTTGGGAGCTGAAAACCAGTACAGGAGGGAAAATCAGCTGTAGTTTCTGGCCCTCGAACTTTCCAGCCCTTCCTTAACCATTGCATCCAGCAGGTGGAGGCAGGGAGGCCCAGCTCTGCACTGTCCAGTGTGGCAGCCACGAGTTCCACGTGAGTGTTGAGCACCGTGAGGTGGCTTTTGTGAAATGAGATGAGCCGTTAGTGTAAGATCCACACCGGCTTTCGAAGAGTTGGTATGAAATTAAGAATTAAGAATGTCAACTATCTCATTGATCCTTTATATACATATATATATACACACACACATATATACATACACATATATATATACACACATATATATACATACACACATATATATATAGTGGGTATATACTCAGTGTGTATATTTAATGATTCTTTCCTTATATTGATTACATGTCAAAATGATAATATTTTGTATCTGCCGGGCGCGGTGGCTCACATCTGTAATCCCAGCACTTTGGGAGGCCGAGGTAGGCGGATCACCTGAGGTCAGGAGCTCAAGAACAGCCTGGCCAACATGGCGAAACCCCGTCTCTACTAAAAATACAAAAGTTAGCCAGGCGTGGTGGCATATGCCTGTAGTCCCAGCTACTCAGGAGGCTGAGGCAGGAGAATCACTTGAACCCAGGAGGCGGAGGTTGCAGTGAGTCAAGATCGTGCCACTACATTTCAGCCTGGGAGACAGAGACTCCGTCCCAAAAAAAAAAAAGGGCCGGGCACGGTGGCTCACGCCTGTAATCCCAGCACTTTGGGAGGCCGAGGCGGGTGGATCACAAGGTCAGGAGATCGAGACCATCCTGGCTAACACAGTGAAACCTCGTCTCTACTAAAAATACAAAAAATTAGCCAGGTGACATGGTGGGCGCCTGTGGTCCCAGCTACTCGGGAGGCTGAGGCAGGAGGATGGCGTGAACCCGGGAGGCAGAGCTTGCAGTGAGCCAAGATTGCGCCACTGCATTCCAGCCTGGGCGACGGAGAGAGACTCTGTAGCAAAAAAAAAAAAAAAATTGTATCTGATGGGCTACATAAAATATCTCATAGTAATTTAGTTTCTTTCCTTCCTCCTTCCTTCCTTCCTTCCTTCCTTCCTTCCTTCCTTCCTTCGTTCCTTCGTTCCTTCCTTCTTTCTTTTTTGAGACAGGGTTTCTCTCTATTGCCCAGGCTGGAGTGCAGTGGTCCAATCAGAGCTCAGTGCAACCTCTGCCTCCCAGGCTCAACGATCCTCTCACCTCAGCCTCCCGAGTAGATGGGACCACGGGAACACGCCACCACAGCTACTTTTTAATTTTTTTTGTAGAGACAGGCTGACCAGTTTCTTTGTACTTATTTTTATGTGGCTGATAGAAAATTGAAATTCTCTCATGTGGCTTCCACTGTGTTTCTATTGGACAAAAGAACCTGTCGCATTTTGTCAGCTCTCAACCACCCCCTACCACTGTCCTTATAAAAGAAATAAAAATAAAACAAAACAGCGGCTGCCTCTTACCTGTGGCACTAGTGGCAATCTCCACAGAGCTATTTACTCCGTCTTTCTCCACCCACACAGAACACGTATACAATGACCCGGGTCCAAGTCCATCCACGGTGACTCTGGTGTCTGTTGTGTTTCGAGTCTCTGTTCTGCCACCATCTCCAGTGCACTGAACGCAATAGGTGGAGTTCTGTGAATCTGTGCCATCGGGGACCTCCCAGCTCAGGGAGATGGAGCTGGTGGTCTGAGCCTCCACTGTCAGGTTCCTTACTGGGTAGGCGGCTGAGAAATTAGGAAGAAAGATCTAATATAAGCAGGACTACAGAACATAACGGGGGCAGCCAGTGAGCTTTTTGTTTGTTTGTTTTTTCAAGACAGAGTCTCTGTCTGTCGTCCAGGCTGTAGTGCAGTGGCACGATCTCGGCTCACCACAAACTCCGCCACCCGGGTTCAAGTGATTCTCCTGCCTCAGCCTCCTGAGTAGGTGGGACTACAGGTCTGCACCACCACACCCGGCTAATTTTTATATTTTTTCACCATGCTGGCCAGGCTGGTCTCGAACTCCTGACCTCAGGTGATCCTCTCACCTCAGCCTCCCAAAGTGCTAGGACTACAGGCATGAGGCAACGTGCCCGGCCAAGTGAGCATACTTGATCATCAGAGTTCCTAGTTGTCCCTCAACAGCTGATGCCAGTAGATGCAGAGTGTATGGTCTAGACCAGGGCTTCTCATTCTTTGCTGTGTGTACATCTCACAGGGACCTTGTGAAATGCAGGTTCTCACTCAGCAGGGCTAGGATGGAGCTGAGAGTCTGCACTCCACCCCACCCTTTTTTTTCCCCACCAGTGTCACTTGCCAATGTATTTCCATCAGCTCTCAGAGACACGGATGCTGTCCACACATGGACCACACTTTCAGTAGCAAAGACCTGAGCCAACGCTTTCCAACTGAGCTTCTGCAATGATGGAAATGCTCTCCCACCTTCCAGTATGGTAGGAGAACAGAGAAGGAAATGGAAACCCTTCAACAGGGCTTTCAAACATACAAAATGTGAAACTGAATTTGCAGTTTCATGCAACTTTAATGAGCTTAAATTTAATAGCCACGTGTGGCTGGTGGCTACCATATCGGACAATGGAGATCTAGCCAGAGGGAGCTGTCCACATCAGGATCATGGAGCTGATGATCTCAGTTTCCATCCTCAATATGTGACACAGTTGGGGACTAGAAGAAGAGTCAGAGGGTCAGAGTGTCCCCACTCACAGTATCTAATTCCTTGAAAGCTCAGGTAACGTGCCTTGGCCCCTACACATTCCTGTTGGTGCAGGAAGGTGCCCCTTGGCATTATGGTCCACATTCTAGAGAGTCCTAGACACAGACCGGCCCCAGCTTAGCAGCTGGAGGTACCATGGACATTCATTCCTTCTTCATCACCTGAGCTGAGACTGCCCCAGGATGTGGACATGAGTACCTGGCTCAATGTGGCCCAGAGGGACTATGGACTAGACAATCGGCCATGTTCTCCTGCCTACTGTCCCTTAAACAAGTAAGAGCAAAACAAATGGCAACTGCCTCTCACCTATGGTGGCATTTCGAGTCTCCCGGGAGCTGTTGATTCCATTCTTCCCCACCCACACGGAAAACGCATACAAACACCCGGGTTCAAGTCCATCCACGGTGATGTTGGTGTTTGCTGTGCTTCGAGTCCCTGCTGTGCCACCATCTCCAGTGTACTCAACCCAGTAGGTGGAGTTCTGTGGGTCTGGGCCATCGGCCTCCCAGGTCAGGGTGATGGAGCTGTTGGTCTGAGCCTCCACTCTCAGGTTCCTCACTGGGTTGGGAGCTGAAAACCAGTACAGGAGGGAAAATCAGTTGTAGTTTCTGGCCCTCGAACTTTCCAGCCCTTCCTTAACCATTGCATCCAGCAGGTGGAGGCAGGGAGGCTCAGCTCTGCACTGTCCAGTGTGGCAGCCACGAGTTCCACGTGAGTGTTGAGCACCGTGAGGTGGCTTTTGTGAAATGAGATGAGCCGTTAGTGTAAGATCCACACCGGCTTTCGAAGAGTTGGTATGAAATTAAGAATTAAGAATGTCAACTATCTCATTGATCCTTTATATATATTTGTGTGTGTGTGAGTATATACTTGGTGTATATATTGAATGATCCTTTTTGTATTGATTACAAGTGAAAATGAAAATATCTTCTATCTGCCAGGTGCAGTGGCTCACACCTATAATCCCCGCACTTTGGGAGGCCGAGGCAGGCGGATCACCTGAGGTCAGGAGTTCGAGACCAGCCTGGCCAACATGGCGAAACCCCGTCTCTACTAAAAATACAAAAGTTAGTTGGGCGTGGTGGCACATGCCTGTAGTCTCTGCTACTCGGGAGGCTGAGGCAGGAGAATCACTTGAACCCAGGAGGCAAAGGTTGCAGTGAACCAAGATCATGCCACTGCACTCCAACCCGGGGGACAGAGCAAGACTCTGCCTCAAAAAAAAAAAAAATTGTATCTGATGGACTACATAAAATGTCTCATAGTAATTTAGTTTATTTGTTTTTCTTTTCTTTTTTTTTCTTTTGTTTTTTCTTTCTTTCTTTCTTTCTTTTTTTTTTTTTTTTTTTTTTTTGAGACAGGGTTTCTCTCTATTGCCCAGGCTGGAGTGCAGTGGTCCAATCAGAGCGCACTGCAACCTCTGCCTCCCGAGCTCCAGCGATCCTCTCACCTCAGCCTCCCGAGTAGATGGGACCACAGGAACACGCCACCACAGCTACTTTTTTATTTTTTTGTAGAGACAGGCTGACCAGTTTCTTTGTACTTATTTTTATGTGGCTGATAGAAAATTGAAATTCTCACGTGTGGCTTCCACTGTGTTTCTATTGGACTAAAGAACCTGTCACATTTTATCAGCTCTCAACCACCCCCTACCACTGTCCTTATAAAAGAAATAAAAATAAAACAAAACAGCGGCTGCCTCTTACCTGTGGCACCAGTGACAGTCCCCACAGAGCTATTTACTCCGTCTTTCTCCACCGACACAGAACACGTATACAATGACCCGGGTCCAAGTCCATACACAATGACGGTGTATCTTGTGGTTCGAGTCTCTGATCTGCCACCATCTCCAGTGCACTGAACCGAATAGTTGGAGTTCTGTGAGTCTGTGCCATCAGGGGCCTTCCAGCTCAGGGAGATGGAGCTGGTGGTCTGAGTCTCCACTGTCAGGTTCCTCCCTGGGTTGGGGGCTGAGAATTGGGAAGGAGGGTCTGACGAAAAGGGAACCAGGTCAGTACAATCCCTCCCAACCCCCTGAGCTCATGCCCCAAGTCCAGAAACAACGGCGGTCATAAGCCCCTACCATGGACCACTGGACCCCACGGGGACCCCCCAGAGGCTCACGGCAGTTGCGGTCCCACCTCTTCGAGTGGGCAGTGAGTTCAGGCAGGGGTCACTCACCGGGCGCCCTGGCCCCTGTCCAGCTGCACAGGCCCTGGAGGGAACCCAGAGAAAACAGAGTCAGCCTCTCAACCACTCCTCTGCCCAGTGAGGCCGCGGGGCTAGGAGGAGCGGCTGGTCCCCGCCCCATGAGTCACCCTTGCATGGGAAGGAGGGGCCAGCGTTAGGCTGGGCTGTCAGGAAGGTCACCCCAACCGTCTTTCCTGGGTCGAGGAGAGAAGGGGGAGCATGGCAGGAGTGGAGCTTAGGGAGCTGGGGTTGGCTCCACCCGATAAGGCCGAGAGATAAAATTAATGATTTCATTTCCCGAAATATATGTCCTTGGAAAACCAAGGGCAGAGAGCAATGAACAGACTGGGAAGAGAGAAAAAAACCAAGGTTGGGGATCAGGAACCTTGGCCTGAGGGTGGAGGGCCTGGGGGCCTGGGTCTGAGGGAGGAGGGGCTGGGGTCTGGACTCCTGAGTCTGAGGGAGGAGGGGCTGGGGTCTGGACTCCTGAGTCTGAGGGAGGAGGGGCTGGGGGCCTGGACTCCTGGGTCTGAGGGAGGAGGGGCTGGGGGTCTGGACTCCTGAGTCTGAGGGAGGAGGGGCTGGGGTCTGGACTCCTGAGTCTGAGGGAGGAGGGGCTGGGGTCTGGACTCCTGGGCCTGAAGGAGGAGGGACTGGGGGCCTGGACCCCTGGGTCTGAGGGAGGAAGGGCTGGGGATCTGGACCCCTGGGCCTGAAGGAGGAGGGACTGGGGGCCTGGACTCCTGAGTCTGAGGGAGGAGGGGCTGGGGTCTGGACCCCTGAGTCTGAGGGAGGAGGGGCTGGGGGCCTGGACTCCTGAGTCTGAGGGAGGAGGGGCTGGGGGCCTGGACTCCTGGGTCTGAGGGAGGAAGGGCTGGGGGCCTGGACTCGGTTTGAGGGAGGAGTGGCTGCTTCCTGTCCGTGAGCACAGCTGTGTGTCGCCTGAAGCCAGTGTCCCCCGCAACAGACATGACAGTATCTAAGAGCCCGGGTGAAGCCGGTGTACCCCGCAGCAGACACGACAATGTCTAAGAGCCCGGGTGAAGCCGGTGTCCCCCGCAGCAGACACGACAATGTCTAAGAGCCCGGGTGAAGCCGGTGTCCCCCGCAGCAGACATGACAGTATCTAAGAGCCCAGGTGTAAGACTCTCCTACAGTCTCTGCCAAGCCTGAAGCCCTCTTCCTTCTCCACGGGATCTTCAGCACCTACTTCCTCAAGATTGAGGTGCAGGGACCCAGCTCCTTCTCCCTCAGACCTGGGAGTCCCTGCCTTGGGAGCCCGCTCTGGGTGGGGAGCACTTACCAGCAGCACCAGGTTCCCCCAGACCCCGAGGCCCCTGCCAGCCCCAGCCATGCCTCCAGACACTGCCGGGGACCCAGGAGTCCCAGGCCTAGTCCTTCCACCTGCTGGACTTTACACTCAAGAATTTCCCCTTTACCAGATCATTGGTGAAGCCAGAGGCCAGGGCGGGAAGGGGAGGAGGAGGAAGTGGAACCCAGCTCCCAGCCCTGCCCCGCTGGCCCTCACCTTCCTCCCTCACCGCTGCCTCTAGCTCTGACACTGGAGACGCCTCCGATCCTTTCTCCAGCCCCCAGCCCACTCCACTTTGTCCCCTGAAATCTCCCTCTGCACCCCAGGTACCGGGTGCCACGCCCCACTGCTGCACGGATGCGGGACGTGGGGCAGAGGATGAGAGCAGGGGGTGCTGAGAGAAAGGCCAGCTGACTCCCTCGCCTCCCTGGTGGGTGATCACACATCAAGAGCAGCCTGGGACTTAGACCTCACGCCCCCCGTCCCTGGAGCACGCTCTTCCATTCAGGCTCTGAGGCCTTTCCCCTCTCCATCTCCCACAAGCCCCTGCAGCTCTCACAAAATGAGCCCAGCGGGCTCCCACCTCTTGGCCTTTGCCTAGACTGTCTCCCCAGCCAGGTGCACCTGCCTATTTTCCCCGCAACAGTCTCCTACCTACTCCTCCACTAGGATTCAGCTTGGAAATGACCCACGCTGGGCCTGGGGCCTTTCTAGCCTGGTCAGGACCCTGTGCACTATCTTCCACACCCCAGACTCTCCAATTTGCATATCCTTCTGTGACCCTGAGCAAATGACTTAAATCCACAGTGACTCAGATTCCTCATCTCTAAAGAATGGGCACCCTTGTAAATATGCTAAGAGAAATAGATGAGTTACTACCTCGAAAGTCTTGGAACAATGCCTGGCCCATTTTAAACACTTGATAAATCTTAGTCATGTTTATTTTTAGTTCATCCCTAGGCCACCTGTGCTCAGAAGGGGCCTGACACCCAGGGCTTTTCAAAGTGTTTTTGTTGACTTACTATGTGCACACGTGGACTGCCTTCATCTCACATATAGTGCAGAAGTGAAGAATAGAAACCCCAGCCGGGCATATTGGTGTGTGCCCAGCTACTCAGGAGGCTGAAGTGGGAGGATCACTTGAGCCCAGGAGTTTGAGACCAGCCTGGGCAATATAGCAAAACCCCATCTTTACAAAGAAAAACAAAAACAAAGAAAAAATTACCCAGGCATGGTAGTGCACGCCTGTAGTCCCAGCTACCCGGGAGGCTGAGATGGGAGGATCACCTGAGCCTGGGAAGTCAAGGCTGCAGTAAGCTGCAATTGTGCCACTGCACTCCAGCCTGGGTGACAGAGTGAGCCCGTCTCAGAAAGCAAAACAATGGCCAGGTGCGGTGGCTCACATCTGTAATCCCAGCAATTTGGGAGGCCGAGGTGGGCAGATCACCTGAGATCAGGAGTTCGAGACCAGCCTGGCTAACATGGTGAAACCCCATCTCTACTAAAAATGCAAAAATTAGCTGGCTGTGGTGGCAGGCGCCTGTACTGCCAGCTACTCAGGAGGCTGAGGCAGGAGAATGGTGTGAACCTGGGAGGCGGAGCTTGCAGTGAGCCAAGATAGCGCCACTGCACTCCACCCTGGGTGACAGAGCAAGACTCTTTCTCAAAGAAAAACAAAAAAAAGCAAACAAAACAGCTGAGCATGGTTACTCATGCCTATAATCCCAGCACTTTGGGAGGCTGAGATGAGAGGATTCCTTGAGCCCAGGAGTTCAAGACCAGCCTGAGCAACATAGAGAGATCCCATCTCTATAAAAAGTAGAAGTAAATTAGCCAGGCATGGTGGTGCACACCTGTGGTCCCAGCTACTCAGGAGGCTGAAGAGGGAGGATCAGTTGAGCCCAAGAGGTGGAGGCTGCAGTGAGCTGTGATTGCACCACTGCACTCCAGCTGGGGTGACAGAGGGAGACTCTGTCTCAAAATTAACAAATAAATAAGTTCTCACACCACCGCTTTGAGAAGTCAGTTTCTCTGTCTCTGAGAGCCTCAGTTTCCCCATCTGTATACAGAAGGGTTTGGTTGCGAGAAGTTTCCTTTCAGTGGGCACCGGATGTAATTCGTGCCAATCACTTGCTCGGGTTTCTGTTTTAACCTTTCTCTGTTTCTCGCCTGTATCTTAAAAAAAATTTTTTTTTATTGAGACAGGGTCTTGCTTTGTTGCCCAGGCTGGTCTCGAACTCCTAGACTCAAGTGATCCTCCCGCCTTGGCCTCCCAAAGTTCTAGGATTATAGGCATTAGCCACCACACCCAGCTGTCTCCCCTATACTTTTTGATGTCTCTCTCTCTCTCTCTCTCAATCTCTCTCTCTCCCTCTCTCTCCTGGTCCTCCTCCTCCTCCTCACTGTCTCTTCCCTCTATCTTTCTCTCTTCCCTCCCATCTAGATCCCCAACTTATAAACATGCTCGCCCTCCCTGTCTATAAAAAAAATGCATCACTTACATGGACTCCACACCCACCGTCCTACCACACCCTACTTACTTTCTCTTCAAAACCCAACTCCTAGGCCGGGCATGGTGGCTCATGCCTGTCATCCCAGCACTATGGGAGCCCGAGGCAGGTGGATGACCTGAGGCAGGAGGTCAGGAGTTCGAGGCCAGCCTGGCCAACATGGTGGCCATCTCTACTAAAAATACAAAAATTAGCCGGGCATGGTGGTGCATGCCTGTAATCACAGCTACTCAGGAGGCTGAGGCAGGAGAATCGCTTGAACCCAGGAGGGGACACTGCAGTGAGCCAAGATCGCACCACTGCACTCTAGCCTGGGTGACAGAAGGATACTCCCTCTCAAAAAACAAAAAGCAACAATAAAAAAATCAACCACTCCACAAAATGGCCCACATTCCCCAGCTTCCAAAGTCCTCCTGGAGCAGCTGCCTGTGTATGGGGAAGGCACATCAAAAACAAAACCTGTAGGACCTCGGACTCGGGCCCTCCAACTCCAGTCCCGCCTTCAGATGAATGCAGCCCCAGCCAACATCTTAGCAGCAACCTCAGGAGAGACTCGGCCGTGCTCCTCTTTTCCCCTTAAGAACAGAAATTTCCACGGAGCCACTAATGAGAGTCCCATTAGCACGACCCTCATCACCTGAGTTCTTTTCAATTCCTCTTACCTGTGTGATGAGAAGCACCAAGAGAGCGTTGTTTGGTGTATGTAATGATACCGTCTCTAGGTCTGGTGAGCAGGAACCAGAGTCACCACAGTGGGGCAGCAGAGGGCCTGGGCTCAGGTTTCCCAGAAGCAGAGCCTGAGGCAGGGATTCAGATGCTCATGAACTGTTTGAGGGTTTGCTTTCAGAAGACAGAGAGTGATGAAAGCAGTATGGGGCAGAGGAAGGAGCCAAGTGAGGCTATCACTTCAGAGGGATCCCATCACAGAGACAGGATCTGAACTTTTAACCTCTAATCTTTGTCTATGGGCTTCTCCAGGGGTGAGAGTTTCATGACTTTCCTAGTAAAACACGTTCCTCTCAGGTTGAGAGCAAGTTTTTTTTTTTTTTTTTTTAGATGAAATCTCACTCTCACTCTGTCACCCAGGCTGAAGTGCGGTGGCACCATCTTGTCTCACTGCAACCTCCACCTCCACCTCCTGGGTTAAATGATTCTCCTGCCTCAGCCTCCCGAGTAGTTGGGATTACAGGCACCTGCCATCACACCCAGCTACTTTGTGTTTTTTTGGTTTTTTGTTTGTTTGTTTGAGACAGAGTCCTGCTCTGTTGCCCAGGCTGGAGTGCAGTGGCACGATCTCGGCTCACTGCAAGCTCTGCCTCCTAGGTTCATGCCATTCTCCTGCCTCAGCCTCCCAAGTAGCTGGGACTACAGGCACCTGCCACCATGCCCAGCTAATTTTTTATATTTTTTAGTATAGACGGGGTTTCACCATGTTAGCCAGTATGGTCTCAATCTCCTGACCTCGTGATCCGCCCGCCTTGGCCTCCCAAAGTGCTGGGATTACAGGCATGAGCCACTGTGCCCGGTCAGCTTTTGTATTTTCAGTAGAGACGGGGTTTCACCATGTTGGTCAGACTGGTCTCGAACTCCTGACCTCATGTGATCCACCTGCCTCAGCATCCCAAAGTACTG
The DNA here is from genome assembly GCF_029289425.2 of Pan paniscus. Taxonomy (NCBI): domain Eukaryota; kingdom Metazoa; phylum Chordata; class Mammalia; order Primates; family Hominidae; genus Pan; species Pan paniscus. The sequence continues at coordinate 61,349,587 of NC_073269.2, forward strand.
AGATTACAGGTGTGAGCCACTGCGCCCAGCCAAGAGCAAGTCTCTTGAGAATGTGGCATCTGCAAGCAGCCAACACTGCTTAAGAATGAGTGTTCAGTGCCTGCAAAGGAGACCTGGGTGAAGCACCAGCGACGTCCACCCCTAAAGCCTCGCACCTGTTACCAGTCCTGAGCCAGTTCTCAGTCTTGGAACCCCTTCCATGTAGCGGATGCTTTTCCCTCAGGGAGGACTCACTGATACTAGTCAAAGTACATACTGTAAACCTTCCTCCCAGTTTTTCCTAAAGGCCAATATCCATGGTCGCTGGGGATGAGAGAAAGAGAAAAGACTACTGGACTCTGACTCTGAATCAATCGTAATTTGGAGGCACACAAAGGTCACCGTGAATCATGGTCTGACTGGTGTGCTTGGGGCTGTCAGGTAATGAACGGAGGGTTCACCTAAAGACCATCACACAGCGGGTCAATGGGACTCTAAAGACCCTGTGTGGCTCCTTCCTCAGGCCTTGAGAGTGAAGTTGAAATCGACATACTCATAAAATGGCAGACACAATGCTTTGGCTTCCCTGATCTGTAGTGTGAAAGCTTTGATGGTGGGAAGAAGAAATGGAAGCCCCTAGAAATTCCCCCATCTATATTGGGCCAGTCTTTCATTGCTATAAAGAAATATCTGAGACTGGGTAATTTATAAAGAAAAGAGTTTTAATTGGCTCGCGGCTCTGCAGGTTGTACAGGAAGCGTGGTGCTGGCATCTGCTCAGCTTCTGGGAAGGCCTCAGGGAGCTTTTCCACTCATGGCGGAAGGTGAGGAGGGAGCAGGCACATAACATGTCGAAAGCAGGAGCAAGAGAGACAGGACGGGAGGTGCCACACACTTCTATTTTTTTTATTATTATTAAATTTTTGAGATGGAGTTTCCCTCTGTCACCCAGGCTGGAGTGCAGTGACACCATTTTGGCTCACTGCAACCTTCACCTCCTGGGTTCAACTCCCAGCTAGTTTTTGTATTTTTAGTAGAGACAGGGTTTTGCCATGTTGTCCGGGCTGGTCTCAAACTCCTGACCTCAGGCGATCCATGCACCTCGGCCTCCCAAAGTGCTGAGATTACAGGTGTGAGCCACCGCGCCTGGCCTTGCCACGTACTGTAAAATACCCAGATCTCTTGTGAGCTCACCCATCACCATGGGGATGGTACTAAACCATTCATGAGGGGTCCACCCCCAAGATCCTAACACCTCCCACCAAGTCCGGCCTCCAACACTGGGGATTCCATTTCAACATGAGATTTGGTGGGGACACAGATCCAAACCATAGTATCATCCTTCCCAAATAGTCAACCCAGGGAATCACAGAGATCAGCGCCAGCATCAAGCCTTGGAAAACACGGGGGTGGGATATGGGAGGGTGATTCCTAAACATTATCCTTTGATTCACATGATTAATCTATGCAGGAGCTTATGGATCTTGGAAGACAGAAGAAATGGTGATACCGGCCGGGCTCAGTGGCTCACGGCTGTGATCCCAGCACTTTGGGAGGCCAAGGAGGGCGGATCACGAGGTCAGGAGATCGAGACCACGGTGAAACCCCATCTCTACTAAAAATACAAAAAATTAGCCAGGCGTGGTGGCGGGCGCCTGTAGTCCCAGCTACTCGGGAGGCTGAGGCAGGAGAATGGCGTGAACCCAGGAGGCAGAGCTTGCAGTGAGCAGAGATGGCGCCACTGCACTCCAGCCTCGGAGACACAGTGAGACTCCGTCTCAAAAAAAAAAAAAAAAAAAAAAAAAGGTGATACCCTCGGAGGTGGCTGGTCTTCTCAGGGTAAGGTCTCCTTCGCAAATCAGCACAGCCCCTGGCACCTGATATTCAGCTAATGAACTGGAAAAGGCGTTTTGCCTATAGAAGTTAGCCTGAATGAAGAGTGTTCTTTATTCCAACAGTGACAGAAGGTCAGTGTGATTCCCTTTAGACTGTCTGGGACCTCGGTCATCTTATCAACCCATAAGACATCACGCTGTTCCCCCTCACTCCTGGATAGCAATTTATCCTCACTGGAATGGACACTTACAGGTGTTTATTAATTTCTCAGTGATTTGTTGAATGAATGAAGGAATGATGTCTTTACCTTGAGATTGGAGTTCTTTCAGATCTGCTCTCTGCCCATCTCACCAGCCTCTTCTCCTATCTTTACTCCAGCTACACAGATGTCCGTGCATGTTTTTCTTAGCACTCCAGGTGGATTCAAACCTCAGGGCCTTTGCACACACTGTTCCCTCTGCCTGTTAAAATCTTTCTCCACCAGCCAGGGCCTACTTCTCTTTCTACTTCTGGTTGACCCCAGATACAGTTGGCTACTCCCTCCTATGTTTGGAGCCAAACTAAACAAATCTCTTATTATAATACTCATCACATTGTCTGTGGCTTTGCCTATTTTTCCTTTATCAGAGTGGAAGAAGCTTCTTTGGGTAGAGACGAGTCTATTCATCTTGGGGGACATCAGGCCAACTCCACACCGAAGGCTGATGAAACTTCAGGCAATACCCCTTCATCTGAATCTGATGACGTGTGTCACGTTATCCAGGTCCACACTCAGGGATCTGGTCTGCCTTTTCATGTAAGCTTTCTCCACTCTCACTTTCCCTGGACTCTCATCCAGGATTAGATTTTTTTTTCTTTTAAATGGAATCTCATTCTGTCACCCAGGCTGGAGTGCAGTGGCACCGTCTCGGCTCACTGCAACCTCTGCCTCCTGGGTTCAAGCGATTCTCCTGCCTTGGCCACCACGCCTGGCTAATTTTTGTATTTTTACTAGAGACGAGGTTTTGCCATGTTGACTAGGCTGTTCTCGAACTCCTTACTTCATGTGATCCACCCGCGTCAGCCTCCCAAACTGCTGGGATTACAAGCATGAGCCACCACGCCTGCCGCGATTAGATCATTGATCTCATTGCAGGTGAACCAGTCCAGACCACCATCCAGGTTTTCCAGCTTGCTCGCTCCTCACGCTGTGGCTGTGTCCTGTGTTGCCGTGTTTCCACTGAATCCAGCCCTTGTTTTCGCTCTTCCTGGCCTTGCGGGCAGCCAGGATTGAAAGATCCAGGAAGTGACAGGGGCCTGACTCATCAACTTGTAAGAGAGCTGGGGTTCTCCTAGATCCATGCTCGCACTGAGGTGAGAAATGAGGAGCCAGGGCAGGGAGCCTCCTGGGGGGGGGCTGCCAACACCAGGCAGGCGGGGAATAGTGATTTTCACTTGTATCGTGGAGGATGCCACGCACAGACGTGAATAGAAAGAGCCTGGACCGTGTCCTGAGGTCAGCGACTGAGGTCCTGGGTGGGGCCAGCCAGGACCTGCCCGGGGGCTACTGCCCTCTGAATCAATACCTCCAGGGACCCTACGTTGACACCCATGGCCTCCCACTCTCCACCCCTCAGTCCTGCGTGCGGCACGTAGTGCTCACTGGGCGTCTGTGTAGGGGGTTGAAGGCTGAGGCTGGAACAAGGGCGTGGCGGTCGCAGGCTCCAGGGCACGACTGTCCTTCCTCTTCCCCTTCTCAGCCACATCTGGGGCTCCGTCCCTGCAGCCAAGGCTCCCTGGCGCTGTCCTTGGTGCTGACGCGCTTCTGGAAGTGCGGTGCCAGGGTGGCTGGTGCGGCTCCCGATGGAAAAGCCCCACCAACCCCACAACGCAGACTCGGGAGAGAACACGCCACCGTCTTTAGCGAATCTTACCAACCCAGGGCCAAAGCGCCCTGCACCCCAGAGCAGCACTCGTGGTGGGAACACAGGCTGATGTAATAAACAGAAAAGTGACTGCGGGGGATGGGGAAGGCGGGATGTCCTTAGCGTCCCATGGAAAAAACATATTTCCTCCAGATGGGATCATCGATAACTTTTTTGAGTCTTGAGTAAATAACTTCGGGTGGGGCGCGGTGGCTCACGCCTGTAATCCCAGCACTTTGGGAGGCCGAGGCGGGTGGATCACTTTAGGTCAGGAATTCGAGACCAGTGCGGCCAATATGGTTTTGAAAACCCCGTCTCTACTAAAAAGACAAAAATTAGCCAGGCGTGGTGGCAGCCTCCTGTAATCCCAGCTATTCGGGAGGCTGAGGCAGGAGAATAGCTTGAACCCGGGAGGCGGAGGTTGCGGTGAGCCGAGATCGTGCCACTGCACTCCAGCCTGGGCGACAGAGCGAGACTCCGTCTGAAAAAAAGAAAAAAGAAAAAAAAAACACAAAAAAAAAACTATGAGAAAATTCCATCCCCCATTGTTCAGAACCCAGGAATCTGGGCGCTGTGTGGTTTTCCATAAAAACTGGTATATTCGTTTGCTAGGGCTACTACAACAAAGAGCATAGACTAGGTGACCCAAACAGCAGAGATGTGTTTTCCCACCGTTCTGGAGGCTGGAGGTCCAAGATGAAAATGTGGGCAGGGTTGGTTCCTCCTGAGGCCTCTTTCTCCTTGGATTGCAAATGGCCGTGTTCTCCCTTGTCCTCCATGTGTCTGTGTCCTAACCTCCTCTTCTGATAAGGACACCAGTCAGGTTGGATTGTGGCCCACCTTAGTGTGACCTTTTTTTTTTTTTTTTTTTTGAGACAGCATCTCACTCTGTCTCCCAGGCTGGAGTGCAGTGGCACGAACACAGCTCACTGCAGCCTCTACATCCTGGGCTCAAGTGATCCTCCCACCTCAGCCTCCTGAGTAACTGGGACTACAGTGGCACACCACCATGCCTGGCTTACATTTATTTATAAATATATATATATATATATATATATATATATATATATATATATATATATATATATTTTAGACCGAGTCTTGCTCTGTTGCCAAGGCTGGAGTGCAGTCCCGCGATCTCGGCTCACTGCAACCTCTGCCTCCCAGGTTCAAGCGATTCTCCTGCCTCAGACTCCTGAGTAGGTGGGATTACAGGTGCCCACCACCATACCCGGCTATTTTTTTTTTTTTTTTTTTTTTGAGACAGAGTTTTGCTCTTGTCGCCCAGGCTGGAGTGCAATGGCATGATCTCAGCTCACTGCAACCTCTGCCTCCCGTATTCAAGAGATTCTCCTGCCTCAGCCTCCTGAGTAGCTGGGATTACAGGTGCCTGCCACCACACCCACCTAATTTTTTTTGTATTTTTAGTTGAGATGGGGTTTCACCATGTTGGCCAGGCTGGTCTTGAACTCCTGACCTCAGGTGATCCACCCGCCTCGGCCTCTCAAAGTGCTGGGATTACAGCCGTGAGCCACCATGCCCAGCTTGGCTAATTAAAAAAAAAATCTGGGGAGATGGGGTTCTCACCGTGCTGCCCAGGAAGATTTCAAACTCCTGGGCTCAAGCAATCCATCTGCCTCAGCATCTCAAAGTGACCTCATTTTATCTTAATCTCCTCTTCAAAGACCCTGTCTCCAAATACAATCACATTCTGAGGTACTGGAGGTTAGGACGCCAACTTACAAATTTTTGAAGGAGGATGAAATTCAGTTCATAATAGCAGGGATGAGCTTTATGCCCCCTGAAAAAGACATACTTCCCCAGGTAGATTCATCTGTTAGTGTTTTTTGTTTTGTTTTAGACAAAGTCCCACTCTGTCACCCAGGCTGCAGTGCAATGGCACGATCTTGGCTCACTGCAACCTCCACCTCCCGGATTCAAGCGATTATCCTGCCTCACCCTCCTGAGTAGCTGGGATTACTGGCGCCCACCACCATGCCCAGCTAATTTTTGTATTTTCAGTAGAGATGGGGTTTCACCATATGGGCCAGGCTGGTCTGGAACTCCTGACCTCAAGTGATCCACCTGTCTTGGCCTCCCAAAGTGCTTTCTTTTTTCTTTTTTCTCTTTTTTTTTTTTTGAGACAGAGTCTCACTCTGTCGCCCAGGCTGGAGTGCAGTGGCGTGATCTCGGCTCACTGCAAGCTCTGCCTCCCGGGTTCACACCATTCTCCTGTCTCAGCCTCCCGAGTAGCCACCACCATGCCTGGCTAATTTTTTGTATTTTTAGTAGAGACGGGGTTTCACCGTGTTAGCCAGGATGGTCTCGATCTCCTGACCTTGTTATCTGCCCACCTCAGCCTCCTGAAGTGCTGGGATTACAGGCATGAGCCACCGCACCCAGCCCCAAAGTGCTTTCAAAGTATTGATTCAAAACTATGGCACAATCCAAACCCCACCCCCACTGCTCAGAACCCAGGGAGCATTGGGTTTGGTAGATTCCTTCTTCCACACCCAGAATAAATTTTCTCAGCTCCATTCCCCAAATGATGCTGACTTGAGGCAGGGGAAGAATGCTTTGGTAGCTCAGAGGAAAGGACTGTGGAGTTCCTGTCTTTCCCTCTTCCAAGATCCAAGGGTGCTAGCGACCTTTCTGTGTTCATGGTCAGAAGCAAGGAGGGAGAAAGACCAGGAACCACAGCTCTTTGTCATCTTACAGGTGGGAAGCATCCAACAGAGGCCAGCTCTGGGGGGCATGCTGGGCCACATAATTTTTGCCAGTGTCCTGGAATAAGGAAGTGTAGGATAGTGAGGAAGGCAGACTGTGGGGCTCCTCCCTACCATGCTCATCAGGGCATCCAGGTGAGGGATGAAGCTGTCCTAAAGTGTTTCCAGAAGTCACACACACGTGTCCCCACCTCTCCCCTCCTTGATCATGTCTCCATTTTACGTATTTACTGATCATCTTCTGCTATTGTTAAAGTCTAAGCTGAGGGGTGAAACCACAGCAGAAAGCAAGGAAGGCTCGACCCCAGATCACACAGGGAGAGGTGGACAGACAGCATGGCTCCGCCCATTTGCAGCCATTTCTGGGCCTGTAGGCTCTGGCAGCTCCTGGGATTGCTGTCCTCGGTGCTGAATACGCGTTTGTTGGGGGCGCACCTGACAAGTTTGTCATTTTCAGGGAAAACCCAGTCTCTCTCGGCGCTGAGGAGAAAACATAGCACAGCCTTTCTCAGTCCTCTAGCAACCCTGGACTCTGCAGGAGAAAAGAGAGATTCCCTACATTTGTTTCTATGAGACAAGGGAAGGCTGGAGCAGGGGAGTGGGGGAAATCTCTGCAGTCCTCTCGGAAAGCAAACCCTTCTACACCTGTGATCCCATGTGATTTAGCAGAGCCCTGAGTTAAAACTAGGCCATGATGACACTTGGTGACACAAACATCTGACAAAAGAGCTGTGCCCTTTATATTTTCAAAGACTTCCTACAAATTAAGGAAGGCAGAAGACCCATTTAATGGGCAATGGATTTGAAGAGACACTTTACCAAGAATATCCAAATGGCCACAAACACACACACATACACACACAAATGGGAATGTGTTCAACTTCATTAGTCATTATGGAAATTAAACCACAAGGAAGCACCAGAACACTGCAGCAGAAGAACTAAAATGGAAAAGACGAACAACCAACTATCTGCAAGAATATGGGGCAAATGAAGCTTCCTCACATTGCTGGCAGGATGGTAAACTGGTAAGCTGCTTTGAGAAATGGTTTGTCAGTAACTACGAAAGCCTAAGGTACGTATACCATCACTCAGCGATTCCACTGCTAGGCAGACATCTGAGGGAAAGAACTTCCTGTGTGCTCCAAAAGACATGGACAGAAATGTTCATGGTAGCTTCATTCATAGTATCCCAAAACTAGAAACATAAAATGTTCATGAAGGGAGGGATGAAACAATAAGTTGTAATACATTCATGCGATAAATAGTACACAGCAATAAAAATAAAAACACCCAGCATGGATCCACATTTCATCCACAATGTTGAGTGAAGAAAGCCAGAATCAAATAACTACATACTGTATAATTCCACTTAGAGAAGTTTCAAGGACAGACTACACTAATTTACGATGATAAAGATCAGGAGACTGGTCACTCTTGGGGAAGGGAGGTACAAACTGGAGGGGAGACAGGAGAACCTGCTAAGATGCAGAAAATTTATTTTTTTTAAATTTTATTTTTGAGATGGAGTTTCGCTCGTTGCCCAGGCTGGAGTGCAATGGTGCGATCTCAGCTCACCACAACCTCCGGCTCCTGGGTTCAAGCAATTCTACAGGCATGCACCACCACACCCGGCTAGTTTTGTATTTTTAGTAGAGACGGGATTTCTCCATGTTGTTGGTCAGGCTGGTCTCGAACTCCCAACCTCAGGTGATCTGCTTGCCTCGGCCTCCCAAAGTGCTGGGATTACAGGCGTGAGCCACCACACCAGGCTATTTATTTTGAGACAGAGTCTCACTCTGTCACCCAGGCTAGAGTGCAATGGCACGATCTAGGCTCACTGCAACCTCCACTTCCCGAATTCAAGCGATTCTCCTGCCTTAGGCTCCCGAGTAGCTGGGATTACAGTCATGTGCCACCATGCCTGATTTTTGTATTTTTAGTAGAGACAGGGTTTCACCATGTTGTCCAGGCTGGTTTTGAACTCCTGACCTCATGATCTGCCTGCCTTGGCCTCCCAAAGTGCTGGGATTACAGGCGTGAGCCACCGTGACCGACTATTTATTTTTTGAGATGGAATTTTGCTCGTCGCCCAGGCTGGAGCACAGTGGTGCGATCCTGACTCACTGCAACCTCCACCTCCTGGGTTCAAGTGATTCTCCTGCCTCAGCCTCCTGAGTAGCTAGGATTACAGGCATGCACCACCACGCCCAGCTAATTTTCTTGTATTTTTGGTAGAGACAGGGTTTCATCGTATTGGCCAGGCTGGTCTCGAGCTCCTGACCTCAGGTGATCCACCCGCCTCGGCCTCCCAAAGTGCAGGGATTTCAGGCATGAGCCACCTCGCCTTTCAGCCCACACAATGAAGGTTTATGAAGCCCCAGATTCCAGGGCCTCCACCACGACCCCATCTCTGCCACACTTCTGGTCCCACTGGGGGCTGTGGTCCCTGCCCACTGGACCCAGTAGGTGTAGGTGTGGGGGTCTGGGCCCCGGGGGGATATACACCTTAGTGTAACAGAACTCAGGGTCTGAGCCTGTATCCTCAGATCCATGACCTGGCCGGGTAAGGAAAGGAAGGGAAGGGGGTCAGGGTTCCTGCAGGAAGGTTATCTGAGTGGCCTTAAACAGACCCAGTTGTCTCTTACTTGTAGTTCTCAAGAGTAACGGTAGAATGTGCTGGGAATGCAACATCCGGAGATATGGAGGGACTGGCCAGGCGGCCTGGGCTCCATTCCTGCCTGCCCTAGAAACAGGATGCCCTTCAATGCTTGAGCCCGGTGACTCAGGTTTCCCCCAGAGTAGAAAACCCAGGGCTGAGTACTTTTTGGGGTCCCTCAGCTGCCATACAAATGAGGCACACACAGTTGACCCTATCCTCCCTAGGCCACTTTCCTAAGCCTTGGGGGACCAGCTCACAACGGACCCTGGGCTTCTGCTGTCCCTTGCTGCCCATCTGTGAGAAACAAGCCCACTTCATGTAACTTTTTGCGTGTGGCGTTCTGTCTCATCAGACTCTGGCAAGTTGGTAACCAGTGCACAGTGAACCTGCTTCACAGACCACACCCCATAGTCCCTGGGCCTCCAGAGCAAAGGGAAGCATCCCCTCCTTCCCACAGCCCTGCTTGCTCTGGAAGGATGCACCCTATCAGTGGGGCCGATGCCAGAGGCCTCCTGAGGCCTCCTACTCCCCAAGCCCAGAGTGCTCTCACCCCTCGCCCGTGGCCTCTGTGAGCATCTGGCTGGGGCTGTTGACCTCATGCTTCTGGGCCCACATGCTGAGGTACTGCGTCCCTGCAGCCAGGCCCTCCGCAGGCACCCTGATGTCTGAGGAGTCACTGGCCCAGCGGAGCCAGTAGGGGCAGGTCTTGGAGTCTGGGCCTGCGGGGCCCTCAGGGTGAGGGAGCTGGTGGTCTGAGCCGGTGTGACCAGGCCAGGGACTAGTTTGGGAATGTGGAAAGGAGAGAGTCATTTGATAAAGTTTGTTTGTGGCTCTAATGAGAATAAAGTGCACAGCCTGGCACTTTTTACAAATGTGCACACGCACGCACGCGCACACACACGCACACACAAGTGCATGTGCACACACATGCACATGTTGCTGGGCAGTGGAAAGGTGGCCCCTCTTACCTGTAGACATGCTCAGGTCGTCCCTGGGGCCACCTATTCCTTTCTTCTTGGCCCACACAGAGGTGGTGTAGAGGGTCCCAGGCTGAAGCCCTCCACCACGAGCCAGCAGTGTGACGTGCTTGTGTTCCCGCTGGCCATGCCCCTGGACCCAGTAGATGGAAGTCTGCCGGTCTGGGCCCTTGGGGCTGCCCAGCTCAGGGTGATGGAGCTGGAGGTCCGAGCCTCCACACTCATGATTCTGTCTGCTTTGGGGGCTGACATGGGTAGAAGCCTCTGCGGCAAACAGAAGACGGAATCCCACAGCCCTTCCTAGACGTGCAGGATGGAGGCTGATGGGGTCACTAACCTGCTGCTGTGGCCTCTGTCGTGGTCCCGAGGGCCTGGGGAGGGCCCAGATGGGGAATCAGACCCACGGTGGTCTGACCTGCAGGATCGGGATGAAGGCTGCTGAGTCCCACCCTGCCTCATCCCCACCAGCCACCCCGGCTTGGGAGGGAAGATGGAGCCGGCGTTTTGCCCCTTGCCCCAGGTCTGGGTCCCGGCAGGGCTGGAAGGAGCCTGAGAGGGATGTGCGCAGCACCTCCGAGAGTCCCGCTTTAGAGAAACACGAATCAGATCATGAGAAAGCAGACCTCTGAGAAGTCAGATGAAAGGTCGTCGGGGGACCAGAATCAGGGAGGAGGGACACGACGCTGGGGCTGCTGGATGCCAACAGGAGAGCAGTTTCCCGTCGCTCTGGACAGCCGACCCCACAGAGCCCAGGGACCAAAAGCCAGAATGTTCCCCAAACACCAGGGATTATGGGCCCAGCCCCTCCTCCCTCAGACTCAGGAGTCCAGGCTCCAGCCCCTCCTCCCTCAGACTCAGGAGTCCAGGCCCCCAGCCCCTCCTCCCACAGACTCAGGAGTCCAGCCCCTCCTCCCCCAGATCCAGGAGTTCGGGCCCCCAGGCCCTCCTCCCTGACTCAGGAGTCCAGGCCCCAGCCCCTCCTCCCTCAGACTCAGGAGTCCAGGCCCCCAGCCCCTCCTCCCCCAGACCCAGAAGTCTAGGGCTCCAGCCCCTCCTCCCTCAGACTCAGGAGTCCAGACCCCCAGCCCCTCCTCCCTCAGACCCAGGAGTCCAGACCCCCAGCCCCTCCTCCCTCAGACTCAGGAGTCCAGGCCCAGCCCCTCCTCCCTCAGACTCAGGAGTCCAGGCCCCCAGCTCCTCCCTCAGACTCAGGGGTCCAGGCCCCAGTCCCTCCTCCCTCAGACTCAGAAGTCCAGGGCCCCAGCCCCTCCTCCCTCAGACCCAGGAGTCCAGGTTCCAGCCCCTCCTCCCTCACCTCCAGGAACCCCTCATGTCTGCAGGCCCCACGTGCCCCTGGAATCTGCACACCCAGACCCCCGTCCCTCCTGCTACACTTCACTGCGCAATTTCCTCTTTCCCCACCTTTCACCAGGTCTGAGTGGAGAGGGTAGGAGATGAGGAGGAAGTGGAGGTTTTGAACCTGAGTCCAATCCTTCGGATCCTCCTCATGCCTGACCCTTCCTCAAGGAAATCCCTCAGCTTTCACTTCTCCTCACTCCAACTGTGGATTCCTGTCCTCACTTTCCTTCCTGGTCCCCGTCCTCCAGGCTCCCCACCTTCCCTTCCCACCTCTGTACTCTCACATCTGAGTCCCTAAATGCAGGTCATGGATGGAGAAGTCACCTCTCTGCTGTAAGAGTCCCTAAATGCTGGCCATGGATGGAGAAGTCGCCTCTGTCGTAAGAGTCCCTAAATGCAGGTCATGGATGGAGAAGTCACCTCTGCTCTAAAAGTCCCTAAATGCAGGTCATGGATAGAGAGGTCGCCTCTCTGCTGTAAGAGTCTCTAAATGCTAACCATGGATGGAGAAGTCGCCCCTCTGCTATGAGTCACTGAAAGCACATCATGGATGCAGAAGTCAAATAGGGTCTTGGAGAGCAGCTTGGACCCTGTCAAGTCTTCAGATGCAGAATCTGAGGACCAGAGAGGGATAGCAGCTTGCCGAGGTCACACAGCCTTGACAAGGAGCACAGCTGGGTTCCTCCTTCCCATTTGATTCCTATCCCCTTGCCGCCCTCCCTCCTCCAAGACCCCTCATCCTCAAGCCTCCCACCCTTCTCCCGATACTGCATGTGACTGCAGCGGGTTGTGTCCCCTAGAAAGATATGTCCAAGTCCTAACCCCAGATACCTCTGCAGGTGACACTACTTGGAAATAGGGGCTTTGCAGACATACTTAAGGATCTTGAGATGGAATCACCCTGGGTTTAGGGTGGGCCCTAAATCCAATGACCTGTGTCCCTAGAAGGATGCGGACACAGAGGGAGGCTGCCAGTTGAAGACAGTCACATGAAGACGGAGAGACACAGCCACAGGCCGATGGAAGCCAGGGATTCCTGGGAGCCTCCAGAAGCCGAGAGGGCAAGGACGGATTCTTCCCTGGAGCCTCAAGAGGGACCATGGGCCGGAAAACACCCGGATTTTGGACTTTGGGTCTCCAGAACTGCAGGAGAGTCCATTCATCTTGTTTCAAAGCATCTGGCTTGGGGTAATTTGTGACAGCAGCCTCAGGAAACTAACACAAAGACCAAACAGTCCTCTTGGCTCAGTTCTGCACAATCCTCACTTTATCCCCCCGAATCCCCCCACCAGAGGGCCATGGAGGGTCCCACTGGGCACCAGGCCTGGTCCATGGGGAGCGACAAAGAACCTTCTGCTGTCATTAACTGCGATGGTTTATCACAATGATGACCCTCCCCGAGGCCTCTCCTACGGTAACAGCAACATCTACGGTTCCACACCCACAGGGAAAACAGATTCAGAGCAGCAGCAGGGGGCGGGCAGGCTGTGGAGCCGACAGTGAACATGGAGGCAGGCTGGTGGCTGGGAGGACTCCATGTGGGCCTGGCTGAGGAGCCAGGGATCTGGAGTCAGAACCGGGGGAAGGCAGCTGGAACCCAGTAGTGGACTTGGAATTCCGCAAATCGTCCTCAAACGTCTTCAGCCAGAAGCAACGGCGGCAGCAGCGCCTGCAGACAGGCGTCAGGAAGCTTCGCTGCTGAGGGTATTTCTCAGGCTGGGCTGGGCTGGGAGGCCCAGGTCCTTGCAGGAGGAGAGGGCCTGAACACCGGCCCTTCAAGCTCCCTAGTCAGTCAGTCTTGGGCACCGGGCTCCTGAGGGCTGACAGTGTGATGAGGAGCTGGGCAGCATAGTAGGTGGTCATGATCACCAGGCGGGCATGGGGCAGGGGCTGGGCGAAGGTGTCCCAGGCCAGCACGCCATCAGAGAGCGTGAAGAGCAGCGCGCCCCAGCCGGCACTCCCGCCCCAGGCCAGGCCGCGCCACAGCATGGCCATCAGGATCAGCCCATAGGCTGCCACCGGAAGGACCATATCTGGCTCGAGGTGCTGGAGCACAAGGCTGAGGTAGGGGCCAGAGGCCAGGATGATGAGCAGCAGCAGGCCGGGCTGCAGGGGAGAGAAGCCGAAGGCCCAGACGTAGAGGAGGTGGGCGGTGGCAAAGGCGGCCATGCCTGGCGGGAGAGGGGTGGGGTACCAGTGAGGAAGGCCCATCCTGGGAATGGCCCCGAGGTCACCCCTCAGGGCCTAAGAGAAGGACCATCCCAGAGCACCAGGCCCTACCCTGGCCGAGCCTCCTTGCAGGTCTCCCCACATGCAGTGTCCATCCTTGCTCTGCTCAGAACCGCCAGGAGGCCCCACCTTCCCTTGGCCTCCAAAGCCCCATGGCCTCCAGCTCACCAGCCACTCTGCGCCAGCCACCCTGGCCTGCTGGGCTACAAGCACCTGACACGTCCCTGCCCCGGAGCCTTTACGCTCGCCCTTCCCCCACACAGGCATACAGCCCTTCAGCTCTGCCCAAATGTGACTTCCTCAGTGAGGCCTTCCTCAGCAACCCTGCTTCAAACTGCAGTACCTCCAGCGGGTCCTCACTGCCCTCTGCGCCACCTCAGCTACTGCCCTAACACCGCCTGCCCCCACCCCTCGCTGGAGCGTGAGCTGCCTCGGTCACGGCTGCGCCCCCCACCGTGCCTTTGACCACTGGAGCTCTCACAGGAGCCCTCTGCACCCAGGCTCCCATCCAAGTGCTGGGGCCTCCCTCACACGGGCATCTGGAAAGCGTCACAGCACCTTCCACTCACCAGGGACGAAGGCTGCCGGCCAGATGAGGCAAGCGTCCCCCACAGCCGAGCACACAAGGGCTCCCTGGAGGAGCTGGGTGTAGCCCCCGCTTGGGGACATGACCCACAGGAACCCAGCCAGGCAGAGGACGGGCAGGCACTTGACCAGGGCAGCGAACCAGGACAGCTGGTCCTCGGGAATCCAGAGGCAGAAGTACACGCAGCAGGAGAGGATGAAGGGGCTCAGCCACCTGCAGACATCTGGGCGCTTTGGGGAGTGGGGAGCTACTGAGCCGAAACCCAGCCCAGCCCCCATTCTTGGGACTCAGATCTCATGGCTCCTGTCCCACCCCCACCTGGGACCCCAGCCGTACAGGCTAGACCCATTGAGGGACCAGGCTGCCAGAACCCAGCTTCCCAGGGGCCAACCAACTCAAGGACAGCAGCTCCCAGACCCGCCGGCTGCTGGGGTTCCAGGGCCCTGTCCCCCCAGCCCCAGGCACAGCTCAGAAGGCTCTCACCTGGGCTGAGCAGTGAGTCTTCAGGGTCTGCCCCGCTTTGCCAGCGTCCATGCTGGCCGGATAGCCCCAGAGCCACCTAATCTGGGAGCGAGTGGCTTCAGGGGGTGGAGGGGAGGGCTCATGGTTACACGTTAACCCAAGGAGCGTCCTGTGGACTCTGTGACTGATAACAGGGCCCAGGGAGATGTTGTCCTCACCCTGGGGATGGCCCTGCCTGGCGCCCGCTGATAAAGCACTGTTGGCATTGGGGGTCCCTCTGCCCTAGCCTGCTGGGACATGGCTTCCTCCTCCTATCTGCCTGGGGAGGTTAGGCCCACAAATGCCTGTCCCCTTGTCCTGGGCCCCGACAATCAGAAGAGATGGGGTGCAGAATTCCAACAGCCACCCCATCATGGGAAGCGGGAGAGGGGCTGGCTGGCAGGAGTGCCCCTGGAGGGATGGGAAGGCGAGTCTGTCCTTCACTTGCTGCCCTAGCCGTCTCCCTCCCTGCTCCATGAAACCTTTCCTCATTCTGCTCAACCCCACCAAGCCCTCAGGGGCTCCACCACAAACACTGCTTCGATGGGTGACCAGGAGGGACCACCACGAATGCGGGGAACAAGCACCCTCTCCTGTTAGCTGAGCGAGCCCCCAGGTGACCTCCAAGCCAACTGCCACCCCAGTGAGGACGCTGTCCTCATGGCCCGGTCCACACGCTCCGGTTTCCCAGCGCCGCTCACCGGTGCCACTCGCTGCACACGCAGCCTACACTTCTACCTTCTACCTGAAAGACTCAGACCTACTGGGCGCCAGTGCCCAGCCTCAATGCTGGGCTTGGTTACTGGGGGTAAGCAGGGGCAGGAGCAGGGATTTGAGCCTGTCGGTGGCTTCTATCCTCTGCCCAAGGCCCTGCCCACAGGTGGGGTAGACCTGGCAGGAGCCCTCACAGCCAGTGCCTGGCCCAGCCTGGGGCCTCTGCAGCCACAGGGCTCCCTCTGGCAGGACAGTGTGGGGGCAGACTGGGTCAGGAGCACCCCCAGCCTCTGGGGTGCAGGGATAATAGAGGCTCCCCACCCCGCATCCCAGAACGTAAGGTCTGACCAGCAGAATCGTAAACTGCCTTCCTTTATTTATATTTGCAATATGAAATAGAAGCTCGGCACAAACGCACGCACACTCACACCAGCCTGGGAGGAGGGAGCTGGGGACAAGGCCACTTGGCAACAGGGCTGGGACCTCAGACCCTCAAGGCCCCTGGGGGTGTTGCCGGGGAGGCCCCTGCTCCCCAGAGCCGGACTGGCCTGGTTGAAAGTGCAGGGTCTGGGCAAAGGCACGGCCCCCACTCGGGACCCTCTGGCACCCCCACCCACGCTGGGCCGTCCCCCATGGTGGACCTGAGCTAAAAGGCCGGGTGTGGGCGTGGCCGTCTGCGCTGCAGCGTGGGACAGCTGGGCACGTGGGTGGCAACCTTGGGACCCCTAACACCAGCTCCCGCTGGGACGGAACAGGGAAGGCTGTGCTTTGGAGCCGCCAGCCCAGTTCGGTGTCCTCACTCTCTCTCGCTCTCCTCCCTCTCTCTATATAATATATAATATATGTTTCTCTCTCTCCATTCTCTCTATTTGACTCTCTGTATCTTTATTCTAGGAGGCAACGCTCCAAAACTTCTCTTCTCAGTGCAAATGGGGGTGGGTTGGGCCTGTCTCCCTGGCACCAGCCTCCTGGGGGTCCAGAGGAGAGAATGTGGGGGTGTCAGGGTGATGAGGGCAATGGGGGCCATCGTGGGACCCGCCCTGCCCCCACCCCGGGAGATCCATGGGAGGACGGAAGATTTGGCCGCCGCTGCCGCACCAGGCAGCTATCTGGAAACAGAGGGAGATGTCGTGTGAGGGTCTCGCAGGCCCAGCCCCACCTACCCAGCCCCAGGCTGCAGCCACACTCACTGGGAGCCTGGGGATGCAGGCCCTTCCGGGGCAGAGCCATTGGGTATCGGAGGAGGCGTGAGGGCCTGGGCACTGTCAGGGGAGAGAGGGGATGTGCAGAGGTCACTTCCTGCCCCACCAGCCCCACCCCCACTCCCCCACCCTGCTGCCCTGGTGCTCACCTCTGGCTTTGGGGAAGCCCCAAGGGCTCTGGGCTCTTCTCCCCTTCTGTGGTCTGGGGGGGCTGGTGGGCCCCGGAGGCTGGGACAGAGGTAGAGGGGTCTCTGGTTGCACTGTGGGTGAAAGGCAGGTGCAGCTGTCAGCGTGGCCCCCACCGTCACCTGCTGACACCCTCACGTCCCACCCGACTGCAGTCGGCTCACTGGGTGTGTGTCTGCCACCTGCCCCATGGGGAGGGGCCTCCCGAGGACGCAGCTGGCTCAGCGTGGAGGGACAGCACAGCCCTGGACAGGAAGACAAGCACCCCTCTTCCCACCTCCTGTCCCTGTGGAGGAGGTACTCCAGGCCGGCTGAGACAGCCCCAAAGGGTCTTCTGCATGCTCTCACCCTCCCAATCCTTCACACCCTCCAACCAGCCTTTCCCAACCTTGGGGCTCAAGGGCCCCAAGCATCCCAGGCTACTAAGAGAAGAACCAGCCTACAGAATGCAAGGGGCTGGGGCACAACATGAGGCTGGGCCTGGGGGTCCTGCAAAGGAGACCTGGAGTAGCTCAGGGACAAGATGAACCCAGAGCCCACCTCACCAAAGAGGAGAAAAGACTTCTCCTGATACTAGGCACCTCGCCTCAGCAAGCCCCACCTCGCTGCTCACCTGTCCGAGGAGCTGGGGGCAGAACGGATCCCGTGGAAGGTGGCCTGAAGGTCCCCGATGCTAACCAAGGCCTGGCAAGGGGCTGTGGGGGATAAGAGATCTCAGCTGCAGCTCCCAGCAAGCTCGGAGCTGGCCAGGCTGCTCTCTCTGCCCAGGGTTGCGGGTGGGCAGGGCAAAGCGGGGCTCACCTGAGGGCTCCGTGACTTTGCTGCCTTCTGTGGCTTCCTGAGGTGCTGAGGGGGGTGTGGGGTCCTGAGACCTGGTAGGCGAGAGAGGCAGCCCAAGGGGGCAGCTAGGGTTAGCACTCGAGCCTATGAGAGGACGGGGACCCCATGGCCACCTCCTGGCCTCGGGATACCAGCACCATTCGGCCCGTTCCATCCGGTTCTCACCTGAGCTGCAGGGCATCACGGGCAGGAGGGCTGGCCAGGCTCTGAGTGGGGAGGCCCTGGGGCACACTGAGGGGCCCCTGTGGGGCTGGAGGCCCAGTGTGCAGCTCTTCCTCCCCGGAGACTCGGGGGCTGGTCGGGGCATCTGTAGGCACTGGGTCAAAGGTGGCTGTCCAGCTGGGGCCTGGGATAGAGGTGGGGGAGCGGGATGGAGGGTGAACCCAGTAGCAGGCAGACAGCCCTGTGTACACCTGACCACACCGCCCATTCATTCACCTGGAGGCTGAGGGCCAGGGCTGGGGTAGGACAGGGGGTTGGCCCCTCCACGGGCTGCACAGCCAATGCCCTCCTCGTCTTCCTCCTCCTCCTCGTCCTCCTCTTCTTCGTCCTCACTGTCTGTGCTGCCTCCACTCCTGCCCCAGAAACCACCTCGTCAGCTAGCTGTGTGGGACAGACCGGCCGACACCCATCCTGTTCCCTGCAGCCCAGGGTCAGCCCAAGGAGAGCGGGCTGGGATGACAGGCAGGTCACAGAAGGGTGCAGGGAGCCTGGGGTGTGACGACACCAGGAGAGGCTGGGAGAGGGAGTTCTGAGCCAACGGCAAGAACACAGGCGGGCAGGGACAGAATGCGGCCGTAAGGAGACCGTCCGTCCCCAGTCATCCGTGGAGGGCAGGCCCTGGGGAAGTGGGCTGAGCCTCAGCCATGGCAACCAGAGCAGACAGACCCACTCACCAGCTCTCAAGCCACCTCCCAGCCGTCACCTCACACGGTCACCACAGTGACAGGCCTTCCCACCAGCAGGCCCACCCTCTGGACAGAGGCTTCACACTACTCTCTCCCTCCAACTAGAAACTCCAAGAAGGCAGAGATGGCTGACTTTTGCCACTGCTGTATCCTCAGCCCTGAGAAACCACCAGGCACCCATAGCTGCTCCAAAAACACTGGCTGAATGTTGACTAACACACACCTGTGAGCATGAAGAAAATCCAAGCAACCTACGTGCTGATCAACCGGGGAAGGGGTTAGCAAAGTAACATTACAACTAAGCTTTAACAACGAGGGCGCACTCTGAAAAACGCCATCATTAGGCGATTGTGCTATTGTGTGAACATTCTAGAGTGCACTTACACACACCTGGATGGTGGCGCCTCCTGTACACCTAGGCTCTGTGGTGTAGCCTATTGTTCCTAGACTACCGACCTATACAGCATGTTACAGTACTGAATACTACAGGCAATTCTAACAATAGCAAATGTTTGTGTATCTAAACATAGGAAAAACACAGCAAAAATAGAGGATTATAATCTCACGGGACCACTGTCATACGTGGTCCATCGCTGATCCAAAGATGCAGTATGGGCCTATATACTATGTCTAAAATGCTGACCCAATATTTTTGTCTTAACAGAGTAACTGACTACTTTAACTGGAAAGTAATATATCTGTATATAGTTAAAAGTAAACTAAAATACTCAACGACTAAGGAGTATAAAGGAAGCCCCTCAACCTAACATAAGGCATCTACAAAACCCCACAACTAACAGCACGCTTACATGGCGAAACGCTGAATGCTTCCCCCTAAGATCAGGAACAAAACAAGGATGCCTGTTCTTGCCACTTCTGTTCAACATTGTACCGGAGGCTAGCCAGGGCAACCAGGCAAGAAAAGGAAATTAAAAGCATCCAGATTTGAAAGGAAGGAAAATGAACTCTATTCACATGACACGATTCTGTACATAGAAAATCCTAAGGAGTCCACTAAAACTATCAGAACTCATAAATTAGTTCAGCAAGGTTGCAGGATGAAAGATCAACATACAAAAACCTATTGTATTTTCATACACTTGTAACAATCTGAAAACAATTTCAAGAAAATTCCATTTACAATAGTAACAGAAAGAAGAAAACAGGAATAAACTTAAAAGAAATACAAAGCCTCATACTCTAAAACCTACGAAACATTGTTGAAAGAAATTTTAAGACCTATATAAAAAGACATCCATGTTCACGTATTAGAAGACGCAAGGTGGCTTCTTGGTTGAAATTGACAAGCTGATCCTAAAATTCATATGGAATCTCAAGAAATCCCAAATAGGGCAAAACAATCTTTAAAAAGAAGAACAAGGTTGGAAAACTAAAACCTCCCATTTTCTTTTTTCTGTGAGATGGAGTTTCGTTCTTGTCACCCAGACTGGAGTGCAATGGTGCGATCTCAGCTCACTGCAACCTCTGCCTGCCAGGTTCAAGTGATATTCCTGCCTCAGCCTCCTGAGTAGCTGGGATTACAGGCACCCGCCACCACAGCCGGCTAATTTTTGTATTTTTAGTAAAGATGGGGTTTCGCCATGTTGGCCAGGCTGGTCTCAAACTCCTGACCTCAGGTGATCCATCCACCTTGGCCTCGCAAAGTGCTGGGATTACAGGTGTGAGCCACCGTGCCCGACAAACCTCCCATTTTCCAAACTTACTATAAAGCAACAGCAACCAGGCCAGTGTGGTACTGGATAAAAACCACACACAGACTGATAGAACAGAACAGAGAGGGAAGAAACAAACTCATACATATGGTCAAATATTTCTTTTTTACACAGGTGCCAAGATGATTCAGTGGAGAAAGGACAGTGTCTTCAACAACTGGTGCAGGGAAAACTGGTTATCTATATGTAAAGGGATGAAGGTGGACCACCTCACATCATATACAAAATTTAGCTCAAAATGAATGGGAAACCATAGAAATAATGCTATAAAACTCTTAGAAGAAAACAAAGGGCTAAGTCAAGATGCTGGATTTGGCAGTGACACACTTGTGCACCAACAACATGTGCAAGGGTATTCACAGCGGCTACACTTACAGCGCCTGCACTCACAGCAGCGAGCAACAGGAACCTGCCCAAAGGCCTGTCAACTGCAGAACAAGCAATTCAGCTGCGGCTTATCATGCATGGCACTGCCCCACTGCACGAGAGCCAGGGGCACCCAAACACACAACAGGGAAGGAGCTCACAAGCAGAGTGTTGAGCAACAGAGGTCAGACATAAAAGGAGATGCTGTATGCTATATCAAGTGAAAACAGAGACAAAACTCATCTACAGGGTTAGAAGCCAGGACAACTTTACCCTCAGAAGGGAGGATACTGGCTAACAGAGGGGATGTGGGTACTGGGAAGGTCCTGCTCCTGGGTCTGGGCACTGAGGAAGGATATCCATTGGCCACACACTCAGGATCTGTATGTACACTTATCTATACGCATGTTACATGTCAATAAAAAGTGAAAACAGCCTAATTCCGAAATCAAAAGTCATGAGTCAAAAACTCAGTTGCGGATGATGACTTAGTGTTCATGCTGTCAAATCTACATGGCATGAACCCATTTCATCACAGCGATTCTGGGGCCGGCCAGTATTAAGAGAAGAAAAAAAACAATGTAACATTTGCACTAAAATCTCATCACAGCCTGATTGGAGAGGGACGTCATCATCTCTCATTTTACTGCAATTAGAGAAAAGAGAAGCTGCCTGGGACCATCTTACCCCCCTTTCTAGGAAAACATGTATGAGAGCTAACACGAGGAAGTGAAGTGAAGGGATGAAGGAAGGAGACAGGGAGGCGGGAAGAGAGAGACGCACACAGACCAAGCCATACCTCAAGGACCTGCCTATTTTTTCAGCCACAGAGATTATCCCTTTCTTTTCATAACTTAACTCATTTGAATTAGATTTCTTCTTTTTTTTTTTTTTTCTGAGACAGAGTCTCGCTCTGTCGCCCAGGCTGGAGTGCAGTGGCGCAATCTTGGCTCACTGCAAGCTCCGCCTTTCGGGTTCACGCCATTCTCCTGCCTCAGCCTCCCAAGTAGCTGGGACCACAGGTGCCCGCCACCACGCCCGGCAAATTTTTTGTATTTTTAGTAGAGACGGGGTTTCACCATGTTAGCCAGGATGGTCTTGATCTCCTGACCTCATGATCCGCCCGCCTCAGCCTCCCAAAGTGCTGGGATTACAGGCGTGAACCACCGTGCCCGGCTGATTTTTTTTTTAATTTGTTGATTCTTTTTTTTTTTTTGAGACCAGGTCTCTGTCACCCAGACTGGAGTGCAGTGGTGCGATCTCAACTCACTGCAACCTCCGCCCCCCAGGCTAAAGCGATCCTTCCACCTCAGCCTCTCAAGTAGCTGGGACTACAGGCACACATCACCACATCCAGGTAACTTTTGTAGAGACAGGGTTTCGCTATGTTGCCCAGGCTAGGTCTCAAACTCCTGAGCTCAAGCGATCCATCCACCTTGGCCTCCTCCCGAAGTGCTGGGATTACAGGCTTGAGCCACTGTGCCCGGCTAATTTGTTGATTTCTTAATGCATCATCTACCCTTTTTTTTGAGACAAGTCTGGCTCTGTTGCCCAGACTAGAGTGCAGTGGTATGATCTCAGCTCACTGCAACCACTGCCTTCCTGGCTCAAGCCATCCTCCCACCTCAACCTCCCGAGTAGCCAGGACTACAGGTGCACACCACCATGCCCATCTAACTTTTGTATTTTTTGTAGAGACAGGATCTCCCTATGTTGCCCAGGGCTGGTCTCAAACTCCTGAGCTCAAGCAATCCATCTGCCCTGGCCTCCCAAAGTACTGGGATTACAGGCACTCAGGGATTACATGAGCCCACCATGCTTGGCCTTGAATTAGATTTCTATCACTCAAAAGTGAAAGTGCCCCCAACTAATACACACACCAATGCAGGTTCCTTATTTTCTTCATTCACTTCAGCCTCAGTCCAAATGTGTTGGGGGACCCCTTGGCCCTGCCGTGTGGTGGAAGCCTGGAGAAGGGAAACTGGAGGGGGACTCACCGGACACCAGGGGGCTGGCCCAGACGGGCCCCCCTGGCCAGCTGGCTGCCCTGCCAGGCGCCATCTTCTCCATCAGACTCCCCTGAGCCCTGGGCCTCTTCCTCGTCCTCCTCTTCCTCATCATCATCAAACTGCTGGATGCGGTCCTTGTAGCATATCTCAAGTAGGTTGGCGTTGGGCTGCAGGGCACAGGGGTGGGAGGATGGGCCACACTGCCCACAGCCCCACGCCCCTCCACCCGCCACAACCAGGGGACAGGGCAGTACTCACGTTCTCATCGTCAGCATTGAGGGAGAAGGTGATGTTGGCTGTCTTGTCAAAAGGTGCGCTAGGAGAGAAGGCAAGGCATGGTGAGAAGGCCCAGCTGGGGGTGGGGGCGGCACAGGACAGGCAAGGCACGGTGAGAAGGCCCAGCTGGGGGTGGGGGCGGCACAGGACAGGCAAGGCACGGTGAGAAGGCCCAGCTGGGGGTGGGGGCGGCACAGGACAGGCAAGGCATGGTGAGAAGGCCCAGCTGGGGGTGGGGGCGGCACCGGACAGGCCACATTTCTTTCTTCACTCAACACAGAGGTGACCCTCATTACTTGCAGATTTGGTATCTGCAAATTCACACACAACCCGAACCACTGGTCCTAAGGGGCAACGCATACATGAATATCAACATCTCACATATGATCACTTTAAATCCTTAAAACCACTCATTGAGGTAGGCTGTTTCCCTTGGCTACAGAAGTGAGAAAATGGGGCTCGGAAATGTTAAGTGACTCTCCTCAGGCTCTTCCAAGGACAGGTGCCAGAGAGGGATTCAGATCCATGCCCTTGTCCCCATCCTTGGGGCATCTGTAGGAGGCTGACACTCACACCAGCCAGGCACAAGCAGAATGTGAGGCTACAGCCCAATAAAGCACATCCCCTAACCTCAAGATGTCTACGGTCCGCGGCTGAAATTCTAAATTATGGGAAAAAGAATCACGTCAGAACTTAAACTGTGCCTGCCACGGCCCCACCTCCCTCACCACGAGGGTGTAGTGATCAGGGTCCACATTCTGTCCCATGTGTTACGGACACTTCAAGGGATCATTTGTCTCAAATTCATGAAAAATTCTGCCACAAAGATCAATGGATAAAGGACAGTTAATTCTTAAAGGACACTAAGTATGTGACAGACATTACTCACGCACTTCATTCTCACAACCACCTTCCAAGGCAAGTGTCCTTAGTCCCTCCTAGACACTGAGAAGCAGCGGAGCAGAGACCACGCTGGGCACACAGTGGGTCTAGGGCAGGGCAGCCCATGTCCCCGTGGCACTGGCAGCCTCAGCTGACCTGGCTTCTGCTACAAGAGCTATGCGGGGCAGCATCTTCAGCCTTGAGATGATCAAACCAGTCATCCACTTTCCATTCCGGAACTCTTTCTGGGTTTAGTTTTGTTCACTTAACTTTTTAACCCCTCTGGAATTTGCTTGGTAGAGGAAAAGCTAACAGTTTCATCCCGAAAGGGGCAGCTGGTGATCCCAATGCCATCTACCAGTCAATCCCTTCATTCTCCTGCCAGGGTGGGGTTTTCTTCTTTTTTTATTTTTATTAAAAAAAGCAGAGATGGTCTCACAATGTTGCCCAGGCTGGGCTGAAATTCCTGAACTCAAGTGATCCTCCTGCCTCGGCCTCCCTAAGTGCTGGGATTAAGATGTGAGCCACTGTGTCCAGCCCAGTTTTCACTTGAGCATCTTCTCCAGGGGTCTCGGCACAGGCCACTGACCCACAAAGACCAACACTCTGCAAGTCTCCATGCTGGGCACAGAAGCAGCAAACACGGGATATCACGTCTGCATCTGAGAGGACCTCTGTCCAGCTGTGGACTAAGCGAGGAACAGCTGACTATCCCTCATCGTGGTGTCCCTCACGCTGTGCTGTACAGGGACCCCGGGGCAGCCATGGGCAGCCATCCAGCTCCCACACACTAACCAGCTATGTCCTGGGGCCTCAGTCTCCCTGGCCGTAAATGAGCTCATTGTGGGGAGCAAGACAGAGTCTCGCTCTGTTGCCCAGGCTGGAGTGCAGTGGTACAATCTCGGCTCACTGCAACCTCCACCTCCCAGGTTCAAGCGATTGTCCTAACTCAGCCTCCCAAGTAGCTGGGACTACAGGCACCTGCCAGCACGCCTGGCTAATTTTTGTATTTTTTAGTAGAGATGGGGTTTCGCCATGTTGGCCAGGCTAGTTTCGAACTCCTGACCTCAGGTGATCTGCCTGCCTCGGCCTCCCAAAGTACTGGGATCACAGGTGTGATCCACTCCGCCCAGCCACTTTTTTCTGACTCCAGAAGCAACAGATGCTTGTGGCAAGAAACTCAGAAAAGTTAATGATCATAACACCCAGAGGTGACTGATATTAAGATGTGGTTGACCCACAAATCAAAACAAGCAGAATTGGTAATTGGAAAAAAAAAGTTTTGTTACCCCAAGGCCTGTGGAGGGGAAAACTGGACCCCCATGTCTGGCAGACTCCTGACCCAGAGGGCATCCACGGAGGTGCAGCTCTGCCCCACAGTCCCTGCGCCAGCACTGCTGGTCCCCACTACCCTGAGCCCCTCCCGCCTGGGACCCCTAAGGCTAGCTCCAGGAGTGGGAGGGACCCGCTCTGTGTCCCCAGCACAGAAGATGTTTGTGCCCCACCCTCACAGCCTGCCCCTCGGAGAGAAGAGACTGCAGAGCTAGAACTCATGTAACAGGAGGCAGACACACGAGGCTGCAGACACACACACAAGGCCATGGCCAACGCGTGCCCAGGAGGGGCCACAGCTGCAGGCTGAGCCCACAGGGCATGTAGGTGCGTGCAGGGGACAGATACAAGTAGGCGCGCCTGCTGCTGCAGAGGCAGGACAGGGCTGTGACCCTGCACAGGAGACACTCACTTCACACTCTCCTCCTGCTCCCCAAACTCCTCATCATTGAAGCCGAAGTGGTCAATGAAGGCAGAGGTCATGCGCTGCATCTGGAAGTCCATGAAGGCCTGTGGGGGTGCGGAGGTTAGGGCTGGAGGGAGTTGGGCAGGACCCCACTCCAGCATAGCCCAGCACAGCCCCACATAGCCCCACGCCCACCTGCTGCAGCACAGCCTCCTCAGGGAAGTTGAACTCCTTGAGCCGGTCGTCCTCATCATCACTGGAGGAGTGTAGGTGGTGGGTGTTCACCTGGGGAGAGGAGGGGGCGTCAGGGCCTGCTAGAGCCCCCAGACCAGGGTGGGCAGGCAGCTATCGGTGGCGGTGGGGCGGGGGGAGGCTAAGACTGGCCCAAGAGAGAGAAGCAGCAGGAGGAGTGCAGGAAGAGAAGCTGGGCCTCACCAGGTCCACCATGTTCTTCTTGTTGGTCTCCGCCAGGGGCCCCGATACAAAGGCTTCCCACTGCTCCTGCTGCTCGCTGGGCAGCTCTGCTTAGGTGAGAGGGGTGAAGACGTGAGGCATCTCGGGGCTTCAAGCCCCCCACCTAGCCCTCAGGCCGGCCTGGGGACCCTCACCCTTCAGCAGCTGCCGCAGCTGCTCTGCATTGGGCCCCTTCTCCGTGTTCTGCACCAGGGCGCCGGCCACTCTTGTCAGGTGGCCCATGTAGCCTTTCCGAGGGCCTCCCGCAGACCTGGCAAGAGTGAAGGCCGCGGCTGCAAGCCAGGACTGGACCCAGGGATGCCCAGCCCCAGCCCGGCCCCCCACCCAGGCAGCCCCAGCCCCTGGAGACATGAAGGGCAGCAGGTGCTCACTGTACACGGTCGTTCTCCTCCCAGGACGTCAGGATCCGCTCCACCAGGCGGCACTGCTGCAGCAGCTGCGGGAGAGCAGGACAGGATGGCCTGGAGGGGTGGTCTGCACACATGTGGGGAGCTCTGCACTGCAGCAGGGGTCCCTTCCTCAGCAGATGCTTCACCAGGCCCCCGCTCATCCAGAGACAGGGATGGGAAGGAGGGATGGAAGCTGGGGCTTGGGACCCTGGCATCCACCCAAGTCTCTCTGGTCTTTCTACAAAAGAATATGTGGTGCATACACACACACACACACACACACACACACACACACACATGCACTAACGGACACACACATGCTCACACATACATGTTCACATACTCGTGTGCACTCACACACATACATGCTCTCACACACATGCTTGCACGGACACACACGCTCACACACACACTCGTGTGTGCACTCATGCACACTCAGCTGCTCGCAGGTCTGCTCCCGCCCACCCCTAGCTCTTCAGCTCAAGTCAGGAGCCCACTGCTCCCTGCACCTGCATGTTTCATCCGCGTTTCTCCCTGGCCATGCCTCCCACACCCCATCTGGGCGCTGGCACCTAACACTACCCAACAAACACTTGTGGGAGGAAGGAGTGAGGGGTAGGCCTCTGGAGAGGGTGCGCCCACAGGGGATGGGCCCAGGAGGAGGGGGACCAGGGAGTCCCAGCTCACATGTTTCACAACAGGGTTTTGGACGGGCGTCTCAGGGCTGCTGTCGGGAGGTGGCCCCAAGCTCAGCATGGTGCTCACGCATCCCTCTACTTGGGCATGCAGGAAGTTGTTGAAGACATAATGGAAGAAGAGGTCCTATGGGGGGACACAGGATTGGTTCCAGAGAGTCCCCGCCCCAGCCGAGCCCCCAACACCCGAGCCCCCAGCCGAGCCCCCACCCCAGCCCCTGAACCCTCAGCCCAGTCCCCGCCCCAGCCCCCGAACCCCCAGCCCGGTCCAGTCCCCGCACCAGCATGGTGTTGGGCACGTCCAGCGCCAGGAGCTCGTGCGTCAGGGCTGCATCATTGGCGCTCAGGGCACTGGCCAGGAGCTTGACCACGTGCAGCCGCGTGTTGCCCAGAGGCGGAGCCAGCATGCCCCACGTCATCTGTAGCGGCTCCAGCTGCAGATACAGGGAGGCCTGATTCCCAAGGGCTGCCCTTCCTGCTTCCCCCGCCTCCCCGAGGACCAGAACCCACAGCCCTGACCTTGGGAGGCTCCAGTAGGAGCTGGTGGAAGCAGCTGAGCCGCGGGCGTAGGGCGTGCAAGGCGCCCACACTGGACACAGTGCTTTCCGGGGCCCCCTGGGCCAGGAGCTCCAGCTGCCCATCCACACTGCTGAAGAAGTTGCTCACGGTCACGGACTCGGACCTGCAGCAGGGCAGGGTCGAAGGCGGAGTGAGCCTAGATGGCCTGTGCGCCCACACAGGAGTAGGCACAAGGACCACGTCTGCAGGGTCTGGAGGAAAATGAGGAGCCACACGCCCCCAGCGCCGCTCTCTTCTGAGGCCCTTCAGACAACACCTGGCTGGGGTGGGGAGCCCGCCAGGCGGCAGCATTGGCAGTCCACTGTGAGAGCACGGGTGAGGGGTGGAGGCGGGAAGGCAAACCCAACAGGCTAGCGGCCTGTGTGGTAAGGCAGGGGCACGGGGGCCTGGGGTCCCTCCCAACACAAGCTGCAGCAGTGGCCTCAGCCTCAGTGCCCTCACTTGTCAAAGCAGACAAGAAGATTCCTCCCTCGGCCCCGTACTGTCCACTGTGCAGGGAGCACAGGCAGCCACAGAGCAAGGTGCCACGGGCGGGGATTTCTCTTGGTGGACACCGAGACCCGCCTCTGAGGGGCCGGAAAGCCCCTGGGGATGGGCAGCATGCATGGTCTGTGGCCCGTATCCCTCACCTCGGCCTCCTGGGCTCCAGCAGGGTCAGCAGCACCTGGATCCCACTGACGATGACAGACTGGCTCTGCTCCCCCTCGAACATGTTGCTTAAGAGCTGCTCAATCGTCTCCTGCCTGCGGGGGCAGAGGCAGCGGTCAGGGTGAGGGGCCAGGGGCCCAGGGCTTCCCCAAGTCAGCTCCCGCCAGCCTTAGCCTTGCCCGCACACCCACTTCTCCAGGGTGGCCAGCAGTTGGTCAGGCTCCGGGCTGTCCTGGACTTGGATCATCTGCTCCCGGCTCAGGCGGATGATGTCACACAGGGACTGGGATGCGTTGGAATGTTGCTGGAACGGGGAGAGACAGGTGAGGATCCTGGTCGGGCCACCGGGCCCTCTGCAGCCTGGTGCTGGGAGCCCCTCCCATGAGCTGACCATCCAGGGAAAAATGGTCACCCAGACACAGGGACACGTGTTACGAAGGAGGGGGGCACAGAGGCACCAACTGCTGGAGGGAAGATGGTGGAGAGAACAGGAAGCCAGAAAGGCTCCCCAGGACAGGAGGCATCCACACAAGGCCCTCATGACCGCATACAGGGCTGGCAGCACCGCCCACAATGACCCAGAAGGCTCTGACTGATGAGTGAATATGCCCAAGCTGGTCTATCCACACAGGAGAGTGCTAATCAGCCAGGAAAAGGAGTGAAACTGATACATGCAACCACATGAATGAGCCACAAAAACATCATGCTAGAGAAAGAAACCAGACACAGATCACGTAGTACATGATTCCAATTATATGAAACGTCCAAAGACAAATCCACAGAGACAGAATAGTCTGGTGGTTGCCGGGGGCTGAGAAGAGAAAGGGGAAAATCGGGAGGGGCTGCTAATGAATACAGGGTATCTTTTTTATTTTTTCTGGAGAAAGGGTCTCGGCTGGGTGTGATGGCACATGCCTATAATCCCAGCAGTCTGAAAGGCCGAGGTGGGGCCAGGCGCGGTGGCTCACGCCTGTAATCCCAGCACTTTGGGAGGCCGAGGCAGGTGGATCATGAGGTCAGGAGTTCGAGACCAGCCTGGCCAACATGGTGAAACCCTATCTCTACTAAAAATAAAAAAATTAGCCGGGCGCAGTGGTAGGCGCCTGCAGTCCCAGCTACTCGGGAGGCTGA
Organism: Pan paniscus; assembly: GCF_029289425.2. NCBI lineage: Eukaryota > Metazoa > Chordata > Mammalia > Primates > Hominidae > Pan > Pan paniscus. Next base: position 61,379,115 of record NC_073269.2, read on the forward strand.
GGCAGGAGAATCGCTTGAACCTGGGAGGTGGAGGCTGCAGTAAGCCGACATCGTGCCACTGCACTCTAGACAGAGCGAGACTCCATCTCAAAAAAAAAAAAAAAAGGAAGAAAGGCCGAGGCGGCAGGATCACTTGAGCCCAGGAGTTTGAGACCAGTCTGGGCAACATAGCAAAACTCCATCTCTACAAATACAAAAAAATTAGCCAGGAATGGTGGTGTGCATCTCTAGTTCCAGCTGTTCACGAGGCAGAGGCAGGAGGATTGCTTGAGCCCAGGGGGGTCAAGGCTACAGTGAGGCAAGATCACGCCACTGCACTCCAGCCTGGGCAACAGAGCAAGACCCTGTCTCAAAAAAAAAAAAAAAGACACGGCCTCTACATCACCCCAGGCTTGAGTGCAGTGGTGCCATCACAGCTCACTGCAGCCCTGAACTCCTGGGCCCAAGAGATCCTCCTGTCTCAGACTCTTGAGTAGCTAGGACTACAGGTGTGCACCACCAATGCCAGCTAATTTTTCAATTTTTTGTAGAGACAACGTCTTGCTATGTTGCCCAGGCTAGTCTCAAACTCCTGGGCTCAAGCAATCCTCCAGCCTCACCTGCCAAAGTGCTGGGATTACAGGCAGGACTTGTTTTTTGGAGTGATAAAAAATAACCTAAATTCAACAAGATGATAAACAACGCTTTGAATACCCTAAAAGCGCTGAATCGTAAGCTTCGGTGGGTGAGTGGTATGCTGTGCAATTTACATCTCAGTAAAGCTGCTACAAAAGAGAGAAAAGAGAAAAGCATAAGCAGAGCTGAGTCTACCCAACGGGCAGCTGCAAGGGCTTGGCAGTGTGGCCCTGGGCCATGCCTCAGGGCCCTCACAGGGACAGGCCCCAGCCTGGGTGAGCCCAGAGCCATCTCTGCTCTGCAAGCCTGTGCGCCTCTGAGGCAGAAGTTGGCATTGGGAAGGACATGTTGCTCCCAGTGGCCTCGGATATCTGAGGCTCTTGACAAACAAACACCCGCTCTACACTAGGCCCTGTGCTGGGCACCAGGACAGAGACGGAGACCCAAGCTGGAGAAACACATGGACATGGGGTCCCCCAGAGCTAAAGGGGAGGATGTGAGGGCCCTTGAAAGCAAGGCTGCTGGACGGACACTTAGAAGGACAGCAAGGGGTTCAATCAGGTAGGAGACAGGGAAAAAGCTGCCAGGCCCAGCAACAGCACAGGCCAGGGTGGGCAGGGACGGATGTGGGGCCAGCGCTTGGACAGGCGATGAGGAGGGCCCCTCCCTGCAAGGCATTATGTGCCAAGTTCCTGGGTCATGAAAAAAACCTTTCCAGCACTTTCGGAGGCCACAGTGGGAGAATCACTTGAGTCAAGTTTCTTTCCTTTTCTCAAAGGGCATGGATACACCTGGTTCTCAATGCTCTCTTTTCTCACCAATTTTTTTTGAGACAGGGTCTCACTGTGTCACCCAGGCTGGAGCGCAGTGGTGTGATCATGACTCACTATAGCCTTCACTCCCGGCTCAAGCAATCCTCCTACCTGAGCTTTCCAAGTAGCTGGGACTACAGGTGTGCAACACCACACTCAGCTAAGTTTTTACGTAGAGACGGGGTGTTACTATGTTGCCCAAGCTGGTCTCAAACTCATGGGCTCAAGTAATCCTCCCGCCTCGCCCTCCCAAAGTGCTGGAATTACAGGCGTGAGCCACTGCGTCCAGCCCCAATTCCTCTTTTAAAAGTGGGGAAGTGGGCATGGGGAAGGAACTCTAAGGGGAAGCTGCAGGGGTACCGGCAGCACTCACATTCTCATCCTTCGACGGGTGGATCTGCTCAATCAGCCGCTGGACGATCTTCTCCTCGTTGAGCCACTGAGGGCGAGAAGGTGAGGGATGCAACACTGTCCACCACGCCCAGCCCCCCACCCCCAGAGGAGCCGGCCCTGCTCACATTGACAACGTCCTGCCTCAGCTGAGGCCGCTCCACACAGGTGAGCAGGCGCAGCAGGAGGTCCATGATGGCCGAGGTGCCAATGTGCTGCAGCAGCAGGTCCACGAAGTCATCCTTCTTCCGAAGAAAGGACACGAGCTGGGGGCACACGGGCTGCGTCATGCACAGGGCCTGGCCCAGCCGCCACCCCTCAACCCATGGTGGCGCCAGGGTGGGGGCCAGGGCACCTGGTCTGTCTTGCGGTTGATGAGGATGCCCATGACCTTGCTGAAGAAGCTGGCCAGCAGTGGGTTGAGGCTGCCGGTGCTCTGCAGGAAGCCGTAGAGCCGGTTCAGAAGGGACTCATCAGCACCCAGGGCGTCATTGATCTGGGGCACGTCTGAGGTCAGAATCTCGCAGGCCACACTGGGGTACCTGGGAGGCAAGCACAGGCGGGTAGGGGCTCGGGTCGGAGGCGGGAGGCGGGGGGCGGCAAGGCTCCACCCTCTTCTCTGCACCGGGCACTGGGTTTCTAGGGCTGCAGAGACCCCTGTCCAGGAAGGGGAAAGGGCAGAGGACAGGGTGACGCAGAAACAAGGGCCCACACCAGGCCTCCTCCACCCTGCTAACACCCAACCATCCCATCCTAGGCTCCTCACCACCCCCAAGACAAGCCTGGTCCTGAAGCTCCTGCGCTTCCCAATCCCCCAGCAGCTAACACTCATCCCTTTTGCCTCTCAGCGGCTTCACTTGCAACCCCGTACGCTGCCCCAGCTCCGGCTGACTCCTGGAACCTTGCTCAGCTTCCAACCTCACCTCCTGCCTCCCTCCTCCAAACTTTCACACGGTGCCTGACAGCTCCAAGACAAGAGCTGCCCCACCAGCGTGCCACTCAAGGCCCTGAGGGGCCACAATCTGCTCCAGGACTGTGGGGAGGTACCCCTTGGGAGGCTGAGGCAGGCATATCACTTGAGGTCAGAAGTTCGAGACCAGCCCGGGCAACATGGCGAAACCCTGTCTCTACCAAAAATACAAAAATTAGCTGGGCGTGCTGGCTTATAGTCCCAGCTACTTAGGAGGGTGAGGCAGGAGAATCACTTGAACTTGGGAGGAGGAGGTTGCAGTGAGCTGATCGTGCCTCTGCACTCCAACCTGGTGATAAAGTGAGTCTCAAAAAAAAAAAGTGTCTTTTCAGCATCGCTTGGATTAAAAAATAAGTAACTTTAAAGTGTCAATAGCAGACAAGTGTTTCACAAACATACAAAAAAAGTTTAATAAAAAGTAAATAAAATAAAAGGCGGCGAATAAAGAGAAAAACCAGCCGGGCATGTCGTCACATGCCTGTGGTCCCAGCTACTCGGGCAACTGAGGCGGGAGGATCACCTGGGCCCGTGAATTTGTGGCTGCCGTGACCCGTGACTGTGCCACTGCCCTCCAGAGCACAGGCTTGGTCTGCACCCGGTGACTGTGCCACTGCCCTCCAGAGCACAGGCTTGGTCTGCACCCGGTGACTGTGCCACTGCCCTCCAGAGCACAGGCTTGGTCTGCACCCGGTGACTGTGCCACTGCCCTCCAGAGCACAGGCTTGGTCTGCACCCGGTGACTGTGCCACTGCCCTCCAGAGCACAGGCTTGGTCTGCACCCGGTGAGCTGTGAGGCCTTGTGCAGGAGCCTGGCTGCTCCCGGCCTCGTCTTCCTCATCCCCAAACTGGAGTTTACTGACACTGACGCATTTCAGGGTAGCTGTGAGGCTTGCGTAGTGAAGGTATGTGTGATGCTGATAGGGACGGGCTGGCCAGGAGCTGGGGAACTCACTTGTAGCGCAGCCGCTCCTCACCGCTATCTGGCGGCTCCTGGGTGACCCAGGCCACCATTGCTTGCAGGTGGGGTGGCTGCAGCAGGAAGTCCAGCAGCTTGCGGTTGACGACCTTGCACTCCTGCAGCACGTCTTCCTCGTCCAGCAGCTCGGGCAGGCTCAGGTCCTCCCGCTCCAGCAGCGTGTCCAGGTGCGAGCTTGTGTGCAGGTCAAACTTCCAAAACATGGCGCCCTGCAGGCACAGACACAACCAGCGCCGCGTCAGATGCCCCAGGGAGTCCCCACTGGACGAGGCACTGACCACAGGGGCTGAGTGCCCACCTTGGGCACAGCCTCTCCCCAAGTCCCAGGCCTCTGCCTCATGCTGAGCCTGGCCCCGCCCCGGGACTGCCCGCAGGCTCACTGCCTCCATCACTCAGGCTTAAGTCTCCCAGTGAGCACCAGGCTCCTGCAGTTGCCCTCGAGCCCGCCCCTCTTCCCCCATCTCCAGCCTCCCGGCCGCCTCGCCTGAGGTCCAGGGGGTCATTTCACACCTGAGGCCTCAGGCCTGGCGAAGTCCCCAGGTGTGGACCATGTGCAGGGCCTGCAAGAAGAGGCTGGACCCTGTGCACTGAGGGGCCTCGGGCCCTGTCTCCCCATGAGGGTCTGGGTCCACTATCCCTACTTTTGGGAGAGACACTGCAGAGGCAGGGCCTTAACCTCTGGTTTCAAATTTGCTTCAACCTGTATTTGCTCAACAAACTCAAATGCCCGATGACTTCCAGCACACGGCTGCTGCTTGGCCCAGCAAATCACCCAAGGCTACGTGGGAGGCATGGGGCGGCGGCAGGGGGAAGAGAGGAAGTCTGTGCATCTCCAGGCTGTGGCCGTTGCCTGGACACCACTCACACACAAACACACCCCAACCATCCTCTCACCCAGCACCTGGGCTGGAACAAGGAAGAGGAAAAGTTGGAAGGGAGGGGCTCCCAGAATAGTCACTGACCAGGACCTGAAGGAACCCAGGGTGGGATAGACAGATTCTGTGGGGGAAGAACAAAGCTGGCAACACCCGGCCCTGACCCTGTCCCCATCTGGAGCTGGCTCCCGCCCTCTGGAGGACAGTGCCTGGTTCCTCAGCCTGGTTCCAGCCCCTAAACACTCGTGCACGTGCACGGGAACTCACTGGCAATAAGGAAACACACACAGAGTATTAACAAGATGCCAGGCAACTCCATTCTGAGCCCCTGCCCTGTACTACATCACTGCTCCGCAGAGCCCTAGAAAGCCTCCACACAGACCTTCCACTACAGACCTGACCTGTGACCTGTGCTCTGGGCACTTGATGACAATGCTCCTGGCTCTGCACGTGTGCTGTGCACATGATGTCCAAGCTCACCAGCAGCCCCCAAGAAAGCTGTCATCACTCCGCCACACAGGACAAGGGGCAACCAAAGCCCGGTAAGTCAGGCGGCATCCTGGAATCTCGAAGGCCATCTGGTCCCAGCAGACAGGCTTCAGGGAGCTCTCACCAGTTAAGACACTGACCAGAGCTCACGCTCATTACCTGCCTCCTGACAACTGTATCACCAGCTAAGGCAGAGGCCACTGCTACCCCCAAGTCACTACAGAGGATGCTGAGAACAGAGCAGAGCCGGCACAAGAGACCAATGGTGCCTCTCCCGCAGGCCCTCACCACCATCACTCCCAGGCACAGATGCTAGTCCCTCTCCTCCAACGCCCTTGTGCAGCTTCTTCCAGTTCAGTCATTCCCTCTGCACAGGCCTCCACCATCTCCTCGAGCCCTGCTGACCTGTCACCTCAGTGCCCACCAGCCCCCAGGCCTGACTCAGCCCCAGGCCCCAGGGAAGAGACAGGGAGACGTGGAGCACCAGGCCCAGGGAAGAGACTTCATCGGAGCTTAGGAGAGCAGCCTGGGCTGACAACACGCAGGACAGAGTCCCACACATGGCCTCAGGCAGGTCGAACGCCTCTTGGGCCTCCTTTCCTCTCCTTCCTGCCTAGCTTGAAGCCAGGCCAGCCTGGGGCCAGGATCTCCTCGCTCATCCACCCTGACCACCCTAAGGCTGGGCTCAGCGCGGAAGGTTGCAGTCCAGACCTTGCTCCCAGTATGCCTGTCTGCCTCGGTGACTCTAGATTGGCAACAATCTTGATATAACACTATATGGGTCCCTACACCTGGCCAATGACAATTGAGGGTGGAGCGAAGGGAAGAGTTCCGTGACCAACGACAGTCATGGCGGCAGCGGGAGGACTAGGGGAGATAGCAGCAGCCTCCAGGCATTTGAACCCCTGCTCCTCTGGGGGGCCTGCCAGGTCCCAGTCCACAGCCCCCAGTGACTCACCACTTACCCCTCACCAGTCCACTTTTCCCAATAATCCTTTGTTTTTGAGGAGTCTCACTCTGTTGCCCAGGCTGGAATGCAGTGGCACAATCTAGGTTCACCTCAACCTTCACCTCCCGGGTTCAGGCGATTCTTCCGCCTCAACCTCCCTAGTAGCTGGTACTACAAGCATCTGCCACCACACCCGGCTAATTTTTCTATTTTGGTAGAGATGGGATTTCACCACGTTAGCCAGGCTGGCCTTGAACTCCTAACCTCAGGTGATCCGCCCACCTGGGCCTCTCAAAGTGTTGGGATTACAGGCATGAGCCACCATGCCCAGACTCCCAATATTCCTTCTAAGGTCGGGTGTGGTGGCTCACGCCTATAATCCCAGCACTTTGGGAGGCCCAGGCAGGCAGATCACCCGGGGTCAGGAGTTTGACACTAGTCTGGCCAACATGGTGAAACCCCGTGTCTACTAAAAATACAAAAATTAGCCGGGCATGGTGGTGTGTGCCTACAGTCCCAGCTACTCAGGAGGCTGAGGCAGAAGAACTGCCTGAACCCGGGAGCGGAGGTTGCAGTGAGTCGAGATTGCGCCCCTGCACTCCAGCCTGGGTGACAGAGCAACACTCTGTCTTGGAAAAAAAAAAATCCTTTTAAAGCACAAACATGAGTACCTGCACCTGCTCGGTGATGTGCACTCCACCAAGCCTGCATCCAGGCTCTCGTGCCCCTGCCCAGCCAGCTCACTGACTGACCTCCGCGCCCACGGTGACCCCAGTGCCCTGGGGAGGCCGTGTCCCATGCCACCTCGCCAGTGCTCCTGGGGCTGCCACTTCAGGTGTCTCCTGCACAGCCCGTGGCTGCCTGAGGCACAGTGCTGGATGGATATCCAGGAGGCCCTGCGGGTCTGGGTGGATGGGGGCATTCCAGGCAATGATGTCGATGGTATCAGCCACTGCGCTCCAGTACCTGCACTGTGCTGACTGCTCTGAAAAGGACTTCACAGCCATCACCTCCACCAACTCTCACAACCACCCTCCAGGGAATGGCCTTATTTAACAGGAGAGGAAACTGAGGCACACCAAAGTAAATGCCCATGCCCCGATCCAGGGGTTGGCGGGCAGTGAAGCTGGCACTCTCAGCTTTCAGAAGTTGTATTTTCAGGGTGCAGAGCCCTTGTCCCAGCACAGGGCCTGTGTAGTGGACACTTAAGGGATGAATGAGCAAGTTCCCGCCGAGCTGGCTCCAGCACTCGCTCTGCCTGAGGGACTAGCCCTGGCCACAGTGACCCCAACTCTCACCTCAGGGAGGAGCCTGCCATTTCCAGGCCCACCCTGAAGGGACCTGTCTGGATGGTAAACTCCCTGTCCACCTTGTCCCCAGCTGCTAGTGCTTACTCAATAGACATCCCTGGATTCAGGATGGAGGGCTGTGGTCCTCAGGACCCTCACAGCCCAGCTGTGACAGCACAGTTCGGCCAGAGGCCTGAGTTCTCCTCCAACCCAGCACCACCAGAAATCTAGGGACTTATCAGGCCTCCCACCCCGACCCAGGCACCGCTGACCTCCCCAAACATAACCATCCCACCCCTTCTGCCTGCATGACCACCACTTGACGGTAGGCCCCCCACACTCGACCACAGGCGACCCCCGCTCGTTCCCTCTCCCCACAGCCATGCAGAGCTTGCTGAAGGGAAAATCAGAACCGCCCTCTCATCGGGTCAGCGCCTGGGACCCTCAATGGCCTCCCACTCCCTACTTGCCCTGGCCAAGCTGGCCTTCTGTTTTCAGAACACACTAAGCTTGGGTCTACCCCAGCGACTTTGTCCTAATAACTCACTTTCTCATCCTCGGATCTCTTACCAAGCATTCACCTCACAGAAGGGCCCTGGCCTGCCTGGCTCAAGCAGCCCCCAGCCCCGCCTTTGTCCACCACTGTCTCCCGGTCTCCCTGAGCTGTGCGTTCTGACCTGCCGCCTGGAAGCATCTCTGTGACACAGCAATGAAACACTGGAGGTACACACTCGTGGCCCTACAATGCTTCCTCTAGAACCTTCCCCCTAGGTTACCATGGGCACCTGAGGGCGGCACCTAGCATGGAACCTGGCCCTGGCAATAAACGCTCACAAGTATTAGCTGAAAAGCAAACCTCATTTTCACAAGGCCCCAGCTCCTCCCAGGCAGGAGGCTGCCGTACCTGTCAGGGAGTTGACGAAGTGAAATCACTCCCACCCCGGCCCCTCCCAGCCACTCCTACGGGGTCCCTAAATCAGGAGGTGGGGGAAAGTGCAAGATCACCCTGGGCAGGCAATGGGTGTGTATTTTCCCCTGTGTCAAGAGTGACGAAGGCACCACCACCTCACAAGGAAATACAACTGTTTCCCTTCCTTGCTCCGGGAACCTCTGTGTGCACAGTGGTAACTCCCCACCTCCCCACTTCTGCCCAGATGCTAGACCTCCTCAAGGGACCATCCCCTACTTCCCAGCCCGCTTGACAAGGAATGCGACAGGCCGACCACCAAGTGTCCATGTCACAGATGAGAAAACTCAGGCTCAGCAAAGGTGACTCACCAGCGTGCTGACGGCAGCGGGAGGGGGTATGGATTTCCTGATCTGGGTGTACCTGGGACCAGAATAATCTCAAGGGGCAACCGCCAAATTTATCATGACTCTGCCAATTTCCGGCCTAAGGCTGTGGCAAGCACACACACACAGCCTCTTTCTCTGTGGGAGACCAGGCAGGCCGATAGGCTGCCCATGCCATGCCAGCAAAGCCAGTCCCAAGGAACCACACACTGCAGGCCTCCACCTATGTGAAGCATCCAGAACAGGCAAATCCATAGAGACAGAAAAGAGCTTACAGGCTTCCAGGAGCTGGCGGGGATTGGGAGAAGTTCCTGAAAGGAAAGGGTGATTAAAAAAATGTTCCAAAATCAATTGTGGTGATGTTTCCACAACGTTGTGAATACCCTAAGAACCACTGAATTGTACACTTTATTTATTATTATTTTTCTTGAGACAGAGTCTCTCTCTGTCACCCAGGCTGGAGTGCAGTGGCGCGATCTCGGCTCACTGCAACCTCCAGCTCCCGGGTTCAAGCATATCTCCTGCCTCAGCCTCCCGAGTAGTGGGGACTACAGGTGCGCACCACCATGCTTGGCTAATTTTTTTTTTTTTTTTTTTTTTTTGAGACAGAGTTTCGCTCTGTCACCCAGGCTGGAGTGCAGCGGCGCGATCTCGGCTCACTGCAATCTCCGCCTCCCGGGTTTAAGCAATTCTCCCACCTCAGCCTGAGTACCTGGGATTACAGGAGTGCGCCACCACACCTGGCTAATTTTTGTGTGTGTTTTCTTAGTAAAGACGGGGTTTCACCATATTGGCCAGGCTGGTCTCGAACTACTGACCTTGTAATCTGCCTGCCTTGGCCTCCCAAAGCACTGGGATTACAGGCATGAGCCACCACGCCCGGCCTAATTTTTGCATTTTTTTAGTACAGACGGGGTTTCACCACGTTGGCCAGGCTGGTCTTGAATGCCTGACCTCAAGTGATCTGCCTGCCTCGGCCTCCCAAAGTGCTGGGCTTACAGGCGTGAGCCACTGCGCCTGGCTGTACACTCTAAATGGATGAACTGTACGGAATATCTCAATAAAAACTGTTGGAGGAAAAAAAAAAAACCTGCCTCAGGCCATCGGCCATGGCAGGGACAGAGCCAGGGCCAGGCTCAGGCCTTGCACTATGTCCCAGCGTCCGCAGAGCTGATGAGATGCCGGCCAGCCTGGCAGAGCTGAAGCTGCCAAGGCTCAGCCCTGGGGCACTCACCCAGGTTACCCCTTCCCCATCTCTCACCACCAACAGCTCTAAGCTAAGTGAGCCCCTCCACAGTGGGGACGGGATAGGAGCAGCACCAAGGCAGCAGCATCTGTAGAAAATCCATGGACCCGCACTTGCAGACACTTGTCTCGGCTCCACATCAAGACCAAGGGAAGAATTCTTATTATTCCGACAGAGTCTCATGTGGAAAAGGGGCCCAGGGGGGTGGAGCCACATGGCTAGCAAGAGGCTTCCAGTGTGCCCTGGTCTCTAAACAACAGGCAGAAATTCTCACACTGAGGCCCACCGTTCACTTCTAAGATACCTGATTAAAGGGCACAGGCATGGCCCTCGGCCCCCAAACCCCCTACCCCTGGTACAGACTAACCATCTGCTTCGGGAAAAAGGTCAGGCTTCCCCTCCAAACCGAGCTCCCCAGACAACTGGGGCAGGGGCAGCCAGAACGAGACGGGAGGGTGCTTGCTGGTGCATGGCATCCAAGAACTCCTGCCCTGAGAACCCAGGCAGCCCCCTGAACTCTCCATCTCAAGTGGCTCCTCTGAAAATCAGAGTAGACTGAAAGGCTCAAATGCAATTGAGTGGTCGACACTCTACAAACCTCAATTATCAGGCTCTAAACAGAATGAAGATGCAAATATGGAAGAACAGAAAAAAAGAGAAAAAAACTTTCCCCCACCACAACCTCTGAATGCACTATGGCCTGAAGCCCTCTCAGTCCCCTCTCCCAACCTCATGAAGCCTGCTAGAATCCCTGGGAATGGAGCAGGAGAGTGGGTTTCACTCTCACTCTCTTGGTGAACCTGGGCAGGCACTTGATTTCTCGGAGTCTCATTTCCTCATCCGTGAAAAGGAGACACAGCCCACCAGGGCGGGCTGCTGTGAAAAGGCATTGAGCTAAAGCAGGTGGCCCTGACACAGCAGGAGCTCAGCAGGTGCAAGTCTCTTCCGGTCCAACCCTGAGGCCACGTCCAGATGCTTTCTGGCAGGACAGGTAGGGGACCGGTCACTACCCCAAAGGTGATGGTGCTAAACACAGAGGAGCAGGAGAAAGACTCTACCCATTTGCCTAAGTGACTCAAGTACTTTTCCTCAGACCATTCGGATACTACGGCAGGTGCCATGCACCCCGCCACCCCCATTCTTTGCAACTTTTAGCAACTTCAAGAAAGCGGAAGTGACTACCACTAGTTTTTAGCTACCGTTTGAAAACCATGAGTCTGGCTGCAAACGGAAGAAGGGGAAATTGTAAATGAGAAAGGAAGCCATTAAAAACGAAAACTACCTCTGCCGCTGTCCCTCCACCAGCTCTGCACTATTGCCTCTGGTTTCTGACTTAGCTGTGGTGTTTTAGGGCCTTCAACACCAGCCACCCCTCAAGGGCCTGCCAGCCCCTTCCTTCCCCTGCTTGGACAGGCACTAACTGCGGCTCCCACAGAGCCATCCCCACTGCTGCAGGTATCCGTCCAAGCACAGCTCTGCCGCCAGGGAACCGGTGGGCCCATGCTTCATCTGTCACCCCTTCCCAACCTGCGCTGACCCACGAGCACCCAGAAATGGAGGTCATGGGCACAGATGCCTCAGGGGGCCTCCAGAAACAGCTGCCTGAGCTGTCCCAATGCTCAGCAGAAGCTCCAACGCCTGGCCCCCTGGCCGGTACCCTAGGAAGGGAAAGAGCCTGCTACCAGCAGCAGGCTGGCCAGCACCCAGCTCCTTAAAGGGCCCAGAGTCCGGTGGACAGCAAGACCATCTCCCTCTAATGTCCCCCAAGCCTCTGTCAGCTCTCAGCCAAATCTGAAAGGGGGCTGGGAACACCCAATTCCAGGGATGCAGTGACAGTAATGGCAACCCCACCACCTCTGGGCAGGACCTACGGTGTGTGCTGGCTGCAGAATCCAGCATCACCCACCCAGCAAGGAGGAATCAGGGACACCAATTTGGTAGAAAGGGCCACTGGGGCCAGAGGAGAAGGGGGACCGGCCCAAGGCCCAACAAGATCATGAGCTAGGGCTTTCCTGTGGCTTGGGAAAGCCTTGGGGAGGGTCCCCACTTAAAGAGAACCCTCAGTGCCTCCCCTCTGGCCCCAGAAGCACACCCTCCCAAGGGAGCTAGCAGCCCTGGTCCAACCCCAGAGGATGGAATAACTAGGAAACAGAAGAGTCTAGAAACACTGGCCAAGGACTGGGACGGGGACTTGAACATCCACATTCAAATCGTCTCCTGAACTGGCCACAGGTTTAAAGGAAAAAAAGGAAAAGACCAATGAACAGATTTTGAAATAGCTCTTTGGAAAAACAGAATGGGGCAGAGTTAGTGTTACAGTGTGATCCAAAGTCAGAAAAGCTTGCATTCCCGTTTGACCTCCCCAAACTGAAATCTCTGTGGCCTAGACCAAGGATCTCACCCCACCGAGCCCCAGTTTCCTTATCCGGGAAATACCTCACAGATGGGGTTACTGTAAGGCAGCACTCTCTGGAGAAGGACCCACAAAACCGGTGTGCAAAGGGAAAACCACGGTTTGGCATGGAAAGGCAGGTGAGCCCCATCAAGCCAGGTGCCGAGTGATTCCCACTCTGGCAAGGCCCTCACTCTCACCAAAGCTCTCAGGCCTCTCTCACCTCATCTCTTGCTACCTCCCGTGTGGGTGTCACACCTGACTGCCCTCAGCCGGGGCTGGGCTGCTCCCTCCTCCTTCCCTGAGCTCTTCGAGCCTGACTAGCTCCTCCTGGGTCCTTCAGGCCCCCACACAGACACCACTTCCTCCAGGGAGCCTCCCCCCCTGCATCTGTGTTAGAGGCCTGCTCCATGCCGCTTCCACAGCATCCCGCAGTCACCCTAGAACAGCATGTGAGCCTCGGCTCTGTGACAGGATGTACCTGTTCAGTCATCTGCCTCCCCCTGAAACATGCCGACTTCCCAGGATCTAGCATAAGGCCAGGCCCAACTAAAGCTACTTGTTGAATTAATGAAAACTGAAGCCAGAGAAAGGTGTTCTGTTAAGAGCACTGGGCCACACATCCCAGGAAGAAAAAAAAAAAAAAAAATGGGCAGGGGGACCCGACAAGCAGGTTCTCCTCTAATGGAAAGAAACAGTAGATGAACCAACAAAAGCTAATGGCCACAAAGATGGTGGTAACTCGCAATACACAACTCACCAACACACAGCTCATGAGTCACGACAGAGCAAATAAGCCACAACGACACACCATACCCCAGCAGTGGAGCAAAGTTCTCCTCCTCTGCGCTGCTAACATTTGGGCTGGACGGTTCTTTTTGGTGTTGGGGCTGCCCATGCACTGGAGGACACTCAGCAACATCCCTAGCCTCCACCTCCACTCACCAGATACTGGCAGCATTCCCCGCAGTTGTAACCACCACCAACATCTCCAGATATCGCCAATCGTCCCCCAGGGGACACAATCGCCCCCAGTTGAGAGCCACTGCAATAGACATTCCCAAATCAAATAATAATGGAAAGAACGGCCAGGTGTGGTGGTCCATGCCTATAATCCCAGCTCTCTGGGAGGCTAGGTAGGAGGACTGCTTGAACCCACGAGTTTGAAATCAGCCTGGGCACCACAGCAGGGCACCAGAGCAAGACCCAGTCTTTACAAAAAATACAAACATTAGCCAAGCGTGGTACAAAAACACAAAAATTGAGCAAGCATTGCAGGACGTGCCTGTAGTCCTAGCTACTTAGGAGGCTAAGGTGGGAAGATCACTTAAGTCCAGGAGTTCAAGGCTGGGCAAACGAGCAAAACCCAGTCTCAAAATCATCATCATCAAAACAGCTACTGATTGCAGAGTGTCATGTGCCTTGCATTCTGCCACAGGCTTCTACAAACCCTGCACTTAATCCCTAGAACCACCCCCTGAGGAGAGCAGTCTGCTATCCCCACTTACAGACGAGGAACAACTTGTCCAAGGTCTCGCTTGGCAGAAGCCGGACTCGGCCTAGGTCTGTCTGGCAAAAGGTCCTCTAACAATTAGCTGGACTGCCTTCTCATGATCCCAATCCCAGAACTAGAGTTATAAAAAAAAAAAAAAAAAAAAAAAAAAAAAAGCATAACATTTTCAACAGCACAAGCAGCTCCAACAGCCATCCCACCACTGGTAAGCACACGTGGCCGGGCGCCGTGTCTCCATGTGTGTTGTGCATGTATGTAAACCAAGTCCTCATCCTGTGTCATCCAGGCAATCTCGAGTCCTTGCTGCATTTGCAGCGCACGCTAACAGACCCTCGCCCTTGGGCTGGATGAAATCCCACTGCAGTTTCTCTACAACTGTGAACCCAGTACCGCACCTGACAGTCTACGCAGCTTCCTTTCCTGAAACATCTTGCCTTTCAGGCGGGTGTCTATGGTCATGTCTGTGTGTACTAAGAGCGAGCAAGAAAGACCCCAACCAGAGGTCCCATTCGAGGCCTGGACAAGCACGCCGGGCCGAACTACTCTGCCCCTCACCCTGCCAATACATCTGCACTCAGGACTCCGACCTTCCTTCCTTGACATATCTGCACGTGCTGCTCCTTCCCCCCCGGAAGGCCCTTCTTCCCACTCTCCATCTGTCACCTCCTACTCATCCTTCCTAGACAGAAAAAGCCATCCGTCCAGTCAGTCTCACCAGTGCCTCCCGCTCTGTGGCCCCCTGCAGCTCCCTAAGTTACCTCGATCACAACACGCAGGAATTGTGACCCCCTTGTACCCCCTCCAGGGACCGGCCCCACCTCCAGGGCAGGGCCTAGGGCTGATGCCCCCTCCTCGGTGCCCAGCGCCAGGCTCCCTGCCTGCCCTCAGCAGGCTTCATCTCACTGAAGCAGGCCCGAGTGGTGGCTGCTCCAGAGAAGCCCCGCTCCCAGGTCCCTCGCACAAGAAGCCGGAGGCGGGAGAGGGTCGGTCAAGGTGAAAACAAGCCCCGCTCCTCCAGTCCTGAGCTCCGGGGATCTAAGGAGGCTGCGCCACGGAAGAGGTGGCGGGGCAGAGATCGGGGCGAGAGGGAAGGGCGTAAGCGGGCAAAGTCCAGGGTAACCAGGGGGAAAGACTCCTGGGGGGCCGGGGAACCGGCCAGAGAGGCAAGAGAGCGGAGCTGAGGCTCAGGGACTGGGGAGCGCAGCTGCAGAGAGCGAGTGGGAAAAGGCCGAGGGCAAGAGACTGAGACTAGGGTGGCGGCGGAGCTGAGGGGAAGAGATTAAGAGACTGGGGAGGGTCGAGGGGGAAGAAACGGGGTGCCGTGGAGAGGGAACCCGAAGGAAGGAGGGAAAGGATCCGAAGCAGAAAAGACCCGCGGGGGTCCCGAGAGGGAAAAGCCTGAGGGGACGCGGAGAGGGGAAGACGTGGGCGCCTGGCCCTGGAGAGGGTCGGGCGACGCGGGCCGCTCACCTGCGAGGGGGGGCGGCGGCTCCTCGCACTCGGGGCTCATCGGGGCGCCCCCCCCGCCCCGCCGCCGGCGGCTCCGGCCCCTGCTGCGGGGCCCGGTAAGTGGGGGCGGGGGCGGCGTCGGGGACTCGCGCAGGCGCCGGGGCTCGCGGGGTCCGCGCAGGCGCCCGCAGGTCGTGGGGTCCTCGCGCGCCGGGTCCTGCAGAGTTGAGGGGGTCAGCGCCGGGTGGAGTTGCCGACGGGCGGGGGGCGTCACTAGTCCGCGTAGGCACCTCCGGGGTCCGCAGGCGAGGTGGGCGTGCGGGCCGAGGCGGGTTGGCGAGCCGGGTCGCGAGGCCCGCGCAGGCGCCTCAGCCGGGAAGACGGGGGAAGTTGCCCCGGTTTCCACAGTCCAACCGAGCGCCCCACGGGAGGAGAAGGCGACCTCCTCCGCGGTCCAAACGGGCCGCAGAGCCGAGCAGCGACCGACGGAAGCCGAGGCCTACTTCCTTAACCACCCCTTCCCCAAAGCCGCTCAATCTCCGGGCTCTGCGGCCGGCCTCAGGGCCTCCGACGCCCGGCTCCCTCCGCCACTATCCCACAATCCCCCTAGCGCAGGACGACGCAGGAGGCCCCGCCCTCCCGCGGCTGTGTTGGTGCGCAGGTGCGGGGGGCGGGGTGCACGCCTGGGCGGTGCAGTGCGCGTGCGCCCGGGCGCTCCCGACACCGCCCACTCTTGAACCCCGCCGCCGTAGACGCGCTTGCGCCCGTTGGTGCCAACGGTCTGCCCCGGAATAAACCCAGACAGCTCAGTGAGCCGCAGCTGCGCACCGGCTCCGTTCCAAGGCCCCGTGAATATTCCGCTCCAGGATTTCCCTTCCCACTCGCTCCGTTTGGAAATCCGTTCGCTGTTCTGTCACCTCTAATCATAGTCGAGCTTTGGCTCCAGGGTCGGGCTCTTGTGAAATCCAGACCTGGTTTTCGCTCCAGCCAAAGCCAGGCACCTTCGTTCCGCCCGGCTCTCGCGCTTAGCCGCCTCCGAGCCTCAGGGGCCCTCAGTCGTTTCCGTCTGCTGGCGATAGTCCCGGCCGGGTCGCTAGTGTTGCCAGTTCCGCCCAAAGCAGCTTCTAATAGCATCAACTGAAAGAGACCTCCTAGACCTTGTGTCTAGATTGATGAAGGTCCCTCTGGCTTTGAGCCTCGGTTTCCCCAACTTTAATAGCCCCCCTCTCTACCCATGTTAGAGGCCTACTGTAAAAATCGTGTGGGCGCGAGGAACTTTTTTGTTTTTGTTTTTGTTTTAAGACTGCGAATTGGCCGGGCGCGGTGGCTTACGCTTGTAATCACAACACTTTAGGAGGTCCGAGGCCGGAGGATGGCATGAGACCAGGAGTTGGAGACCAGCCTGGGCAACCTAGGGAGACCCCCGTCTCTACAAAAGAAAATTTAAAAAATTAGTTGGGCCTGGTGGCCCGCGCCTGTGGTCTCAGCTATTCGGGAGGCTAAGGCAGGAGAATCGCTTGAGCCGAGGCTGCAGTGAGCCGGATTGCACCACTGCACTCCAGCCTAGGAGACAGAGCGAGAACCTGTCTCAAAAACAAAGGGCCCGGCGTGGTGGCTCATGCCTGCCTGTACTTGAGCTCAGGAGTTCAAGACCCCACGCCTATAATCCCAGCACTTTGGGAGGCCGAGGTGGGCGGATTGCCTGAGCTCAGGAGTTTGAGACCAGCCTGGGCAACACAGTGAAACCACGTGTCTACTAAAATACAAAAAATAGCCGGACGTGGCGGTGTGCGCCTGTAATCCCAGCTACTCGGGAGGCTGAGGCAGGAGAATTACTTGAACTCGGGAGGTGGATGTTGCAGTGGGCCCAGATCAGGCCACTGCACTCCAGCCTGGGTGACAGAGCGAGACTCCGTCTCGAGAAAAAAAAAAAAAAAAAGAGCAAATTCACCCCTCCTTTGCCCTCTTTGTTCTATTGAGACCCTCAATGGATTGGATAATGCCAGCTCACATTGGGGAGGGAAGATCTTTATTCAGTCTACCGATTCAAATGCTAGTCTCTTCCAGAAATACCCTCATAGACACACCCATAATATTTTACCAGCTATCTGGACATCCCTTAGCCCAGTCAACACCTGAAATGAACCATCACAGAGAGGCATTTCCTTTTCTCTTTTTTCTATAGGGATGTTTTGTCTTTTACCCAGCATTTGGCTTCCTTGTTTTCTCCACAATATGATGGCATCATTGCCACACTGTTTTAACACAGAGGTCAGGAACTGAGGGATAAGGATGTGGCTATAGTCCCTACCCTTCAAATGGAAGCTGGGAAGCTGTGGGGGCTTTAATGACTGAAGTCTGGATTTCCACCCAGCAGAACTCACAGATATACATTGTGTTTGCATTAGAATTGAAACTTTTTTTTAAGAGACAGGGTCTGGCTCTGTCGACCAGGCTGGAGTGCATGGCACGATCACAGATCACTGCAGCCTCAAACTCCTGGGCTCAAGCAATCCTCTCGCCTCAGCCTCCCGAGTAGCTGGGACTACAACTGCAACTTTTTTCTTGAGACAGGATCTCAGATCCTGCAGCTACCTCTCAATTTATCCTGGATTTAGGAAGAGGGGTGATAAAAACCAATCCAAATAGACTCAAAAATCCCAGATGCACCAGAACAATCCACACAAAAGGAATGAGTCTGACATCAAATTGTCCTAGGAAACCAGGATACAAGAAAGAGGATTGGCCGGGCATAGTGGCTCACACCTGTAATCCCAGCACTTTGGGAGGCCAAGGAGGGTGGATCACCCTGTCAAGAGTTCAAGACCAGCCTGGCCAAGATGGTGAAACCTGGTCTCTACTACAAATACAAAAATTAGCCGGGCGCGGTGGCAGGCGCCTGTAATCCCAGCTACTTGGGAGGCTGAGGCAGGAGAATCTCTTGAACTCGGAGGGTGGAGGCTGCAGTGAGCCAAGATCGGGCCACTGCACTCCAGCCTGGGGGGCAGAGTGAGACTCCCGTCTCAAAAGAAAAAAAAAAAAAAGAAAGAAAAAGAAAGAGGAGGATGGCTCTGGAATTAGCCCAGGTGTGAATCCTGGCTGTGAACTCGGTCAGGGGTCAGCCTCCTCTGAGCTCAGCCTCCTCTCTGGAAAAACAACAGCAGTCAAAGCTCTTGTCTACAAATGACAAAATTTCTTGTAGCTAAACAGAAAAGGAATTTATTAAAGGAATTGAGGCAGCCTCCGACACCCCCACCTCCCGCCCCAATCCCACGTCTCTGAGAAAGCTACAGAATCCGCTTGGCGCTTTGCAGTCAGGAATGAAGCCCACACCCAGCCACAGGCCTGCTCCTGAGACACACTGCAGCCTCCATCAACGGCACCTGGCTCAGACACTCCCGCCAGAATCTCTGCCAGCCCTGTCCAGAAGCCAGGTGTGGCTGCTCCTGCACTAGCCAGAAGGGAACCTGGGCAGGGGCCCCTCCACCGCCAGCTCTTGGCCCGACGACCGGCGGGCTCTGATTGGTAGAGGAGCTAGACCACCAGCGGGTTCTGATTGGTGTACAAAACAGATTCCCAGAGAGAGTTCTGATTTGTGGAGCTAGTGTCACATGACTACCCCACAGCAAAGGATGCTGGGAAGGGAAATGGCGGCTACCCTAGGGAAAATTTAGATGTGTAACCTGGGAAATTCCTCGAACCTAGAATTCAGGTTTGCCAGGTGGCCGAAAAAAGGACAGATGTCCCACACACTGTTGCTCAGGAAAGACAGGGAAGAGTAAATGACACAATGGCTCTGTAGATGATAAAGAGCAACACTTATTATTCTTCCAGTGGCTCCCCAAGTCCCTTAAACCCGTGCCCCTCCTCCCGTCCCCCATGCACCCTCCAAAGGAGATGACAAAGGCGGCAGTGAAGGAGGAGAAGGAGGAAGAGAAACACCTTTATTGGAAGAGCTGTGTGGACAAGAGAACGGGGATGAGAGTGAGAGCATGGGAGGTGGGGTCCAAGGAGCTGGTGCCTTTCTCAGCGCCCCTTCCAGGGACTGCACAGAGACGGGCTGGCACACCCTGGGTCCAGGCACCTAGGCCCTGCGATCCCTTGGGAGAGGGCCTTGTAGGTGGGGAGGGAGGCAAGAGGCCTGGGGTTCCCACGGAGAAGGGGGCAAGAAGCCACCTGGTTTCACCGATCCATGCTGTCGTCCGCTGGGCTGGAGAAACAGGTCTGTAGCAGCTTTTCACAGAACTCCAGCTCCTCCTGGATTGGGCAGGGGCAGGGAGCAAGGGGCCTGAGTGCAGAGGCCAGACCCTGCCTCCAGCATTCTTGGCACCCAGAGGTGACTCCTCTTCTCTCCTGGCCACCACCCACTCCCCCCCACCAGAGGTTAGGCTTCTTTAATCACTGCTCAGATTCATGATTCACTGTCTTCACACTGGTGTCTGAACTACTTGAACTAGAACCCGGGGTCCCCCAGACTCGTCTCACTCCATTGGTCTGCCTCATATCAGCACTCTTGGGCTCTTTCTAACTCCCAGATATGGACCACTGCTCAAAACTTTCTGCGGATACAAACCCCAGAAACCATGAAAGAAAGCACTGAGAGGTTAAACTACGTAATATAAAAGATACTCCCATGGCAAAAAAAGAAAAAGAAAACGAGGTTGGAGAAAAATATTTGTGATTCATAGCACAAATGGCTAATATACTTAACCCTTAAAGAGCTTAAAAAAGTCATTCGCAAAAACCATCACCCAATAAATAGATAAGTGGGCAAAGGATGAGAATGAACAGTTCACAAGAAAGAGAAAAGATGCCAAATTTCACTCATGGGAGAAATGTAAACTGGACTGGAGTACTACTTTTCAACAATCAGTTTGAAAAAAGGTCAAATGGTTCATTGAGGCCACTTTGTCCAGACCAAGATTTGGGGAGTTGGGCACCCTCATGACTGGAGTGTCAATGGTTGAACTTCTATGGAGAGCAGCTTGGTGATAGCTAATGAAACGGCCCTTAACCCTTTAACCTTCACCTTTAACATACCTGACCCCAGCCATTTCCCTTCTAGAAATTGTTCTACAGACATATGTAATAACATATACAAAAGGTTATTCTTTCAGCAGTGTTTGTCATAGCGAGAGTGTAGAAACAACCTGCATATCCATGCTACAAAAAAGAGCCCATCCGCACTGTACAGCTGCAAAATGAAAGAGCCGCAGGCGAGACATGCAATGCCCACAAAGCAAGGGGCAGAACAGCCATCACAGCACGGCAGGCTTATTTTGCATAACATAGAGAAAAAGGAGAATTCACATGCACCTTTGCTCGTGTGCACCTAATATTTTAAGAAGGACACCTGAGCAACTGGGTAGCCAGAAGGAGGGGCAGGAGAGAGACTTTTCACTGTTTACCCTCCTGCGGGTCTTGTATTTTCAACCATGTGACTACGGAACCTATTCACAAAGCATTAGTAAAATCTGTTACAAATCTAATTTGAATGTTTCCACGGGTGTATACATAAGTCAAAACTTCTCATGTAGTACACTTTTTTTTTTTTTTTTGAGATGGGAGTCTCACTCTGTCGCCCAGGCTGAAGTGCAGTGGCGCATCTTGGCTCACTGCAACCTCCGCCTCCCCGGTTCAAGCGATTCTCCTGCCTCAGCCTCCTGGGTAGCTGGGATTACAAGCACCTGCCACTATGCCCAGCTAATTTTTTGTATTTTTAGTAGAGATGGGGTTTTACCATGTTGGCCAGGCTGGTCTCGAACTCCTGACCTCATGATTTACCTGCCTCGGCCTCCCAAAGTGCTGGGATTACAGGCGTGAGCCACCATGCCTGGCCATGTAGTACACTTTCAATACGTACAGACACTTGACAGTGTCTACACAGGAATGAATTCAATAGAATAGAACGTCCCAAGGAGGTGGGTGCGTTTGCTAAGCTCGGCTTTGCTGAAGCACCAGCATTGATTCATTCACTTCAACAAATTAATGCATTAATCAGTTAACTATTTGAATTTTAATTAGTTGTGATTTAGCATTTGTTACTTATCTAGTTATCTAATGAGTTATTTATTTGCCCCTTATCTAATTAAATATCTGATGACTTGTTATTTATCACTTGTTATTTACCTAAAATAATTGGTTATTTTTTGCCATTTGTTATTTCTTGTCAATTTAATGAAATAGTTAATCATTAAGACATTTGAGTGATATTATATTCAATTTACATTTACTTAATGTAAACAACTGTATTGGGTAATTTAGATAATAATTCAATGATTGGGCAACACTTTAAGAATCTCCAAGCTCCTGTCTCCTTGCTGTCTCTCCTACTCTGACACAGCACGGGACGAATGCTAGGCATGAAATAAACATCTGCTGAATGGAAGATGAGTGAAATGCACGAGAACACGAATGAAAGCCTGAACCAGCGGACCCAGGAGCCCCCAAGGGCAAGGACTGGCTGGCTCTGCCCCTACTAGGGTCCCCACTACCACACTTGGTCTAACCTGGGGAATTCCTCACCCCCCAGGCCCCTCCCCCTCACACCTGGTCCTCCTCACACCCTGTCCCTTCCCCAACTCACCTGGTCCTTCTGGAGCCGCTGTCCCCTCCCCCGGCACATGATCCTCCTCGAACCCCATCCCCTGCCCCTCACACCTGGTCCTCCTTGCACCCCGTCACCTCCCCGTGTACCTGGTCCTCCTGGAGCCCCTGTCCCCTCCCCCTGGCACCTGATCCTCCTCGAACCCCATCCCCTCCCCACACACCTAGTCCTCCTGGAGCCCTTGTCCCCTCCCCCTTGCACCTGGTCCTCCTTGCACCCCGTCCCCTCCCCATGTACCTGGTACTCCTCATGCTGCTGCAGCAGCTGACAGCGGTGGCGGAGGAGCTCCTCCAGGCCCAGTTCCGGCTCCCGACACTCACGCACACCCTGCGGAAAGTCTGTCACCAGGCTGTGAGGGACATGACAGCGGCCCTTAGGACCTCCCTCTAGAGGCCTCACTGACCCAACCCTATCGCCCGCCCCGTCCCCTGGCTCACTCAGGAGCCAGGCAAGTCGCTGCCCCACAATGGGCCTCCATTTCCCCATCTGCGGAATGGACCTCACGCTGCCCCTGGCCCAGGGTGGGTGCTGAGGGGCTCAGCACAGGGCCTGGTGTGTGTCAACTCTGGTGTGCTGTTCAGAACTCCAGCATCATCTGATTAGACACTAATCCACTGGTGGGGGTGTGTACAAAAGCCTCTCTCCCTCCTGCAAGGCCTCTGTGCCAGCCCTACTGGTGAGGAAACTGAGGCTCCCTGACTCCTGCTCCTTTCTGGCCCCACACCCTTCCTCTCCACGGGAAGGTCCCAACTCCTGAGTCCCTACGGGCTGATTCCTGAGCCACCCCCACCTTGAGAGGACGGGGCCCCCACCCCAGGCCCCGTCCTCTCAAGGAGCCAAAGTACCTGCACAGGGCTCCAAGCACGTGCTCGTGGAAGGGGCTGTGCTCTGTCCGCACCAGGGCCACCAGCTGCTGGACCATCCCCATGGAGCACAGGGTCCCTGGGGGGAGGGCTGCAGGGGTCAGAGGGGCAGCCCCACCCATCTCCTATGCCCTCCCCGGGATGCCTGTTCCTCCCCTTCTCCCACACCTGCACCCACCCCAGGGCGTCTGCTCCCCACTCCTGCCCTCACTCAAGGGCTGCCACACCTTTGTGTTCAGGGTGGCCCACCAGCAGGTTCTGCAGCAGGAATGCTGATTTGACCTTGAGCTTCTGCACCTGCTGCTGCATGGCCCGCATCAACACAGAGAAGCCGTCCAGGCGGAGGAACTGCAGCAGCCCAGCCTCCTGCTCTCGGACCAGACCTGGGAGAGGGGGAAAGGTCCTGAGCTTGCAGTCACCACCACCACCACTGTCATCACAAGCACCATCACCAACATCATCACAACCACCATCACCAACATCATCATCACCACCATCACCACTATCTTCACCACCATCACAATCATCATCATCATCACCATTCTCATCCTCACCACCATCACCATCACCACCATCCTCACCACCACCACCATCACCATCATCACCACCATCACCATCACCACCATCACAATCATCATCATCACCATCATCACCATCACCACCATCCTCACCACCATCATCACCATCACCACCATCCTCACCACCACCACCATCACCACCATCACCATTATCACCACCATCACCATCACCACCATCCTCACCACCACCATCACCATCACCACCATCACCATCACCATTATCACCATCACCATCACCATACCACCACCATCACTATCATCACCACCACCACCAACACCATCACCATCACCATACCACCACCATCACTATCATCACCACCACCACCAACACCATCACCATTATCACCACCATCACCATCACCACCACCATCACTATCATCACCACCACTACCATCACTACCATCACCACAACCACCACTATCATCACAACCACCATCACCAACATCATCACAACCACGATCATCATCACCACCATCACAACTCTTCACCACCATCACAATCATCATCCATCATCACCATTCTCACCATCACCACCATCCTCACCACCACCACCATCACTATCATCACCACCATCCTCACCATCACCACCAATCTCACCATCACCACCATCACCACCACCACCAACAACACCATCACCAACACCACCATCACCACCAACACCATCACCAACATCACCACCACCATCACCATCACCAACATCACCACCACCATCACCACCACCACCATCACCATCATCATCACCATCCTCACCACCATCACCATCACCAACATCACCACCATCCTCACCACCATCACCACCACCATCACTACCAACACCATCACCACCACCACCACCATCACCATCACCACCACCACCACCATCACCACCACAATAATCACCATCACCACCACCACCATCACCATCACCACCATCACCACCACCACCACCACCACCACCACCATCACCACCACCATCACCACCACCATCACCATCATCACCACCATCACCATCACCACCACCATCACCACCACCATCACCACCATCACCACCACCATCACCACCACCATCACCATCACCACCACCACCACCACCACCATCACCACCACCATCACCATCACAACCACCACCACCATCACCACCATCACCACCACCATCACCACCACCACCATCACCACCACCATCACTATCATCACCATCACCACCACCATCACCACCACCACTACCACCATCACTATCATCATCGCCATCCTCACCATCACCACCACCATCACTATCATCACCATCCTCACCACCATCACCACCATCACCATCACCACCATCACTATCATCATCGCCATCCTCACCACCATCACCACGACCATCACTATCATCATCACCATCCTCACCACCATCACCACCATCACCATCACCACCACCACCATCACCACCACCATCACCACCATCACCATCACTATCATCACCACCACCACCATCACCACCACCACCATCACCACCACCATCATCACTATGACCATCACCAACATCACCATCATCACCACCATCACTATCACCATCACCACCACCACCATCACCACCACCATCACCACCACCATCTCTACCACCATCACCACCATCACCATCACTATCATCACCACCACCATCACCACCACCATCATCACCATGACCATCACCAACATCACCATCATCACCACCATCACTATCACCATCACCACCACCATCATCACCACCACCACCATCTCTACCACCATCACCACCATCACCATCACTATCATCACCACCACCATCACCACCACCATCATCACCATGACCATCACCAACATCACCATCATCACCACCATCACTATCACCATCACCACCACCACCATCACCACCATCACCATGACATCACCAACATCACCATCACTATCACCATCACCACCACATCACCATCACCGCCATCATCATTACCATTAACAATATAATTATCGTCAATCATCGTCACCATCATCACCACCAACTACCATCATCCCTTGCCATTGGCCTGCATATGCAAGCATTATCTTTTTTTGAAGTATGTTTTTGAGATATAATTCACAATCCACACAGTTCAGCCTTTTAAAGATATTCACAGGGTTGTATAACCATCACCACTAACTCTAGGAAATTTTCATCACCCCCCAAAGGAAACCTATGAGCAGTCATTCCCAATTTCCCTTCCCTCTGGCCCCTGCAACCACAGATATACTTTCTTCCTTTATGGATTTACCTGTCCCAGACATTTAATATAAATGTGTCCATAAAATACGTGACCTTTTGTGTCTGACTGCTTTCACTCAGCATGATGTTTTCCAGGTTCATTCATGTTGTAAGTGGTATCAGCACTTCATTCTTTTTCATGGCTGAATAACATTCCATTGTATGGATATACCATATTTTATCCATTCCTCTATTGATGGAAGCATCATCTCTTTTAATTTATTTTATTTTATTTATTTACTTATTTATTTCATTTTGAGATGGACTCTTGTTCTGTTGCCCAGGCTGGAGTGTGCAGTGGAGCAATCTTGGCTCACTGTAACCTCCGCTCCCAGGTTCAAACTATTCTTCAGCCTCAGCCTCCCAAGTAGCTGGGATTATAGTAACCTGCCACCACACCCAGCTAATTTTTGTATATATAGTAGAGACAGGGTTTCACCATGTTGGCCAGGTTGGTCTCAAGCTCCTGACCTAAAGTGATCCACCTGCCTGGGCCTCCCAAAGTGCTGGGATTACAGGCATGAGCCATTGCACCCGGCTGTGTCATCTCTCTTTTTTTTTTTTTGAGACAGAGTCTTGCTCTATCATCCAGGCTAGAGTGCAGTGGCACCATTTTGGCTCACTGCAACCTCTGCTTCCCGGGCTCAAGCCATTCTCCTGCCTCAGACTCCCGAGTAGCTGGGATTACAGGTATGCACCACTACACCCAGCTAATTTTTGTATTTTGAGTAGAGACAGGGTTTTGCCATGTTGGCCAGGCTGGTCTTGAACTCCAGACCTCATAATCCACCTGCCTCAGCCTCCCAAGGTGCTGGGATTACAGGCGTGAGCCACCGTGCCCAGTCCGCAACATCTTTTAATCCTCGCAATTATCCTGGAAGTGTGTGCTTTCAGAATTCTATTTTACAGATGAGGAAACTGAGGCCTAAAGAGCCAGGCTACACAGCATGCATGACCTTTATCCAGAGGGCAATGAGAACTCTGGAAGGACTCCCAGCAGGATGAGAACTGACCTTTGGAGTGCACCTCCAGTAAGGTGCCCCCTCCTAGGTAGGCTCTAGGCCTGTGCTGGCCAAGAAGGACAGAAGCTGCTAGTAGCTTGTGGCCACTAAACACCTGATATGTGGCCAGTGCAACTAAGGAAAAGAGTTGTTCATTTCATTTAAGTTCAATTCATTTAAACTTAAGGTGAAAAACTGAAGCAGTGTAAAATATTTTCCATTAAACACAACGTTGGCTGGGCGCGGTGGCTCATGCCTGTAATCCCAGCACTTTGGGAGGCCAAGGTGGGCAGATCACTTGAGGTCAGGAGTTCGAGACCAGCCTGACCAACATGGTGAAACCCCATCTCTACTAAAAATACAAAATTAGCTGGGCGTGGTGGCGTGCGTCTGTAATCCCAGCTACTAGGGAGGCTGAGGCAGGAGAATCATTTGAATCCGGGAGGTGGAGGTTGCAGTGAGCCGAGATTGCGCCATTACACTCCAGCCTGAGCAAAAAGAGCGAAACTCCATCTCACACACACACAAAAAGAAAACCAAAAAAAGAAAAACACACGCAACGTTGTTGCTCTGGCGCACTCCACAATACCCCTGAAAACTCAGCATGTTGCGATGTGCTTCATTTGTAAAATGCACACACTAGGTTTTGAAGACTTAGCATGACAAAAAATACAGTGTCTCATTAATAGTCCATATTAATTACACATTGAAATTATAATAGTTTGGACATATTGGGTTACATATTTATTTATTTTAGTTTATTTTATTTCATTTTTGAGACAGAGTCTCACTCTGTCGCCCAGGCTGGAGTGCAGTGGCAGTTGGCTCACTGCGACATACGTCTCTCGGGTTCAAGCAATTTTTATGCCTCAACCTACCGAGTAGCCGGGATTACAGGCATGCCCCACCATGCCTGGCTAATTTTCTGGTATTTTTAGTAGAGACAGGGTGTCACCATGTTGGCCAGGCTGGTCTTGAGCTCCTGGCTTCAAGTGATCCACCTGTCTCGGCCTCCCAAAATGTTGAGATTATAGGCATGAGTCACCATGCCCGGCCAAATGTTATTTAATTAAAGAAAGAGAAAAGAACAGGCATGCATGGACTGGAAAACACAAAGACTCCTCTCATTCAATCTGTAAGCAAGGCCTGTCAGCTCTACCTTCAAAATGTACCCAGGAGAGACCTGTCCCCTTTACGCCAGGGTTTCTCCGCCTGGGCACGGTTGGTATCTGGGGCCAGATCACTCTGGGTTGGGAGGCCCATCCTGTGCATTGCAGGATATGGAGCAGCATCCCTGGCCTCTACCCAGTAGATGCCAATAGTCCCTCTCTCCCAGCTGCGACAACTAAAAATGTCTCCAGACATTTGTCTAAATGTCCTGTGGAGGACACAATTGTCCCTGTTTGAGAACCACTGCTCCCTACCACAACCTTGATCTCTTGCCTAGGTTATCACCATAACCCCCCAGCTCACCGCCCACCTTCCACCCACCCTCGCCGCATTCACCCTCTTCTCTGTGCAGCAGTTGGGGGCAGGGATCACAGTATGGCTGCCGTCATTTTTGGAAAGAAAGCCAAAGTCATCACTGCAGCCCACACATCTCCCTTAAAAAAGTTACGCTTATTCAGCGCTAAAAAGAAATGAGCTATCAAGCCAAGAAAAGACATGGAAGAACCTTAAAAGCAGATTACTAAGCCAAAGAAGCCAGTCTGAAAAGGCTGCAGATTGCATGGTTCCAAGCATATGACATTCTGGAAAAGGCAAAACTATGGAGACAGTAAAAAGCTCAGGGGTGGGATGACTAGCGGGAGCACAGAGGATTTGTAGGGCAGCGAGATTCCTCTGTAGAATACTACAGTATGGATCCATGTCATGATACAGTTGTCCAAACCCATAGTACATACAGCATCAAGAGTGCACCCCAGTGTCAACTATGGACTCTGGGTGACACTGAGGTGTCCATGTAGGTTCATCGATTGTAATAAATGTGCCACTCTGGTAGACTGTAACAAGGAACCACTTTGGAGTGGCTCCACAGAGAGCGAGCGAGTCCATCCCCTCCTGTCCTGGGAAGGGCAGTGGCACCACCGCCTCGGGCAGCAGGAGCTGAGGGGACGTACCCTGCAAATGGCTCCCAGCACGGAACTCCAGTAATGGTACTGGACAGCCACACAATGGCATACCCTGCAGCCACCAAAAAAAAGGACAGATGCCACTGAATGGTATACTTTAACATTTTCATGTGAATTTTACCCCCGAGCAAAAAAAAAAGAATGGCATCCAAGCTCCCAGAGCTCTTGCCCTGCATCGTGCACAACTTTCGCTGGGGAAGCCGACCACCACGTGGTGAGGCCGCTCACGCAGCCCGAGCTTCCTGCCAACAACTGCCAGCAAAACTCTGCTAGCCCCGGCGCGAGCCATGGTGGAAGCCCATCTCTAGCACCCCTTCCTCAGAGGGGGATTGTGAGGGATCAATGAGGTGCAGTGCACAGGGCTTAGTGCAATGAGACCTTCAGGGAACAAGGCCCGGCTGACGGCTGACCACAACCTCATGCAACCTCATGAAACCTCATGAAGACGCAAAGCCAGAAGCCGCCCTCCTCAGCAGGGGCCACTGCTGCATTCCTCACCCGCAGAAAGGGGAAAGATAAGCTACTGTTGCTTAAGAAAAAAGGACAGAGGCAGGTCAAGGTGCGCCACAGTCAGGATGGCCTGTGCCAGCCGTGCACATCTGAGGAAACGAGATTAATCCGTGTGTCTGTGTGCACACATACCACACACGACACACTCCACATAAGCACACACCACACACCCCGTATACACACACCACATACACACATCCCACACACGCCATGCACATCCACACACCACACATACGCACCACACACACACACCTCATATGCACCCCACATACCCCACACATATACATACATCCCCCCAGCACACACATCCCACACACATACACATGCAACACACACACCACACACACCTCCACATATATACCACACACCACACAACCCATGTACACGCTACACTAACACACGACACGCCAAACACCCCACATACACACCATACACACCCTACACACGCGCCACACCCCCACTACACACGCACATCACACACACACCACACACACCCACATTTGTTCTTACAGATTTATTAAAATCTCTGGAAGCAGAAACAGGTATAACAGTGGTTTTCTCTGGAATGGGGACCAGGTTTGGGGACAGGGACCGTTTGCTATGTACTCTTTTGTACCTGGTGAACGATGTGACTGTCTCACAGATTTTTAAAAATATGTAATGACTTTTTTTTTTTTTTTTAGACAGGGTCTCACTCTGTCACCCAGGCTGGAGTGCAGTGGCACGATCTCAGCTGACTGCAGCCTCCGCCTCCCAGGCTCAGATGATCCTCCCTCCTCAGCCTCCCAGGTAGGTGGGACCAGGTGTGAACCACCAAGATGACCTAAAGACTTCTTTTTTAATGCAAGCTATTAGAAGAAAACTCTGCCAGCCCCTCTCTACCCTGCTCTGGCCCTCAGGGACACCATGTCCTTCTCTCTGCCCTTTGTGGCCGAGCTGCCCCATGTCTGTCTGTCCCTGTCACCCTAGTTTTGGCTGTGACTTTCCAAGTGCTCCTTTCCTCGCCTCATCAGAATGCTTCCTTCTTCCGGAATCTCCTCCTACCCAAACCCTCCCTGTTCTCCTCCCAGCCTCTGCATGGCTGGGGCCACCATCTGCCAGGAACACAACACTGATTCCAGGACTCAGGATACATGGGGGTGAGGGAGAGAAAGAGTGTGTTGGACCCCCCTCACAGCCCCCATTTCAATGACCAGATAGGCTGCTGGAATTAAAAAATAGCCAACCTCAGGCCAGGCACAGTGGCTCATGCCTATAATCCCAGCACTTAGGGAGGCTGAGGTGCTCACCTGAGGTCGGGGGTTTGAGACCAGACTGGCCAACAGGGTGAAACCCCGTCTCTACTAAAAGTACAAAAAAAGTTAGCTGGGCATGGTGGCATGTGCCTGTAAACCCAGGTACTTGGGAGGCTGAGGCAGGGGAATCCCTTGAACCTGGGAGGTGGAGGTTGCAGTGAGCCGAGATTGCGCCACTGCACTCCAGCCTGGGCCACAGAGCGAGACTCCGTCTCAAAAAACAAAAAAAGAAAAAAAAAAAAGCCAACCTCGAACAGATTAAATGTAGAGTTACGATATGACCCAGCAACTCCACTGCTAGGTATACACCCAAGAGAACGGAAAACAAATGTCCATACAAACACCTGCGCAGCCATGTCCACAGGAGCACGAGAGCCCAGAGATAGAAGGAAACCAGGGACTGTCAGCAGACAGGCAGACGGAGAGGCAGGGCACGGTGGACCCACGCAACAGGACACATTCAGCCGCAGGAAGGAACACAGCACTGCCACCCGCCACCACTCGGGGACCTTGCAGCATATGAAAGGAGCCAGGCAGAAAAGGCCTCACGGTGTGGGATTCCGTTTGTACAAATGTCCCGGAGAGGGAAATCCTTAGAGGCAGTAAGTAGATTCATGTTGCAGGGGCTGCGGGAGAGGACGGACGCCGAGTGATTGCTTAACGGGTACAGAATTTCTGCTTGGGGGAGAGGATGAAAATGTTCTGAAATTTTGGCCGGGCGCAGTGGCTCATGCCTGTAATCCCAACACTTTGGGAGGCTGAGGCGGGTGGATCACCTGAGGTCAGGAGTTTGAGACCAGCCTGGCCAACAGGGTGAAACCCCGTCTCTACTAAAAATACAAAAATTAGCCGGGCATGGTGGCGGGCGCCTGTAATCCCAGCTACTTGAGAGGCTGAGGCAGAACTGCTTGAACCTGGGAGGAGGAGGTTGTAGTGAGCCGAGATCGCGCCATTGCACTCCAGCCTGGGTGACAAGAGCGAGACTCTGTCTCAAAAAAAAAAAAAGAAAGAAAAGAAGAAAATGTTCTGAAATTAGATAGTGACTGCCGATAGCCATACCACCCCAAACGCGTCTGATCACATCTAAAATTAGAGAGTGATGATGGCTGCACAGTACTGAATACACTAAGAAGTACTACGTTGTTTTTCTGGTTTTTGTGTTTGTTTTCAGACAGGTCTTGCTCTGTCACGCAGGCTGGAGATGCAATCATGGCTCACTGCAGCCTCAACTTCCCAGGCTCAGGCAATCCCACCACTTCAGTCTCCTGAGTAGATGGAGGTACAGTCACGCACCACCACATCCAGCTAATTTTTTAATTTTTGTAGAGACAGGGGTTTCCCTATGTTGCCCAGGCTGGTCTCAAACTCCTGGGCTCGAGCAATTCTCCCGCCTCGGCCTCCCAAAGTGTTAGGATTCCAGATGTGAGCCACCATGCCTGGCCAAGAGTACTAAGTTATACACTTTTAAAGGATGAATTATATGGCCTATGAATTACATCTCAATAAAGCTGTTAGAGAAAATAAAAGGAAACAGTCCAGTTGGGGCGCTAGTATAGCAAATGCAGGCAGGCATCCAGCACACACGAAGAGCTCCACCAGGCTGGGATCCTGGCTCTGCGTGTCCTCTCTGGACCCCCTGGCCTGATCCCTCCCGTGTGGAGGAGACACAGTGGGCCCAACTTCAGCAGGTGTGCATAAGGATTCAGCGAGTCAACACCTGGCATGGAGAAACTGCCCCACAGATGTTGGTTTTTGTCCCGTCCCTGTGCCCGACCTGGTGCCTGTGTCCCAGGCGGCAGTATTTGGGGGAGTCCTGGCCAGCTCTGCCCTATGGAGCTGCAGAAACCTGGCCGTGTCCCTCTGCCCACACCTCAGTTTCTTCCCCTGTCAAAGGAGGATGCAAACGGTCCCTACTTCACAGGCCATTAGGATAAAAAGAATTTGTGGCTGGACATGGCGGATCACACCTGTAATCTCAACACTTTCAGAGGCCAAGGCGGGAGGATCCCTTGAGGCTAGGAGTTCAAGACTAGCCTGGGTAGCAAAGCAAGTCTTGTCTCTATATAGGTTAAATTTAAAAAAATAAGAAGAAGAATTCATGTACAGCAGGGGTTCTGACCAAGGGGCTTTCTACATCTAGGGGCATTTGTGCGCTGGCAGGTGCGGTGATAGTGTCTCTCCATGGCCTGGAGGCCACCCACCAGATGCTGCTCAATGTCCTGTAGTGCACAGGACGGCCCCCGAGAGAGTAAATCAGCGCCAGTGTGAACAGTGCCCAGCTGAAAAACTGCTGTGTGCAAAGCGCTCACGCTGAGGGCCGGGTGGTCTCCCCGGGAAGTGGTCACGTCTGCTGCCTGGCTAGCAGGGGGTTTGGCCGAGTGCGCCACTCACTCTGCTCGCAGCACTCAGCCGTGCAGGGGTCCAACAAGCATGGGAACAAACAAGGGAAGGAGATGCCTCTCCCTCTGCCCCAGCAGATCCCGGGGGCCCACCCGGCACCCCCCCCACCGCCAGCACCCCTGTCCCCAGCCCCACCCGGACACTCACAGGAGATGGCGAAGAGGGCCTTGACGCGCACTGTGTCGCAGGCGTCGCGGTCCAGCAGCCGCAGCAGCTTACGCAGGGCACCCAGGCCCAGCACCTGCTCCTGGATGGCTGCCACGTTCTGACTGCACGTGCCGATGAGCTGTGCCGCCCGCCACCGCAGCCCTGCAGCCCCCGCCTCCAGGTACCGGCCCACCAGCAGGTGCATGCCCGACAGCTGGCAGAAGTCTGTGCCACAGAGGGGAGCAGAGAGAGGCCAGATGTTAGGGACTGAACCGTGCCCCCCAAAATGCATGGGTTGATGTTCTGACCCCCAGTACCTTGGAATGTGACTGTTTTTGGAGATGGGATCTTTGAAGAGATCATTAAGGTAAAATGAGGTCCTTAGGGTGGGCCCTAATGCAATCTGACTGGCGTCCTGATAAGAAGAAGAGATGAGGACACAGACACCCACAGAGGGACAACATGGAGGGAGGACACAAAAAATGCCTTCTGCAAGCCAAGGAGAGGGGGGCTCAGGAGAAACCAGCCCTGCCCACACCCTGATCTCAGACTTCTAGCCTCCAGAGCCGTGAGAAAATACATTTCTGTTTTTAAAGCCAGTAGTCTGTGGTGCTTGGCTAAGGTGGCCCTAAGCTGACCACTACAGCTGCTGAGGCCGGGAGAGCCAGGCCGGCTCCCACAGGGACGCAGCTCTCTCCAAACACCCAACCAGAGGTCCCCCCAAGGCTAGTACAACTCGATTCCATCAGCATTTGGGGCATTAGGGCCCCAGGCTCCAGACTACTAAATGCCAGGACTGATCCTGGTCTTTGTGACAATCTGAATGTCCCCAGGGTCAGCAAACCACAGCCCACCTCCTGTTTTTGTAAATAAAGTGGTATTGGAGAGCATGGCAGTTCCTAAAAAAATGAAATACAGATTCCCCGTGACCCAGCAATTCCGCACCAAAGCACAGACCCAAAAGAACCAGAAGTAGGGACTCAGATACTTATATACTCAAGTTCATGGCAGCATCATTCATAAATGACCCAAATGTCCTTAAAGGATAAAGGGATAAATAAAAACTGCTCTAGCCATACAACGGAGTATTACTCAGCCATAAAAAGGAATGAAGCAGCCGGGCATGGTGGCTCAAGCCTATAATCCCAGCACTTTGGGAGGCCAGGGTGGGCAGATCACTTGAGGCCAGGAGTTCAAGACCAGCCCGGGTAACATAGCAAAACAGGGTTTTTGCTATGTTATATACTAAAAATACAAAAATGCCAGGCCTGGCCAGGTGCGGTGGCTCATGACTGTAATCCCAACACTTTGGGAGGCTGAGGTGAGTGGATCACGAGGTCAGGAATTCAAGACCAGCCTGGCCAACATGGTGAAACCTCATCTCTACTAAAAATACAAAAATTAGCTGGGTATGGTGGTGGGCGCCTATAAGCCCAGCTACTCAGAAGGGCAAGGCAGGAGAATCGTTTGAACCCGGGAGGCACAGGTTGCAGTGAGCTGAGATCGCGCCATTGCACTCTAGCCTGGGCAACAGGGTGAGACTCTGTCTCAGAAAAAAAAAAAAAAAAAAAAATTTGCCAGGCCTGATGACATGCACCTGTAATCCCAGCTGTTTGGGAGGCTAAGGTATGAGAATCACTTAAACCCAGCAGGTGGAAGTTGCAGTGAGCTGAGATTGCACCACTGCACTCCAGCCTGGGAGACTGACTCAAAAAAAAAAAAAAAAAAAAAAAAAGGAATAAAGCTCTGACACACGCCACAACATGGGCACGCCGCCTTTAGCACAATCAGCCAGACACAAAAGGTCACATGTTATAATCATCTATATGAAATGTCCAGAACAGGCAAATTCATACAGCCAAAACGCTGATTAGTGGTTGCCAGGGGACCGGGGGAGGGCCTGCCTAATGGGTGCTGGGTCTCCTTTGCAGGCAATGGAAAAGTTCTGGAAATAGAGGTGGTGTTGCACAACATTGTGAATTGACTGTAAGTGGTATAAACAGTCATATGGGAGGATGTTCCCCTCAGCCCACCTTCATCAGCACTGTGCATCTTCATTAAGACAGAGAAGATACACATATATATTTATATTTATATACACAGAGAGCGCACGAGGCCAGGGAGGAAGTGGTATCTTTGGCTTTCGTTCTCATTTGATTACTAATAAGGTGTAAAATTGCTGCTGCTGTGATGATTGGACACTCAGCACAGTGCTTAGCACACAGCAGCTGCTCAACAGATATTTCCTGAACAAGCAAAAAATGAATGAAAGAGCAAAGTCGTTAAAAGCCATCCTGCGGATTGGAGCAGGAGTTCTCTGCCCGGATAAGACGGGGAAACACTGGGGAAAAGTGGCGGCTGCACTGCGGGTCTTCCCGGGGTGCTGAATGCGCTCACAGAGGAGGGCTTCCCAAACTCCGTCCAGCCCCTGTCCAAAATGAAGACACCTGACTCCCAGGCCTGACACGTTACGTTTACCCAGTGCCTGGTGTTGTGCGGGCCTGGGGGTTTCTCTCGGCCCAGCCTGCGTACAAGAGGAAGTAATCAGGACCTGCCCAAACCAGACTGCCATGTAGCAGCACAGCCTGAACTATGAACCAAGGAAGTGACACCCCAAATCCACACCCTCAATTGCTGCACCACCCAACCCCTCCAGATGGAAGTGAGCTCTCCTCAAACCTTCTGTGAGCTCTGCTGCTTGGAGTAAAACAGCATTTACCTCCCCGTCTGCGAGGCCCACCCCAACGCTGTTTCCTGCGCCTGGCCCCTCACTCACTCTACTCTGCCTCAAGGGCCTGGCTGCTGTTCCTGAACACACCAGGCACACTCTGGCCTCAGGGCCTTTGCACTGGCTGTTCCTGCTGTCTGGAATGCTTTTCCCAGAGATCATCCCACAACTCTCACCTCACTTCAGGTCTCTGATCAAACGTCGCCCCGGGGAGGCCTTCTCTGCTACCCCACCCATGCCACTTTCCCTCTTGTACTCTGGGGAGTGGCAGTGGACACCCAGAGGACTAGGAGAGAAACAGCCATCTCAGAGCTGATCAGGGAAGTGGGGGACTCCACATGCCATGAGGGTGAGGCGGAGCCTTGCTCCTTATGGCAATGGAGGCGAACAGGCTGATGGTGAGAGGGCAGCAGGGAGGCTGACGGTGTGAGCCCCAAGAGTAGGGGCAAGAGCTGAGAGGCAGCAGGACATGTACAGAGGGGCAGGACGTCCTGGCGGGGGAAGCGGGCTACCTGCGGCATTGTCCATGTTCTCACACAGGTCGGCCAGCAGCTCCAGGGCCCCCTCTCGCTCTTGCTGGTCGGCCGCCTGCTCGGCCTCCCCAGCAGTGGGGGGCATGGGCTGTGACAGCACTCGGAGGCAGCTCTTCATCTGCTCCACCTCCTCCCGCTGGCCTCGGAAGGCAGCCGACATGGCCTCCTGCAGCCACTGACGCCTCTGGAGACCAAGGCGAGGAGGAAAGAAGGAGATCCATCAGTCATTCATTACAAAGGAACAGCCATTAATAAAGACAGCCAACAACTGAGGGCTGATGTTCCTTCAGTCAACAAATATCGTCTGGGAGCTGTGGCTCATCCCTGTAATCCCAGCACTTTGGGAGGCCGAGGTGGGTAGACTGCCTGAGCTCAGGAGTTTGAGACCAGCCTGGGCAACATGGTGAAACCCCATCTCTACTAAAAATACAAAAATTAGCCAGGCCTGGTGGCGTGCACCTGTAATCCCAGCTACTCAGGAGGCTGCAGCAAAGGGAATCACTTGAACCTGAGAGACAGAGGTTGCAGTGAGCCAAGATCAGGCCACTGCACTCCAGCCTGGGCAACACAGTGAGACTATCTCGAAGAAAAAGGAGATGAGAGCTAATAAGTGACTGCTGGAATTTTTTGGGGTGAGGGAGGGGAGCAGAGGTCTCCTTAGTCACAGTTCTAAGTAAATTTGAGTGAGCTATTTAATGTTTCTGTGCCTGTTTCATGCCTCACTGTTGTAAAGGTTCAATGACATCATATATGTAAGTGGGTTAGCATAATGCTCTGTATACAGTAATTGTCTATCAAACATTATATATAATAGCTATCGCTATGAATCTGCAAAACAACTCTATGAGGTATATATCATTGTTATCCCCACTTCACAGATGAGAAAGTTGAGTCACAGAAAGGTTGAGACTTACCCAAGGTCACACAGTCAGCAATTGGCAAAGCCTGAAATCAAACCCAAGCAGTCTAGGCTGGGCGTGCTGGCTCACATCTGTAATCTCAGCACTTTGGGAGGCCGAGGCAGGTGGATCACTTGACGCCAGGAGTTCGAGACCAGCCTGGCCAATGTAGTGAAACCCCTTCTCTACTAAAAATACGAAAATTAGCCAGGCATGGTGGCCCATGCCTCTAATCCCAGCTACTGGGGAGGCTGAGGCATGAGAATTGCTTGAACCGGGAAGTCAGAGGTTGCAGTGAGCCAAGACTGCGCCTCTGCACTCCAGCCGAGACTGTGTCCCCCAACCCCAACCCCGCCCCCACCAAAAAAAAAAAAAAAAAGCAGTCTGACTACAGAGCCTGTGCTCTTCATGAAAACACACTGCTGCCTTCAGAAGCACTGTCTGTATGCTGGGCACTGTGTGCAGCCCTACTTAAAGTAGCACCTCAGAACTACCCTATATGGTAGTTATTATTATTATCAATTTGTAAATGAAGAACTTGAGATTCAGAAAGATGAAGTAATATACCCAAGGTCACACAGCTGGAAATGCTGAATCCAGGTTAGTCTGGCTCTGGAGAGGATATGTCCCCTCAGACTCTCTTGAGATCTGACCTTCAGTCAACGATGACCCCATCTAGCACAAATTATAGCCCACAATGCCTCCACACCTGGTTTTCTGCCTCCCACCCAAGAAGACCCTAGTCTTCTTGTGACTCCCCAAGTCACACTTCCCAAGGCAACTCTATCTGTCCCCAGGCCCCTCACCCCAGCTTCTTGGGTCCCCATCCTTTACCTCCTCACTCATCGGTTCTGGAGGAGGGTCTGGCTCTTCAGAGCCCGCGGTGATGGCCATCTGCAGCAAGCCTTGGAGGTTGCGTGGGGGCCGGGAATTGCCCGAGCCCCCAGCCGAGGAGCCGCCGCCGCCGCCGCCGCCCCCTGAAGAG
The DNA here is from genome assembly GCF_029289425.2 of Pan paniscus. Classification (NCBI taxonomy): domain Eukaryota; kingdom Metazoa; phylum Chordata; class Mammalia; order Primates; family Hominidae; genus Pan; species Pan paniscus. The sequence continues at coordinate 61,417,266 of NC_073269.2, forward strand.
CAACCCTGGGAGGCCGGGGGCAGCGCCAGGGGCAGGCGGCTCCCCCTTGAGCCTTCGTCTGACATGGGCCGTTTGTGAAGAAGGGAAGAATGTGTTAGAGGGAGAAGGTGGTCACCACTGAAGCAGCTCTGGCGTCCTGATGGGTCGATTCTTGAGGGTCTGCTGAGAAGGCGGCGTTTTAGGGGAGCTCGGCGACCCCCCATGACCCCAAACCACTCTGCCCCCAGCCCACTTAACCACAGCCCCTTTTCCTTCCTTCATACCCACAGGACCCTTCCCCAAAGTCATAAGCCTCTCCTTTCTCCCTAGCAACAGGCCCCACCCACTCGCCCTGGCAACAACCCCCCTTCCCCATCTCCACTGCGTGCGTCCCGTCTCCTAGCAACCTCACTGCCCCGCCTCCGTAGCAACAAGCCCGCCCTTTGGTCTCCTTAACAACAAGTCTTCTCCCTCCTCTCCGAAGAGGGGCGCCGGAATAAGGCGGATCTCACCTCCCCGGGTCCTCAAGCCGCCGCCGCTCCTACAGACAAAGTCGTCCGCACCTGACTCTGCAGGGCGCCGCCATCTTAACCGGAAATACGCACGGTTTCACCCGGAAGTGCCAGGCGTACCCACCCAACTTCGTGCCGTGGTTGCGGCTGAAGCTGCTCGCCCGACTCTTATCCCCTTCTCACCTGGCGGGATACTGCACTCGGCCCCGCCCCTCCCATCCGGGCCCCGCCTCCAAGCTGGGACGCCCCTTCGTGCGGGCCCCGCCCCTTCACGCTCAAGTAGCTGGTCAAAGCCCTGCCCCTGGCCCAGTTTTCGCACCTCAGCGAGTCCCGCCCCCGATACTTTTGCAAGCTCCACCCCTCTTCTAACGTGTGCCCCGCCCCCAGGTCTGACCCCGCCCACCCTACGATTCCCGCCCCTGCTCTAGGCCTTCCAGACTCTCCCAGTTGGGCCCCGGCCCCTTTACAGGCCCCTCCCACTCATTGCTGTCAGTCATCCTTAGAGGGTTTGGGACCTCGCCCCAACTAATCTGACTTTCGCCTCCACCGGGGCCACCAACCCCATCTACAGGAGCCCTGGGGTCGCAACCGTAATGGCTGGCCTGTGAGCCTTATGCCCCCCGCAACCCCTCTCTCGGCCTCAGTTTCTCCATCTGTCAAATGGAGCTGCGGCGTGGATCCCTCTCATCACCCAGCCTCTCCCTCATGGACTCTTCCCCATGTCCTGCCAGGTGGAGAGGAGAGGATTCGTGAGGCCTAGAGCCGGAAAGCAAAGTGCCCCAGAGCCCAGCAAGATTCAGAGCGCCAGAGGAGCCAGCCTGGTGGGGAGGCCCGAGGCCTCTGTGCTCCAGAAGTGGGGTTTAGGCCTGGGCACGTGCTGGTGCGGGCCGATCTGCAGAGGTGTTGGCCCTGGGCTGGGCTTAAAGAAACTCCCGTGTTGATCCTGGATAGGAGGCGTTTTCCTCCAGGAAAAGGTTGTGCTCAACGCAAAACGGGCACACAGTCACAAACGTATCAATCACCTGCGGGGCGTGGTTGTGCAGGGGGATATTTTGGGCAGAAACAGGAAGACCAAACAGATAGGTTGTATGTGTATGTGTGTGTGTGTGTGTGTGTGTGTGTGTGTGTGGTGTTTCTAGCACTGTGCTGTGAGATGCATCTGGGCCTGTGGATGTGCTATTATATTAGTTTCCTATTGCTGCTGTTAACAAATTACTAAGAATGTGGTGGCTTAAAACAGCACACATTTATTATCTTGCAGTTATGGAAGGCAGAAATCCAAAATGGGTTTCACGGGGCTGAAATCAAACTGTCAGCAGGATTGCATCACTTCTGGAGGCTCTCGGGGAGAATGTTTTTCTTGCCTTTTCCAGCTTCTAGAGGCCACACTCATTCTTTGACAGGTGGCCCCATCACCCCAAGTTCTGCTTCCACCTTCCCATCTCCATCTCTGACTGCTCCTCCTGCCTCCTTCTCACAAATACTCTTGTGATTCCATCGAGCTCACCCAAATAACTGGGATAATCTCCCTATCTCAGTCACATGGGCAAAGTCCCTTCCGCCATGCAAGGTAACTTATGCACAGATCCTGGGAATTAGGACACGGACATCTATGTACAAGTCTATCAGTTTATAATACATGGCCGGGGGCAGTGGCTCAGGTCTATAATCTCAGTACTTTGGGAGGCCAAGGTGGGAGGATCACTTGAACCCAAGAGCTCGAGACCAGCCTGGGCAACATAGTGTGTCCCCAGCCCTACAAAAAAATACAAGAATTAGACATGTGTGATGGCATCTGCTTATATCACAGCTAGGCAGGAGGCTGAGGCAGGAGGATCACTTGAGCCCAGGAGGTCGAGGCTGCAGGGAACTATGACTGCCCTACTGCACCCCAGCCTAGGCAACAGGGGGAAGACCCTGTCTCAAAAAACAAAACAAAACAAAACAAAAAAAAGAGGGTGATCATATAATTTTTCATCTATAGCAAGACACTTGAGAGCAAAAAGGGACTCATTAATAGTTACAGAACCAGGCCAGGTGTGGTAGCTCACGCCTGTAATCCCAGCACTTTGGGAAGCTGAGGTGGGCAAATCACAAGGTCAGGAGTTCGAGACCAGCCTGACCAACATGGTGAAACCCCATCTCTACTAAAAATACAAAAATTAGCCAGGCATGGTGGCGGGTGCCTGTAATCCCAGCTACTCGGGAGGCTGAGGCAGGAGAATCGCTTGAACCCAGGATGTGGAGGTTGTAGTGAGCTGAGATTGTGCCACTGCACTCCAGCCTGGGAGACAGAGCAAGATTCCGTCTCAAAAAAAAAAAAAAAAAGGCTACAGAACCAGCCTGGCCAACAGGGTGAAACTCCATCTCTACTAAAAATACAAAAAAAGCCGGACGCCTAAAATTGTACCCTGCTCAACAGGCCCTTCTTAACCCCCTTCCCTGCTGTAGTCACCTCCTCAGCACGGACATGATTATCTAACACACCATACATTTTGCCTATTGACCTTGTTGATCATCTGTTTCATCCACCAGCATGGAAGCTCCACAGGACAGGCCTTTTTGCTGATTTAGGTCACTGCCACGTTCTTACCAACAGGAACAGTGCCTGGCTGAGATTTGGCACTCATTAAAGATGTGTGGACTCAAGGTGTTGAATGGGGGACTGGGAAATCTCACAGGAGCCAATAGGCTCCTGTGTGCACTTTATTTTATTTTATTTTTGTTAGAGACAGGGCCTCACTCTGTTGCTCAGGCTGGAGTGCAGTGGTGCAAACGTAGCTCACTGCAGCCTCGAACTCACTGACTCAAGCCTCAGCCTCCCAAGTAGCTGGGACTACAGGCACATGCCACCATGCCCGGCTAATTTTTAAAAAAAATTTTTGTAGGGATGGGGTCTCACTGTGTTGCCCAGGCTGATCTTCCCACCTCCGTCTCCCAAAGTATTGGGATTACAGGCATGAGCCACCTTGCCCAGCCCTGGGTGTGCTTTACAGGGGACTTGAGAATTAAATGGGTGTCTAACACTTGCGGGTACATGACATAGAGGGATCTACGGTTTATGCGGAAAGCTAATGGGGGCAGGCGGGTTACTCACAGGCAGAGCACATGCTTGTGGACCTGCTACAGTGGGGATGTATGGGCTGTACTGGGGTCCACATGAAGATATAAAGGACCCTATGACGAGCACAGAGAATATATGGGGGTCTAAAAACATAACACAGGGAAACTGAGGGGGTTCTGGAAGCTTCTCTGTAAAGTAAAGAGAATCCTAAATCACTCTGGGCTGTGGGTAGATATGGGGCCTTGACATTGGTGGGGACACAGACTTACCCTTACCCTGAATGGGTGGCCTTAGGGGGCTGGGGAAACAGACATGAATTTTGGGTCAGCAACTCCAAGAATTCTTTCCCCTCTCTGTCTCTGTCTCCCTCCATATGTCCCCACCTCTCCCCAGCACGTGTCCCTCCACCTGTGTGTACCCCCTGGCCCTCTCTACAGCTCCATCTGCGCCCCCTCTCCCCCACCTCTCTGGTTGGTCTTCCTCTCTCTGTCTCTCTGAATCTCTGACTCTCTCCATCCCTCTGTCGGCTTCCAGCAGCTTTCTCTCCCTCTCCCTGTCTGTTTTCCCGGCTTGCCATTCCTTCCTTCTCTTCTGTCCCTGTCCATCTCTGCCCTTCCTCCCTCTCTGCCTCAGCCTGTCTCTGGTGGTCTCCATCCCTCTTGCGTCTCTGCCTGTCTCCCGTCTCTGTGTCAGCCAGCATCTCTCTTTGTGTATCTCCATCTCTGCCCCATCTGTTGGGTCCTCTCTCTCTCTCTCTCCATCCTTCCCTCCATCCTCTCTCCTGCATCCTCCCACCTCCTCTCCATCCCTCCAGCTGGAGGCCCGCCCCCTGCCCCCCCCTCGCTCCCCCTCCCCCCTCCGAAAGGGTTAACTTTGGGGAAGGGCCCGGAGTCCCCGGATGGTGATGTCAGCGTGCCGGAGAGAAAGGACGAGGTGGCGGGGGGAGGCGGAGAGGAGGAGGAGGCGGAGGAGAGAGGGCGCGTGGGGGGGCGGGGGGGACCTCGGCCTGCAGCATCCGCCGGCCCGCACCTCAGACCCCCCCGGCGGGGGGAGGCGCAGGAAGCGGGGGGCCGGCCAGAAACGGGCTGGGGAGGGGGGGCCCCGCAGCCCCCCTGGGCCATGCTGACTCCCGGGGCCTGACCCCCCCGGGCCAGCCCCCCCTCCCCAAGCTCCGCGGCCCGCCGACTGGGGGGGGCCAGCCCAGCCCCCTGGGGACCCCCGGAGAGGTGGGGGGCAGCCGGGGGGGCCGGGACGGAGCGGTCGCCGGCCCCCACCGGAGAGACGGGGCGACCGGCCGCAGGGGGGGCGGCCGGGGGACCGGTCGGGCCGGGACCAAGGGCACCATGTCGTCCGGGGCCAAGGAGGGAGGTGGGGGCTCTCCCGCCTACCACCTCCCCCACCCCCACCCCCACCCACCCCAGCACGCCCAATATGTGGGCCCCTATCGGCTGGAGAAGACGCTGGGCAAAGGACAGACAGGTGAGCCTAGCAGAAGGGGACACCTGGGGCGGGGGGCAGGGTGGAGGTGGCGGCAGAGGCGGGACTCAGGGTATTCAAATGGCAGGGGCTGGCTGCCCAGACCCCTGGGCCCCTCATAGAGAAGGGACTTGGGATTCAGACTCCTGGGTCCCTGGATGGAGGGGGTGGGGGGTGCAGACTCAGGTCCTGGAGGAGAGGGGCTGGGGGCCTGGACTCCTGGGTCTGAGGGAGGCGGGGCTGGGCACTGGACTCCTAGGTCTGAGGGAGGAGGGCCTGGGGGCCTGGACTCCTGGGTCTGAGGGAGGAGGGCCTGGGGGTCTGGACTCCTGGGTTTCAGGGAGGAGGGGCTGTGCTTGGACTCCGGAGTCTGAGGGAGGAGGGGCTGGTGGCCTGCACTCCTGGGTCTGAAGGAGAAGGGCTTGGGGGCCTGGACTCCAGGGTCTGAGGGAGGAGGGGCTGGGGGTCTGGACTTCTGGGTCTGAGGGAGGAGGGGACTAGGGTCCTGGACTTTTGGGTTTGAGGGAGGAGGGACTGCGGTCCTGGACTTTCAGGTCTGAGGGAGGAGGGCCTGGGGGCCTGGACTCCGGAGTATGAAGGAAGAGGGTCTGGGGTCTAGACTCCTGGGTCTGAGGGAGGAGGGGCAGGGGTGCTGAACTCCTGGGTCTGAAGGAGGAGGGGCTGGGGGCCTGGACTCCTGAGTCTGAGGGAGGAGGGCGGTCGGAACCTTGAGTGTTGGGACAGGGAGTTTGGGGCCCCAGTGCTCCAGTCCCCATAGGGGCAGAGGCTGGAGGGGCTCCAGGGCCAGGGAGGGGATGGAGGCGGCCTGCGGAGTGGGGCCGGGCTGGGACCTGAGGTTCTTGCTGCAGTACAGCTGCAGACTGGGGTGCAGTGCATCCATCCTGGGAAACCTCTTCCCTCCCCACTGTCCTCTGGCCTCCAGCTCTCCAGGCAGCAGGTTGGGGTGACAGGGGCCGTGGGGCCTAGGACATTCTCCCCTTCTCTGGCATGCTGGCTCAGAGTGGGAAACAGGATGGAGGGTGGGAAGGTGGGCTGCAGCAGGCGCGTCTCCTGGAGCGGCTGTGGAAAAGGCGTTCATCCTCTGCTGTTGCTGAACGCTGGCCACCGGCCGCGGCCTCCTTCCTGCCGGATGGATGGTGGGTGGACGTGACATGGGAGCTGAACGCCCAGAGTCTCTATGAAGCTCAGGGCCAGAGCTGGCAGGAGTGGGGACCGACTGGGCCGTAACTGGGAGCTGAGACCCTAGGGAAAAGGAGAGGGTCAAAGCCCCAGATCCTGAGTGGTAAGAGTGTGAAGGTGTTGCTGACCTGAATTCCTGAGTTACAGGAGAAGAAGGGGTCAGACCTGGACTGGGTCTGAGGGAGGAGGGGCTGGGCCTGGAGTGCTGGGTCTGAAGGAAGAGGGGCTGGGGGCCTGGAGTGCTGGGTCTGAGGGAGGAGGAGGCTGGAGGTCTGGAGTGCTGGGTCTGAGGGAGGAGGGGCTGGGGGCCTGGAGTGCTGGGTCTGAAGGAGGAGGGGCTGGGGACCTGGAGTGCTGGGTCTGAGGGAGGAGGAACTGGGGGTCTGGAGTGCTGAGTCTAAGGGAGGAGGGGCTAGGGGTCTGGAGTGCTGGGTCTGAAGGAGGAGGGGATGGGCCTGGACTCCTGGGTCTGAGGGAGGAGGGGCTGGGGGCCTGGAGTGCTGGGTCTGAAGGAGGAGGGGCTGGGGACCTGGAGTGCTGGGTCTGAGGGAGGAGGAACTGGGGGTCTGGAGTGCTGAGTCTAAGGGAGGAGGGGCTAGGGGTCTGGAGTGCTGGGTCTGAGGGAGCAGGAGCTGGGCCTGGACTCCTGGGTCTGAAGGAGGAGGGGCTGGGGGCCTGGAGTGCTGGGTCTGAGGGAGGAGGGGCTGGGGGTCTGGAGTGCTGGGTCTGAGGGAGGAGGGGCTGGGGGCCTGGAGTGCTGGGTCTGAGGGAGGAGGGACTGGGGGTCTGGAGTGCTGGGTCTGAGGGAGGAAGGGGCTGGGGGGGCTGGATTCCTGGGTCTGAGGGAGGAGGGGCTGGGGTCTGGACTCCTGGGTCTGAGGGAGGATGGAATGGGGGCCTAGACTCCTGGGTCTGAGGGAGGAGGGGCTGGGGGTCTGGACGCCTGGGCCTGCAGCTTTAGGGGCTAGTCAGGGCTAGGTCTGTGGCTTTGGGGGCTCAGGTCCTGGAGTCGAGGGTCCTGAGGAGAGGTGTGGGCTAGGAGACCGGACATACCCTTGGTGTCTGTGTGCTGTCTGTTAGGGCTGCCATGAAGAGAAGACCCAGGAAGGCAGTTGAAGCTGGCGGTTCAGGAGAAGGTGGAGGGTGATCTGGGGAGGGGCAAATGTGAGACTATATTCACTGGGAGGGGATTCAGGAGGAGGTGGAGGGTGGTCTGGGGAGGGGCAAATGTGAGACTATATTCGTTGGGAGTCATAGGGTCTCCAAAAGACTGAAAAGCAGAGAATACAAGGAAGTGATGGAGAGAGACAGAGAAAGTGGGGGTGCGGGGGCTTGGAGGAGACAGACTCGGGGAGACACGGTGAGGAAAGAATGTGTGGCAGGCGGGCTCCCCAGGACGGAGAGGGTGAGGGCCAGGGGTTGGCTGGCAGAGGAGAGGGGCACCTGGCTGGATGGACAGTCAGGAGGAACGGACTGGCAGGAGGGAGGGGAAGGGTGGTTTTGTGGGAGTGTGGGCTGTCAGCCCCAGGAGTTCAGGTCTGATGTGTTCAGGCCATTGTTAAACAGCCAGCCCAGGAGGAAGGAGCAAACAGGGTGGCCAAGGGGGGACATAGGCGCTGGGGACGAAGGGGACCCGGCGGAACACCCCACATTTTCACCCTGCTCCCCCAGGGCTGGTTAAACTCGGAGTCCACTGCATCACGGGTCAGAAGGTCGCCATCAAGATCGTGAACCGGGAGAAGCTGTCGGAGTCGGTGCTGATGAAGGTGTGTGCGCCTGCTGCAGTGTGCCTGCGGGTTGGGGGGGCCTCCGGGGCTGAGGGCAGGGACGGGGCCGTGCTGACCTCTTTTCCCGTGTCCCCACCCCTCTTGACCCTCAGGTGGAGCGGGAGATCGCCATCCTGAAGCTCATCGAACACCCACATGTCCTCAAGCTCCACGACGTCTACGAGAACAAGAAATATTTGTAGGTATTTATAGACACCCAGCCCTAACCCATCCTCCCTCTCCAGGTTACCAGGGTGGGACTCCTCCAGAAACAGGGCCTAGGGGGCCTGGGGGACCTGCAGCTCTCCAGGCTGGACCGCTGAAGGCCCAGTTCCTTGCCTGTTGCACAGGGAAGCCCCTGACACACAGGGAACCCCACTGTTGTCACGCTGTGTTGGGCCTGAGGCCAAGGGCAACCATCCTCCTACCGTGTCCCCAGCTCCAGCTCCTCGCCCTGTGGCACTGCATGGAATGCGCTCTGCTAGACAAGCAGGGTGCCCTCAACCAGACCCAATCTGCTACGGGCAGATGCCTCCTGTTTGTAAGGCAAGGGGCCTAGCAAAGCCCAAAGGATCTTCCCAAACCCCAACTCTGGAGCACTGGAGAGCCCCCCTCCTCCCCCGGCATAACTTCGGGTGCCGTGGCTGGACACCCCAACAATGGGCCGCCTTAGGAGGTCTGAGTCACTATCTCAAAGTCAATTACCCACCAGGAAGGATGGGGGTGGGGGTCCAGCTGTCCAGACTCCAGAGAATGGGCCTCTTTGTCCAAACTCTGGTGACCCAAAGGACAGCTGGGCTGGGAAGCCGGAGAGGGGACAGCCCTCGTGCTCCCCCCCGGCACCCAGTCCCCCGGATGAACTGACATCAGGTCCGTCGATGCTGGCGCAGGTTTCACCACACAGGAAGCTGTCTGCCCGGCGCTCATGGGACCTGCTCTCAGGCTTTCCCAGGTGTGGTGGTAGGGAGGGGCTATTGTCCGGACCGGTGCATGGTCGCTCCCACTCCACTCTTGGCGTAGGGAGGCAGGGCCATGGGAGTTTATGCTTCGGGCAGGAATCCCAGCCATCTAAGAGCTCATAGAAATTGAGCTTTTGGGGCCAGGCGCGGTGGCTCATGCCTGTAATCTCAACACTTTGGGAGGCCAAGATGGGCGGATTTCTTGAAGAGTTCGAGACCAGCCTGAGCAACATGGCAAAACCCCGTCTCTACAAAAAATACAAAAATTAGCTGAGTGTGGTGGTACACCTGTAGTCCTACCTACTTGGGAGGCTGAGGTGGGAGAATTGCTTGAACCTGGGAGGCAGAGGCTGCAGTGAGCCAAGATCGTGCCACTGCATTCCAGCATGGGCGACAGAGCAAGACTCTGTCTCAAAAAAAAAAAAAAAAACTCCAAACAACAACAACAAAAAAAAATGGTTGATGGAAACTGGAACCCCGTGTCCCAGAGGCTTATGGGAAGTGGGTTTTGGGGGTTTTTTTTTGTTTTGTTTTTTTGAGACAGAGTTTTGCTCTTGTTGCCCAGGCTGGAGTGCAATGGCTCGATCTCGGCTCACCACAACCTCCACCTCTTGGGTTCAAGTGATTCTCCTGCGTCAGCCTCCCGAGTGGCTGGGATTACAGGCAGGCACCACCACGCCCAGCTAATTTTGTATTTTTAGTAGAGACGGGGTTTCACCATGTTGGTCAGGCTGGTCTCGAACTCCTGATCTCAAGTGATCCACCCACTTCGGCCTCCCAAAGTGCTGGGATTACAGGCATAAGCCACCGCGTCCGGCCAGAAGTGGGGGTTTTTAACTTCTAGGCACTGATGGGAGTTGTCGTCTATTGCCTCACAGAAGCTGGCTTGGACTGGTGCAACCTTGCAATCGTTAATACTCGAAAATGAATTCAAATTTGAGTTTCCTCACCCCAGAGGGAATTAGAGGCTTGGCTTTCTAGGGGCTAATAGGAGTAGGGGTATCTTCACTTCCCAGGGTCCTATAAGAATTGGGATCTTTGACCTTCAGGTGCTAATAGAGTCGCCTTATCTCCTGAAACCATTATGAGTCAAAGTGTTGGTTCCCCTCTGAAGCTGACATGGGAGGCTCTACTGCCCAGGGCTAATGGGACTTGAGTTTGGTTTCCTAGAGGCTGGTGGAAACTGGAGTCACTTCCTCCCAGGGAGTGATGGGAACTGGAGTCTCTTCCTCCCAGGAATTGATGGGAACTGGAGTCTCTTCCTCCCAGGGACCCATGGGAATTGGAGTCTCTTTCTCCCAAGGATCATGGGAATTGGAGTTCTCTGCCACCAGGAGCCAGTGGAAGTGGGAGACCAGGCCCTTTGGTCCTCCACATGCCCCTTCCAGCCCTCTGCCCCCTCTATATCCTTTAGGTACCTGGTTCTGGAGCACGTCTCGGGGGGTGAGCTATTCGACTACCTGGTAAAGAAGGGGAGACTGACGCCCAAGGAGGCCCGAAAGTTCTTCCGCCAGATTGTGTCTGCGCTGGACTTCTGCCACAGCTACTCCATCTGGTGAGTGGGCAGCTTGAGGGGGAGGAGGGGCTGAGGGCTGCCCAGCAGACCAGCCCTTGGGGGCATGTGGAGGGCTGAGCAAAAGCCATGTGGTCGGCCCCCAAACCTTTATCCCATTGAGACATAACTCATACACCAGAAAATTCCTCCTTTTAGAGTGTGTAATTCAGTGGTTTTTGATATATTTGCAGTGGTATACATCTGCCACTGTGGAATTTTAGAACATTTTCTCACCCTGTACCCATTAAGTAAGCAGTCACTCCCCATTCCCCTCCTGCCCCCAGCCCCCGGCAACCTATGTTCTGTCTGTATGGATTTACCTATTCTAGACGTTTTATATAAATGGAATCATACGATACATGGCCCTTTTTGTATTGTTTTGTTTTGTTTTTGAGATGGAGTTTTGCTCTTGTTGCCCAGCAGGAGTGCAATGGTGTGATCTTGGCTCACTACAACCTCTGCCTCCCAGGTTCAATTGATTCTCCTGCCTCAGCCTCCGGAGTAGCTGGGATTACAGGTGCACACCACTACTCCTGGCTAATTTTGTATTTTTTTAGTGAAGTCGGGGTTTCACCATGTTGGCCAGGCTGGTCTCGAACTCTTGACCTCAGGTGATCTGCCCGCCTAGGCCTCCCAAAGTGCTAGGATTACAGGCGTGAGCCACTACTCCTGGCCTCTTTGCCCATCTTTAATTCAGTTATTTTTTAAAATTTGATTTAGTCTTTTTATTATTGATTTGTAACAATTTTTTATTCTAGGAACAAGAGATTACTCTAGGAACAAAATTATTCCTAAAAATTATTCTGTATGATGACAGCAAGAACGAGGGGGAAAATTTAACAAAGAAAAAAAGAATTGTTTATTCTAGACGCAAGTCTTTCATCAGTATACATTTTTAAATTATTTTCTCCAAGTCTGTGCCATGTTTTTACATTTTTATAACAGTCTTGTGAAAAGCAAAAGATTTTTCATTTTGATAAATTCCAGTTTGTTGATTTTTTTATTTTACACCTCATGCTTTTTCTTTTTCTTTTTTTTTTTTTTTTTTTTGAGACAGAGTCTTGCTCTGTCACCCAGGCTGGAGTGCAGTGGCGCGATCTCGGCTCACTGCAAGCTCCGCCTCCCGGGTTCACGCCATTCTCCTGCCTCAGCCTCCCAAGTAGCTGGGACTACAGGCGCCCGCCACCACGCCCGGCTAATTTTTTGTATTTTTAGTAGAGACGGGGTTTCACCATGTTAGCCAGGATGGTCTCAATCTCCTGACCTCGTAATCCGTCCGCCTCGGCCTCCCAACGTGCTGGGATTACAGGCATGAGCCACCGCGCCCGGCCTACACCTCATCCTTTTTCTGTCCTATTTAAGAAACTTTTGCCCAACTCAAGGTCACTAAGGTCTTCTTGTATATCTTCTAGAAGTTGTATGGTTTTAGCTCTTGCATTTAGGTCTGGCATCCATTTCAAGTTAATTTTTGTATATGGTGTGAAGTAAGGGTTGAGTAAGGGTTATTTATTTATTCATTTATTTTTAGTTTAGTTTAGTTATTGAGACAGGGTCTTGCTATGTTGCCCAGGCTTGTCTCAAACTCCTGGGCTCAAGGCATGAGCCACTGCACCTGGCCTATGTGTCCACTTTTAAAGATTTTTTTTTTGGCTGGGCATGGTAGCACATGCCTGTAATCCCAGCACTTTGGGAGGCCAAGGCGGGCAGATCACCTGAGCTCAGGAGTTCGAGACCAGCCTGGGCAACAAAGTGAGATCCCCCCATCTCTCCAAAAAATAAAAATAATTAGCTGGATGTGGTGGCGTGTGCCTGTGGTCCCAGCTACTTGGGAAGCTGTGGTAGGAAGATTGCTTGAGCCCAGGAGGTTGAGGCTGCAGTGAGGCAACAGAGTGAGACCCTGTCTCAAAAAAAAGAAAAGTTATTATTTTTTCCATTGAATTGACTTTAGCCTCCAAATCAGATATTAAATGTGCAACGTTTTTATAACTGTTAAGGTACAAAATGAATGCCTTCATCTTTTAGCCTCCTTCATTTGCGCATCTCTCTCACTAAGATGTGTTTTGGAGATGGGGTGGGGATCACGGTAGAGGGACTCAGACTTGGGGTAAAGCTTGTTGATAAAAAGGCCACCTACTTAAATTTTCGGTTTTTGTCTTTTTTTATTTTTTGAGACGGAGTCTCGCTGTCACCCAGGCTGGAGTGCAATGGCACGATCTCAGCTCACTGCAACCTCCACCTCCCAGGTTCGAGCGATTCTCCTGTCTCAACCTTCCGAGTACCCGGGACTACAGGCACCCGCCACCATGCCCGGCTAATTTTTTGTATTTTTAGTAGAGATGGGGTTTCACCATGTTGGCCAGGCTGGTCTCGAACTCCTGACCTCAGGTGATCCACCCACCTCGGCCTCCTGAAGTACTGGGATGACAGGCGTGAGCCACCATGCCCGGCCCTGTTTAAATTTTCCACACCTTCCCGTTGACAAGATTGTCAAAACCCTGATATTGAAACCCTGGCCTCTAGGGGGAGATATTCAACGTATTTAACAAGTATGACCCAGTTAATGGCCAGGCCAAATGGAAACTGCAGAATCCTACACTCCCTCTCTCCCGAGACACCAACCCTTAAACCTTGAGGAGTTTGGTTCAGCGGTGGGAAGGTCCCAAGACAGGAACCAAGGATTTTAAGAACCAGCTGCATATCAGCTTTACCTCAAAATAGCTCACTTTGTACATATTCAAATACTTACAGATAAACTAATATGACATCTGGGATGTCCTACAAACTAATTTGGGTTGGGGAGGAGTATGTAAGGGACAGAGATGAGATCAGATTGGCCCTCAGCTGATCATGGATGAAGCTGGGCGATGGGTAAGTGAGGCTTCCTCTTACTTTCTCTCCAGTTTTGGGCACGTTTGTGATTGTCTATTATAAAAAGTTTCCAGGCCGGGCGCGGTGGCTCACGCCTGTAATCCCAGCATTTTGGGAGGCCGAGGCAGGTGGATTACCTGACGTGAAGAGTTCGAGACCAGCCTGGCCAACATGGTGAAACCCTGTCTCTACTGAAAATACAAAAATTAGCTGGGCGTGGTGGCTCATGCCTGTAATCCCAGCACTTCTTGAACCCAGGAGGTTGTGGTGAGCCGAGATCACGCCATTGCACTCCAGCCTAGGCAACAGAGCGAGACTTCGTCTCAAAAAAAATAAGAATACAAAAATTAGCTGGGTGTGGTGGCACATGCCTGCAATCCCAGCTACTCAGGAGGCTGAAACAGGAGAATCACTTGAACCCAGGATGCGGAGGTTGCAGTGAGCCGAGATCATGCCACTGCACTTCAGCCTGGGTGATAGAATGAGACTCCATCTCAATAAATAAATAAATAAATAAATAAACAAATAAATAAATAAGGCTGGGCGCTGTGGTTCACACCTGTAATCCCAGCACTTTGAGAGGCCAAGGCGGGCGGATCACGAGGTCAGGAGCTCAAGACCAGCCTGGCCAGCATAATGAAACCCCATCTCTACTAAAAATACAAAAATTAGCCGGGCGTGGTGGTGCGGCCTGTAGTCCCAGCTACTCAGGAGGCTGAGGCAGGAGAATCACTTGGACCCAGGAGACAGAGGTTGCAGTGAGCCGAGATCATGCCACTGCAATCCAGCCTGGGAGACAGAACGAGATTCCATCTCAAAAATAATAATAATAATAATAAATACATACATACATAAAATAAAAAATTAAAAATTTTTAAAAAGACCAAAATTAATGAATGATAATAAATGGTCTCTCATCTCCTAAAAATCCAAAAAGTATGCAGAAGTGTTCCACTGTGAGAGCCAGTCAGTGGGGCCTGGGCCTCCTGGGAGGAAGGAAGAGGCCTGAGTCCCACCTGGCTGTCTCAGCCACAGAGACCTAAAGCCCGAGAACCTGCTTTTGGATGAGAAAAACAACATCCGCATTGCAGACTTCGGCATGGCGTCCCTGCAGGTGGGGGACAGCCTCCTGGAGACCAGCTGCGGGTGAGTAGGGACTGGGCTCCCGAGACCCTGGGCAGGGGTTTAGAAGCTGGCTGGAGGCTCACATCAGCTCTCTCCCTCAGGTCTCCCCATTATGCGTGTCCAGAGGTGATTAAGGTGAGTGAGGGGCGGATAGAGGGGAAAGGGGTGGAGGCAGCAGTGAGGAGCGATGAAGTCACAACTGGCCTTCCCTTCCAGGGGGAAAAATATGATGGCCGCCGGGCAGACATGTGGAGCTGTGGAGTCATCCTCTTCGCCCTGCTCGTGGTAAGGCGCCCTCACCTCTCCTGTCATTTCTAGATCAATCCCACCTGGTGGGAGCATAGGACAGTACCTTCCATCCTCAGGTCATCTCCTGAATTTATTTATGAATTTTATTTATTTATTTATTTAGAGACAGAGTCTTGCCCTGTCACCTAGGCTGGAGTGCAGTGGCGTGATCTCAGCTCACTGCAACCTCTGCCTCGCAGCTTCAAGCAATTCTCCTGCCTCAGCCTCCCAAGTAGCTGGGATTGCAGGCGCCCACCACCACTTCCAGATAATTTTTGAATTTTTAGTAGAGACAGGGTTTCGCCATATTGGCCAGGCTGGTCTCCAACTCCTGACCTCAGGTGATCCACCCGCCTCTGCCTCCCAAAGTGCTGGGATTCCAGGTGTGAGCCACTGAACCCGGCCTATTTATTTATGTATTTTGAGACAGAGTCTTGCTCTGTTGCCCAGGCTGGAGTGCAGTGGTGCAGTCTTGGCTCACTGCAACCTACGCCTCCCGGGTTCAAGCTATTCTCCTGCCTCAGCTTCCCGATTAGCTGGGACTACAGGTACCTGCCACCACGCTTGGCTAATTTTTGTATCTTTAGTAGAGACAGGGTTTCACCATGTTGGCCAGGTTGGTTTCGAACTCCTGGCCTCAAGTGATCCACCCTCCTCGGCCTCCCGGAATGCTGGGATTACAAGTATGAGCCACCGTGCCCGGCAGCTGAATTTATTTTATTTTTATTTATTTATTTATTTTTTGAGACAGGATCTCTCTCTGTCGCCCAGGCTGGAGTGCAGTGGCGCCATCACAGCTCACTGCAGTCTCAATCTCCCAGGCTCAAGCAGTCCTCTCACCTCAGCCTCCCGAGCAGCTGGGATTATAGGCGCTTGCCAACACGCCCAGCTAATTTTTGTATTTTTCACAGAGACAGGGTTTCGCCTTGTTTCCCTGGTCGGTCTCAAACTCCTGGGCTCAAGTGATCTGCCCACCTCAGTCTCCCAAAGTGTTGCGATTACATGCGTGAGGCCACCGAACCCAGCCCATCTCTCAAATATTTCACTGGTAATGGGAAAGATACTACATTAACCAACAGACCAAGATCCTGGAGTTCCCCCACTCTGTGCGGAGCTAACCTTTTCATTCACAGAACTGTGGGTTAAAAAGATAAAAGAACTATGGGATAGTCTCCAGGAAGAACCCCAGAAAGAAACAAGTCATCCAGGAGCACCTGGAGGGCTTGATACAATGACTGTTTACCAGCTGATTCTATGGCATTGCGATACTGTAATAACAAGTATAACCAGGCCGGGCACGGAGGCTCACACCTGTAATCCCAGCACTTCAGGAGGCCGAGCGGAGGCAGATCACCTGGGGCCAGAAGTTTGAGACCAGCCTGGCCAACATGGTGAAACCCCATCTCTACTAGAAATACAAAAACTAGCTGGGCTTGGTGGCGCCTGCCTGTAGTCCCAGCTACTCAGGAGGCTGAGGCAGGAGAATCGCTTGAACCCAGGAGGTGGAGTTTGCAATGAGTTGAGATCGCGTCACTGCACTCCAGCCTGGGCGACAGAGTGAGACCCTATCTAAAAATATATATATATAGCCAGATCGTAGGCTATCAGCCCTGCTCCTACCACAGGGCCTTTCTGCCTGGGACACTCTGCTATCCATTAGCCTTGTTGCTCACCTAGTTCATATCTAGACTTCTTCAAGCTCTCTGCTCAGTTGTCACATTTCCAGGAAGCTTCCCCTGCCCCCGCTCTTCCCCCCGACTCCTGTAAGGTCAGACCCCCCTGTGGTAGGCTCCCTTCTTCCTGGTAACGATCAGAGTTGTCGCTATGCATTTTGTTGCCTAATTCGTTGAGTGGCATCTCCCTTCCTTTCTGTATCATCAACTCCCTGAGGTCAGGGCCGATGTCTGGGGCATTTGTCTTTGTGTGTTTTATTTCATTTTGCTGGCTTGCCTTTGCAAACCTAAAGTTGACACATGTAAGTCCCCAGTGAACACCTGTAGTGAGAATAAATCAGCAGTTGTCCGGGCGCAATGACTCACGCCAGTAATCCCAGCACTTTGGGAGGCCAAGGTGGGAGGATTGCTTGAGCCCAGGAGTTCAAGACCAGCCTGGGCAACATAGCAAGCAAGACCCCATCTCAAAAGAAAGTTAAGAAATTAGCCAGGCATGGCCAGGCGCGGTGGCCCACGCCTGTAATCACAGCACCTTGGGAGGCCGAGGCGGGCGGATCACGAGGTCAGGAGATCGAGACCATCCTGGCTAACGTGGTGAAACCCCGTCTCTACTAAAAATACAAAAAAATTAGCCGGGAGTGGTGGCGGGCGCCTGTAGTCCCAGCTACTCGGGAGGCTGAGGCAGGAGAATGGTGTGAACCCAGGAGGTGGAGCTTGCAGTGAGCCGAGATCATGCCACTGCACTCCAGCCTGGGTGACAGAGAGAGACTCCATCTCAAAAAAAAAGAAAAAAAAAATTAGCCAGGCATGGTAGCACATGCCTGTAGTCCCAGTTACTCAGGAGGCTGAGGTGGGAAGATTGCTTGAGCCCTGGAGGTCAAGGCTTTAGTGAGCCATGATCATGCCACCAAACTCCAGCCTGGATGACAGAGTGACACCTCGTCTCAAAAATAAATAAATTAATTAATAAGTGGAAAAGAAAAAGAATACATAAGTTTTTTTGTTTGTTTGTTTGTTTGTTTTTGAGACGGATTCTTGCTCTGTCACACATGATGGAGTGTAGTGGCGCCATCTCGGCTCACTGCAACCTCCACCTCCTGGATTCAAGCGATTCTCCTGCCTCAGCCTCCCAAGTAGCAGGGACTACAGGCATGTGCCACCACGCCTGGCTAATTTTTGTATTTTTAGTAGACATGGGGTTTCACCATTTTGGCCAGGCTGGTCTCGAACTCGACCTCCGCCCGCCTCTTCCTCTCAGAGTGCTGGGATTACAGGTGCGAGCCACCGCGCCCAGCCATAAGCAGTTTTTTTAATGTCAGGCACTGTTCCGATCATGTTATTTCACACAATTCCCTCAGCAGTCCCAGAGAGGGGAAGTGACTGGCCCACGGGCATGCAGCTGATAAGCCACAGGCCTGGGGTCAGTCCTTGGTCTCTTAACCACCAGGCTACATAACGGATACTAAGGGCAATGAGGCCAGCTCCAAGCTGCCTTCCTGGGGCTCACCACTCCATGGGGAGAGCAGCCGAGGTGCTCTGGAGACCAGCTAAGAATGTTCAGAACTCAGCCCTTCTTCACTTGGTGGCTAAAAAGCCTGGTTCTGGAGCCCATCCAGCCGAGTTCCAATCCCTGCTCCCTCTCCCTGAGCTAGCCAGTCACCTTCCCTCAGTGTCCTCATCTGCACCATGGGAATACACATCATACCTATCATTGTAAGGGTTTTGTTTTCATTTTTATTTTATTTATTTATTTTTTCATTTTGAGATGGAGTTTCGCTCTTGTCGCCCAGGCTGGAGTGCAATGGTGCGATCTTGGCTCACTGAAACCTCCGCCTCCCAGGTTCAAGGTTCTCCTGCCTCAGCCTCCCAAGTAGCTGGGACTACAGGCACCTGCCACCACGCCTGGCTAATTTTTTTGTATTTTTAGTAGAGATGGGGTTTCTCCATGTTGGCCGGGCTGGTCTCGAACTCCTGACCTCAGGTGATCCACCCGCCTCAGCTTCCCAGAGTTCTGGGATTACAGGCGTGAGCCACTGCCCCCAGCCCACTGTGAGGGTTTAAATTAAATGCTGCACGTGAAGCCCCTGGCACAATGCTTGATGATTATTATTAGTAGTTTATTCTTTTTTTTTGTTTCTTCTTTTTTTTTTTTTTTTGAGATGAAGTCTTATTCTTGCTCTGTAGCCCAGGCTGGAGTGCAATGGCTTGATCTTGTTCGCGGCAACCTCCACCTCCTGGGTTCAAGTTATTTCTGGCTAATTTTTGTATTTTTAGTAGAGATGGGGTTTCACCATGTTGGCCAGGCTGGTCTTGAACTCCTGACCTCAAGTGATCTGCCCACCTCAGCCCTCCAAAGTGCTGGGATTACAGGCATGAGCCACCGCACCTGGCCTAGTAGTTTATTCTTGTTCCAATAGTTCCTCATCATTTGCAGATTCCATATTTGCAAATTTGCCTACCTGTCAAAATGTATCTGTAACCCAAAATAGCCCTGGAGGTGCTTTCACAGTCATTGGCAGACATGCCCAGAGCAGGGGAAACCTGAGCCGCCCACCCAAGGTGCAGGTTCCCGGCTGAGGTCAAACAAAGTGACCCTGTTTCAGCTCTCATCCTGTAAACAATCCCCCTTTCACCACCTATTTTGTGCCACCTATTTTGTGTTTTTCACATTTTTGTGTTGTTGGTGGCAATTTCGTTGTTTAAAATGGCCATGAAGCCAAGTGCTTCTGAAGTGCCGTCTGGTGTTCCTAAGCGCGGGAGGCTGTGATGTCCCTTCTGGAGAAAGCCCCTCAGATGGGCGTGCTGGCCGTGAGTTCTGCATCAATGACACAGTACAGATGAAAGGTGTCTTTAAGCTGGGTGCGGTGGCTCACGCCTGTAATCCCAGCACTTTAGGAGGCTGAGGCGGGCAGATCACGAAGTCAGGAGTTCGAGACCAGCCTGGCCAATCAGGAGGCTGAGGCAGGAGAATCGCTTGAACCCGGGAGGCGGAGGTTGCAGTGAGCCGAGGTCGTGCCACTGCACTCCGGGCTACAGTGCTAGACTCCGTCTCAATAAAAAAAGAAAAGTGTCTTTAAACAGAAACACATACAAACAAGGTTATGTAATGACTGGTTGACAAAAATGTGACGAGAGGGTCAAAGGAAGCTTACTAACTATAGTTCCTCCAGTAGCCGTGACTCGTTCACTAGCTGAGAGTTTGCAGTGACTTTATAGAACAGAACTCTCAAGAATAACAAGAATCAACTGTATTGTTGTTATAATTTGTTTTGGTTTTTTTTTTTGTTTTGTTTGTTTTTTTTTTTTTTTGAGATGGAGACTTTCTCTGTCGCCTAGGATGGAGTGCAGTGGTGTGATCTCGGCTCACTGCAGCCTCCGCCTCCTGGGTTCAAGTAATTCCCCTGCCTCAGCCACCCGAGTAGCTGGGATTACAGGCGCCCGCCACTTTGCCCGGCTAAATTTTGTGTTTTTAGTAGAGATGGGGTTTCACCACGTTGGCCAGGCTGGTGTCAAACTACTGAACTCAAGTGATCCTCGCCCCTTGGCCTCCCAAAGTGCTAGGATTACAGATGTCAGCCACCGTGCCCAGCCTGTTGTTATAATATTTAATCCATACCGTACCCTTCCTGGCAGGATCATTATGTCCGTTTCACAGAGGAGAGGAAACTGAGGCTCTGTGCTTGAGCATCAGGCAACCAGAAGTCAAACCCAGGCTTCCGCACCCTAAGATCGGCATTCAGAGGTGCCTTCTCTGTATCTCCCCATTCTCCGTCCACAGGCCTCAGATACCAGGGGCAACTGGGAGCTTGCAACACCCGGAAAAGCCCTCAAAGGCTCACACCATCACCTCCCATGAGTCTTTGTCCATGGGGGGTCACCTTGGCTCCCCTCCAACCCTTGCCCTGGTGATCGGAAGCATTCCCTCCCGTCCCGTATGATACGTTCGCTTGTTTGTTTCCTGTCCCCTCTGGAATGCAACTTCTCTTCTCATTCCACCACCTTTGCTGATGACTTGAGTGTCGAGTGTGTGTCAGGCAGTGTCCCAGGCCAACTCCAGGAGGGCAGGGATGCGATTTTGTCCCCTGCTTCATGGCTGGTGGCTACGTCAGAATGCAGGATGTGGTGGGGTCTATGGTCAACGCCTCACAGCAGCCAGCCTGTAACAGTCCTGACTGTGGGCCCGGCACTGTCATGTACTAGGTCAGTTCATTCTGATGCAGTCCGTGAGGTGGGTGCTGTGATGACCCATTGCCATTTTCAGAGCAGTGACTTGCCTGAGGTCATGCAGGTATAAGCCCCAGAGCAAGGATTCAAAGCAAGGCAGGGGACCAGGTGCGGTGGCTTACACCTGTAATCCCAGCACTTTGGGAGGCTGAGGCGGGCAGATCACCTGAGGTCAGGACTTCAAGACCAGCCTGGTCAACGTGGTGAAACCCCATCTCTGCTAAAAATACAAAAATTAGGCTGGGTGTGATGGCTCACGCCTGTAATCCCGGCACTTTGGGAGGCTGAGGCAGGTGGATCACTTGAGGTTGGGCATTCGAGACCAGCCTGGCCAACATGGTGAAACCCCATCTCTATTAAAAATACAAAAATTAGCCAGGCGTAGTGGCATATGCCTGTAATCCCAGCTACTCGGGAGGTTGAGGCAGGAGGATCGCTTGAACCTGGGAGAGGCAGAGGTTGCAGTCAGCCAAGAACACCTCATTGCACATCAGCCTGGGCGACAAGAACGAAACTCCATCTCAAAAAAGAAAGAAAGAAAGAAAAGAAAAGAAAAGGTGTCAGCAGGGCCCTGCTTCCTCTGGAGGCTCTAGGGAAGGATCCTTCCTTGCCTCTCCTAGCTTCTGGTGTCCTTGGCATTCCTTCAGTTGCAGCTGTATCACTCCCATCTCTGCCTCCATCATCACATGACTGTTCTCTGTGTCTGCGTCCTCCTCTCCTCTTATAAGGACACCAGTCATTGATTTAGGGCTCAGCCTCATTCAGGTCTCTGCTCCCATTGCACCTCCTGGGAGAAGCCTCACTCAGTCGCTCGTCATTGTATAGCTATTTGTTTGGAGCTGTGCAAGGGCAGAGGCCTGTTTTGTTCACTGCTGGATCCCTGACCTGTAACGGATGCTCACCTTTTGTTGAATGAGTGAATGAGAGACAACCGTTTCGAAACTGCTGTGGGGGGAAAGCTGTCTAAAAGGAACAGCCTCCACGCTGCAATTCTAGCTTCGTAAGCGGGGCTCCAAGCTGCTCCTTGCCAAGTGCCTGCTGTGCCACGGACGAGCTAGGGGCCTTGGGCAAATTGCTGAGCCTCTCTCTGCCTCAGTTTCCCAGCCCGTAAGGTGGAGATCACCGTAGTTCCCCACCTCCAGTGCTTGTGGTGAGGGTGAAATGTGCTAATGAGGGGTCCTGGTTATCTCTTGCCCAGGGGGCTCTGCCCTTTGATGACGACAACCTCCGTCAGCTGCTGGAGAAGGTGAAACGGGGCGTCTTCCACATGCCCCACTTCATTCCTCCAGACTGCCAGAGCCTCCTGAGGGGAATGATCGAAGTGGAGCCCGAAAAAAGGCTCAGTGTGAGTTGTGGGGGGGACCGGCGGAGGGGGGAACAGTGGCCGATGAAGACAGAACCCCCTAGAAAAGTCATGGGGATGGGTTTCCAGAACCTGCTCGTCAGTCCCCAGGGTGACTGGGATCGCCAGCTGAGCCGCAGCCCAAGGTCCGGCACAGCTGCCGCTCCAAACTGGGGAGGGGGCTACGCAAGATTGGGGCGGGGAGCTCCAGGCAGCGGGAGGGCGCAGGAGTAAGGAGACGAACAGGATGCCACTGCGCATGCGGCAAAGTAATGCGGCCGGTCCGGGGTACACGGAGACCGCGCGTGCGCGGGGCGATGCACTCAGTCGCCACTAGAGGGCGATGTAATATGTCATCCTGCCCCCGGTGGGGTGGGCGGGGAGATGATCAGGGACCCCAAAACCACCCCAGTCTTTCATTGCGCGCCTACATGTGCCTACGACCTCACTTCTGCTTCTCTACGACTCACCACCCTCACAGCTGGAGCAAATTCAGAAACATCCTTGGTACCTGTGAGTATGGGGTAACTGGACTCTTGGGTCCCTGGCGGAAATAGGGGAGGGGCCAAAGCAGTAGAAGCGGCTGGGAGGGGTGGGATGCCAGGGTTCCTGAGAGGCAACGGGCTAGGGACTCGGACTTATGGGTCCTGGGGGAAGAGGACACAGCTAGAGAAGGAGTCTAGGGGTCAGAGGCAGGAGGGGCTAAGCTAGGAGTCCAGGACTCCCAGGTTTGAGAGAAAAAGGGACTGGGGGCCTGGACTCCTGGATCCGAGGGAGGAGGGGCTGGGGGCCTGGACTTCTGGGTCTGAAGAAGGAGGGGCCGGGGGCCTGGACCCCTCGGTCGGAGGGAAAAGGGGCTGGAGGTCTGGACTCCTGGGTCTGAGATGGGGGGCGAGGTCTGGGGCGTCTGGATTCCTGGGTATGAGAGAGAAGGGGCCGGGGCCTGGACTCGGATTTCGGGGTCCGGGATCCTTGAGTCTAGAATGAAGAATGCTTAATCTCAGAAGCCCGGTTCCCAATAATGTTTCTCCACTTCCCCAGAGGCGGGAAACACGAGCCAGACCCGTGCCTGGAGCCAGCCCCTGGCCGCCGGGTAGCCATGCGGAGCCTGCCATCCAACGGAGAGCTGGACCCCGACGTCCTAGAGAGCATGGCATCACTAGGCTGCTTCAGGGACCGCGAGAGGCTGCATCGCGAGCTGCGCAGTGAGGAGTAAGACCCCAAGACCCCTGCACCCGTGTACCCACGTGGGGCGAGCTGCAGCAGCTCCCTGCGCACATGCAGAGTGCTGGGCGAGGCACCTTGGCCTCTCATGGGGCATGGTTTGAAGCTCCCGCCTGGGAGTGATGGAACCAGCGGAGAAAACGGCCCAGAAACACGCTGAGAAAGTATTAATAGATGCTGCGACATAGTACTTACATATACATAGTACTTACAAATAGTTCTTGCCTGGATGTTAGGTGTTACAATGTTATTATAATTGAGTGAAACGCAGCTGAGATGTACCCTAAACCAGAGAAACTGACCATACTGATACCTAGAAAAAAATGGAACCATGGGCAGAAATACAGGGAGCGGAGGAGACCTCCTCTGAGCATTGATGTTGGACCTCAGCCCTCTGCTGCCTCTTTCCACCTTTCCCACCCCCTGCCTTAGGGAGAACCAAGAAAAGATGATATATTATCTGCTTTTGGATCGGAAGGAGCGGTATCCCAGCTGTGAGGACCAGGACCTGCCTCCCCGGAATGATGTTGGTGAGAAGGCAGGGCTAGGAGACCAGACACCTGGGTCTCGAGATTGGAAGAGGCTGGCCACGGGAACCCCAGATTCCCAAGGAAAGAAGGGGCTGCAGGCTCTGAGCTTCCAGCTTTAGACTGCTTGACTTGCTCTTTGACATTTATCAAAACCCCTCTCCACTCTAGGCCTGTTTCCCCATGTGTGCAGTTTCTGAGGCAGTTGTACACAGCTGGGTGAAACCATCTCTTGATTGGATTGAAACTGTTGTCCCTCAGACCCTCCCCGGAAGCGTGTGGATTCCCCCATGCTGAGCCGTCACGGGAAGCGGCGACCAGAGCGGAAGTCCATGGAAGTCCTGAGCATCACCGATGCCGGGGGTGGTGGCTCCCCTGTACCCACCCGACGGGCCTTGGAGATGGCCCAGCACAGCCAGAGGTGGGAGCCCCTGTCCCTCCAGGAGGATCCACAATCCCTGGGTCTAGGAGTTCAAGATTCTAACCCCAGCTCTACCTCAAATGTGCTGTGTCCTTGGGACAATTCACCTCCCCTCTCTGGGCCTCATTTCCTCACCTGGAAGGACTGTAGAAGTGAGGGAACATCTGTGGTTTTTGAAACCCTCCCATCTGATTTTTTTTTTTTTTAATCTATCCTGGAAACAGATCCCGTAGCGTCAGTGGAGCCTCCACGGGTCTGTCCTCCAGCCCTCTAAGCAGCCCAAGGGTAAGGCCAGGTCCCCAGTGGGATTTAAGAAGGAGAAAGGGGTGGAGACATGGAGCAAAGATTGAGTAGCAGAAACTACAATTCCTGTGCAGTCTTGAGACTTGTTCTTTGTCCCTGGAGGGCCAAAGACGCAAGGCCTCCAAAGTATTTTGGTCCATTGGCCATTTCTACCTCCTTAGGATTGCATGCCTAAAGAGATTTTACAAAAGTTAGTTGAGTGCCTGCTGTGTACTAGTCTCTGCACCGGCTGGGTTTTCAGCCCACAGCATGATAGAAAGTCTTTGCTATCCTTGCACTGGGGCCTGGGAAGGAGGATACTTGGACTACAAGTTGCAGCACGCACCGGGCCAGCGTCCGTGAGTGTGCGTGTGAGTGGGGCTCCTAGAGCCTCCTGGGAGTTGTAGTCCACTCGCTCATCTCAGTCTCCTGTCCTCTGCAGAGTCCGGTCTTTTCCTTTTCACCGGAGCCGGGGGCTGGAGATGAGGCTCGAGGCGGGGGCTCCCCGACTTCCAAAACGCAGACGCTGCCTTCTCGGGGCCCCAGGGGTGGGGGCGCCGGGGAGCAGCCCCCGCCCCCCAGTGCCCGCTCCACACCCCTGCCCGGCCCCCCAGGCTCCCCGCGCTCCTCTGGCGGGACCCCCTTGCACTCGCCTCTGCACACGCCCCGGGCCAGTCCCACCGGGACCCCGGGGACAACACCACCCCCCAGCCCCGGCGGTGGCGTCGGGGGAGCCGCCTGGAGGAGTCGTCTCAACTCCATCCGCAACAGCTTCCTGGGCTCCCCTCGCTTTCACCGGCGCAAGATGCAGGGTATGGGGGCATGAACTGCCGAGTCCTAATGTGGGGAGAGGGCTAGGGGCTAAAAATCTGGTCCCAGGGATGTCCGTCTGGTGTGTCTAGAGAGGAAGGGACTGGGGGCCTGGATTCCCACGTTCTAGAGAAGAGGGGGCTTGAAGCAGAGGTGCACCTGTTGGGGAGAGAGGTGGGGCCTCTAGCTCTGGAGGAGGACCCCGATTGAAGGGCACGCGCCTTTGGGGCTCTGGATTACCTCCCATTGGCCCGTGGTTTGTGAGCCCCGCCCAGGAGGGATGGCTTGGCCGAGGCTGCAACCCAAGGCTCTGGAACCCTGGGAGGGGGCGAGTGCAGGCCTGTGTGCTGGCAACTGGGACGATGCACAGGTGTTGACCACGTTCTCTGCCTTCCCCCTACCAGTCCCTACCGCTGAGGAGATGTCCAGCTTGACGCCAGAGTCCTCCCCGGAGTGAGTCTCACAGGGAAGGAAAGAGTGGGGATGCAGGGGATTCATGCCCTCGGCGCCTTCCTAACCCTCCTCCAACCACCCCCTCCCACTCAGGCTGGCAAAACGCTCCTGGTTCGGGAACTTCATCTCCTTGGACAAAGAAGAACAAATATTCCTCGTGCTAAAGGACAAACCTCTCAGCAGCATCAAAGCAGACATCGTCCATGCCTTTCTGTCGGTGAGGGGCCTGGGTCCCCATTGAGCCTGGCCCCCGCAGAACTACAAGTCCCAGCAGCACCTGGGGCTAACCACCTTAGTATAGGCCTGGCTTCCTCCTGGGGCTCATGGGATTTGTAGTTTTATGGCCAGAGTTGGTTAGAAGTCGGTAGGCAGGAAAGATTTATCGTGGCCAGAGGCCTGGAATTGGGGAGATAGGATCCTGAATTGCAATGTCCTCAAGGATTGGTGAGTTCCCATTCCCCTACTGCAAGGTTTGAAACTAGCCAAAGAAACTTCCCAGGCAATGTTAAGGCTGCCCCATTGCTGGTCTGTGGTTTTATGCCTAGGGGCCGATGGGACTTAGAGTTTCTGTGACAGATATGGCTATGGGAAGCATTTGTAAAGGGAGCAAGCAGTGTTTCATGTGGTCTTGGAGTCTGAGGCTGTCACCTAGCTATCAGAGTCCTCATGATGTTAGGGGGATGTCCAACCATTCCTCCCTTACTCGCTGATAGGATAGAGAAAGCTACAAGTCCTTGCAGGCAGTGGGGCCTCCCAATGCATTTCCTGTCCTTCTTTCCCTCCAGTGGCTCATGGGACTTGTAGTTTCTTGGCCAGAGCTGGTCGTGGGGCTGGGTATCCGTTCCCTGGGCTCACCCCTTCCTGTGTTCCTACCTCGCTCAGATCCCCAGCCTGAGTCACAGCGTGCTGTCACAGACCAGCTTCAGGGCCGAGTACAAGGCCAGTGGCGGCCCCTCCGTCTTCCAAAAGCCCGTCCGCTTCCAGGTGGACATCAGCTCCTCTGAGGGTCCAGAGCCCTCCCCGCGACGGGACGGCAGCGGAGGTGGTGGCATCTACTCCGTCACCTTCACTCTCATCTCGGGTGAGTCTCTTGGCTAGGCTGCCTGCAGCCCAGTGCTGGGACTGTTCACGACAGCTGAGATAGTGTAGGGGCCCAGGAGTGCAGCAGCAAGAGGAGGAAATGGTGTTCAGCTGGTGCCGACTCTCTGTGCTCCTCCTGCCCACACAGACTGCCCCACAAGACCATCCTCTATTTCCCCACTCTCATCAGCATTTCCCTGGCATTTACAGTGTAAATAATGAATGCATTATCTCCTTGAAGCTTCCAAGCAGCCTACTGAGGTGTTAGTAATCACCCATTTTACAGAGGAGAAAACTGAGTCATAGGGAGGTCAATGGACTTGGCCAGAGTCACACAATACACTGTCGCAGAGCTGCAGCCCAACCCAGGCCTCCCAACTTCAGAGGAGAGAGCCCAGCTCTTCCTATTACTTTAAGATGGTAGAGCCAAAGGGTGAAGACACAGCATACTGCTGTCTAATATCAGTCTGCCCAGAGCAGACATCACCAACTGATGGCAGTGCTTATTCCTGCTAAGCTCAGTGGCAGCCTCAGGAACTTTAACTCCAGGCAGCCATGACCAGTTGAGACTTGGCACAAGAAAGGAAAACCACTAAAATACCTTGCTTCCAGTTCTGCTTTCTGTTCGGTCCCTCCGTCCTGATAGTGAGCGTTTGGATAGGGAGGGATATCGCCGATCTCTTTGTCACCAATATTAATATGTCACAGGTGGGAGAGGGGCTTGCCCCAAGGATTTCTAAACCAAACGGCTGTGGAACTGTGGGTGTTCCGTCACCAAAACCAATTATGACTCTTTATTTTTCTGTCCCCCTTAAAGACTAACATGAAGGCTGGGCACGGTGGCTCACGCCTATAATCCCAGCACTTTGGGAGGCCGAGGCGAGCAGGTCAGAAGTTCAAGACCAGCCTGGCCAACATGGGGAAACCCGTCTCTACTAAAAATACCAAAATAAGCCTGGCGTGGTGGTGGGCTCCTGTAATCCCAGCTACTCAGGAGGCTGAGGCAGGAGAATCGCTTGAACTCAGGAGGCAGAGGTTGCAGTGAGCCAAGATTGTGCCACTGCACTCCAGCCTGAGCGACAGAGCGAGACTCTGTCTCAAAAAAAAAAAAAAAAAATAGGCTAATATGCAGACCTTTCTCAATTTTAAGACTTTTTCTGAGGCCAGGCATGATGGCTGACTCCTGTAATCCCAGCACTTTGGGAAGCCAAGGTGGGAGGATTGCTTGAGCCCAGGAGTTTGAGACCAGCCTGGGCAACATAATGGACCTCATCTCTACAAAACAAACAAAAAAATTTATATATATATATATATATACACACACACACACACACACACACACACACAAAATTAAAAAAAAAAAAAAAGCCCAGCACGGTGGCATGCACCTGTAGTCCCAGCTACTCCAGAGTGACGTGGGAGGATCACCTGATTCCAGGAGGTTGAGGCTGCAGTGAGCCGTGATCGCGTCACTGCACTCCAGCCTGAGTGACAGAATGAGACCTTGTCTCAAAAGAAAAAAGAAAAAGAAAAGACTTTCTCTGATTTATTTTTCTTTTTTGTTGTTGTTGTTGTTGTTTGGTTTTTTTTTTTTTGAGACAGAGTCTTGCTCTGTCGTCCAGGCTGGAGTGCAATGGCGTGATCTGGGCTCACTGCAACCTCTGCCTCCTGGGTTCGAGAGATTCTCTTAGCCTCCCGAGTAGCTGGGATTACAGGCATGCGTCACCATGCCCAGCTAATTTTTGTATTTTTAGTAGAGACAGGGTTTCGCCATGTTGGCCAGGCTGGTCTCGAACTCCTGAGCAACCTCAAGTGATCTGCCCACATCGGCATTCCAGAGTGTTGGGATTACAGGCATGAGCCCCTGTGCCTGGCTCCAACTTATTTTTCTTACATTTCTGGTCCTTCATGGCCTCCGCTAGAAACTAACAGCAAGCAATAGTATCTATTTGAATAGAAACCAACACCTGTTATTTTAAGTTGAAGGTATGTGAGTTTGACCGTGATCCTTAAATAGCAGCACAGACCCATTTGCAAACCGTGGATTGATGTGGCCCCAGCGGAGCAGGGGAGACGGAGATGCAGGGGGAGTGTTGTGTGCTTGGTGGAGGGACTGGGTTCTGCAGGCTGGGACGGCCTTCCCGGTCCTGGACCCCCAGTCAGTGTTTTTCTGCCCGCCTGTGCCTCCAGGTCCCAGCCGTCGGTTCAAGCGAGTGGTGGAGACCATCCAGGCACAGCTCCTGAGCACTCATGACCAGCCCTCCGTGCAGGCCCTGGCAGGTGGGTGGTGGGGCCGTGGGTGGCGGGGGCCGTGGGTGGCGGGGGGCGTGGGTGGCGGGGGGCGTGGGTGGCAGGGGGCGTGGGTGGCGGGGGCCGTGGGTGGCGGGGGGCGTGGGTGGCGGGGGCCGTGGGTGGCGGGGGCGGTGGGTGGCGGGCAGAGGTCCAGCATGAGCAGGTGCTCTGGGGTTTGGTTTGCAGAGGACGCCCAGCTGGTGGGCTCCTTCACCATTGTCGTAGCTGAGGTCTTATCTGCAGAGTTGTGAGCAGGTTCCCCGAGAGGCTGGGGCCTGAGGAGGGTCTCCCTAGCAACCTGAGGACTGGCTCCCAGGAGTCCCTAAGAAGATGACAGGCTCTGTGTTGGGGGTCAGGGAACATCCTGCCAACAGAGGTTCTGGACCTCTGTCCAGGAGGACGGTGACCCACCGTCCTGGTTTGCTTGGGACTGAAGGGTGTTTCTGGGATGCAGGGCTTTGAGTCTAAACCCAGGACAAATTGGTCACCATCTTTGCAGGTCTCACAAGTCACCTCACCCTGGGGCTAGGGCCTAATGGTCCCTAGCAACCAGAATTCTAAGCTGAGTTCATGGGAATGTGCAAGATCTTGCTCTGGGGAATCCGCCCTTCCCGGGCTCCCAGTCCTGGTCATCAAAGACTCAAATTCTCTAGCAATCAGGAGAGCAGAGGGTTTGTTGCAAAGGTGTCTTAGTTCGTTCAGACTACTATAAGAAAATACCATACACTGGGCAACTTACAAATAACAGAAATTTATTGCTGACAATTCTGGAGGCTGGGAAGTCCAAGATCAAGCTGCCAGCAGCGTTGGTGCCTGGTGAGAGCTGCTTCCTGGGTCACAGACAGCACGTTGGTGCTGTGTCTTCACATGGCAGAAGGGGCAAGGGAACTCTCTGGGGCCTCTTTCCTAAGGACACTAATCCCATTCATGAAGGCCCCACCCTCATGACCTCATCACCTCCTAACATAACCTCCTAATACCATCACCTTAGGATTGGGTTTCGGCACATGAATTTGGGAGGATGCAGTGTTCAGTAGAGAGCATAAGGGGCACTTGCCCAAGCAACCAGAGGTAGCCAGAATTCTCAAGGGAAGAGAGCGCCTGCCCTGGAAATCAGCCCTCATTCCTGAGACACAGGGTCACAGGCGACACAGTGAAACAGGGTACTGGGCCCCATTGCAGGGCACGTGGACAGCCGTCTGCTCTGAGGGGAGTCAAGCAGCATCAGCCCCACAGGACCCATGCCCCTTCCTGGACCCCTGGACCCCATTGAAAGGAAACAGCCCAGCGTTGGGCCAGGAGCCAGGGCAGCTTTGGCCTTGTCACCAGAAACTCTGAGTCCCAGGGTCAGGTCTTTTGCTCTGGAGCCGTGATTCTCAACTAGGGGAGCTGGTTTCACCCCGTGTTTGTTTTCTATGGCCGCCATCAACAAATGACACAGCCTTGGTGGCTGAAACAACACAAGTGATTTTCGTACAGTCCTGGAGGTCAGAAGTCCCACATGGTCTCTGCAGGCTAACAGGGTGCCTGGAGGGCTGCACCTGGAGGCTCTCTGGCAGAGACTGTTTCCTTGTGTGTTCCAGTTCCTAGGCGCTCTGGTTAAGGCCCGTTCCTCCATCTTCAAAGCCAGTGACGCCATATATCCCTCTGGCTGACCTTAGCTGGGAAAAGGTGACTCAGTGGGACCTGCACAGATACTCCAAGATAATCCCCCAACTCGTGGTCCCTCACCTTCCCCACAGCACAGGATCTCTTCTGCTGCATCAAGAAACATAGTCACAAGTTCTCGGTATTTGCATGTGGACATCTTTGGAGGGGGCCGTTATTCAGCCTAGCACAACCCCCTAGGGACATTTAGTAATGTCTGGAGACATTTTTCCTCCCCTCAACTGGGGAAAACAGGGGGATGCCAATGGCCTCTTGTAGGTGGAGGCCAGGGATGCTGCAAAACACCCAATTCACAGAACAGCCCCCCACGACCGCTGGGTCCCAAGTGGCAGTCGTGCTGAGGTGCAGAAACCCTCTTTTCTCATGGTTGCTAGGGGCAACCGGAAAGCAGATTAGGTCCACTGGACCCCGTTGCCAAGGAAAGCTGGCCTCAGCAACCAGGGGTCTCAACACGGGCACACCCTCGAAGATGTAGGACTGACAGGCACCCCGGGGGGCTCAGCCACCGTCTCATAAAGGAGAATGGAGTGGGGGGTGCAGGCCTCCGAGTCACCGTGGTTGCTGTGACAAGCCCCCCAGTTTTTTTTTTTTTTTTTTGAGACAGAATCTCGCTCTGTCGGCCAGGCTGGAGTGCAGTGGCGCGATCTCAGCTCACTGCAACTTCCACCTCCCGGGTTTCAAATGATTCTCCCGCCTCAGCCTCTCGAGTAGCTGGGATTACAGGTGCGTGCCACCACACCCGGCTAATTTTTGTATTTTTAGTAGAGATGGGGTTTCACCATGTTGGCCAGGCTGGTCTCAAACTCCTGACCTCAAGTGATCTGCCTGCCTCGGCCTCCCAAAATGCTGGGATTACAGGCATGAGCCACTGCGCCTGGCCCACTCAGTTTCTCTTAAAAGAAAAACGAGGTCTCCGCCACGGGACCTCAGGTAACATCCTAGGCCCCATGGAAATTGCTGGAGACCACCCAGCAACCAGTGTTTCCACCTCAGTCCCCAAGAGGAGGTGGCCTCAGGACCCAGGAGAGAGTGACCTGAGTCAGGCTGGCCCAGCATGAGGGGCCTGAGACACCCCCCCTCCACCAGTAGGCTCCCTTGAGCCCAGTTCCATGGAACATTTCTCCCTAACAACCAGGGTAGGAGAGAGTCGGGGGGGCCCTCTTGCTGTGAACGTTGAGCACCGTCCTGGCAGGCTGTTTCCTAGCGAACAGTATCATAACCAGAATCTGAGAGCCTCCTAAAGTCAGGCCCGACCCAGGCCCCCTTGGACTAACCTGGCCCCAGGGTTGCAGGGGGCATAGGGTGCAGCCCCCGTCCTAGGGGAGCCAGGCCTTGTCACTTGGGGTGTGTCCTCCAAGTAACCAATTCAAGGCCAGGTGGTGGACGGACTGGGCCTTATCAGGGATTGGAGCTAGAGCCTCGGGGTTACTGAGACCGACTGATGAGGAGACTCTGCCCCCATCCCCTGGTAATGGGAACCCCAACCCTGGGCTGCGGAACCCACGAAAAACCTCTTCCTCCCTTGCAGACGAGAAGAACGGGGCCCAGACCCGGCCTGCTGGTGCCCCACCCCGAAGCCTGCAGCCCCCACCTGGCCGCCCAGACCCAGAGCTGAGCAGCTCTCCCCGCCGAGGCCCCCCCAAGGACAAGAAGCTCCTGGCCACCAACGGGACCCCTCTGCCCTGACCCCACGGGGCCGGGGAGGGAGGGGACCCCCCCTCCACCCCCCTTCCCTGCCCCCCAACTGTGAATCTGTAAATAAGGCCCAAGGAACATGTCGGGAGGGGGGTGGACACAAAAACCGGCCTTGCCCTGCAGGGATGGGGCTCCGCAGGCCGTGCCCAACTGGGGGTGGTTCTAGGGGAACAGGGGGCGGGGGAGCTGTTTCTATTTTATTTATTGATTAATTTATTATTTTATTTATTGATCAATCTCTCTGCGGGGTGGGGTGGGGGAGGGACGGGAGCTGGTTGGGGTGGCTTAGCAGATCCGGACAGGGCCCTCTGTCCCTGTGTCGTCCCCCAACCCCCTCTTCCCGGGCCCCTCCTCCCCTGGTCCTCCCCCCACGACCTTCTGTACGGATTTGCTCTCCGGAAGGAATTCTGGTTTCGCGTGATCCTGCCTGCGTCCGTGTCTCTGATTCCGCCGGCGGCAAAAAAAAAAAAAAAAAAAAAAAAAAAGATAATAATAATAAATAGCCTTGATCAGGGACAGCTGGCTGGCCTTGGCCTCTCGATTCCTGGGTGCCCAGTTGCAGGGGCAGGGCCCGAAGGCGGGGACGGGGATGCCGGCTGCCACCAGCTGTTCAGAGGCCCTCCGCGCCGGCACACAGGTCCTCCGGCTACAGGTCAGTCAGCGGCAGCCCCAGCTGGTTGGAGAGATCCCCAGCGGCTCATCTTGCTGGGTGCGGGGCACTGGGATTGGCCCCATCTTTCCTGCTTCACTGGTGAGGGCAAGGCCCGGGTCAGGGTGCCTGCTACAGCTGGACCGGCAGGGAGATGGGGGAGGCTGGCGGGGGGCTGAGGCTGGGCCACGGCTGAACACACAGGGTGCAGCTCTCCAGGGCGGAGAAGTCAACGGCGAAGAGACCGAAGAGCGCGAACAGCAGCATGGCCACGACCCACTCGCAGGCCGCAGAGACGCTACGCAGCGAGCAGGCGTGGAGGACGATCACTGCCCCAGGGTCAAGGGCCACACTGCTACCGTGACAGACGCGGAGCCCGGCCTGGTCTCTGTGCCGCCTCGCGCTGGGCGGAGGCCGTCTCTGGGTGTCCCCATCCTCAGCTCTCCCCTTCCCCCGTAGCTCCTCACAGACGGGGCCTCGCCTTGGTCTCTGATGCTCTCCAGCCGGTCTCCATCTCAAGCTGCTTGCACATGCTTTCCTTTGCGTGCACCCCCGTTACTGTTGCATTCCTAATATCCCGAAATGTTTCCGTCTCCCTTCCCTGACCCAGGGAAGGGCCTGGTTGCCTCCCTACTTGTCCAGGACATCCAGCTGCCATTGCTCCTGCCTGTAAACATGCATGGTTTCCTAAATATGCCTCCCTCCCTGCCGCCAGCCTCGGACTGTGTTTTGCAACTTTCTCCTGAACATCCACCCCACTACCCATGGCCTACAGGCCCTTCCTGCTCACTCCCAGAGCCTAATCTCTTCCCTGTAAAATCTGTTTCTCTGAGTGTCCCCTCCTCCACGACAACTCCACCATCCACTCATGTGCCCCAGCAGACACTCCCCCGGCCCTCTCTTCATCCTTCTTGGACAGCTGGTCACCCCAAGTCTTGTCCTATCTGCCTTACCCATCTCTCTCCAGCCCTCTCCTCATGTCTTGTGCCTTTCTCTCCTGGTCTGTCCCGTCCCTCCTCTGGTTCTCGCACCCCACTAGCTCCTTAAGACCTTTTTCTGCTCTGCCAGCCCCTGCAGACTCCAGGCTCCAGCCTAGTAGAGACAGCTCTTGTTTTCTGGAACTTCTCTCACTGGAGCTGCTCACCACCTCACCCCTCCCAGACAGCTTATTCCATTCATTCAGGGATTTCTAAGGGGGCTGAGAAGTGGTGGCTCACACCTACAATCCCAGCACTTTGGGAGGCCAAGGTGGGAGGATTGCCTGAGGCTAGGAGTTCGATACCAGTCTGGGCAACAGAGCGAGACCTGGTCTTTTTTTTTGAAACAGAGTCTCGCTGTGTCCCAGGCTGGAATGCAGTGGCGTGATCTCGGCTCACTGCAACCTCTGCCTCCCAGGTTCAAGCGATTCTTGTGCCTCAGCCTCCTGAGCAGCTGGGACTACAGGCGTGTGCCACCACACCTGGCTAATTTTTGTATTTTTAGTAGAGATAGAGTTTCACCGTGTTGGCCAGACAGGTCTTGAACTCCTGATCTCATGTCATCCGCCCTCCTCAGTCTCCCAAAGCGCTGGGATTATGGGCGTGAGCCACAATGCCTGACCGTAAACTTCCTATGGCTCTCTATCACCCCCAGGCAGAAACCCAAGCCTCTGATCCCTTATTTTAGAGAATCCTCAGCCCTGGCCCTGCCAGCAGCCTCACTCCTCCCTCGGCTGGTCTTTCTGCTCGGTGTGTGTACCTGCAGTGTGCCCTCAACCTCCCAGCCCACGAGCAGCTCCTTCTGCAAGGCCAGGCTCAGAATCTGGCCAGGCTCAAGCCCGTCTTTACAGACGTCCATCCCTTAATGACACTCAGCTAGCTGTCTTTATGGTTCCCTCCCCCACCTACCCCACCCAAGAGACTACTGAGTCCCACAGAATGAAGGCCCCTGTGGCTAAACTGATCATCAGGGCTAGTTCAGAAGATCTGGGGCTGGATCTGATCACCATCAGGGCCCCTGCAAAGGAGACCTGATGGTCTCATACCCCAAGTCACTATAGGCCGGGCTGAGGGGCCAGCCCTCTCAACTATTTTGTGAAGATACACTTTGTCACTCCAGGAAATACAATCACTATTTCCATTTTGCTGAGAAAATTTCCAAGAAACGGATGCACTTAATACAACCAACACAGGGCCTTAGCTGGTTTCTCTGTACTCTCTTCTGAATGCCTGCACACTCTGGGCCTCCCCACAAATGAGAAAGACCCCCCAAGGCTGGGTTTTCAGCCCCTCCTTTCTCTCACTCTACACTCTACCTATCAGAATTAATCACTGTAGGCTGGGCACAGTGGCCCACACCTGTAATCCCAGCACTTTGGGAGGCCGAGGCGGGCAGATCACCTGAGGTCAGGAGTTCGAGACCAGCCTGCCCAGCATGGTGAAACCCCATCTCTACTAAAAACACAAAAATTAGCCAGGTGTGGTGGTGCATGCCTGTAGTCCCAGCTACTTGGGAGGCTGAGGCACAAGAATTGCTTGAAACTGGGAGGTGGGGGTTGCAGTGAGCCAAGATCATGCCACTGCACTCCAGCCTGGGTGACAGAGTGAGACTCCATCTCAAAAAATAATAATAACAAAATAATAATAATAATAGGCCGGGCGTGGTGGCTCATGCCTGTAATCCCAGAACTTTGGGAGGCCAAGGCAGGTGGATCATGAGGTCAGGAGTTCGAGACCAGCCTGGCCAATATGATGAAACCCCGTCTCTACTACAAATACAAAAGGCCAGGCACGGTGGCTCACGCCTGTAATCCCAGCACTTTGGGAGGCCAAAGTGGGCGCATCACAAGGTCAAGAGATCGAGACCATCCTGGCTAACATGGTGAAACCCTGTCCCTACTAAAAATACAAAAAATTAGTTGGGCATGGTGACTGGCGCCTGTAGTCCCAGCTACTCGGGAGGCTGAGGCAGGAGAATGGCGTGAACCTGGGAGGCGGAGCTTACAGTGAGCCAAGATCACGCCACTTCACTCCAGCCTAGGTGACAGAGCGAGACTCCGTCTCAAAAAAAAAAAAAAAAAATTAGCCAGGTGTGGTTGGCAGGTGCCTGTAGTCCCAGCTACGTGGAAGGCTGAGGCAGGAGAATCGCTTGAACCCGGGAGGCGGAGGTTGCAGTGAGCTGAGATCACGCCACTGTACTTCAGCCTGGGCGACAGAGCAAGACTCTGTCTCAAAAATAAATAAATAAAAATATCATGATGATAAAAGCAAATCCATTTTATGGATATGGAAACTGAGGCCTCAGAGAGTGACCTGACCCATCTAGAAGTACGCTGTGCTGGTGGAAAGTGCCTGGGTTCTGGGGATGGCTCAGAAATGAGTTGGAATTGAGTCAAGCATCACGTGGTGTGCTAGTAAATGTTTAACAACTGGCTCTGGTTGGTGGCATCTGCCAATTACAGTGGTATAAATACTCCCATGATGGCTATTTCAAGCTACTCACATGATATCACAGGACATGGAGTTCGGACGAGCAGTTCACAGAATGCCTCTCAGAGCCTGTGCAAGCCACCTGCAGCCTATCACCAGCTCCACTGCAGAACCTCACACGCATCCTGGCCAAAAGACTTTTCCTATCTGAACCCGTCTTCACTCGTAACCACCACCATGATTCCTGGCACAGAGCAGGTGCCCTCAAGGGACTGTTCTTAGTATATCATTCTTCCAGCGTCTATTGGTCACTCACTATGTGCCAGGCACAGATCTAAGCACCGTATGCCTATTATCCTATCCACTCCACAACTCTGAGGTCAGCCCTGTCGTTATCCACATTTGAGGGATGACGAAACCATTGACACCGAGAAGTAACAGCCCGCAGAAGCTTCCCCCAGCTGCTGTGTGGAGGACAGGGGCTTCCAACCTGGGCAACCTGACCCCGAAGTCGGCATTCTCGACGACAAAGCCATAATCCTGTGCAAAGAGTGAGGCCCAGAGAAAGGAAGAGACGTCCCCAGTGACAGACAGCCAGGCAGGAAGACCAACTCCAGTGAAGAGCCACCTCCAAGCCCTACCCCGGATACAAGAAGGATACTGGCCACAATGAGGATGGTGCAGACGCTGCAGAGGCCCAGGCGGAGTGGCCCAATCC
The DNA here is from genome assembly GCF_029289425.2 of Pan paniscus. NCBI lineage: Eukaryota > Metazoa > Chordata > Mammalia > Primates > Hominidae > Pan > Pan paniscus. The sequence continues at coordinate 61,454,523 of NC_073269.2, forward strand.
AGGCAGCCCCGGGCTGGGGCAGCCTCTTCAGCCTCCACAGGAGGAGCTGCAGCCAGAAGTAGACGTTACCCAAGATGAAGGCAAGGAAGGCCCCTGCCAAGTGCGTAGGCCGCTGGTTCTTTTCCTGGGAGGAGAAGGGAGAAGTTGGGAGGGAGACTCTGGGAAGGAGGGTAAGGGGCACCAGAGGGGCCAGGGCCCTTCACCAATGCAGTAGACAGTGGTCACCAACTTTTCATACCCAGTGATGGGCTTATTAAGCACATCAGCTATTGTCAGCTCCACGAGAGCAGACATTGAAATCTGTTGTTCACTGCTGTGGCCTCAATTCCTAGAACAGTGATGGGCACATAGTAGATGCTCAGTAAATATGAGTGGGATAAATCTTGCATTCTCAAGGCGGGGGATAGACATTTCCCCAAAAATTGGTCTTGCAGGTGAAAAATTCTTAAATATTACAATTGTATGTGACTCACGGATACATAGCACATATTCCATTAAAATTTTAAAATACTTAAAATTTTGGCCTGGTGCGGTGGATCACATCTGTAATCCCAGCTCTTTGGAAGGTGAAGCAGGCAGATCACTTTGAGCTCAGGAGTTCAAGACCCACCTGAGCAACATGGCAAAACCTCGTCTCTACAAAAAATACAAATATTGCCGGGCATAGTGGCTCACACCTGTAATCTCAGCACTTTGGGAGGCCAAGGCGGGTAGATCACTTGAGGTCAGGAGTTCGAGACCAGCCTGGCCAACATGGTGAAACCCTGTCTCTACTAAAAATACAAAAAATTAGCTAGGCGTGGTGGCGGGCACCTGTAATCCCAGCTACTTGGGAGGCTGAGGCAGGAGAATCACTTGAACCCAGGAGGCAGAGGTTGCAGTGAGCCAAGATCGCACCATTGCACTCCAGCCTGGGCAACAAGAGTGAGACTCCATCTCAAGAAAAAAAAAAATACAAATATTAGCCGGTCATGGTGGCTCAGGCCTGTAATCCCAGCTACTCAGGAGGCTGAGGCTGGAGGATTACTTAAGCCCAGGAAGCAGAGGTTGTGGTGAGCTGAGATGGCACCATCGCACACCAGCCTGGGCAACGGAGCAAGATCCCATCTCAAAAATAAATAAACAAATAATAAATAAATAAAATAAATACTTAAAATTTCATGGGAAGAGGGGATAACCAGGGGGAAATGTCTAAAAATATTCCTTAGAGGAGCAAGATAATAATAATAGGTTGAGGGCTGGGCACAGTGGCTCATGCCTGTAATCCCAACACTTAGGGAGGCCAAGGTGGGCAGATCACTTGAGGTCAGGAGTTTGAGACCAGCGTGGCCAACATGGTGAAACCTTATCTCTACTAAAAATGCAAAAAGTAGCCGGGCGTGGTGGTGAGCGCCTGTAATCCCAGCTACTCTGGAAGCTGAAGTTAGGAGAATCACTTGAACCCGGGAGATGGAGGTTGCAGTAAGCCAAGATCTCACCACCGCACTCCAGCCTGGGCCACAGAGCAAGACTCTGTCTCAAATAAATAAATAAATAGTTGTGGAGCACTTTGGGAGGCTGAGGTGGGTGGTTCATTTGAGGTCAGGAGTTCAAGACCAGCCTGGCCAATATGGTGAAATCCCATCTCTACTAAAAATACAAAAAAAATTTAGCCAGGCCTGGTGGCAGGTGCCTGTAGTCTCAGCTATTTGGTAGGTTGAGGCAGGAGAATCGCTTGAACCCGGCAGGCGGAGGTTGCGGTGAGCCAAGATCGCACTACTGCACTCCAGCCTGGGTGACAGAGCAAGACTCCATCTCCAATATATGTATATATATAAATATATTCTCTGTGGTCCATGGGCAATGAGTGACCTAGCTAGAGTCTTTATGGAGATGGAACAAAGTCATGTACAAAATGGAAAGCCTGCTGCCAATGGCTGCCAAATGCTCAATCAATGTGCCTAACATGAAGAATGAGTAAATCTCAGTCATTTCTTTTTGGAGACAAGGTCTCACTCTGTTCACCAGGCTGGAGTGCAGTGGCACAATCACAGCTCACTGCAGCCTCGACCTCCTGGGCTCAAGCAATCCTCCATCTTCCCACCTCAGCCTCCTGCGTAGCTGGGACTACAGGTTCACGCCACCATGCCTGGCTAATTCTTTATTTTTTGTAGAGATAGAGTCTTGCTATGTTGTCCAGGCTGGTCTTGAACTCCTGGGCTCAAGCCTCAGCCTCCAAAGTCCTGGGATTACAGGCATGAACCACTGTGCCCAGCCTCACTAATTTCTTTTTTTTTCTTTTCTTTTCTTTTTTGAGACTGAGTCTCGCTCGTGCAGCCCAGGCTGGAGTGCAATGGCATGGTCTCGGCTCAATGCAACCTCTGCCTCCCGGGTTCAAGCGATTCTCCTGCCTCAGTCTCCTGAGTAGCTGGGCTTACAGGCACCTGCCACCACCCCTAGCTAATTTTTTGTATTTTTAGTAGAGATGGGGTTTTACCATGTTGGCCAGGCTGGTCTCCAACTCCTGACCTCAGGTGATCCACCTACCTTGGCTTCCCAAAGTGCTGGGATTACAGCCGTGAGCCACAGAGCCCGGCCAGTAATTTCATCATCTTCTTTTTTTTTTTTTTTTTTTTTTGAGAGAAGTCTCACTCTTATCCCCCAAGTTTGAGTGCAATGGCTCGATCTCAGCTCACTGCAACCTCCACCTCCCAGGTTCAAATGATTCTCCTGCCTCTGCCTCCCAAGTAGCTGGGATTAAGTCGCCTGCCACCACGCCCGGCTAATTTTTCTGTATTTTAGGAGAGACGGGGTTTCACCATGTTGGTTGGCCAGGCTGGTCTCAAACTCCTCACCTCAGGCGATCCACCTGCCTCTGCCTCCCAAAGTGCTGGGATTACAGGCATGAGCCACTGCGCCTGGACCAGTAATTTCATCATTAAATAAGCTGGGGAGAGGGGCTGGCAGAAAATTATCCCAACGTCCTGGAAGTCAACGAAGTCCTACATACAAACAGCCTCGCTCGTAGTGCCCCACTCAGAGAGCAAAGGAATCCAGCCGGTCCAAGGCCACTGGCCAAAGAAAAATACAAGTCCCAGGAGGGCCAGGCTGGAACCAGCCCCCGAGACAATAAGCCTATGGCCACGGGCATGCTGGGAGTTGTAGTTCCAGACGCCGGCCGGGATAGACCCTGGGCGCCAACTGGGTCTCACCTGGAAATTGCCTACCACGGAGGTGCCCAGGGCACAGAGAAGACCCGTCCATAGGATCAGCTGGTTAGGCCACCTTCCGACGCCCCAGTCCCGGAGCTGGTGGTAACGGACAATGCAGATCCACGCAGCTGGGAGTAGAGGGGAGAAGGAAGTGGGAGGGAGACCCACCCCGAACTCCTGGGGCCCAGGGAGGGAAGCGAGGGGAGCAAGGTGAGGGAGAAAGTGGCAAACTCCAGGATTTTGGGGAAAGAGGGGCCTGGGGCATGGACTCCTGGGTTTGAGAAAGGAGCAGTTTCGGAACTCGCTTGGCTGGGCTGGGGAGCACTGAACCAAAGGGTTGGGCAATATTTACCCAGAGCGGCTCCCATATTGAGCACCTGGCTGAAGATGCAGCTCTGAGGGGGGAAGGATCCGCAGATGCTGGGGAAGACAAAGGGGTCATCCTGGGCAATCCAAGCTAGGGCCTCCACTTTCCTGCAGCGGCGATACCCCCAAATCCCTACCCTCGGGCAGAATTACCTGATGTAGGGAAAGCCTTTACTGAGGTCCACAGTCCTGTTGGTCACTGCAATGGCAAAACTACGGAGGAAATCAGAGTGAGTGGGCAACTCTCGCCAACAACTTTTCCTTCTGTTAACCAAACAAAGAAGGACTTCTAGCCCCCTCCACCCTCAGACCAGGAGTCCAGGCCCCCAGCCCCTCCTCCCTCAGACCCAGGAGTCCAGGCCTCCAGCTCCTCCTCCCTCAGATCCAGGGATCCAGGCCCCCAACCCCTTCCTCCCTCAGACCCAGAAATCCAGGCCCCAGCTCCCTCCACCCTCAGACCCAGGAGTCCATCATGCCTCTGACACTCACACGATCCAGACGCCAGAGATAGCCCAGACAGCTAGGAAGACAGGCATCAGCGACAGGTAGCCCCACATGCCGGGCTCTGCAGGTGAAGGAGCGGGGCTGAGGCTGGACACCTGTCTCTCACACCTGAAGAACCAGCCCTCAAGGAGGGCCCAGGTGCATGAGATTGTGGCCCCAACCACTAGGCCCCGCTTGGCTCTCAGGCAGAAGTCACCGGTAGGGGTCTGATCTAATTGGCCAGCTCTCCATTTCCAGGCAATTTCCCCACCTATCCCGCAGTGTTCAACCCTATCTCACGCATTCTCCTGCTTGAGGAATTTCTCCCTGTCCTCCCAGCCCCTCCTTGCACCTCCCAGCCTCCAGGACCTCCTGGAGATGCTCACCTCTCCAAGATCCCTGGGGCTGTCAGTCCTGGGACTGGGGCTGGGTAAGCTTAGGGAAGAAGGGCTGGCATTCGGGATGGGGCTCAGACAGGCCAAGGCAGAGGCAAAGTCCCAGCTGGAGCGCTGGAGGGCTGCCTGGGGTCTTGGGTCTGACCAACACTTCCTGAGGGGCTCTCTACCTCCAAACCGCCGTGTCCTCCCTCCTCAGAACCTAGCAGGCAGCACCTTAGCTTCAGGGGCCCCTAACTTCCTTCCTCCAGCTTTGTGGGTTCAACGTCCAAAGTCTCAGCCCTTCCCTCCCCAGGAACCAGGAATCTGAGCCTCCAGCTCTCTCCAGCCTGGAAGACCCAGAATTCCGGGGCCCCAGTTCCTCCTAGAATACAGATATTCTTCTCCAGCTCCTGATGTCCAACCTCCCAGCTCTTACCTACTCGGGTACCCAAGAGTGAGGGCCTCAGGTCCGCCTGCTCTCTGGGTGCAGCTTCTGTTTTTGGGCTGGGAGATATGGAGCACTGACAACCCTGCCTCCTCCCCTCCACTCTCCTGCCTCTCACCCTTCTCCTTTTCACTGCTGGAGTTCCCCAGGCAGGCTGAGCATGGGTGGGAAGGGAGCTTTCAGCGATGACATCTCCATCCGAAAATTCCCCCAGCCAGACAAAGACTGCTCCTGCCGCCTGACCCTTTTCCTTCTCTCTCCCAACAGCCATCTTCAGCTTCTGACCTCCTCCTGGCTTGGTATTTAGGGATTTGGAGTCATGGCCTCTTCCTTCTTCCCAGGACCCAGGAGTCCAGTCCCTCAGCCCCTCCTCCCTCAGACCCAGGGTCAGACCTCTAGGCCCTCCTTCCTTAGACTCCGGAGTCCCTCCTGCCTCTGACACTCACGAGGTCCAGACCCCAAGATAGCCCAGCCAGCAGGGACAGGGACAGGTAAGCCTCACATGCTGGGCTCTGCAGGAGAATGAGAGGGGCTGAAGCTGGGCCCCTCTCGCTTTCCTCTTTCTCTCTCCTCCCCTTCACACCTGAAGAACCAGCCCCTTGGGGAGGGCCCAGGTGCATGAGATTGTGGCTGCGGCCTCTGGGCCCCCATTGGCTCTCAGGCAGACGTCACGGGTGGGGGTCTGATCTAATCGGCCAGCTGTCCTCCACTCCAAGCAATCTCTCCACCTGTTTCAGTGTTCAGTCCTAGCTCACATGTTCTCCTGCTTGGGGAGTTTCTCCCTGCCCTCCCAGCCCCTCCGTGCACCTCCCAGCCTCCAGGGCCTCCCCAGGATGCTCACCTCTCCAAGCTTCCTGGGGCTCTCAGTCCTGGAGCTGGGGCTGGGTGAGCTCAGGGAAGAAGGGCTGGCATTCGGGGTGGGGCTCAGGCAGACATCCTGCAGAGGCAAAGTCCAGGCTGCAGGACTGCCTGGGTCCTTTGGTCTGACTGCCACTTCCTAACGGCTCTCTATCCCCAAACCACCGTGTCCTGTCTCCTTAGAACCTCACAGGCAGCACCGTAGCTTTGGGGGACCCTAATTTCCTTCCTCCAGCTTTGTGTATTCAACATCCAAACTCTCAGCCCTATCCTCCCCTGGACTCAGATCTGAGCCTCCACCCTTGGGGACCCAGGAGTCCAAGCTCCAACTCCTTCCTCCTTCCCCAAAATGCAGGAGTCCAGGCCCCCAGAACTCTTCCCTTAGACACAGAAGTCCCAGCCACCTCCTCTCTCAGTATGCCACCTCGTGTCTTTTAATGGACATAAAATCCACATAACATTAGCCATTTTAAAGTGTACGACTCGGCCAGGCGCGGCAGCTCACGCCTGTAATCCCAGCAGTTTGGGAGACCAAGGTGGGCAGATCATCTGGAGTCAGGTGTTTGAGACTAGCCTGGCCAACATGGTGAAACCCCATCTCTACTAAAAATGCAAAAATTAGCTGGGTGTGGTGGCGGGAGCCTGTAATCCCAGCTACTCCGGAGGCTGAGGCAGGAGAATCCCTTGAACCTGGGAAGCAGAAGTTGCAGTCAGTCCAGATCATGCCATTGGACTCCAGCCTGGGTGACAAGAGCAAAACTCTGTCTCAGAAAAAAGAAAAAAAAAATGTGCGACTCAGCGACATTAGTGCACTCCCAATGTTACGCAACCATCGCCTCTTTCTTTTTTTTTTTTTTTTTTGAGACAGAGTCTCCCTCTGTCACCCAGATTGGAGTTCAGTGGCGCAATTTCGGCTCACTGCAACCTCTGCTTCCCGGGTTCAAGTGATTCTCCTGCCTCAGCCTCCTAAGGAGCTGGGATTACAGGCCGGCGCCACCATGCCTGGCTAATTTTTGTATTTTTAGTAGAGATGGGGTTTCACCATGTTGGCCAGGCTGGTCTCGAACTCCCAACCTCAGGTGATCCACCCGCCTCAGGCTCCCAAAGTGCTGGGATTACAGGCGTGAGACACTGCGCCCAACCTTTTTTTTTTTTTTTTTTCTGAAACAGGGTCTCCCTCTGTTGCCCAGGCTGGAGTGCAGTGGCACAATCTTGGCTCACTGGGACCTCCTCCTCCCCGGTTCAAGTGATTCTCCTGCCTCAGCCTCCCAAGTAGCTGGGATTACAGGTGCCCGCCACTATGCCTGGCTAATTTTTGCATTTTTTGATAAAGACAGAGTTTCACCATGTTGGCCAGGCTGGCCTCAAAATGCTGACCTCAAGTGATCCCCCTGCCTCAGCCTCCCAAAGTGCTGGGATTACAGGCGGAAGCCATCGCGCCCAACCCGTCTGGTGTATTTTATGCTCAGTGTAATGTTTTTGAGATTCATCCATGTTGTGGCATGTATTAGTGTTTCATTCCTTTATTTTTTATTTTTATTTTTTAAACAGCCAGGGTCGGCTGGGCAAGGTGGCTGACGCCTGTAGTCCCAGCACTTTGGGAGGCTGAGGCAGGTGGATCACCTGAGGTCAGGAGATCGAGACCAGCCTGGCCAACATGGTGAAAACCTGTCTCTACTAAAAATACAAAAAAAATTAGCTGGGTGGCCGGGCACGGTGGCTCACGCCTGCAATCCCAGCACTTTGGGAGGCCAAGGCAAGCAGATCATGAGATCAGGAGTTTGAGACCAGCCTGGCCAACATAGTGAAACCCCGTCTCTACTAAAAATACAAAAATTAGCCGGGTTTGGTGGCGGGCACCTGTAATCCCAGCTACTCGGGAGGCTGAGGCAGGAGAATCGCTTGAACCCAGGAGGCGGAGGTTGCAGTGAGCCGAGATCGCACCACTGCATTCCAGCCTGGGCGACGGAGTGAGACTCCGTCTCCAAAAATAAATAAAATAAAATAAATAAATAAAATAAAAAATAAATCCTGTCCCAGTGGGGCTGATAGAGAGCAAAGCTCTCCAAGTCCTCCTCACCCCTTCTGCTGCCAAATGCCTCTCCTCTGGGTCTCGTCTTCCTCCTTTCGCTTCTTTTTCCAGAGGTCTCCGTTTGCCCAGACATGAATCTGAGCCACCCCCTGCCCTCAGGGGGATCCCTGTCTGTGGGCAACACAGATGATCAGCAGGTGACAGCTCCTCTAAAGGAAGTCACACAAAGCTATGAGGGAGCCCAGGGGAGGGAGGGGTCCATGCTACCTGCTCCTCCGTCGGCCCTCAACACTGATCTCCTGCCCTGCCCTGTCCTGTGTTTGCCACCTGGCTGATTCCCACTTCTCTTCCAAAAACATAATAATAATAAAGACGAGAAAGCCCAGGTGATCCTAAGGAAGACTTGCCCCCGCTCTGAGCCTCCATACCCAACTCGGTGTCCTGGCACAAAGATGAGTTTGGCTCACTGGTGTCCCCATGGTGCTTATGTGACCTGCTTGGGCCCTCCCTGGGAGGACAGGGGACAGGGCTCCAGCCTGCCGGGCTACTTTCAAGTTGGGAATTAGGCCCCACTCACCGGCCACGGGTAGGTTGGGTGTCTGGAGCCTGAAGGATCCTTCCAGAAGCTAGGGCTGCTGGCCTGGCTCAGCCAAGGGGAAGAGGCTGTGCTTTTCCTCTGAGAAAGATGACGTTGCACTTTCATATTGAGGAAACCGCTTGTGGTTGGTGGTGGGGACTGGTTTTTATTTTTATTTTTATTTTTTATTTTTGAGACGGAGTTTCGCTCTTGTTGCCCAGGCTGGAGTGCAATGGCGCGATCTCAGCTGACCGCAACCTCTGCCCCCGGGTTCAAGCGATTCTCCTGCTCAGCCTCCCAAGTAGCTGGAATTACAGTCATGCACCACCACACCCGGCTAATTTTGTATTTTTTTAGTAGAAACAGGGTTTCTCCATGTCGGTCAGGCTAGTCCCAAACTCCTGACATCCGGTGTTCCACCCGCCTCAGCCTCCCAAGTGCTAGGATTACAGGCGTGAGCCACCGCGGCCGGCCTATTTTTATTTTTATATCCCTAGATGTCTATGTCCCCTGCCTGGAAGTTTCCCCAGAGAGGGGATGTAGACGTCTAGGAACACAGAGGTCTCAGAACCTTCCCCAGGGAGGGGATGTACAGCTCTAGAGATAGACGGGTCTCGGACCTCTGTTTTCTTGTCTGCAAAACAAGGATCATGATGGTCTGCCCTCATGCAATTGTGAGGGTTTGTTGGGTTTATCCACATAAGACCCTAGAAGAATGCCTGTCTGACCGGGCCCGGTGGCTCATGCCTGTAATCCCAGCATTTTGGGAGGCTGAGGCGGGTGGATCACCTGAGGTCAGGAGTTCGAGACCAGCCTGGCCAATATGGTGAAACCCCGTTTCTACTAAAAATACAAAAATTAGCTGGGCGCGGTGGCGGGCGCCTGTAATCCCAGCTACTCAAGAGGCTAAGGCCGGAGAATCGCTTGAATCCAGGAAGTGGAGGTTGCAGTGAGTCAAGATTGTGCCACTACACTCCAGCCCGGACGACAAGAGCGAAACTCCATCTCAAAAAAAGAAAGAAAGAAAGAAAAGAAATGCAAGAGATTGACTGGGGATGAGGTTGCTGAAGGATAAAGGAGGAGAAAGGCCAGGCGCAGTGGCTTAAGCCTGTAATCCCAGCACTTTGGGAGGCCGAGGCGGGTGGATCACGAGGTCAGGAGTTCAAGACCAGCCTGGCCAATATGGTGAAACCCCGTCTCTACTAAAAATACAAAAAAAAAAAAAAAAAAAAAAAAAAGGAGGAGAAAAACCAGGAGTGACTGGGAGAGACTTCAGACTGCGACGTGAGTGGGTCTGGGTCTGACACTGGAGAAAGGAGATGGGGAGAGTGGAAGAATCACAGACCATGTGCAGTTCTGAGAACCCTGGTCAGGTCAGCTGGGAAATGTGGTGCAAAGATCACCCATACGCAAGTCCACGGAGACCGAAATCAAGTCAGTGGTTGCAAGGGATGGAAAGAGGGGAGGATGGGAAATGATTGCTTAATTGGAGTTTCCTTATGGGGGTTATGAAACTGTTTTGGAACTAAATAGAGACGAAGGTTGCGCAACATTGGGACTGTGCTAGATGACACCGAATTATACTTTAAAATGCTTAGAGTGGGCCGGGCGCGGTGGCTCACGCCTGTCATCCCAGCACTTTGGGAGGCCGAGGCGGGCGGATCACGAGGTCAGGAGATCAACACCATCCTGGCTAACATGGTGAAACCCCGTCTCTACTAAAAATACAAAAAAATTAGCCGGGCGTGGTGGCGGGCGCCTGTGGTCCCAGCTACCTGGGAGGTTGAGGCAGGAGAACGGCGGGAACCCGGGAGGCGGAGCTTGCAGTGAGCCGAGATTGCGTCGCCGCACTCCAGCCTGGGCGACAGAGCGAGACTCCGTCTCAAAAAAAAAAAAATAAATAAATAAATAAATAAATAATTTAAAAATTAAATTTAACTTTTTTTTTTTTGAGACGGAGTCTCGCTCTTTGGCCCAGGCTGGAGTGCAGTGACGCGATCTCGGCTCACTGCAAGCTCCACCTCCCGGGTTCAAATGATTCTCCTGCCTCAGCCTCCCGAGTAGCTGGGACTAAAGGCGCCCACCACCACGCCCGGCTAATTTTTTTTTTTTTTTTTTTTTGTATGTTTAGTAGAGATGAGGTTCCACTGTGTTAGTCAGGATGGTCTTGATCTCCTGACCTCGTGATCCGCCCGCCTCGGCCTCCCAAAGTGTTGGGATTACAGGTGAGAGCCACCGCGCCTGGCCAAAAAGTTAAATTTAATAAATAAATAAACACTTTAGCACATTGACTTTAGAGGTGTCCACATTGGGCAGAAATGGCCAGGCTCTGCTCCCCACCCCATGCTTAGTCATCGGTCAAGGCTGCATAAAAAGAATGTAATATCAATCCAAATCAAACACTGCTGAAGGTGCTACTGCTGGAGGCTGGAGACCAGCTGAAGTCCTCCCTGCTAACCAAGTTCTTTCAGGAAGGGAGAGCCACCTGGCTACCGTACTTGCCCAATGTCACTCAGCTGCTGAGTGGAGCAGCTTGGGTCTGTCTGGCTGTAAAGTTTGGTTCCTTCCTATGTGCCATGCAATGCCCTTGAATATCCCTCCCTGTCTTCACCCATCCAACCTTCTCCTGAAACATCCATTTATCTGTGCATATGTTCATGCCTTTGTGCATTCCTCCAGCTAGTTATTTCTCCACTCATCCACCCACCTGCCTATCCGGCCAGCCATTTGCTCATATGTTCTTTTTTTTTTTTTTTTTTTGAGATGGACTTTTGCTCTTGTTGCCCAGGCTGGAGTGCAGTGGTGCGATCTCGGCTCACTACAACCTCTGCCTCCCGGGTTCTAGCAATTCTCCTGCCTCAGCCTCCCGAGTAGCTGGGGTTACAGGCACCTGCCACCATTCTACCTAGATGTAGAATTACTGGGTCGTATAGTAACATTTTTAGGAACTGCTAAACTACTTTCCGCAATGTGTACACCATTTACACGATTTTACATTCCTGACAGCAGTGCATGAGGGTTTCAATCTCTCCACACCGGCAACAGTGCCTGCTATTATTGGTCTTTTTAAAATTACATTACAATCTTTTTTAGGGATGAGATCTGGCTTTGTTGCTGAGGCCAGAGTTCAGTGGCTATTCACAGGTAGTATCATAGCACACTACAGCCTCGAAATCCCGGCCTCAAGAGATCCCTTTGCCTGGCCGGGAGTCACGCCTGTAATCCCAGCACTTTGGGAGGCTGAGGCAGGCGGATCACTTGAGGTCAGGAGTTGGAGACTAGCCTGACCAACATGGCGAAACCCTGTCTGTACTAAAAAAAAAAAAAATTAGCTGGGCATGGTGGCACACACCTGTAATCCAAGCTACTCGGGAGGCTGAGGCAGGAGAATGGCTTGAACCCGTGAGGCGGAAGTTGCAGTGAGCCGAGACTGCGCCATTGCACTCCAGCCTGGGTGACAGAGCAACACTTCATCTCAAAAAAAAAAAAAAAAAAGAGAGATCCTCTTGCCTCAGCCTCCTGGCCTCAAGAGATCCTCCTGCCTCAGCCTCCTGGCCTCAAGAGATCCTCCTGCCTCAGCCTCCTGGCCTCAAGAGATCCTCCTGCCTCAGCCTCCCAGGTAGCTGGAATTACAGGCCTGTGCCACCATCCCCCACTTGATGTGTCTTTCTGATGGTAATCATTCTGGAGGGTGTGAAGTGGTGTCTCCTTGTGGGTTGAATTTGTATTGCCCTACTGACTAATGATGTTGGACATTTTTCCATGCATTCATTGGCTATTTGCATATTTCTTTGGAGAAATGTCAGATCCTTTGTTCATTTTTGAAATTCGGTTGTCTGTCTTTTTATTATTGAGTCATAAGAATTTTTTTTTTTTTTTGAGGTGGAGTCTCACTGTGTCACACAGGCTGGAGTGCAGTGGCATGATCTCGGTTCACTGCCATCTCCACCTACCAGGTTCAAGTGATTCTCCTGCCTCAGCCTCCGGAGTAGCTGGGATTACAGGCGCCTGCCACCATACCAGGCTAATTTTTTTTTTTTTTTTGTATTTTTAGTAGAGACAGGGTTTCACCATGTTGGCCAGGCTGATCTCGAACTCCTAACCCCAGGTGATCCACCCGCCTCAGCCTCCCAAAGTGCTGGGATTACAGGTGTGAGCCACCGTGCCCGGCTTAGGGATTCTTTGTGTTTTTTTTTAGATGGAGTCTTGCTCTGTCGCCCAGGCTGGAGTGCAGTGGCGCGATCTCGGCTCACTGCAAGCTCCACCTCCTGGGTTCACGCCATTGTCCTGCCTCAGCCTCCCGAGTAGCTGGGACTACAGGCGCCTGCCACCATGCCCGGCTAATTTTTTTGTTTGTTTGTTTAGTAGAGACAGGGTTTCACCATGTTAGCCAGGATGGTTTCGATCTCCTGACCGCGTGATCCGCCCGCCTCGGCCTCTCAAAGTGCTGGGATTGCAGACGTGAGCCACCATGCCTGGCCAAGGATTCTTTATATATTCTGGATTATAAGGCGATCATTATCAGATATAATGATTTCCAAATATTTTCTCCCATTCAATGGATAACAATCCTCTTTTGACCTAATATTCCCTCTTTTCTTCAGGATCTGACTTCTTGCATTGTTGTGGTTAGTCATTGACTCATTCAGCAATTTTTTTTTTTTTTTTTTTTTTTTTGAGGCTGAGTCTTGCTCTGTCACCCAGGCTAGAATGCAGTGGCTCAATCTTGGCTCACTGCAACATCTGCCTCCTGGTTTCAAGCGATTCTCCTGCCTCAGCCTCCCTAGTAGCTGGGATTACAGGTGCCTGCCATCACACCTCGCTAATTTTTGTATTTTCAGTAGAGACAGGGTTTCACCATCTTGGCCAGGCTGGTCTCGAACTCCTGACCTCGTAATCCACCCGCCTCAGCCTCCCAAAGTGCTGGGATTACAGGCGTGAGCCACCGCGCCCAGCCTCATTCAGCAAATCTTTATCTCATGCCAGTGATATGCCAGGCACTGCTTTTTGATATTGAGACTCAACTCTGAACAGGACAAGGGTCCTGCCCTCCTGGCACTTATGTTCCAGCAATAAACGAATAAATAAAGAGATATGTAGTGGTAGCCAGGGGGAGGTAACCTGTGTAGCCACCAGGGGCCCCATTCTCAGAAGCGACTTGTGCTGACTTAAAGCTCTGCTACTGGCTGGGTGCAGTGGATCACACCTGTAATCCCAGCACTTTGGGAGGCCGAGGCGAGTGGATCACAAGGTCAGAAGATTGAGACCATCCTGGCCAACATGGTGAAACTCCATCTCTACTAAAATACAAAAAATTAGCCAGGCATGGTGGGACCTTACCAGGGTGAGTGGTGGGAAGAATAGTTCCAATCAGGTGAGAGAGGTAATGAGGCGACAAACTGGGCGGGGCCCGGGGGCTATTGTAAGAAAGTTAGATTTTTTTTTTTGAGAGGGAGTCTGGCTCTGTCATCCAGGCTGGAGCACAGTGGTGCGTTCTCGGCTTACTGCAACCTCTGTGTCCCGGGTTCAAGTGATTCTCCTGCCTTAGCCTCCCAACTAGCTGGGATTACAGGCACCCGCCACCATACCCGGCTAATTTTTGTATTTTTAGTAGAGACGGGGTTTCACCATGTTGGCCAGGCTGGTTTCGAACTCCTGACCTTGTGATCCGCCTGCCTTGGCCTCCCAAAGTGCTGGGATTACAGGCGTGAGCCACCGCGCCCGGCCTAGAAAGTTAGATTTTAATCTAGGCGTGTGCTAATTCAGCACAGCAACTCCAGAAAACGATAAACATTTACTTCACCTGGTTTTTATGGGTCATACATTTCAGAACGGCTTAGCTGAGCGATCCTGGTTTTGGGGTGCTTGGAAGGTTGCAGTAAGACATGGACCAGGGCTGCACAGCCACCTGAAGACTTGATGGACACCGGAGGATTATTGCCGGGGTGGCCCAAGCACGTGGCTGACGAGCTATCGGGAGGCCTCAGCTCCTCTCTGGCTGCTGGCTTGAGGCTTCAGTTCCTCGAAACATGGACCTCTCCGCAGGGCAGCTCCAATGTCCTCTCTCTCTCTCTCTCTCTCTCTCTCTCTCTCTCTATATATATATATATATATATATATTTTTTTTTTTTTTTTTTTTGAGACAGGGTTTCGCTCTTTGGCCCAGGCTGGAGTGCAGTGGCGCAATCTTGGCTCACTGCAACCTCCGCCCACCGGGTTCAATGATTCTCCTGGTCAGCCTCCCAAGTAGCTGGGATTACAGGCACCCGCCACCATGCCCGGCAATTTTTTTTTTTTTTTTTTTTGTACTTTTAGTAGAGACAGGGTTTTGCCATGTTGGCCAGGCTGGTCTTGAACTCCTGACCTCAGGTGATCCACCCACCTCAGCCTCCCAAAGTGTTAGGATTACAGGTGTGAGCTACCGTGCCCAGCCTGCAACGTCCTCTTGACATGGGCATCCCAGAGAGAGCAAAGTGAAAGCCACAGAGTTTTTTTAGGATCTAACTTTTGACACACCATCATTTTTGCAATATCCTGTTGGTTACACAGCTCAGCACTGTTGGAGGTGGAAAGAGCCACACAAGGATATGAATCCCAGAAGTGGAGGATGGGGGGCCGGGCGTGGTGGCTCACACCTGTAATCCTAGCACTTCGGGAGGCTGAGGTGGGCGGATCACAAGGTCAGGAGTTCGAGACCAGCCTGACCAACATGGTGAAACCCTGTCTCTACCAAAAATTCAAGAATTAGCCGGGCTTGGTGGTGCGCGCCTGTAATCCCAGCTACTCAGGAGGCTGAAAGAGAGAAGAATCCTTTCAACCCAGGAGGCAGAGGTGGCAGTGAGCTGAGATCACACCATTGCACTCCAGCCTGGGCAACAGAGCGAGACTGTCTCAAGAAAAAAAAAAAAAAAGAAGTGGAGAATGGGGGGTCACTGAGGGCCGTTTTGGGAGCTGGCTACCACAAAATATCAATTCATTGCAAAATTTGAGCAGGAGAATGATGAGGTGTGTGTGTGTGTATGCAATCATATATGTATATAGATATAGCTATATAGGTCCGTGTGTGTATATAAATTAATATATAGTATACAATAAGTATACTTATAGGGCCAGATACAGTAGCTCATGCCTGTAATCCCAGCACTTTGGGAGCCTGAGGCAGTAGGATTGCTTGAGCCCGGGAGTTCAAGACCAGCCTGGGCAACATGGCAAGACCTAATCTCTACAAAAAATAAGAAAGCCAGATGTGGTGGTGCATGTCTGTGGTCCCAGCCACTCAGAAGGCTGAGGCAGGAGGATGGCTTGAGCTCAGGAGGTCAAGGCTGCAGTGAGCTAGGACCACACCACTGTACTCGAGCCTGGGCGACAGCGTGAGACCCTATTTAAAACAAACAAGCAAAAATTATTGAATATTTGACCAGGTCCCCGCTGAGGCTGAGCCTTGGAATCTGTATTTTAATCACATTCCCAAGGTGACTTTGACTCCCCACACCCCACCTTTTTTTCTTTTTGTGTGTGTAGTTCAACACAAAAAACATCAAATTCACCATTTTACAGCCAGATGCCGTGGCTCACATCTGTAATCCCCGTGTGTGGGAGGCTGAAACTGGAGGATTGCTTGAAGCCAGGAGTTCTGGACCAGCCTGGGCAGAATAGGGAAATCCCATCTCTACAAAAAATTTAAAAATTAGCCGGGTGTGGTGGCATGTGCCGGCAATCCCAGCTACTTGGGAGGCTGAGGTGGGAGAATTGCTTGAGCCCAGGAGAGCAAGGCTGCAGTGAGCTATGATTGTGTCACTCCAGCCTGGGTGACAGAGTGAAACGCTGTCTCAAAAATTAATTAATTGGTTAAAATTTTCATTTTAATTATTTTAAAGTGCAAAACTCGGTGGTAGGTATGTGAGCAATGTCGTGAGGCCATGCCATGAGTTATGATCACACCACTGCACTTCCACCTGGGTGACAGAGAGACACTTATATGTGTCTCTAAATATATATATACCATTTTAACTATCTTATTTTATTTACCATTTTATTATTTTTTGAGGCGGAGTCTCTTTCTGTCACCCAGGCTGGAGTGCAATGGTGCTATCTCGGCTCACTGCAACCTCCGCCTCTTGGGTTCAAGTGATTCTCCTGCCTCAGCCTCCCGAGTAGCTGAGATTACAGGTGCCTGCCACAGTGCCTGGCAAATTTTTTGTATTTTTAGTAGAGACAGGGTTTTGTCACGTTGGCCAGGCTGGTCTCAAACTCCTGACCCCAGGTGATCCAATCACCTCAGCCTCCCAAAGTGCTGGGATTACGGGCATGAGCCACCATGCCCGGCCCCATTTTAACTGTTTTAAAGTTCAGGGGTATTAGTTACAACCATCACCACTATCTACTTCCAGAACTTCTTCATCATCCCAAAAGGAAAGCCCATACCTGTTAGCAGTCACTTGCCCCAGCCTCTGCAACCGCGAATTTGCTTTGTGTCTCTATGGATTTACCTACTCTGGATATTTCATAGAAATGGCGTCGTACCGAATGTGGCCTTTCATCTCTGGCTCCCTTCACCTAGCATGATGTTTTCAGGGGCCATCCATGTCCCAGCATGAGTCATTCCTTCTTTTTATTATGCCACCTGAAGTCTGAGACCCACCCCGCCAGCTTTCAGCAGCTGGTTTCTTTCTGGGCAGTGCGGCCGGGAGCTTGAGAGTGCAAAGTGCACCAGACTCTGGAGTCCCATGACTTGGATGTTAATTCTGGGCCAGTTACATCATCTCTGTAAGCCTCACTTTGCTTATCCGTAAAATGAGCATTATAACAGCCCCTCCCTCACAGGGCTATTTGCAAAGTGGCTGCTGTGTGGTAAGAGTTCAGTAACAGCTTTCATGTTATTCCATGTTGTGAGAGATTGAGAGATGCTAGAATTGGTCCAACTATGTCCTATTGTTGGACATTCTTTTCTGTTTTTTTTTTTTTTTTTTTCTGACATTTTGCTCTGTCTCCCAGGCTGGAGTGCAATGGTGTGATCTCGCCTCACTGCAAACTCCGCCTCCTGGGTTCAAATGATTCTCCTGCCTCAGCCTCCTGAGTAGGTGGATTACAGGCGCCCACGACCACGCCCGGCTAATTTTTGTATTTTTAGTAGAGACAGCATTTCGTCATGTTGGCCAGGCTGGTCTTGAACTCCTGACCTCAGGTGATCTGCCCGCCTCGGCCTCCCAAAGTGTTGGGATTACAGGCGTGAGCCACCACGCCCGACCTACTTTTCTGTTTTTTAAACAATGCTGAGTGATATGATTTGGCTCTGTGTCCCTACCCAAATCTCACCTTGAATTTTAATCCCCATAACCCCTACTTGTCAAAGGGGGGACCAGGTGGAGGAAATTGAATCATGGTGAACCCCCATGCTGTTCTCATGATAACCAGGAGGTCTGAAGGTTTTATTTTATTTATTTATTTATTTATTTAAAGATGGAGTCTTGCTTGTTGTCGCCCAGGCTGGAGTGCAATGGCGCCATCTTGGCTTACCGGGACAACAGAATGAGACTCTGTCTCAAGAAAAAAAAAAAAAGAATAAAACCCTGGAAGTGGAATTGGTGGGTCAAAATTTTATTTGTATTATGAAATATTTCTGACTTACAGAAAAGAACAGACAGTAGCCAGGCACGGTGGCTCATGCCTGTAATCCCAGCACTTTGGGAGGCCGAGGTGGGTAGATCATGAGGTCAGGAGTTCAAGACCAGCCTGGCCAAGATGGTGAAACCCCATCTCTACTAAAAATACAAAAAAAATGAGCCAGGCGTGGTGGTAGGCACCTATAATCCCTGCTACTTGGGAGGCTGAGGCAGATAATTGGTTGAACCCGGGAGGCGGAGGTTGCAGTGAGCCGAGATCACGCCACTGCACTCTAGTCTGGGCGACAGAGTGAGGCTCCGTCTCTAAGAAAACAAAAACAAACAAACACACAAACAAACAAAAACAGAAAAGAACAGACAGTAGGCTGGTTGCAGTGGCTCACACCTGTAATCCCAGCACTTTGGGAGGCCGAGGCAGGCGGATCACCAGGTCAGGAGATCGAGACCATCCTGGCCAACATGGTAAAACCCCGTCTCTACTGAAAAAAAAAAATACAAAAAAATTAGCCGGGCATGGTGGCGGGCGCCTGTAATCCCAGCTACTCGGGAGGCTGAGGCAGGAGAATGGCGTGAACCCGGGAGGCGGAGCTTGCAGTGAGCGGAGATTGCGCCACTGCACTCCAGCCCGGGCGACAGAGCGAGGCTCCATCTCAAAAAAAAAAAAAAGAAAAAAGAAAAAAAAAGAACAGACAGTAAATGTAATGAACTGATGAACTCATGTCAGTGGGATTGAAAATCAAATAACTAAAAAAGAAAGAAAAGAGGCCGGGCGCGATGGCTCACGCCTGTAATCCCAGCACTTTGGGAGGCCAAGGTGGGTGGATCACAAGGTCAGGAGATCGAGACCATCCTGGCTGACAGAGTGAAACCCCGTTTCTACTAAAAATACAAAAAATTAGCCGGGCGTGGTGGTGGGCACCTGTAGTCCCAGCTACACGGGAGGCTGAGGCAGGAGAATGGCGGGAACCTGGGAGGCGGAGCTTGCAGTGAGCTGAGATCGCACTACTGCACTCCAGCCTGGGCGACAGAGCGAGATTTTGTCTCAAGATAAAAAAAAGAAAGAAAAAAGAAAGAAAAGAAAAAGAAAGAAAGAAGGAAGGAAGGAAAGAAAGGGAAAGAAATGGAAAGAAAGAAAGAAAAGAAAGAAAGAAATGCAGTTTTGTTACAGGTGTAGTTAAAAAAAAATAGAGATAAAAATGAACTCATGGATTCCACCGCAGGGCTTAAACAAAATTTCCAAATACCAATGTCCCGTGTAGCTTTCCCGATTGCATTCTTCCCTCCCCACCCTCAGGGGCGGCCGCTTCCCTCCCCATGCTGTGTTAGTCATGCCCTTCACTGTGTATCCTTTTGCCACATGTATCCACATGCAACCATTGTTTTGTTTTGCTTTGTTTTTTGAGATGGAATTTCGCTCTTGTCGTCCAAGCTGGAGTGTAGTGGTGCAATCTCGGCTCACTGCAACCTCTGCCTCCTGGGTTCAAGCAATTCTCCTGCCTCAGCCTCCTAAGTAGCTGGGATTACAGGTGCCCGCCACCATGTGCGGGTAAATTTTTGTATTTTTAGTAGAGACGGGGTTTCATCATGTTGGCCAGGCTGGTCTCGAACTTCCGACCTCAGGTGATCCACCGGCCTCGGCCTCCCAAGTGCTGGGATTACAGGCGTGAGCCGCTGTGCCCGGCCATTGTATGTGTTTTAAAACTTCGTGTCAATGGCATTGTAGACTTCTGCAACTACGGGTTGTCCCGGGTGATATATGGGACACTGGTGCATCTACTTTCACTGACATATGGTGTTCCCCTGTATCAATATACCAGGATCCATGTTTCCATTCTTCGGGTGATGGAAACCGTTTCCAGTTCCTCACCGTTACAAACACGATAGCGAGCATTCTTGCATTTATCTCTTTATTCCAAGTCGGAGAGTTTCTCTAGAGTGTACACCCACCCACTAGTAGAAGGACTGTACTTCATACAGACTGATACGACTTTTCCAGTTAGCTGAGTTTCTATGAAGTCCTTTATGCTTGCCATTTCCCCCTCCCTGGGTAAGGCTGCTTTTCTCTTCTGGAGCTGGTCACCTGTCCCTCCCCACTGATGACCAGGAGTTACAGTTGGCATCACCTTGCTCTGGTATGGCCACCTCTGTCCACCTCTGTCTCCTCTAGCTGCTCCATGGCAAGTCCCCAGCCCCAGTTCCCTTCTGCCGGCATGGTCCTGGTCAAAGTGATGGTCCCGAGAAAGGTTTGGTCGACTTTAGCTGTAGTGGTGCCTGCCTGAGTTAGGGGGTATTTCAGAGCTCATGAAAGATTAGGGAGGTAAAGCATGGGGCTAGGGGATAGTCCCTGTTGGAGAAGAAATAGCATGAACAAAGGGTGGAAAGCTGGAAGCCAAACAAGTGTATGGTCTATGTTTTATAGATGGGAACCCAAAGCCCAGAGATGGCAAGTCACTTCCTCAAAGTCACAGAGCAATGCAGAGACTGTCAGCTTCATCCTTATTGGTTGGTCATTCATACATTCATTCAGTACATATTAACAAAGTGCCTAGGCCAGCCATGGTGGCTCATACCTGTAATCCCAGCACTTTGGGAGGCTGAGGTGGGTGGATCACCTGAGGTCAGGAGTTCAAGACCAGCTTGGCCAACATGGTGAAACCCCACCTCTACTAAAAATACAGAAACTAGCTGGGCGTGGTGGTGGGCACCTTTAATCCCAGCTACTCAGGAGGCTGAGGCAGGAGAATCACTTGAATTCGGGAGGCAGAGAGCCGAGATTGCACCACTGCACTCCAGCCTGGGCGACAGAGCAAGACACTCTCTCGGAAAAAAAAAAAAAAAAAAGAGAGAGAGAGAGAAGGGAGCATCACTTGAATGAGCCCCTAGAGAGACCCTGTCTCTACAAAAATTAAAGGATTAGCTGAGCGTGGTGGCATGCGTCTGTGGTCCCAGCTACTCAGGAGGCTGAGGCTGGAGGATCGCTTGAACCCAGGAGGTCGAGGCTGCAGTGATCCATCCTTGCACCACTGCACTCCAGCCTGGGCAACAGAGGAAGACCCTGTCTCAAAACACAATACAGGCCAGGCACGGTGGCTCATGCCTGTAATCCCAGCACTTTGGGAGGCTGAGGTGGGCGGATCATCTGAGGTCAGGAGTTCGAGACCAGCCTGACCAACATGGTGAAACCCCGTATCTACTAAAAAAAAAAAAAAAAAAAAAAAAATTAGCCGGGCATGGTAGTGCATGCCTGTAATCCCAAGTATTTGGGAGGTGAGGCAGGAAAATCGCTTGAACCTGGGCGGCGGAGGTTGCAGTGAGCCAAGATCGCACCATTCCACTCCAGCCTGGGCAACAAGAGGGAACTCTGTCTAAAAAAAAATTAGCCAGGGGTGGTAGTGCATGCCTGTAATCCCAGCTACTTGGGAGGCTGAGGCAGGAGAATCGTTTGAACCTGGGAAGCGGAGGCTGCAGTGAGCCGAGATCACTCCACTGCACTCTAGCCTGGGCGAGAGAGCGATACTCTTTCTCTCTCTCTCTCTCTCTCTCACACACACACACACACACACACACACACACACACCAAAACACCAAAAACAGCACACCAAAACAGCACCTACTCTGTGCCATGCATTGTTTTAAGTGCCCACGATCTATAGCTGTACAGTGGAGCGCATGTCTGACAGTGATCCTATAAAATTATAATACCGAATTTTTACGGTACCTTTTCTATGTGTAGACACACAAGCGCCTACATTGTGTTACCGGACAGTAACATGCTGCACAGCTGTGTGGCCCAGGAGCCGCCGGCCACCTTACAGCCCAGGTGCCAGCAGCCCTGCCACGTAGGTGTGAGTGATGTTGCTCTAGGATGTTGGCAGGATGACGACATCGCCTGAGCACGCACTGCCAAGATGGTATCAGTGTCGTTAAGGGAAGAATGGCTGTGGCGAAACAAACAAACAAGCAAACAAAGACCGCCTGTTCTGAGTGTGGAGCTTATTATTCTCGGCGTAATTATGATGAATTGTTAGTTACGTTTGCCTCTAGGATTGAGGTAGGGGGGGTGATCCCAATTAGGGGGTGCCCCAGGGGAGCGCCCCAGGAGTCAGGGCTTGTCTCAAAAGTCCCCACTCCTCCCTCAGCCTCCCCTCCCTCCATCCGACCCCGTTCATATCGCGGGAAGGTCCCACAGAGTGCGTGTGGATACTCCCAAAACGCAACGGTGTAAACGGGGAGGGAGGGAGAGATACGGTGGTCTGGGAGGGAGAGAGACTGAGGAGCCCTTTGTAGCCAGGCAGAGCTGTCAATAAAGTTTCGTCGCCTTGGTAACCGCAGGCCTCGCGGGTCGGGAGGGGAGAAGGATGGCGGTGCGCGCGCATTCACCGCCTCCCTCCCGCCGGGTCTGGCTTTCTCCCTCCCGCCGGGTCTGGCTTTCTCCCTCCTGTGGCTGAAGCTTTCCTCGGAGAAATAGAATAGGGAGGCCGCGACTCTATGGTGATGGACGGAGGCCTTACCCAATGGAAAGAGGAGCTGTCCCAAGGCCAGGCAATCATATACGACTACTGGAGCTGGCAGAGCCCGCCCTCTTTCCACTTGGACCTGAATAACCCGACCCAAACCGAGTTTCGCCCGGAGAGACTGCGCTTTCGGCCAATGAGTGCGTCGATTTCGAGCCCCAGTGTGAGCGAAGGCGGGACAAGTCTCCATGGCAGCGACTAAAGGACAGCGATGTGAACCACTGACAACAGTTCGCGGCGTTTGACGGCGGCGGGGGCGTGGCGGGGTTTTATCTGTGTATTGACGAGAGCCGGGCGCGGAGGGAAAGAGTGGGGCTTGGCCAATGGGAGCGCCGAGAGCTTCGTAGCAACGGAGGAGTGGCGGTGGCTGTGGCCAATAGAAAGCCTCAGTGGCCTTGGCGGGGCTGGCCCGGAGAGCAGATGGGAGGTGCGGCGACGGTGTTTGACGAGAGCCGAAGGAGGCTGTGGGAGGTGTTGGCGGCGGCGGCGCGGGCGCCTGAGGAGGAGGAGGAGGAGGAGAAGCGGGTGAGGGGCGGCGCGGGGCCCGATCTCTGAGCCCCTTCACGGCCCCAGCCCCGCGCCGCCTTGGCTCCCCAGTCGCCCCCTGCCCCGACTGCCCCCTGCCCCGACTGCCCCCCACCCCGCCCGGCCCCTCCTCGTGTCCAGGCGCCCACGTCTCCCGGCCCCTCGCCGGGCCTCGGGCTCCGCGGCACTGCAGCCTCCTTCCTGTGCTTCCTCACCCGGGCCCTGACCCCCTTCTTATGTCCACGGCCCTCCCTGCATCCTCAGGGCCTCTCCCTGACCTCTTGTCACTCTCCAGGCCTCTCCCTGCACCCCCAGGCCTCCTCCTGCACCCCCCAGGGCCTTTCCCTGACCTCACCCTCCAGGCCTCTCCCTGCACCCCCAGGTCTCTCCCTGCACCCTCAGGGCCTCTCCCTGACCCCTCTCTCACCCCCGGGACCTCCCTGCACTCCCAGGGCCAATCCCCGACCTCCTCTCACCCTCCAGGCCTCCTTCTGGACCCTCTAGGTCTTTCTGTGCCCTAGAACCTCTCCCTGACCCCTCTGTCCCTCTCCTGGCACTCCCTGGACCCTGAGGTCGGCCTCTGACCCTCCAGGTCCCTTGCCCTGGGCTCTCACCGCCTACCCAGGCGCCTCCCTGGGTCCCCAGGCCCTTCCCTAGGGTCTCCCTTTCCTGGATCCCCCAGGACCCCACCAAGCCCCGTCTGGATCCCTGGGCCCCTGTCCGCCCTCTCAGGCCTTTCACTCACTGGACACCCAGGATCTTCTCCGCCATCCCTGGACCGCCCCCCGACCCAGGTCTCCCGTCTGGCTCCTCCCTGAGTCCCTAGGCCTTTCCCCGCTCTCTGTCCTCCCTGGCACCCCCATCCCTTCCTCACACCCCTCTGAGCGCCCCCAGGCCCGGCTGAAGCCTTCTCCCTCCCACAGCCCCCTGCCGTGCCCACCGCTGTGCGTTTCTCTCCTTGCCCCCAGCCCCCTCTCCAGCTTCCCCGCTGTCCCTGGCGCCCTCCTGCAGCGCCCTCTCTTTCTCTCCCGCAGCCTCGCAGTCTGTCCCCGACCCCTGCACAGCTGCACAGCCGTCTCTGCAGCTCCCGCTCCTTGCCCTGCCCCATCTCCTCCTCTCCCGGGCGCAGATGAGCCTCGAGCGCCCTGGTGCGGGGACGAGGCTGGCCCTCCGTCCGGGTTAGGGGTTTGGGTGGTTTTCTTCATCTCTCCGTTCCCTCCTGGCTCCGCTTTAAAAAAATGTTTTTGTAAATATTGACCTGTGCTGCCTCCCCATAGTCTTACTTTGCTCCCCTCCCCACCCCCCGCTTTTGTCCTCTGAGCCCCCCTCCCCTGGAATCCTTGGAGAGGGAGCAGGTGCTGGGATCCCTCCCCTGCCCTCCCTCCCGTCACCCGCCTCCAGGCTGCCTGGGGCTTCACCCGGAGCCTCCAGACCACTCCCGAAGGCTGCCGGGGAGGCAGGGGGCGGAGACCGAGGCTGGGTCGAGGTCGGGGTGGAGGGCGGGACCTCGGGCTGGCGGGAAGCTTTGACTTTTCCTCCTTGAGGGCTAGAGGTGAAGCGGCTCCCCACGGTGCTAAGCCTTTAGGGTGATCCCGGCTGCCAATCAGTCAGCCTTCTCTGGGCCCACAGAGATGTGTGTGTGTAGGGGGTCTCTGTGCACATGGGCAGGGGCATCTGCGTGTGTCTGAGTGTGCATGGGTGTGCATGTGGGGGTTGTGTGTTTAGGGGGGGTCTGTGTCTGCGCTGCGGAGCAAGAGCAAGAGCTAAGGCGATGGCTGACATGGTTCTGGGCTTTCCCTACTCTCAGAAGTACTTGTTGCATTCCATCTTCGCCAGCGGCCTGGTGAAGTCAGCACTGCTTTTCTCCCCATTTTGCAGATGAGATCGTGGGGCTCACCAGCGTCCCCCATGGCTTCTGAGTAGCGTGGGAGTGGAGTCAGCACCAAGCCAGGCTCCCCGCGCCTGCCTTGGCCTCACCTGCTCCTGCTCTCTGCCAGAGGCAGCATGGTCCGCAGGGCACCATGGGGCCCGACAGAGTGACAGCACGAGAACTGTGCGAGAACGACGACCTGGCCACCAGCCTCGTCCTGGACCCCTACCTCGGTTTCCGCACCCATAAGATGAACGTCAGGTGAGGTGGCCTGGGGGCGAGGGTGGGCCTGAGGGGTCAGGACCCCTCCCCTTGCACCGCTGCCGCCCCTCGGCCCTCTCCTCAGCCTGGTCCTCCCCTCAGCTCCAAGTGGGGGTTGGGGCCGGGGCCCGGGAAGGCCCTGGGACCCAGGCATGCCCTCTCCCCCAGCCCTGTGCCCCCCCTGCGGCGACAGCAGCACCTGCGCTCAGCGCTGGAAACTTTCCTGAGGCAGCGGGACCTGGAGGCTGCGTACCGGGCCCTGACGCTGGGAGGCTGGACGGCCCGCTACTTCCAGAGCCGGGGCCCGCGGCAGGAGGCTGCCCTCAAGACCCACGTGAGGGCACCCTCCCCTCCCCCGCCCTCACCGCGTGTCCTCCCCGCTCACCGGGCCTGGTCCCGCCTGGCAGACGCTCTAGAGTCCCTCAGCGCAGCCCCTGGGGCCCCCTGACTTCCTAGCCCTTGGGACCATCTGAGGCAAGGCTCAGAGAATCCTAGGAGAGGAGAGTTGGGGGGGCCCTCTGAGATGTAGTCCAACCTCTTCATTTGATGGATGAGGAAACTGAGGCCCCGAGAGGGAACATGAGGCCCCCAAGACCACACAGTGAGTCAGTGGCATGGCAGGCCTAGAGTCCTGGAGAGAGAGGGCCAAAGATGCCCCTGTCCCGCCTCCTCACCCCCACCCTCACCCTCACCAGGTCTATCGCTACCTCCGTGCCTTCCTGCCGGAAAGTGGCTTTACCATCCTGCCCTGCACGCGCTACTCCATGGAGACCAACGGGGCCAAGATCGTGTCCACTCGTGCTTGGTAAGAGGGCAGGACTCCCTGCGGGTATCCTTAGAGGAGACAGAGCTCAGAGGGGACAAGAGAGACCCTCTGTTCATGGACTGGCCAACCAGGGAAAAGCGAGGGGCCTGGTCCTCCGGGCATCCTAGGAAGGTGGTGGGGCTAATCCCGGAAGACCTTTGTGGCTACCGTGGTGCCGCTGGAGCAGGAGACCCCGGATGTGACCCCAGGGTTCCTGGGGCTTCCAGGAAAGAACTAGGCTTCTGCTCAGGGCTGTGCTGTCCTTACCTCCTTGTGACCTGAGCCCCCACCACATGTTAAACACCCCTGAGTGCAGTGAGGAGCCCCTGCCCCTGCCCCTGTCCCTGTCCCTGTCCCTGCCCCTGCCCCTGCCCCTGCGGGGTTCACAGTCTGGTGAGGAGGTGGGGGGCAGACAAGTCAACATGCAGTTACTGGTCCCAGCTGGTACATGCTGCAGGGGAGCTGTGAGGAATGAGCAAGTGCTCCCAGGGCGAGGCTCACACTGACAGGGGAAGCACCCGCCTGAGGGTCTGGTGGGGCGAGTAGGGGGTAGTCCAGGCAGGAGGGAACTGGGGGCAGGAGGTGCTATGAGAGCGAGGGGAGAGAATGGGGGCTGTATCTGCTGTGTGCGTGCTGTCCTGAAGGCTTTCAGTAGAAGGGTCCTGTGGGGCTGTGGGCTGGAGCAGGGAAGCCCACCCAGGCGGGAGGGGAAGAGGGAGATCTGGAAGATGGATCGCCAATAGCCAGCACCAGCGCCCAGGAGTCCCTCCTTCCTGGGTGCCTCTGTGCCGGAGGTCCGAGTCCCCTGAACACCTGCAGGAGGCCAGGCATCGCCCACAGCCCCGCCCCCTGGCCTCTTGGCAGGAAAAAGAATGAGAAGCTGGAGCTGCTGGTGGGCTGCATTGCAGAGCTGCGGGAGGCAGATGAGGGGCTGCTGAGGGCCGGTGAGAATGACTTCAGCATCATGTACTCAACCCGCAAGCGGAGTGCTCAGCTGTGGCTGGGCCCAGCCGCCTTCATCAACCATGGTGAGGGTCAGGCAGGTGGATGGGCAGGACGGGATAGAGCCAGGCAGGGCTGGAGGGGTGTAGTGGGAGGGTTCTGCGACTGAGCTGCCGAGCTCATCTACCTCTCTTCTCTCTCCTGCCCCAACTGGCTCCAGACTGCAAACCCAACTGCAAGGTAAGGCCTTGGGACTCGGGAGGAGAGGGCACGCAGGAAGAAAGGGTGCCTGTGGCCTGGGGAAAGGGTTTTTGGTCAGTAAAGAGCCAAACACTGGCCGGGCGCGGTGGCTCATGCCTGTAATCCCAGCACTTTGGGAGGCCGAGGTGGGCAGATCACGAGGTCAGGAGATGGAGACCACGGTGAAACCCCATCTCTACTAAAAACACAAAAAATTAGTCGGGCGCGGTGGCGGGTGCCTGTAGTCTCAGCTACTCGGGAGGCTGAGGCAAGAGAATGGTGTGAACCTGGGAAGCGGAGCTTGCAGTGAGCCGAGATCATGCCACTGCTCTCCAGCCTGGGCCACAGAGCGAGACTCCATCTCAAAAAAAAAAAAAAAAAGAGCCAAATGCTGCCCCATGTCTCCATGGCTTCCCACGGGTCCTGGAAGGAGCAGAGTGGGTATTTGCTCACAAGGCTACCAGAAAGGAGGAAGGGGTTCCAGTTTGGCCAGCGTTGCCCGGCTGTTTGTGCAGTTGCACTGGAACCCTGGTTGCCAGCTGCTGGCCATCTTTCTTCTCTGAAAACCGAGCTGGGAGCTGTGCCAATTTGGGCAGGGAGTGTGGCAGGGAGGCAGGGCCCTGTGCTGGGAGCCCCCGGCCTTGCAGGGAACAACGCAGGCAGCTGTGGTGGCAGGAGCAGGGAGGCCAGAGAGCCCCAGGGGCCAGGACTCAGGACACTGTCCAGACATGCCCAGGAGAGGCCGCTGGTTGTCCTGTAGCCCGGAAGCAGAAGGAATCAGGAGGGTTGGCTCCAGGGCGGCATTGAGGGTGCACCCTCTGGAGCACAGACCTCGATGGGGCACCCCGGGAGGCATGACAAAGGGATCCAGATTTTTGGCTCCAGAGTCAGAACTGAGTTGGGTTCCTGGCGATGCCACCCCTGGCCTTTGGTTTTTCATCTCAGATGGGGTTGGTGAGGATCTCTGGAACTCTGCAGGCTGGTCAAGTGTGCCGGAGGGTTTTGGACAGCGAATGCGTGGCCCTGGTCTGACACCACACACAGACACTGGGGGGGATGGAAACAAAAGGCGGCATTCGGAGAGGCTCTGCAGGATGAGTGTGCTCCAGCCACCTTGAGCACACGAGAGGGCGGCCAGCTCTCCAGCGATCTAGAACCATCTGGCTTCACAGAAGCCATGCTGGGCATCGACGGAGGAGTAGAATTTCCCTAGGTGTTAAAGGAAATCAGGGGCAAAGGGGGGCGTCTAGCAGGACACGGCACACCAGAGGGCTGGGGGTGCCCAGCAATGGCTTTGATCGGGCAGCAAGGCCTTGGGGTCCGGGCCAGGGAGCCATGGAAGCTCCCCCCAGGGTGTATAATGGGAAGCTTGGTTTTTAGGTCACCCTGGAGGCCCATGTGCAGGAGGCTTGGCAGGAAGGGGAGAGGCTGTAGGCAGGGTGGCCACAAAGAGGTAATGAGGGGCTGACTCTAGTAGGGGTCTCAGGGAGGCGAGGAGGATGAGGATACGGGAGGTGGCACACTCAGAAGGCAGTGGCCGGTTGGTCTGGGGGCCGTCAGGCAGGCAGGTGGCGAGGGCTACTCCCAGGCAAATGTCAGGCTTGAGTGGATGGGTAGATGGACAGATGGGTGGACAGTGGTCATGCCCCCTCCTAGACGGGGAACAGGGAGGAAGGCGCAGCTGTGTGGGGCTTAGGAGGAGCCTGTGGGGCAGCTCCTGGGTGAATGATCCCAAAGGCAGGGCCAGAGCACACAGGGATTGGGCTGTGGAGTGAGGCAGGCCTCAGAGAAGCGGGGGCGGCCCGCAGCAGGCAGAGCTCGGACCTCAGCTGCCAAGGCACAGTCTGGCGGGGGGCAGGCAGCTCAGGAGGGGATGGGCTTGGGTGTGGCAGAGGAGGTGGGGCTTGGCACTGGGCCACAGAGGCTGGAGGGAGTGGTCACCACTGCTGGCACTACACGCTGCCAGAAGGTCAGGTTAGATCATCGTCCTGCAGGGAGGGGTGGAAACCAGCCAGTGGGTGGATTGTCCAGGGGCTACAGGCAAAGGACAGGCCCTCGGCAAGGCAGCCGCCTCGGAATGCCACTTTTAGGGGCTCAGCTGTTGCCCCATTCCAGGAGAGGACGCTCCGGGCCAGGGTGCCCGGCCAGGTGTGGGGAATGGGTGAGCCCTCCCCTGTGCCCTGGGCCAGGGCGCTGAGTGGGCTTGGCCCTCAGTTTGTGCCTGCAGATGGGAACGCAGCCTGCGTGAAGGTGCTCCGGGACATTGAGCCTGGGGACGAGGTGACATGCTTCTACGGCGAGGGCTTCTTCGGCGAGAAGAATGAGCACTGTGAATGCCACACCTGTGAGAGGTGGGACCGGGCGAGAGGCGGCTGGGTTCGGGGCGTCTGGGCTTCTTGAGCCCAGAAACGCACCCTCGGGACCCATCCCTGAGTGTGTCCAACCCCAGCCTCTCATCTCCCTTCCACCCGGCCTCATCTCCCCTTCACCCGGTCTCCCAGGAAAGGTGAAGGAGCTTTCCGAACCAGGCCTAGGGAGCCCACGTTGCCACCACGGCCCCTGGACAAGTACCAGCTGCGTGAGACCAAGCGGCGGCTGCAGCAAGGCCTGGACAGTGGCAGCCGACAGGGCCTGCTGGGCCCTCGGGCCTGCGTGCACCCATCCCCGCTGCGCCGGGACCCATTCTGCGGTGAGCCCTCCTCCCTGCCATCCCGGCAGCCCCTCCCCTGTCTGCTCCTGGTCATCTGTCTCCTTTCTTCTGAGCTCTCTGCCTAGCCTGGAACCCTCCCTCCCACCCTCAGTCGCTGGCAGGCCTCGCTGTTGAGCAGTTCTGCCGCATCATTCCTCTGGGGAGTGCAGGGCAGGGCTGCCTCCTTGTCCAGAGGAGGACCGGCCCAGCTTGCACTGACTTCACCTCTCCTTTGTTCCTCCTCTCCCTGCCACCTGGGCCTTCACAGCCGCCTGCCAGCCCCTGCGCCTGCCAGCCTGCAGCGCCCGCCCAGACACCTCACCCCTCTGGCTCCAGTGGCTGCCTCAGCCCCAGCCCCGAGTGCGGCCCCGGAAGCGCCGACGCCCCCGGCCCCGGAGGGCCCCAGTGCTCTCCACCCACCACGCTGCCCGCGTCTCCCTGCACCGATGGGGAGGCTGTGGCCCCCACTGCCGCCTGCAAGGAGAGGCCCTGGTGGCCCTGGGCCAGCCCCCCCACGCCCGCTGGGCCCCTCAGCAGGACTGGCACTGGGCCCGGCGCTATGGGCTGCCTTACGTGGTGCGTGTGGACCTTCGTCGCCTGGCCCCAGCCCCACCAGCCACCCCAGCCCCTGCTGGGACCCCAGGCCCCATCCTGATCCCGAAGCAGGCCCTCGCCTTTGCCCCCTTCTCCCCACCCAAGCGCCTACGGCTGGTGGTCAGCCACGGCTCCATCGACCTGGATGTCGGCGGTGGAGAGCTGTGACAGGCCGGACGGGGAGGCCCAGCAGGGAGAGAGGGTCTCTCTCCTAGCTGCTACCCAGGACCTCCAGAAGGAGCCCTTGGACCTCTGGAAGGGAGCTGACCCTTGACTCCAGCATAGCTCTGACCCTGGAATGGGGTTGGTTTGGACACCCCCAGGGATCTGAGCCCTGACCCTTTGTGACTGCTGACCCCTGAGCCACCCCCACTCCCACAGGGAGCCCCGGCCATTTGCTGCCCTCCCCACCCCTGCCCCAGCCTCAGGACTGCAGGAGCCATCCGCCCCCCTCAGCCCCTTCCTCCCCAGGGAGCAAAGCCATAAGGGGCAGGGGCCACCCCACGGCATCTCCCCAGAAGTACAGGCCTCAGGAGGAGGTGGAACTGATGTAGGGGGTGGCACTCCCCAGAGACTGCCCTCACGAGGGGACTGGGTTCGCTCTCAGCTCTGCAGCTGTCTGCGGTGGGGGGAAGGTTGGGGGGTGTCTGGAGGCATGTTCCCCTCACCACCCCCCGTGGGTCTCAGGGAGGCCGGGTGTGACCTCATCTTTCTCATGGTGCTATCCTGGTGCTATTGGGGTGGGGAGCTCCCTCCCCTCCCCCACACCAGAAAGGGGTATGTTGGGGGATTGGAAGCACTTGAACTTTTTATTTTATTAAAACCTTGTTATAAGCAGCACCCTTGGCGGTTTTTGGTTTTGGCTTATGTTTTGAAGGGATGTGAGGAGGGTGAGACCCTCAGCTGTGCTGGTGAGAGGGGGAGGAGGCAACCCAGGCCTTCGGCCCTGAGAGCTGTCGGGAGAGGGATTTGGGAGCGTGATGGACTAGGGGACTGAGGCTGGAGCCCCGTCCCCACTCAGGCTGTGCTTGTAAAAATGCCTTGAGACCCATACTCTCCTAGGAGTGGGTCCTCCCATTTTCCAGGCGAGGTCAACATCGTTTAGCAAGCAGAGTGACTTGCCAAGGCCACGTGGGGACTTGAGGGCCCTTCTCCCTTCTCGCGCTTCTCAATGAGATGCCCCTCCCACGTCTCACTCCAAACGGAGAGAGACTGCTGGGGGCCTGGCTGAGTGAGGGTGTGAGGGCTGCCCAGGACACCAGAGCCGGGCCTGGGGGAGGCGGCGCTGACAGGACCTTCCTCAGCTGTGGCATCTCGGGCTTTGCCGTGTGTGAGACCAGGAAGATGAATCTTGTTTCTTCAGGTCTGCTCCAGGATCTGGATTTTGCCAGGGCGTCTTAGCTCTGCCTGCTGCCTCGTTTTGCAAAAGGAAAAACAGCGGCTGACTGTGAGCAATCCCTGATCCCAGGTACCTCCAGCTTCTCCCAGACACTTTTCTCACTGGGCCACCTAGCCCGTCTCACTTGGGCAGCTACAGGTCACCTGCTGGCTCCAGGCCCCCCATGTGCGCCTCCGCATCTGCCAGCCTTGAACAAGCTTACTGTGGAGGTGGACGAGGCCAGGCTGCAGGTATCAGGAAGCTCTCCTTGGCCCTGGTGGAGAGGGAGCAACGGGAGCAGTGGCCACAGCGAGACCCATGTGAGCACCTCAGCGGTGGCCCTGGGAGGCGGGGACAAGGGGGCAGTTGAGAACGGGTCAAACCTTGTTTACTTTAAAACTCATTAGATACGTTGGATAATATGGCCTGTTCTATTTCTTTTGCAAGGAGAAAATTACTCTTATAATGCAAATCCTGCTAAGCCCTGTTTGTTTTCTTTCTCATGTTAAAAATAAGGACGGAGAGAGCTCCAGGCCATCAAACGGCAGAGAGATGGCTCCACTGCTAGTCCCCAAGGATTTGTCTCTGAGTGAACTGAAGCCATGCTGTTCGTTTCTTTCCTTTTTTTTTTTTTTTTTTCTTTTTTGAGACAGGGTCTCGCTCTGTGGCCCAGGCTGGAGTGCAGTGGCGCCATCTCGGCTCACTGCAACCTCCACCTCCTGGATTGAAGCAATTCTCCTGCCTCAGCCTCCCGAGTAGCTGGGACCATAGGCACACGCCACCCCGTCAAACTAATTTTAAAATCTTTTTGTAGCAATTGTGTCTCACTGTGTTGCTAAGGCTAGTCTCGAACTCCTGAGCTCAAGCGATCCTCCTGCCTCCGCCTCCCAAAGTGCTAGGATGACAGGTGTGAGCCACCGCGCCCAGCCTTTTGTTTCTGAAATTCAGGTGCTGTTGCCACAGCTCTTAGACAAAGAGGGCAGCGGAGCAGGGAGTCTCAGCTGAGGACTCATGGGTGGACATTGGAATTTCCAGGAACCTTCTGAAATCTTTTAAATGTTGAGAGTATATATTTACATGCACATTTTTTATAGGGGGTTCAGAGCGTTCATCACATTCTCACAAGTTTCTGTATCCGCCTCTCCTCCGCCCCCACCCCACCCCCAACAAAAAGGGCTAAAAACTAGTGGCGAGCCGGGTGCAGTGGCTCATGCCTGTAATCCCAGCACTTTGGGAGGCTGAGGTGGGCAGATTGCCTGAGGTCAGGAGTTTGAGACTAGCCTGACCAACACGGAGAAACCCCGTCTCTACTAAAAATACAAAATCAGCTGGGTGTGGCGGCGCATGCCTGTAATCCCAGCTACTCGGGAGGCTGAGGCAGGAGAATCACTTGAACCCGGGAGGCAGAGGTTGCAGTGAGCTGAGATCGCATCATTGTACTCCAGCCTGGGTGACAGGAGCGAAACTCTGTCTCAAAAAAAATAAAAATAAAAATGGTGAGGGCGTTAGAAACTGGCGATCAGGGTTTCCTGGCCTCCGCACTGCTGCCATGCTGAGCTGGTGTTTCTAGGCAGGGCCTGTCCCATGCATTGCAGGATGTTGAGTGGCTTCCCTGGTCTCCACCCACTCGATGCCAGGAGCATGCCTCTGCCCCAACCAAAAATGTCTCCAGACCTTGCCTGATGTC
The DNA here is from genome assembly GCF_029289425.2 of Pan paniscus. Taxonomy (NCBI): domain Eukaryota; kingdom Metazoa; phylum Chordata; class Mammalia; order Primates; family Hominidae; genus Pan; species Pan paniscus. The sequence continues at coordinate 61,487,980 of NC_073269.2, forward strand.
CCCATGGGGGCCAAAGTCAGCTTCTGGCTTGAGCTGGGCAGCACTGGGTGGTGGGGGAGGGGAGACGCCAGGCCCATAGTGACCATTCCCTGTCCTTGTCGCAGCATGGAGGGTCAGGACAGCCTTAGGGACGTGGGCGCTCTCAGTCATCTTGCCCATACAGACAGGAGCTGGCTGGGGAGGGCAGGTGTGTCTGCTTGGCGTCCCTCAGCTGCAGGGGACCCTGGCTTCCACGAAGTTGGAGGCGTTCATGCTGGCACTTCCCAGCTGGCAGGACCTGGGGGACATCCTGGTGGAGCAGGGGCCTGGGGTCATGAGTTCACCAAGGTAGCTCAAGGACAGGAAGAAACGGTGGTGGCAGAGGGTCCTCTGGTCGAAGCCTGGGCCTGAGAACCCCATCATACACGTGGAGACCAGAGCAAGGGAAACAAGGAACTCGAAGGCTGGTGGCTGTAGGTGAAGGTGGAAAGAAGTTTAGTGAAACAGGAAATACAACCAGCGCTGACCTGGGTGTGTGGCACTAGAACTGCTCTCAGCCTTTGGCAGGCAGGCAGGGCCCTGGCCAAGGACTCCCCACCCTGACCCCGTGTCTCCCTGTGGGGGCACTCTGGCCCTTTATGCTGCAAGCTAGTAACCAGATGCCTCCAAGAGCTCCAGGACTGGTTTATGGGGTCATCCCTGGGCTGTCTGTCCGGTCAATCAGTCTCACTGTCCAGCACAATATGGGGCACCAGAACTGGGCCGACATGCTGATTCGAGTGACTCAGATTGTCTCTATGGCTAGAGACCCCACACACTGTGAAGAGCAGGGCCAGACACTGTTCTAACTGCTTTGTATGTTTTCACATCACCATACTCCCCACAACCCTAGGAAGTGAGGTGTCATTATTATGTCATTGTTACCATATTTCAGATGAAAAGGCCACAGCGCGGAGGGGCTAGGGAACTTGTCCCAGGCCACATGGTTAGTAGCTTCAGGGCCTAGACTGAACTCATTCTCAGAACCATTCGGGCTCTGCCACCTTCAGGATGGGAAAGGGGGAAACCCAGAGAGAGGAGGCGAAGGTGCGGTCCCTAGGAGCCGGGGGACAGTGAGCAGGGGAGGCGGCGCAGGTGGCCTTCAGGATCCGTGGTCTGGAGGCCGGGAGGACGGAGCAGGTTCTGAGGGAAGAACCGCAGAGGGAGGGGAAAGTGGATGATGGAAGGATTGAAGAGATGGGGCTGGAGGAAGAGAAAGAAGAGGAAAAGGAGTAGAGAAAGAAGGCGGGAGGAGGAGGTTGAGCGAACAAGGATGCAGGTGTTCTGGGTGGGGGCGGGAATAAGTAGAGTGGCCTTGGTTTTCTCTGACCTGGGAGGTTGCTGAGACTGTGAGGCTGGCATTAGGGGTCTCAGGAGGCGGCTACTGGACACCAGGGAAAGCCAGCCGGAGCACCTGGAGGAGGTGTTCGGAGTTTGCACAGGTGATGGTCCACCAGGCTGGAGGCCAGGCCGGGCAGGTCTGCCCCTGCCCCTGGCTCAGGCATCAGTGGGGCAGTGGCGGCTGCAGAGGGTGTCGGGAGTGTGAGAATGTGCTGAGATGAGGTCTGGAGGCAGTGAAGATAGGATGATGGGAGGAGGAGGAAGGAGGAAGCCTGGCCAACAGGGCAAAAATGGGTTCTAGACACGGCTCTGGGGAGGTCAGGAGGCTGCTGTAGCTGCACAGGTGTGGCACCCTGTGCTTGGGATGTTACCTGGGTGACCTCACCAACTTAGCTCCATTCTGTGACTCAGAGAGGGGTCCTGCCCCCGTGGTTCTGCCAGCGCCTCTGTGCATTCGTCAAGGCTCTGGGGACGTTGCATGAACAGGAAGCCCTCCTGTAGCTGAGTCCACACCCTGTGCCCTCACCCCATTCTTGGGTTGTGGTCAGAGACGGAGCCAGGAGGCCAAGATCTCAGAGGTGGCGTCATCCTGGGGGATGGCTCATCTAGGGTGTGTCCTGGGCAGCATGGAGGGCAGGTGATGGACAGGTCATCATGGGGCAGGGAGCAGGATGGAGTCAGCCCCCTGAGCTCACCCAGCCCCACCTCCTCTGATAATGGGGCCCTGAGCCATCTTGGTTTGCCTTGGGGAACCTCGGGCTCACACAGGTCAAGAAGCTTGTCTAGGGTCACCCTGCAAGTTGTCATGATTAGTTGTAGTCACCTTTGAACCCTGGGGTTGAACAGGGCCTCATAGGACCGCTTCAGTCAGAGGATGGGGCTTCCCCCTCCTAGGAGCCCCTCTGGGAGGCTGATAGCTCAGGGAGTACCCGTTAGGAAAACCAGCACCCCAGGCTGACTGGTCTCACAGCTCCCTCAGCAGGACCAGGCTGGAACCCTAGGGCTTTGTCAAGCGGCACTCCTTGGCCTGGGGAGACGCAAGACTTCAAAGGGCGTCTGGAACCAGAATGCGGTTCCGTGTTACTGCCGGGATGGGGAAGGAGTAAAGAATGATTCCGAGGGAGCTCTGAGCGTCCTCTGGGTGCTGGCAGTCTGGCGGGGGTCACAGGAGAAATTGCGGCGATGTGTGTGGTGGGAGAGACTGACAGCGGCCTCTGCGGGGTGGGGGTGCGGGGTGAACCTGATGCATTGGAGAACTGAGCAGGCTGCTACGCCTGGCTGTGGGTGCGGGTGCCGAAAGGGTGGACACCAGGGGATTCTGTTGGGAATAAGCTGGCTCACATGATGGGGATCTCGATGTTCTGGGAGGGGAAATGAGCCAGGTGGGAGTGGGGTCATGATGGAGAGTGGTGGAGAGCCCAGAGAGTGGGGGAGGAAGGGATGGAGTCAGCGCTGGGTGGTAAAAAGAAGACCCGTCAGGACCCGAGATGGGATGGATCAGGGGTGGGATGGGGAAGGAGCCTGGGGAGATGGTCCAGGCAGGAGGGGAGTAGGGAAAGGACTGAGGTGAGAGGTAGGTGTGGTGATTGGAGGCAGGAGCACCTTGGAGCCATCTGGGTGGGACAGTGTTGAGAACTGGGGACCCTGGGCTGGCTCGTAGCTGTCAACGCGAAGCATCTACCTGCTGGAATGGAGAGGGAAAAGGGGGACGGGAGGCATTCGGCTTCCTGTCTTAGGGCCTTGACTGCCTGCTGCTACCTGATGGAGCAGCAGTCCCCCACCTGCCCCTTATCGGAAAAAGCAGCGTTAGCCCGGACACAGGCACACGGAGGATCCCCACCACCACCACGACGCATCGCTGGCTGGGCATTAAGAAGAAACATCAGTAACAGCATACCATTATTCGTGGCTCAGACACTGGGAGGTAGGGGTGGATAACCGAGACCCGGGGCTCCGCGAGACAAAAAGATGCAAGGTCACTGCATCTTCAGAGGAAGCCGCGCTGGGGCAGTCAGATTTTGCCGGCGAAAATCCCGTTCTTGATCTGCTCGTTCCAGCTCTCCACCTGGGAAGCAGAAAGGCAGGGAGCGGGACGCCGGCTCAGCCTCGGCCGAGCCCTGCGCACGCCTGGCCCGGCGCCCCCTCTGCCGACTCACCCAGCTGATGGGGCACAGCGAGTGGTACACGCGGAAATAGTACTCGCAGGGCTGCGTGCTCTTCCCGCGGCGGGTCCTGGTCTTGAGGCAGCGGTGGTAGTCTGTGGCGGGCGGGGGTCACGCGGCAAGCCACGCCCATTCCAGGACAGGACCCGCCCCTCCACTGCTCGGTCCCTCCCAGTTCTTCGCTGCTTCGTCCCGCCTCCCTCTCCCCTGGAGGCCTCCGTCCCGCCCCTCCCAGCCAGGCCCCGACCCCTACCTCCCTCACACTGCTCCTCCTACCCAGACCCTGCCCCTACCTACCTCGCCCCGCACCTTCACGACTCGGCCCCGCACCTTCCAGATCAGGCCTCGCCCCTACCAACCTCGCCCCGCCCCTCCAGGCTCAGCCCCGCCTTTTCTCGACCAGGCCCCGCCCCCACCAACCCAGACCCGCCCTGCCTCCCACCCTAACGGTCTCCGCGGGACTTAGGGTGGGAGTGCCCCTCCCTGCCTTCCCTTGTCACACCCTGCTCCTCCCATAACCTGGCTGAGCAGGTCTCACTCAGGAAGTTCTGGTAGCAGTTACGGATCTGGTTCTGGCTGGGGAAGCGCGGGTCGAAGGGCGGCGTCGACCATTTCCCCTTGGGGGGCTCCTGGGCTTCCACATCCAACATCCACGAAGGAGGCAACTCCTGCGAGACGGGACGGGACGGGGACTCCGTGGGGCCGAGGGGGCGCCCTCGCTCCGACCCGTCTCCCCATCCTGACCCCCGCCCCTGAACCCCACCCGTCGTGCCCTCACCAGCCTGACGTTGGCGGCCACTGGATCTGCTGTGGGATGGTCCCGGGGTGCCTCTCGCTTCTGAGTTCGCGGGGTGCGGTCCCACCCGGGTCAGGAGAAACGTACCCCGCGGCCGGATTGGCTAGAACGCCCGAGCCCCAGCCAATGGGAGCCGTCGTGCACCGCGGGGCTGGTAGGGGCGCCCCCACCCCACCCCTTGCTCCCCCGACGCCCCCTCGGGGGCCTGCGCGTGCACACAGGCACCGAGGTGCGACTCGCTGAGTCTCAGGCTCAAGCTTTAATCTCTGCGAAGTTGGGCGGCTCCACGGGCTCGCCCCCGCCCCCCCGCCCCCCAATATATAAAGGCATATCCATAGTTCTGGTATCTACCAGAGGGGGCAAATCCCCCCAAGCGGCTTTCAACATTCCGCTTCCTACAGTCGGTGCGCACAGAACCCTCGGGGCCTGTGGGGTTAAGAGGAAAGAGCAGCGGTGGGGTCCGGGCTCCTGGGAACCCCCCCGCCCCCCTCGTCCTCCCCCCTCCGTTACCCGCCCCCCCCACCCTCCTCCCTCGCCCCCCTCCCCCCGCCCCCAGGTCTAAGGCAGATCTCCAGGGTCTTAAAGCGTACCTGGCAGCGCTGGGCTCCTCTGGACAGTTTCCAACTGAGGTTAAGCCCCCGCATCCGGCCACTCGGAGTGCTGGGAGTGCTGCAGGCTGCAGGGAGAAAGCAAGCCAGAGAGAGCTTTGGGGGACAGGGTAGGGAGAGAGGGGTACCCAGGGCTTTAAGAGCTGCAGATGCCTGGCTTAGGAGAGCGTCCCCCAGGGCGGGTCTTGCTGTGTGTTTGGCTCACTGTTGTATCTGCCTGGGGCAGAGTCTGGCAGTAGTAAATGCACAATAAATCCGAGGCGGAATCAATGAGTCTTGGCTCTAGGGGCAGACAAGTAACTGGAATCTGGGCAGGTGGTTTCACCTCTAGATCCCTGCTAAGCTTCTCTCCCTCCTGCCTGGTTAATATCAGGCCTGACTCAGGATTGTTCACACTGACAGCCAAATGTACGAATTAAGAATCCCGGCCAGGTGCGGTGGCTCATGCCTGTAATCCTAGCATTTTGTGGGGCAGAGGCGGGAGGATTGCTTGAGTCCAGGAGTCTGAGACTAGCCTGGACAACATGGTGAAACCCCATCTCTACAAAAAATACCAAAATTAGCCAGGCGTGTTGGTGCGTGCCTGTGATTCCAGCTACTGAGGAGGCTGAGGCAGGAGAATCACCTGAGCCTGGGTAGCTTGAGGCTGCAGTGAGCTGTGATGGCATCACTGCACTTCAGTCTGGGCAACATGTGAGACCTCTTTTCTACAAAAAAAATCAAAAACTTGGCTGGGCTTTTGGAGGCTGAGGCAGGAGGATCACTTGAGCCCAGGAAGATAAAGGCTGCCATGAGCCACGATCACACCACTGCACTCTAGCCTGGCAATAGAGCTCACCCCTGTAATCCCAGCACTTTGGGAGGCCGGATGGATCACCTGAGGTCAGGAGTTTGAGACTAGCCTGGCCAACATGGCGAAACCCCATCTCTGAAAAAAAAAAAAAAGAAAAGAAACAGGGTGTCACTCTATTGCCCAGGCTGCAGTGCAGTGGCATGATGGTGGGTCACTGCAGCCTCGACTTCCCAGCTCAACCAGTCCTCACACCTCAGCCTCCAGAGTAGCTGGGACCACAGGCACATGGCACCATGCCTAGTTAACTTTTTTTTTTTTTTTTTTGAGACGGAGTCTCGCTCTGTTGCCCAGGCTGGAGTGCAGTGGCACGATCTCAGCTCACTGCAACCCGTCGCCATGCCCGGCTAATTTTTGTATATTTACTAGAGATGGGGTTTCACCATCTTGGCCAGGCTGGTCTTGAAATCCTGACCTCGTGATCCACCCTCTTCGGCCTCCCAAAGTGCTGGGATTACAGGCGTGAGCCACCAACTTTTTTTGTTTTCATATTTTGTAGAGATGAGGTCTCACTCTTTTGTCCAAACGTGTTACCATTTTTTAATGTACCCCTTAAAGTGGCATTTGGCACATTCACAATGTCATGCAACCACCTCTACCTAGTTCCAGGGCATTTGTATCACCCACAAAGAAACCTCCAACCTGGCTGGGCACGGTGGCTCACGTCTGTAATCCCAACACTTTTGGGAGGCCGAGATGGGCAGATCACCTGAGATCAGGAGTTCGAGACCAGCCTGGTCAACACGGTGAAACTCCATCTCCACTAAAAATACAAAAATCAGCCGGGCGTGGTGGTGCGTGCCTATAATCCCAGCTACTCGGCTCCTCAAGAGGCTGACAGGAGAATTGCTTGAACCCAGGAGGCAGAGGTTGCAGTGAGCTGAGATCGCACCACTGCACTCTAGCCTGGGCGACAGAGTAAGACTCTGTCAGAAAAGAGAAGAGGAGGGGAGGGGAGGGGACCTCCAACCCGTGAGTAGTCACTCCCGCTTCCTCCACACTAGACCCCTGGCCTACAACGATTCACTTTCTGTCTCTACGGGTCAGCCTGTTATGGACATTTCATGGAAATGGGGTCTTTGTGGCCTTTTCTGTCCTCCAGGTGCCCACTCTTGCCCCCCTACGTCCTCCATGCCCCAGCCAGAGGCAGCCTCTTCACACATAAATCAGTCTCCATCATTCTTCTGCTCCAAACCCTCCAGCTCGCTCAGAGTCAAAGCCAAAGTCCCTAAAATTGTCTGCAAAGTCCTCCATGATGGGCGCCCCCCTGCTGCACCTCTGACATCATTTCCCACCCCGGGATCCCCGTGGTCCAGCACATTACAAACACTCCTGCCTCAGGGACTGCAGTGGCTGTTCCTTCCGCTGGGATGCTTTCCCCCCAGATGTCCTCATGGCTTCCTCCGTCCTCTCCTCCAGGTCTTCACACAAACAACCCCAGCTCAGTGAGGGCTCCCTAGAGCACCTGGGCTGTGGTGGGGGCTGTCCTGTGCACTGTGGGTTGCTGAGCAGCATCCCTGGTCTCTACCTGCTAGAAGCCAGGAGCACATCCCACCACCACCAGCCCCATGGTCGGACACTGTATCCCCACTGCCTAGAACAATGCCTGGCACAGAGTCGGCACTCACTATATATCAGAGTGAAAGGGGGCCAGGCGTGGTGGCTCACGCCTGTAATCCCAGCACTTTGGGAGGCCGAGGCGGGTGGATCACTTGAGGTCAGGAGTTCAAGACCAGCCTGGCCAACATGGTGAAACCCCATCTCTACTAAAAATACAAAAATTAGCTGGGCGTGGTGGCGCACGCCTGTAATCCCAGCTACTCAGGATGCTGAGGCAGGAGAATTGCTTGAACCCAGGAGGCGGAGGTTGCGGTGAGCCAAGATCATACCACCGCACTCCAGCCTGGGTGACAGAGTGAGACCCTGTCAAAAAAAAAAAAGTGAAAGGAAGGAGTGATCATCTCTGTCTCATAAACAGCAGAGCTCACAGTAAATGCTAGCTGCTAACCCCTGCTACCTGGGCAGAAGGTTCAAGACGCCCGATTCCTCCTGTATCTCCTCTGCCTTGGTGGCCGTGTTCCTCACAGTTTCAAGTTCTAAGAGCATGGGCAAAAGAATTTCTGAAGACGACCCCACAGTGGCCAGGGGGTGCTGGGCTGGCATCCTCACGGGCTCCTGCGACACCCTCTTGGGCTGCTGGGACGCCCTGGCTGTGGCCTCCATCTTTGAGATGGGGGTCTCCGAGAGGGGCGATGGCCGTAAGTCCTCCCACGGTGAGGCGGTCAGGGGGATAGGCGCCTGGGAGATTCCTTCCCTCTTCAGACTGGCAGAGGTGGGCTTGGAGCGAAAGGGCACCTTGGGTGGCCCCTCGGGGTCCCAGGGTGGCTCCTTCATCTCGCCCCATGGCCGCTCCTTCATCTCGCCCCATGGCCGCTTGCCCTCCTTCACCCAGGTGTGCGACTCTGGCTGCTCTCTGACCACCACTGGCTTCCCCTCCAGTGAGGACAGCTGGCCGGGGCGGGAGGGCACGGAAGCCATCATGGACGTGGCCGACGCCTGCGGAGTCGCCAAGAGCCAGGAGGGAAGTGAGACCACAGCGGGTTTCGAGCGCTGCTCTTTGGAGTTGGCCGTGATCATGAGCTTGGCGAGGGTGAGCGCTTCCACAGAGAAGGGCCTGCTGTGCTCCTGGGAGGGGCCCTCGACGGCCAGCTCCTTCGCCTTGACCCATCTCTTCCGCTGCTCCAACTCCTTGGATCTCACGCCAGGCAGGTCCTGGGACCTCTCTTCAAGCTTCACCCAGTGGGCCCGGTCCTCCAACTTCCCCTGGCCCCTGAAGGCCTCCGGGGTCACCTCCTCGGTTTGGCTAATCAGGATGTCCTTGGACTCCTTCTGGGTCACGGTGAAGGGCGACTCCGGGGACTTGGCCTGAGTCGTCATCTCTACCACGTCTGTCTCCTGGGTGCGCACCGTCACCGCCGGCTCCGGTTTCCCTCCAGACTGGCTTCTCTCCAGCACGGCTCTTCCAGGAATTCCTGTTGGCAACACGTCAAAATCGCCAGGGAGCTTCCCCCGTGAGGCAGGCGGGCCCAGCGCCATCTGGTATTGGGTAGGTGAGGTTGGCAGAGCCTTCTGGGATGGGGCAGGGAGGAGCAGAGATTTCTTCTTTGGAGCAGTGGGGGACACAGCCTTCTGGGGAATGGTAGGTACAGATGGGGCCTTCTGAGATGGGGGTGGGGTCTTCTGGGGTGGGGCAGGTAGGGCTGAGGCCTTTCGGGGAGAAGCTGACGCAGCTGAGGCCTTCCAGGTTGGAGCAGGTATGGCTGGGGCCTTCTGGGATGGAGCAGGTACAGCTGGGGCCTTCCGGGGAGGAGCTGACGCAGCTGGGGCCTTCTGGGGAGGAGCCAATCCAGGTGGGGGTTTCCACGATGAAGCAGGTACAGCTGGGAGCTTCTGGGACTGGTCAACGAGGAATGGTGCCTTACAAGATGTGACAGGGCCAGATGGGGCCTTCTGGCAGGGTGGTGGCCCCGGCCCCTGGTGGGAGCCCATAGGCCCGGCCTTTTCCCTGCCCCTGGGGATGGAAGAGTAGGGTGTGGAGAGGCAGGCAGCCGGGGGATAGGGAGCCAGGCCGGAGGCAGCCGACGACAAAGTGCTGCCCTCAGAGTCCATGAGGTCTTCCGTGTCCTGATGCCACAGGCACGGGTCCAGGGAGCTGCAGGAGCCCAGAAAGAAGCCATCAGGGCGGTCAGCTGAGACACAGTGTGAAGGGCTCTCAACCACATGTCCCTGGCCTGTGGCCTCATCACATGCAGATGTGCAGGCCTGTAGGTGGACAGAGGGGAGAGGATACATGGTCAGGATGCATGGAGACCCCAGACCCGGGAGGGCAGACCCCTGCTCCCTCCTCCCTCAGACTCAGGAGTCCAGGCCCCAGCTCCTCCTCCCTCAGACTCAGGAGTCCAGGCCCCCAGTCCCTCCTCCCTCAGACCCAGGAGTCCAGGCCCCCAGCCCCTCCTCCCTCAGACTCAGGAGTCCAGGCCCCAGCTCCTCCTCCCTCAGACTCAGGAGTCCAGGCCCCAGTCTCTCCTCCCTCAGACTCAGGAGTCCAGGCCCCCAGCCTCTCCTCCCTCAGATCTAGGAGCCCAGGCCCCCCACCCCTCCTCCCTCAGACCCAGGAGTCCAGGCCCCCCACCCCTCCTCCCTCAGACCCAGGAGTCCAGGTCCCAGCCTCTCCTCCCTCAGACCCAGGAGTCCAGGCATCCAGCCCCTCCTCCCTCAGCTCTGGGGCCTGGGCCCTGCCCCGGGTATAAGGCTGGCCTTTGGAGAGGACTGTGTCTGGTTGGCAGTGCTGGAAATGATGCTGAAGATGGTCCAGGTGGTGATGCTGGTCTTCTCTGGATGGGGGAGCCGTCTGAGCCCTTTGGGGCAGGAACCAGAGCCACACAGGGTGGCAGGGGGTGGGGTGGGTTGGTCTTACCAGGCAAGCGGATTTGGGTGTGAGTTCTGTCGGGGCGGGGGTCTGAGTGGGACCTGCAGGAGCAATACCGTGGGACTTTGGTGGTACCTGGGCTGGGGTCTCCCACCTTCTCCCACCCACCCACCGGCAACAAGACCCCACGCCCACTTCTTTTCTGCAGGTTTCTTCCTGACGTCGGCATGCTCCAGCTGCGACCAGATGAGGGGCACAGAGTCGCCCACGGCCTGAGACTTGAAACTGCGCTTGAGCGCCTGGAGTGGGTGAGGAAGGGATGGTTAGACGGGGCAGCCCTTCGGGCCCACACCGCCCCGCCGGCTCACCTTGGCCTTCCTCTGTCTCTGAGCGGCCACCGTCTTACGGGGAAAGTTGTGCTCAGCAACCCTGACTGGGAAGAGAGGAGACATCCTGGGTCAGGGACCCCAGGGGAGGGCACGAGGACCTACCCCAGGAGCTTGTGGAGGGCCCCACCAAGGAAGGGGGAAGAGCCAAAGGGTGCAGCTCTGTCCCTGCGAGGGGGAGAACCCAGAGGTCCTGATGAACAGCAGGGCCTGCTCACCTGCATGTCTGCTGATTGGCTGGTCCTGCAGAGATAGAGGGAGGCAGGAGGGGCCCGGGCTTCCACATCTCCATAACCTACCCAGCCAGAGGCCTAGGCCCCCTCCTGCTCCCAGGACCTGATGATCCAGCTCCTCCTGCCTCAGACCCAGGAATCCAGGCCCCCAGCCCCTCCTCCCTCAGACCCAGGAATCCAGGCCCCCAGTCCCTCCTCCCTCAGACCCAGGAGTCCAGGGCCCCAGCCTCTCCTCCCTTGACTCAGGGGTCCAGGCCTCAGTTCCTCCTCCCTCAGACCCAGGAGTCCCCCAGCCCCTCCTCCCTCAGACCCAGGAGTTCAGACTGCCAGCCCTCCACCCTCAGACCCAGGAGTCCAGGGCCCCTAGCTCCTTCTCCCTCAGACCCCGGAGTCCAGACCCCACAGCCCCTCCTCCCTCAGACCCAGGAGTCCCCCAGCCCCTCCTCCCTCAGACCCAGGAGTCCAGACCCCCCCAGCCCCTCTTCCCTCAGACCCAGGAGTCCAAGGCCCCAGGCCCTCCCCCCTGACTCAGGGGTCCAGGCCTCCAGCCCCTCATCCCTTGACTCAGGAGTCCAGACCCCCAGGCCTTCCTCCCTCAGACCCAGGAGTCCACGCCTCCAGCCCCTCCTCCCCTGACTCAGGAGTCCAGGACCCCAGGCCCTTCTTCCCTCGACTCAGGGGTCCAGGCCCCCAGCTCCTCCTCCCTCAGACCCAGGAGTCCAGGCCCCCAGCATCTCCTCCCTCGACTCAGGGATCCAGGCCCCCAGCCCCTCCTCCCTCTACTGAGGGGTCCAGGCCCCCGGCCTAGACTTTGGGCTCTTGGTCCCAGTCCCCTCTGGATCTGGCCGGAGGGTTCCTGGGGCCTGCCATGCCCTGGTCTGTGGAGCTGGGATCCCACCTGCAGGTGCCAGGTGGAGGCAGGCGCTTCGGCCAGCGGCATATCCAGGGGGGCCGTGCGCGTGGCCCTGGGGGTGCAGGTGGGAGCCGGCTCCTGAAGCAGGTTGATGAGGCGGACCCAGCAGTGGAACAGGAAGCCCACCTCGTTGTCGGGGGCGTCCAGGGCCAGGTAGTACTGGCGGCCCGAGACCAGGCGCAGCTTCAGGCGCCAGGCAGAGAGGTCATGGACGCAGAGGTGGACGAGATCCAGGGGGATCATCCTGGGAGAGGGAGAGGGGAGCGTCTAGAGCAGGAGGGGTGGAGGGGGCGGCCGAGGGGTTGGGGGATGCGGCACCTGGTCAGCACGAGGCCCGAGCAGTTCCTGTCCTCGGCGGGCTGGCCGATCAGCAAGATGTCAGGCAACACCAGGCCTGGCAGGGAGGCGGCCACGCCCATGGCCAGCCGGTTGGTTCTGTGATTCACGAACACCGGGCCCCCTTGATGGGTCACCTGGGGCAGCCAGGGAGAGGGGGCTGGGACCACTCCTTCCTCCAGCAGCCACAGCCTGAGCCTCCCTCCTGATCGTCCCCCACACAGGGACTGCTAAATCCCATTCCCTCTCAAGATCCCCCAGCACGGGGGGCCTTGCTTCCCCTCTGTCCCTCTCAGCCCCGGGGCACTGGGAACTGGAGACCTGAACAAAGTTACTCTCGAACATGGGCAGCGGACGGAGGGGCAGGTACTCGCCCTTCTGGAGGGTCTTTTGCAGCTCCCCCAGAACGGGGACCCACTTCGGGGTGCCCTGGAGCGGCTCAAGGCACCTCCTGTTTCTAAGCCAGATCATGGTGGCTGTGGTGGTTGGGTACTGGTTTAGGGACCCAGAACCCAGGCGTGCAGGCCTCCCAGCCCCGGCCCACCAGCCTTGACCCCTGGGGCTTCACGGGTGCCTGGAGCTCAGCGTTACAGAGCGTGGAGATGCCCCAGGCTGGGAGACTCGGGCCTCCGCCATGGCCCTGCCAGGGTGGACAGCAGGGGTCTGGGGGAGGAGCCTCTGGTGGAGGGGCTTTGTGACCTCATCGGACACACAGGGGCCTCTTCCAGGAACTCTCCGGGGACTGTGGGCTCCCTTCTCCTCCAGGGATACAGCCTGGAGTTTTTTGTTTGTTTGTTTGTTTTTTGTTTTTTGAGATGGAATTTCACTCTTGTTGCCCAGGCAGTGAGCTTAGATTGCCACACTGCACTCCAGCCTAGGCAACAGAGCGAGACTCCATCTCAGAAACAAACAAACAGCCCTATGCAGTGTGGGGCTCCAGGCAAGGCTCAGACCCTGCCTCCACGGAGGCACGATCACCCAGACAGCTCTGTGGAGGCAGGGTCTGAGCCTCGCCTGGTGCCCCGCACTGCACAGGGCTGTTTGTGGCGTGATCTCGGCTCACCGCAACCCCCGTCTCCTGGGTTCGAGCGATTCTCCTGCCTCAGCCTTCCGAGTAGCTGGATTGTATTTTTAGTAGAGACAGGGTTTCTCCATGTTGGTCAGGCTGGCCTTGAACTCCTGACCTCAAGTGATCCACCCGCTTCGGCCTCCCAAAGTGCTGGGATTACAGGCGTGAGCCACCGCGCCCGGCCAGCCTGGAGTCTTGAGGGCTATGATGCGTGAATCAAAACTCCGGGCCCAGGATGGGCACCTCCAACCCCAGACTCAAACTAGTGACAACACGGGGCCCCTGGAAGTCTGTCTGGGTTATGGTAAAGGGAAAAGTAACTAAAGCATTTGAATTATCGTCCCTACTCTGACATTGACCCTTCTGTAGGCCCTGGGTAAGACCCAAATCCTTACTGAACCTGTTTCTCCATATCTCATGTGTGTGCATGTGGCGAGGATTCCTCAACACCGACTTGCAAAGAGAGCTTTGGGAAAGAGCCAGACGCGGCGCAGAATCCCACTTCCACCTCTCCCTAGCTGTGTGACTTTGTGCAACAGAGTCCCCACTCCTTGTCTGAGACTCAGTTTCCCTTGCCTGTAAAACAGGGCATATTCAAGAGTCCAGGAGGATTGTGTAAGTAAAATGCCCACACTTAGTGCACAGCCCTGAGAGGCTCAATCAGCGGTCAACTTTGTCCCCTCCTGAGGGCTTATTTTTGGAGGGGAGGAGGCTGATATTCTGTTATTCTAAAAATAGTGTTTATTATTTTTAAAATGTGTCATGCAAAATACACAGTCATGGCAGAAATTCTGTAAAATACAGACAATCATACACATTAAAAGTCACCCACAATCCCACCTCTCTCCTTTGACCTGGAGACAGTCATTGTCAACATTTTGGCGTATTTCCCTTTAGGATTTTTGTTTTAATCCATATATAGAAAGAAAAACACAAAATTGGGATCACAGCATGCAGTGGTTTTGTAGCCTGCTGTTTCATGTCAGGACATCATTCTTTCTTTTTTGAGACAGGGTTTTGCCATGTCTCCCAGGCTGGTCTCGAACTCTTGGACTTCAGTGATCCACTCGCTTCGTCCTCCCAAAGTGCCAGGATTACAGGTGTGAGCCACCATGCCTGGCCAATGTCAGGATATCTTTCTATATCCAAAGCAAGCCTCTCTCCTTAGCCTCCCTGAATGACAGTCCATGCTCTGGGCGGCTGGGTGGCGTTCTATCCACAGATGCACCATGTTGCTTAACCCTCACTGTTGGATATCTAGATTGTTTCCAGTTTGCTATGGTGAACACAGCCATAATGAACTATCTTGACCTTGCAGCTTTGTCCCATACGGGTACTGTTGATCACAGGGTGACTTCTGGAACCTTCCATTAAATATTTATTGAAGACCTATGGGTCAGGTGTGGTGGCTCACACCTGTAATCCCAGCACTTTGGGAGGCCGAGGCAGGAGGATCACCTGAGGTCAGGAGTTCGAAACCAGCCTGACCAACATGGTGAAACCCTGTCTCTACTAAAAATACAAAAGAAATAAATAATTAGCTGGGCATGGTGGTGCACACCTGTGATCCCAGCTAATCGGGAGGCTGAGGCAGGAGAATTGCTTGAACCCGGGAGGTGGAGGTTGCAGTGAGCTTAGATTGCCGCACTGCACTCCAGCCTACGCAACAGAGCGAGACTCCATCTCAAAAAACAAACGGCCCTATGCAGTGCGGGGCCCCAGGCAAGGCTCAGACCCTGCCTCCACAGAGCTGTCTGGGTGACCGACCCGTCTCCCAGTCGCTGCCCCGCCCACTCGGGACTTCCACCTGAATGGAGGTCTCCCCTCCACCTGCCCTGCCCCAGTTACCCGAGCATCCAGCCCCAGCTCTCAGACAAATCGCCCTCAAGTGGATATGTATGACACATTTAATTCCCTGTTCTCTGTCTCACAAAGGTTTCTCACATTTTTGTACAAAAACCCAGGCTTCCCTTTCCCCTCCCTCCCCACCCCAACATGAAAAGTAATTGCTTAAATAAATAATATATGTTCCTGCCCAGGCCTAGATGGGGAGGAGCCAGGGCAGAAGTCTGTGGACAGACTTCTTGGAGACAAGAATCCGGGACCCCAGTCCCCTCCTCCTCGGGGACCTAGGAGTCCACCTGCCTCCCACCCCTGCTCCTGAAATAAATAAGTATAAATAAGGCACAGATGCCCCCCAGGCCTCACGGAAGGACTGTCTCTAACTAGGGGGAGATAATGGCGGGGGGATCACCTGGCTGTTTCGCCCCCAGTACTGAAATAAATAAATAAATAAGATCTGGCTTTGGAAGGACGGTGGTGGCTTTGGGCCCCAGGTCACAGCCGAGTCTTCAGCAGCAGCAGTCCCCTCACGGCCCAGTCAAGTGTCAGGTGCAGCCCCCCCAGGATGGCGTGGGCGGCCCTGATGCCTCCCCAGGCTGAGGAGGGGGGCGCCAGCGGGGGCGCCGGCGGGTCCGGGGGTGGCTGGGGCAGGGCCAGGCGGGACATCTGTGGGGAGAGGAGAGAGGTGAGTCACAGGTAGGGGGTGCAGCGGGGGTGCAGGGCAGGGGTGATGTGGAGCTGCGGCTGAATCGGGGCTGCATATTCACAGGAGGACTGTGGCACGTGGGGTGAAGTGTTTAGGCCGGGAGCTCTTCAGGCTGTGGGGTTCCGAAAATGGAGGCTGGAGTCAGGACAGGCTTCCAGAGCTGAGTGTGGGGGTTGGGGGTGAAGTCTGTGGAGTCAGGGCTGGCATCTCGGTTCTAGGTGAGGGTTCGGGCCTGGGACTGTTAGAGTCGCCGGGGCTAGAATCTCAGAGCTGGGTTTTTGTTGTTGTTGCTGCTGTTAGAACAATTAAGAAGCCGGGCGCGGGGGCTCACGCCTGTAATCCCAGCGCTTTGGGAGGCTGAGGCGGGTGGATGGCCTGAGCTCAGGAGCTTGTGACCAGCCTGGGCAACACGGTGAAACCCCGTCTCTACTAAAATACAAAAAAATTATCCGGGTGTGGCAGTGTGTGCCTGAAGTCCCAGCTACTCAGGAGGCTGAGGCAGGAGAATCGCTTGAGCCCAGGAGGCAGAGGTTCCAGCAAGCCGAAATGGCACCATTGCACTCCAGCCTGGGCAACAGAGCGCGAGACTCTGTCTCCAAAAAATAATAATAATAATTAAGAGACAGAGTCTTGCTATGCTGCCCAGGCTGTCTCAAACTCATGGCCTCAAGAGGTCCTTCTGCCTTGGCCTCCCCTGCCTTGGGATTACAGGAATGAGCCACTGCGCCCCACCAGAGCTGGGGTTTTACAGACAGTATCTGAGGTCTGTGGGCTCGAGTCTGGGGTCAGGCCCTGGATCTCAAGGCTGAAGTCTTAGAGGTGGGGTCTCTGGGTTCAAGTTCAGGAACTCATGGGTGAGGGCTGGAGTCTCAGAGCTAGAAGTTGGAATTTGAGATCCAGGGTCTTTGGACTTAGGCCCAGGAACCAGGGTTTGAAGTCTTCTGGTCTCAGGGCTTTGGGCCTGGCTTTGGAAGTGAGGGTCTTGGAGTCGTACAGGCGCAGGCTCAGGATCTGAGGTGTCAGGGTTTTCGATGTTGGGAGTGAGACATAGGGCCTCAGGGCTCGGGGTCTAGGTCCTGGAGGTCTTGGGTTTGTACAGCCAGGGTCCCAAGACTGGCTTTGGGTCAAGGTCTTGTATCTTAGGGCCTGGGATCTTTAAGATGTCAGGATCTCAGGGCTGGGGCCTGGGGTCTCAGGGTCTGGAGGTCCATGGTTTTCTTTTCCTTCTTTTTTTTTTTTTTTTTTGAGAGAGGGAGTTTTGCTCTTGTTGCCCAGGCTGGAGTGTAATGGTGCGATCTCGGCTCACTGCAACCTCCGCCTCCCAGGTTCAAGCGATTCTCCTGCCTCAGCCTCCCAAGTAGCTGGGATTACAGGCATTCACCACCACGCCTGGCTAATTTTGTATTTTTAGTAGAGACGGGGTTTCACCATGTTGGTCTGGCTGGTCTTGAACTCCCGACCTCAGGTGATCCACTTGCCTCGGCCTCCCAAAGTGCTGGGATTACAGGCGTGAGCCACCACGCCTGGCCAGGTCCATGGTTTTCAATGTCATGGGGCCAGGGTCTCCAAGTCTTGAGGTGAGGATTTGAATTCTCAAGGCTTTGGGCTTCAGGATGGGGTCTTGGGTCTTAGGGGCTGGGATCTGGGGACTTTGAGGCCATGGATGATGGAGTCTCAGGGTCTTGGGTGAGAATTTGAAGTTTCTGGGCAGGATTTGGGGGTCTAGGGCCTCAGGGTTTCAGGGCCACAGGATCTTGGGACTGCAGGGTCAGGGTCTCAGAGCGGGGCTGTTAGGGTGTCAGGGTCTCAGAGCGGGACTGTTAGGGTGTCAGGGTCTCAGAGCGGAGCTGTTAGGGTGTCAGGGTCTCAGAGCGGGGCTGTTAGGGTGTCAGGGTCTCAGAGTGGGGCTGTTGCACTCGGGTCTGGGGTCTCAGGCTTCAAGGACTCAGGCCACAGGATTTTGGGGCCAGGGGTGGGGGTCTGGGGTGTCAGGTCTTGGGGCCAGGACATACCAGGAGCTGCAGCCGGCGCAGCAGCCGGTCCAGCCGGGCCTGCAGGGTGCCCAGCTCGGGCTCCAGGGTCTTCAGGGAAGAGCCACCTGCCCGGCGCAGCCACTGCACGTGCCGCAGGTAGGACAGTAGGTCCGCTCGCAGCCTTGTCAGCACACCCGGGAGCTGGGGATAGAGCCGGGACATCAGAGAACACCCTGCCAGTGCTCCTCATCCTCCTCGCCCCCTTCACTGCCTGCCTCCCACCTTGTCCCCAGCCCACTCCCTTGCCCTTACCTGTAGAGCTCCCAGTGCCCCCGCACTCATGGCCAGGGTGGGCAGGGAATCCAGGTTGTGGTCCCCGTCAGCTGGGAATTTGTCCCTCTGGCAGGGAAAAAAGGCTGTGAGGTGGCCCCTGCCCAGCCTCGGGGCTCCCTCCATCCCCCACGCCAGGCCCCCAACTCTTCCCCTCCCTCACTCTGCCACCTGAGAGCCCAGAACCCCTCCAAGTGGCTGCCCGCAGACTCCTCTCAGTTCCTCTCTGCCTCTCACTCCTGTGCTGGCCCCAGCCCAGTCTCTCCTACCAGCTGTGCAGCCAGCTGCCGCGTGTCCGCCAGGAGGGAGCGGGTCAGGAGCACGGTGCTGTCCAGCTCGGCCCGAGGGTCTGGGGAAACTCGAGGGGGGCCAGGTGGTGGCCCAGGGGCGACAGCTGTATCTGGCCACAGGCTCAGCACGACCAGGACCAGGCGGCAAACACCTGGGGGCAGGATAAGGCAGAGAGCTCAGGCTGGACTCCGGGTCTGAGAGAGGAGGGCCTGGGCCTGGACTCCCGGGTCTGAGGGAGGAGGAACTGGGGCCTGGACTCCTCCTGGGTCTGAGGGAGGAGAGGCTGGAGGCCTGGACTCCTAGGTCTGAGGGAGGAAGGACTGGGGTCTGGACTCCTGGGTCTCGGGGAGGAGGGTCTGGGGCCTGGACTCCCGGCCTTAGGGAGGATGGAGCTGGAGGTCTTAAGTCCCAGGGTGGAACGCCCGCGGGCAGGTCGCAGGGCCAGGCGGGCTTCCCTCTCCCTCCCTGGCTCTGGGTGCCCCGCCCGTCGGAGCAGACGCGGCCCGGGGCGGGTAGACGGGCCGGGCGTCTCCCGTCCGCCCCCGGACGCCGGAATCTGGGCCCCGGGGCGGGGCATGGTGGGGGAGGCACAGGCCAGAACCTGCCCCCTCCCCGGGCCGCGGGAGCCCGAGCTGGCTGGGAGCAGGGGAAGGAGCCAGAAGCCAGGACGGAGCCCCGGAGACACGGACCTCTCCCACGGGAGACCCCTTAGACGCCCTCCCAGGAGCCCCGCCGGGTGGGCGGCAGAAGCCCGGGCCGCAGCGCACCTGGGCGGAGAGGGGCAGAGCCACGGGCCCGGCCGGGCCGCGGGAGCGGGAGAGCTGGCGGCGGGGGGCGTGGGGGGCGCGGGGGTCCGGAGCTCGCTCCCCGCAGCCCACCCCGGCCGCCCCGCCCACCCGGCCACCCGCCAGCCAATCAGCGCTCCCCGGCCGCCCGCGCCTCGCACACCCCCAGCCCGCCCCCCGGCCCCGCCAGCCGTCGGTCTGTCCGCGCGTCCGTCGGCCGCATCTGCCCGGCTCTCCCCGCTTTCCTCCCGCGCCCAGTCTCTCTCCTCCCCGCGGCTGGGGTCGCTACTCCCTGGCTTGCTCCGCTCTCCGCGGACCCTGCCTCAGTTTCCCTCCGGAGCCTCTCTGCCGGAATCCCAGGGAGTCTCCCGGTCCCCGTGGGCTCCCTGGGGCCTGGGCCGATGGGGGTCACCTCCCGCCCGGCACCAGTCCCTGCGTCCCTGCCCCTGCTCGGTCTCCGCGTCTCGCTCCCTCTCGGGGCCCTGTCTGGCCCGTCCCTCCTGCGGCGCCTCTGATTGGCTGCCTCCATCCGCTCCTGTCTGTGTCTCTCTCTGCCCATCTCCTCCGCCGCCTCCTGTCTCCGAAGCTGCTCTCCTCCCCGGCTGCCTGTCTCCGGGTCCCTCTCTGTGCGACTCAGCGGGGTCTGCTCCCACCCCCGCCGTGGGTCCCTCTCCTCCCTGCCTCCCTGTCCCCTCCACCCTCCCCATGAACCAACTTACAGTTCATGTCCCCACAGGGCCAGGGGTTCCCCAGGGCAGGGGGCAGGGAGCCGGGGGCCTTTAACCCTTCCCTGTCCGCTGCCGGGGGAGCCCCGAGGGTCAGCTGGGCCGCGGCCTGGGGAGGGGAGGCATGTGCCCTGAGCAGCAGGGCCGCGGCAGTGAGGGAGTGTGGACGCCTGGGGGGTTATATAGGGGGCTGGGGCGGGCGGGCGGGGGGCAGGCGGCAGGGGAGGGCGGCCTGACACATCCTGACTCACCCTCCCTGCCTGCCTTTTCCATTCAGACGGAGCGGCTGCCTTGCAGGGCTCACGCCGCCGCGCTCGGAGGAGGGCACGGAAGGAAAAGTTGGAAAAGTTGAAAAGGGAAAGGGGGGGGGTGGTCGGAGAGGGGCTGGTGAGGTCATTGGCGTCCCCTCCCTCCACCTCCACGGGCCGGAGCAGACACTCAGGCTCAAGCGCTGGGGCCCGACTGTGGGTGGGGGTCCGGCTGGACCAGGACTAGCAGAGAGAGATGGGGAGGCAGGAGGACGGAAAGGCAGAGAAAGGCCGGACGGAGGGACAAGACAGGGGCCTGGAGAGGTGGAGGCAGGAGGAAGAGGGAGTGGAAGGGAAGGAGAGAGAGACACACACACACACACACACACACACACACACAGAGTGAAGGAGAGACTGAGACAGAGACGGAGACGGAGATCCACAGAGATGGAGGCAGCCAGAGACACACCAGAGAAGCAGAGAGGATCAGAGGGGCAGCCCTGGAGACAGAGGGAGAGGTTCTGGGAGTCAGAGATCAGAGAGCGGGAGGAAGACAGCAGGAGGGACTTGGGGAGACCCAGGGAGACCCCGAGGGGAAAGGAACAGAGACACCAAGACTCTGAGACAGAGGACGCAGCAGCTGAAGAAAGGCACCAGGCAAACAGAGACACGGGGCAGAGTGACAGGGACGGAGAGGCCCCAGGGACAGAAATGGGGAGACAGAGATATTAGAAAGACAGAGACGGCCGGGCGCGGTGGCTCACGCCTGTGGTCCCAGCACTTTGGGAGGCCGAGGCAGGCGGATCACGAGGTCAGGAGATCGAGACCATCCTGGCTAACACGGTGAAACCCCGTCTCTACTAAAAATAGAAAAAATTAGCTGGGCGCGGTGGCGGGCGCCTGTAGTCCCAGCTACTCGGGAGGCTGAGGCAGGAGAATGGCGTGAACCCAGGAGGCGGAGCTTGCAGTGAGCTGAGATCGGGCCACTGCACTCCAGCCTGGGCGAAAGAGCAAGACTCCGTCTCAAAAAAAAAAAAAAAAAAAAAAAAAAAAAAAAAAAAAAGAAAGACAGAGACGCTGAGATGTTGGGGACTCAGCAATGGGGGCAGAGAGTAAAAGCCTTTCTCATTTTTTGTTTGTTTGTTTTTTGGTACTGAATCTCACTCTGTCACCCAGGCTGGAGTGCAATGGCACGATCAATGGCACAATCTCGGCTCACTGCAACCTCCACCTCCCGGGTTCAAGCGATTCTCCTGCCTCAGCCTCCCAAGTAGCTGGGATTACAGGTGTGCGCCACCACACCCGGCTAATTTTGTATTTTTAGTAGAGACGGGGTCTTACCATGTTGGCCAGGCTGGTCTCGAACTCCTGACTTCGTGATCCACCTGCCTCGGCCTCCCAAAGTGCTGGGATGACAGGTGTGAGCTACCGTGCCTGGCCTCGTTTTTGGTTTTTTTGAGACAGAGTCTCGCTGTGTCACCCAGGCTGGGGTGCAGTGGTGTGATCTCAGCTCACTGTAACCTCCGCCTCCCAGGTTCAAGTGATTCTCATGCCTCAGCCTCCTGAGTAGCTGGGATTACAGGCACCCGCCACCATGCCTGGCTATTTTTTGTATTTTTAGTAGACATAGGGTTTTGCCATGTTGCCCAGGCTGGTCTCAAACTCCTGAGCTCAGGTCATCCTCCCGCCTCAGCCTCCCAAAGTGGTGGGAATACAGGTGTGAACCACCACGCCTGGCCTTTTGAAAAGCCTTTCTCAAAGAGGCAGGTGGAGACAGGAAGGAGGAGGAGAGACGGAGACTGAGGACCAAGAGGCGCTGAGACACTCCATAGAGGCAAGACCTCCATGTGCGACTCTCCCCCTCTGTGCCTCAGTTTCCTCATCTGTGAAGGGGGGTTAATGATGCACCCTCATCCGCCTAAATGCCACAATGAGGATAAAGCGAGCTCATTCACGTGAAGCACAAAGTCAGTGCTGACCATCCTTATTCCCCTCGTTAACTTTTCTGAACACATCAGGGACACAGAGAAAAAGATGTTGCCTTCGAGAGAGATGGGGCAGGAGCAAGATGGGGTGAAGACGGGACAGTGGGGACACGGAGACAGTGGCCAGAACCGGGGCCAGAGCCCTGGACGTCACCGCACAGAGGTGGAGGCAGGAGAGGAGTGCAGGGGGGAGGGGACCCGCAGGCCAGGGTGGAGGCAGCGACGCCTACCCAGGCGCACAGTGGACCAGTCCCAGGCAAGGGGGCAGAGGAGACCCGGGATTCACCACAGAGCAAGCGAGGGGCAGAGGTACCAAGCCATGTCCCCGAGAGCTCCCAGACCTAGACGGCAGGGAAGGACAGGATGGGACTGAGAGCGCGGAGGTGGTGGGGGCTCTGAGGCTCTGTGCAGACCCCCTTGTGTCAGCCTCCGAGACTGCCGGGCTGGTTGGAGGCTTCCCCTTCCCAATCCAGCACCACTGGAAGGGCAACTGCTCAGGTCCCCAAGGAGGTGAGGTCACAGCCCCCCCACGGTGGGACATGACCTCATCGCCTCAGGTAAGAGCTCTCTCTCCCTCTCTCTGGTCTGTCACAGCCACCCCTTTCAGGGCCCCCCAGGGGCCCTCCCCAGCACCGGCTCCTGCTGGGACCCAGGCCTCTGACCACTGGGTCTCCGCCCCTCAGGGGGCCTGCTTCCGGCTGAGTCAGTGTGGGGGGCCCAAGGCTGCGTCAGTGAGGGGAGAGCTGACGTAGCCCCCCCCCAGACCGGCGGGACCAGCCAAGGTGACTCAGGCCACCAGCTTGGGGGATGGACTAGCCCGAGGGTATGGGGGACTGGCCTGGGGCCAGCTGGGGAGCAAGAAAAGGGTTCTGGTAATGCCAGCCCCGTCCACCTACAGGGACCAGAGCCCAATCCCCCTGCCCCTCCTCCCTCAGACCCGGGAGTCCAGGCCCCCAACCCCTCCCCCTTCAGACCTAGAAGTCCAGGTCTCCAGCTCCTCCTCCCTCAGACCCAGGAGTCCAGGCCCCAGCCCTTCCTCCCTCAGATTCAGGAGTCCAGGCCCCCAGGCCCTCCTCCCTCAGACCCAGGAGTCTAGACCCCCAGCTCCTCCTCCCTCAGACCCAAGAGTCTAGGCCCAGCCCCTCCTCCCTCAGACCCAGGAGTCCAGGCCCCCAGCCCCTCCTCCCGCAGACCCAGGAGTCCAGGCCCCCAGCCCCTCCTCCCTCAGACCCGGGAGTCCAGGCCCCCAGCCCCTCCTCCCTCAGACCCGGGAGTCCAGGCCCCCAGCCCCTCCTCCCTCAGACCCGGGAGTCTAGGCCCAGCCCCTCCTCCCTCAGACCCGGGAGTCCAGGTCCCCAACCCCTCCTCCCTCACACCCAGGAGTCCAGGCCCAGCCCCTCCTCCTTCAGACACAAGAGTTCAGGCCCAGCCCCTCCTCCCTCACACCCAGGAGTCCAGGCCCGCAACCCCTCCTCCCTCAGACCCAGGAGTCCAGGCCCCCAGGCCTTCCTCCCTCAGACCCAGGAGTCCAGGCCCTAAATTCTAGTTCAAGAAAGGTAGAGGAGGATCTTGGGGCCCTTCTGCACTTTGGGGAGCATGTGTGGGGAAGGTCATGGGTCTGGGACAAATCTGGGGTCCCAGCCGCTGCCAGTTTCCTGTCTCGTCTGGGTCCCCAGCCCTGGGTTGTGGGCTCAGACTCCGTCCCCGCAGTGTGGCTGCAGGAGGTACAGGTAGATGGGGCGGGTGCAGAGTGACGGGGCTGGGAGTGACTGGCAACTCCTGGGTCTGCCCAGGCCAGTGTGGGACACATTGGGCTACTTCTGTGCAAACAAGAGAAAGAGAAAGAGAGAGACAGAGCAAGAGATGAAGATCAGAAAAGAGACCCAGAGGCGGGACTGGGGAGTCCCAAGAAAATGACAGATGACAGAGACAAACAGAGCTGGAGAGACAGGGGCAGCAAAGGCCCCAGGAGGCAGCCAGCGCCACGGAACCCAGTGGAAGCTAGAGACCAGCTTGGAGGCTCGGAAACAGACTGGGCAGCCAGGGCCCAGGCCCTGGGGTGGTCACAGACACTGGGGAGAAGCCACGGGGACATGGGGGATGGCCAGGGAGTCCTGGCTCCCGCGCGGCCCCGGGGGGAAGCCGAGCCGGCAGGGTGTGAGGTCAGCAGGTCCCAGGCTGTGTGTGTGTCCGTCTGTCAGTCCCTGGGGGGTCCTGTCTGGCCTCTGGGGGGTGACGGGGCAGGCCGGCCACAGAGGCAGCCCAAACCTGTCATTAGCGGTGAGGGCCGTGACGGCGGGGCCCCCCCAGTCCCAAGCCGCGGTCCAAGGCCAGGCGGCCCCGCCCCCCACCCCCTCCTTGATCCCTAAGGAATCCCGGGAATTGGGAAGTGGGTCCAGATGATGTTGACACAGGAAACGGTCAGCAGCTGCCCGGCCTCAGCCCCACAACCCCTCTGACCCCCACCCCCGGCCCCCTGCAGAGCCCCCTCTAACCTGTGTCATCTCTGACGAAGGCAGCCCGGGGCCCACTCAGTACCCACCAGGATGTTTACAGGAGAGATGGGTAACACGGGGAGTCACCCCACGGGGCTTCCTGAGAAATGGGGTCTGGCTCCTAGACCATCCTCCCAGACTCACAAGTTCAGGCCCCCAGCCCCTCCTCCCTCAGACCCAGGAGTCCGGGACCCCCCAGCCCCATCCTTCAGACCTGGGAGTCCAGCCCTCAGCCCCTCCTCCCTCAGACCTAGGAGTCCGGGACCCCCCAGCCCCTCCTCCCTCAGACCCAGGAGTCCAGGCCCCCAGCCCCTCCTCCCTCAGACCCAGGAGTCCAGGCCCCAGCCCCTCCTCCCTCAGACCCAGGAGTCTGGGACCCCCCAGCTCCTCTTCCCTCAGACCCAGGAGTCCAGGCCCCCAGCCCCTCCTCCCTCAGACCCAGGAGTCCGGGACCCCCCAGCCCCTCCTCCCTCAGACCCAGGAGTCCGGGACCCCCCAGCCCCTCCTCCCTCAGACCCAGGAGTCCGGGACCCCCCAGCCCCTCCTCCCTCAGACCCAGGAGTCCGGGACCCCCCAGCCCCTCCTCCCTCAGACCCAGGAGTCCGGGACCCCCCAGCCCCTCCTCCCTCAGACCCAGGAGTCCGGGACCCCCCAGCCCCTCCTCCCTCAGACCCAGGAGTCCGGGACCCCCCAGCCCCTCCTCCCTCAGACCCAGGAGTCCGGGACCCCCCAGCCCCTCCTCCCTCAGACCCAGGAGTCCGGGACCCCCCAGCCCCTCCTCCCTCAGACCCAGGAGTCCAGGCTCCAGCCCCTTCTCCCTCAGACCCAGGAGTCTGGGACCCCCCCAGCCCCTCCTCCCTCAGACCCAGGAGTCCAGGCCCCCAGCCCCTCCTCCCTCAGACCCAGGAGTCCAGGCTCCAGCCCCTCCTCCCTCAGACCCAGGAGTCCAGGCTCCAGCCCCTTCTCCCTCTAATGCAGGTGTCTGAGTTTACAACCCCCTTTTCCTTCAGATGCAGGATTTCTAGCCCAGAGACTGTCCCAGGGAGCTGAGACTCCCTCCTCACTGTGCTGCAAAGCTGAATGGATGAGTTGGGGTGCACTAGGGATTATGGTTCCAACCCAGCCCCCCATTCCGGTTTCCTCTTCTTGGAAGCCAAGTTTTCTCTCAGTCACTGGGGAGTGGTGGGGGGAATCAATGTGGAAGCTTCAGGATCTCCGTTTGGCCGACTCCCTCCCACCACTCTCTAACCTCTGTTCACAGATGGGGAAACAAATCCAGGAGGGAAATGTGGGCTCCCTGTCCAGGAGCCACCATTACAGTCTCCGAGCAGCTCTGGCCCACCAGGCCCTCAAACTCAGCAGGGGCCCACATGGCCTGTCCCCTTCCCCGTTTGTTTTTTTTTTTCTTTTTTCTTTTTTTTTTTTGACACAGAGTCTCACTCCTTCACCCAGGCTGGAGTGCAGTGGCACGATCTCGACTCACTGTAACCTCCACCTTCTGGGTTCAAGCAACCTCCACCTCCTGGGTTCAAGCAATTCTCCTGCCTCAGCCTCCCGAGTAGCTGGGATTACAGGCAAGTAATCACCACGCCCAGCTGCTTTTTGTATTTTTAGTAGGGACGGGGCTTCCCCATGTTGGCCAGGCTGGTCTCGAACTCCTGACCTCAGGTGATCCGCCTGCCTTGGCTTCCCAAAGTGCTGGGGTTATAGGCGTGAGCCACCGCGCCCAGCCCTATCACCTTCCCTGCTCAACATTCCCTAGACAGCAGGCCTGGCAGGGCTGAGATGAAAAGCCTTTCTCAAGACCCCTGGACCAGGAGACCCCCGGACTTAGGCTCCGGCCCCTTGTCTCATCCCCCTCCCAGGTCTTCTCATTGCGGGGGGGACCTTCCCTAACAATGGGGCTCAGTGAGGCCTCTGTGTCTCACAGCTCCCCTTCCCCTGGTTGTTAAGGCAAAAAACTCCCTAGCAACGGGGTTTCCTGAACCTTCGGGCCACCCGAATCCACCTTCTCAGGTATCAGTTTCCTTAGGAAAGAAACTCCCTAGCAAAGCCTCCCAGTTCCCCACCCCTCAGGGCGCCCCGGGTGATATGGAGACACGCCCCAGACTCCCACGCCCTTCCAGACTTCTCTTTCCCGCCGTAAGTGGCCAAAGAGGCTCTTCTAAACCTGAGACGCCCCCACTCTTCTACCAGGTCCCTAAAGAATCAACACCCTAGACCAGGCATGGCCAGGCTGGTGTGAAGCCCTTCCACCTCCCTAGCACAACCCTGACTCCCTAGCACAACCCTGACTCCCTAGCAACAGAACTCACAATCCTGGGGCCTGGCGGGCAGGCGGGCGGGGCCGGTTGCTGGGGTGATGTCCTGTAAGGCCTCTTCCCACAGTGGCCCCAGGGGTCTGGGGAGGTGACATGTTGGGCTGTGGGATCCCAGCGCTGGGCCTGCTCCTGCTGCTGCAGGGCTCGGCAGGTGAGGGGCTGGTGAGGCGGGGGAGCTGAGGAGGGACGCCCGGCTCCACACAGCCCTAACACTGCCCTTTCTCTCGCAGACGGAAATGGAATCCAGGGATTCTTCTACCCATGGAGTGAGCAGCCGCTGAAATACTGGGTCACCCAGGGAGGGGAGCCCAGATCAGACCCCTGAATCTGAGGGAGGAGGAGCTGGGGTCTGGACTCCTGGGTCTGAGGGAGGAGGGCTGGGCCTGGACCCCTGGGTCTGAGGGAGGAGGGGCTGGGGCCTGGACTCCTGGGTCTGAGGGAGGAGGGCTGGGCCTGGACCCCTGGGTCTGAGGGAGGAGGGGCTGGGGCCTGGATTCCTCGGTCTGAGGGAGGAGGGGCTGGGCCTGGACTCCTGGGTCTGAAGGAGGGGGCTGGGGCCTGGACTCCTGGGTCTGAGGGAGGAGGGGCTGGGGCCTGGACCCCTGGGTCTGAGGGAGGAGGGCTGGGCCTGGAGCCCTGGGTCTGAGGGAGGAGGGGCTGGGGCCTGGATTCCTCGGTCTGAGGGAGGAGGGGCTGGGCCTGGACTCCTGGGTCTGAAGGAGGGGGCTGGGGCCTGGACTCCTGGGTCTGAGGGAGGAGGGGCTGGGGCCTGGACCGCTGGGTCTGAGGGAGGAGGGCTGGGCCTGGAGCCCTGGGTCTGAGGGAGGAGGGGCTGGGGTCCTGGACTCCTGGGTCTGAGGGAGGAGGGCTGGGCCTGGACATCTGGGTCTGAGGGAGGAGGGGCTGGGGGCCTGGATCCCTGGATCTGAGGGAGGAGGGGCTGGGGTCCTGGATTCCTCGGTCTGAGGGAGGAGGGGCTGGGCCTGGACTCCTGGGTCTGAAGGAGGGGGCTGGGGCCTGGACTCCTGGGTCTGAGGGAGGAGGGGATGGAGTCTGGACCCCTGGGGCCCTGCACAGAGTAAGCACCAGGAAGGCAGCCTGGGAGCATGGCCTTGGAATCCCGTGTATGAGGCCTTCGGAGCGGGGCGCTGTGATGAAGCAAGCCACTGGTGGTTGGTCCCCAGGCTGTGAGGGTGACATATGGGACCGGGAGAGCTGTGGGGGCCAGGCGGCCATCGATAGCCCCAACCTCTGCCTGCGTCTCCGGTGCTGCTACCGCAATGGGGTCTGCTACCACCAGCGTCCAGACGGTGAGGGCTCCTGGCCCCAGGTCCCTGGGGCATGGGTCTGGCGGTCGGGAGCCCCGGGTCTTAACCCTGCCTCCCTTGTCCAGAAAACGTGCGGAGGAAGCACATGTGGGCGCTGGTCTGGATGTGCAGCGGCCTCCTCCTCCTGAGCTGCAGCATCTGCTTGTTCTGGCGAGTGGGCCTGGGATAGGGCGGGCGCCTGCACCCCCAGGGGGAGGGTCCGGCGGAGGGCGGGGGCTGAGCCGTCCGCTCCCTGCAGGTGGGCCAAGCGCCGGGACGTGCTGCATATGCCTGGTTTCCTGGCGGGTCCGTGTGACATGTCCAAGTCCGTCTCGCTGCTCTCCAAGCACCGAGGGACCAAGAAGACGCCGTCCACGGGCAGCGTGCCAGTCGCCCTGTCCAAAGAGTCCAGGGATGTGGAGGGGGGCACCGAGGGGGAAGGGATGGAGGAGGGTGAGGAGACAGAGGGCGAGGAAGAGGAGGATTAGGGGAGTCCCTGGGAGACTGCTCAATACAGATACGGTGGACGGACGTGTGTTCTCTTCTCTGAAAGCCGTGGGGAGCAGGGGGCATGGTGCACACAGAGGCTGGGGTAACAGGTGGGGGCTGGAGGGGGCTTAGGGATGGAGGCTTAGGGGGCCCCAGGCTGTGGCCGTGGGGTTGTGAGCTGAGGGGGACCCTGGAATAAGAGAGATCTGGGAGGTAAGTGGGGAGGATCTGAGCTGAGGGGAATCTGCGCTCATGGGGGTGTCCTGGGCTGTGATCATGGGGGCCCTGGACTGAGGGGATAGAGGTGTACGAGTGCTGGAGTGCGGGTCTGAAATGAGGGAGTTGGGGGTATGTGGGGGTGGCAGGGTCTGAGGGGTGCCTGGACTGGGCGGGGAGAGGGGCACGCCACAGCTGTGGAAACATGCCCCTCAGTCTCCTACATGGAGTGCCAGTGACTGACAGTGCCCCCCGCCCCCACCCCAGATGCACCTAGATTACCATGGGTTGCTCTCCACCAATAACTGAGCATGGCGAGGCAAGGGGTGGGGGTTCCGGGTACAGGTGCCTTCTCGAAGGGCAGGGGCCTCTCTCATGGACGATGACTTCAGCTCCCAGCTCCCCAGGGGCCAGTGGCAATTTTCTTGGAGGTGCGGTACAGTCTAAGACTAGTCCTACCCATCCCTCCCTCCCTCTCCCTGCACCAAGCTACCCTACAAAAGTGTTTCCCCCAAGACATATCTTGCAAGTCCAGTTTGTCTCCGTGTCTGCTTCTCAGTGAACCCAAACTCACACAGGGATGTTGGGGCTTAGAGTGGAGGGTCTGGGCTAAGATCCTTATCCCCCGCCCCCTCTCTGGTCCCCTCTGAGAAGGGGCCAGCATAAGGCTAGGCTCCTATATCCCCAGGGCTCCTGGTCTCCCCAGGGCAGGGGCAGCCTCACCTCAGGTGTGGCCAGGCCCACCTGGGTGCTAGAAGGAAGCAAGCCACCTCGTCTCCATTCCCACCCCAGCAGGGTCCCTCTCCCAGACAGACATGCAGCACTAAGGCAAATCTGCTTTTTATCCAAGTGAGGAGGGAGGGGGTACAGGGAGCGTCCGTCTGGCCACGGATGTAGGGGCAGCTGCACATCTCAGTCCGGTCCTGACAGCTGGAGCCGAGGGGTTGTCTGCAGGAGGGAGGGTGGAGTGAGCAACTGCTCAGGAACCCCTCCCATCCCTGTTCCGGGCTCTCTGCCTGGGGGGGCAGAGGCAGGGAGCCCCATCCACCCGCCCTTGCCGCTCACATGGACTCACACACTTGCTCCTTCATCCCTGCATGCCCCTATTTGCTGAGTGTGTGCATGCGTGTGTACCTTTAACGCCCTGAAATCCAAGGGTAGAAGACAGGGAATGCGAGCCAGGGAGAGGCAGAAAGGGGGAGATGAAGACATGCAGAAGGGGAAAGGCAGAAGCACAGGGACAAAGAAAGAGACCTGGGAGACAGAGACACAGAGACAAAGAGTGAGAGAGAGGGAGACAGGCAGACACAGAGAAGACAGAAGGAGGCCGGGCATGGTGATCCTCATCTCAGACCCTCACCCCAGCATTTTGGCTGCAGGCAGGAGGATCACTTGAGCCCAGGAGTTTGACACCAGCCTGGGTAACATAGGAAGACCCCGTCTCTGGTACCTGTAGTCCCAGTTCCTTGGGAGGCTGAGGTGGGAGGATTGCTTGAGCCCAGGAGGTGGAGGCTGCAGTGAGCTGTGATTGCACCACTGCACCCCAGCCTGAACAACAGAGTGATGGGGGTGGCTCTGCCCGGCTACTCATGGTGGTCTCGGAGGTTGTGGGGGCTACCAGAGCCAGAATCTGTGGGTCCCTCTGCTAAAATTCAGGTTCTCTGTCTTTCATGTGCTGGAAGCTGCTCACTCTCCCCAGTAAACAAGAGTCCTGGGTTTGAACAGGCCCATTTTCCTCGTAAGTGGGGCCTACGTTCGAGTCAGTGTGGTCTGAGTCGTTGGTGGAGGCTCCAAGAGTGGAGGCCTGTGCAGCTGTGTTAGACGTTTAAGCTACATAAAGGATTCTCCTCTCCTCCCCTCCCCTCCCCTCCCCCCTCCCCTTCCCTCTCCTCCTCCCCTCCCCTCTCCCCCTTCCCCCCTCTCCTCTCCCTCTTCCCCCTCCCCCTTGCCCCTCCCCTCCCCCTTGCCCCTCCCCTCCCCCTTGCCCCTCCCCTCCCCCTGCCCCTCCCCTTCCCTCCCCCTGCCCCCCTCTCCTCCCCCTGCCCCCTCCCCTCCCCTTCCCCCTCCCCTCCCCCTTCCCCCCTCCTCCCCTCCCCTCCCCTCCTCTCCTCTCCTCTCCTTTTCTTTTTTTGAGATGGAGTCTTGCTCTGTTGCCCAAGCTGGAGTGCAGTGGCACGATCTTGGTTCACTGCAACCTCCGCCTCCCAGATTCAAGTGATACTCCTGCCTCAGCCTCCCTAGTAGCTGGGATTACAGGCGTCCGCCACCATGCCTGGCTAATTTTTGTATTTTTAGTAGAGACAGGGTTTCACCATGGTTGCCAGGTTGGTCTCGAACTCCTGACCTCAGGTGATCCACCCACCTCGGCCTCCCAAAGTGCTGGGATTACAGGCATGAGCCACCATGCCCAACCTCATAAAGGATGTTCTTTTCTTTCTTTTTTTGAGACGGGGTCTCACTCTGTCACTCAGGCTGGAGTGCAGTGGCGTGATCTTGGCTCACTGCAGCCTTTGCCTCCCAGGTTCAAGCAAGCAATTCTCCCACCTCGGCCTCCCAAAGTGCTGGGATTACAGGCGTGGGCCACTGGGCTCAGCCAGGGTTTCCAAAGGTAACAGTAACTACAGGTGCTTATGTTTGCATTCTATGCCAAGCTTCATGTTAGCTTACGCTTCACCCGTGCAAGCAGATGTTCATGCTTTCTTACCCCAATTCCTTCACTGAATCACGGCACGTAGCACATGATTGGGGTGACTATTTCCCCAAATCTCACAAAGAATAATATATAACTGGTAGCATTCTGGATGCATAGGAGAAAAGTTAATTCCAGCCGGGCATGGTGGTTCACGCCTGTAATCCCAGCACTTTGGTTGGCCGAGGTGGGCGGATCACCTGAGATTGGGAGTTTGAGACCAGCCTGACCAACATGGAGAAACCCCGTCTCTACTAAAAATACAAAATTAGCCAGGTGTGGGGGTGCATGCCTGTAATCCCAGCTACTCGGGAGGCTGAGGCAAGATAATTGCTTGAACGTGGGAGGCAGAGGTTGCAGTGAGCCGAGATTGTGCCACTGCACTCCAGCCTGGACAACAAGAGTGAAACTCCGTCTCAAAAAAAAAAAAAAAAAAAAGTTAATTATTTACCTACATAGAACGTCCTAGGATAATAGGGTTTAATTCTTTTACCAAAACCCTATTTGAGAGATGAATTCAGTCACCCAACCATCCATGTGCCATTAAATGCATTCATCCACTCATCTGTGTACTTATCATTCAGCCCCAACCATCTATTCAACTACCCATTCACCCATCTACCTATCTATCCAGAGAGCGCACAGAGGCTGGGCAAACCCTGACTGTCCTATGGATAGTCCTATGGACCAGCCGAGGCCCCTGCCCCAAGGAGTTCCCAGGTGTAACCGCAAGTTAAGGTGCCCTGGGGAGGTGACACAGGCACCCTCATTTCTTTTGTTCAGTAGGAGTCTCTGAGGCCTCCCCAGTACCATGCTGCATGGGTGAGGCCGAGGACACAGAGAAGTATCAGGAAAAGCTCTTGCCCCTTTATCAGGCAGGGCTCCCTCTCCAACCATATCCATTCATGGTTCATTCCCCAATTCACCACCTACCCATATCTACCCATTAAACAACCCATCCATCCATCAATCCAACCACATCCCTGCATCAACCAACCCATGCATTCACCCATCCACCCACCCACCCATCTGTCCATTCACCCATCCATCCACCCATCCATCTACCCATCCACCTATCCAACCACCCACCCATCTATGCATTCACCCATCCATCCATCAAACAACTCATCCATCCACCCACCCATCGATCTACCCATCCACCCACCCACCCATCTATCATCCATTCACCCATGCATCCATCAACCAACTCATCCATCCAACCACCCATCCATCTACCCATCCACCCATCCAGCCATCCGTTCTTCCATCCATCCTTCCACTTCCCTACCCAACCATCAACCTTTCCTGATTTCACACTTTTTGCTGGGCAATGCTAGGAACAAGGATGCTAGGGACCTAGGTCTTACCCTCAAGGCACTCCCTGTCAGGTGGGAGAGACAGTAACAACATAGACACAGCACATGGCCATATAAGCAGCAAGAGGGGTCGCTCAGACAATATGAAGACCCAGAGAAGACCCAGAGAAATTAAGTTAAATCTTAAACATGTGAGAAGTTTTCTGGGTGGAGTGGAGACAGCCAAGGGCACTCCTGGTATAGAGAAGAGCAGGAACAGGGACCAACTGGCTATCTGTGGACTGAGAGACACCATTAGTGCAGAGAGGCAGGAGAAATGGGGCCAAAATATGGGGGGTCCACAGGCCAGTGAGTGCTTCAGTTTAACCAAAGGTGAAGAGGGAGCCACAGCAGGTCTTTGAGCAGAGGCAGGCTAGCTGGAAAGGTGTGTTTAGGAAAGAGATAGAAGGTAGAGGGGAAAGGGGAGTGAATGTGTGGTGGCTTCATTTCTCCTGCTGTTGGTCCTTCTTACTCCTCCTTTCCTAGGCCTACAGGTCAGGAAAATCCCAGCTCCTCCTTTCCTAGGCCTACAGGTCAGGAGAATCCCAGCTCCTCTTTTCCTAGGCCTACAGGTCAGGAGAATCACAGCTCCTCCACCTACGTGTTGTGTGGCCTTGGGCAAATGTGGCGCCTTTCTGCGCTTCAGTTTCCTCCACTGCAGAATGGGGATGGTAATAGTAGTGACCTCGGAGACCAGTTACATGGAGAGGATTAAATGGGGCCTGGTCTGGGCTCAGTGGCTCACGCCTGTAATCCCAGCACTTTGGGAGGGTGAGGAGAGCAAATCGCATGAGCTCAGGAGGTGGGGACCAACCTGGCCCACATGGCAAAACCCCGTCTCTACTAAATATACAAAAATTAGCCTGGCAAGGTGGGGCGCACCTGTATTCTCAGCTACTTGGGAGGCTCAGGTGGGAGGACTGCTTGAGCCTAGGAGGTCGAGGCTGCTGTGAGCTGAGATCACGCCACTGCACTCCAGCCTGGGTGACAGTGAGAGATCCTGTCTCAAAACAACCCCAAACGACAACAAAACAAAACAAAACAAAAAATGGGGCCTGGTGTACCTGGAGGCTGGGGCTCTCCCCGTGCGGGGGGCCTAACTGTGTGACTCGACCCCCACACTTCCCATCGCCAGGGGCAGGGTCTCACAGCCTCCCCCACGTATGCACCTGTGCTTGCTGTGTCTGCGGTTCTC
Organism: Pan paniscus; assembly: GCF_029289425.2. Classification (NCBI taxonomy): domain Eukaryota; kingdom Metazoa; phylum Chordata; class Mammalia; order Primates; family Hominidae; genus Pan; species Pan paniscus. The sequence continues at coordinate 61,522,073 of NC_073269.2, forward strand.
CGCCAGAGTCTTCCCGTCCCTGTCTCCACCCCTCCCTGGGACTCTACCTCCCCATGGCCGCTCTCTGTCTCCATCTATCCATCGCTCCCCCGTCTGTCTCCATTCTCGTCCCTCCCTCGGTCCCTCCGTCTCCCCGCCCTGCCCCGCCCGCCCCTCACCTGGGCCTCACTCGCTGCCCGCGCCCGCCGCCCCGGGCCCGGCCTCGAGCGTGGCGAGCTGCAGGCGCACGCGGCGGGAGCCGGCGGCGGGCGGCGGGGGCGCGCGGGCGGCTCGGCGCGCTCTCCGGGAGCCGGGCGCGGGGCGCTGGCCCGCGGCGGCGGGCGCCGACCAGCGGCGGGAGAGCTTGCGCGCCAGGCGGGCGAGCGCCGAGGGCCGCAGGCCGTAGTCGCGCTCCAGCTCCTGGCGCGAGATCTCGATGTTGCCGGTGTACCAGAGGATCCAGCCCAGCAGGCTCAGGAACACCAGCAGCGCGCCCGAGTAGATGAGCAGGTCCCCGAAGTCGCGGCCGCGCACCTGCAGCTGCGCGAACACGCCAGTCAGCAGCGCCGCCATGCCCGCCACATCCAGCGCCACGGCCAGCAGCAGCGCCATCCGGCAGCGGCCCAGGCCTGCCGCGGGTGCTGGCGCGGCCGCCGGCGCGGACGGTGCACCCGGCGGGGTCCCCTGCGAGGCGCACACCGCTGGCGCCGCCGCCATGGCCCTGCACCGCCGCCGCTGGCGCCCAGAGAGAGCGTTCCGGGGTGCGGCCCGGTCCGGGGCGGGGTCAGGGGACGGCGCCAGGTGTGCCAAGCTCCCGCCTGGTCACCTGAACCGGGCTGGGCGCGAACCGGCCCGGCCGGGGTTACCCTGGCCGTGGTTTCCGTGCAGGGCCTATTGCTCAGAAGCCTGAGCTGGTGGTAGCCAGGCGCACAGCCACGGGTGCCTAGGGCCCGTGCCACCCAGGGAGGTCACATATGGCCAAAAATCAGGGCATTTTAGTGGTGGCAGCATGGGACACTCGGAGCCGGGCGTGGCGTTGTTTCTGCTCAGTGTCCGCCTCCCGAAGCCTGTGCAGATCAGACAGTGCAGATCAGACAAGGCCTTTAGACACCAAGGAGCTCTGGCACGCGAGAACCAGTAGTCGGGGTGATCTAAGAGGGGAAGCTCCGGGCTCCGCGGAAGCTGAGTTTCCTTCACTCAGCGCGTGTCTTCTGGGGTCTCCTGTGTTCAGCGAATGAAGCCACGGGCACAAGGACGGACGAGACCCATCAGGTCCAGAGCGCACCCGTGGAGGAAGCTGGGCGAACCCCGACTGTCCTATGGAGGATAGTCCTATGGACCAGACGAAGCCCCTGCCCCAAGGAGTGCCCAGGTGTAACCGCAAGTTAAGGAGCCCTGGGGAGGTGACACAGGCACCCTCATTCCTTTTGTTCAGTAGGAGTCTCTGAGGCCTCCCCAGCACCATGCCGCGTGGGTGAGGCCGAGGACACAGAGAAATATCAGGCAAGGCTCCTGCCCCTTTAGGGTGGCCCTGACAACGGATCATAACCTCCCAGGGAGCTGATGGGGTGTGACAGGCACACCATAGGCTGGAGGCACAGGTGGAGGGCAGGGAAGAGGACCGGCAAATCTATAGAATCCTAAAGGGAGCCAAGAGAAGCCACATGCAAATCTCCCTCCCTCCAAACAACTCTCCCTTAGAGGGCATCCGCGCTCCCCTGGGGTGTCAGTCAGCGAGAAGTTTCCGTGTAGGTTCTCCCCAGGCTTAAACAGTTAAAGAGTTTTATTTCAAGAAAACCCTGGGGAGGGCGAACTGCAAGAGGGCTGCCGGGATTAGCCGAGGGATTCCGAATGAAGACGGAGTATTTCCGAACATACACACCTCTCCCAAGAGCGTTTCCGGAGGGTTCCGAAAATACCCGAGCGGGCCTCGGCGCCCTCATTGGCCATCACCGCGAGGGCTTACGAAGACCGGAAATATCCAAAGGTGCCGGGGCTAGGCTTATATAGTTCACGCATTCACCAGTTCATTCATAAAACAAATGTTTGTTGAGCGCCCATCATATGCCAATCACAGTGACAAGTGCTGGGTGAGCAATACCGGAGAGACAACGCTGAGGTATGGGTCCCAGGACCTCTCGAATTGGAGCCACTCGGAAATCCAGCGGTAGAGTTCCGAAAACTTCCGAACGGTTCCCGGAATACGCTCTCGGCCCTCTAACCGAAGAGTTCCGAATATTCCCGAGCGTTGAGCGATTGGTCGGCGGAAGTAGCCGAACATCATCGAGCCGCCTCGGAGGTGGGGACCGACAACTCCCGTCACGCCCGCCCGGAGAGGAAGCGGAAATGCGTGTACGGTATTAAAGGCGTCGCCCCGCCCCCCCCCTTCCTCTTTCCGTTTCAGCTCGCAGCTGCGAAAGGAGGTGAGCGTCCGTCCTCCTCGCGTGGTCGCCATCTCGTGCCCGCCGCGCACTCCCTCTCAGTCCTCTGCCTGCCTTCTCCCCTTGCGCCTCAAGGGTCATTGGCGGACTCCAACCCCTCCCCGTGAAGTCGTTGTGAATTTTCAAGTTATTTTCCCCTCACTCTCATTCGCCGCAGTTAGTCTCGGCTGCCTGAATTCGGTCCCGCCGCCTTAGGTCACTCAGTCCCGCCTGACAAGAGTTCTAGGTCGCTCTCTGCCCTCAGGGGTCTCCCATTCACCCACGTTCCCAGTCGCTCTCTTCCTCTGCTGTCCGAGCGTGGCCCGTGGCCTAACGCTGCTTTAGTTCTCTGTGTCTGACGTTTTCCATGTGTCCGTTTCCCCGCAGCCGCCGCCATGTCTGCGCATCTGCAATGGATGGTCGTGCGGAACTGCTCCAGTTTCCTGATCAAGAGGAATAAGCAGACCTACAGCACTGTAAGTGGGGCCCGGATGCGTGGCTCCTGCGGGAGGAGGGTCCTGAGTCTCTTGACTCTGGGTCAGAGGGCGGGACCTTCGCATGTCTCCGGGTCCCTTCTTCACGATGCCTTGTGCCGCCTCTTTCCCAGGAGCCCAATAACTTGAAGGCCCGCAATTCCTTCCGCTACAACGGACTGATTCACCGCAAGACTGTGGGCGTGGAGCCGGCAGCCGACGGCAAAGGTGTCGTGGTGGTCATTAAGCGGAGATCCGGTGAGTTTTGTCTGGTTTGGGCCAAAGAGCGGCCCCTTTCCCGGGTCAGGGAGCTGTGATTTTTTACTCTCAGGCAGGAAGAGCGGTAACTGCCATCGCGGCGGGCATCCCTGGCGCCAGGGTGTTGGTCTGGGAACCGGCTTCCCTCTCGGCCGACTTGTCAGCTCTGTGAGCCGCGCGCGTCTGAGCCCGTGTCCTCACCTGTAAAGTGGAGAAACGAAAAAGGACCTGAACTTCCTCGGTGGTTGTTGAGAGTTAAGGCACGGGGTTGATGTTTTCAGATGAAATTCTCAAAGCAAGTCAGGGTGGGGATGGATGGTTTCATCCCACAGGTGGGAAGATTGAGGCACAACAGGGGAGGGGCCCTCGCTACCACACTTAGGAGGGGACAGGCTGGGTTGGTTGCAGCCATTTGATTCCCATTTTGCCTGTGTAGGTTGGAGAAGAGGTCTTGAGGACCCCACTCCATACATTGTGCTGTCAGGTGCAGGCCTTTTTGGGGATTCCCTGAATGTTCGTGTGAGTCGGGGGTCTCTAATGAAGGAGTCCAGCTTCACATGTGTTCTTGACAGGGCTGTATTTTCTTTTTAGAGTGAGTTTTTCTCAGGTCCTTGATTGGAACTGCCTCAGAGCCAAGGGTCCTTTTATTCAGTGGCAGCAACAAACGCAGTCTGTTGGCTAGTGATCCTCCTGTCTCAGGGACACGTAGTCCAGGGAGCAGCCAATTGCTTGGCACTTGGGGACCCCGTTCTGGGGAGTCCTGAAAGCTTTCCCCTCTGGATTGCCGAATACTTGGGTGGCCCTTCCTAGACTAAGGGACTGGCCTGAGTGAGGCTGGGCCTCTCAGCCAAGCTGATGTTGAACCACTGCTGTGGGGATGGGCCTGGGGTTCCTGGGAAGCTGTTCATACCCATTGTCAGGAGCGTGGGCTCTGGCCAGACCTGGATCAGATCCTAACTGAAGCAGCAGCTTTCTGGCATGAGAAAGGAGTGTTTTCATGGTGGACAGAATTGGGCTATGAGTGTGGTAGAAGCTGTGTCCTCAGTACTCCGTGATGACGAGTGAGTCTCTGTGAAACGGACAGGTGTGAAAACAGCCACCTGCTGGCCTGCCCAGGCACCCGCCACGGGCCCAGGGTGCTCAGCTTCTCAGTGTGAGACTGTCCACACCTGCGAGGTGCGCTAAAGGTGCAGGTTAGGTGGACTGACCCCAGGACCTCCCTGACGCCCAACCAGGCCAGCGGAAGCCTGCCACCTCCTATGTGCGGACCACCATCAACAAGAATGCTCGCGCCACGCTCAGCAGCATCAGACACATGATCCGCAAGAACAAGTACCGCCCCGACCTGCGCATGGTGAGCTGGGGTTTGGGGATCAGGCTTGGGGAGACTGGCCAGTGCTGTGGGGAAGGGCCTCCCACTACTGGTTGCAATATGGGCTGGAGAGGGATGGATTCTTGCTTTCAGCCTACTCCCCACACCCAGCATGGGCCTAGGGGGCGGCTTGTGGAGTGTATGGGCTGAGCCTTGCTCTGCTCCCCCGCCCCCAGGCAGCCATCCGCAGGGCCAGCGCCATCCTGCGCAGCCAGAAGCCTGTGATGGTGAAGAGGAAGCGGACCCGCCCCACCAAGAGCTCCTGAGCCCCCTGCCCCCAGAGCAATAAAGTCAGCTGGTTTTCTCACCTGCCTCGACTGGGCCTCCCTTTTTGAAACGCTCTGGGGAGCTCTGGCCCTGTGTGTTGTCATTCAGGCCATGTCATCAAAACTCTGCATGTCACCTTGTCCATCTGGAGGTGATGTCAGTGGCTGGCCATGCAGGAGGGGTGGGGTAGCTGCCTTGGCCCTGTTGAGGGCAAGGGTCACTGTCTTCACAGAAAAAGCTTGCTGACTTGTGATCGAGACCTACTGTCCCATTGTGAGGTGGCCTGAAGAATCCCAGCTGGGGCAGTGGCTTCCATTCAGAAGAAGAAAGGCCTTTTCTAGCCCAGAAGGGTGCAGGCTGAGGGCTGGGCCCTGGGCCCTGGTGCTGTAGCACGGTTTGGGGACTTGGGGTGTTCCCAAGACCTGGGGGATGACAGACATCACGGTCAAGATGAGATGACTTTGCATCCAGGGAGTGGGTGCAGCCACATTTGGAGGGGATGGGCTTTACTTGATGCAACCTCGTCTCTGAGATGGGCAACTTGGTGGGTGGTGGCTTATACCCGTAAGGGAGATGGCGGCCCCAGGGTACAGCCAGCAGGCATTGAGCGGCCTTAGCATTGTCCCCCTACTCCCGTCCTCCAGGTGTCCCCATCCCTCCCCTGTCCCTTTGAGCTGGCTCTTGTCACTCAGGTCTCATCTCAATGGCCGCTCCTGGGCCACCCTGTCACCCAAGCTTTCCTGATTGCCCAGCCCTCTTGTTTCCTTTGGCCTGTTGGGTCCCTAGTGTTTTATTACAGCTTGTGAGGCCAGGAGTTTGAGACCATCCTAGGCAACATAATGAGACACTGTCTCTAAAATAAAATTAGCTGGCTGTGGTGGTGCACCGCCTGTGGTCCCAGCTCCTCAGAGGTTGAGTAGAGGCTGAGGTGAGCGGGGCACTTCAGCCAAGAGTATGAGGCTGCAGTGAGCCCATGAGCCCCACCACTGCACTCCAGCCTGGAAGACATCTTGACACGCAGCGAGTCCTGGATGGGGAAAGAGTCCTGCTGTTGATCCTCACGTGTTTCCTGGGCACCTCTGTCAGCCACTGCCAGGGACCAAGGATCCAGCATCCATGGCACCCCTAGTTCCTGCCATCCTGGGGTACCCGATTCAAAGAAGGACTCTGCTCCCTGTCTGAGACCACCCACGGCTCTGACTGAGGGTAAGGGGACTGTCAGGGCCTTGATCTGCCATTGGTTGGGGTCATACAGGGCTGGGAGCCCTGCGTTTTGAGGCAGACCTACTGCCCTTCCGACCTCAGTCCTGTCTGCTCCAGTCTTGCCCAGCTTGAAGGAAAGCAAATCTGACCACTTGCCAGCCCGTCTGCTGTGAATTACCATTTCCTTTGTCCTTCCTTTAGTTGGGTCTGTTAGCTCAGATTGAGAGGTGTTGCCTTAAAACTGAGTTGGGTGACTTGGTACCTGCTCAGGACCCCCCGCACTGTCCCAGTCCCACTCAGGCCCATCTCTGGCTGGCCTCACTCCGCTGGGACTCCGCCTTCATAAGGAGAGCTCACTGCTCACGTTAGTAGATGGCCCCTTCTCGTGAGGCCTCTCCCCTGGCACCTGCTTCAGTTGTCCTCCACAGCACTGATTTGCAGCCAACAAGCTGGCAGGTTTATCTGTGTCATGTTTGTCTTGTGCTGGTGGGCAAGGGGTTTGTCTAGCACACCAGCATATAATAAGATGCTTAATGAATGGTGCATATTGAATGTATAAAGCCCACCGGTCCTGAGAGTTTGCTCACTGGAGACTTTCTGGAGATGGAGTCTCGCTCTGTTGCCCAGGCTGGCGAGTGCAATGGTGTGATCTTGGCTCACTGCAACCTCCACCTCCTGGGTTCAAGCGATTCTCCTGCCTCAGCCTCCCGAGTAGCTGGGATTACAGGTGGGTGTCACCACACCCAGCTCAGTATTGTGTTTTTAGCAGAGATGGGGTTTCACCATTTTGCCCAGGCTGGTTTGGAACTCCTGACTTCAAATTACCCACCTGCCTCAGCCTCCCAAAGTGCTGGCATTACAGGCGCTCCAGGCTTTCTGATGTGGCTGCTGCTGCTCAGAAGGCCTAGTCCTTAACCGCCTCCTTGCCTGCCCTGGAGGCTTGCGCCTCTAGGCCCCACCCCCTGTGGAGTCCTGCTGGCTTCCTCCATCCCTATCTGAATCCTCCCTGCTGTGTGGCCTCCCCTGGTCTCATCCGTAACACAGCCCAGCTTAGTGGGCCTCTGTTCCTGCGGGTGGCCAGCCTGTCTGTGTGGCTGGGCTGGGGAGGCCACGTCTGGTATCTGAATGCTATTGGTGGGTTGGGGTGGAGGAACCAGGAGAGGGCTGGAGGGAGGGAGATGGTCTCAGCCCCAGAGAGTTTGGAGTCCCCAGTGTGCTGAGCAAATGTGGATACACCATTTCCCTCCTCTAGACCTCATCTTGGAGAGGGAGATGTTGGATGGGGCCATCTATGCCAGCTTTATTCACACAAGTCATGTCTGTTGGCCTGGAAATTGGAAAACCAGTTAAACCAAAAACATGATATTAAAAAAACAGGCAGGCTCACCATAGTAAAAATGCTGAAAGCCAAAGACAAAATTTGGAGAACAAAAGAAAAGCGTCTTGTCACATACAGAAGGTCCCTGATAAAGTTAGTAGCTGCCCTCATCAGAAACCAGGCCCAGGCAGTGGGGACACATCCAGAGTGCTGAAAGAACCTCCCCCAGGTCATCCTATCCCCAAGAGTGATGCCCGGCAGCATTCCCAGCTCAGGGCTAATGGTTCACAGAAGCCAGGAATCAAACTGCCTGGGTTCTAGTCCCAGCTCTGCCAGTTATGCCCAGCTGTGGGGACTTGGGCAGCTCATTTAGTAGCACCGTGCCTCAGTTTCCCATATGTAAAAGGCCATTTTGAGTGCCTTTCACAGCCCTGCATAAGGCAGGTGTCTCAGTGTTCACTGCTGTCTCTCCAGCTCTTAGTCCAGTAGCTGCATGGTGAGTGAGCGTAGGGCGCACCCTGGAAGGCTGCCAAGCCCAAAGTTGTGCAGAGCCCTGGGGACTCCAGACTCCCCACAGCAGCAGAGACTCGGGACTGAGGCATGCTCTGTTCACAGGACATGCTGGCATCTACTGGGTCAGGGCTCTGCTGCTCTGTGGCTGTGCAACCTTGGGCAAGTTCTCAACTTTTCTGTGTCTTCGTACCCTCATCTGTAACATGCGTGTCAATAGACCCTACTACTCAGGGTTGATGAGAAGATTAAATGTGCAAAACCTGCTTGACTGTGCTCACAAATCCTGATTGTAGGAATAAATTAATGACTTTTTATAAATATTTTGATCAGATGGACTCAGATGATCACAGATGTCTTCACATGCCTATGACTAATTTGTACACAAACTAATGCTCATGTTTCCCAAGCACCTGGAAGACATGCCAGATCCATGTGCAGTAATGCCTGGTGGCTCCAGGTCTGCCCCGCCGTCCTGTGGGGCTGTGAGCTTTCCCAGCCTCCTGCCCGTGTTTGTGAATATCATTCTGTCCTCAGCTGCATTTCCAGCCCAGGCTGTTTGGCGCTGCCCAGGAATGGTATCGATTCCCCTGTTTCTCTTGTAGCCAGTTACTGGAATAAAATCATCTACTCTAAAATCTTTCATCATGAAATATGCATGTGGTCTTGAAAAACTGCAAATGAAAGAAGAGTATGCAGGGGAAGAAAATCTCAGAATCCCAGTCCCTAAGTTAGCCACCTGTGCTTCTCCTTTTTGGAAACTTCACACATATGCATGCAAATCTCCTCTTTTTGTTTGTTTAAGAGACGGGGTCTCACTGTTGCCTGGGTTGGAGTGCAGTGGCGCAATCACGGCTCACTGCAGCCTCTAACTCCTGGGCTCTCTCAGTTGTCCCGCCTTAGCCCCTTGTGTAGCTGGGACTAAGGTGTGCAGCACCACGCCTGGCTAATTTAAAAAGGTATTTTGTAGAGACGGTCTCACTGTGTTGCCCAGGCTGGTCTTGAAGTCCTGGGCACAAGCAGTCCTCCTGCCTTCGTCCCCCAAAGTGTGGGGATTACAAGCGTGAGCCACTGCACCCAGCCTCATCTTTTTTTTTTTTTTTTTTTGAGGCAGAGTCACGCTTTGTTACCCAGGCTGGAGTGCAGTGGCGCGACCTCGGCTCACTGCAAGCTCCGCCTCCCAGGTTCACGCCATTCTCCTGCCCCAGCCTCCCCAGGAGCTGGGACTACAGGCACCCACCACCGCGCCCAGCTAAATGTTTTTTGTATTTTTAGTAGAGACGGGGTTTCACCGTGTTAGCCAGGATGGTCTTGATCTCCTGACCTCGTGATCCGTCCGCCTCGGTCCCCCAAAGTGCTGGGATTACAGGCGTGAGCCACCGCGTCCGGCCCCAGCCTCATCTTTTAATGTCTTACACAGATTGGATCATGGCAACAGGAACCTCCCCCTTGCTCCTTTTCCCTAATGCACTGGGCTGTCTCTCCATCAGCACACACAGGCTGCGGGCCCCTTTCGATGGCCATCAGTGCTGCATTGATGAAGCCACTCATTTAAACACACCCCTCAATGGCTAATCCCCCAGAGGCTCCCCAGCACCCCTCTCCTCTGTTCCTCTTGAACACCTGGCCCTCCCCCAGGCCCAGCCATCCTAGCATATCTGAATCACACCTCCAGCGGCCCCAGCTCCCAACGGCTTCCCACACCCGCCCGCTCCCCTGCTGTCCCTCCAGGCTGTTCTCTACACAGTAGCAAATTGATCTTTACAAATGATAAATGAGACCTGTCATCCTCCCTTGGCCGACGCACCCCCAACCGACCCCCATGAGGAATAAAAGCCCAAACCTTTCTCTAGGGCCAGCAAGGCCCGGGATCTGGCCCTGTCCAGTCTCCCCAGCCTCCTTAGGCTGTAATCTCTGAGGCCTCTCTCCTCCCTGAAGCTCCTAGCTGGTCCCTAGGCTCAGATGAAGACTGTCTCCAAAAAAAGAAAAAGGTATAATTCACATAACATGAAGTCCACGCTTTTAGAGTGCACAATTCAGTGATTTTTAGTCTTCACAAAGCTTTGCAACCACAACCCCTATCTTATTCCAGAACATTTCATCATCCCGAATGGACACCCAGTATCCATGAAGCAGCCACTCCCACTCATGTCCCCTCTAGCCCCTGCCCTGCCAATCACCAGTTTTTTTTTTTGTTTTGTTTTGTTTTTGTTTTTTTGAGATGGAGTCTTGCTCTGTCGCCCAGGCTGGAGTGCAATGGCATGACCTTGGCTCACTGCGACCTCAGCTCACTGCAACCTCCACCTCCTGGGTTCAAGCGATTCTCCTGCCTCAGCCCCTCAAGTAGCTGGGATTACAGGGGCCCGCCACCACGCCTGGCTAATTTTTGTATTTTTAGTAGAGACGGGGTGTCACCATGTTGGCCAGGCTGGTCTCGAACTCCTGACCTCAGGTGATCTGCCTGTGTTGGCCTCCCAAAGTGCTGGGATTACAGGTGTGAGCCACTGCACCCAGCTACAAGTCTTTTTTTTAAAGGGACAGGGTCTCAGCTGGGTGCGGTGGCTCACTCCTGTAATCCCAGCACTTTGGGAGGCCCAGGCAGGCGGATCACAAGGTCAGGAGATCAAGACCATCCAGGCTAACACAGTGAAACCCCATCTATACTAAAAATACTAAAAACTGGCCAGGTGTGGTGGTGTGCGCCTGTAGTCCCAGCTACTTGGGAGGCTGAGGCAGGAGAATCACTTGAATCCAGGAGGCGGAGGTAGCAGTGAGCCAAGATCACGCCACTGCACTCCAGCCTGTGTGACAGAGCGAGACTCCGTCTCAAAAACAAACAAACAAAAAGATAAAGGTCTGTTGCTCAGGCTGGAGTGCTGTGGCACAATCTCGGCTCACTGCAGCCTCGAACTCCTGGGCTCAAACAATCCTCCCACCTCAGTCTCCGAAGTAGCTGGCACCACCGGTGTGCTCCACCACACCCAGCTAAGTTTTAAATATTTTTGTAGAGACAAGGTCTCACTGTGTTACCCAGGTTGGGCTTGAATTCCTAACCTCAAGTGATCCTCCTGCCTTGGCCTCTAAAAGTGCTGGGATTACAGGTGTGAGCCACTGCACCTAGCCCAGAATTTCATTTATTTATATTTTTAAAAAGAATCTCACTCTGTTTTCCAGGCTGGAGTGCTGTGGCAAGATCAAGGCTCTCTGTAGCGTTGAACTCCTGGGCTGAAACAGTCCTCCCACCTCAGTCTCCAGAGAGGCTGGGACCACAGGTGTGTGCTGCCACACCCAGCTAATTTTTAAAATTGTTTTGTAGAGACACGATCTCACTATGTTGTCCCGGCTGGTCTTGAACTCCTGGGCTCAATCCTCCCAAAGTGCTGGGATTATAGGCGTGAGCCACTGTGCCTGGCCCCACCCAGAATTTTTAAAACATGAAAAAGGTTATGTTTTGGGCCAATCTCTAAAATATATTAAGTGAAAAAAAGCAACTTGCAAATAGTGTAAATGATATGCCAACATTCCTGTTAAATATTTTTAAATATTTAAACAATAAGATGCATGTGTATTTGCTTGTATATGCATCGAATGCCTCTGGATAGTCACAATATGCAAACATTTGTCTCAAGGAAGGAGAGTTGGAATACCATGTGATGCATAGTAGCCTTTCTTTTTTTTCCTTTTTTTTTTTTTTTTTTTCTTTTTGAGACAGAGTTTCACTCTTGTCGCCCAGGCTGGAGTACAGTGGTGCGATCTCGACTCACTACAACCTCTACCACCTGGGTTCAAGCGATTCTTCTGCCTCAGCCTCCCAAGTAGCTGGGATTACAGGCATGCGCCACCATGCCCAGCTAATTTTGTATTTTAAGTAGAAACAGGGTTTCACCACGTTGGCCAGGCTGGTCTTGAACTGACCTCAAGAGATCCACCCATCTTGGCCTCCCAAAGTGCTGGAATTACAGGCGTGAGCCACTGTGCCTGGCCTTCTTTTTCTCTTTTTTTTTTTTTTGAGACGGAGTCTTGCACTCTCCCCCAGTCTGGAGTGCAGTGGCGCCATCTCGGCTCACTGCAAGCTCCGCCTCCTGGGTTCACGCCATTCTCCTGCCTCAGCCTCCTGAGTAGCTGGGACTACAGGCACCCACCACCACACCCGGCTAATTTTTTGTATTTTTAGTAGACATGGGGTTTCACTGTGTTAGCCAGGATGGTCTCGATCTCCTGACCTTGTGAGCTGCCCGCCTTGGCCTCCCAAAGTGCTGGGATTACAGGCATGAGCCACCGCACCCAGCCTCTTTTTCTCATTTTAAAGATAAAAATTTCTATAATGAAATGGCTCCCTTTCATTCTTGTATCTGGGACAACCAGTTCCCTTGATCAGGGACAACCAATGTTACCAGGTTCTCGTGTATTTTTCTGGGGAAATTCTATGCAAATGCAAGGAAATTTATATATGTATTATTTTGCCCCCCGCTTCCTTACATGACTGGTAGTGTCCCATACAAGGCATATTGCACCTTGCTTTTTTGACTTAACAGTAACCTTTGTCTGAGCGCGGTGGCACATGCCTGTTATCCTTGCACTTTGGGAGGCTGAGATGCGAGGATCCCTTGAGCCCAGGAGTTTGAGACCAGCCTGGTCAACACAGTGAGATTCCATCTGTACAAAAAAATTAGCTGGGCGTGGTAGTGTGTACCCGTAGTTCCAGTTCCTTGGGAGGCTGAGATTGGAGGATCACTTGAGCCCAGGAGTTTGAAGTTGCAGTGAGCTATGTTGGCACCACTGCACTCCAGCCTGAGCAACAAGAATGTAAACTTGTAAAAAAAAAAAAAAAAACTTTAAAATTAAAAATTCTGAAATACAGCATGCACGCAGAAAAGTGCATAAAATGTATTTATACACTTAAAAAATCATAAAACACCTATGTAACCAATACCTAGGTCAGGAAATGGAAGACTACCAGACCCTCAAAACCACCCAAGTATTCAACCCTGGCTGGAGGTAAACAGTATTCTCACTTTTAGGAAAGTTCTCCCCTCCCCTCCCCTCCCCTCCTCCCCCCCCCTCCCCTCCCCTCCTCCCCCCCCCTTTTTTTTTTGAGACGAGTCTCACTCTGTCACCCAGGCTGGAGTGCAGTGGCCCACTGCAAGTTCCGCCTCCCAGGTTCACGCCATTCTCCTGCCTCAGCCTCCCAAGTAGCTGGGACTACAGGCGCCCACCACCACGCCCAGCCAATTATTTTGATTTTTAGTAGAGACAGGGTTTCACCGTGTTAGCCAGGATGGTCTCGATCTCCTGACCTTGTGATCCCCCCGCCTCGGCCTCCCAAAGTGCTGGGATTACAGGTGTGAGCCACGGCTCCTGGCCTCCCTTCCCTTTCTTTCTGAGGCAAGGTTTGGCTCTATCGTCCAGGCTAGAGTGCAGTGGCACAATCTTGGCTCACTGCAACCTCTGCCTGCCAGGCTCAAGCCATCCTCCCACCTCAGCCTCCTGAGTAGCTGGGACTACAGGTGCACACCACAGCGTCCAGAAAATTTTTGTGTTTTTTGTACAGACAGGGTTTCGCCATGTTGCCCAGGCTGGTCTCAAACTTGTGAGCTCAAGCCATCTGCCTGCCTCAGCCTCCCAAAGTGTTAGGATTACAGGCGTGAGCCACTACATCCGGCCTCCTTGTTTTCTTTTATAGTTTACCACCACCATATGTATGTTTAGCAGGAGAATTTGTTTTTGCCTATTTTTGAATTGTGTATGAAGGCATTCAAGCTGTAGTATCTTTTGTGACTTGCTTAGTTTTGATTATGTTTGTGCTGTATGGTATTGTTTCTTGAATATACAAGCATGTTTATACTGTTTGTAATCGGGACAAATGTTTTTGTTTTTGTTTTGAGATGGAGTCTCGCTCTGTCTCCCAGGCTGGAGTGCAGTGGCGCGATTTTGGCTCACTGCAAGCTCCGCCTCCCGGGTTCACGCCATTCTCCTGCCTCAGCCTCCTGAGTAGCTGGGACTACAGGCGCCCGCCACCATGCCCAGCTAATTTTTTTGTATTTTTAGTAGAGACAGGGTTTCACCGTGTTAGCCAGGATAGTCTCGATCTCCTGATCTTGTGATCCACCCGCCTTGACCTCCCAAAGTGCTGGGATTATAGGTGAGCCACCGCGCCCGGCCAGGACAAATGTTTTAAACCTGTTGTGTATGTCCAAGTACATGAGAGCTGGGCATGGTGGTGCGTGCTTATAGTCCCAGCTACTAGGGAGGCTGAGGTGGGAGGTGGGAGGTGGGAGGATCAGTTGAGCCCGGGAGTTTGAGTCCATCTTGGACAACATAGTGATACCGCATCTTCTTAAAGAAAACAACCTGTGTCCTATACAGTCAGAAACGGGAATGTGAGGTTGGGCGTGGTGGCTCATGCCTGTAATCCCAGCACTTTGGGAGGCTGAGGCAGGCGGATCACTTGAGGCCAGGAGTTCAAGACCAGCCTGGCCAACATGGTGAAACCCTGTCTGTACTAAAAATACAAAAATTAGCCCAGCTTGGTGGCACACGCCTGTAATCCCAGCTACTCGGGAGTCTGAGGCATGAAATCGCTTGAAACCTGTGAGGCAGAGGTTGCAATGAGCTGAGATTGTGCCACTGCACCCCAGGCTGGGTGACACAGCGAAACTCTGTCTCAAAAAAACAAAAAGAAAGAAATGGGAATGTGAATTTCTAGAGTGGGATTTGGGCTTGAGATGCAGGAAGGAGTTACCCCGGCATGGATGGTTGTGAAGAAACAGAAACAAAGGGAACCTCGATGTAAATGAAAACCAAATCGAAACAAAAAAGGTTGTTGAGTAATAAGTTGAGTTCTTTTGACTTTACTACAAAGTTTCAAAACGGGCTTTACCATCTCACTGTTCCAACTGGAGTCTATAGGAGTTCCTAGTGCTCCGCCACCTTGCCAACACTTGCTATTCTTAGATTTGTTGTTTTTCTAGGAGTATAATGGCATCAATCTTGGTTTACATTTGCATTTTTCCAGTTACTAATGATGTTGAGTACCTTTACATGTGTTGAGTAACCATTTGGATTTCCTGTGTTGTGAAGTGCTTGTTCAAGTGTTTTTGCCAATTTTTCATGTTTTTTTCTTATTCGTTTGTAGGAACTCTTTATACATTTTGTTGCGTGTGTTGGGGGGAGTGGTGGGGGTGTTGAGACAGTCTCTCACTCTGTTGCCCAGACTGGAGTGCGGTGGTGCAATCTCGGCTCACTGCAATCTCTGCCTCCTGGGTTGAAGCAATTCTCCTGCCTCAGCCTCCTGAATAGCTGAGGCTACGGGCATGCACCACAATGCCTGGCTGATTTTTATATTTTTAGTTGAGATGAGGTTTCGCCACGTTGGGCAGGCTGCTCTTGAACTCCCAACGTGAAGTGGTCCACCAGCCTCGGCCTCCCAAAATGCTGGGATTACAGGTGAACCACCGTGCCCGGTTTGTTTTGAGGAAGGGTCTCCCTCTGTCACCCAGGCTGGAGTGCAGTGGTACGATCATAGCTCACTGCAGCGTCAACCTGCCCATCTCAAGTGACCCTCACACTTCCGCCTCCGAAGAGCTGAGATTACAGGCGCACACTACCATGCCTGGCTAATTTTTTTCTTTTCTTTTCTTTTCTTTGAGACGGAGTCTCGCTCTGTCACCCAGGCTGGAGTGCAGTGGCACGATCTCAGCTCACTGAAACCTCTGTGTCCCAGGTTCAAGAGATTCTCCTGCCTCAGCCTTCCAAGTAGCTGGGATTACAGACATGCACCACCACGTCCAGCTAATTTCTGTATTTTTAGTAGAGACAGGGTTTCACCATGTTGGCCAGGCTGGTCTTGAACTCCTGACCTCAGGTGACCTGCCCGCCTTGGCCTCCCAAAGTGCTAGGCTTACAGGCGTGAGCCACCGCACCCAACCTTGTTTAGTGTTTTAATGGAGGTTTCATTACATGGGCATATTAGACAAATCATTGACCATTGGTCATTGACCTCAACCTTCAGCCCCTCTCTTCCCAGAGGTTGGTAGGTATGGGTGGGGCTGAAATTCCCAACTGTCTAATTCTGTCTTGGTATTTCTAGTGACCAACCCCCTTCCTGAAGCTACGCAGGGGCCCATCACAGATGACTTCATTAGGACAAAGACTGCTCCTATTAATACCCAGGAGATTCCAAGGGATTTAGGAACTCTGTCAGGGCTAAGGGCAAATATTATTTTTATTATGCACTTCGCTAAATTATTTCAGTGGGTTCCGAGGCCCAGGATGCAGGCACCTTCCTTCAGCAAGGACTGTTTGCTTCTCTCATGCAGAAATGGTTGACGATAAATGCAGAGCTTAAGATTTCTTGGATGGCCAGTGATGTGAATTTGATCTGAAAATCTGAAGGGTTTCTTCCCTTGTCTTTCCTTCGCTCCCTGCACTGCTAGAGGTAGAGAGGAGTGCAGACTTTTGGTTCCTTTTCTCCCTTAGCTTGGGAGACTATCACTGGAGGCAAGGGCTCAAGGAAGGGTCAGACCCCTTTCAGAGGCTGAGCCGTTTCAACCTCAGCTGTTTTATTAGAATAGGCAAATTCTTTCAGGACAAAAGCAGCCTTTGAGTTTTCCACTCTCCTATGGGTCAGAACTTTTAGATTTTTATTGTAAATGTATTTTACTTTTTGTAGAGATGGGATCTCACTGTGTTGCCCACGCTCGTCTTTAACTCCTGGCCTCAAGTGATCCTTTCACCTCCTAAAGTTGGGATTACAGGCGTGAGCCATTGCACCTGGCCTATTTTTATTTTTTTTTAAATTAATGAGACATTGGTCTAAATAACCTAAACGCATTAATAGAATGGGAAGTTTCCCCACCCCCTGGTGTGCACACCCAGGTTAATCCCTTCCCCTTGAGGGCAGAAACTAAGACTAAGCTGGGATCTTACCCCTGTGATTTAGTCATTATCACTTAAGTATCTGGATGGGCCTGACCTAATCGGGTGAGCACTTCAAAGGGAATGGGCCCTTAAATCAGACCTGCCAGGGCCCAAGGAGGGGCAGCTTCTTGGAGCTAAGACCCTAGTTCTACGAGGACTGAAATCAGCCAACAACCATGAGCATGGAAGAGGACCCAGACTAAGGAACACCAACAACCAATACCTCAATTTTAGCCTGCAAAGCACTGAGCAGAGACTAGCTCAGCCGTGTCTAGACTTCCAACACAAAGTCTGAAGTGGGTGTTGTTTTATGCCACTGGCTTTGTGATCTGTTGTGCAGAAATACATGTGGGAACAGGCTTTGCTGCCCACAAGGGAAAAACCAATCTTTAGCACAAAGCGGGATCAGATGATTCAAGGGGACCGAACCTTGGCCCAGTCCAGAACCAGACAGACGAGGCGAGCCTCATGCCAGACTGCTGGCACCTGGCCGTCCTGAGCAGGAATACCACTGCCACACCAACGTGGCCATTATTCTAGAGGGAGAAGTGTAGGGCAGTGCCGCTCAGGCCACCAGGAGCAGCTCCAGGTCCTCGCCCCATTTTAGATTGGAAATCTGACTCCAAAGAGGGGTTGTGACTGCTCTACTCCCACAGAACAAAGAGGTGGACCCAAACCTCAAACAGCAAGGCTGGTGAGCTAGATGGACCCACTGCTGCAGTCCATGAGGCTTTACAAGGACCCAGGGCCTGTGCAGGGGAGCCAAACTCCCAGAGCCACATGGCACCATGCAGCGGTCCTGGGGCATCTGTGAGACACAGAAGCTGCTTTTCCAACTTTATTTAGAAAAACAAATCCAGGTCCCAGTGCCCCCTGTACCCTCCCCGACCCCAGCCATAATTTAAATAACTTAGAGACAGAGTTGGAGGGAGGGGACAGGAGAGGTTGGGGGTCACGGTGGAAGGAGGAAGAGAGCCCACTACAGCCGCCGCAGCGCCCGCTTCTTGTCCGTCTTTTTCTTGGCCGCCAGCTTCTTATCGCGCTCGCCAGCATGCTTCTTGGCCATGGGACCCTCAGCCCCTCCCGGGCCCCCTGGGGCCCCAGGGTCGGTGGAGGAAGCTGCAGTGCCACTGGCCAGGGCCCGACCGGCTTCGGCCCTGCCGCTGGGCCCGCCGGCGCCCCCGTGGATCTCTGTGAGCAGACGGGCCCGAGCCGCATACTCCTCGTAGTTCTCCAAGAGCAGGCGGCCCGCCTCCTCGTTGAGTGCAGACTCGGGGTTAGGGTGGATCAGCAGGCACTTGATGGTCTGTGGGAAGAGGCTCAGGGTTACAGTGGGTCGGGCAACCTACAGGGACCCCCAGGCCTCCACAAGAGGGTGGCCTCCGCAATGGCTGTTCCTTCTGCTCCCAACTCAGCTGCAGATCCAGGCCCCACCTATGCTGCATCCTCCCTCATCTTTGCTCCCTGTCTCCCTCAGAGGCCACCTTCATGTGACCTGCCTCACAGCAGATGTTCCCAAAAGGACACGATGCCATAGGCCCAATGGTTTAAAATGTCCCTGGTCCTCCGTGGAACTTGCTGGGTGACGGGGGAAACGCCAAGGCCCCCTCTCAGGAGTCCATTACTTGCCTGAGCCCCAGACTTGAGTCCTATTATGGTTTTGAATTTGCCTCCATGCAGTTCAGCATGACCTTAGAGGCCCTCCGGTTCAATGAGTGAGGCCTGCAGCCTGGACAGAGAGAAGAGACTTCCCCAGGGCCTCAGGATTTGAGGAAATCACACCTGCGTGTTGGACTCTAAAGCTCCCCATCTTTCCAGATACAGCATAAATCCTGACCTCTGTCTTTTATCAGAAATCCGAAGTTCACAGCCTAAGACTCTAGCTGGGTTGGACCACACACAAGAGGGCAAGACACCAGGACTGCTGGCTGAGGTACACTTCGAGGGTGGTCCAGAGATTCCTCTCAACCCCCTTCACAGCCTGTCCTGAGGGGTAAATTGGAGTGCAGAGGTGTGACCTGCAGCCAGGCCTCCAGCAGCCCCAGCTGGATCCTCTGAAGTGGGTCTGGGCAAACTGGCCACAGCAGTTTGCTCCCTGGGGCCACTATGACACACACACAGTACCTGGCTCAGCAGATGCTCAGCAGATATCACTGATGGTGACCAGGACGCAGGTTCCCACCCTAATTCTCATCACGGCACCCAAACTGCAGGTCTGGCTGCTCTTCTTGCTGGCTGAGCCCCTGACAGGCCCAGATGCTGACCTAGCAGCAAGTAGGCCTGGAGCTCGGTGCCAATGTCCCCAGCAGCCTCCAATGACACCCCAGGGGAAGGGAGGCGGTACATGTGGGAGGGAAGGGTTTGGGGTCTGTTTACCTGGGAGCTCAATCCTCTCCCTCCCCATGGCAGGAAACCCCAATTCCCCACCCTCTCTGCCATGTGCCCCAGGGACTCATTAGAAATTTGGTTAACTTTTTTTTTTTCAGCTTGTGGGAAGGGTGGGGAGGCAGCAGGCTGTAAGCAGCCTGGAGCACCAGCCTAGACCAGGACGCCTCCACCTCGGCAACACCGCAGCCAGGTCATTCTGTGTCACGGAGCCATCTCCTACACTGCAGGATTTGGGCAGCACCCTTGGCCTCCACCCACTAGATGCTAGTGGCACCCCCGAGTTGTGACAACCCTTTTTGGTCTCCTGACAATGCATAATACCCCTTGGGGGGCAAAATCACCTCTGGCTGAGAAACACTGGTTTATGAACCCTATCGCTATTAAAAAACCACTGAACTGTATACTTTGGAACTGAGTTTTACGGCATGTAAGCTCAGCTTTAGCAAAAAAGCCTCTAATGAGACCCCATCTCTGCAAACCATAAAAATATAAAAACTAGCTGGGTATGGTGGTGCATGTGTGTAATACCAGCCATTCAGGAAGCTGAGGCAGGAAGATCACCTGAGCCCAGGAGTTCAAGGCTACAGTGAGCTATGACTGCGCCACTGCACTCCAGCCTGGGCAACAAAGAGCCAGTATCTTTAAAACAAAAAGAAAGAAAGGAAAGAAAGGGAAGAAAGAAAAAGGAAAGAAAGAAGAAAGAAAAGAAAGAGCTTCTAACTAGACCCTTGACCTCCACCTGTCAGAAAACTGTCCTACAGGGTAGGCGCAGTGGCTGGCTCCTATAAGCCCAGCACTTTGGGAGGCCGAGGTGGGAGGATCACTTGAGTTCAGGAGTTCGACACCAGCCTGGGCAACAAATGAGACCCCATTCCTGTTTTATTTTTTATCTTATTTTATTTTTTTTGAGATAGAGTCTCACTCTGTCACCCAGGCTGGAGTGCAGTGGCGCGATCTCGGCTCACTGCAACCTCCGCCTCCCAGGCTCAAGCGATTCTCCTGCCTCAGCCTCCCAAGTAGCTGGGATTACAGGCATGTGCCACCATGCCCGGCTAATTTTTGCATTTTTAGTAGAGACAGGGTTTCACCATGTTGGCCAGGCTGGTCTGGAACTCCTGAGCTCAAGTGATCCACCACACCTGGCCTACCCTATCCTTGTTTTTTAAAAAAAAGGGAGAAGAGAAAAACCATCCTACAATACAAACTCACCACTCGTTACATAGTAAGGTGCTCCTGGGCACTTCTCAACAGTACTTGGGTGTCCTGGGTCTGGCACTGTTTGTCTTTCCAGGAAAGCTAGCAACATGGATTTTTATGTGGAAACCTTCAACCACTTCAGAGTTGATTCAGAAAAACTAAACAAAGCGCTATGGCTCAGACACCAGCAGACCTCCAGAGGCAGGAGGCAGGAGGCCCAGCCCCAGCCCAGAACTCACCAGCAGTACGTGTCGGATGCCCAGCTCAGCCGTCCAGTCCCTCTTGAGCACGTTGACGCAGATCTCGCCATTGGCGCCCACGTTCGGGTGAAAGATCTTGGTCAGGAAGTAGCCCTTGGGTGGGGAGGCAGGGAAGTCCTTCCCCAGCAGGAGTTTCATGCGGAACAGACCTCCAGCATATGGGGTCCCCTCTGGAGTGGAGGGAGGGGTACAGGGTCAGGGCACTCAGGAGTCCCAAGGCACCTCAACACCCCAAAGTCCAGTCTCCACGGTCTGATTGTGATGCAGGTGGGTGCCCCGCCAACTCTGCCAACAGACTGGAGGATTCTTTTTTTCTTTTTTTGAAATAAGGTCTCTTGTGTCACCCAGGCTGGAGTGCAGTGGCACAATCTCAGTTCACTGCAGCCTGCAATTCCTGGGCTCAGGTGATCCTCCCATCTCAGCCTGCCAAGTAGCTGGGATTACGGGCATGCCACCAGGTCTGGCTACTTTTTTATTTTAAGAGATAGGGTCTCACTATGTTGCCCAAGCTGGTCTTGCACTCCTAGGCTCAAGCAATTTGTTCACCTCAGCCTCCCAAAGTGCTGGGATTACAGGCGTGAACCACCATGCCCAGTTAGGCTGTAGAATTCTTAAGAGCAAGAGGCCAGGTGTGGTGGCTCACGCCTGTAATCCCAGCACTTTGGGAGGCTAAGGCGGGTGGATCACCTGAGGTCAGGAGTTCAAGACCAGTCAGACCAACATGGAGAAACCCCGTCTCTACAAAAAATACAATATTAGCCAGGCGTGGTGGTGCATGCCTGTAATCCCAGCTACTCGGAAGGCTGAGGCAGAAGAATCCCTTGAACCCAGGATGGGGAGGTTGCAGTGTGCGGAGATCGCGCCATTGCACTCCAGCCTGGGCAACAAGAGCGAAACTCCGTTTCCAAAAAAAAAAAAAAAAGCCAAGCGCGGTGGCTCACACCTGTAATCCCAGCACTTTGGGAGGCTGAGGCGGGCGGATCACAAGGTCAGGAGTTCGAGACCAGCCTGGCCAACATGGTGAAACCCCATCTCTACTAAAAATACAAAAAATTAGCTGGGCATGGTGGTGCACGTCTGTAATCCCAGCTACTTGGGAGGCTGAGGCAGGAGAACTGCTTGAACCCAGGAGGCAGAGGTTGCAGTGAGCAGAGATTGTGCCATTGCACTCCAGCCTAGGCGACAGAGCAAGACTCCGTTTAGAGAGAAAAAAAAAAAGAGCAAGAATGGCTGGGTTCCTAGGGGGCCACAGGACCTCCCCCAGAACCTCAGAGATGATGCCCATCTTGCAGCCCCCACCTGTGTCACTATCAAGCTCGTCTGCACCCTCCTGGATCCCCTGTCTCAGCCCAAGTGACCACTCCAGTCACAGGCCCTTCCCAGGTGGCAGGGACCCAAGTACGCACTTTCCTATAAGATGCCCATTTATATGCCTTTCAGATCAAGGATCCAACTGTCTGTCAACTCCACAGCCTCCCAACCCAGTGAACGCCTCTCCCACTCACCCACTTGCTTGGGTCAAAATATTGTCCCTCCCCTAGCCCATCAGCAGCCTGAGCACCGGCCTGCTAGGTCCTCCCCCGAATCTCATCCCATCTCCAAGGCTAGCTTCCTGGCTGGCCTCTGGGTTCTTCCCCCTGCCAGGCCGGCTCTCCTCACTACAGTCAATAGGAACTTTGGAGGGATTTGTCACACCCCTGCTTTAAACCTTCCACCAGCTTCCTCTACAAACTCCTTGAAGAGGCCTAGAAGCCCTAAAAGAGCTTGGCAGCTTCATCATCAACTTTCTTCATGTGTTTTTACCAAGCGCCCAGCTCCACCTGCCCAAGGGCCTTTCTGGAGCCTTCCCATTGTCATGATCCCACGCCCTCTGCAGCAAGGCATGAAGGACCTCAACTGTCACCGCTGCCAGGTCTTTCCTGACCACCTACCACCATCACCACCGTGGACTAGACCATTCCTTCACAGGCTCTGCTGAAATCCTGACTTTGTAGGAATTCTGGTGATAACAGAAATGTAGCCTGCATGAAACAGTATTCTAAATCACTCCGCAAATCATGTGACCCGCAAATCATTCATGACCCGTCTCCCCACGATCTGCATCTGGCTTGTTTCCTCATCCCTGACACTCACAGAAGGATGGAGTTTGAGATCACCTGGCCCACCCTCCCAGGCCCTTGCTGACACCATTCCCACCACCTGGAACTCTCTTCCCATTCCTACTTAATTCCTACCCACCCTCAGGTCCAGGGAAGCCATGTCTGAAAGCCTTCCTTCAAATCTAGAGTACCGTCCCATGATATACTAACTCAATGACCAGGTATTTCTCAACCCTTATGGGAAAAGAGTACATAATTGTCATTTGTGGCGTCCTGCCCTGTCCACCAATGCATCCCAACACCTGACACGAGGCCAGCCTGTAATGGGTACTTCCCGCTAGGGTGATCTAGAGCAGGGTGATGGAGGATCTAAGCAGCAGCCCCTTCTCTCTTTCCTTCCAAACTCACCAGGGCCCTCGATGGTGACCTGGAGGTCGGTGAGGTCCTCCTCGTTGGGAAAGACCTTGATGCCATCGGGTGGGTCTGCGGTCAGTGTCGTCACCTCCTTGTACACCAGGCGGATGATGTGCGGGGGTAGGTTCTCCACGTTGGAGTTCTGGGCACGGATGGGAGAGCAGGGTGAGCGAGTGTTAAGAGCTGGGCTTCCCGCAGGGCCTAAAGATGCTGAGACTGCCCAAGTCTTGACTCAGTGGCCCCAGGCTGTCAATCACCCTTGAACTCCCAGACCCTCACCCAGGATGCTTCAGGCCATCAGCCCAGGCAGAGTTTCCAACAGAAATGGGGGCGGGTTCACGGGGGGGCTTGCAGATAACTCCACCCACCCCAGAACCCCCCCCCCCCCAAAAGCCCGCTCCTAACCCTGCTTGGTCCCCAGTGGTTCCACGTAGACCAGAGATCTACTCTCTCCCCCTTCTCCACTAATTTTTGGTTAGAGCATCCTTGAAACCCCGGCTCAGGTCTGGAGATGGCGGCGGGGCGTCTTTGCTCCTGGTAACACCCATGGGCGGGCCGCAAAGCGCCCGGAGCCCTCGCCGCCAGGGAGACTGCGGGCCGCCCGAGCTCCTGCTCCGCCTGCGGGAAGGCCCTCGGGCCCATCCCGGGTCAGGGACCCCCAGGCTGGCCCTCAAACCCCTCAAGGCCGCCCGTCGGAGGCCCCTGAGACTCCACCTCCTCCCTCAGGGACACCCCCGACCACCTTCTTGGGCCTCAACGCCCGTGCTCACCATGGCTGCGGCCGGCCGGGGGCGGGTCCCCCCGGCCCCCTTCCTGCGTTCTTCGGTCCGCCGGCCGGGGCGGGGGGCCCAACTGCTGCCGCTGCGGCCCTGGAGAGGCCCCGGCGGCCCCGCTCCGCTCCCCGCTGCCTCCGACGTCCGCCGCGCACAGCGTAGACCAACCCGCCGCCCCGGTGCCCGGCAGCACTGAGCCGGCCGCGCGCGCACCACGGCCTCTTTATAACCGCCCGCAGGCCACGCCCTCCGCGGCCCCTCAGCTCCGAGCCTCAACCGTGACGTCAGCGCGCACGTTCCTTGGTTTTCGACGCGCTCGCTCCCTTCCCCGCAAACTATGGTCAGAAGCGAGGGAAGTGGCGGAGAGGGCTGGGTAGCGGGCCGGCCAATGGGGGCCCGCGGGGGTCGGGAGGGTTCTCAAAGAACGGAGGGGATGAAAAGGGGAAGAAGAGAGGAAGGGGGACGGGGAAGGCGACGCGGCCGCTGATTGGACCGTTTGAATGAGACGCCGCCACGGCCCGGCATACGCGCGGGCGCGCCCTGACGCTGAGGAAGTCGCGCACGCGACTAACGGTCTTCCTGGGGGCTGGAGCGTGGCGAGGGGAGGCGGGACTCCGGGTTTTAAACGCGTGATGGAAGGCGCTCGGGCCAATAGGGATGCGCTTTAGTGACTGGTGGGTCACGAGACTCGCTTGGGCCAATGGCTGACAGAGACCGGTCAGAGGGCGACCCAGTTTCGTGCAGATCAAACCGCTGCCAGCCAACGAAATTCGTTGATTTTTGTATATGCAAATGAAGTGTGCGCTGCCGCCCGCGCCCCCTCCTTTGAGCCGTGGTGGAGGTGGGCGCTGGAACTCCGGCTACATTTTTCTATGAGGCGCCATTTTGTGCTGGAAATGCTCTTGGACCCACGTCCTGTATTGCTAAGGCTCAAAGATCAGTCAGAATGACCTTGAAGGCTTGGACAGCCTTGCACTCCGTGTGTGACCCCCACCCCTGCCAGGCTTCATCGAAGACGCCAGCCTCAGTTTCCTTATGTGACAAATGGGCACTGGGATCCGTTGTGTTGCCAGGGAAAGAAGTCAGAGAGTGCCAAGACGTTTATTCACGGCATGGTTATGCCTATGACTGACCCATGGCCTCCAGCCACACCCGCCTTCTCTGGGACTCAGTTTCCCTCTCTAGG
Source organism: Pan paniscus (assembly GCF_029289425.2). NCBI lineage: Eukaryota > Metazoa > Chordata > Mammalia > Primates > Hominidae > Pan > Pan paniscus. The sequence goes on from NC_073269.2 coordinate 61,547,109, forward strand.
AAATGGACACATAGCTGCCTGGAAAATGGACCGTCTCCAGCCCTCAGTGTCAGTAAAAACGTCAGGCAATTGCTTGAGAACGGTGGCCAGAGCTCCCTGAGCAGGCCTTTTGGAGGGGCTTAGAGAGGAGGAGGGAATGCTGAAGTTGGCCTTCCTTTGCTCATCTGTGCAGTGCGGTCGCAGTGCCCTCTCGGTGTCTCTGCCAGTCTGTGCGTCCACAGCTCTTCTTAGTTTCTTGGCCTTTTTCAGCCATGGATGAGAGCATTAACATCTGGGCCTAATTTGGCCACAGGTACCTGAAAAGACCCCTGGCTACCAGCTTCCCGTCATGGGGCCTCAGCTTCTGAAGAAGGAATAAGGAAGGTGTGAAAGAAATCTACATGGCCAAGGCCAGGCGTGGTGGCCAAGGCCAGGCGTGGTAGCTCACGCCTGTAATCCCAGCACTTTGGGAGGCTGAAGCTGGCAGATCACCTGAGGTCAGGAGTTTGAGACCAGCCTGGCCAACTTGGTGAAACCCCATCTGTACTAAAAATACAAAAATTAGCCGGGTGTGTTGATGCAGCCCTGTAATCCCAGCTACTCGTGAGGCTGAGATGGGAGAATCGGTTAAAGCCGGGATGTGGAGGTTGCAGTGAACTGAGATCTCGCCACTGCACCCCAGCCTGGGCAACAGAGCAAGACCCTGTCTCAAAAAACAAAAAAGGAAAAAAAAAAAAAAAACCAAAAAACAAAACCTACATGGTCAGGTACAGTGACTACGCCCATAATCCCAGCACTTTGGGAGGCCAAGGTAGGTCGATCACTTAGCCCAGGAGTTCAAGACCAGCCTGGGCAACATAGTGAGAGACCCCCACCAATATGTACAAAACAAACAAACCCAAAACAACTGAAGGAACAGCTACAGCATAAAAAGTCATCATCATAACTAGTTTGTGGAGAAATGGCTACAGGTGATCCCTTCCTGCTCCCTCACCCCAGGTCCAATCTATACCAGTTCCTGTTGATGTCATCTACTGAATCTCATCACTTCCTCCCATCCGCTATGCCACCAGTCCTGCTTAGAGTCAACGTCATCCCATTTTGCCGATAAGCATTTTGCTGATCTTCAATTTTAGCCTGCTGGGTGTGGAGGATTCCAACCCAATTAACAGACAAGGAAGCTGAAGGAGCAGGAGGTAAAGTGACTTGCTCGGGGTTCCCCAGCTGGGACAAGGCAAAGCTAGTGGCTAAATTCGTCTTGATCTTAAAAATCCACCCAAAAGACATAACAATAATAATGATAATACTAATGGTTATTATGTATTATTTGCTGTGTGCCAGACCCTGTTCTAGTTTCTTTACATGCTTGATGTCATTTAATCCTTGTAACAACCATAATGGGTGGATATTATTAATTATTATGATCCCTTCTGGATACCTGCATTTATTCAATACATTTGTTCTTCTTTATTAGCGTCTACACTCTAGCTGTCAGGATGCTATGGGATACAGCAGAGAATAAAAGGGACAAAGCCTCGACTTTCATGGATCTTACATCCTGGTGCGGGAGCCAGATAGCAAGTAAGTCTATACCATCATGTCAGCAAGTGATAAAGACTGAAGAACAATCAGCAAGTGATAAAGACAGGAACAATTAATGGGAGGGGGAGGTTTGAGAGGGAGGGATGGGGCTGCCATTTTACCTTGGCTGGGCAGGGAGAATCTGTCTGAGGAAAGGTCATTTGGGCTGTTGGAAGGTCTATGGGAAAAGCATTTTGAGCAAAGGGAACAGCAGGTGTCGAGAAGATTGTGCTTGGTGCTTTTAGGGAACATTAGGAGGCCAGCGAGCCTGGGTTGGAGTGAGGCAGAGCAAGTAGAGGGCTCTGAGGTGGGAGAGGTGAGGGGGTGCTGGTGGGCCTCCTAGGCCATGGTGAAAAGTATGTCTGTTTTTTGAGCAATGGGGAGGCATTGGTGGCTTTGAGCAGAGAATGACTCCTTCAGACTTATGAACAGAAACAGGGAGGCCAATGAGGAGGTGATTACCTTTGTTCAGGTGGGATGATGGTGGCTCCAAGCAGGATTGGTGGCATTAGGAATGGGGGAAGTGATGAGATGATGTCAACAGCAACTGGTATAGATTGGACTTGGGGTGAGGGAGCGGGAGGGATCACCTGTACCCTGAATAATCACCTGAAAACCGGGAAGGCAGACCTTTTCCAAAAAGGTTTTCCAATGCTGTGGTCCATTGGTCTCTGGTCCAACTCACTAAACTCTGCCCTTGTAGCTCCTAAGAAAACTAATGGGTGTGTTTCCAAAAACAGGCAGTGGCCAAAGTAGGCCCCTGAGCTATAGTTTGCTCCCTGCTTTACACATATCCCACATGCCCCACCCCAGCTGAAAACTCAAGAGTCCTCCTCCCCACTACATTTTGCATAAACCCCAGACTCCCCAAAAACCCATAAGCCCTTGCACCATCTCCTGAGGCTCCCTTGCCTTTTTCTGTTTGTTCCTGGAATACGCCAAGCTTTTTACCCTGAGGACAGTTGGACAGTCTGTTCCCTGTGCTGGTCGTGCTTTTCCCCTTTCCTTCTTCTCATCTCCTAGGTTTACCCTAACTCGTCACCCCTTCACGGCAGCTTCTCTCCTCTTTCCTCCCCTCCCATGCTCTCTTTGCTTCATCCTCTTTGAACTTCATGATCTATCAGGATTTGCAATTATTTGTCTGATTGTGTGTTTGACTCTTCCCAACTAGAAGATTAGCCCCAGCAGAGCAGGGATCTTGTCCTCAGTCCCTAGCAGGGCGCCTGACAGACTGAAGATGTTATACATTCAACCAATATTTATTGAGCACCTACTATGTGCCAGGCACCAATCTGGGTGCTTGGGATTTATCAGAGATCAGATAGACAAAGATCTTTGTCCTTGGGATGCATCAGAGAACAGATAGACAAAGGGCTTACTGTAGTTGAGGAAGACAGAACCAAAAATGAAACATAATAAATAAGGAAAACGTGGTATTTTAGAAGGAACTACATGTTGTGGTAGGTAGGGAATACTCTCTGTTAACCATGTTTTTCCTCTGCTCTCATGCCACAATAATCAACTGATCTTCAACAAAGCATACAAAAACATAAAATGGGGAAAGGACACCCTACCCGATAAATGGTGCTGGGAAAACTGGCAAGCCACATGTAGAAAAATGAAACTGGATCCTCATCGCTCACCTTATATTAAGGTTGGTGCAAAATAAATCGAGGTTTTTGCCATTATTTTAATATTTGCAAGCTATACATCTGACAAAGGACTAATATCCAGAATTTACAAGGAGCTCAAACAAATCAGCAAGAAAAAAAATGATCCAATGAAAAAGTAGGCAAAGGACATGAATGGACAATTCTTTCAAAAGAAGATATTGCAAACAGCCAACAAACATATGAAAACTGCTCAGCATCACTCATTATCAGGGAAATGCAAATTAAAACCACAATGAGATAATACCTTACTCCTGCAAGAATGGCCATAATTTAAAAAAAAAATAGATGTTGGCATGGATGTGGTAAAAAGGGAACACTTTTACACTGTTGGTGGGAATGTAAACTAGTGCAACCACTGTGGAAACCAGTGTGGAGATTCCTTAAAGAACTGAAAGTAGATCTACCATTTGATCCAGCAATCCCAATACTGGGTATCTACCTAGAGGAAAAGAAGTCATATGCAAAAGACACATACACATGCATGTTTATAGAAGCACAATTTGCAATTGCAAAAATACGGAACCAACCTAAATGCCCATCATCACCCAATGAGTGGATACCGAAAATATGGTATATATACACCATGGAATACTACTCAGCCATAAAACAGAAAACAGAATGAAATAATGGCATTCGCAGCAACTTGGATGGCCATTATTATTATTTTTTTTTTTTCAGACTGAATCTCGCACTGTCACCTGGGCTGGAGTGCAGTGGTGTGATCTCAGCTCACTGCAACCTCCGCCTCCTGGGTTCAAGCGATTCTCCTGCCTCAGCCTCCCGAGTAGCTGGGATTACAGGTGCCCAACACCACGCCCAGCTAATTTTTTGCATTTTTAGTAGAGACGGGGTTTCACCATGTTCGCCAGGCTGGTCTCGAACTCCTGACCTCGTGATTCGCCCACCTCGGCCTCCCAAAGTGCTGGGATTACAGGCGTGAGCCACTGCGCCCAGTCCTGAAGGCCATTATTTTAAGTGAATTAACTCAGGAATGGAAAACCAAATACCCTATGTTCTCACTTATAAGTGGGAGCTAAGCTATGAGGATGGAAAGACATAAGAATGGTACAATGGGGCCAGCCATTGTGGCTCATGTCTGTAGTAATCCCAACACTTTGGGAGGCCAAGGCAGGCAAATCACTTGTGGTCAAGAGTTTGAGACTGGCCTGGCCAACATGGTGAAACCCCATCTCTACTAAAAATACAAAAATTAGCCATACATGTTGGTGGGCACCTGTAATCCCAGCTACTCAGGAGGCTGAGGCAGGAGAATCGCCTTAACTCGAGAGATGGAGGTTGCAGTGAGCCGAGATTGTGCCACTGCACTCCAGCCTGGGCCACAGAGCAAGATTCCATCTCAAAAAAAAAAAAAAAAAAAAAGATACAATGGACTTTGGGGACTGGAGGGTAAGATTGGGAGGGGGTGAGGGATAAAAGGCTACATACTGGATACGGTGTACACTGCTCAGGTGATGGATGCACCAGAATGTCAAAAATCACCACCAAAGAACTTATCCATGTAACCAAACACCACCTGTACCCCCAAAACTATTGAAATATAAACAATTAAAATTGTAATGATGGTCGCAAAACTTTGTGGATATATACTAAAAACCATTGATTTATGTAGTTTATATGGGTGAATTCTATGATACATGAATTACATCTCAATTAAGCTTTTTCTTTATCTTTTTTTTTTTTTTTTTTTTTTTTGGAGACAGGATCTTACTCTGTCATCCAGGCTGTAGTGCAGTGGTGTGATCTCATCTCACTGCAGCCTCCACCTCCCAGGCTCAAGCAATCCTCACACCTCAGCCTCCCGAGTAGCTGGGACTACAAGGGTGCACCAACACACCAGGCTAATTTTTGTGCTTTTTGTAGAGATTGGTTTTCTCCCTGTTGCCCACTCTGGTCTCAAACTCCTGGCCTCAAGCAGTCCATCTGCCTCAGCCTCCCAAAGTGCTGGGATTACAGGTATGAGCCACTGCACCTGGCCTAAGCATTTTTTTTTTTTTTTTTGGTAAGAATTTAAAAAGTTACTGTGATGGGGGAAACTCAAAGAAAGTCATAGGGATGGGAGAAAGAGAGAGAGATCTGAGGGACAGTGTTCCAAGTTGGGAGAGGTGGCCGGGAAGGGCTAGGCTCTGCAGACTCCAGAAGGCCACCGTGAAGAGTGTGCGTGAGCTCTAGGGAGCTATTGAAGAGGTTTTTTTTTTCTTTTTTTTTTCTTTTTTTTTTTGAGATGGAGTCTCGCTCTGTCGCCCAGGCTAGAGTGCAGTGGCGTGATCTCGGCTCACTGCCAGCTCTGCCTCCCGGGTTCACGCCATTCTCCTGCCTCAGCCTCCTGAGTAGCTGGGACTACAGGCACATGCCACCACGCCCGGCTAATTTTTTGTATTTTTAGTAGAGACGCGGTTTCACCATGTTAGCCAGGATGGTCTCAATCTCCTGACCTCGTGATCCGCCTGCCTCAGTCTCCCAAAGTACTGGGATTACAGGCATGAGCCACCGCGCCTGGCCTATTGAAGAGTTTTGGGCAGAGGGGTGACTGGATTTGGTGCTCATATTGGGACTGTAGCTCAGGGCTGCTGGTAGAGACTGGACTGGAGGGTCCAGATTGGACCAGAAAATCCAGCAGCAAGTGGACTGTGGCTTGGCGAGGGTGGCGACCATCTGGGAAAGGGGTGGAGGGAAGGGAGCAGATGTGAGAACTAATCAGAAGGTGGTCTAGTGATGGGCAGCCTTCCAAATCCTTTGGGAGACAGGAATTGTCAGAGGATGGGATTGGGAAAGGGCACCCTTTCTTTGCTAAGTACTAGTAACCCATGAACTCGCTTTTGTTCAGGGCCGGGCGTGGTGGCTCATGCCTGTAATCCCAGCACTTTGGGAGGCCTAGGTGGGTGGATCACCTGAGGTTAGGAGTTCAAGACCAGCCTGGCCAACAAGGTGAAACCGCATTTCTACTAAAAATACAAAAATTGGCCGGGCACGGTGGTGCATGCCTGTGATCCCAGCTATTCAGGAGGCTGAGGCAGGAGACTTGCTTAATCTGGGAGGCGGAGGTTGCAGTGAGCTGAGATCGTGCCACTGCACTCCAGCCTGGGCAGCAGAGTGAGACTCTATCTCAAAAGAATTTACTTTTGTTCAGTGAAACCTAAATTGTCCCTTTGGCTTGAATTCTGGCTTCAGAAATTAATCTTCATTTCTGTCCATCTGTATTAAATTACAAAAGAAATATGTGTTTGGAGGGAAATCCACAGTTACTGAGGCATGGGAAATGAAGGCTGGAGGTGCTGCTCTAGCCCTCCTTCCCTTCCTCCCCTCCACATCCACACTTCTCTCCACAGCCCTTCCCATCCACATTGATCAGTAGCCTTCAATTAAACTGCTGCACAGCAAGTGTCACTCAATACAATCACAGTATAGAGCAGGTGCAGTGGCTCAGGCTTGTAATCCTAGTACTTTGGGAGGCCTCAGAGAGAAGATCATTTGAACCCAAGAGTTCAAGACCAGCCTGGGCAACATAGGGCAACCCTGTCTCTATAAAAAAATAAGAAATTAATTTTTTTTTGAGAGAGAGAGTCTCACCCTGTTGCCCAGGCTGGAGGGCAATGGCGTGATCTCGGTTCACTGCAACCTCCACCTCCCAGGTTCAAGCACTTCTCCTGCCTCAGCCTCCCAAGTAATAGGGATTATAGGCATGCGCCACCACGCCCAGCTAATTTTTGTATTTTTAGTAGAGACAGTGTTTCACCATGTTGGCCAGGCTGGTCTCAAACTCCTGACCTCAGATGGTCCGCCTGCCTCGGCCTCCCAAAGTGCTGGGATTATAAGCGTGAGCCACCGCACCCAGCCAAAATAAAAATAATAATAAAAAAAAGTTAGCCAGGCATGGTGGTGTATACCTGTAGTCCCAGCTCCTCGGGAGGCTGAGGTGGGAGAAACACTTGAGCTGAGGAGGTTGAGGCTGCAGTGAGCTGTGTTCACACCACTGCACTCCAACCTGGGTGACATAGGAAGACCCTGTCGCAAAACAAAAACAAAAACTCTCAAAAAACAACAAAAAAGGTCAAAGATCCCACTGTAGTTTCATCGTACTCTCTGACCGATGGGCATCAAGGCTGAGCCCAGCGCATGGCTAGACACTGCCATGAGCATCCTCCTTCATCTGTTCATCTTTGGGTACAGCCGTGAGCATTTCCGAAGGACAAAGTCTTAGAGGAACTTTCAGGATCAAAGAGTATGCGTGCTTGCCATTCTGCCCAGTGGCCCTCGGCAGGGTTCTCCTTATTTGGATTCCCAAGATGTGACTTGCTCCTTTAACCCGTATTTCTTTAGCACCAGATATACACCGGGCACTGTTCTGGGTGCTTGGGACACATCCGAGAACAAGATAGGAAACAAAATCCCTGCCCTCCTGGGGCTTCCGTTCCAGCGGGGAGACTAAAAGTCTTCCTGGGACTGAGTGGCAGCCCAGGATGCAGGCCTTTGCCTGCTCACACTGGGGAAGTCCTGGGCTAATAGGTAAGTCAAGTTGGTAGTATTAAAAGATATTGGCAATGCACAGTGGCTCATGCCTGCAGTCCTAGCACTTTGCGAGGCTAAGGCAGGAGGATCACTTGAGCTCAAGAGTTTGAGATCAGCCTGGGCAACATAGTGGGACCATGTCTCTACAAAAAAATTAAAAATTAGCCAGGAGTGGTGGCACATGCCTATAGTCCTAGCTACTTAGGAGGGTTGAGGCAGAAGGATTGCTTGAGCCCAGGAGGTTGAGGCTGCAGTGAGCCATGATCATGCCATGGCACTCCAGCCTGGGTAGCATAGTTAGACCCTGTCTGAAAAACAGAATAAAGATATTAATTGCTGTAAATATTAGTGTAGGTTAAGGAGGTTCAGGAATGTTGTGAGGGGGACAGTTTTTTTTTTTTTTTTTTGACGGAGTCTTGCTCTGTTGCCCAGGCTGGAGTGCAGTGGCGCCATCTCGGCTCACTGCAACCTCTGCTTCCCAGGCAGAGATTCTCCCAGGAGAATCAAGCAGTTCTCCTGTCTCAGCCTCCCAAGTAGCTGGGACTACAGGTGCGCACCACCATGCCCAGCTAATTTCTGTATTTTTAGTAGAGATGGGGTTTTACTATGTTGGCCAGGCTGGTCTTGACCTCCTGACCTCGAGATCCTCCCACCTCGGCCTCCCAAAGTGCTGGGATTACAGGCGTGAGCCACCATACCTGGTGTGGGGGTACAGTTTTCTTTTTTTGAGACGGAGTCTCACCCTGTTGCCCAGGCTGGGGTGCAATGGCGTGATCTCGGCTCACTGCAACCTCTGCCTCCCAGGTTCAAGCAATTCTCCTGCCTCGGCCTCCCGAGTAGCTGGGATTACAGGCGTACGCCACCACACCTGGCTAATTTTTTGTATGGTTAGTAGAGACGGGCTTTCACCATCTTGTCCAGGCTGGTCTCGAACTCCTGACCTCGTGATCCGCCTGCCTTGGCCTCCCAAAGTACTGGGATTACAGGTGTGAGCCACTGCGCCTGGCCAAGGGGGACAGTTTTAAATATGGTAGAACTAATTGAGAAGGTAACATCTGAATAAACATTCAAATGAAGCGGCCGGGCAAAGTGACTCATGCCTGTAAACCCAGATCCCAGCACTTTGGGGAGCTGAAGTGGGTGGATCACTTGAAGTCAGGAGTTTGAGACCAGCCTGGCCAACATGGTGAAACCTCGTCTTTAATAAAAATACAAAAATCAGTAGGGTGTGGTGATTCGTGCCTGTAGTCCCAGCTACTTGGGAGGCTGAGGCAGGAGAATCACTTGAACCCAGGAAGCGGAGGTGGAGGTGGTGGTGAGCTGAGATCATGACACTGCACTTTAGCCTGGGTGACAGAGCGAGACTTTGTTTAAAAAAAAATTGAAGTAAGAGAGCAAGTTTCGTGGGAATCCAGAGAAAGGCCATTCCAGGCAGAGGAAACTGCCAGTGTCAAAGTCCCCTCACAGGAGTGAGCCTGACGATGAGCAGTCTTCAAAAGATTCCACATCATGGGCAAGTCAAGGTGTCCCGTCTTTTATTTGTATCTCCTTTCTTCCCAGTGAGGTTGAGCATCCTTTCCTGAGTTTCTGTGTCTGCTAGTCTGTGGTTGGTAGCAGGTTCTCTGCTCCTTAGTTCCTGAGTACTTCTGAGCAGACACTTGTGACCTTCCCAGCTTGAGGGGTCTGCACACGCTGGGGTAGGTAATTGACAAAAACTACTTTCCTCTGTGCCTCTGGAGCTGAACTTGGAACTCTCCTGGGTGGGAGAGGCCCTGATCAATGCAAAAATAGGCCCTTAAGTGGATCGGGTGCTCCCTCTAGTGACAGACACAGCAGTAATTAAATGCATTACCCGGGGGCCAATCCTGCTTCGCAAATCCCTGAGCACAAGGCAGAGACTTCTTGAGTGCACTAGGAATTTCTTGTAATGACTGTGCAACCAACACTGGTGACGCACACCAAGCTTAAACAGAAAAATGCCCAGTTCTGGGGAGGGTGGGAGCACACGGACATTTTCACATACATGGACTTGGCACAGGCCCTCTGAGTCGTAGTTGGCATTGTCTAGCAAAAGTCTTCAAAATACACCTGCCACTCATCTCCTGAGAGCTCATCCTAAAGAAAATGGAGGGAGTGGCCGGGCGCGGTGGCTCACACCTGTAATCCCAGCACTGTGGGAGGCCAAGGCGGGTTGAGGGAGTGGCCAGGCACAGTGGCTCACACCTGTAATCTCAGCACTTCGGGAGGCCAAGGCGGATTGAGGGAGTGGCCAGGCGCGGTGGCTCACACCTGTAATCTCAGCACTCTGGGAGGCCAAGGCAGACTGAGGGAGTGGCCAGGCACGGTGGCTCACACCTGTAATCCCAGCACTTCGGGAGGCCAAGGCGGGCAGATCACGAGGTCAGGGGATTGAGAGCAGCCTGGCCAACATGGCGAAACCCTGTCTCTACCAAAAGTACAAAAATTAGCTGGATGTGGTGGCAGTGCCTGTAATCCCAGCTACTTGGGAGGCTGAGGCAGGAGAATCGCTTGAACCAGGGAGTCGGAGGTTGCAGTGAGCCAAGATTGCGCCACTGCACTCCAGCCTGGGTGACAGAGCAAGACTCCGTCTCAAAAAAAAAAAAAAGAAAAAAGAAAAAATTAAGGGAATGCACCAAGTGGTGTGAAAAAAGATGTTCCTCAAGTATTGTTTAGAGTAGTAAAAACTAGGGAAAACCCAAACATCTATTGGTGGTGATGGCAGGGGCTGCTGCTATCATGCTGGCTGCAGCAGGGAGGTGCAGCTGGGGCTGCACGTTTCATGGAGCCGGTGGAGCCCCGCCCCTTCTGAGTTGGGGCAGAGCTCCCCAGGTGTCACTGCAGTCACCCAAACTGTGGCTGTGGATCTGAGCCTCCCTGTGCTCTTGGGGGTGAGGGGGGCGGTGCCAGGAACGGGCAGGATCTGTCCTCCTGGGTGCCGCTGCAGCCACCAGACCCGGTACTGCAAATCTGGGCCTCCAGCTCCACAGAGCATGCAGGAGCTGGGACAAGTGGGAGCCCTGCCCCTTCTGAATTGGTGGGGTGGGAGCTTCTGGGTGCAGTGGCAACTGCCCTCCCAGGCACGGGACTCAAGAGTCTCTGCAGCCTGCACCCTTGGGGGCCCCAGGAAGGGCCCCCCATCCCTTCAGTCTCAGGAGTGCCTGTTCCCACTGCCTGGCTTCTCACCGCTCCTGGCTCCTGCTCCCATCTCAGATCAGTGGTTAGGGCAGAGCCCCGGGGCTGTGAATGGCAGTAGGAGGCCTGGGCAGAAGGGGGCAGTCCTAAGGAGGGCCTGAAGGCTGGGGGCTGGGCTATCAGTCCTGAGGACCAGAGTGGGGACACGCGGTGCCTCTTCTGGGCTGCCCATGGCCACCCATGGACCAATCAGCATGGACTTCCTCCCCTCTGAGGCCCATAAAAGCTCTGGGCTCAGCCAGAGCAGGGCAGGGGACAGCCAGAGAAGGAAGAGGGAGGAGAGACGACTGGACTACCAGTGGCAGAGAAGAGCTACCTGCAGAGACTACCTGCTGGCAGAGAGGAGCCATCCCCACCAGGGCCTCCTCTCTGCTAAGAATTGCAGACATTAGGATGACCAGTTGTAGGGAGGAGCTACCCTCTCCAGAACCTCCTGTCTGCTGAGAACTGAACACTCAACAGATGACCTGCCTACAGAGAGGAGCTACCCACTGTGGGTCCTCTGAGCTGTTGTAACACTAAATCAAGCTCATCCTTGTCTTCTTCACCCTTCACTTGTCTGCGTACCTCATTCTTCCTGGACTCAGGACAAGAACTCAGGCAAAGGCATCATTGGCAACAGAGGTTTCCAGCGGGGAAGAAAATCTACACCCCAAAGATCCTGTAGCAGTAGGAACTGGGAAAAAATTATGCTGCATCCATACAACAGAATATGCTATAGCCACTGAAAATGAGGGAGAGTTTGTTGTTTTTTGAATCACTGGTGTCTCGAAGAATCTGATGAAAGTACTGGATCCATTTTCCCGAAAAAAGCAAGTACAAATGCTAACTAATACATGTGAGAAGAATAATGAGTTTGGAAAATTATCATCTGAAGATTGCTGTTCAACTTTTGGAGAGTGATATTCAGATGCTTTGAAGACTTCCAATATTCAAACATCATTGCCTGATTCAGCCAAGGCCGGGCATGGTGGCTCACACCTGTAATCCTAGCACTTTGGGAGGCCGAAGTGGGCAGATCATGAGGCCAGGAGTTTGAGAGCAGCCTGACTAACATGGTGAAACCCCGTCTCTACTAAAAATACAAAAATTAGCTGGGCATGGTGGCACATAATCCCAGCTACTCAGGAGGCTGAGGCAGGAGAATTGCTTGACTCCGCAAGGTAGAGGTTGCAGTGAGCCGAGATCACACTGCTGCACTCCAGGCTGAATGACAGAGCAAGACTCCATCTCGAAAATAAAAATAAAAAAAAAATTGATTCAGCCAAGAGAATCATCAGTGGAGGCCAAAGCAGCATGTGAAAGTTTGAGGAGAAAAAAGATAACTACATAGCATCAGGCTAAGTGTGGTGGCTCATGTCTGTAATCCAAGCACTTTGGGTAGTTGACACCTTGATCTTGGACTTCCAGCCTCCAGAACTGTGAAGAAATAGACTTCTGTTGTTGGCCAGGTGCAGTGGCTCACACCTGTAATCCCAGCACTTTGGGAGGCTGAGGCAGGAGGATGGCTTGAGCCCAGGAGTTTAAGACCAGCCTGGGCAACACAATGAGACCCCCATCTCTATAAAAAAAAAAAAGCTTAAAAATTAGCCGGGCATGTTGGTGTGCACCTGTAATCCCAGCTATTCAGGAGGCTGAGGTGAGACGATCGCTTGTGCTCAGAAGGCCAGGCTGCAGTGAGTCTCGTTTGTGCCACCGCACTCCAGCCTTGGTGGAGTGCACTCAGAGCATATGAGCTCTGAGCACGTGAACTTCAGGAAGCATGAGAGCATGGGCTTCCTTCAGCCAAAGCGCTGAGACTCTGGCGTCCCTTCTGTGGTTTTCCTGTCTCACACATGTAACCCAGATCTAATCATGAGGAAACATCAGATGCGCCTAAATGCAAGGGACATTCTATAAAATGGCCTACATGGATTCTTTAAAAAATCAGCATTAAAAAAGGCAAAGACTGGGCTGGGCGTGGTGGCTGCCACCTGTAATACCAGCACTTTGGGAGGCTGAGGCAGGAGGATCACTTGAGCCCAGGAGTTCTAGCCTGGGCAACATAGTGAGACCCCTTCTCTTAAAAAAAAGTCTCTAATCTCTGCGTGAATTGTGTGCAATAATAAAAAATAAAAATAGAAAAGAAAGACAAAGACTGAGTAACTGTTTCAGATTGAAGCCACCTCAGCCGGGCTCAGTGGCTCATGCCTGTAATCCCAGCACTTTGGGAGGCCGAGGCGGGCGGATCACAAGGTCAGGAGATCGAGACCATCCTGGCTAACATGGGGAAACCCCATCTCTACTGAAAATAGAAAAAAATCAGCCGGGCTTGGTGGCGGGCACGTGTAGTCCCAGCTACTTGGAAGGCTGAGGCAGGAGAATGGCGTGAACCCGGGAGGCAGAGCTTGCAGTGAGCTGAGATCGCACCACTGCACTCCAGCCTGGGCAACAGAGCGAGACTCTGTCTCAAAAAAAAAAAAAAAAAAAAAAAAAGAAGCCACCTCAAGAAGCACAATAGCTGCATGCAACACCCAATCCTGGAGTGTCACAAACTGAAAGCTTCTCTGAAAGACAGTAGCAGGACGCTTGATGCAATTCAAACATGGACTTGGTCAATGCTAAATTCTTGAGTGTGATAATTATGCTGTGGATGTGTAAGAGAGTGGCCTTGTTCTTCAGAATGGCCTCTAGGGGTAAAGGGATGTGATGGGTGCAACTTACTCCCAAATATCTCCAAAAAAAAAAAAAAAAACCACGATTTTTTTTTTTTTTTTAGATGGTGTCTTGCTCTGTAACCCAGGCTGGAGTGCAATGGCACGATCTCGGCTCACTGCAACTTCTGCCTCCCGGGTTCAAGCGATTCTCCCGCCTCAGCCTCCTGAGTAGCTGGGATTACAGGCACCCACCACCACGCCTGGCTAATTTTTGTATTTTTAGTAGAGACAGGGTTTCACCATGTTAACCGGGATGGTCTTGATCTCCTGACCTCGTGATCTGCCTGTCTCGGCCTCCCAAAATGCTGGGATTACAGGGGTGAGCCACTGCGCCTGGCTTTTTTTTTTTTTTTTCTTTTTTTTGATGGAGTTTTGCTCTTGTTGCCCAGGCTGAGGTGCAATGGCACGATCTTGGCTCACTGCAACCTCTGCCTCCTGGGTTCAAGCAAGTCTCCTGCCTCAGCCTACTGAGTAGCTGGGATTACAGGCGCCTGCCACCACGCCCAGCTAATTTTTTGTATTTTTAGTGGAGATGGGGTTTCATTATGTTGGCCAGGCTGGTCTCAAACTCCTGACCTCAGGTGATCCACCTGCCTCAGCCTCCCAAAGTGCTGGGATTACAGGCATGAGCCACCATGTCCGGCATTTTTTTTTTTTTTTTTTTTTATGAGACAGGTTCTGGCTTTGTGGCCCAGGCTGGAGTGCAGTGGTGTGATCTTGGCTGACTGCAGCCTCTACCTCCTGGGCTCAAGCGATCCTCCCGCCTCAGCCTCCTGAGTAGCTGGAACTACAGGTGTGTGCCAGTATGCCGGGCTAATTTTTTGTGTGCATGTATATATATATATATTTTGTTGTTGTTGTTGTTGTTTTGGTAGAGATGAGGTTTCACCATGTTGCCCAGGCTGATCTCAAACCCCTGAGCTTAAGCATTCCACCCATCTCGGCCTCTCAAAGTGTTGGGATTACAGGTATGAGCCACCGTGCCCAGCCGAGATGAATATTTATATGGAAAGAAAACCATACAATGATGTCATATAATGGTAACAAATGGTGAGTTGGTGAAAATGACACAGAAGTTCTTTGACTTATTCTTGTAACTGTTCTGTACATTTGAAATTATTTCGAAATATAAAGTCAAGAAAAGTGAAATGAAAAAGCATGCACACAACATCTGGCATAGATTTGAGATGTTCACAAGCCCACCCGTCAAATGCGGGTTCAGAATAGCTGCTGAGAGGCTGCATTTATTGGCACAGTCGGGTTGCCAGTTGAGCGAGTGTTAGGTGACAAAGGCGAACACTGAAGGCAGAATGCTCATGTCAGATCTTATCCTTGACTTGCCCGCCCTGCACACAGTGGGTGTGGAGCAGATTGCTCTTCTCTTG
Source organism: Pan paniscus (assembly GCF_029289425.2). Taxonomy (NCBI): domain Eukaryota; kingdom Metazoa; phylum Chordata; class Mammalia; order Primates; family Hominidae; genus Pan; species Pan paniscus. The sequence continues at coordinate 61,562,163 of NC_073269.2, forward strand.
TTGAACGCAAATGAATCCGTTGGCTGGCATGTGGCATCCATGAGGAATGAAAATACATACACTGAAGCACTGGAGTTCCGATTCAGAGTGGGAAGCTAATCACCCTCTGAGGGAGAGGAATGAGACTCCAGTCGCCCATCTCTCTCACGTGTCTTGGCATATGCTTAGTGAGGGGAATGGCAGGCAAAGTCTGCACCATTTGCATTTAAATCTACGCTGTGGGAGGCTGAGGTGGGAGGATCGCTCGAGGTCAGGAGTTCAAGACTAGCCTGGTCAGCATAGCCAGATTCCCATCTCTACATTTATATTTTTTTAAATTCTTTTTTCTTTCTTTTCTGTTAATTAATTAATTAATTAATTTATTTATTAGGCAGAGTCTCACTCTGCCAGCCAGGCTGGAGTGCAGTGGCACGATCTCGGCGATCTCAGCGATCTTGGCTCACTGCAACCTCCTCCTCCTGAGTTCAAGCGATTCTCCTGCTGCAGAATTTAAAAATTCTATTAAAAAAAAAAAGTAGGGCCAGGCATGGTGGCTCATGCCTGTAATCCCAGCACTTTGGGAGGCCGAGGTGGGCAGATTATCTGAGGTCAGGAGTTCGAGACCAGCCTGGCCAATGTGGCGAAACCCCGTCTCTAGTAAAAATACAAAAATTAGCTGGGGGCCTGGTGGTGGGCACCTGTAATCCCAGCTAGTCAGGAGGCTGAGGATCGCTTGGGGAATCAAGGCTGCAGTGAGCTGAGATTGCACCACTGCACTCCAGCCTCTGCAATAGAGCAACACCCTGTCTAAAAAACAAAACAAAACAGTAGAGAGTACACTTGCCGATACAAAAATCCAGAAGTGCAAAAGGGCATTTAGAAGTAAAAAGCCCCAGCCATCCAGTTCCCCTCTCCATAAGCAACCCTGTCAGCCAGAATGGGCTATGCTAGGCTGCAGTAACAAGTAGCCCCAAAGCCCTGGTTGTTAAAGCAACAAGAGTTTATTTCTCATTTGTGCTACATGTGCATCTGCGGCTGGTGGAGCCCCTATTTGGCATCATCCTTACTCTGGGGCCCTGGCTGATCTGCCTGGGACTCAGGCCAGCAGAGCAGCTATGACCTGAAATATGCCAGTGCCCATGGAGGAGGGAAAAGACAGAGCATGGGAGAACCACACCCTGTCTCTCACAAGCTTCTGCCTGGAAAGATACTTCTGCCCGCACTTCATAGGCCAAGGCAAGTCGCACGGGCACAGCTAACTTCGGGGGGCAGGGAAACAGAATCCTACCATGTGCCCAGGAGGAGAATTGGAAATATTTGGTGCAGCAAATTTATATACAGATTCTGTCCCCCGCTCCTTTTACACAAATGGTAGCATTCATGCACACTATTCTATATCTTGCTTTCTTACTTAACAATAAGCCTTGGAGACTATTTCACACTGGGTGATGTGGGCAACATCCAAGGCATCCTCATTCTCTTTTATACAGCTTACTTGCACTATTAAATTTCTGTTTCTCTTTCTATATATACAGTTGGGTGCAGATAAGTTAACTATACTTATGGCATGATGTCCTTCTATTATTAGATGAAAAAAGCAGGGGCCAGGCGCGCTGGCTGATGCCTATAATCCCAGTACTTCGGGAGGCCAAGGCAGGAGAATTACCTGAAGTCAGGAGTTCGAGACCAGCCTGGTGAACGTGATGAAACCTGGTCTCTACTAAAAATTCAAAAATTAGCTGGGCGTGGTGGCGCATGCCTGTAGTTCCAGCTACTCAGGAGGCTGAGGCACGAGAATTGCTTGAACCCGAGAGGCAGAGGTGGCAGTGAGCAGAGATCGCGCCATTGCATTCCAGCCTGGGAGACAGGGTGAGACTTTGTCTCAAAAAAAAAAAAAAAAAAAAAAATGGGCCAGGCATGGTGGCTCACGCCTGTAATCCCAGCACTTTGGGAGGCTGAGGCGGGTGGATCACAGGGTCAGGAGTTCGAGACCAGCCTGGTCAGTATGGTGAAACCCCATCTCTACTAAAAATACAAAAATTAGCAAGGCATGGTGGTGCGCGCCTGTAGTACCAGCTACTAGGGAGGCTGAGGCAGGAGAATCGCTTGAACCTGGGAGGCGGGGGTTGCAGTGAGCCGAGATTGTGCCACTGCACTCCCGCCTGGGTGACAGAGCAAGACTCCATCTCAAAAAACAAAACAAAATAAAAAAAGAAATAAAAGAAAAAAGAAGTTACAGAGCAGTCTATATATAGGAAGGCTGATTTGTAAAAAAAAAAAAAATTGTTTTCATGTGGAAATTTCTAGAAGAAAACATAGCTAATGTAAACAGCATTTGACTCTAAGCAGTGAGAAATCAGGAGATCTCCATTTTGTTATCTCCTTCTCTGGATTTTCTAATTTTTTTTTCCCCTATAACAATCACTGTCATTGTCAGAGTGCACTTGGTTGCCAGGAACAGAAGCCAAGAGAGGTTTGTGGGAAAACTGAGGGACTTCCATGGGTTCACTTGTTCCTCAAGAACAAGGACCTTGTTTGTGCCGTTCACTGTATTTTGTTGACTGAATTAGTGAACTGGCATAGCAGAAAATAAAATTCAACCGTGCCCCTTGGAGTCTCAAACTGGGGATGGGTAGTTGCTGCCTCATGGTATTTTTCTGCCTCTCTTTTATCTGTGTCTCTCCAGTTCTCTTTCCAGAGTGATGCGCAAACAAACCCTCAGATGCAAGGTGAAAGCCTGAAGCTTAGAGACAAACATTTAGTTGCATCTAGGGAGAATTTTCCTAAAGTTCATAAAATTGGTACATAGAGGAACCTTCCCTCCTGGCCAGAGTCTGCATCTGAGCACTAAGGCAAGGAGGCAACTCTCGTCAGCACTGTGCAAATGTTTTAATGCACTGGGTGGGAAAGGGAAGCAGGCAGGGAGAATGCTTCCTTTTTGTATTTTTTATTTTTGAGACAAAGTCTTGCTCTGTTGCCCAGGCTGGAATGCAGTGGTGCGATCTCAGCTCACTGCAACCTCTGCCTCCTGGGTTCAAGTGATTCTCCTGCCTCAGCCTCCCGAGTAGCTGGGACTACAGGTGCGCACCACCACGTCCAGCTGATTTTTGTGTTTTTAGTAGAGACATGGTTTCACCACATTGGCCAGGCTCGTCTCAAACTCCTGACCTCAAGTAATCCTCCCACCTCAGCCTCCCACAGTGCTGGGATTACAGGCGTGAGCCACCACACCTGGCTATTTTTTACTTTTGAGACGGTCTCACTCTGCCCAGGCTGGAGTGTAGTGATGCAGTGATAGCTCACTGTAGCCTCGAACTCCAGACCTCAGGCGATCCACCTGCCTCGACCTCCCAAAGTGCTGGAATTACAGGCATGAGCCACCACACCTGGCCTATTTTTAAATTTTTAGTAGAGATGAGGCCTTGCTATGTTGCCCAGGCTGGTCTTGAACTCCTGGCCTCAAGCAATCCTCATACCTCAGCCTCCCAAAGTGCTAGGATTATGGTTGTGGGCCACCATGTCCAGTTGGAAAATGCTTCCTAATTGTCATAAAAATGGACACTTCAGTGGACATCGCCATGCCTCCTCTTATGGGTTGAATTATGTCTCTCAAAAAAGACGTTTGAGTCCTAACTACCCAGTCCCTGTGACTGTGACCTTATTTGGAGAGAGGGTCTTTGCAGACGAGCAAGTTAAAATGACGTTATCTGGGAGGCTCCGAATCTAACGTCGTCGGTGTCATCATAAAAGGGGGGAGTTTGGGCTGGGTGTGGTGGCTCACGCCTGTAATCCCAGCACTTTGGGAGGCCGCTGAGGGCGGATCACGAGGTCAGGAGTTCAAGACCAGCCTGACCAATATGGTGAATCCCTGTCTCTACTAAAAATACAAAAATTAGCTGGGCGTGGTGGTGCACGCCTGTAGTCCCAGCTACTTGGGAGGCTGAGGCAGGAGACTCGCTTGAACCCGGGAGGCGGAGGTTGCAGTGAGCTGAGATCGCGCCACTGCACTCCAGCCTGAGTGACAGAGAGAGACTCTGTCTCAAAAAAATTAAAAAAAAGTGTGGGGCGGCATTTGGATACAGAGACAGACAGACACAGAGGGAAGACTATGTGAAGACAGGGAGAACCGCAGCTACAAACCAAGGAATGCCTAAGATACCAACCAAGCACCAGGCCTGAGAGAGGCCTGAGCAGATCCCCTCTTGAGAAAGAATAAACCAGCCCTGCCACCTCCTTTTTACCTTTTTTTTTTTTTGAGGCAGAGTCTCACTCTGTTGCCCAGGCTGGAGTGCAGTGGTAGGATTTCGGCTCACTGCAACCTCCGCTTCCCAAGCTCAAGCCATTCTCCTGCTTCAGCCTCCTGGTTAGCTGGAATTACAGGTGTCTGCCACCACATCCGGCTAATTTTTTTTTTTTTTTTGTATTTTTAGTCGAGACAGGGTTTCAACATGTTGGCCAGGCTGATCTCAAACTCTTGACCTCAGGTGATCCTCCTGCCTTGGCCTCCCAAAGTGCTGGGATTATAGGCATGAGCCCCTGCACCTGGCCGGCCTGCCACCTCCTTGATCTTGGACTTCCAGCCTCCGGAACCGTGAGCCATGAAGTTTTGCAAAACTAGTACACCCCACCCACACCCCTACGCTTTAATGCTATTCAGCCAAATAATTTGAATATAAGGAGGTGACCTCTAGAATCTACAAACAAATGCTCACATGCTCAGAGGACAGAGGGCTTTCTTAAGACAAAACCCAGAACTTAGAAGCACCCTACAGTGCACCCCCACATCCATCCCCTGACCCCTTAGCTAGGTGGTGGGCCCTGGCCTGAGAACAAATGCTTCAAGCCCAACCTTTGGCAAATTGCCCACCTACTACACCCAGCTACACGTTTGAGGCCAGGGGGCCTCCCCTGTGACCCATAAACGTGGGTGGAAATCCATCCTTTCTCCACAGTAAGCCTTGAGACCTTCGATCAGGAAAATGTCTATTTATTCCAAAAAATACCAAGTCGCAGCTCCTCTGGCTGTCCTCACCAGGGAATTAATTAGGGGAAGGGGCCAGTGTTGGAGAGGGGGTGGAGAGAGGAAGTGATGAGGAGGGAGGCAGAAGCTGTTGGAGGGTCTTCAGGTGTGGAACTATTTATCTTCTCCCTGTGAAGTGCCCCCTCCCATGCTCCCCCAACCAGACGGGGAGATGCTTGTGTGTGTGCTTGTGTATGCATGGGTTTGTGTGCATTTGCATTTGTTGGGGCATGGGGAAGTCTCAGATGACGAGGTCCCAGCTCAAGACGTGGAGGGGAATTGTCAGTACACACCTGCTCCCACCCCTCAAGACCTCTCTCCTCTATGGCTTATTTGAGATCAAATCAAGGCCCCAGGGTCAGGCAGCCTGTGCCGACTGAATAGGGACAGGGCTAGGGGTGGGATCCCTGGAATCCAGGCTGGGCTAGAGCTAGTGGAGGGGGGATAAAAAAGCTGAAAGGCCCAGACCCCCAAATCCCGGCAGCTGGAGAAAGCTGAGTGTTCCGCGGAGGTGTTGAGCAGAGGGGAGGGGGCTGGGAGGGGGCGGGTGCTCAAGCTGGCTCCTTTCTGGGGAAGTCACAGTCGGCCTGAGCGGTGCGGGGCTGGGGAGGCCCTGGAAGGGATGGGAGGAGCCCCTCAGAGCAGCTAGAAGCCGTGGGGTTGAAAAACTGGCACCAGGGCCCAGGTGGATTTGGGTAACCCCCATTTCCTCAGTGTGGTGGGAACCAAGGGCCAGTTGTCTGCCCCAAGCTCCTGACAAGAAGGAGTGTGAGGTGCCAGTGTTTTCGGGGAGACATAAGAGGGAGGGGGACGGCCCAGGGGAGGAAGAAGAGGCCCCCCCCACCTCGCCCTAGGGGCTGGGGGAGGGGCGTGTAGCCCTTTAAGAGTGGGGGAATGGCCGCCCCCGCAACATGGCTATGTACAAAGAGAATTGAGGGAAGATTGTGCATTGGGTGCTGGGGACTTCCTGCCACCCCCGGAGGCTCCCCGGGTGTTAGGGTGTTAGGGAGGGAGGTGAAGGAGCACCGCTGGTCCCCGCAGATGTGCTGGCAGGGACCATTGCTCTCCAGTGTCCCTGCTGCAGGATGAGGCCAGCAGAAGACAGCACTGAAGGCCCCAGGTCGGTCACCAGCTTTGACCCATCCCGCGGGGGTCAGGGATCTCTGAGGAGAATTTGGCCGGGGCCAGTGGAGTGCTGATCCTGGTAGGGGCCCAAGTGACAGGGATTGGGCAGGGGGCAGTGGCGTCACCTGAGGGTTGAAATGCTTCCCCTCTGGTGATAATGAGAGGTTGCTGGGTTGACCCTGTCACCAATCAGATGGCTGGGTGAGGGGCAGCGCTGCTGTCAGGAGGGGCCTGGGTGCCTCACCGGGGGGTAAGGTGAGGTTGGCTGAGGCCACATCTGTGGTGGGATTGATGCAGGCATCATCTTCGGTCAGGAGTGAGGCAGTGACATAAGGAGGGCCAGAGTAGGGGTGAAGTCTTCAGAGAGGGACAGCTGGCCCCACCCCTGTCCTTTTAGTGGAAACGGGAATATGGCCTGTTGTGCTGGTTCCCCTTAAGTGAACAACTGTAAGTACCATGTGGCCCCAGAGGACAACTGAAATACAGCCCGTCACGGTACTTGGCTCCTAAGATGATGGCTCTTGGGGGATGATGGCACATGGTTGCAGTGGACTCTGGGATGACACCAGGGTTATGGTGGATCCTAGTGGATGGTGACAGCACTGGACCTCATGGATCCTGGGAGATGATAACACCAGGGTCATGGTGGATCCTAGTAGATGGTTACAACACTGGACCTCATGGATCCTGGGAGATGATAACACCAGGGTCATGGTGGATCCTAGTAGATGGTGACAACACTGGACCTCATGGATCCTGGGAGATGATGACACCAGGGTTATGGTGGATCCTAGTGGATAGTGACGGCACTGGACCTCATGGATCACGGATGATGACACCAGGGTTATGGCGGATCCTAGTGGATGGTGACAGCACTGGACCTCATGGATCCTGGGAGAAGATGACACCAGGGTTATGGTGGATACTAGTGGATGGTGACAGACAGCACTGGACCTCATGGATCCTGGGAGATGATAACACCAGAGTCATGGTGGATCCTAGTAGATGGTGACAACACTGGACCTCATGGATCCTGGGAGATGATAACACCAGGGTCATGGTGGATCCTAGTGGATGGTGACAACACTGGACCTCATGGATCACAGGAGATGATAACACCAGGGTCATGGTGGATCCTAGTGGATGGTGACAGCATTGGCTCTCGTGGATCCTGGCAGGTGATAACACCATAGTTGAAGTGGATACTGGGAGGTAGTGGCACATGTTTGAATGAAATCCTGGGAGGTGGTGGCACATGGTTGAAGTGGATCCCTGGAGATGATGACACCATGGATCCCTGCAAATGATGATGACACTATTGGGCATCATGGGTCTTGGGAGGTGATGACACCAAAATCATGAGGGATTATGGGAAATGGTGGCATCATCAGTCCTAGTGGATTTCAGTAGAGGATGTCTCTGTCAGGCGTAGTGGATTCTGGAAGGTAATGTCATTATTGGTCATGGTGGAATCTAGGAGATGATGACACCGTCAGCTGTGGTGGCTCCTGAAAGATGATGACACCATGGTTGTGAGGAATCATGGAGGATGGTGACACCATTGGCTATGGGGAGTCTTGCAGATGGTGACACCATTAGTCATGGTAAATCCTGGAAGAAGATGATACCATAGTTGTGGGTCATAGGGAATCCTGGGGAAGGATTCCATCCTCAGACATGGGTAACACTTGACCCCGGGTGCGGTGCCATCATGAGTGGCAGGTGTTGTGTGATGCTGACAGTGTCAGTGAGGACAAGAGTAGGTGTACCCCAAGCACCTCCCCCCAGTAGAAGGCTAGGACTTTGTTGACAGAGGTGATTGTCTCTAGATATGGCAGAAAGAAAAGTGAGGCCAGGCTATGGGACACCTATGAGTGCCAGAACTCCAGGATCCTGGTGATCCAGAGTGGCCTCCTGGGAGCAGAAGGCCATCTGGAGGTCCTGTCTCCCAGGAGTCATGGCACAGATGTGGGATCCAAGGCCCCATTTCCCCTCAGAGGGTCTGGCAGAGATCCTGCTGGACATGTCCCTGGAGTCTGGGGAGGGGGCAACCAAGCTAAGTCATGGTGGGACAAGGCAGTAACTCTGGTGACACCAATACCGATGGCCTTCCAGAGTGGGCAGTGCCTCTGAGGAGGAAGCTCTGGTGATGCCATCACAGCATTGGGGGTAGGGGTGTCACTGCCAACAGCCTACACAGACCATCATCTCTGGAGGAGGCCCTCCACATGGGCGGCTCCCCAGCGATGCTTCCTTCAGACAACATCTCAGGACAGGGCCCCTCTCTGCTCTCTGGCATCTTCCCTGGGGTGGTCCTGGACTCTGGGCCTGCCCTGCCTTCTACAACATGGTGGCAGCAGTGGAGGCATCTCTTTGTGCCATCTCAGAGCACGTAGCATCTGGGCGACATCACAGAAGGAACCTCCTCCTGGAGAGGTCCCAGAGTGGGTGGTCATCTCTGGTGATGACATCACAGGAAGAGGCACGGTCCCTCTGATGACGTCATAGGGCAAGGCACCTTCTCTGGTGATGGCATCACAGGAAGAGGCACGGTCCCTCTGATGACGTCATAGGGCAAGGCACCTTCTCTGGTGATGGCATCACAGGAAGAGGCACGGTCCCTCTGATGACGTCATAGGGCAAGGCACCTTCTCTGGTGATGGCATCACAGGAAGAGGCACGGTCCCTCTGATGACGTCATAGGGCAAGGCACCTTCTCTGGTGATGGCATCACAGGAAGGAGGCAGGGTCCCTGTGATGATGTTGTGAAAAGGGGACCTTATGTCTAGTGAGGACACAATCGGTGAGGCATTTTCCCCTGCGACGTGTCCCAGGAAGATGGCTTTGTCTGTAATGATGACATCATAGGACAGAGGCATCTTCTCTGCTGCAAAGACACAGGGAGAAAATATCTTCCTCATGGCGATGATGCCAAAAGAGGCCTTGGAGTTAGAGATGACATCATCCAGGTGAGATTGTCTCTGCAGTGACACCACAGGAAGGAATGTCATGGAACAAGGCGTCGTCTCTGTTATTACACCACAAGAAGGAAGCCTCTGAGGACACCATAGAACATGGACATGGCCTCCAGCGATGACCTCACGGGCCGGCCTCTTCCTCTGTGATGACCTCATGGGAACGAGGCTTTGTCCCTGTGATGACGTCACAGAACACAGACATTTTTGCTAGTGATGACCTCATGGGCCGGCCTCTTCCTCTGGGATGACATCATGGGAAGGAGGCCTTGGCTCAAGCAGTGAAGTAATAGGAGGAGGAATCTTGTCTGCCAGGACATCCCAGAAGGAGGCTTTCACTCCTGTCCAAGGGCCAATCTGGGCCCCAGGCCCCTGGCATGTGTGCGCCTGTGTCGGGGGATCCAGGCTGGGACGGGGGGCCCCGGAGGCCGCAGCCCCCCAAGACCCGGCGCTGGCCTCAGACAGTCACCTCGTTCTTGCTGGCTGTGCGCAGGTGCTGGGGCAGGTGGTGGCCCGGGATGAACTGCAGCTGCTCCAGCGTGCCCTGGCGCTGGAAGGGCGGCCTGCGGGCCAGTGTGCCCCCGCCCCCGCCGGCGTCGGACATCCAGGCGGGCTGCGGCGAGCTGTGCAGGGCGTGGTGGTGGTGGGCGTGCAGGCTGGACGGTGGCGGCAGCCCGCGCAGCGGTGTTGGGGGCCCCCCGGGCCCCAGCAGCAGGTTGGAGTGCGAGGCGGCCAGGCTGGCCCGGGCGGTGGGGTCGGGGGGCAGCGCGGGGCTGCGCGGGGGCGACAGCAGGTGCTCGCGACTCTGGCGCAGGGCCTCGGGCGAGGACAGCAGCAGGTGCTCCTGCGACACCAGGCGCGCGCGCGGCAGCGTGAACTCGTAGCGCGAACGGCCACCATCGCCCAGCAGGTGCTCCTGGGACATGACCCGCCGGGGGTTGGGCGCGGGCGCCAGGCCCAGCTCCTCTGGGCCGCCCCAGGCCTCCATGCGATAGCCGCCCCCCGTGCCCGGTCGCCGCAGCGCGTGCAGGGGCAGCGTGCCGCGGGGCAACTCCAGGGGCCGGCGCTTCAGGTAGGCCTCGTCCAGATCCTTCTCGGCTGCGGGGAGAGGGGGAAAAGCCACAGCCGTGAGTCCCCTGCGCATCCAGAGCCCTCCCCCTCCCACCTCGTCACATCCCGCTCCTATGCTCCTTGTGCCCCCACAAGGATCCCGGGCATCAGGCTAGCTGTGAGGCCAAAATGCAGATTCCCAGGCCCAGCCCACAATGCTGGGTCAGTAGATGTGGAGGACTTCCTGTTCTTTCCCGCCCCCCCCCCCCCCGCCTCTGCCTATCCCTTCTTTTGGGAGTAGAACCCAACTCTTGCTTTTGGGGAACCACTGACCCCCTCTCATCCTGTAGCAATGTGATTGACACTTGGAGTTGTGACCTGTTAGGTTGTGAAGTTGATTTTGCGGGTAGTGAGCAGCGTTTTGAAAAATGAAATCAAATAGAACAGAAGAGAAAACTATCAGAAAGTGTTTATGTAATAAGGGAATCAGGGGTAAGTGTTGGTTCATAAAATTCTTACTGCAGACGCGCGTGTGTGTGTGTGTGTGGTGTATATGTGGTGGGTGTGTGGTGTGTGTGTGGTGTGTGGTGTGTGTGCGTGTGTGGTGTATATGTGGTGTGTGTGTGGTGTGTGTGTGGGTGTGTGGGTGTGTGTGTGGTGTGCGTGCGTGTGTGTGCGTGTGTGTGCGTGTGTGTGGGTGTGTGGTGTGTGTGTATGGTGTGTGTGTGGTGTATATGTGGTGTATATGTGGTGTGTGTGTGTGGTTGTGTGGTGTGTGGTTGTGTGTATGGTGTGTGTGTGGTGTGTGTGTATGGTGTGTGTGTGTGGTGTGTGTATGGTGTGTGGTGTGTGTGTGTATGGTGTGGGTGTGTGGTTGTATGGTGTGTGTGTGGTTGTGTGGTGTGTGTGGTTGTGTGTGGTTGTGTGGTGTGTGTGGTTGTGTATGGTGTGTGTGGTGTGTGTGTATGGTGTGTGCGGTGTGTGTGTGGTGTGTGTGTATGGTGTGTGTGTGTGGTGTGGATGTGTGGTTGTGTGGTGTGTGGGGTGTGTATGTGGTGTGTGTGTGTGGTGTGTGTGTGGTGTGTGTAGTGTGTGTGGTGTGTGTGTATGGTGTGTGTGTGCGTGTGTGCGTGGTATGTGTGTGTGGTGTGTGTGGTGTGTGTGCGTGTATGTATATGTGGTGTGTGGTGTGTGTATATGTGGTGTGTGTGGTGTGTGTGTATATGTGGTGTGTGTATGGTGTGTGGTGTGTGGGTGTGTGTGTGGTGTGTGTGTGGATGGTGTGTATGGTGTGTGTGTGGTGTATATGTGGTGTGTGTGTGGGTGTGTGGTTGTGTGGTGTGTGTGTGGTGTGTGTGTGTAGTATGTATGGTGTGTGTGGTGTGTATGTGTGTGTGGTGTGTGTATGGTGTGTGTGTGTATGGTGTGTGTGGTGTGTGTGGTGTGTGTATGGTGTGTGTATGTGTGTGTGCGTGTGTGTGTGTGTGATTGAAATATTAAAGGATGAGATTTAGTTTAAAAGAATCCATCAAGGTCAGATGAGGTGGCTCACTCCTGTAATCCCAGCACTTTGGGTGATTGAACAGGAGGGTCCCTTGAGCCCAGGAGTTCAAGACCGACCTGGGCAATATAGTGAGACTCCATCTCTACAAAAAAAAAAAAAAAAATTTTAGCTAAGCATGGTGGCTCATGCTTGTAGTCCCAGTTACTCGGGAGGCTGACGTCGGAGGATTGCTTGAGTCCAGAAAGTTGAGCCTGCAGTGAGCCATGATTACACCACTGCACTCCAGCCTGGGCAGAAGAGTGAGACCTTGTCTCGTTAAAAAAAAAAAAAAAAAAAGGATCCACCAAAAAGTGGGGTGGAGGGAGGATAGATTAACAAAATGTGGCTAATTATTAAGGCTGAGTGATGGGAACATGGGACTCATTTTATAATTTTCTCTACTCGCATGTATGTTTGCAAATGTCCGTAATAAAAAGTTTCAAAGCTTTCCTGTAATTAAAAATATACACATATGTGTGTGTGTGTGTCTCACGGGTCACAATATGAAAATCGTTTCTGGGCCGAGCACGGTGGCTCACGCCTGTAATCCCAGCACTTTGGGAGGCCGAGGCAGGTGAGTCATCTGAGGTCAGGAGTTCGAGACCAGCGTGACCAACATGGTGAAACCCCGTCTCTATTAAAAATACAAAAATTAGCCAGGAGTGGTGGCATGTGCCTGTAATCCCAGCTACTCTGGAGACTGAGGCAGGAGAATCGCTTGAGCCCAGGAGGCAGAGGTTGCAGTGAGCCGAGATGGTGCCATTGCACTCCAGCCTGGGCAACAACAGTGAAACTCTGTCTCAAAAAAACAAAAAACAAAATGAAACAAAACAAAAAACGCCGGGCATAGTGGCTCACGCCTTAATCCCAGCACTTTGGGAGGCCGATGTGGGCGGATCACAAGGTCAGGAGTTTGAGACCAGCCTTACCAACATGGTGAAACCCCGTCTCTACTAAAAATACAAAAATTAGCCAGGTGTGGTGGCATGCGCCTGTAATCCCAGCTACTCAGGAGGCTAAGGCAGGAGAATCACTTGAACTCGGCAGGCGGAGATTGCAGTGAGCCAAGATCATGCCACTGCTCTCCAGCCTGAGCGACAAGAGTGAGACTCTGTCTCAAAAAAAAAAAAAAAAAAAATGTTTCTGGCTGGGTATGGTGGGTCACTCCTGTAATCTCAGCACTTTGAGAGGATGAGGTGGGTAGCTTGCTTGAGCCCAGGAGTTTGAGGCCAGCCTGGGCAACACAGTGAAACCCCGTCTCTACAAAAAATACAAAAATTAGCCAGGCATGGCAGCACGAGCTCTTAGTTCCAGCTAGCCAGGAGGCTGACGTGGGAGGATCATGCTTGAGCCTGGGGAGGTAGAGGCTGCAGTGAATGATGATCATGCCACTACATCCCAGCCTGGGTGACAGAGTGAGACCCTGTCTTGAAAACATAGTGGTAATAAAGAAGAAAAAGTGTTTCCTAGTGAAGCTCTCAGTTTAAGATGTTTGAAGGCTGCTCCACTGTCAGCAATGGGCCACGGACTGCAAAATGTCCAATGAGAGTCACAGGAATGGGTTCAGGGATGGGCATGTGACCCAGCTTGCACCAATGGCATCCAGGCCTGGGATTTTTTGCCGGAATTGTTGGGAGAGACTCTTTTCTGCCAGGGTCCCTGAGCTGGTAGAATGGCAGCCTGAACATCTGCAGGGTGATCGTTGCCACCACGAGGGGAGACTCTCTGAAAATGAGGCCCGCCGGTGGCGTAGAGAGCTAAGAGACAGCTCTTGAGCCCCCAAAACAGCCACATCGCAATCTGGTGACCTGTAGATTTTCCATGATCAAGTCAACATATTTTTTTCCTTTAGCTTAAGTAGTATTTCTATTAATTGCAAGTCCAAGTCCTGATGAACACCATAATATGTCCTGGGAGGGGAGACCAGAAGGTTGCATTAAAAAAAAAATCAGAAGTGATTCTGATACAAAAGTACCACAGGTAATTCCAGAACGAACTTGGAGTAAAACCTGGGAGAGAAGCTAAACCATTGGAAGGCTCTTGGGCCACTGTCCACGGTCCTGAACCCAGGCTCTGGCCCCGCCCCCTCCCCTTCACCGCCGCGCTGCCCTTGCTAGGACTCACCTAGCCTCTTGAGGGAAGAGTAGCGGTTCAGCTCGGATTTCACGGCAGCCTCGTAGGACGGGGGCAGATGCGAGAGGTTGTGGAAGGACCGAGAGCAGGACAGCGTGGAGTAGTGCAAGGAGGGGCTGGGCGGCGGCAAGGCTCGCCAGTCTGGGTTAGAGGGGGCAGGGCCAGGGTCAGTCAGCTTCCTCCCTCAGACCCAGGAGTCCAGGCCCCCAGCCCCTGCTCCATCAGACCCAGGAGTCCAGAAACCCAGCCCCTCTTCCTTCAGACCCAGGAGTGCAGGCCCCCAGCCCCTCCACCTCAGACTCAGGAATTCAGGCCTCAGCCCCTCCTCCCTCAGACCCAGGAGTCCAGGCCCCCAGACCCTCCTCCCTCAGACCCAGGCGTCCAGGCCTGCAGCCCCTCCTCCCTCAGACCCAGGCGTCCAGGCCCCCAGACCCTCCTCCCTCAGACCCAGGCGTCCAGGCCCGCAGCCCCTCCTCCCTCAGACCCAGGCGTCCAGGCCCCCAGCCCCTCCTCCCTCAGACCCAGGCGTCCAGGCCCCCAGCCCCTCCTCCCTCAGACCCAGGAGTCCAGGCCCCCAGCCCCTCCTCCCTCAGACCCAGGAGTCCAGGCCCCCAGCCCCTCCACCCTCAGACCCAGGATCCAGGCTCAGCCCTCCTCCCTCAGACCCAGGAGTCCAGGCCCCCAGCCCCTCCTCCCTCAGACCCAGGAGTCCAGGCCCCCAGCCCCTCCACCCCCAGACCCAGGATCCAGGCTCAGCCCTCCTCCCTCAGACCCAGGAGTCCAGGCCCCCAGCCCCTCCTCCCTCAGACCCAGGAGTCCAGGCCCCCAGCCCCTCCACCCTCAGACCCAGGATCCAGGCTCAGCCCTCCTCCCTCAGACCCAGGCGTCCAGGTCCGCAGCCCCTCCTCCCTCAGACCCAGCAGTTCTTTGGGGAGTTAGAAATCTGAGATTGTAGCCCGTCAGTTCCAGCAGTTCAGGCTCCCTCTTCTCACCCCAGCCCCTCTGCTCAGGAGACGGGCTTGATGCTGGGGAAGAGGGCCCCAAGAGGGGGGTACTGGGCATTTGTCAGCACCCACTGAGTGCCTGGCCCCAGGCTCCATGCGCCCTCTCCTCAACAATGTGGGAGAGAGATGACCACTTTCGGCATCCACACGAGGAAACAGGCTCACTTGGTGACCTGGCCAGACCATGAGCGCCATGAGGACTGGGCTCACAGGGGTCTCACTCCTGCTCTATACTGGGCACCTGGCATGGCTGGCCCAACACAAAGGGGGAAGGGAAGGAGGCCTGCTCTTTCCCGCAGCCGGGCCCTCTTCCGCACCCAGTGTGGCGGCGTGGTGCTTGGGGCTGTTGACGTTGAGGTGCAGGTAGCTGTGGTGCAGATTATCTGGGGGGACCGAGAAGGGAGGTGATGTCACTGCCATCACTGACTCCCAGCTGGCACCGTGGCCCTGATCTCTGGGAAGGACTCTGGCCCCAAGGTCGGCCCCACATGCAGGACCTCGTTAGAGCTCCACAGATCAACCCATGCCATTGGCCACATGGGGAAAACTGAGGCTGGGGGTCTTGAAGGTGGAAAGTGTGGGCACAGGCTCAGGGCTGGGTAAGTGGTCTGTCCCAAGTTCCTAGCACCCCTCTCCCTGGTGCCCAGGCTAGAGATCTGAGGGGGTCACCTTGCTACCTCCCTCCACCTCCCACTCATGTCCACTTGGTTCCTTCTGACATCTGAATCTCTGCCCTGATGTGTCCTCTCCCTCCTGGATCACCAAAGCAGCCTCTGGCCATCCAGCCCATCCATCTCCACGATCAGCCTCACCGAAGTAACTGCCCTTCCACTGCTCAACAGCCTTCCCATTGGCTTGCCATCACCCACGGGACAAAGGTGAACCCAGGAATGGTGTTTGAGGCTTCAAAACCTGGACCCACTGGATGTCTGCAGCCCCATCTCCCATCCCTTCCCTCAAGCTGCACTGCTCTCTCCAGTGAGCCCAGCGTGGTCCTGCCACAGGGTCTTTGCACATGCCACCATGCTGTTCTCACTGCCTTGAAGCCCTTCTTCCCATCTGCCTCAAGATCCAGCTCAGATATCTCTTCTCCTCTCCACCCCTGATCCCAGCTCCGTCCTTGTCCTCTTGCTGCCTGGACCATCATCCCAGCCTCCTCCTGGGCCTCTTTCCTCTCATCTCTGCCCTTTGCATGGGTTCCAGAGGACCGGTTCTCCCACCCACTGCTGGCTGTGTTGCTCCTCTGCTGGAACTCCTCCGCAGCTCTCCATCACCCTCAGGACGGAGGCGGAGTTCCTCAGCCCAGCCTGGCGCTCAAGGCCCTCTCTGAGGTCACCAACCACCCTCTCCCTGGCCTCAAGTCTGGTCACCTCACAAGCTCTGCCACCCGGCGCTTCCCAGCCCCAGTAACTCCTCTCCTCCTCCAGGCCTTTGCTCAAATACCTCTCCCTCGGAGAAGCCCTTCTAACGCCTCTCCTCCTCCAGCCCTTTGCTCAAATACCTCTCCCTCGGAGAAGCCCTTCTGACGCCTCTCCTCCTCCAGGCCTTTGCTCAAATACCTTTCCTTCAGAGAAGCCCTTCTGACGCCTCTCCTCCTCCAGCCCTTTGCTCAAATACCTCTCCCTCGGAGAAGCCCTTCTGACGCCTCTCCTCCTCCAGGCCTTTGCTCAAATACCTCTCCCTCGGAGAAGCCCTTCTGCCCCCAAACCAGACCACATCTTCTCAGTTCCCCTGACAGCTCCTTGGACCTCTCCACTGATGCATTCATCATAAATTATAATAATATAGATCATATTTAAATGATATACAATATTAAATGATATATCATATTTTAAATATATAATTATATATATTTAACAATAGCAACAGCCCACACTTACATAGTATTTTTTTCTGTGTTACACATTATTCTAAACACCTGCCTCGCCAATTCATTTGCTCTTCACTATAACCCTATGAAGTGAGTATTGTTATGTTTCTTATTTTACGGATGGAGAAACTGAGGCCCAGAGAGGTGAAGTCACTTGCCCCAGGTCACACAGTGGCAGAGTCAGGATTCAAACTCAGTCGGTCTGGCTCCTGACAAATTCGAATTTGGTAGTTGTGCCCTTGTGTGTAGTTGGCTGTTGGGTGGTCTGACACCGAGCGCAGGGGCTTGAGAATGTCTAAACCTACATCACCAAGGTGCCCATGGAGCCCACCCAGGGGGGTCCACAGGAGGGCAAGGAGAGGGTCTGGCTCTCTACGGAGTTCCTAGCCCCGGTCCGCCTTTCGCAGGGCAGGACCTGGCAGTGCAAGGCGGGGGCGTAGGGGGTGAGGGCGGGTCCTGGGCGATGGGGGTGGAGCCGCCATGGAGGGCGGGGCTACATGATGAAGGGGCGTGGCCAGAGACGGAGGCTGCGCCGGATCCCACGTTCCACTCACCGAGGTTGGGGGTCTTCACGGTGTTGTAGAGGTTCTTGGGCGTCCTGGGGGGCATGCTGTCGGGACCGCCGATCCCCGGGGTCAGGGAGCTGCTTCGGGCCCGGTCCGGGCGGGTCCCAGGCCCCGCCTGATGTCTCAGAATGTCCACCAGAGCTCTAAAGGTGGCAGAGAGGTGGTCAAAGGCCTGGGGGCTGAGGGTGGCAGGGGTACCACGAAGGCTCCTTTCCGCTCCCTGCTCTCGCCCTTGGGTAATCTGTCACTCAGCCTGCTTTTTTCGCCATTGGCCACGCCCCTTTCTCGTTGGCCACACCCCCTAGAATGACCCCCTTTCTCAGGCCACACTTCCTGCTTGAAGCGCTGCTGCCTTAACTCATGTGGAAGCCATCGCTTCTGTAGTCCCTCTCACTTCCCTGTGGGCTCGCCCCACCCTGAATCTGGGACCCCATTCCCGTTCCTTTTGCAGCCTTCCCCATGGCAACAAAGGGTGCTCCATTTACCCAGTGATGCGGACCTCAAACATTAAATCACCTTGACTCTTCTTTCCCCCACCTTCATACCTTTCAGCAATCCTACGGATCGAACCTCCAAAACATATCCCAAATCAGACCACTAGTCACCACCTCTGCAATCTCTCACCTGGATCATTGCAACAGCCCCCTCACGGGTCTCCCCACTCCCACCCTAGCCCCGTACAATCCAGTCTCACGCGCAGCCCGCATAATTTAAAAAATGGACAGATGGCATCACGCCCGAGCTCAGGACCCTGCAGTGGCCCCATCACACTTAGGATAAACCCGGGCCCGCCTGCTTCTCCTCACCTCCTGCTGCCCACCGCCGCCAGCTGCACGGGCGCTTCCCTGCCCTACAGGCCACCGAGGGCCTTTGCACGCGGTTCCCCTGCCCAAAACCTCTCGCCCACAGATCTCTGCGTGGTTCGCTCCCTCCCTTCGGGTCTCCGTTCAGAGGCCTTTTCGGATCACTTCGTCTAATCCAGCGCCCTCTCTCTCAACACTTTCCGCTGATTTTCTTCACAGCAGTCATCTAAAATTACACTGCACATGCTTACGGACTGGGCCACTGATAGTTAATGAGCCCTTACCGTGTGCCAGGACTCTGCACGAATCAACTCAGTTAATTACAATCCGAATAGGTGGGGACGATGATTAGTCTCATTGTGCGGACAGGAAACTGAGGAACAGAGACGTTAAGCAACTCATCCACTGTCACATAGCCTGTAGGCTGTGAACTTGGATTTGGAAGTCAGGCTTTTCCACCAGGGCAGAGACCTTGTTTTGTTCACTGGTGTATCCCCAGCTCCTGGCCCACAGAAGGTGCTCAAGAAATATGTGTCGAATGAATGAGAGTCTGAGCTTCTCCCTCTCCCTGCATCACTCCGCAACAGCCGGGCCGGCTCTGGCTCGACTTTCTCAGCCCCTGCCCACCTTCAGCTACGCCGGCGGCCGCCACCTGGGTCTCTGACCACGCCCTATCCCTGCAGCCCCTCCTCCTCGGATGGCTCCACCTCCCTTGCTGGGCCCCGCCCCAGGCTCGCAGTCCTCCCGCCCGAGAGCACACGCACCTGGGCACGTTGATATCCCGGTGCGCCCGGGGCGCACGGGACGCCTTGCTGAAGGCCACTTTGGCGCCGACGCCCACGGCCAGGGCGAAGCTGATGACCCCGCACACGACGTAGGCTGTGCTGCCCCCGGGGCCCTCGCCCCCGCGGCCCCCGGCACCCCCAGTCCGGCCCCCTTCCAACCACCCGGCCTGGCCGGGCCCTGGCCCCCCGCCCGCACCCCCAGCGCCCCCGGCGCCCCCAGCTAGCGGCGGCGGCGTGGTGGCCCAGCGCGGCGTGTCGTAGTTGGAGCAGGAGGCCTGCGCCAGGCGCATGTGACGGTGCTCACAGCAGAAGCGGTAGTGGCAGGTGCCACAGCAGAAGCGGTAGGAGCCGGTGCTGCAGTTGAAGGTGGCGTCGTACTGGCCCATGACATCGTAGTAGCCGTGGCAGAGCTCGGCGGGAGGGGGCGCCCGGGCCGCCGCGCCCGCCCCGCCCGCGGGGCCGGTCCTGGTGCCGTTGGCGCCTGGGCTCGCCGCGCCCCCGCCGCCCGTCAGCGCCCCGGTCAGGCGCCGCAGGTGCGCCAGCAGGGCGGGCAGCGGGCCCGCGGGCTCGGCGCTCGTGGCGTTGGACGGGCGCGCCCTGGCCTGGCCGGCGCTAGAGGCCAGGAGTACGAGGAGCAGGAGGGCCGGCATGGGGCTTGCAGGGGGTCGCACTGGGCCGCCAGGCTGCGGGGAGAACGAGAGCAGAGGTTGGAGCGCTGGGCGGGAGAGAAACGGTCAGAGGGTGAGAAACGTAGAGATGGGTGGGCAGAGAGGCTGGGGAGGGCGGGCGGGGGGCGGCAGAGTGTGGGGAGCAACAGGCGCCAGGAGGCAGGAAGGGCGGAGGGAGCTGAGCTGCGTGGGCCCAAGTTGGCCGCCCCACGCGCGGTGGGCGACGATGGGAGAGTAATGGAAACGCGCCCGGGCACGGCTGGGGGAGAGAAATGAGCATGGGCGGACAGAACCGGGATCAGGCGAGAGATGAATGCGGGAGAAGCGATTGGGAGGGTCGACAGACACCAGAGGGGTGTGCAGACATTAGGACGAGAAGCGAGGCGAGGCGCGATGTAAGGAGAAGAAACGGGGGCGGCGAAGAGGAGAGGGCAGGGGAGGCAGCTGGAGGGAGGCGCGCGAAGGGGAGGGGAGGGTGGCGAGGGAAGTGGGGACCACGGAGGGAGGGAAGGAAGCGAGACAGATGAGGGGTGGGTGGGAAAGGAGGAGTCAGGGAGACAGGGAAGGAGGGAGAAAAGAAGGGGAGGAGGAGGAGGGGGAGGAGAGGGAGGGAGGAGGAGAGAGAGAAGTTGAGAATTTGAGTTTATAGACCAGGCAGGTGGGAAGAGGCAGTGCACGGTTTTTCAGCACTGACATTCGGGGAGCGATGCTGCTTTGTGGTGAGCGCCTGTCCTGAGCGCTGCAGGATGCTTAGCAGCGCCCTCTCCGTGCCAGCAGCACCACATTCCCCCGAGTTGTGACAATGTAAGATGTTTCCAGGCATTGCCAAATGTTCCCCTGGTGGGAGGAGGCCACAGCTGCCCCCGTGGAGAACCACTGACTTACACCCCTATGGTCCTCAGTGCCCCGAAATGCCAATTTCTCTCCTTTATTTAGATCTGATAATCAAGGGATCTTAGGTGCCCTCCCTCCCTCCCTCTCTCTCCCTCTCTGTCTCTCTCTCTCTCTCCCTGGCATGCACACGCACACACACACCACTCTTACGGCGTCTCTGTCCACAGCTGAACCACAACCACAGCAGGGTGGTTCCTCTGCCGACTGGACCTCCTGCCAGCTGCCTGACACTGACAGGCTCTTATCTAAGCTCCCTGTGCCCCAAGTCCCCCATCTGTAAAATGGGGATAAGGATGGTTATCTCTGAGTGGTCAGGAGGATGAACTGAGGGAATATGTGTAAAGAGCTTAGAACAGTGCCTGGCATATTGCAGGTGAAATATGAAAGTGTTTGCTGCTGCTGCTATTTCAGAAGGGAGATACAGGCTGAGAAAGGGTCGTCTGGGTGCGGCGGCTCACGCCTCTAAATCCCAGCACTCCGGGAGGCCAAGGTGGGCAAATCGCTCAAGCAGGAGACCAGCCAGCCTCGCCAACACAGCAAAACCCTGTCTTTACAAAATAATAATAATAATAATAATAATAATAATAATAATAATAATTAGCCCGGCGTGGTCGTGCGCACCTATAGTCCCAGGTACTCAGGAGGCTGAGGTGGGAGGATAACTTGAGTCCCAGAGATCAAGGCTGCAGGGAGCTGTGATTTCACCACCGCACTCCAGCCTGGGTTGACAGAGTGAGACCCTGTCTCAAAAGAGAGAGAAAAGGTGATGCAGAAGAGAGGTGGGAGTTGGTGGTGGTGGTGGTGGTGGGCAGGTCTTCCAGCTGTTTCTATGGCAACAGTCCAGCCAAATCCCAGACACGCCCACCCCCGTGGACCTAGAGGGATGATAGAGGTGGGAAGGATGCCTGGCCTCGGGTTCCGGGAGAAGGAAACGTCTGAGCTCTACCTGCAGGAGGAACCCCCCAGGGGTCTGGGGTGACTGCCCACGGAGTCTTACATTTCCTCTCTGCAAGAACCTGATCTGAACAGCCCCTGCCCTGAGCTAGCTGCCAAGAGGCTGCCATAGAGCTTCCCAGGAGCAGGCATGATGCGCGGGGTGTGCATTCGTTCTGCAAATCTTCATTCAATAAATGTCTCCTGAGCAGCCTCCCTGGGCTGAGGATGCAGCAGTGAGTAAGCCCACAGGGTTCCTGCCTTTACGGGGGTTTACGTGCTAGTGAGGGGGGACAGTCAGCAGATGGACACAAATGAATGGGACACATGTTGACGCCAATTGTGAAGAAATAAAAAGGAATGATGAAGGAAGCCGTGAAGAAATGAAAGCAGCATAAAGGGATGGAGGGGGTGGATGGGATTGAGTCAATAAATATCACTCGGTGTTATTTTCTATTATATGCCACCATCCATCGTGTGTGTGTCTAGGGACCACACCACTGTCAACAACATTGCTGCTGGTGGGGATGGGCAGAGGGTTGGAAGGTGAACCTTCTAGAGCCTCAGTGAGCTCCATCGCCCTCCTGCTTGGGGCCTCACCTTTCCTTTTCAGCTCCAGCTTGGACCCCTCCCCTGACTCGGTGCTAGAATACCCCACTGCCCACTGGACACTTCCTCCTGGGTGTTTAATGGGAGTCTTAGAAGTGGCTTGACCCCACACTGTGGAAGAGAGTTTGGCGGTTCCTTAAAAAGTTAACTAGAATTGGTCCAGGCGTGGTGGCTCACGCCTGTAATCCCGGCACTTTCGGAGGCCAAGGTGGGCGGATCACTTGCGGTCAGCCTGGCCAATATGATCACTTGCAAGACCAGTTTGGCCAATATGACGAAACTCCGTCTCTACTAAAAATACAAAAATAACTAGCTGGGCATGGTGGCGTGCGCCTGTAGTCCCAGCTACTCAGGAGGCTGAAGCAGGAGAATCGCTTGAACTCCGGAAGTGGAGGTTGCAGTGAGCCGAGATTATGCCATTGCACTCACTGTACTCCAGCCTGGGCAACAGAGTGAGACTCCGTCTCAAAAAAAAAAAAAAAAGTTGGCCGGGTGCGGTGGCTCATGCCTGTAATCCCAGCACTTTGGGAAGCTGAGGCGGGTGGATCACGAGGTCAGGAGATCGAGACCATCCTGGCTAACACGGTGAAACCCCATCTCTACTAAAATTACAAAAAATTAGCCGGGTATGGTGGCGGGCGCCTGTAGTCTCAGCTACTCGGGAGGCTGAGTCAGAAGAGTGGCGTGAACCCGGGAGGTGGAGCTTGCAGTGAGCAGAGATCGTGCCATTGCACTCCAGCCTGGGCTGACAGAGACGTCGTCTCAAAAAAAAAAATAAGAAGTTAACTAGGATTACAATGCACTTCCACTCTGCAGTGTCTACCCCAAAGAATTCAAAACGTGTGTCCACACAAAACCTTATCCTTGAATGTTCATAACAGCACCTTGCACAACAGCCAAATACTGCAAACAATGCAATCACCCATTATGGAGGAACGGACAAACCAACGACGGCCTACCCATGCCACAGAATATTACTCAACCGTGACAGGTACCAAGGGCTGAGATGCAAGCCACAGCATGCACGAACCTTGAAGACATGACGTTCAGTGGAAAAGTCCAGCCATAAATCTCATGTAGTGTATGATTTCATTAATATGAAATATCACAATAGTCAAATCCACAGAGACTGAAAGCCGATTAATAATTGCCCGGAGCTGGGGACAGGAGGATGGGGAGTGACCGCTAAAGGGTGGCCAGGCTTCCTTGTGTGGTGAGGAAAATACCCTGGAACTAAACAGTGGTGATGGCTCCACAACCTGATGGATACGCTGATGCCACCGAATCAAACACTTTGAGAATGGTTAAATGGTGTATTTCCCCACAATTAAAAAGGTAACAGGGACTGGCACGGTTGCTCACGCCTGTAATCTCAGCACTTTGGGAGGCCGAGGCAGGCGGATCACTTGAGGTCAGGAGTTTGAGACCAGCCTGGCAAACATGGTGAAACACTGTCACTACTAAAAGTACAAAAATGAGCCCGGCGCAGTGGTGGGCGCCTTTAATTCCAGCTACTCAGGAAGCTGAGGAAGGAGAATCGCTTGAACCCCGGAGGCTCAGGTTGCAGTGAGCTGAGATCACACCACTGCACTCCAGCCAGGGTGACAGCGTGAGACTCCATCTCAAAAAAAAAAAAAAAAAAAAAAAAAAGGAAACAGGTCAAATGGCATCAACCACTCCCCTGTCCACATTCTGGTTCCCTGTCACACCTGGAATAAAACCCCAACTCTGCCAGTAGCTCCTCTTCTCATCCTTTCCTTTTCCCTTCATACCTTCCAAGTTCATGCTCAAGACGCTCCACCTTCCTGCCTGTGCACGTGCTGTTTCCTTCGTCTGGGAGCCCCTTCCTTTCCACAGATCCTGCTCTGACCTGCCTCCTTTCTCCCTTCCTTCAGGGTGTCCCTAGCATGTCATTTCAGCCAGCCTTCCTGTCCTAGCGGTAACAGCAGCCCCAGACATGCTCCCAATTCCTCACTTGCTTTGCAACTTTCATAGCTGTCATCTCTGCTGGCCACATGTGTGTGTACTGACACACTCATTTCAGATGAGGACGCTGAGGTTCCGAGAGGTCACATCATTTGCCTGAGACCCAAGGTGCCCAAAGAGTGGGGCTGGGTTTTGAACTCAGGTCTCTGAGCACTGTGACCTGTACAGCATGGATGCCTTTTTCCCCCACACAGAGACACATCCCTTCCAGAAGTGGCACATGCATGCAGCACTGCAGATTCCTTCATTCATTGAGGGCTACCATGTAGGGTTGGGCAGGTCGTGCACTGCACAAGGGGGTCTGGCTGAGAGGCTGAAATCCTGCTGGGCTCTGCTTCCCAGGGCGTGTGCCAGTGGGGCTGCATCCATTTGGGGTAAGGAGTGCCCCTTCCAAGCTCACACAAGGGTGCCATCTGCGTGCCAAACCACAGACCTGGGAGAGCGGATTGGGCAAGGTGGGGAGTGCCTTTGTCTCATCTGCACAGAGGCTGCTGTATGGGCTGGCAGTTCTGCTCACTCTGCATTCCGTGCCAAGCCTCCGCCAGGCTCCATGGACACGATTTCTCCCTCTGCTGACAGAGTCCCACTGGCTGCTCCAACTGCACGCACGTGGTGCACACACCCAAGGAGACACAGCTCTAGGCCATTGACAACTACAGCAGGGGGACAGGGAGGGAGAGCAGGAGCAGTGGCGCACCTCCCCTCAAACTCAGCGATACACGCGGACGCACCACACACAGACCACACATACACACACACACCACACACACACACACACCACACATACACACACACCACACACTGACCCTCCACACCACACACACGCCGCACAGACCACACATACACACACACCACACACACACACCACACATACACACACACCACACACTGACCCTCCACACCACACACACGCCGCACAGACCACACATACACACACACCACACACACACACCACACATACACACACACCACACACTGAGCCTCCACACCACACACATGCCGCACAGACCACACATACACACACACACCACACACACACACACCACACATACACACACACCACACACTGACCCTCCACACCACACACACGCCGCACAGACCACACATACACACACACACCACACACACACACCACACATACACACACACCACACACTGACCCTCCACACCACACACTGACCCTCCACACCACACACACGCCACACAGACCACACATACACACACACACCACACACACACACACCACACACACACCACACATACACACACACACCACACACTGACCCTCCACACCACACACACGCCACACAGACCACACATACACACACACCACACATACACACACACACTACACACACACCACACATACACACCACACACTGACCCTCCACACCACACACACGCCACACAGACCACACACACACACACCACACACTGACCCCCCCACACCACACACATGCCACACAGACCACACATACACACACACACCACACACAGACCACACAAACACACACCACACACACCACACTGACCCCCCACACCACACACACGCCACACAGACCACACATACACACACACGCCACACACACACACCACACACTGACACACGCCACACAGGCCACACATACACACACACCACACACACACCACACATACACACACACACCACACACTGACCCTCCACACCACACACACGCCACACAGACCACACATACACACACACCACACACTGACCCCCCCCACACCACACACACGCCACACAGGCCACACATACACACACACACCACACACAGGCCACACAAACACACACCACACACACACACACCACACTGACCCCCCACACCACACACACGCCACACAGACCACACACCACACATACCACACACATACACCACACATGCACCACACACACACCACACACACACCAGACGCACACACCTACACACACCACACACACCACACACACACCACACACCACACACCACACACACCTCACACACATCACACACAGCCCACACACCACACACTGCACACACTGCACACACACACCAACATACCACACACCACACACACCACACACCACACACAGACCACACACACCACACACACACCCCACACACCACAAACACCCCACACACTCCACACACTGCACACACCGCACACGCCGCACATGCCACACACACCACACACCACACACACACCACACACTGCACACACTGCACACACCACACACCCCACATACCACACTCACACACCACACACCACACATACCACACTCACACACCACACACCACACATACCACACTCACACACCACACACCACACATACCACACACATCACACACACCACACACACCCCAGACACTGCACACACTGTACACACCACACACCACACACACCCCACACACCACACACAGTGCATAAACCACACACCACACACACACCACACCACACACCCCACACACACACCATACACAGACCACACATACACCACACACACACCACACACCACACATACCACACACACCAGATACACACACACCACATACCACACACACACAACACACATACACACCACACACACACACCACACGCACACACACCACACACAGCTTCTCTACCCCTCCTGGTCAGGGCAGCACCTATAGGTGGGTGGAGAGAGGACGTGCACCTGCAGACACAGCGGCCCCATCCAGACACTGGATGAATTCTTCCCTGACCTCACACAAAGCTGCGCAGAGACACTGCCGAACACGCTGACACAGAGCACAGGGCACCCAGATAGTCCCAGACACAACACGAAAGGACCTGGTGGCACTCCTGTGGCCTCCTCCCGGCACACGGACGCACATGCACACCACTCCACGTGGACACACAACACAAACATGGGCTTCTGCACATTTCAACCCCTACACACTGGGACCACTTACAGCTCTGGGACAGGACCAGGGACCTGCCCCACCTGGCTCCACGTGGGCCCGCGACCACACACATCACAGCTCACAGCCACGCAACCTCAGGGGTGCACACACGTGTGCAAATACACCCTCACCAGCAATGGAGAGTGTGGAAGGCGCCATGTGACACCTCCGCCCCACACCCGCCCCCACCTCGGCTCTCACGCACACAACGGCGCTCTCCTCCTCCACAGCTGAGGGGGAAGGGGCCCGGGACCCCAGGCTTCACGTCTGCATCTTGCATGCCCCGCTGAACCCCAGCTCAGGACCTGACAGACACAGATGTGGGGACACAGGTCAGAGAGCCAGCCTGGGCAGGGTCCCTGGGCTTCTGGGAGCTCCTCCCCCACCCCCCACCAGCCCCCTGCCCAGCTCTGTGCTGCACACTCCACCTGCTGCGTCCCCTCCCAACCCTCTTGGCTGGGGGCTGGGGGCCAGGATGCCCAGAAGCTCAGAGAAAGGGACAGGGATACTGAAGGGGAAACAGAGGTCCTGGGAGAGGGGACAGAGAGCCAAAGGCAGGGCAGATTGTGTGTGTTTGAGAGAGAAGGGGGTACAGAGACCCAGAGAGAGGGGGACAGAGACCCAGATAGACAGAGGGACAGGGACCCAGAGAGATGGGGGACAGAGACCCAGAGAGAGAGGGACAGAGACCCAGAGACGGGGACAGAGACCCAGAGAGAGGGGACAGAGACTCAGAGAGACAGGGGGACAGGGACCCAGAGAGATGGGGGACAGAGACCCAGAGAGAGGGGGACAGAGACCCAGAGACGGGGACAGAGACCCAGAAAGACAGGAGACAGAGACCCAGAGAGAGAGGGGACAGAGACCCAGAGAGAGAGGGGGACAGACCCAGAGACAGGGGGACAGAGACCCAGAAAGACAGGGGGACAGAGACTCAGAGAGAGAGGGAACAGAGACCCAGAGAGAGAGGGTACAGAGACCCAGAGAGAGAGGGGGACAGAGACCCAGAGAGAGAAGGGGACAGAGACCCAGAGAGGGGACAGAGACCCAGAGAGAGAGGGGGACAGAGACCCAGAGACAGGCGGACAAAGACCCAGAGAGAGAGAGGGACACAGACCCAGAGACAGGGGGACAGAGACCCAGAGACAGGGGGACAGAGACCCAGAGAGGGGACAGAGACCCAGAGACAAGGGGACAGAGACCCAGAGACAGGGGGACAGAGACCCAGAGAGAGAGGGGGGACAGAGACCCAGAGAGGGGACAGAGACCCAGAGAGAGAGGGGGACAGAGACCCAGAGACAGGGGGACAAAGACCCAGAGAGAGAGAGGGACACAGACCCAGAGACAGGGGGACAGAGACCCAGAGACAGGGGGACAGAGACCCAGAGAGGGGACAGAGACCCAGAGACAAGGGGACAGAGACCCAGAGACAGGGGGACAGAGACCCAGAGAGAGAGGGGGGACAGAGACCCAGAGAGGGGACAGAGACCCAGAGACAAAGGGGACAGAGACCCAGAGAGAGACGCAAAAGAGACGGGCGGGGGGCGGGAGACAAATGCTCAGAGGGGATGCAGCGTCCTAGAGAAGTGGGGTTCAGATACCCTGAGAGGAGAGAGAGCCAGAGAGGGGAGGACCTGACCTACCGAGGGGACAGACGCCCGAGAGAGTCGGCGCCTCTGGGGTCTCGGGAGCTGGGCTGGAGTGGGGTCCGCAGGGGGTGGGTGGGGGGCTGAGGGGCGCAGTGGGTATGGAGAGAGAGGCCAGGGCTGGGCCGGGCGGGCGCCGGTCCGAGTGCGAACGGTGGAGATCCTCTGGGATTGACAGGTCGGTTTGGGGTAGGGGTGTGCGTTCAAGAGGAGGCGGGCCCGGGCGGGTGGGGAAAGCCCAGAGAGAAGGGGCGGGCTCTTGCTGGAGGGCGCGGGGACCCCAGTTCCGGGCGCCAGGGGCGGCGGGGCGGGGAGACCCTGGGGGCTGCACGGGGGCGCCGTGCCTCGCGGGCCGCGGGGAAGGCAGGGACCGAGCGAGGAAGGAGGACCCTCCCCCGACCCGCAGCCCAGGCGGCGGCGGGTCCCGGCGCCCCCGCCCAGATCCCTGCGCCGCCCGGCCCGCGTGCTTGTCTCTGGGTCTCTGCATCTTCGCGTCCCGGGGCGCCCCGTCCACGCCTCCTCCCGGACCCCCGCCTCCCCCGCCCGTCTCTGTCTCTAGCGGGGGTCTCAGCCCTCGTCTGTCGCTGCGGGTCTCCTCGCATCTCGGCGTCTCTCTCCGCGTCTCTCTCCGTCCCGGCGCCTCTGTCCCGGGCTATCCCCAGCTCCGAGCCTCAGTTCCCTGCGCGCCTCCATTTCCCTCCTTCCCCCGCCCGGTCTCCGTCACCCCTCTGTCTCCACATCCCGCTTGTCTCTCCTTCCTGGCTCCACGTCTCTATCTCTGTCCCAGGTTTGCTGTCGTCTGATCTCTGTCTGAGTGTCTGTGTCTCCACTCGCCCCCGACCCGGACCCCCGAGCCCCCTCCCGGGTCCCCCACTCCCATTCAGGCCCGGGTTGGTGGGGTGGGGTGGGGGGGGCGCTGCGGCGGGAGCTGTGTGTTCCCAGCGCAAAATAGACTCTCGTTGCCATGGCGACGCGCGCGGGGCCCCGGAGACGCGAGGCTTCGGGCTTGGGGGGTGAGGAGGGGGGACACCTGGATCCGGAAGGCGGGGGCCGGGGGCGCCGCCGCCCGGTCCCAGGGGCTCCTCCTAGATCCCTGGGGAGAGGGATGCTGGGCGCTCCGACGCTGGGGGCCAGGGGACCGGACCTTCTGGGAGGGGTCTGGGCTCCCAGGGTCAGCGGTGGGGGCTCCGATTGCCCAACGCGGGGCGGGCTGACTGACAGCTCTGACGCCGGTGTCTCTGAGGACTCAGGGGTGGCCTCTCAGGTCTCCAAGGTTGGGGAAGAGGCAAGGGCTGCAAATCTGGAACGGAGGAGCTCTCCCTGGGGGTCTGCAGAGTTCCAACTCCTAGATCTGCAGAATTCTGGGAGCCCCCATGTGGGTCCCGGAACTCCTGCGTCTGGGGGAGCCGGGACTACAAGGCTTTCAGCCCTTCCTTCCATCCGTCCATCCATCCTTCCATCCATCCATCCACCCATCCACATGGCTGTGTCTTCCTTCCTCCCGTCTCCATGTCCCCTTGCCTCAGTTTCCCTTCCGCACCTGGGTGCGGTCTCGCTCACCTCGCTTTCCGGATGCGGGACCCTTGGGGAGCCGGGGGTGGCGGCGTGGGGGGCGGCCGGAGGCGGCGGCGGAGCGCGTGTCTGCCGGCAGCTGGGCTGGGCGTGCGCGCGCCGGCTGGGGGCGACCCCGGCCGCAGTTCTCCTCCGAGCAGATGCGCCGCGTCCGTGCAGATGTGTCAGCCGCCAGCCCTCGCCTTTGCCTCGCGCCGGCTTCGAGCCGAGAAGAGGCACCTCCCCCTCCCCACCTGCTGGGGACCCCGCTTTCTCCCTCCTGCAGCCCCCAGTCGCCCCCGGGATCCCCCCCCAACCCAAGAATGGTTTGGTCCACAGCCACATATATGTTTATTCTGCGAGTCCGTGTCCCACAGTCTGAGACTCTTCTTCCCCTCCCCTTCCCGCCCCGTGAAGTGGCCCGGGGCCGAGCCCCGCCTCCATCTCGGCTCAGCCAATTCCCACCCAGTTTCCAGGAGTCTCATTTGCATTTCCGGGAGCAGCTGTCCAATGGGAAGGCAGCAGCCTGCCCCCCCCACAAGGGGGCGGCACTCCTGGTGGATCGCACCACTCTTGGGATCCAGGGATGGGGGGAACGCGCTTCCACTGAGGTCCGGGTGACAGGAGGGTGGTCTTCCCTCAAGGCAGGGTTGGAGTTCAGTGGAGGAGGGAGTTCTGGCCTTGGAAGAGGCCCAGCAGTCCGCTGTCTGGGGCGGGCTCCTTGATGAGCTTCTGGATCTGTAAGGGCAGGGGGCGATGGGTCAGGAAGCGTCTAGGGTCCCGATCTCCATGGATGACAAATCTGAGGGACACCTCTCCGTCTTCATCTCTCGGACCTTCTGGCTAGCTGCTGCCCAAGACAACACTCCCTCTTCTCAAGACTTTTCCTGGGGCCTCCCTTTCATTACACGTGACTGGTTGAGTTCCTCACTGCCCGCCATCTTGGTGTGCTTTGCGGGCTTGGACCACTAAGGGTGGACAGCTCTGTGCTGGGGCTTCCTGTCTACACCTTCCTCTTCTTAAGTAACCTCATTTCTCCCATCCCTCTTCTGGGCCCTCGGCTCACAAATCCAGCCTGGACTTTGCCCCTGAACTCGACTCATCTATCTAACTGCCTCTTAGATAGACATGAGCAACCAACCGCATTTCATCCATCTGCAAGTCCCAGCAAGTTTATCTCCAGAAAATAAAAGAAAGAAAGAAAGAAAGAAACAACAACAACAACAACAAAAAAAGCCTGCATCCCCACTGCCTCATCACCGCTTGCCTGGGCGCCCAAATTAACCTCCTTACTGACAGGTCTCCCTCCTCCCCTCTATGCCACACTCCCTAATCCACTGGTCACACAGGGCCAGAAAGAACTTTGTAAACTGCCGATCTGATATGGCCAGCTCCCCTGCATCAAACCCTGATGGCTGCCCGTGGCTGAAATCCCAAACCTCTGGGCTCTGACTCCTGCGGGAAGACAGGCTGCTGGCTCCTCCCGCGTGGTGCTCACCCTGGCCTGCTACAGCTCCTCAAAGAAAGCTCAGTCCCCCTCCCCTGGGAACACTGTGAGTGCCTGATGCCCCCTTCCCCGGCAGCTCAGAATTCAGGGCCACCTCTGCCACTCTTGCTCATCCCTCTGCAACTCCTGCCCCAGCTGGGGGTCACAATGTGTCACTGAACATGGATTGCTGCAGACTCCAGGGCTCACCACAGTGGCTGGCACAGAGTGGGTGCTCGGTGAATGTCCCACAGAGCTGAACTAGAAGGAAGGCAAGGAGCAGACCTGGGAGGGCCTGGGAATGTCAAGGTCTGGGGCCTCTCCAGCATCCTGAGGGCCAACAGCTTGAAGCAGGGGGGCCCAGTACCTGGCTGACCCCGGTAGCAGGGTGGCCAGTGGAGTCTGAGAAACTGGAGGAGGGGCACCCGGGCCGGAAGGGGCAGAGGTGGAGGAGATGGAGAGTTGGAGATGGGTGTGGACGGGTCAAGGGGCTTCTATCTAGAGGGTCTCTGCTGACCTGTTCTTCCCCAGTGTCCGCCTGGTCACTCCCTCCTTCAGTTCATTCTAAAGTCACCTGCTCCAGGATGCCCCCCAGACCCTCCAATACAAACCCCCTCCTCTGTGCCCTGACCCTCTGGATCGCCTCCCCCATTTTATTGTTCTCTGTGGCCCCTGTGGTCTATCTGTGGGCTCCTTTCATGGATTTATGGCAGTGACAGTGACCAGCAGCCTCCCCTCCAAGAACCTGGCTCCCCCTGGAGGCGGCAGCCTGCTGGTGCCGAGATGTATTCTCAGAGCCCAAAGACAAGACCTTTGACAGATGCAGGGGAGGTGGGGGCGGCCAGGCAGGCATTACCTCCTTGAACTGGGGGTGGGCGGCATCGCCCACAAGCTGCAGAATGAGCCCTTCGCTGGTGGAGAGGAAGGCACCACTCTGTCTCATGCGGGCCAGAGCCACCAGCCGGTCCACCTGGCTGTGAGTGGGAGGGAGGGAGGGAAGGTTGGTGTGGACGCTGCAGTCTGGACACCCAGACACGCAGGCACCCTGGTGGGAATGCCGCCTGTGGCCCTTCCTGGGAGCCCCTGATGGCCCCCACGTGCACCCACCCAGGCAGGGGCCCTCTCACCTGCGTGAGGAGCAGGCGTCCACCACCACGTGGACCTGCAGCCCCCGGTCTAGGAGGTCCAGGGTCGTGTTCTGTGGGTAGAGAGAGGTCAGGGCCAACCCCGGATAAGAACGGGGGTCCTGGGTAAGGAATTGGGGATGGTGAGTCAGAATTAGGGGCCCAGAATGGGGAGGAGGGAGGCTCGGATCAGAGGAGGGGGCCCCCAGGTCAGGAGGGGATCCAAGATAGGATGGGGCCCACAGGTGAGGAGAGAGGGCCCAGGTCAGGATGGGGGTCCTGCAGGGAAGTGGAGGTTTCTGGTCAGGGAAGGAGGTTCTATTTAGGATGGGGGTCCCAGGTTAGAACGAGGGACCCCTGGGGTCAGTCAGCATCTCACCAAGATGCAGGCCTGTGCCTCAATGCCACAGAGCAGCACAGAGCGCAGCTGGGGCCGACTGTCCAGCTCCTGCTGCAGGGCAGGCACCATGCTGAAGCAGGTCTTGGCCAGCGGCCGAAGGCCCTCAGTCCCCAGCTCGGGCACCGTGGGGCCCAGGCCTTGTGGGTACTGCTCCGTCAGCATGACTGGCACCTCAAGCAGCTGGGCCACCTGTGCCAGTGACGGGGAAGAAAGGTCAGGGTCTGAGGGAAGAAGAGCTGGGCCTGGACTCCTGCGTCTGAGGGAGGAGGGGCTGGGCCTGGACTCCTGCGTCTGAGGGAGGAGGGGCTGGGCCACTCCTGGGTCTGAGCGAGGAGGAGCTGGGCCTGGATTTCTGGGTCTGAGGGAGAGGGGCTGGGCCTGGACTTCTGGGTCTGAGGAAAGAGGGGCTGGGGGTCTGGACTCCTGGGTGTGAGGGACGAGGGGCTGGGGGTCTGGACTCCTGGGTGTGAGGGACGAGGGGCTGGGGGTCTGGACTCCTGGGTGTGAGGGACGAGGGGCTATGCCTGGACTCCTGAGTCTGAGGGAGGAGGAGCTGGGCCTGGACTCCTGGGTCTGAGGGAAGAGGAAGTGGGCCTGGATCCCTGGGTCTGAAGGAAGAGGAGTTGGGCCTGGACGCCTGGGTCTGAGGGTGGAGGGCTGAGCCTGGATCCTGGATCTGAGGGTGGAGGACTGAGCCTGGATCCTGGGTCTGAGGGTGGAGGGCTGAGCCTGGATCCTGGGTCTGAGGGTGGAGGGCTGAGCCTGGATCCTGGGTCTGAGGGTGGAGGGCTGAGCCTGGATCCTGGGTCTGAGGGTGGAGGGCTGAGCCTGTATCCTGGGTCTGAGGGTGGAGGGCTGAGCCTGGATCCTGGGTCTGAGGGTGGAGGGCTGAGCCTGGATCCTGGGTCTGAGGGTGGAGGGCTGAGCCTGTATCCTGGGTCTGAGGGTGGAGGGCTGAGCCTGGATCCTGGGTCTGAGGGTAGGGGGCTGAGGTCATACCTTGAGCATGCGGGCAGCCACTGAGACGATCTGTGGGAAGTAGGCGATGTTGTGGCGGAACTTCTCCTGCATGTCACACAGGAACAGGATAGAGGATCCTGGGAGGACTCGGCCCAGGCTGGGCCTGGCAGCCGCCATTTTCTGGGGGTGGGCAGAGGGACGGTGGGTCAGGCCCGAGGGCTCCTCTCAGTGTCTCCAGCTGGCGTCCAGGTCCTCACACTCAGAGCCTGGCAGGGCCCGGGGCACCTTGCCAACCTTCTTCCCACCTCCAGGTCTCTGTGTCTGCTGTTCCCCGGGCCTGGAATGGGCTTCTTTCTTATTTCTGTCCTATTCGGCAGGGAGGTGACTTCCTTGGGAAGCCTTCTGGGCCCCATCCACACGTGGCTCCGGGTGTCCCTCTCCTGGTCCCTGCGTTCTCCTTGCTGAGGACTGTGCACAACGTCAAGGAGTGCTTCATGATCCCGGTTACCATCCGCCCTGGTTACCATCCACCCCAGTTACTATCAGTCCCGGTTACCATCCACCCCAGTTACTATCAGTCCCAGTTACCATCCACCCCGGTTACCATCCACCCTGGTTACTATCAGTCCCGGTTACCATCCACCCCGGTTACCATCCACCCTGGTTACTATCAGTCCCGGTTACCATCAGCCCTGGTTACCATCAGCCTCAGTTACCATCTGCCCCGGTTACCATCAGCCCCAGTTACCATCCACCCCAGTTACCATCCACCCCAGTCACCATCCACCCTGGTCACCATCCGCCCCGGTTACCATCCACCCCGGTTACTATCAGATCCCAGTTACCATCAGTCCTGGTTACCATCAGCCCCAGTTACTATCAGATCCTGGTTACCAATAGATCCGGGTTACCAACAGCCCCAGTTACCATCAGTCCTGGTTACCATCAGATCCTGGTTACCATCAGCCCCGGTTACCATCAACCCCGGTTACCATCAACCCCAGTTACCATCAGATCTCAGTTACCACCAGCCCTCGTTACTATCAGATCCTGGTTACCATCAGATCCTGGTTACATCAGTCCTGGTTGCTGTCAGCCCCAGTTACTGTCAGATCCCGGTTACATCAGTCCCAGTTACCGTCAGCCCCGGTTACTATCAGATCCCGGTTACATCAGTCCCGGTTACCGTCAGCCCCGGTTACTATCAGATCCCGGTTACATCAGCCCCAGTTACTGTCAGCCCTGGTTACCATCAGCCCCAAAACGGAGGCTCTGCTGGGCGTCCTCCTGTGTTGGGCCAGCCCACTCCCCAGGGCCTCCTGAATGAAGGGTCCACCCTGATCCTCACCCCGCTCCAAGAGGAAACTGAGGCCATATTCTTCAGTCATAGGAAAGAAGGGGGACCCTGCACAGGCCACAACCTGGATAGACCTCAACACAAAGGCCACGGAGTGTGCGATCCCGTTTTCCTGAAATGCCCAGAACAGGCAAATCCACAGACAGAAAGCAGATGGGGCCGGGTGCAGTGGCTCACGCCTATAATCCCAGCACTTTGGGAGGCTGAGGTGGGCGGATCACCTGAGGTCAGTTCAAGACCAGCCTGGCTAACATGGCGAAACCCTGTCTCTACTAAAAATACAAAAATTAGCCAGGCAGTGGCGGGTGCCTGTAACTCAGCTGCTTGGGAGGCTGAGGCAGGAGAATCGCTTGAAACCCAGGAGGCAGAGGTTGTAGTGAGCCGAGATCACACCACTGCACTCCAGCCTGGGTGACTGAGCAAGACTCTGTCTCAAAAAAAAAAAGAGACTGGGCTTGGTGGCACACGCCTGTAATCCCAGGACTTTGGGAGGCCGAGGCGGGCGGATCATCTGAGGCCAGGGGTTTGAGACCAGCCTGGCCAACATGGTGAAACCCCGTATCTACTAAAAATACAAAAAATCAGCCAGGCACGGTGGCACGCACCTGTTGTCCCAGCTACTTGGGAGGCTGAGGCAGGAGAATCACTTGAACCTGGGAGGCGGAGGTTGCAGTGAGCAGAGATAGCACCACTGCCAGTCCAGCCTGGACAATAAGAGCAAAACTCCATCTCAAAAAAAAAAAAAAGAGAAAGAAAGCAGATGGTTGGCTGCCAGGGGCTGTGGCCGGGAGGAATTCAGGTTGACTGCTGGGGGGTGTAGTTTTCAGTTTGGGATGGTGAAAATGCTCTGGGACTTGGTGGTGACGGCTGCAGAACAGCATGACTATGAATGCCGCTCCACTGCATTTTCAAATGGCTGAAAGGGTAAGTTTTATGTTAAGTGCATTTTACCACAAGTAAAAAAAAAAAAAAAGAAAAGAAAGAAAAGAAAAGAAAGAAAAAAAGGACAGGCTGGTGAAGCCACCTGGCCAGCAATTCTTTTGCAGGGGAGGAAACCTCGACCCAGAGGGCCCGTTAACCTGCCCTAAGTCCTGCAGCCATACAGGGCACACCTGACTTCCACTCGGTCAGTGCGTCTATGCTGTCAGAGCGTCTACACCGCAGGGGCCCTGAATCAGCACGTCTTGGCCTACGTCCCTGGGACGTAGCTTTTGGGTCTCCGAGTTTGCTGCACAAGTGAGGGTTTGGGCTGGGCTTTTGTCTGCAGCTCTCTCCCCGTCTGTGTGTACAATTTGTTTGTACTTAACTCATTTATTCATTAATTCACCAGGGAAATGGGAGACCCTGGAGGCTCAATGGAGGCAAGACAGAAGGTGTTCTGGGAAGCTGAGGGAGGCAGGGCACTCAACAAGAAGCTGCTATTTTCTTTTCTTTTTTTTTTTTTTTTTTTTTTTTTGAGATGGAGTCTTGCTCTGTCACCCAGGCTGGAGTGTAGTGGCGTGATCTTGGCTCACTGCAAGCTCTGCCTCCCAGGTTCAAGGATTCTCCTGCCTCAGTCTCCCAAGTAGCTGGGATTACAGGCTTGTGCCACCACGCCTGGCTAATTTTTGTATTTTTAGTAGAGATGGGGTTTCACCATGTTGGCCAGGCTGGTCTTGAACTCCTGACCTCGTGATCCACCCGCCTCAGCCTCCCAAAGTGCTGGTGATTACAGGTATGAGCCACCGCACCTGGCCTTGAGCTGCTATTTTCAAAGCTGGGTAGTGAGGACACTGTTGTTCCTTGTCTTTCTTTCTCTCTCTCGTCCTGGCCTCAAGCAACCCTCCTGCCTTGGCCTCCCTGTACTATTTTTTCTTTTTAAGACAGGGTCTCATAGTGTCACCCAGGTTGGAGTACAGTGGCGCAATCATAGCTCACTGCATCCTTAACCTCCTGGGCTCAAGTGATCATCCCACCTCAGCCTCCCAAGTAGCTAGAGCTCCAGGTGTATGCCACCACACCTGGCTAATTTTTGTATTTTTATATTTTTAGAGACAGGGTCTTCCTATGTTGCCCAGGCTGGTCTCGAACTCCTGGGTTCAAGTGAACCTCCCCCCTCAGCCTTGCAACATGCTGGGATTACAAGCGTGAGCCACCGCGCCTGGCCTATTATTCTTTGAACATAATCCATCTACCATAGCAAATGTTTTCTATGTGCGCCATATCTCAAGTTTAAAAACGAATAAATGGTTAAAATGGTCAATTTTATGTTGTGCAAATTTTATCTCATTAAATAAAATTGAATGGAAACTCCCTCTGAAACAAAACCACAGTGAATTAATCCCATAATTACAACTGTGATAAGTGGGATTTGGAGGGAGTCAGATACAGCTTGGCAGGGGCTGCAGTGTTCTCCTAGAGAAACTGAAGACACAAAAATGATCTTTTCACAAAACACAAAGCTGACTATTACTCCCCTGTCTCAAACTGTCCCCTGACCCCCGTGGATTCTCTCTGTCCTCAGGACTAAGATGCAGACGCCCCTTTCCCCCCCGCCCCGCACTGCTCTGAAGACCCTCCAGCCTCAGCCCAGCCACTCCCTCCTCTCAAACAGCCCTTGCGGTTTCCTCCCCATGGAGTGACCCTCTCACGCCCACTCATGTGCTAACTCTTCCTCCCCTGTGCAGGAGGCGGGACCTGGGACACCCGGGCCCCACGGGATGGTTCTGAGGGAACCAGGAGCTGGAGAGCTGACAGATGGGTCACAAGGGCCCTGGAGTCTCTCTGCTGAGGGCAGTGAGGAGCCATGGAGGGGCAGATCTGGGGGCCAGCATGTCCAAAAGCCTAGGACAGGCATGTGGAGCACCCAGGAACTCCCCTCTGGCCTGGTAGGAGTGTGGGTCACAACAACTCCTAGGGACAGCCGAGCAGCTGCATTTCTCAAAATGATGGATACAC
Organism: Pan paniscus; assembly: GCF_029289425.2. Lineage (NCBI taxonomy): Eukaryota > Metazoa > Chordata > Mammalia > Primates > Hominidae > Pan > Pan paniscus. The sequence goes on from NC_073269.2 coordinate 61,600,488, forward strand.
AAACCCTCTGACCTCAAAAGCTGCTCCTAAGCATTTATCCTACAGACATTCATGTGAAACGACACAGGATTATTCATTACAGGACTCTTCCCCAGGGCAAAGGAGCAGAAGTAAGTATCAATGTCCACAATGAGGGTACTGGTTACGTAAGTCATGCCATCACTATACTCTGTTATTTCTCGCAGCCAGAAAAAATTACGAGGAAGCTCTTTAAGTAACAATACGAAAACATGTTTGAGAGAAGTGAAAAAGAAGCAGAACAGTGTGTATGGAATGCTCCTTTTTGTGCCAAAGAAAAAAGGGAGAGGAAAATGTGTCTGTGTTGCCTATATCTATATCTGCTATCTCTGGCAAACAAGCAAGAAACGGGAGACTCAGGCGGGTGAACCAGGCACCGGGGAAGTGTGTAGGAGCCTTTTCACTGGGTCCTATTCTGTTTCTTCTGAATTCTGGACAATGTGCAACAAGTTGTCTAGTCAATACTATATACAATAAAGGGTTGACATAAAGCCAAAACCCGGCAAAACTGACCTATGGCGTCAGAAGCCAGGACAGTGACTGCCCTTGGACCACAGTGATGGAAACGACGACGGCGGGAGATCCTGGGATGTGGCGCATGTTTGACTTTTTTCTTTGGATACTTGTTTACACCAGGGTGCTCCCTTTATAAATATTTATTTAAGCTGTGTATTTGCAAACCGTTCGATTTTCTGCGTATGTGGTATTATTCCAGAAAAAGTGTTCAAAATGCAAAATACAAAGATGGCTTCAGGCCCCCGCCGTGCGGTTGAACTGGAGGCAAAGGCCAGAGAGCAGGAGGTCGGCGCTGGGGCCCAGTGGGACAGGGGACAGTCAGGAAGGGGCAGCTGGGACGGTGGGGAAAGTCGGGGAGAAAGGCCCCCAGTTTCTGGTCGAGCGAGGGGCATGATCTGAAGATTCATAGGGGATCCCGGGGAGGGGAACTGGTTTTTGGGAGATGAAAAATTGGGGTAAGGGTGGGTGTGTGAGAGAGAGAGATGTGAAGGGGAGGTCTGGGCTGGAGAGGGTTGGGCGTGTCCTGCGGAACGAGGAGCGATTCAGCCTGGGTGGAGGGTACCCAAGGCCAAAGGGGGCGTGGCTGGAGGTGGGCGGCAACAGGGGGCGGGGTAGGGCCGTTGATTTCCCCACCCGGTCTCGGAAACCCGGCCTCGGAGCCCGGACTTCCCGGCTGTGTGACCTTGGGCAAGTTTCTCTTTGTCTTAGCCTCAGTTTTCTCGTCGGAGAAATGGGGATTAAACCTGCCCACCCCCCAGCGCTGTTACAGAGGCGGCAGGCGCGACCCGGGGACGCTTCCAATCTCTGGCCAGCCAATTCTGGCGGGGCCAGGTGGAGTCCTCCTTCTGGTCCTGTGACCTTGGCCCGGGACGCCCAGGCAGAGCCTCAGTTTCCCCATCTGCTAGGCGGTAAGGTCGGTCTCCAAATAGCGCCAGCAGCGAGAGAGGACTTACCCGGAAGGTGCCGGGTTCGAGCCCGGAACGGCCCCTCTGCAGGTGAGGCGGGGGCACCCTCACCTCTCGGCGCTCGGACGGCCACCGCTGAGGCCTCTTGCGGGCTTCCCAGGGCTGGTTACCGTTTCGTTAGGGCTGGACACGTGGCCCACCCCCTGCACCGTCCGTTTTCCGCCCACTTGGGCCCAGCCGTCCAATCGACACTCAACATGCTCTGCCTCGCCCCTCTCTCCGGCCAATCCGCATGTGCCGCTGCCTCTGCCCGCAATCGGCGCTCACCAACTCACCCCGCCCCCTGCCTCTCAACCAATCCGCATATGCCGCTGCTTTGCTCCCGCCCCAGGGGGGGGCGGTGCCGGCAAGGCTGTCAGTCTCAAGAAAATGATTAGCTCGCAAAGGCACCGTGGGGGCGGGGCAGCAGGTCGTTCTGCCAATGGAGAGCCGTAGAGGGCGTGAGTGGCGGCCGACGGGGCGGAGTCGCGCGGTGGTCTCCGAAGGCTCAGACTCTGGCTGGAGAGAGGGCGTCTCGGCCGGCCCCATTGCACAGAGCAGACCGCCGAGGCCGGGAGAGAGAGAGGCGTCTTACCTAGAGTAGAGGCATGTCTGCGGTTCGAACCCTGGCCCTCTCTCAAGAAACGGAGGCTTACAAAGATACCCAAGCACTTTCCAGGAAGGGGCTGGCTGAGGGAGCGATCAAGTGAGGAATTTGACACCCCCCTGTCCTTTGCGCTCTGTGGTGCCTCAGTTTCCCCATCTCTACAGCACCTGCCTCCTCGGGTGGTGTTTAGAATAATTTAGACTCTGTGCTTGGAAATGGAGGTTGAGAGAAAGAGAGAATTTCCTATCTGTCTTGGAATAAATCCAAACTCCTCCCAATTCACGGTCGGCCTTCCTGGTCCGTGCAGACCTCGCCTCTCACCACTCCCCCTGCTCACTCCGCTCCAGCCACAGGGGTCCCCTCTTGCTGTTCCCTCAATGTCCCACCGCAGGGCCTTTGCACGTGTGCTGCCTCAGCCTGGAATCTTAGGACTCCCCATGGCCCAACCTTCCAGGCTTTCAAAACCTTTCCTGACCACCTGGTGTCAGGTAGCCCTTCCATCAGGTCGCTGTTTTTAATTTTTTTGAAACATCAAAAAAAAAAAGAAAAAAATTGCTCTATCACCCAGGCTGGAGTACCATGGTACGATCACAGCTTGCTGCAGCCTCAACCTCCCGGGCTCAAGCGATCCTCCCACCTCAGCCTCCTGAGTAGCTGGGACCACAGGTATGCGCCACCACACCTGACTAATTTTTTAATTTTTTTGTAAAGATGGAGGTCTCACTCTTGCCCAGGCTGGTCTTGAACTCCTGGGCTCAAGTGATCCGCCTGCCTTGGCCTCCCAGAGTGCCGCGATTACAGGTGTGAGCCGCCGCACCCGGCCTTGTGTTTTATTTTCTTTTCAGCACTAACTCCAATCTGAATTGGAAATGAATCTTGCTTTTTGAAAAATGCATGGATATACTCTTTTATTGTCTGTTCCCCGCCAAAACACACACATGCACACAGAACAGGGAGCTCCCTGAGGCAGGGGTCCCGTCTGCCTCGTTCACAGCTGAATCCTCAAGTCCTAGACCTGGGCCTGGCCCATAGTAGGCGCTCGATACATCTTTGGGAATAAATGACAGGAGAGCAGACATTAGGCAGAGGTGAGCCTGGGTGAGAGTGAGGGGTGGATGCCGAGCTGGGGCTAGGCAGAAGGAAGGGGGAAGGCAGGAAAGCAAGAAGAGGTGGAGGTGGGGCCCCTGGGCCCAGGAGGAGACCCCTGAGGCAGTGGTCTGAAGTGGGGGTCTGGGTTGGTTTATTTTCCCAGGGGCTGCCAGGAAGGGAGCGGACAGGTTGGGGGCTCCTGGAGAGGGCTGTAGAGCCGTCGTGGAGGGGCCCCTGGCTTGTCCTGGGTTCTGGGCTGGGTTGTGATTGGCCTCATGGGGAGCTGGTCCCCCAACCCTCGGGGATCCCCTGAGAATCCCAGGCACGAGGCACCTCCCAGCAGTCCACCCAACCCCAGTCGGGAGCCACGAGATCAGCCTCTTCCCCCAGGGCATGCTGGGGAAGGGGCAGGGGGCCGCAGAAATGTGGGACCTGCCTCAGGTCCAGCTGGCCCAGGTCGCGATGGGACAGACCCGGCGCTGGCAGGGGAGCATCAGGACCAGAGGAGGGGTCCCATGGCATTGAGGCACACTCTGGGGTGAGCGCAATGTTGTCAAAGAGGTCGAGGGTAGAGGTGTCCAGGGCAGCGAGACTCAGGCTGGCGCTGGCATGGGGAGCCTCAGTGGGGGCCACAGCACAGGCCACTCCCAGGAAGGGGGATGGAGGCGGCGGGGGTGGCTTTTGGAGCGAGGGTCTCTGGGGAGGTGCCTCCTGGGACAGGATGGAGAGGGCCAGGCGCTGGGTGGCGGCCTCAATCTTGGTGAACTGCCTGTAAAGACAGATGTGAGCAGGCTGGTCTCTAACGCCTGAACTCAAGCGATCCTCCTGCCTCGGCCTTTCAAGGTGCTGGGATTGCAGGCTTGAGCCACCACCCCCGGCCAGCATATTTGCAAGGGTCACCTATGTGGTTGCATCACACCATGCTAGTTATTTATTTTGGTGATTCCTGACCGTCCGCCACCCCCATGAAAACACAACCTTCACGACAGCAAGGAACTTTATCTGCTTTGCTAACTGGCCTGGCACACAGTAGGCACTCAATAAATGCACGTTGACTGTTGCTGGCATCCAGCCCTGGGGGCTGCTCCTCTCTGTCTGTACCTGGTCTCCCCAAGCCAAGGGTGCTGGTTGCTCCTTCCCCTCTTCCCCGTCCCGTGCCCACCTTCCCCACCAGCCCCCTCACCTGCAGATCTGGTTGTGCAGAAACCTTCTGTGGTTGGGCCGCCTCTTGGGGGGCCGGGTGCGCCGGGGCTGCAGGGCCCGCAGCATGTGGGCGGCCGCCCCGCTCACAAAGGCACACAGCTCCCGGGGGCCGGGCTCGGAGACCCCAGGGCCTTCGGGGACCCCGGGGTGCATGGCCAGGGTGGTCTGGAGTAACTCCCCACAATATTGCTGACCAAAGCACCCCCCAAATCTGTGAGCAGGGAGGGGCAGGGGACTCTGGAGGCCCAGGCACCCCGGGCTGGGGAGGAGGCAGGGCTGGGAATTGGGCCAAGGCCTCCCCACTGTGCCCTAACCCTGTCCCCACCTCCCAGGAGCCCGACCTGAAGTCTGAGGGAGCGGCAGGTGGGGGCTAATATAGGAAGGCAGGGAACAGGGAGGGGAGGGGGCTTTCTGGGACCTTCTAAGTGCCCAATTAGCGCATAGTTGGACCTGGGATATGGAACCCGCGTGCGTCGGCGGGGGGACAGAGAATGGTGCCTGGAGATGGCCAATTAAGGGAACAAAGGCCTCGTTCGGGAGGCGAGGCCGCCAGTAAGTCAAATGCAGCGATTGAGCGTGGAGGACCCTTAATTGGAGCCGTGGGGAGGGGGCTGGGAGGGAGGGGAGCTGGGCTGCACCTGCCCACCCACCCTCAGACACACCTGTGCCTCCCTCCCTCTGCTCAGCCCGGCACCTTAGGAGGGGAAACCGAGGCTCCCAAAGGGGCTGGTGCGGGCCGAGGTCTCCAGCCAGCAGGAGGGGTTGGCTCCTGGAGGGTCACCCCCGAAATCCTGGGGCTCATAGAATCCTGAGCAGCAGAGTGAGGGAGGAGAGGGGAAGGGTGTGGCAGGACGGGAGGGGACGGGAGAACAGGGCGCAGTCTCCCCCAGGGTGTTTTATGGAGGCACTGGGACCCCTGGTGTCTGTGGGAGGCAGAGGATGGGCCGGGTCCCCTTGTTTCTGGAAGGGTGTTGGCCGGAGCGGGGACACTGGGTCTCAGGTTGGGTAGGGGAGCACCGGGTGTGACAGCCTCAGTCTCTGCTTGGACCCCCACCCTCGGGGGTCTGCTCTGGGAAGCCAGGATGTTTCCCGAAATTGGTGTAACAAATGACCACGGCTCAGTACCTAGAACCGCACGCGCTGATTCTCCTGCCTGAAGCAGGGATTTAAACCTGACATCACGAGTTTGCTTCCCAGGCCCGCTCACTGGCCAGCAGTACTATGGGCAAGGTCAGCAGTTGAGGTCCTACCAGGTCTAGGGTGGGGGCCAGCAGGCAGGTGGGGGCATATTGGGAGCTGGGGCTGAGTGCAGCCAGTGATGTTGCCAGAGGTCCAGTTTCCTGTCAGCAGGACATGGTGAGACCAGCTGCAGTAGGACAGACAGACACCCAGTGCCCTCACCAGCCATGGCATGTACACGTTGACTGCTACCCCTGCCATGCTCAACACTACCACTGTGCTGAACCACTGCACAGGTGGGGCTGCTGGGCCTGGTGTGGCCGGTGTCTGTGTTGGGGACATCATTGGCCTCCCATGTTTCTCTCGGGTGTCTCCAAGGGTCTCCAGCCTCCTAGACAGCCCCTTGTACTCTGCCCCTTGGTCCCTCTGCCTGCCAGCTGTCTGTGACTCACACTAGCCCCATTGCTATCTCTCCATCTCGCCCACCCTTGCTCGTTCCTCTTCTGCTCCTCCTGGCTTTCTGTCCATCCCTGGGTTATCCACAATTCTCTCAACTATCATCTATGTATCACCTGCCTATCTATGGATCTATCATCTATGTATGTGTGTATGTATGTATATATCTATTTTTAGAGACAGAGTCTGGTTCCGCCACCCAGGATGCACTGCAGTGTTGTGATCCTGGCTCACTGCAGCCTTGACCTCTTGGGCTCAAGGGGTCCTTCCACCTCAGCCTCCTGAGAAGCTAGGACTACAGGCACCTGCCACCATGCTTGGCTAATTTTTTTCTTTTGTAGAGATGGGGTCTCACTATGTTGCCCAGGCTGGTCTCAAACTTCTGGGTTCAAGTGATTCTCCTGCCTTGACCTCCCAAAGTGCTGGGGTCACAGGCGAGAGCCACTGTGCCCAGCCTCTCTCCTCTGTATTGTCTCTCTGACTTCATCTCTCCCATTTGTGTTCCGGTTCCTCTCCCTGTCTCTGTCTCTTTCACCGTCTCTGGAGTTTCTCTCAGTGTTTATGTTTTAGACTCTGAATGCTCTTCACTGCCTGTCTCTCAGCTTTTCTGTTTCTGTCTCTCTGTCTTCCCCAGGGCATGGTGTGTGTGTGTGTGTGTGTGTGTGTGTGTGTGTGTGTGCACGTGTGTGATTGTTACTGGATGGTACTGTGCAGTTCCAGTCTCCTGGTGTCCAAAACAAAGAATTGGATGAGACGCGCACAGACAGCAAAGGAAAGGAGCAAACGTTTATGAAGCACAGTATTCCACTCTCAGAGGGGAGAGCGGACTGAGCTCTCCGAGATGAGATCAGCCCCAGTTTGTTACATTTCATGGCCTTTTTTTTTTTAAGGACTCTTTTTAAATTTATTTTTTATTTTTGAGATGGAGTCTTGCTCTGTCGCCCAGGCTGGAGTGCAGTGGTGCGATCTCAGCTCACTACAACCTCCGTCTCCCGGGTTCAAGTGATTCTCCTGCTTCTACCTCTAGAGTAGCTGGGATCACAGGCGTGTACCACCATGCCCAGCGAACTTTTGTGTGTTTTTAGTAGAGATGGGGTTTCACCATGTTGGCCAGGCTGGTCTCGAACTCCTGACCTCAAATGATCCGCCCGCCTTGGCCTCCCAAAGTGCCGGGATTACAGGCGTGAGCCACCGCGCCTGGCCGTACATTTCATGGTCTTTTATATGTTTTTCATCACTTGCTTAACCTCACTTTATCTCTTGTAAGTTAGTTGCTCATCCTTGCCTAATCTTACTTTATCTCTTTTGACCAAATTGCTCATCTTCAGCTTTATTTTTCGTGGCCAAACTGCTACTGCAAGTCCTTCTGGCTTATTTTCCTTATCCTGCATGTTCCAACTCACTGCTTCCTCCCTTATTTCGCATGTCCTGCTTCTGCCATCTGGCACGTTTTGCTTCTGCTTAAGCTAACCTATGTCCAACGGTCCCCTTCGCCCCCCGAATTCCTCTGCTATTCTCCTGCCTCAAGATGTCCGTGAGTCTGGTTCACACCTGTGGTATTGGGGGTGGCCTGAAGGTGAAGGTTTTCCTGTCCTGTTCCGCTCCAGGTCTCAGACACAGAGGGAAGGGTCCAGGGTCCCTTGGCAAGAGGCCGAAGGGAGCAGACCCCTGGGTCTCTGGAGGATGGGAAGGGAAGGATTGGCTCTGAGGGCCGGGAAGGGGCCGCCGCCACGTGGCTGGGGTATGACCTTTGCTACCTTGATACACACTTTATCGTGTGTATTCACATCTGGTAGCTCTTATTTCAAAATTTGCATTCCACAGTCCAGGGGCCAAGAGCAACATCCGCCGGCCAGCTCTGTCCCACTCAGGCCGGCCAGGAATGCACAGGGCGGCCGCCTGCAGGCTGCGGCCTCGGGACTGTCCACCAGGGGGCACCCACCGGGCCGGTGCTGGGTGGCCCGGCTCAAGGGGTGCGCCCGAGAACTTGGAGCCCTCTCCTGTCTCCTGTCATTGAGAACAATCAACCACAGCAGGGAGCTGGCTTCATGGGGTCTTTGTTGAGGACCTGCACTTCCAGGTGCTGGAAGGTCTTCCCCAGCCTCCTCTCCCCTATCCCAGCCCTTGAAATTCTGTGTGTGTTGGGGGTGGATTTAGTCATTCAACAAACATTTATTGAGCACCTTGCTTTACTGAGCAATGGAGGAGGTGAAGTCAGAGAAGCCGAGGGGGCGCGGGGAGCAGACCTGCCGGGCTTTGTGAGCCAGGCAAGGGTTGGGCTATGAGGGTAAGCATGATGGAGAACCATAGAGGGTTTGGGGCAGGGTCTAACCCAACCTTCTTTGCAGGCCTTGCTACAGCTGGAATGTGGAGACCCCACCCTCCAATCCCCCTACAATCTGGATGGGGGTGTCAGGGCCAGGCCAGGAAGCCAGGGACAACCCAGGGTGTGTCCTTCCCTGTCCCCACCTGCTCATCTGCTATCTGCTTCCTCTCATCCAGTCATTGTGGGACCTTGTTTCCCTTAATTTTTTTTTTTTTCTGAGATGGAGTTTTGCTCTGTCACCCAGGCCGGAGTGCAGTGGTGCGATCTCGGCTCACTGCAAGCTCCGCCTCCCAGGTTCATGCCATTCTCCTGCCTCAGCCTCCCAAGTAGCTGGGACTACAGGTGCCCGCCACCACGCCCGGCTAATTTTTTGTATTTTTAGTAGAGATGGGGTTTCACCGTGTTAGCCAGGATGGTCTCAATCTCCTGACCTCTTGATCCACCCGCCTCGGCCTCCCAAAGTGCTGGGATTACAGGCGTGAGCCACTGCATGCCTAGTCTTTTTTTTTTTTTTTTTTGAGACAGAGTCTCTCTCTGTCGCCCAGGCTGGAGTGCAGTGGTGCAATCCTGGCTCACTGCAACTTCTGCCTCCTGGGTTCAAGAGAGTCTCCTGCCTCAGCCTCCCAAGTAGCTGGAATTACGGGTGTGCACCACCACGCCCAGCTAACTTTTGAATTTTTAGTAGAGACGGGGTTTCACCATGTTGGCCAGGCTGGTCTCGAACTCCTGACCTCAGGTGATCTGCCTGCCTTGGCATCCCAAAGTGCTGGGATTACAGGCATGAGCCACCGCCCCCGGCCCCCTTAAAATTTATTATAAAAATGTACAGATGGCAGAGTCACAGTGTATCACCCTGGTGTTCCCAACCCAGACGCAGAGGGGCCAACCCTGTCGTATTTGGTTCACAACTCTTCTTCTGAGAGAAGGCAGGCCTTGGCTGCATGTGTCCCCCCAGATTCAGATGTTGAAGTTGTAACCCCCATGCTCCAGAGTGAGACAGTATTAGGAGAAAGTCTTTAAAGAGGCAATTAATCTGAGTCTCAGTGGCTCACGCCTGTAATCCCAGCACTTTGGGAGGCCGAGGCAGGTGGATCATCTGAGGTCGGGAGTTCGAGACCAGCCTGACCAACATGGAGAAACCCCGTCTCTACTAAAAATACAAAATTAGCCGGATGTGGTGGTTCATGCCTGTAATCCCAGCTTCTCCGGAAGCTGAGGCAGGAGAATCACTTGAACCTGGGAGATGGAGGTTTCAGTGAGCCGAGATCACACCATTGCACTCCAGCCTGAGCAACAAAAGTGAAACTCCGTCTCGATGAAAGAAAAGAAAAGGGGCCGGACGCGGTGGCTCAGCCTGTAATCCCAGCACTTTGGGAGGCCGAGGCGGGCGGATCACGAGGTCAGGAGATCGAGACCATCCTGGCTAACACGGTGAAACCCCGTCTCTACTAAAAATACAAAAAATTAGCCGGGCGTGGTGGCACGCGCCTGTAGTCCCAGCTACTTGGGAGGCTGAGGCAGGAGAATGGCGTGAACCCGGGAGGCGGAGCTTGCAGTGAGCCGAGATCGGGCCACTGCACTCCAGCCTGGGTGACAGAGCGAGACTCCGTCCCAAAAAAAAAAAAAAAAAAAAGAAAGAAAAGAAAAGAGAGGAGAGGAAAGGAGAGGAGAGGAGAGGGGAGGGGAGGGGAGGCAATTAAGTTAAACAAGGCCATTAGGGTGGGCCCTAATGCAATCTGACTGGTGTCCTTATAGAAGACATTAGGACACAGACACACACAGAGGGGCCACCATGGAGGCCCCACAAGGAAGACAAGCGTCTGCAAGCCAAGGGGAGAGGCCTCGGGGGAAAGCAACCCTCCCGACACCTTGACCGCGGACTTCTGTATCCAGAACCGAGAGAAAATAAGCTTCTGTTGTTGGGGCCACTCAGTGTGGGACTTTGCTATGGGGGTCCCAGCAGACTCGTATATATAATGAGTGTATTCGCTCTCTACGCTGTGTAAGAAATAGCCACTGATGCAATGGCTTTAAACAACGTACATTCATTATCTCACAGTTCCGTGGCCAGGAGTCCAGCGCCGTGGTGTATCTTGGTCCTCTGGTCAGGATCGCTGCAATCCTCGAGTGACCCAGGGCTGTGGTCTCATCTGAGGTTGGGGTCCGCTCCCAAGTTTACATAGCAGCATCCATTTCCGTGCTTCTTTTTTTTTTTTTTGAGACGGAGTCTCACTCTGTCGCCCAGGCTGGAGTGCAGTGGCGCGATCTCGGCTCACCGCAAGCTCCGCCTCCCGGGTTCACGTCATTCTCCTGCCTCAGCCTCCTGAGTAGCTGGGACTACAGGTGCCCGCCACCACGCCCGGCTAATTTTTTGTATTTTTAGTAGAGACGGGGCTTCACCGTGTTAGCCAGGATGGTCTCGATCTCCTGACCTCGTGATCCGCCCGCCTCGGCCTCCCAAAGTGCTGGGATTACAGGCGTGAGCCACCGCGCCCGGCCTCATTTCCGTGCTTCTGAGGAAGGCATGGAGCCCTGGGTTCACGGCCAGCAGGAGAACCTCAGTGCTTCCCATCTTTGATCTCTAGGCCCAGCTTTAAAGAGCTCCACTGACTCGGTCAGATCCACCCAGGGTAATCTTCCTGTATTAGTCAGGGTTCTCCAGAGAAACAGAATCAATAGGCTATGTCTGTCTATCCACCCATCAATCAACCTATACATCCATCTATTTATCCATAGATTGATCTATGAGGATAGCGATAGATATGAATAGCTACAACAATATAGATACATCTCTCCAGAAAGAGAGTGATTAGAAGGTATTGGTTCATGTGATTATGGAGGCCAAGAAGCCCCATGTTTGCTGTCTGCAAACTGGAGAACCAGAAAAGCCAGTGGTGTAGTTGGAGGGCCTGAGAACCAGGAGCTGATGGAGTAGATTCCAGCGTGAGTCTGAAGGCTGGAGGACCAGGAGGCCCGAGGGCAGGAGAAGATTGATGCTACAGCTCAAGCCTGAGGGCAGGGGTGGAGTTCCACCTTCCCCTGAGGCTGAGGCCCACCCACCCTGCGGGAGGCTGCCTGCTTGGCTCACGCTACCAATTAATCTCTTCCGGAAACACTGTCACGGACACACCCAGAATCACGTTTAACCAGGTACCCGTGCATCCCGCGGCCCAGTTCAGTACATGCATAAAATTTAACCGTCACTTTTCCCCTTGATGAACTCAAAGTCCACTAATCAGGATCCTTTTTTTTTTTTTTTTTTTAATGAGACAGAGTTTCGCTCTTGTTGCCCAGCCTGGAGTGCAGTGGTGCGATCTCAGCTCATTGCAACCTCCGCCTCCTGGGTTCAAGCGATTCTCTTGCCTCAGCCTCCCAAGTAGCTGGGATTACAGGTGCCCCGCCACCATGCCCTGCTGATTTTTTGTATTTTTAGTAGAAATGGGGTTTCACCATGTTGGCCAGGCTGGTCTCAAACTCCTGACCTCATGTCATCCACCCGCCTTGGCCTCCCAAATTGCTGGGATTACAGATGTAAGCCACCGCGCCTGGCCTCAGGATCCTTGATTGCATCTGCCAAGATGCAATCCCCCTTGCCTTCACCATATCACATAACCATCACATCCACATGATGCAAAGGCACTCACACAGGGGCACGGGTCCCTGGGGGTCATCGTAGAAGGTAGCAGCCACTCTTAGGGAGGAAATTTAGCATATATCTGTCCCCGTCCGTTTTTGCACTTAAAATGGAGGAATGTTTTACCTGTACAGATGGAACCCTGTATATTGTTGCTTCCTCCAGGGAGTCTGCCCTGGTTTCCCCCAGGCTGCGTGAGGAAGGTTTTACCTGTACAGATGGAACCCTGTATATTGTTGCTTCCTCCAGGGAGTCTGCCCTGGTTTCCCCCAGGCTGCGTGAGGAAGGTTTTACCTGTACAGATGGAACCCTGTATATTGTTGCTTCCTCCAGGGAGTCTGCCCTGGTTTCCCCCAGGCTGCACGAGGAGTCTCCCCTGGCTCCCATGTCCTGGGCAGCCTCCATGAGTGCCTGACCGTGCATGTGAGACCTGCTCGATAGGCCTTGGAAGTGGGTGGACTCTGGGGTTGGGCACATTCCTGGTCCAACCACTTCTGGGCTGTAGGAATTCCTTCCTGGTTACAGGACACTACATCACTTCCTGGTTCTGTGGCTTGGCCATGAGACTTCAGAGGGCCTTGCCTTACCCCACTGTGAAATGGGGATCACACCCCTTCTGAGTGGAGAGGCCCGTTAGCTTGGGGCCGGCTGGGGCTGCCACGGGGGCCTTAAGAGATGTCAGAAGGGAGCATCCTGGCCAGGTGCGGTGGATCGCGCCTGTAATCTGAACACTTTGGGAGGCCGAGGCGGGTGGATCATCTGAGGTCAGGAGTTCAAGACCAGCCAAATTAGCTGGGCATAGTGGCAAATGCCTGTAATCTCAGCTACTCAGGAGGCTGAGGCAGGAGAATCATTTGAACCTGGGAGGCCGAGGTTGCAGTGAGCCAAGATTGTGCCATTGTACTCCAGCCTGGGCAATAGAATGGGACTCTGTTTCAAAAAAAAAAGAAGGAAGCATCCTGAGTCTGTGGGAGGCATGGGCCTGCCCCCTGGGTCCCCTGTTCCGGGGGATGGCCGGCAACCGGTGACTCCCTTTGCCCGTCCCCTCCGCCTTCAACCTAAAATGCATCTCTGGTTCCTTACCTAACTTGTTTGGAAAAGGACGTTTTATTTTTCATCGCTGGCCCTGGGAATCCAGTCATTACTCCAGATCCCTCCTTCACTCCCTGACCCCACTTTCTGGAGAGGGAGGGAAAGGGAGTGGCAGGTCCCTTCTAAAGCCTTCGGCTGATCCTCCTGGGATCGGGGTGGATGGAGAAGAATCTCCCAAGTGCGTGCAGGGCCTCTGGGCGGAAGTGACAGCGCAGTCCCCAGGAAAGGGTGGGGACCTAGAGGGGCTGAATGGTTTACCTGTCTGGCAGGGGGCAGGGCTCAGAGTCTGAGGCTGGGCAAGGAGGCTGATCTAGTTGGGGTGGGGGGAACCGTGCCCCCAAAACACCTGGTGCGGGGTGTTGTTGGCCAGAAACAGAAACGTCTGGGGCCTGCAGGGGTGCAGGGGTGCGCATCCAGGCATCTGCTTGGTCCTGCGTTTGAGGCTCTGGAGGTCCCCTTGCTGCCCTGGAGCTTTATCCCCCGCTGGGCTTTTCCCTGCAGCACTGAGCAGCGGGTAGTCTGTCTTCTTTGTTACCACTGCATGCCCTGTTTTGTGAGCTCACTGGGATGGTGAGTTTTTTATTGGTTTTCCCCCTCCACATTGCTATGACCCAGCTCCCAGGGCAGGACCTGGGGTGGAGCCCTGGTCTGGACTGTGGGTGGGAGCGCTGCTGGGCCTGGAACAGCTGCAGCTGAGGATTCTGTGTGATCTTATCCATGTTTTTGGCTATTTGATTCTGTTTTTGTCTGTTTGTTTGTTTGAGATGGAGTCTTGCTCTGTCGCCCAGGCTGGAGTGCTGTGGCACGATCTCGGCTCACTGCAAACCTCTGCCTCCTGGGTTCAAGCAATTCTCCTGCCTCAGCCTCCTGAGTAGCTGGGACTACAGGCACGCGCCACCATGCCCGGCTGATTTTTGTATTTTTAGTAGAGTCGGGGGGTTTCACCACGCTGGCCAAGCTGGTCTCGAACTCCTGACCTTGTGATCCGCCTGCTTCAGCCTCCCAAAGGCCTGGGATTACAGGCGTGAGCCACTGCACCCAGCTGATTCTGTTTACTTGTCAGCATGAGGGACCTGACAACATCCCTTGAAGGGCTACACAGATGTTCCAGGGGGTTAGGAGACAACCCCACCTCCCCATCTGGGTCCCTGAGACTCCTCCTTGGCCTGGAAAGTGCTGGACACAAGGCTGGCCTGAGTTTCCTCCCATCACTGTCTCCAAGGGGCTGCGAGGCTGTTCTGAAAACAAACCTGTTGAATCCACACCACCTTTTCAGAGACAGCAGGTTGCCCAAGGCCATTGACTTCAAAACCTTTGTTCACCTTCTGGCTGCAAAGTGGGGAATGTTAAGGAGAGTAAGAGCCAGTCTTAGCCATGCCAATCTCTCTTTCTTTTTTTTTTTGAGAGGGTCTCGCTCTCTTGTCCAGGCTGGAGTGCAGTGGTACAATCTCGGTTCACTGCAGACTTAACCTCCCAGGCTCAAGCGATCCCCTCACCTCAGCTTCCTGAGTAGCTGGGACTACAGGCATGTACACCACAGGAAGCTTATTTTTTGTAGAAATGAGGTCTTGCTGTACTGCCCAGGCTGGGTGTCCCATCCCTTTTGTAATGCCTCTGCGTGGGCAGGTAAATGAGGGGGGCTGAGCTGAGGGCCCCTTTCACTACTGCAGAGACCAAAATGGCCCGAGGCAAGGGGGACGGAAGTGGGATCCGCACCTCTGGGCTTTCCTAGCCTGGCAGCCAGCTGGGCAGTGCATTCCCATCCACGTCCCCACCCTGCATGGCAGCCGCTTTGTGTGGTTAATGCTGACGTGAAAGGAATGTTGGGCTGAGCTGGATGCCAAGGGTTTTTACATGCATGAATGCACGGAGACATCAGCACCAAGACCCTGTAAGGTAGGGGTGGGTCCACACCACCGCAGATCAGCCCTGAGTTCCAGCCTGCTTGTGGACTTGGGAAATGGTGTGGGAGGCTGGAAAAATCCACTCATTCAACAAACAAGTACCGTCTGCTTCTCCATCAGGGCCCATGCTGGTTGTTTGGAATACCTGGGCAGCAAAGACACGAAAGGTCCTCGCTGTCATGGGACATAGATAAATGTCGCTGAGCATGTAAGAGGGACACCACCTAGCACAGGAGGCTTTCCAGTGGGCTCTTGCTGGGCAGGGATGGGTTAAGGGCAGAAGGGCCTTCTGGCCTGAGAAACAGCATGCAGAATGGTCTTCAGGCTGAGGGTACTGCCTTTGAGCAGTGGCTCTCAACTAGTGAACATGTGGCAATGTCTGGAGATATTCTTTTTGTTGTTGTTGCTGTTGTTGTTTTTTAACACAGAGTCTCACTCTGTCACCCTGGCTGGAGTGCAGTGGCACGATCTTGGCTCACTGCAACCTCCGACTCCTGGGCTCAAGCGATCCTCTTGCCTCAGCCTCCTGAGTAGCTGGGGTTACAGGTGCCTGCCACCACGCCCGGCTAATTTTTGTATTTTTAGTAGAGACGGGGTTTCACCATGTTGGCCAGGCTGGTCTTGAACTCTTGACCTCAAGTGATCTGCCTGCCTCAGCCTCCCAAAGTGCTGGGATTACAGGTGTGAGCCACCGCGAAAATCTCTATCTGGAGATGTTCTGAGCTCTCCTACGGGGTGTGTGGAGCGGGGCTGGGGATGCTACCTGCATCTAGTGAGTGGGGGCCCTAGAGTGTGTAGGACAGTCCCCGCTGCAATGAATCCATCCCAAATGGCACTAGTGCTCTGGTTGAGAAACTGCGTTTAATGACCCTCAGAAAAGCCAGTGTGGCTGGAACGCTGGGTTGGGCGGGGGTTGAGCGTGGAAAGGGGCTTTGGAGCAGCTGGGTCTCCCACTAAAACCCTAGGCCCCACAAGGAGTCTGTGGATTCCAGCCTCCCTGAACGGACCTTTGCCCAGCAGGAACCAGGTTTCTGCAGCGTCTGGATGAGCGTGCACGAAGCACACGCCCGAAAATCCTGAGCAAGTGGCTCTACCGAGGGACTGGAAGCGCTCCAGGCCTCGGTTTCCCGCTGGAGCGATTACACCCTGGGGGCGGGGCCCGCTTCACGGGAGAAATTTTTGTACAACCGTGGTGCATGGAAGGATTTTTTTGCAGATGAGAGGGAATCGGGATTAATAAGGGGAACTTGCGACCCCGCGTCTCGAGCTGGCCGTCCCTGGCCTTGGGCTCACCGGGGCCTCGGCCCCCAAGACCTGACAGCTGGAGTCCGCGACCACAACTGGGAGAACTACAACTCCCAGGATGCCGCGCACCGCCTGCGCCCGAGCTCGACGAGGCCTCGGACAGCCAATGGGAGGGCCCGGGGGCGGGAACTCGGAGTACGTGCGTTGTGACGTACCGACGGCGACGTCGGGGTTTGTGTGCGCGAGAGGCCGCCGATAAAGGTTGGGTGCCTCGCGCCGGGGGCCGTTGGGAGGGAGTGCGCCCCTGCCCCCACTCCCCGGCCCCCACAGCTGCACCGCCGCTGCCGGGGCCCCACCTTCCCGTCGACCCCCGCGGGAAGGTCCTGGGGCTGCCACCCTCGTTCCCCCGATTGGGGCCGCAGGTGAGAGACCGGAGGGGGTGGGGGTGGGGGGGAGGGACCGGAGGGCGGA
The DNA here is from genome assembly GCF_029289425.2 of Pan paniscus. Taxonomy (NCBI): domain Eukaryota; kingdom Metazoa; phylum Chordata; class Mammalia; order Primates; family Hominidae; genus Pan; species Pan paniscus. Next base: position 61,617,172 of record NC_073269.2, read on the forward strand.
GACGTTGCAGGGGGTGGGGCGGGGGGGGGGGGGGTCGTGAAACCGGAAGGGGTACCTTAAAGGGGAGTCACTATTTCACCTCCGACTTTTGCCAGCTAGGCCGGGTCCGCCCTCTTAAAGGGCAAGGGGCTGCATTGAGAGGGCGGGTCAGGCTTTGCATTTTTACAGAAGCTTTCTGATTTAAAACAATGTTTTTCCCCTAAAAGGCGGTTATCTCATTAAAGGCCAGTGACCGTTTCCCAGACATTGAAGCAAAAACTCCTGAGTCCTGGTTGCTTCAAAGCGATCCCTAGTTTAGCTCAACAAAAGTGGAGATGGGTCTCCAGTGGCAGCATCCCCTTAAAGGGGAGGTCCAGCCGGCTGAAAGGGTGTGGCGCGGCCTTTTAAAGGGGATGTCTTCTTGTTAAATGGGACCCCGCTCTTTCAGGGCACGGATATCTCTTTTAAGGAGATGCTGGGCCTTCTCAAAGGCACGTGCAGCGTCTTAGCATCAGTAGGTTTTTTTTTTTTTTTTTTTTTTTCTGGAGACGGAGTCTTGCTACGTTGCCCAGGCTGTAGTGCAGTGGCGCGGTCTAACCTGCTTACATATTAAAGGGTACACTTATCTTTTAAAAAGGAAGTTCTTGGCTAGGCGCGGTGGCTCACGCCTGTAATCCCAGCACTTTGGGAGGCCGAGGCGGGCGGATCACTTGAGGCCAGGAGTTCAAGACCAGCCCAGGCAATATGGTGAAACCCCGTCTCTACTAAAAATACAAAAATTAGCCGGGCGCGGTGGCGTGCACCTGTAATCCCAGCTACTCGGGAGGCCGAGGCAGGCGAATCGATTGAACCCGGGAGGCGAAGGTTGCAGTGAGCCGAGATCGCGCCACTGCACTCCAGCCTCGGTGACAGAGTGAGACCCTGTCTCCAAAAAAAAAAACAAAAAAAAAACCACACAAGTTCTTGTAGCTTGTCCGAAGGGGATGCCTAGCCTTCATTCATTTAAAACTTGTTTACTGCGCACACACTCTGCCAGACATTATTGTAGGCACTGGGATGGCATACAACAGTGAACCAGACAGAAGCCCCTATTTTCCCGGCGTTGACATTCTAGCATGGGGAGACAGAATAAAACAGAAAGCACACTGGTTATATAGTAGCGGTTCTCATCTGGGGGCAGCGGTGCTCCCCAGGGGCGACACTGCGGCTAAGACTTGGAGGTGCAGGAGTGAGCTTTGTGGACCGTGTGGAGGAGGGCTTCATAGGCCAGTGTCAGGCGTCCAGTGGGTCGAGGCCAGGGGCCAGGGCCGCTGCTGAGCACCCTCCAGTGCACAGGACAGCCCTCAACAGGGAATGGTCTGGCCCCACATCTCAGCACTGCTGAGGCTGAGAATCCTAGTACATTAGAAGGTGATAATTGCTGTGGGGGAAAAAATAAGGCAGGAAAAGGGAATGGGGAGTTGGAAGGGATTGTAGATTTAAATAGGGCTGTCAGGGAAGCTCTTGCAGAGGGGATTTCAGCGAAGACTCGGAGGTGAAAGAGCGAGTGGCGGGCACAGGTGGAAAGGAAGGGGGTGCTTCTAGGCAGGTGCCCTGAGGTGGGAGTAGGCGTGCCTGGCCATCCTGGGTGACCAGAGTGACCAGGGGCAGGTGGCCAGTGAGGATAGCAGTAGGACAAGTCAGGGAGCGGACAGGCTGCAGGAAGTCGGCAGGCTCGAAGACCAGAACTGTGGCAGATTTCTGAGTACAGGAATGCAATGCCCAGCCCTCCCTGTTGACTGGTTCGCTTCAGTTGCTGTATTGGGAACAGACGGGTGGGCAGGGCATGGGTGGAGACACGGAGATCCGTGGGGAGGCTGTTGCAGCTGCCTAGGAGAGAGACAGTGGTGCCTCAGATCAAGGTGGAGGCCTGTGAGAAGCGGCCAGATCTCGGATATGTTCCGGCTGGAAGGGGAATCTGCGGACAGGGGCGATCGAGAGGAGGCGAGGAGCCTTTGGCCTGAGGAAGAAGACGGCTGCCATTTTCAGAGATGGAGAAGCTATGGGTGGAGTAGAAGTTGGGGGCGAGGAGCAGAAGACCATAGTTAGATTTTGGGCATGTTAAGTTTGAGGTGTCTAATGAGGCATCCAGGTGGAACAGTGTAGCAGGTGGTGTGGCATTCAGAGGGTAGGTCTTGTAGAGCTGGAGGCCTGGAGTCGTTGTTCATAGACAGTGGAGTCCTGAGAGTGGGTGGGGGCTCCCAGGGAGACAGGACAGACAGAGGACAAAGTGGTGCCGGAGCCCCGGGCGCTCCCACATCTAGAGGTCAGGGAGGTGAGAAGGAACCAAGCTGGGGACTGAGATAGGGTGACAGGTGACGGAGGGCGAGGGAGCGAGGCATCCCGGAGGCCAGGGGGAGGCGGGCCACGGACCCAGTGACAAGTGGGCCATTGTGGGCCACGCGCCGCCGAGGCCATGGAGTGGGGGCACCCGCGTGGGACTGAAGGGGTTTGCGCTGGGAAAGAGCGGGCCGACACTTGAGCTGCTCTGCTGTGAAGGAATGAAGAAACGAGTCTGCAGCTGGACAGGGAAGTGGAGTGAAGAGCTTTTTGGTTTTTAAAGATGGGAGACATAGATTGTTGCTTCTGCAGATGGGAACGTCCAGGAGAGGAGGAAAAGTGGAGGATGTGGGTGGGAAGGCAGGGTCCATGGGCACTGGGTCAGGCCTGTGGGGAAGGATTGCGCAGGGCTTCTGGACCTCGCACTGCTGACATTGTGGATGGGATTGTTCTCGGCTGTGGGGCCGTCCTGTGAATTGTAGGGTGTTGAGCAGCATCCCTGGCCTCCACCCACTAGATGCTAGGAGCACTTGCCTCTCTAGTTAACAGATAACCCAAAATGCCTCCAGGCATCGCGGGATGTCCCCTGGGTTGAAGGCACAATTTGTCCCAGTTGAGAACCACTAGTATCGTGGTCAGAATGTGAGAACCTTCGCGTCTGATTGCTTTTATTTTCACAGAGGCATGATCAAGGACAGGGTTGCCTGCCCAGAACAGGAGGGGAGAGGAGGGGCTGGAGGTTTCAGGAGAAAGAAGCATGTCAGGTAGTCACCTGGGGAGTGCATGGGCCAGAGACATGTAGTGTGAGCCAGGGAGGGTGATGGTGAGGGGGCCGCAGATTTCGTGGGCTTGAAGGAAAAGTGAGACTGAGGCCAGGCAAGGCAAGGCCAGGCAAGGGGGTGCCTGTCATGGCCACCTGCAGCGTTTGTGCAGGGTCGGGCAGGAGTGAGGATGTGGGTTGGCTGGAGGTGAAAGGGCGCACTGGATGGTAGATGGGCTGGAGTCTAAGGATTTGGGGAGTTGGAGCACCAAGCTGGAGTGACCTAGAAGGCTTTGTGGTGTTGGGAAGTAGGTTGTTCCAGGCTCAACCATGAGGACACTTTTTTTTTTCCTTTTTTTGAGATGGAGTCTCTCTCTATGGCCCAGGCTGGAGTGCAGTGGTGTGATCTCGGCTCACTGCGGCCTCCACCTCCCGTGTTCAAGCAATTCTCCCGCCTCAGCCTCCTGAGTAGCTGGGATTACAGGCGCCCACCACCATGCCGGGCTAATTTTTGTATTTTTAATAGAGACAGGGTTTCACCATGTTGGCCAGGCTGGTCTCAAATTCCTGATTGCAGGTGATCTGCCTGCCTCAGCCTCTGAAAGTGCTGGGATTACAGGCGTGAGCCACAGTGCCTGGCCCCATGAGGAGGCTTTAGTTAGCATGAAAAGGCTTAGGGTATGGCAGTGGGAGGAGTGTTGAGGCCGAGATGGAGGATAAGGTCTTAGAGGGAGAGCAGCAAGGAGGAGCCAGGAGAGCCTCTCTGCGTGTGGTCTTCAGGGACCCTGCCTGTCTGGAGAGGGAGGGAGCAGACTCCTACAGGCAGTGCTTGCTCTCTTGAAGGCGGGCCCCAGCCTTCTCAGACCTGGCTAGCCTCCTAAGGAGGGTGGCCACAGTTTGCTGGGGAGTTTCCATTTCAGCACTGAAAGTCCAGTATCGCTGGCACCTGCTCAAGTCCCAAGCAAACTGGGACCATTGGAGACCCTCATCCTAAGGAAGGTCCCCTGCAAAGTGGGTGACCTGGGGAGGTAGTCCCTGTCCCTTAAAGAGCCCGTGTGTGGGTTTGGGGTTGAGATGATCCAGTGCGGGGGTGAGCCGCTGACCCAGAATCCCTCCCCCAGGTGTGATGGTCGGCTCCCACGCGGACATGGCGCCGGCCTCTACTGCGGAGGGGGCCGGGGAGAAGCCAGGCCCTGCGGCCCCTGCCCCGGTGGCCCAGTACGAATGTGGGGAGTGTGGCAAGTCATTCCGGTGGTCGTCCCGGCTCCTGCACCACCAGCGCACGCACACAGGCGAGCGGCCCTACAAGTGCCCAGACTGCCCCAAGGCTTTCAAAGGCTCCTCGGCCCTGCTCTACCACCAGCGAGGCCACACGGGCGAGCGGCCCTACCAGTGCCCCGACTGCCCCAAGGCCTTCAAGCGCTCCTCTCTGCTGCAGATCCACCGTAGCGTGCACACCGGCCTGCGGGCCTTCATCTGCGGCCAGTGCGGCCTGGCCTTCAAGTGGTCGTCCCACTACCAGTACCACCTAAGGCAGCACACAGGCGAGCGCCCCTACCCGTGCCCGGACTGCCCCAAGGCCTTCAAGAACTCGTCCAGCCTGCGGCGCCACCGCCACGTGCACACCGGCGAGCGGCCCTACACCTGTGGAGTCTGCGGGAAGAGCTTCACGCAGAGCACCAACCTGCGGCAGCACCAGCGCGTGCACACGGGCGAGCGGCCCTTCCGCTGCGCGCTCTGCCCCAAGACCTTCACCCACTCCTCCAACCTGCTGCTGCACCAGCGCACGCACGGCCCCGCCCCCGCCCCGGGTGCCGCCCCCGCGGCCCCGCCCCCCCAGCCCCGGGAGCCCGGCAAGGTCTTCGTGTGCGACGCCTACCTGCAGCGGCACCTCCAGCCCCACAGCCCGCCCGCGCCTCCCGCCCCGCCGCCCCCGCCCCCGCCCGTGGTGCCTGAGCTCTTTTTGGCGGCGGCGGAGACCACGGTGGAGCTGGTGTACCGCTGCGATGGCTGCGAGCAGGGATTCAGCAGCGAGGAGCTGCTCCTGGAGCACCAGCCGTGCCCCGGGCCCGATGCGGCGCCCCAGCCCCAGGAGGCACCCGCCGAGGCGCCCAAGGCCGACCAGCCGCCGTCCCCTCTGCCGCAGCCCCCTCCTCCCGCCACCGCCCCCGCGCCTGGCTTTGCCTGTCTGCCCTGCGGCAAGTCCTTCCGGACGGTGGCTGGGCTCTCCCGCCACCAGCACAGCCACGGGGCTGCCGGCGGGCAAGCGTTCCGCTGCGGCAGCTGCGACGGCTCCTTCCCGCAGCTGGCCAGCCTCCTGGCGCATCAGCAGTGCCACGTGGAAGAGGCCGCGGCCGGGCGCCCGCCCCCGCAGGCTGAGGCTGCGGAGGTGACCTGCCCCCAGGAACCGCTGGCGCCTGCCGCCCCCGCCCCGCCGCCACCCCCGTCCGCCCCCGCTTCTGCGGAGCGGCCCTACAAATGTGCCGAGTGCGGCAAGTCCTTCAAGGGCTCTTCCGGGCTGCGCTACCACCTGCGGGACCACACGGGCGAGCGGCCCTACCAGTGTGGCGAGTGCGGCAAGGCCTTCAAGCGCTCCTCCCTGCTGGCCATCCACCAGCGGGTGCACACGGGCCTGCGGGCCTTCACTTGTGGCCAGTGCGGCCTCACCTTCAAGTGGTCGTCCCACTACCAGTACCACCTGCGGCTGCACTCTGGCGAGCGGCCCTACGCCTGCGGGGAGTGTGGCAAGGCCTTCCGCAACACGTCGTGCCTGCGTCGCCACCGCCACGTGCACACTGGCGAGAGGCCCCACGCCTGCGGTGTCTGCGGCAAGAGCTTCGCGCAGACCTCCAACCTGCGGCAGCACCAGCGCGTGCACACGGGCGAGCGGCCCTTCCGCTGCCCGCTCTGCCCCAAGACCTTCACCCACTCCTCCAACCTGCTGCTGCACCAGCGCACGCACTCGGCGGAGCGCCCCTTCACCTGCCCCATCTGCGGTCGCGGCTTCGTTATGGCCGCCTATCTGCAGCGGCACCTGAGGACGCACGCCCCGGCCAACACGCCTCCCAGCACCACAGCCCCTGCCGCCGGCCCCCAGCCCCCTGCTCCACTGGCTGCTGCCCGGGCCCCGCCAGCCACCCAAGATGTCCACGTCCTGCCCCACCTCCAGGCCACGCTCTCCCTCGAGGTGGCGGGGGGCACGGCCCAGGCCCCGAGCTTGGGGCCAGCAGCGCCCAACTCTCAGACGTTCCTCCTGGTGCAAACTGCCCAGGGCCTCCAGCTGATCCCCAGCAGCGTGCAGCCCCCTACACCTCCGCCCCCTCCCGCACCTCCCAAGCTCATCCTGCTGCCCTCCTCCAGCGCTGGGGCTGGGGGCGGCCGTGCAAGGCAGGGCCCGCGGGCAGTGGGGAAAGCAGGCCAGGGGGCGGGAGTGGTCTGGCTGCCAGGCCCTGGGGGTCTAGGGGTGCAGGGAGCAGCCAGCGCTGGGGCCAGCGGGGCAGGGCAGAGCCTCATCGTTCTGCAGAATGTAGGGGGTGGGGAGGCAGGGCCACAGGAAATGAGTGGGGTGCAGCTCCAGCCCCTCCGACCAGCCCCAGAAGTAACCACGGTCCAGCTCCAGCCAGCGCAGGAGGTGACCACAGTTCAGCTCCAGCCAGCACAGGAAGTAACCACGGTCCAGCTCCAGCCAGCACAGGAGGTGACCACGGTCCAGCTCCAGCCCGTGGCCGGCCAGCTCTCCAATTCCAGTGGGGGAGCTGTGGCTACTGAGGCACCCAACCTGCTGGTTGTTCAGAGCGGGGCAGCTGAGGAGTTGCTCACTGGCCCGGGCCCCGGGGAGGCGGGGGATGGTGAGGCCAGCACTGGTGTGGTCCAGGATGTCCTCTTTGAGACACTCCAGACGGACGAGGGCTTGCAGAGCGTGCTGGTGCTGAGCGGGGCCGATGGCGAACAGACTCGACTCTGCGTACAGGAGGTAGAAACACTTCCTCCTGGGCTGACCGAGCCGCCTGCCACCGGCCCACCCGGACAGAAACTCCTCATCATCCGCAGCGCCCCAGCCACTGAGCTGCTGGACAGCAGCAACACTGGAGGAGGCACCGCCACGCTGCAGCTCCTGGCCCCACCGCCGTCAGGCCCAGCCTCAGGCCCCGCGGGGCTCCCCGGGGCTCCAGCCTCCCAGATGGTGCAAGTGGTCCCCGCAGGAGCTGGGCCTGGTGTTATGACCCCTCAGGGCCTGCCCTCCATCCAGATTGTCCAGACTCTACCCGCGGTCCAGCTGGTGCACACGTTTTGAGGAGAGGCAGTGATTCCCCTCCCGCCCAGCACAGAGACCCCGACTCACTCCCAGCCGGGGCGGGGCAGCGTGCCGCAGGCTGGGCTTGCTAATAAAGACCCGAGTCTCCCCGCCTGTGTTTTGTTTTCCTGAGGGGAGGGAAGGGGGCAAAGTCATGGTCCTAGCCCCCGCCTGGGAGCGTGGAGTCTTAAGTCTTGCGTCCTGGGTCGCAGATGGCTTGTTCTGCATCCTGGGGCCAGCCACTACGTAGGGCTCAGTTCCCCTGTCCTGAAACCAAAAAAGGACGCAGGGGTCATTATAGTGGGGAGGTGGTGACATCAGACTCCAGGGAGTGCTACTTGTTCACTGTAGGTCGCCCCGATGCCCCCCTCGTGTGAGAAATAGGGGGATCCTTAAGCGGAAGGGTTCTGCGACCCCGGGCGCCCCGTGGGTGGAATGCGGTCCCTGGGGATGGGGGAGTCGGGCGCCAGGATGCTGAGCGTGGCCGGCTCCTCCCGCGAAGGCCCCGGCACGGATGAAAATCCACGCGCTGGCGTCGCCGCCCGGCGCTCAGGTTCCTCAGCAACGAGGGAACGTGGGGCGGGAGCTCGCGCTGGTACCCAGCCCGCCGCCCGTCTCCTGCCGGCTTCCGCTCCCGTTCTTCCCCAGGTCCCCTTTCCCCGTTGCTCCTTCTCTAGGGATAGGAGAGGTCGCTTCCCGGCCCTCCGCAGGGTCACAGCTCGGTTCCTCCCAGCCCGCCCTCCGGGGAGCTTAGCAACGGTTGCTACGGCCCGGAGCGGGCGCCGCCCCGCCCCACCGCGCGCTGTCTGACGTCACTTCCGCCCGCGACCCTCTTCCAGACCCGCTCCCGAAACCTTGCCGAAGGACCAAAGGCGACTGGTGCAGGTGCTTGCTGGTCCTTGTTCTTGTGGCGCGGGACGGGGACGACTGTGGGGGAGGGGGCGCTGGGGACCGGGGTGGAGCGAGCGTGGTCCGTTCTCTGGCATGTGGGGAGGGTGTTCGTGGACCCCAGTGCCTGGGAGGGAGCCCCGTGCTGCAGTGTTGGCGTCCGCAGCGCGTTTGGGAGTGTAGATCGCTGAATAATACGGGAGAGGGGGGATCCCGGGAGACTTTAGCAAGGTCGCTGAGTATTGTGGGGGGCGCCTGTCCTGCCGAGATCCTCGCTTGGGGGCCCCGAGGGTTCTCAGTGTCCTGATCTAGGAAGTGCCGTTGCTGCTCCCTACCCCTCGGGGGAGCTTTGGGGACAGAGGTGCCCCCCTGACGCTGACCTAATTATGTTCTCACCAGGTGCACGACGCCAGCTCCCTTCTGGGGGGCGGGGGCCTGGGGGCTGCCATGGCCCCCAGCCACCTGTCAGTGCGGGAGATGAGGGAAGATGAGAAGCCCCTGGTGCTGGAGATGCTGAAGGTGAGAGGCAGGGGCCCCAGGGGGCCTGGGAGTGGCTGCAGTGGGGGAATTGCAAGTGGATTCAGCCACCCCCTCCCACCCACCTGAGCCAGCCTGGACCCCTGGAGCGGGATCTTTTCCTCCTGAGCCTCAGCCGCCCTGCTGCTGAAAACCACAGCAGGTGTGGCAGGTGGGGGCTTACCCCCCCAGCCCTACTGGGACCCCAGCACCAACGCCCTCCCTGGTCTCCCATCTCCAGTCGGCTGTGCACGCCAGCGCAACAGCCAGCTCTGTGCCTCGGACCCCAACTCTTCAAAGCACAGCCCAGCACCCCAACCTAGCCCAGCAGCCTCCCTCCAGCCTCCACTCCAGCCTGAGGCACCCTCCCTGTCCTTACTTCCCTGGGGCCTCACTGCGGCATTGCTACTGAATTGAGTGCCCCCACAGCTCCTAATTCACTCATCCATCCATCATTCGCTCTCGTTCATTCATTCACTCCATACCCAGTGTGCCACACTGAACATCGTACCGTGCTGCCTTCCCTTCCCATTTGGGAGCCCTCACCCCGCCCCGGGCAGGGTCTACCTCCTCTCTTTGTCCAGGAGGCCCTAGCGTTTTGGATGGCTGAGCCACCCCTCCTGCCCACAGGCCGGCGTGAAGGACACGGAAAACCGCGTGGCCCTCCATGCCTTGACACGGCCGCCGGCCCTGCTCCTCCTGGCGGCGGCCAGCAGCGGCCTGCGCTTTGTCCTGGCTTCCTTCGCCCTGGCCCTCCTCCTGCCGGTGTTCCTGGCTGTGGCCGCCGTGAAGCTGGGCCTGCGGGCCCGATGGGGCTCGCTGCCTCCGCCGGGTGGCCTGGGGGGCCCCTGGGTGGCCGTGCGGGGCTCCGGTGACGTGTGTGGGGTCCTGGCTCTGGCCCCTGGCACAAATGCAGGGGACGGGGCCCGGGTCACCCGCCTGTCTGTCTCTCGCTGGCACCGCCGCCGGGGCGTGGGCAGGAGGCTGCTGGCCTTCGCGGAGGCCCGGGCTCGGGCCTGGGCTGGGGGCATGGGGGAGCCCCGGGCCCGGCTCGTGGTCCCCGTGGCTGTGGCCGCCTGGGGGGTGGCAGGGATGCTGGAGGGCTGTGGCTACCAGGCCGAGGGGGGCTGGGGCTGCCTGGGCTACACGCTGGTGAGGGAATTCAGCAAAGACCTGTGAAGCTACAGACTGACAGCCAGGGCAGGGGAGGAGGGAGGGGCGCCAGCACCTGATGAGCGCCTACTGTATGCGGGTTCTTTTACCTGCTCTCCCTCAGTGAGTCCTCAACCACCCTGGGCCCAGAAACAGAGGCCTGCCGAGGGGAGGAGCCTGGCCTCTGTCCACCCGTCAGCAGTGTGAAGTCTGTAGTGTTTGAGCTTCTCAGAGTGGAATGACTCCTTTTCCTTCCTGGCCCTCGGGGGCCTCTCGAGGTCAGCCTCTCCAACCCCTACCTCAGCTCCTGTCTGCACTGAGAAACCTCCCCGGGTGATGTCTGCAAAGTCTGTGCTGTCCGTGCCCCAGGCTGGGAGAGCTATTTGGGGAGGGGGAGAGGAGGCCGAGCAGAATACACCCCAGAGTTAGGGTTTGCGACTCCGCCTCCCTGGGACCTGGATTGGGTCAGATGCCTGTCCTTGGAGGGGACAAGGTTGACTGCTTAGGGGGCGCCGCGCACAGGGCTGCCAGGCCTGGCCCCTCTCTGGGAAGGTTGAGAGCTGAGACGGGCAGCCCTGTCCCTTCCTCCAGATCCGTCTGGTTTTTTACACCGTTTGTTAATAAAGCCTGAAACCGCTGTGTGCCTGTCTCTTCTCTGATGGCTTTCCCAGTCTGTCTCCGGACACCCCCCGCCCATTTCTGTCTGGCTTCTCCTTTCTCCAGTTAACATTAATTGTTGGGGGACGGTGCTGGACTGGGAGAAGGGGAGGCTGTGAGCTCAGGGGCAGCCCGAGGCCCTGCCAGCCCTTCTGAGTCACGCTCCCCATTACCGAATTTTTTCCGCCTCACAGCTGCCTGGTGTGCAGGCAGTGGGGTGTGTGTGTGTGTGTGTGAGTGTGTGGAAGAGTGTGTGGAGCCCCTCCCCTTCCCAAGCCTTGACCCTTGTGCTGCTTATCCCCCGACCCCAGCTCCCTCTGGGACAGTGAAGTTCAACCTCTCCTCTCTCAGCTGGGGACTGGGGGCTTCACACTCAGATCCACCAGTGAGCGGGAGGACTGGAGGGACTGGGGGCTTCACACTCAGATCCACCAGTGAGCGGGAGGACTGGAGGGACTGGGGGCTTCACACTCAGATCCACCAGTGAGCGGGAGGACTGGAGGGCCGGGTCTTTCAGTCTCTTTTCCTAACCCAGGAAGTCCCTCCTGGTGTCTGGCTGCAAATCTTCTTGCTGCTGCACCAAGAGCCCCAGGTCTGCCCAGCCCCCAACCCTCGCAGTGGTCTCACTGGATTTCCCTGACCAGACAAGAGAGGAGACAGCAGGTGGGCGCCCCTCCCGCTCATGCTGCGCCCCCCCGCACACGTCCCCCAACCCCTGTCCTTTGCCTTCCTGCAGCCGGCCACCCCCTAAGCATCTCTGGGCACAGCACTTTGCTGGCTGGAGCCTGCCTGGCCGTCGTCTCCGTCTCCCGTGTGGGTGTCTGCAGTTGGACACCCTCCCTCCCGCCCGCCACCCCCCTCCCCCCCATGCCTCAGCAGACGGCCAGCCCCCTCCCGCCCCCCCTCCCCCCCACCGTCCCCTGCCGCCTCCCTGCAGCCTCTTTCTTCCTCCTGGCAAAGCGTCCAGCCCTGCCTGCTCCTCCTCGGGCCTGGGCGCCTCCAGCAGGCACTTCCCTCCCTCCCTCTCTCCCCAGCTGCCTCCTCCTCTTCTCTCCCCGCTCTCCTTCCCCTTTCACCCCATCCCCTGCCCTGGCTGCAACCATGAGGGTCTTGGCCTGCCTCCTTGGTGAGTGATCCGTTCTCCTTGGGGACTCAGGGGGCCTAGGCCCCCACCTCTGACCCCTTAGCTTGTCCAGTTTAGGGACTCAAACTTCCGGGACTGGTCGCTGGTGCTCCTGCATACCCTGACATCCCTTCTGAGGATCCCTGCTCGATCTGCCCAGCCTTCTGCCAGCCCAGAAGCCCAAGGGACCTGCCCCCTGCCCGCCCCCCAGCCCTGACCCTGCGGGGGATCTCCCAGACATCTGACCTTTAGCCAAGCCCATGTGGGAGCACCAAAGCCGTGGTCCCCAGCCCTGACTTCAGGGGCCAGACATCTGCAGCCCCACCCGCCTCAGAGACCTGCGTCTCAGCCAGCCCCTCTGTCCAGAGTCCTTCCTCCCAGCAGTGGGGGTTTCTGGTTCAGAGGTGTGAGGACCGTGTGTGTGTGTGTGTGTGTGTGTGTGTGTGTGTGTTTGTGTGTGTGTTGGGGTATTCAAGATGAGGGGCCTGCGCTGGAGAAAGGGCCACCCCCGGCCTGCCCCTCACTCTGCCCCACCCTCCGCCCTCCCTTCCAGCGGCCCTGGTGGGGATCCAGGCTGTTGGTAAGTGCCCAGACTCCTCCCATCTGCCCCCCTCCCCGCACCAGGCCTCCCCCTTCTGCCCATCCAGGCCTGGCCTCACCCCCACTGGGTCCCCGGCCCATCCAAATTCCACTGTGACCTTGGCCCCAGCTCCACGAGGGAATCCCCCAGGTGTCTGGCCGCATCTCTCTGAGCACCCAGGAGTCTGGGCCCAGGGGCCAGTGAGCAGGGCCACTGGCCTACAGACAGTACCTGCAGGACAGCCACCTGCCCCTACAGTTGCCCTGGCCTTAGGGCCCCCAGGATGCCCCTCCCCAGTCACAGCCATTCCTCCAACCCTCAGAGCGCCTGCGCCTGGCCGATGGCCCCCATGGGTGCGCTGGCCGCCTGGAGGTCTGGCATGGCGGGCGCTGGGGCACCGTGTGTGATGACGGCTGGGACCTGCGTGATGCCGCCGTGGCCTGCCGGCAGCTGGGCTGCGGAGGGGCACTGGCCGCCCCGGGAGGCGCCTTCTTCGGGGAGGGGGCAGGGCCTGTGTGGCTCAGCGAGCTGGCTTGCCGGGGCAACGAGGGGCAGCTGGGCCTCTGCCACCACCGGGGCTGGAAGGCCCACATCTGCTCCCATGAGGAAGACGCGGGCGTCGTCTGTGCAGGTGAGGACACCCTGGCTGCTCCTTCAGGGGGAGCTCCTTTGGAGATGACCCAGGAACCCCAAGTCCTTAGCCCCAGCAAGTCTGAGTGTTCAGCAGTTCAGAGACACCCAACCTCCCATCCGCTCCAAAGCCAGGTGGCTAACTCCCTCTTCCAGGGACCCAAATGGCCTGGATTCCCCTCCTCTCCTCATAGCTTCTGTCCCTGCCCCCCCGCCGCAGGTCAGCGCGTGGCTAACTCCAGGGACGACTCAACATCTCCCCTGGATGGGGCTCCCTGGCCAGGGCTGTTGCTGGAGCTGAGCCCCAGCACGGAGGAGCCCCTGGTGACACATGGTGAGCCCAGGGGACTGCCCTGCCAACCCCCACCCAGCGTGCCCTCCTGCTCCCCCCGAGGGGAGAGGGACCTCTGCAGTATGAACTCCCAGGGGGCACACAGCCCGCCCCCTGCCCCACCCCGTCTCCTTCACAGCCTAGGGAGTCCTCCATCACTTCAGACCCTCAGAGACGGAGGCCTGGGCCCCCAGGTGGGAGGCAGGATGAGGGGCTCAGCTCCTGACCCCTGGCTGTCTCCACTCCCAGCCCCCCGCCCAGCTGGGAACCCCCAGAACGCCTCCCGGAAGAAGAGCCCCCGGCCCAAGCAGGCCAAGTCCACCCGGGCCCCTCTGCTGACAACAGGAGCCCCCCGCCAAGGTAAGCTCCCTGCAGGCTCCCCCGACCCCAAGGCTGGTTGCTGTGAGGCCCAGGGCCCAGAAAAACTGAGGACCTGCGGGCACCCTCTCCTTAGCCAGAGCAGTGTGGACATTACCTGCCCTCCACTGAGTCTTCTCTGTCCTTTTGAATACGAGGACAGGGGCAGGTCTAGGCTTGTCTTGTGGCCCTTGATTTATTTATATTTATAATAAATAAATCCCTGGAGGGATCCCAGTGTTCCCCGCGTCCCTCCCCCGGGGATTTACACGGCCAGGCCTGGTCTCCCCTCTTCTTCCTGCCCTGTCAGGAGGCCCAGGTGTCCTGGCCCGCTCAGGTCGTGGACTCACCTCTTCACGGGCTGCCGGCGGACAGATCTCAGGCCACCGCTCCCTCAGGCCTGTTTCCCCAGGTGGAAATCGAGGAAGGGGTGTTTGAATCATTTCTCACTGGCCACACCGTCCCCTCCCTGCTCACCCCACAGAGCGGCTGCGCCTGGTCTCTGGCCCCCACAGGTGCGCCGGACGCCTGGAGGTCTGGCACGGCGGGCGCTGGGGCACCGTATGTGACGACGGCTGGGACCTACGTGATGCTGCTGTAGCCTGCCGGGAACTGGGCTGTGGGGGGGCGCTGGCTGCCCCCGGCGGTGCCAGATTCGGGCCTGGTGCAGGGCCCGTGTGGATGGACGATGTGGGGTGTGGAGGAGGAGAACAGGCCCTCCGAGACTGCCCCCGAAGCCCCTGGGGCCGGAGCAACTGTGACCACAGCGAGGATGCGGGGCTGGTCTGCACCGGTACGTCGGGCTGGGGCCTGGCCCCCTCCTGTCTTCCTCAGACCCCAGCTCCCTCTTGCCCCTCCAGGAAGCTGCAGCGGGCCTGCTCCCAGCTCTGCCTCCTGCCCGCCTGCTCTCTGCATGCCCAGCGCCCACTCACCACGCTCTCCAGCCCCTCCTTCCACAGCTCCTGCCCTTCTCCTTGCCAGGAATGGGAGGAGCAGGCTTGAGCCTTGGGCTAGTGCTCAGCCCTGTCCCGGGGCCTAGGCCAGTGACCGTTTGTTTAAGCCTCAGTTTTCCTGAAGGAGCGATGGAGCTAAGAATGCCTGCCTCAGGCTTGAGCCAAGTCCTGGAACGCAAGAAGCCCTGCCTGCCCTCTGCCACTGGGCTGGCCACGGCAGGGGACCCTCTCGGAGACCCCTTGTCTCTGTGGCCAACCTCTGCTCCTTCCCCATCCTCAAGGGAGCTGGTGGGAAGGAGGGAGGGAGGGCGGTGACTTGGGGGCATGGAGGGAGACTGAGGCAGGGTGGGGACACCCACGGGTGAGCCTCCATCTCCCCTCATTCACGCCCCCTCAGCGCGGGGTCTCCTCCCCTCATGTCTCCCAGGGGGGTCCCTCCCCTCTCCTGTCCCCCCTTGGACCTGGGATAGAACCCAGCAAACAGCTGTTGGGGGGTGTTAGGTGAGAGCTCAGGGGCTCCCTCCCTCCTTCTTTCCTTCCTCCCTCTTTCCCTTTCTCTTTCCTTTCTTTCCTTCCACAAATCTTTACACACCACCACGGCAGGGCCTGGAAACCACAGGAGAAAGGCCAGGCCCCACCCTGCTGGACTGCCCGATCCATTGACTGTAGGAGGCCGGCAGGCAGAGGGCACCCACCTGGCATTTCATCAGCGTTGGGGTGGGGACAGTACAGGGGCTGCAGGCAAAGCTGGGTGCCTGCCCAGGACGGGTAGGAAATGCTGACATCAGTGGGTATCCAGGGGGAAGAGAAGAGAGAAAGAGGCTGACCCTAGTCTCTGCTGTATGCTGGGCCCTGCGCTGTGCACGTTACCTGGGGCCGCTCTGAGCCTCCCGCAGCCCGGACGGGGTGGATCCTCATCCCTCTCTTCACAGATGTGGGGCCGAGGCTCAGAGAGGTGACGTAAATGGCCCAAGACCCAGGTGCCTAGCAAGCCCCAGCCCCAGCCGCTGACCCTTCTGGGTCTGTATAGACCCACGCTCCATGCCTGTCCCACTGCACAGTCGGCCATAGGGACGTGGTGGGGACACGGAGGTCAGAGTGGGAGTGAGCAGCAGAGAAGGCTTGTATGGGGTGGGGGTGGTGCCTTCGTGTGCCTAGTGTACAAGCTGTGGGGGAAGAAGTGGGACCTTCAGAGCAGAGTTCATTGGAGGGAAGTTGAGGCTCTGGAGAGGAGAGGGTGAAGGTGCCAAGAAAGGAAACAAATGAACTAAGGCGCCTGGTGAAGCTGGGAGCTTCGCCAGCATCTGATTTAATTCTCATGGCAACCCTGGGAGGGAGACGCTCCCCTCCCCTGTCTGCAGATGAGGAAAAGCAGAGAGGTGTGTTAGACTCCTCCCTAGTTCTGTGCTCTTCTCTAGAACAGTGACTGGGGGCAATTCTGCACCTGCCTCGTTGGGGGACAGAGAGAGGGACTCCAGAGTCCTCCAATGATGACTCAACTCTTACCCCAACAGAAATGTACCCGAAGAGCCAGGCATGGTTACAGGCTCACACCTGTAGCCCACGTGCTTTGGGAGGATTTCTTGAGGCCAGGAGTTCAAGACCAGTCTGGGCAACATAGTGAGACCCTTTCCCTACAAAATATAAAATAAAAAAAAAATAGCAGGGCATGGTGGTGCATGCCTGTAGTCCCAGCTACTTGGGAGAGGCTGAGGCGGGGAGGATTCCTTGGGTCCAGGAGTTCGAGACTGCAGTGAGCCAAGATTGCACCATTGCACTCCAGCCTGGGTGACATAGTGAGATCCCCTCCCCCCAAAAATAAAAAAAATGAAATATACCCTATGTATCCTAAGGCCAGCGAGAGGTTAATATCTAGACTAGTGGCTCTCAGCTGGCAAGGGAGTGAGGGCTTTCTCATCCCCTTCCTCCCCAAAGGACATCAGGCAATGTCTGGAGACGTTTTTGGTTGTCGCAGCTAGGGGGAGGGGTTGCCACTGGCATGTGGTGGGTAGAGGATGCAGTGCAGGACAGTTGCCACGATAAAGGAGGATGCCCAATGCCAGTGGTGCTGAGACTTGGAAATCCGGCTCTCTAGGATCCGAGGGGCCAGGCATGGGAGGTGGATCCAGGGGACCACAGCCAGAGCTCCCAGCGTCCCCAGCCCCCACCGCCCCAAGGCAAGGGATATGGGGGATGCACCAGAGTTGGACTCCGGGCCAGTGACTTCCTGTCTTGGAACCTTTTCCTCATTTGGATAGTGAAGATGGAATATTTGCTTCCCAGAGTCATCTTGGGGTTGCAGCCTGCCTGAGCATAACAGTCCCCGCTCATCCACCCTCGTTTCCTGGCCCTGTGCTCCCTCTCCCACTATCCAGGCCCAGCACCCCGGCTGCGCCTGGCCGATGGCCCCCACGGGTGCGCCGGCCGCCTGGAGGTCTGGCACGGGGGTCGCTGGGGGTCGGTGTGTGACGACGCCTGGGACCTGCAAGACGCCGCTGTGGCCTGCCGGGAGCTGGGCTGCGGAGGGGCGCTGGCCGCCCCCGGGGGCGCCTTCTTTGGGGAGGGGTCTGGACCCATCATCCTGGACGACCTTCGGTGTCGGGGAAACGAGACGGCCTTACGATTCTGCCCAGCTCGGCCCTGGGGCCAGCATGACTGTCACCACCGCGAGGACGCCGGGGCCGTGTGTGACGGTGAGGGGGCTGTGGTGGAGGACCGGGAGGTGGGCGTGGTGGTGCTTGGAGCGGAGGGGCAAGTTCGGCGGGGGGGGTCCCTACGCGCCCTTCCTGCCCTCTCTCCGGACTTTCCACTCCCCCATCTTATTCCCCTCTGAATCCTCACCCTGCGTCACTGGTTCTCAGCTGGGGGTGGCTTTGCCCCCAAGGGGACATTGGACAGTGTTTGGAAACATTTTTGATGGTCACAGCTGGGGGTGGGGGTGCTCCTGGCACCCAGGGGTTAGAGGCCAGGGGTGTTGCTTAGGATCCTGCAGTGCACAGGCCGCCCCCACAGCTGAGAACAATCCAGCCCCAAATGGAAACAGAGGCGAGGATGAGCCTCAGCCCCGTGGCTGCCCTGGCTGGCCCTGCTTCCTGGCCCCCGGCGGAAGCCAGCCTTCTCCTCTGCATAAGGTCACCCCCCGCTTCTCTGTCACCCCCGCTTCTCTGCTCTCTCTGTTCCCGTGCTCCGCATTCACACCCGCTCTCCCCAGGTCAGGGATGTGGAAAGCGTGGGCTGTGTCTAGGGAGGAGGTTGGGCAGGAAGAGATCTCTGCATGCAGCCGAGAGGACTGAGGAAGGATGACGCAGGAGGTGGGGGTGCCGGCTCCGGGATGGAGGGTGTGTGTGGGTGGCAATCACTTACCCCCTGCTCCACAGGCATGCCCCTGGGCTACGTCCCTCCCACGGCCCCCACGGACAGCAACAACTCCACGCCCAGGGAGGCTGCCTCCAGGCCCCCGTCCACCATGACGAGCCAGGCTCCAGGGACGGCAGGCGTTTCACCTCCTCCAGCCTCCCCTACTGTCCTTTGGGAGCCTGGACCGGAAGCCGGTGAGTCCCTCCATGCTCCCCAAGAAAACAGGGTCCTTCCTTCTGTTTCCTTCCCTCAGCTCTGAGACTGTCTCATGGGGGGCCTCTTGCAAAGAGAAAGGTGGAGAAGAGGAGCACAGGGGCCTCGCCCAGGACACTGAGCTGGGTTCAATGCTCTGCTGTTGCGTCTGGGAGCGTGTGATAATTCTTGAACAAGGGGTCCTAACTTTCGTCATTTACCAAGCCCCCAAAATTCTGTAGCCAGTCCTGGATAAGAGAAAGGATGCTGGGCTGAGAGTCTGCTCTATTCCCGAGCTGCACGGTGTGGCTGTAGGATCCATCATGGGGTACTCAGGCCAGCTTCAAGGAACAGCCCTGCTCAAACATTACCTTTACTTTCCAGAGTCTCTGGTTCTTTAGCAAATGTGATCAATGGTTCTGCCTGCCTCCTTTCCTATATATATATATATTTTTATTTTTATTTTTATTTTTTTATTTTTTTGAGAGTGGATTTAATTCTGTCACTCAGGCTGGAGTGCAGTGGTGTGATCATGGCTCACTGAAGCCTCAACCTCTCAACCTGCAGGCTCAAGTGATCCTCCCACCTCAGCTTCCCAAGTAGCTGGGACTACTAATTTTTTGTATTTTTTTTTTGCAGAGATGGGGTTTGCCATGTTGCCTAGGCTGGTCTTGAACTCCTGATCCCAAACCATCTGCCTGCCTCGGCCTCCCAAAGTGCTGGGATTAGAGGCGTGAGCCACCGTGCCTGGTCTCTTTCATGAGTATTGAAAGGACTGTTGTTTTAAAATATAGGTGTTATTATTACCGAGGTATGGTGAGGCCAGGAGCTCAGGAGATGACAGCCACTAAAAAGATTGTGACTGACGGTTCTCAAGAGGATGGCGTGCCACACGGGGCCACACAGGGAAGCACCAGGGCCAGGCAGGAGGTAGAGGGAGTGAGGGGGAAGCATGGCAGGAATCTTTTATACATTTATTTAGAGACAGGGTCTCACTTGGTTGCCCAGGCTGGAGTGCAGTGGTGTAATCACAGCTCCCTGCAGTCTCAAACTGCTGGGCTCAAGTGATCCTCCCACCTCCGCCTCCTGGGTAACACAGCTGCATGCCACCGAGCCTGGCTATTTTTTTTTTTTTTTTGTAGAGACAGGGCCTCACTATTGTCCAGGTTGGTCTCAAACTCCTGGCCTCAGGTGATCCTCCTGTCTTGGCCTCCCTAAGTGCTGGGATTATAGGCGTGAGCCACCCGGCCAGGTGCAGGGGTCTTTCTTGTGTTTTTTGCAGGAAGGAATAGGTGAGACAGGTTGAGCAGGCTTAGAATTGGTTGGTTTGAAGAATTTCAGCGGGGCCGGTGGGGAGGGTGGCGACTCAGAGGGTTGTCCTTAGTCATCTGGTACTTGGCCCTGGGGCAATGAGGACAGGTGCAGAATGGCCCAGGGTGTGAGAGCCCAATGGAGAGGGTGGTTTGCACACAAAAGGCATGCTCAAGCAGTTTACCATCTCTAGGAATTAGCTAACCCTGGGAGGGGCAGTCCCTCAGGATCAGGAATGCTCCAAGATGTCAAAGCATCAGAAATACAGAAAATAAAAAGGCGTGGTTAACACAGCTGTCTCCTCAAGATGGGAAAAGGCCGAACAAAAGCAGCAACTTATTTTCACCATGATCACCATTCCCAGAGGCCTCGTTCCCCTTTTCCTGAATAATAATATCAGCTAACACTGAACGAGCATGCACTGGCTCCTGGTGACTGATGCTGTTCCCAGTTCTCTCCGTGTCTCAGTCCAGGTGATGCTTACAGCCACTGTGGTGTGGGTACTGACAGGTCTCCATGTTACAGATGAGGCAGCACCGCTGAGAAATGGGAGAGCCAGGATTCAAGCAAAAACACTTGTTCCAGGGCGCACGTTCTTTAAAAAACAATTGTGATAAAACATACATGACATAAAGTTTACCATTTTTACCAGTCTTTTTTTTTTTTTTTTTTTAAACAGGGTCTCGCTCTGTCACCCAGGCTGGAGTGCAGTGGCACGATCTTGGCTCACTGCAACCTCCGCCTCCCGGTTCAAGCGATTCTCCTGCCTCAGCCTCCCGAGTAGCTGGGATTACAGGCTGAGCCACCACACCTGGCCCATGCCTGGCTAATTTTTGTATTTTTAGTAGAGACAGAGTTTCTCCACGTTGGCCAGGCTGGTCTCGAACTCCTGACCTCAGGTGATCTGCCCGCCTGGGCCTCCCACAGTGCTGGGATTAACAGGTGGGAGCCACCGGGCCGGGCCTGCTGCTCCCTGTCTTTTAAAGGACTTCCTCTGAGAAGCCTTCTCCAGCTTCCTCAGGCAGAATTTTTCTCACCTTCTCCTCGTTGTGTGTCTGCCTTGCCTTTTGGGTACTTCCACTACTCCCTTCAGCTCGCTGAGCTGTAATGAAGTGTGTGCATGCTACTTTCCCTAAAGACCGAGAGCTTTTCAAAGCAGAGGCTGTGCCTGACTCATAAACAACAACAAAACACCTTATTATCCCTGGTGGTCTAGTGGTTAGGAAAATAAAATCTAAGAAAGAAGAAAAAAACCCTTATTAAACGAATAATAATGAGAGAAAATTAAGGGTGGTGAACAACTGCATGGAAAAAGACTTATTTTAATTGAGGTGAAATTCATGTAACATAAAGTTAACCAGTTTAAGTATAGAACTTAAGTGGTATTTATACATTCAAAATGCTGTACGACCACTACTATTTGGCTACTGTGAATGGTGCTGCTATGAACATTCACATACTGGTATCTGTGTGAATACCTGTTTTCAGTTTATTCTGGGTATATCCCTAGTAGCAGACTTTCTAGATTATATGGTAATTTGATGTGTAGCTTTTTGAGGATCCTCCAAACTCTGCCTGACTCATTATCCCTCATGCCTAATGCAGAAAATGGCACAACAAAGGCCTCATGAAATACTTGCTGCCTGGAGGAAAGGATGGATGAATGGAGGGAAGGCCTAGATGGATGAGTGGAAAGGAAGATGGGGGCAGGGAAAGGTGGATGAAGAGTCAGGAGGCTGGGCGGCTTCCCCGACTCTAATTCTTTGGGTCTCTTCTACCCCAGGGTCCCCCCAGCTGCGCCTGGTGGCTGGGCCCAGCAAGTGCTCAGGTCGACTGGAGGTGTGGCATGACCAGCGCTGGGGGACCGTGTGTGACGATAGCTGGGACATGCGGGATTCAGCTGTGGTCTGCCGGGAGCTGGGCTGTGGTGGACCTCGGCAGCCAGACCCTGCTGCTGGCCGCTTTGGCTGGGGTGCGGGCCCCATCTGGCTAGATGATGTGGGCTGTGTGGGGACCGAGGCTTCACTGTCCGACTGCCCTGCTGCTCCCTGGGGAAAGCACAACTGCGCTCACAATGAGGATGTTGGGGTCACCTGCACTGGTAAGGAGGCCCTAGCTATCTGTTGACTCCAGGAGGGCTTCCTGGAGGGGAACAGTAACTAACATGGGCACTAACATTGATTGAGTGCTTCCTAAGCCCCAGCCCTGTGCTGGGTGTTTTTGCACATATAACCACATTGAAATCACATAATAAGTCTAGGGTGGTGTGTGTTATGCCCATTTTACTGATAAAGAAGCTGAGGCACAGAGAGGTTGGGTAACTTGCTCAAGATCACACAGTAACAACTAACTGGCAGATCTGGGATTCCCACTCAGAGAAGCTTCTGCTTCCTCTTCCTTCCAGGAATCAAGGAAATCTCCCACTAAGAAAGGAGCTTTAGCTTTCCTAAGATGAAAGGAAGCAGGCAGGGCACTGGGAGATGGAAAGAAGCCAAAGTGAGAGCCAGTTAACATAAACTCAGGCAATGCCTGTTATTAAATTGCAGAGGCTGAGCCAGGTGCAGGGTCCTCATGCTGGGCTCATGAATGGAATGAACATGGTCTTGGTCTTTGAATAGCTCACAGCTCATGAAGAGAAATACTCTAACAAATCATTGCAAACCTGTGTGACTCGTTATAGTTTGAGGTTACCAAGACCACTGTCAGACTCAATAATTTGCTAGAAGAACTCTTAGAATCAAAGAATCTGTTACACTCAGCGTTATCGTTTATCACAGTGAAAGGATACAGATTAAAATCAGCCAAGGGAAGAGGCGCCTGAGGCAGGGCTCAGGAGACAGTAGGTGTGAGCTTCCAACTGTCCTGTCCCAGTGGAGTTATGCAGACAGCACTTCATTATCCCGGCAACGAAGTGGGACAACACACATGAGGAACTGCCAACTAGGGAAGTTCCCCCGAGCCTTGGCGTCCAGAGTGTTCGTGGGGACTTGGCCACGTACATGTGGCTGACCATAAATCACACTGTTAGCACAGGTGATCTGGCATGGCCCAAGTGCCCCAGGGAAAAAAATCTCTTATCAGGCAAGGTGTTCCAAAGGCTTCGAAGTCATCTCCCAGGAGCCGGGGAAAAGGCTAAACCTTTCTTTGGGCAAGGTTAATCCTTTACTGCACACGTGTGCTAATCAGAAAGATGGAAGATGGAGAGTGGTGTCTCAAAGGATGGAGGCATCACCTCTGCTGGAAGCTACGGCTCTTCCCTCTGTCCCCGTCTTCCTGAGGGCCACGGGGGCACCACAGAAGGATTCTGAGTTCGGGAGTGGCCTGTCGGACCTGGGTACCCCACTGGTGGTCAGTAAGAATTGACAGGGAGGTAGGGAGACCTGTCAGAAGGTATAGGAAATGAGGCCCTGACTCAGAGCAGAAGCTGAGGAGATGGAGAGGAGAGGTCAGGTGTGAAAGGGTGAGGGGGTCAGTTATGTCCAGATTGTAAATGCCAAGAAGGCGGGGGCAGTGTCGGGTTTGGCTTGCCATAGGCTACCCGAGGGTCTAATATGGTGTGTGGCTCATAGGAGGTGCTCAATAAATATTTGTGACAATAAATGAATGAATGATGAATGAATGGGAACTGGGTGAGTGACTGGAGAGAAGGAGGGGCCTGGGTAGATGATCTTGTCATCATGGTGTCTCCATCTTCTCTTCCTGCCCCACTCACCTTCCAGAGCCCCCAGGCCTGGACTCCATCTCAGACCCCTTCAGCTGGAGCTGGATTCCTGGACTGGGGAGAGATCGGGATGCCTGGCTCCCGGGAGAGCTGGCCACCAAGCCCTCTGCAAGTGTGACTGCCAGTGTTCTGGAGAAAACAACCACGAAGGCCCCAGGGAAAATGCCTAAGAGTACTAAGAAGTGGGTGACAAAAAATGCAAAGAGACCAACCACTCAACCCCCAGTGATGCCAACCACGAAACACTCCAGGGCCCAAAGCCCCCCAGACCTAACCTCACAGACCACTACAGCACTGACCACTGAGGCCTCCCGAAGACCTACCTCTGAGTTTACCAGAAGGCCGACCACGGAGGCCCCCCAGAGATGGACCTCTCACACCACTGCCACGCTGACCCCTCAGGCCCCCCGAGAACGGACCACTAAGACCATGGCAATGCTGACCACTCAAGGCCCCCAAGAAATGACCTCTGAGTCCACTATCAAGAGTATCCCTCAGGCCTCCCTGGAGCCATCTGCTGAGATCCCAGAAGGGTCTCCAGAGTCACCCAAAGACCCGGCCCCCTCTCCCAGTGTTAGCACCACTGGGGAATCAGGTGAGTGGCCGTGAGGGGTGTGGGGAGAGAATGGGAGAGGCTGACCCTCCCTCCTGACCTAAGGGCCTTCCACGCAGGCCTGTTCCGGGTTCGTCTGGCCGATGGGCCCAACCGCTGTGCTGGCCGGCTGGAAGTGTGGCATGCCGGACGCTGGGGAACAGTGTGTGATGACAACTGGGACCTTCAGGACGCCACTGTGGCCTGCTGGGAACTGGGCTGTGGAAAGGTCCGGCCTCGAGTAGGCAAAACCCATTACGGCCCTGGGACTGGGCCCATCTGGCTGGATGACATGGGCTGTAAGGGAAGCGAGGCCTCACTGAGCGACTGCCCCTCGGGGGCTTGGGGGAAGCACAACTGTGACCACGAGGAAGACGTGGGGCTCACCTGCACTGGTACCAGGGCATGGCGGCGGTGGTGGGGTTGTCGGGGGTGGCCAGGAGAACGGAGTCAGGGTGGGGCCAGGTGACGGCACCATGGTCGACTCTAAAGAACTGGGTATGAGGGGTCGGGGTGGGGAGATCCCAGAGTTGCTCCAGAAGATTCCAAAAGGGGAGGGAAGAGCAGCAGCAAGGACCTCTGAGAAAGAGGATGGGGTCAACCATTACCCCAATTTCTCCAAAGGCTACACAGACTATGACGATTATCCCCCCTGGACCTGGGACCCCACCTCAACAGAGGACCTGGCCAAGGGGACTACCACAGCGGGGGTACCTGGACACACTCTCCCCTGGAGGACCACCCGGCGCCCGGGTAGCTCCTCCCCAGCAACAAGGCGCCTGCCGGACACAGGTGAGAGGCCTGATTGGGGTGGCCATGGGGGGCCTCCATAAACCTCCATTCGCTTCCCTGCAGGGTTTCCAGAAAGACCCTTCTCAATGAGCTGGCTGAGGCCTCGGGGCACCCTGGAAAGGTTTTCCTTGGCTCCTAAGACCCGAAACGCATTACCTCCTTGGGCTCAATGGTGACACTTCTTCAGAGCCAAGGACACCATCTAAGAGATCAGGCTAAGCTCAGCAATCCTGAGCCCATGGCCCTCCTGTAAGCCACACAATATGCAAGCCTGGGGCCCTCAGTCAAACCCACAACCAAGGGCCATTCTGTCATCACATCATCGTCCCCACCCCAGCTCCCCCAGAGCAAGCGAAACCTCACCCATTCCTGAAGCTCACGCTCTGGTCCGGGCCTGGTGTGGCTCAGAGGTGGGGACTCCTGGAGTGCAGCTTCTCTCCTTACCCTGGCCATCCCCTCCCTCTGGCCAGCAGAATCAGCTTCCAGGGCCACAGCTCCATCCCCCTCTGCTCTGTGGCCTCTGTCTTGCTGCTGCAGCTCCTTCCACACCTGGGACCACGCCCCGCTCTGGCCCCCACATCACTGCCACCACATTCTTCTGCCTTTTTCTTTGCCTGTCTTCCTTGTATCCCCATCTCTCAGGATCCCTGTGAATCCATCTCTGCTCCTGTTTCTCACTTGCTGTTGGTCTCTTTTTTTCATTATCCATTTCTCACCCTCATCATCTCTATCTCTGTATTGACCAGGATGGAGTGCAGTGGTGTGATCTCAGCTCACTGCAGCCTTGACTGCCCGGGCCCAAGCGATCCTCCTGCCTCAGCTTCCTGAGAAGGTGGGACTACAGATGTGCGCCACCACACCCGGCTCATTTTTAATTTTTGTAGAGACGGGCTCACTATGTTGCCCAGGCTGGTCTCAAACTCCTGAGCTTAGGCGATCCTCCTGTCTCACTCTCTCAAAGTGCTGGGCTTATGTCTGGGTTTATAAGTGTGAGCCACCATGCCTGGCCTCACTTCATTTTCCATGATCAAATTCTCTATCTTTTCTTCTCTGTGCCAATCTCTTTTTGCCTTTCATTTTCAATTTCTCACACTCGTCTTTATGCTGTATTTTTTTCATGGTAATTTCTTTTGCTCTCTCTCACCATCTTTCTCATTTTTTTTCTTTCGTTGTCAGTTTCATATTCCCATCATTTCTTTTTCCCTGTCTTTCTTTTTCAATTTCTCACCCTCATTACCTCTATTTCTCACTCCAGTTTTCGTGGTCAGTTTCTCTTTATTTTTTTCTCCCTTGTCCTTCTGTCTTTTTGTTTCATTATCAGTGTCACACTCTCATCTCTGTTTCTCACCTAGTTTTTCCTGGTCAATTTATCTGTCTTTCCCCCTCAGTCTTTCACTTTTCTTTCAGATCTCACCTTCACCACCTCTGTTTCTCACTCCATTTTTCATGGTAAATTTCTCTCTCTCTTTTTTGAGACAGGATCTTGCTCTGTTGCCCAGGCTGAAGTGCAGTGGTGCGATCTCAGCTCACTGCAGCCTTGAACTCCCAGGCTCAGGTGATCCTCCCACCTCAGCCTCCTGAATAGCTGGGATTACAGATGCACACCAGCATGCCTGGCTAATTTTTTTTTTTTGAGACAGAGTCTTGCTGTGTTGCCCAGGCTGGAGTGCAGTGGCGTGGTCTCGGCTCACTGCAACCTCCGCCTCCCGGGTTCAAGTGATTCTCCTGCCTCAGCCTCCTGAATAGCTGGGATTACAGGCGTGTGCCACCACTCCCGGCTAATTTTTGTATTTTTAGTAGAGACGGGTTTCACCATGTTGGCCAGGCTGGTCTCAAATTCCTGACCTCGTGATCCGCCTGCCTCGGCCTCCCAAAGTGCTGGGATTACAGGGGTGAGCCACCGCTCCCGGCCTGATTTTTTGTCGAGATGGGTTCTCACTATGTTGCCCAGGCTGGTCTCAAACTCTTGGGCTCAAGTCATCGGCTCGCTGCGGCCTCCCAAAGTGCTGGAATTGCAGGCGGGAGCCACTGGGCCCAAACTGTTTCTGTATCTTCCGTCCTCTTGTCTTTCACTTTCAGTTCTCAGCTTCGCCACCTGCTTCTCACTCCATTTTTCACGGTCGGTTTTGCTATATCACCTCATACTCTCATCGTCTCCATTTCTCACTGCGTTCCCTCCCCAGGCCCAGGGCTGTGGTATCTTTTCCTTTGTCTCTTACGGTTGTTTTCTGAGTCTCCATCTCCCGCGCCTTCCCTGCAGTCTCCCGCGTGCTCTCTTCTCTCTCCCCCTCGTTTCTCTCATGGTCAGCCCCCTTCCCTCCGTTTCTGTCTCCCGCGGGCTCCTCTGGCCGTTTCTCACCGTCCCCGCCGCCCTCGCCGCTCCCTCACGGGAGGTTTCACTCCCCACCTAAGGGGCAGCGTTTCTGTCCTCCCTCTGTGCCCGTCGCAGTCGCTGTTTCTCCGTCTTCTCCCTCCCTTCCACTCTCCCGCCCTGCTCGCCGTCTGGGACTGCCTGGGTTTCTGCCTCTGTCGCCCCGCGCCCCGTACCTGTGCCCTCCTGAGAAGCGCAAGCCTCCCGCTCCCGCAGGAGAGTCTCGCCGCAAGCGTCCTTTCCCGCCTTTTTTTTTTTTTTCTGGCGCTCAGCACGCATGCGCAAGCGCGGTGGGCCCGGGAATGGAGGGACGGGATGGGGCAGGCGTTCATCTGCCTCGCACCTCGTGACGTCACAGGCGCGTTGCGCCTCCTGATTGGCCAGCCGGCGCATCGCCCGCGGTAATAATAGCTGGGCGAAGGGCAACCAGGCCCCAAGAAGCGGGCCTTGAGGTGGGGAAAGGGAGGGAGGAAGCAGGCCCTAGAGGCGCCGTGACTTGGGGGTGGGTGGGCTCCAGCTGTGAGTTAGAGCTATCATTCCGTTTCCAGAGCCGGAAGCGGGAGCTCCGAGAGGTGATGCTCCTGGTTCAAGGACTGCCAGGGTTGCAGCGCCTCCCTAGCCCATGGCGCCCCCTCGTGGTGGAGGCGGGCACGTGCCGGGCACAGCGGCTGCGGAGACAGCGGGTCCGGCCTCGGGACCCCTCCCGTAGGGTAGGGAGGCAGCCAATGAGCAGAAATAAATGCAGAATTACAAACTGCGCCGGTGAAATGAAAAGACAGCCATGTGTGCCACCTTATCAATAGGAAGACTTGGAGGCGTATGCGGGGTGGGGTGGGAGACGAGGCAGGCATGCATTCTTAGCTTCAGGAGCAACGTAACCTTGAAAAAGTGACTTGGTCTCTTTGAGTCCCCGTTTCTTATTTATATTGTTTTATTTATTTATTTATTGAGACGGAGTCTCGCTCTGTCACCCACGCTGGAGTGCAGTGGCGCTATCTCAGCTCACTGCAACCTCTGCCTCCCAGGTTTAAACGATTCTCCTGCTGCAGCCTCCTGTGTAGCTGGGATTACAGGCGCACGCCACCACACCCGGCTAATTTTTGTATTTTTAGTAGAGACGGGGTTTCACCATGTTGGCCAGGCTGGTCTCAAACCCAACCTCGTGATCCACTCGCCTTGGCCTCCCAAAGTGCTGAGATTACAGGTGTGAGCCACCACGCCCGGCCACCTGTTTCTTTCTCTGGAAAAAAAAATGGGGCGCCAGGGTTGTTGGAAAAGTGGAACGAGAGCTCACCTAGTCTGTGCTGGGCATGCATGACCCCAACTGCAGGCCATAGAAACTGTTGCTACACCTGTGTTTCAGATGGGGTAAAAAGTGAGGCTCAGAGAAGTTTAACTTAGGAGCCACGATTATAACCTGTTTTAAGTGATTTCACACGTTTTGCTCCTTGGATTGGGAACCATATGCTAAAATAGAAGCACGAGTCTGGAGTCCGACTCTCCTACTAGGTTCCAATCGTGGTTCCAACCCGGATTAGAACTAGTTGGGTGACTGCAGGCCCCAATTCAATGAATAAAATGTGTGTGAAATCGTTTAAAACCGCAGAATATTGTTTGTTAGGGTTATTTGCTGAAAACGAACAACAGCTGCAGGATTTCAGGGAAGGAGCGATTATTTGTAGTAGAGAAATCAAGGAAACCTCACAGGGGAGATGATATTATTTCATCAGCAGGCCACAAGGAGAAATGAATTCTCAGAGAAGCAAAGGGTGGGAGAAATTTGCATTGCCAGAAATTTTCATCGGTGTTATCCATCTCTGCTAGACTTTAAGCTCTGTGAAAGATCTGTATCTATTTCAATTGCTGCCATAATACATCGCCACAAATTTAGTGGTTTAAAACAACGCAGACTTATTATTTTGCAGTTTTGTAGGTCAGAAGTCAGACTCGCTTAGTGGGCTAAGATCAAGGCGCCAGCAGGGTGGTTCCCTTTGGAAGGTTCTAGGGGAGAATCCATTTCCCTGCCTTTTCCAGCTTCCAGAGGCCACCTGCATTCCTTGGCTTGTGGCTCCATCCCCCATCATCAAAGCCAGCAACATTGCATCTCTCTGACCTTTCCTCTGCCTTCGTATTTTTCTCTCTCACTGTGGCTTGAAAGGTTCTCTGATTTTATTTATTTATTTATGAGACAGAGTCTCACTCTGTCGCCCAGGCTGGAGTGCAGTGGTATGATCTCGGCTCACTGCAGCCTCTGCTGCCCAGGTTCAAGCAATTCTTATGCCTCAGCCTCCTGAGTAGCTGGGATTACAGGCGTGTGCCACCACTCCCGGCTAATTTTTGTATTTTTAGTAGAGATGGGGTTTCACCATGTTGGCCAGGCTGGTCTTGAACTCCTGACCTCAGGTGATCCACCCGCCTTGGTCACCCAAAGTGGTGGGATTACAGGCGTGAGCCACGGCACCCAGCCAGTTCTCTGAGTTTAAGGACTTAGATTGGGGCCACTTGGCTAATCAGGATAATTTCTCCATTTCAAGGTCTGGACCCTTAATTACATCCACAAGTCCCCTTTTGCCACGTAAAGTAACATATTCACAGTTTCTGTGGATTGGGGCACACACATCTTTGGGCGAGGGGCATATTATCTTGTCTATCATGGATCTATCTGGAATCCCTAGTGTCTAGGGCAGTGCTTGAAACTCAGTAGTTAATTTTTATGTTATTTGTTAAACAAATGAATGAACAAATGAGAGATGACATTGTAAGTCTAGAGAGACACCGGAGATGAGATTGGAGGCCTGTGGAATTTGGATTTTTTTTTTTTTTTTTGAGACGGAGTCTCGCTCTGTTGCCCAGGCTGGAGTGCAGTGGCGTGATCTTGGCTCACTGCCAGCTCTGCCTCCCGGGTTCACACCATTCTCCTGCCTCAGCTTCCCGAGTAGCTGGGACTACAGGCGCCCACCACCATGCCCGGCTAATTTTTTGTATTTTTAGTAGAGACGGGGTTTCACTGTGTTAGCCAGGATGGTCTCGATCTCCTGACCTCGTGATCTGCCTGCCTCGGCCTCCCAAAGTGCTGGGATTACAGGCATGAGCCACTGCGCCTGGCCGGAGTTTGGATTTTTATGAAGCAGCATTTCTTCAGGCTTCCTGGATGATGGAGTTTGGAGATACAAACGTCAGTTCGTGTGTCAAATGCCTACTGTGTGACAGAGCATGTACTAACTACTGGGAGGTAGCGTTAGGGAGCAAAGCAGGGGAAGGGGCAGGGGAGACTGAGGGTTGCAGTTTAAAATAGGATGGCCAGGTGTGGTGGCTCATGTCTGTAATCCCAGCACTTAGGGAGGCTGAGGCAGAGGGATCGCTTGAACCCAGGAGCTCAAGACCAGCCTGGCCAACATGGCGAAACCCTGTCTCTACTAAAAATACAAAAAAATTAGCCTGGTGTGGTGGTGCATGCCTATAATCCCAGCTCCTCGGGAGGCTGAGGCAGGAGAATCGCTTGAACCTGGGAGGCTGAGGCAGGAGAATCGCTTGAACCTGGGAGGCGGAGGCCACAGCGAGCCAAGATTGTGCCACTGTACTCCAGCCTGGGTGACAGAGACTGTCTCGAAAAAAATAAATAAATAAAAATAAAATAAAAAATTCACCAAGCAGAGGCGTGCTCCTGTAGTCCCAGCTACCCGGGAGGTTGAGGCAGAAGAATCACTTGGGCCCTGGAGGTTGAGGCTGTAGTAAGCCATGGTCAAGCCACTGCACTGCAGCCTGGATGAGTGAGACCCCGTCTCAAAAAAAAAAAAAAAAAAAAGAGACATCTTACTAAGAAGGTGCCATTTAAGTGAGAAGGCCCTGAGGCCCTGAGGTGGGTGCATGCTCTGCTGGTTCAAGAAATAGCAACAAGGTGGATGGGACTAGAGCGCAGTGTTGGGTGGAAACGGTGGCAGCGGGGGAGATGGGGAATGGACTGTAGGGGCCAGCGTGGATGCAGGGAGCCCGGGAGGTCCAGGGGAGAGTGACAATGGCTCTGATCAGGGTGGCAGTGGAGACCAAGGGAGATGTGGATGTATTCAAGCCATATTCTGGGGTTTGAGCTGATGGAGCTGAGTGATGGGTTGGGGACAGTGAGGAGAGGGAGGCAGGGAACGGGTACCTTTTACCAGGTCGGGGAGCTCTGTGAGGTGGGGGCACAGCAGCCAGAGTGGGGATATCAGGAGATATTAGCTGTGCATCCTGGAGGTCCAGGGAGCGCCTGGGCTGAGGATATAACTTAGCGAGATGGAATTTGAAGCTGTGGGAGTGGATGTGACTGCACAGATAGACAGCTGTGTCTAATGTAGTTCCCGCCACTGCCAGCTGGGAAGCCGGGGAGACCCGTGCTTGGGGTATCACCGGAGGTTTATCACCCTATGAGGTCGTGCAGGGAGAAGAGGATCCAGGACTAAATATGAGATTAACTTTAGAGGTTGGAAGTTGATGAGGATAATGGTAGCTGCTATTTTATCGCGTGCTCTCCATGGGCCAGGCGCTGTTCAAAGTGCATCCTGGGGTTAAACTCCCTTCCTCCCCATGCAGCCTTGTGAGGTGAGTCCTATCCTCAGCTTGATTTTACAGATAAGGAAACTGAGGTAGGGAGAGGTCAGGATTGCAAAAGGCTGAACTTGGATTCAGACTCCAGATTCCACACCCTTACTGGCTCTAGCCTTGGAGAGTGGGAAGGACAGAATTAGGTCTGTAGAATCCAGGGCGCATACAGCAGGGATGGCCTCATCCACAGGGGATGGGGGAGGCCTCCTGAGGGCGTGGCCTGTGGACTAACTCCTATACAGCAGGGATGGCCTCATCCACAGGGGATGGGGGAGGCCTCCTGAGGGCGTGGCCTGTGGACTAACTAACTCCTATACAGCAGGGATGGCCTCATCCACAGGGGATGGGGGAGGCCTCCTGAGGGCGTGGCCTGTGGACTAACTCCTATACAGCAGGGATGGCCTCATCCACAGGGGATGGGGGAGGCCTCCTGAGGGCGTGGCCTGTGGACTAACTCCTAAAGGATGAATAAAGGCTTGCCAGGGAAGGAAGGGGTGAGACTTGGGAGATATGTACCCAGAGGGAAAGAGAACCATTTAGAACCAGGTAGATCTGCTGGGGTCTGGAGCTGGATGCTGTCCCTTAGCTGTGTTACCCCAAGAAAGTTTCTTGCCCTCTCTGGGCATCAGTTTGGCCATCTGTGTGAATCAGCAGCCTCCCCAGCCACCCTCTCCCCATAAGACCAGCAAAAATGACACCGTCTGACAGCATGAAGGCTGTAGGATAAAGGTGTGAGTGAGGATCCCCATACACTTAGCGGGGCAGGTTCGCAGTATCTAAGGAGATACATCTGCTTCCATACAGCAATTCCACAACGAGGCGTCGAGAAATTCTCGCTCATGAGCCTAAGGACATGGGCACAAAGAGTTCACTGAAGCCATATTTGTGATAGCAAAACACTGGGAGTAACCTAAATGCCCATCAACAGGAGCATAGATTAATACCCAGCTGTATATCCATGCAATCGAGTAGTACGTAGAGGTTCACAGAATGAGCCAGAGTTATGTGTATCTTTTTATTCTTTTTTTTTTTCCAAGACGGAGTCTCACGCCTGTAATCCCAGCACTTTGAGAGGCTGAGGCAGGCAGATCACCTGAAGCCAGGAGTTCGAGACCAGCCTGGCCAACATGGTTAAGCACTGTCTCTACTTAAAATACAAAAAAATTAGCTGGGCATGGTGGCAGGCGCCTGTAATCCCAGCTACTAGGGAGGCCGAGGCAGGAGAATGGCTTGAAACTGGGAGGCGGAGGCTGCAGTGAGCCGAGATCTTGCCATTGCACTGGGCAACAAGAGCGAAACTCTGTCTCAAAAAAAAAAAAAAAAAAAAAAGAGAAAAAGAAAAAAAAGAAAGAAATACGCGTATGAGAATGAGAAACCAGATTTCCGACAGTGCATTCTGAGAGTACACAGGAGGCTGCCATTTTAAAAGGAAGACGGCTTCAATTTGTGTTCTTTTTGTTTTGTTTTTTTGTGACAGGGTCTTGCTCTGTCACCCAGGCTGGGGTGCAGTGGCATGATCACAGCTCACTGCAACCTCCGCCTCCAAGGCTCAAGTGATTCTCATGCCTCAGCCCCCCAGTTAACTGGGACTACTGGTGTGCCCCACCACACCTGGCTAATTTTTGTAATTTTTAGTAGAGACGGGGTTTCAACATGTTGGCCAGGCTGGTTCTGAACTCCTGGGCTCAAGTGATCCACCTGCCTTGGCCTCCCAAAGTGCTGGGATTACAGGCGTGAGCCGCCGTGCCCAGCTTGATTTGTGTTCTTCATGGAGTCTTCCTAAAACCCAACATCTTGAAAATACATCTTTTTGGTTTTTTTAGATGGAATTTTGCTCTTGTTGCCCAGGCTTGAGTGCAGTGACATGATCTTGGCTCACTGCAACTTCCGCCTCCCAGGTTCAAGTGATTTTCCTGCCTCAGCTTCCTGAGTAGCTGGGATTACAGGCACGTTCCACCACGCCTGGCTAATTTTTGTATTTTTAGTAGAGATGGGGTTTCACCATGTTGGTCAGGCTAGTCTCAAACTCCTGACCTCGTGATCCGCCCACCTCAGCCTCCTAAAATGCTGGGATTACAGGCGTGAGCCACCATGCCCAGCTGAAAATACATCTTTAGTGATTCACTGCTATGGGTTTTTTTCCCTGGACTATTTTTTCTTTTTTCTTTTTTAATTAATAGTACCACTAATGGTGGTGTTTTTGTTTTTGTTTCTTGGTTTGCTTTTATGTTTGTTTGATTGTTTGTTTTTGAGAAGGAGTCTCACTCTGTGGTCCAGGCTGGAGTACAGTGGTGTGAGCTCAGCTCACTGCAACCTCTCCTTCATGGGTTCAGGCGATTCTCCCGCCTCAGCCTCCTGAGTAGCTGGGATTACAGGTGCCCGCCACCATGCCCAGCTAATTTTTGTATTTTTCGTAGAGACAGGGTTTCACCATGTTGGCCAGGCTGGTCTTGAACTCCTGACCTCAGGTGATCTGCCTGCCTCGGCCTCTCAAAGTGCTGGGATTACAGGCGTGAGCCACCACACCCAGCCATTACCACTAATGGTTTTTCAGGTTTCCTAATGGGTATGGATATCTGGTAGGATTTTATAGCTACCCTTTTAAGGTGTCTAATAGAAATGGAAATGTATTTGATTAAGAATGGTTAATAATACGAAGGCATGGCGGAGGTGTCTGCTGTGCCTGGCATGAGGGTGAAATTTGACCCTTGTTCTATCAGCGTGCAGTGTCTTAGCAGGTAACGGAGCAAGGGATTTCTGTAATTGGGACCACTAGCCACAGAGCTCAAGGCGACATCGGTCAACTTGCCCAAGGTCTTGGACACTGCCCTCCTGCCTGGTTTTGCGTTTGGAATGAGAAAACATCCTAACGGGCTCAGTTGGGTAGGAAATGAAGAGGAAGGGAATTCGGGGTGGGGGCGGCAGCGTGGGCAGAGGCTGGGAGGTGTGAAAAGCCTGCGCGTTGTGGTTGTTCCCAGTGTTTTGCTGTCACAAATATGGCTGCCGTGAACTCCTTGTACCCATGAATCCCTGGGCTCATGGGTAAGGGTTTCTCAGCACCTCCTTGTGGAATTGCTTGTGGAAGCAGGCACGTCTGCCTAAACACTGCAAACCTGCCCTCCTAACTCAAGGTCAGGGTCCAGTGTGAGCAGAGCATCGTGTGGGACGAGACGATGCTGGAGAAGCTGGCAGGGGCTGGTTATGAAGGAAGATGGTGTCTGTGGGCCGTGGGGACTCATGGAAGGGTTTAGGGTGGAAAGGGGCAGGTGTCTGCCAGTTTTTAAGAGGCCTCCAGGATCAGTGTGGGGGGCCAGGGTCTCAGGGGAAGTTGGTTTGATGATTCGGATAGGCAATGAGTATGGAGTGTTTTGTTCGGGTGATGAACGTGTTCTCAATTTTGATTGTGGCGATGGTCACGCAAGCTTGTGAGTGGGTAAACCCCCTCAGTTGCAATTTCAAGCTGATGAATTGCATGATACGTGACCTGTATCTCAAGGAAGCTGTTGTTGAGGCCGGGCACGGTGGCTCACACCTGTAGCTCACTTTGGGAGGCTGAGGCAGGAGAATCACTTGACCCCGGGAGGCAGAGCTTGCAGTGAGCCGATATCGCGCCACTGTACTCCATCCTGGGCGGCAGAGTGAGACTTGGTCTCAAAAAAAAAAAAAAAGAAAAGAAAAGAAAAGAAAGCCGTTGTTCGTATAAAGCTAGGACTGAATTATCATTCTATTCTCCCTAAATAAAATGGCATACATATATGTATATATATTATACATTTATATGTTATATAAAATTGCTATTATATAGAGATTAAGTGCATTTGGCCAAAAAAAAAAAAAAAAAGGAAAAATAGTATTATAGAGATGTTCCAGGCAGTGAATTAATAAAGATGTTATGGTTTTTCCCCCGCTAGGGCAGGAGCCTTGAGGAATTAAAACAACAAATTCCTTTTTTTTTTTTTTTTGAGGCGGTGTCTCGCTCTGTCACCCAGGCTGGAGTGCAGTGGCACAGTCTTGGCTCACTGCAACCTCTGTCTCCCAGGTTCAAGTGATTCTCCTGTCTCAGCCTCCCGAGTAGCTGGGATTACAGGCGTGTGCCACCATGCCCAGCTAATTTTTTGTATATTTAGTGCAGATGGGGTTTCTCCATGTTGGCCAGGCTGGTCTTGAGCTCCTGACCTCAAGTGATCTGCCTGCCTCAGCCTCCCAAAGTGCTGGGATTACAAGCTTGAGCCACGGCGCCAGGCCCAAATGCCCTTCATTTTATGTGCTAGTTTAGTGACCGTTTCTGTCGTTGGTAGCCAAAAACATCCCAGCTGAATGGAGAAGGTCTCCACGAGGTCAGGGAGGGCTGCAGTGGCGGTGCAGTTGAGACGGGATGATGCCTGAACTGGGGCTGGCCCAGGAGGAGAGAGACGGGGAGTCAAACTCAAAGGGAAGTTGGAAGATCAACCCTCTTCCCCATATCTCTCTAGGCAGCAAAGATGGTTACAAGCTTCCCTGGACGTGGGACACACCATCAGGAAGGGGCCTGGCTGAGGGGACCCCTACCGCAGGCAAACTAGGACCAACTCTTGGGGCTGGCACCACCAGGAGCCCAGGCAGTCCTCCAACTCCGAGAGTCCATGGAGACACAGGTGAGACACGTGGCTGGGGTGAGGAGACTGGGACGGTATTTGTCCTGGGGTAAAGAGACGGATTCCAGACTCCCCACTGGAACCCTTACCCCAGAAAGCCTCAGCAGAAATATACCCTAAAACAAAGGGTTATCAGCTGAGCATGGTGGCTCATGCCTGTAATCACAGCACTTTGGGAGGCCGAGTTGGGAGGATTGCTTAAGCTCGGGAGTTTGAGAGCAGCCTGGGCAACATGGTGAGCCCCCCAAGATATGAACATTAGCTGGGTGTGGTGGTACGCACCTGTGGTCCCAGCTGCTTGGGAGGCTGAGGCAGGAGGATCCCTTGAGCCTGGGTGCTCGAGGCTGTGGTTGTGCCACTGTATTCCAGCCTGGGTGCCAGAGCGAGACCTTGTCTCAAATAAAGACAAAAACAGAACCAAGAGGTTCTTATCTAGACCACTGGTCATCAACTAGGGTCGATTTTGCCCCCAAGGGGAATTTGGCAATATCTGAAGATATTTTGGATTGTCATGGCAGGAAGTGAGAGGCTACCCATTGGCACCTGATCGGTAGAGGCCGGGGTGGTGATAAACATTCACAATCCACACGACATTCCCCATAACAAAGAACCACCCAGCCCTAAATTACAATAGTACTGAGGTTGAGAAACCCCAGCCTAGATGGCATAAGTCACTGTGACAAATAGGAAAATGATAGGAAACCCTAGATGAGAAAGAGGAAAACAGGTGATTCCCAGAAAAGGAAGCCCAAATGGCTGAGTGTATTTAGAAATGCCCACGCTCATCAGGAACCAGAAAATACAAATTAAAACAATGGCAAGTGCAGAGGAGAATGAGAAAGGTGGGTATTATCAAGTGTGAGTGAGGATGTGGGAAGACAGGCAACCCCACTGGACAGAGCTGTTTGATAAAGACAATCCAGCAGTATTTAGTAAAGTTAAGCATGATTAGGCCGGGTGCAATGGCTGACGCCTGTAATCCCAGCACTTTGGGAGGCTGAGGCGGGCAGATCACGAGGTCAGGAGATCGAGACCATCCTGGCTAACACGGTGAAACCCCGTCTTTACTAACAATACAAAAAATTAGCCAGGCGTGGTGGCGGGCACCTATGGTCCCAGCTACTCGGGAGGCTGAGGCAGGAGAATGGTGTGAACCCAGGAGGCAGAGCTTGCAGTGAGCCGAGATTGCGCCACTGCACTCCAGCCTGGGCAACAGAGTGAGACTCCGTCTCAAAATAATAATAATAATAATAATAATAATATTAGTCAGGTGTGGTGGCAGGCGCCTGTAATCCCAGCTACTCGGAAGGCTGAGGCAGGAGAACTGCTTGAACCTGGGAGGCGGAGGTTGCAGTGAGCTGAGATCGCACCACTGCACTCCAGCCTGGGCAACAGAGAAAGACTCTGTTAAAAAAAAAAAAAAAAAAGAGAGAGAGAGAAGGGAGGAAGGAGGAAGGGAGAAAGGAGGGAAGGAAATCTGCATGAGCTCCATGACGTAGATCTATAATTTTGCCCATTTCTCAGATGAGTGAAATTGAGGCACAGACATCAGTGACTCTGACATCAATAATTATTAGAGTGCTTATTCCATGCTAGACATTACGCTAAGTGCTTTGCACAACCACGGTCTCCCTGAGTCCTTTTGACAGCTCTGCAAGGGAGATACGTTGATCATCCACAGTCTATAGCTGAGGAAGAAACTGAGATTCAAGCAGTGAAGTAACTTGGCCGTGGTCACCCCGCTGGGAAGCCATGCAGCTGGGGTTTAAACTTGGACAGCCTGCCTTGAGCACAAGCCATTTACTTAACCACTTCTCCAATCCTGCAAACAAAGGACAAGGTGGGGAAGGGATGCGCCTGAAAGGCCCTGCCCTGCAGGAACAAGTGAAAATCTGTAGATCTGTGTGGTTCAATACGGTAGCTAAGAGCACCGGGCATGGTGGCTCACGCCTGAAATCCCAGCACTTTGGGAGGCTGAGGCAGGCAGATCACCTGAGGTCGGGGATTCAAGACCAGCCTGAACAACATAGTGAAACCCCATCTCTACTAAAAATACAAAAAAATTAGCTGGGCATGGTGGCACATGCCTATCATCCCAGCTACTCAGGAAGCTGAGACAGGAGAATCACTTGAACCCAGGAGGCGGAGATTGCAGCGAGCCAAGATCGCGCCACTGCACTCCAGCCTGGGCAACAGGAGTGAAACTCCGTCTCAAAAAAAAAAAAAAAAAAAAAAAGTTAAATGAATTAACACTTTGAAAATGAAATATTTGCCGGGCGCAGTGGCCACGCCTGTAATCCCAGCACTTTGGGAGGCCGAAGCGGGCGGATCACGAGGTCAGGAGATCGAGACCATCCTGGCTAACACAGTGAAACCCCATCTCTACTAAAAATACAAAAAATTAGCAGGACGTGGTGGCGAGCGCCTGTAGTCCCAGCTTCTCGGGAGGCTGAGGCAGGAGAATGGCATGAACCTGGGAGGCAAAGCTGGCAGTGAGCTGAGATCGTGCCACTGCACTCTAGCCTGGGCGACAGAGTGAGACTCCGTCTCAAAAAAAAAAAAAAAAAAAGAAAATGAAACATTCAGTTTCTCATTCACACTGGCCGCATTTCAAGGGCTTGGTAGCCACATGTGGCCAGTGGCTACTGTATTGGCACTGTAGATCACAGCGGATTCCCATCACTGCAGATGTGAGATTTCATTGCCTAGACTCTATGTGCAAACAACTTGGGTTCAAGTCTTAGCCCTGCAACTTGCAAACTATGTCTGTGTGACCTTGGGCGAGTCACCTGCCCTCTTGTCCTAATTTCCTCCTTCTGTAAAATGGGGATAAAATTGGCACTCACTTGGAAGACAGCCCCAGAAGAGGGTCAGGCTCCTCCTGCTACTCAGGCCCAAAATTTAAGGGGGTGCCCAAAACGCCAAAATCAAGATACATAATATCATAATACAGTATTTTTTAAAATGAAAATTAATGCAAAAAAAAAAAAAAACCCATGATGAACTCGGTATCAAAAATGTAACTGAAGGCCGGGCGCGGTGGCTCATGCCTGTAATCCCAGCACTTTGGGAGGCCCAGGCGGGCGGATCACGAGGTCAGGAGATCGAGACCATCCTGGCCAACACGGTGAAACCCCGTCTCTACTAAAAATACAAAAAATTAGCCTGGTGTGGTGGCAGGCGCCTGTAGTCCCAGCTACTTGGGAGGCTGAGGTTGGAGAATGGCGTGAACCCGGGAGGCGGAGCTTGCAGTGAGCCGAGATCGCGCCACTGCACTCCAGCCTGGGCGACAGAGCGAGACTCCATCTCAAAAAAAAAAAAAAGTCACTGAAGACAGGATCCTATCCGCCTCGCTGGGCTCCCCATAATCCTGGCCCTGTTGGATCCCGTCTTTGGTTAAAATGTTAACTTTGGTTAACTGTGGATCTTTTGGATTAATTTTGATTGTTTAAAAATATTGCATAAAAACGCTTGAGCCCAGGAGTTCGAGGTTACAGTGAGCTATGATCTTGCCACCGCACTCCAGCTTGGGCGACACAGCCAGACTTTATCTTAAAAAATAAAAAAATCCATAAAAGTATTTATTTTGATTACTAACATTACCCTTCGGAGCCCTCTTTGGTCTCCCTGCCTCCCCTGGCTCCCCACATCTCCCAGTCCCCCGCTGTCTCAGAATCCTCCCGTATGCTGCACGCTTCTGAGCACTCCCGCCCCCTCCCGCACCCCAGCACCCCACGCATCCCTCCCTCACCTCACCCTCCTGCACCCGCTCCCGCAACCCGCGTGCCCCTCGGCATCCCCGAGTCCGGAGCATCCCCGCATCCTCCCGCAGCGGAGGACGCCAGGTGGCGCCTGGAGCCATCGGAGGACGTAGGGAGGAGGTGCCCTAGGGCCGGGTGAAGTCTGCCGGTGACCCATGACGTCTCGAGGCTCTGTGCCTTTCCATTGGTCGGCTCCTCGAGGGGCGGGGCGGGACGCGTGGTGGGCGGAGCCGGCTGACCTCAGACCGTCCGTCTGTCTTTCCTCCTCCTCCAGGTTCCCCGAGGAAACCGTGGCCCGAGCGCCGGCCACCGCGGCCCGCTGCGACCAGGACAGCGCCCCCAACCCCGTCCCCTGGTCCCTCCGCCTCTCCGGGACCCCCAGGCCCAGCGCTGACCTCTGACTCCAGTCCAGAGCTCACTCCCCACTCAGCCTTGACGTCCGAGGCGACCTCTGACGCTCCGGACACTTCACCACCCACCCCAGACCCGGCCTCCCGGACGAACCCCGACCTCATCTTGACAAGCCCTGACTTTGCTTTGTCCACCCCTGACTCCAGTGTGGTTCCCGCGTTGACCCCGGAGCTCTCACCCACGCCCTTACCCACCTTGCCCAAAGAGCTGACCTCTGACCCTTCTACACCGTCGGAGGTGACCAGCCTTTCCCCTACCTCAGAGCAGGTCCCAGAATCTGACACAACCCCAGATTTGGACACAACTCCATACTCCAGTACAGTCTCAGAATATTCTAGATCCCCAGACCCCTCCCCAAGCCCTCACCCCACTACTACCCCTGATCCCACCATGGCCCCTGACCGCATCACAACCCCTAACCCTACTGTGACCCCTCACTTCCCTACCACCCCTCACCCCACCACGACCCCTCAACCCACCACCATCACTCACTCCACCATGATTCCTGACCCCACCACGACCCCTCAACCCTTCACCACCATGCAGCCCACCACGATCCCTCATTCCACCACGACCCCTCACCCCACCATGACTCCTGACCCCACCACGACCCCTCACCCCACCACAACCCCTCACCCCACCATGACTCCTGACCCCACCACGATCCCTCATCCCACCACGACCCCTCACCCCACCACGACTCCTCACCCCACCACGACCCCTCACCCCACGACGACTCCTCACCCCACCACGACTCTTCACCCCACCACGACCCCTCACCCCACCACGACTCCTGACCCTACCACGACCCCTTACCCCACCACTACTCCTGATCCCACCACGACCCCTCACCCCACCACAACTCCTGACCCTTCCTCAACCCCTGTCATCACTACTATGTCCCTTCCAACCTCCTTGGGGACAGAACTCTCCTCTCCCACTCTAGCACCAACAGTCAAGCCCAGTCTGCACCCCCAGTTGACCTTCACAGCACCTGCCCCTCACACCTCCACATCCCAGATACCCACCTTAGAGCCCTCTCCAGCCTTGGAGTCCAGCCCCTCCAGGTCCTCCACAGCCACAAGCATGGACCCACTGTCCACTGAGGACTTCAAGCCACCCAGAAGCCAGAGCCCCAGCCTAACCCCTCCACCCACCCATACCCCACACTCAGCCTCTGACCTCACTGTGTCCCCTGACCCCCTCCTTTCCCCCACAGCCCACCCCTTGGATCATCCTCCCCTTGACCCCCTCACCCTAGGGCCAACTCCTGGTCAGAGCCCAGGCCACCATGGTCCATGTGTGGCCCCAACACCACCTGTAAGGGTCATGGCTTGTGAGCCACCTGCCCTGGTGGAGCTGGTGGCTGCTGTGAGGGATGTGGGTGGTCAGCTGCAGAGACTGACCCAGGTCGTGGAACAGGAGCGGCAGGAGCGCCAAGCCCTGCTGCTGGGGCTGACGCAGCTGGTAGAAGCTGCCCGGGGTCTGGGGCAGCTGGGTGAGGCCGTGAAGAGACTGGCAGAGATGGCCTGGACCACCAGCATGCCTGCACCAACCACCGCTACCCCAGAGGAAGAAGAAAGACCCCTGAGGGGAGACGTGTGACCCTCTCCAGGATTTGAGGGGCTTAAGACACCCCCAACCAAAAAAAACAAAAACAAACAAAAAAAACCCCAAAGTATCTAATTAAAAACAAGGTGTGAATGGTATTTTTGGGGAATCCTAGAAAGACAGAATCACAAGACTGATTTTGATATGTGAATAGCCCAGGAGCCATGCCAGGCAGTGTTGATGGTGGAGATGATTACGAGGGTGGTGATGGTGATGATCATGACGGTGATGGCGACGGAGATCATGATAGGATGATGATCACTGTGGTGAGGATCATGGTGATAATGGTAAGATGGTGGTGGTGATGAAGATGGTGAAATAATGCTGATGATCATGAGGGAATGGTCATGGTGATGAGGCGGTGGACATGATGATGATGATTATGATGATGATGGTCCTGGTCATGAGGGAATGGTCATGATGATGAGGCGGTGGACATGATGATGATGATGGTGGTGGTGATGATGATGATTATCATGATGATGATGATGGTCCTGGTCATGAGGGAATGGTCATGGTGATGAGGCAATGACCATCATGATGATAGTGGTGGTGGTGATGGTGGTAATTATGATGATGATGAAGATGGTGAAATGATGGTGATGGTGATAGTGATGATCATGAGGGAATGGTCATGGTGATGAGGCAGTGACCATCACGATGATGGTGGTGGTGGTGATGGTGATGATGGTGGTGCTGGTCATGAGGGAGTGGTCATGGTGATGAGGGAATGATGGTAATGATGATGATGATGGTGGTGCCGGTGGTGATCATGGTGATGATGGTCACATTGATGGTGACGGTGATGGTGGTAGTGGAGGTGATAATGATGGTGTGAAAGGTGATCATGGTGGTGATGACTGTGAAGGAACAGTCTTGGTGATGAGGCAATGATGGTAATGATGGTGATGGTGATGGTGATGATGTTGGTGATTATGGTGGTAAAGATGATCTTGGTGGTGACGATCATGGTGATGGTCGTGACAATGATGAAGCTTCGTGTGAGCAAAAACGGCCTTGTTCATGGATGTAAGCCCAGTTTCTAGGACAGAAGCTGATGCAGAGTACACACTCAGTAATAAATATCTTTTGAATGAAAGAGTGCATCATCATTGTCATCATCATGACTAATATTTGTTGGGCGCTTCCTATGTGTCAGGCTCTGTTTTAAGAGCTTTGCATGGATGATGATGTCATTTTGTCTTAACGAGTGCCTGCTGAGGAAGGTAGTGTTACCACAGCTCAGCAGATGAGGAGGTGAGCTTTGCAGCCTGGATTCCTGAGTTTGAGTCCTTGCTGGGAGTAAACATAAGCCAGTTACTTAACCTCTGGGTCTGAGCTTCTCCAACTTTAAAACAGGGATAATAATAGTACACATACCTCATGGGGTTGCTATAATGATTGAATAAGTTAATACCTAGGAGAGTGCTTATGATGGCTCTTGATAAGCGCCCGTCATGTGAGAGCAATTATTGTATTTATCCCCATTCTGCAGATCTGGGCTTCGAGGCACAGAGAGGTTTGGTCGTGCACCCCAGATCACTCAGGGAACACGTGGTGGGCCATGCTTGGCACTCAGGGCCCTTGCTCTTAAAATAATATTTTGGCTGGCCATAGTGGCTCATGTCTGTAATCCCAGCACTTTGGGAGGCCGAGATGGGAGGATGGCTTGAGGCCTGGAGTTCCAGACCAGAAATATAGTGAGACCCCCATCTTTATTAAAAAAGAAAGAAAGAAAGAAAATATTCCACGGCTGTGTCAGACTGACCTGGGTTCAAGTCCTGGATTAACCATGTCCCGGCTGTGGAACTCTGGCAGTTTCCCTCCCTTCTCTGAGCCTCAGTTTTTTCACCTGTAAAATGGGTAGAGCAATAGCACCTGCCTCATGGGGTTGTGAGGATTAAATGTGGCAGTGCAGATAAGGACACCGTGGCATGTAGGATGTGCTCAGTTAATGACAGTGCTTGCGACCACGCCTGCCTGTACTTTTCTGTGCTAACGCTGCATGGACTGTTAATCCACGTACATCCAGTCCTCACCACAGCCCTTTGAGGGAGAAACTTTGATCCCCGTTTCAGAAAGGACTCTGAGGCTCAGATAGGGCAGGCCCGTTGCCAAAGGGCACACAGCAGAGCCAGGGACTCAAACCCTGAATACTGTGATGTGAATTTCCGTGCTTTGACCATGGCCTGCGTTTCCAGATTGGGGATTCCATGACTGCCCCACTCCAAGCGACCGTGGGTGGGCTCCTTCCCATCTCTGTGCCTCAGCTTGCTGGTTTGTAAATTGGGGGCCGTCTCGGAAGACCCCATTACTCTGATTCTGGGTCCTGCAGCCTCAGGCAGGAAACCATTTCCTCCTCCTCCTCCTCTCTCGGCTTAGAGGTCGTGGAAGGTGATGAAGGCTGGCGCCCCCGCAGTCCTGCAAAGGCCAACAGGGTCCAGTTACTTGGGCGGGGGGGTGGCGGAGTGCGGATAACGTCTGGGGGTCCTGATAGATGGACGGTCTGCTCCTGCCAGCGGGCGAACGAGCATGCTGAGAATTCTGTTCCCCAGATCTCATTAAGCCCTGAGACTTAAATAACTTGCTGACTGGTTCCCTGGAGAGGCTGAGGGGAGAGCTTCTGCCCTGGGGAGATGGGGGGTCACAGGGCAGCACCCCAACATGGAAGAAAACGGCTCCTTTTCCAGGTCCAGGTGGGAGCAGATGAACGCTGGCTCTGGGTCACCCCCCACCAAAAGTAACAGAGGGCCCAGCCTGGGGTTCGGGCTCCCGGCCCCTCTCTGCAGGCCAGAGGTGGAGGGGGGTGCTGTTGGGCACTCTGGCCTTAGGCCCCTCCGCCCCCTGCCACCTTCTGCCAGCTCTGTAGAAGGGAGTGCTTAATTACCCAGTCACTCTATCCCTGCTTGGCCAGGCA
This sequence comes from Pan paniscus, assembly GCF_029289425.2. Lineage (NCBI taxonomy): Eukaryota > Metazoa > Chordata > Mammalia > Primates > Hominidae > Pan > Pan paniscus. The sequence goes on from NC_073269.2 coordinate 61,661,962, forward strand.
GTTAAGCCCAAACATCTGGCCCCAGGGCCCACGGCCAGAATGGGTGGCCAGCCCCCGCCCAGTGCTGGCCCTGGCTCTGGACACCTCCCACGGGACAGCTGAGCTCGATCCTCTGCCTGCCAGCTTGCAACTAGCCCAAAACAGTAGCTGCATAGGCCCAGCAAGCTCAATTGACGCAGAAAAAAATATTTGATGAAATTCAACAGCCATTATGGTACACACACACAGAACAAAGTTGGAGCAGAGAGGACTTCCTTCATCAGATAAGGGGTACGAAGGAAGACACGTATCTTTGATTTTCCCTGGGCAATGGATGTGATCTCCTATGAGCGCTGACACAGGAGGCCCCGAAGAACGCAGCAGGTAAGCGGTTTGCGTGAGTGAGAGCTGGGCCCGATGCTGGATCCATACTCTAAAGTCATCTCACATTCCTTGCATCTCAAAATATGACCCACGGGCCTGCAGCATTGGCCTCATGTGGAAGCTGTTTACAAACACGGAATCTCATGCTCTGCCTAGAGCCACCAAAGCAAATTCTGCCTTTTTTTTTCTTTTTTTTTTTTGAGACAAAGTCTGGCTCTGTCGCCCAGGCTGCAGTGCAGTGGTGCGATCTCAGCTCACTACAACCTCCCCCTCCCAGGTTCAAGTGATTCTCCTGCCTCAGCCTCCCGAGTAGCTGGGATTACAGGCGTACACCACCATGCCCGGCTAATTTTTGTTTTTGTTTTTTTTTCTTTTTTTTGAGATGGAGTCTCGCTCTGTTGCCCAGGCTGGAGTGCAGTGGCGCGATCTCGGCTCACTGCAAGCTCCGCCTCCCGGGTTCACGCCATTCTCCTGCCTCAGCCTCCGGAGTAGCAGGGACTACAGGTGCCTGCCACCACGCCCGGCTAATTTTTTGTATTTTTTTAGTAGAGACGGGGTTTCACCATGTTGACCAGGCTGATCTTGAACTCCTGACCTCAAATGATCCACCCACCTCCACCTCCCAAAGTGCTGGGATTACAGGTGTGAGCCACCACGCCTGGCCTTCTTCTTTTCTTTTCTTTTGTTTTTGGGACAGGGTCTCACTATGTTGCCCAGCCTGGAGTGCAGTGGTATAATCACAGCTGACTGCAGGCTTGACCTCCTGGGCTCAAGCGATCCTCCCACCTCAGCCTCCTGAGTAGCTGGGACTACAGATGCACACCACCACACCCGGCTAATTTTTGTATTTTGTAGAGATGGGGTTTCACCATGTTGGCTAGGCTGGTCTCAAATTCCCCACCTCAGGTGATCTGCCTGCCTCGGCTTCCCAAGGTCCTGGGATTACAGGCATAAGCCACCGCCCCAGCCCATATGGTAGACTATTCAGTGTACAATAGCATCATGTCTAAAAAAAAGTATTTAATCTGGGCATGGTGGCACGTGCCTGTAATCCCAGATACTTGGGAGGCTGAGGCAGGAGAATCGCTTGAACCCAGGAGGCAGAGGTTGCAGTGAGCCGAGCTCATGCCATTGCACTCCAGCCTGTGTGACAGGGCGAGACTCTATCTAGAAAAGAAAAAGGTATTTAATTACATACTTTAATTAAAAATACTTTATTGCTAAACATGCTGATGACCACCGGAGTCTTCAGCAAGTGATAGTCGTTTTGCTGGTGGAGGATCTTGCCTCGACGTTGATGGCTGCTGACTGATCAGGGTGATGGTTACTGAAGCCTGGGGAGACTGTGGCAATGTCTTAAAATAAGACAGTAATGAAGTTTGCTGCATCAATTGACTCTTTTCTTTCATGAAAGATTTCTCTGTAGCATGCAATGCTATTTGATAGTGTTTACTCCACAGTAAAAATTTCTTTCAAAATTGGAGTAAGGTCGGGCATAGTGGCTCACGCCTGTAATCCCAGCACTTTGGGAGGCTGAGGCAGGAGGATTACTTGAGCCCAGGAGTTTGAGACCAGTCTGGGCAACATAGAAAGACCCTGTCTGTACAAAGAAAATAAAAATTAGCCGGCCGGGTGCGGTGGCTCACGCCTGTAATCCCAGCACTTTGGGAGGCCGAGGCGGGCGGATCACGAGGTCAGGAGATCGAGACCATCCTGGTTAACACGGTGAAACCCCGTCTCTACTAAAAATACAACAAAATTAGTCAGGCGTGGTGGCGGGTGTCTGTAGTCCCAGCTACTCGGGAGGCTGAGGCAGGAGAATGGCGTGAACCCGGAAGGTGGAGCTCGCAGTGAGCCAACATCACACCACTGCACTCCAGCCTGGGTGACAGAACGAGACTTCGTCTAACAAAAAAAAAGAAAATTAACCAGGTGTGGTGGTGTGCACCTGTAGTCCCACCTACTTGGGAAGCTGAGATGGAAGGATCACTTAGCCCAGGAGATGGAGGCAGCAGTGAGCTATGATTGTGCCACTGCACTCCAGCCTGGGGGACAGCGAGACCCTGACTCTAAAAAATTTTTAAAAATTGAGTTAATCTTCTCCAACCCGGCTGCTACTTTATTAACTAAGTTTATTAACATTCTAAATCATTTATTGTCGTTTCAACAACATTCACGGTATCTTCACCAGAAGTACTTTCCATCTCAAGAAACCACTTTTTTTGGTGCTCATTCGTAAGAAGCAACTCGTCTGTTCAAGTGTTATCATGAGATGGCAGCTATTTAATCACATCTTCAGGCTCCGCTTCTAATTCTAGTTTCATTGCTATTTGTACCACATCCGCGGTGACTTCCTCCACTGAAGTCTTGAACCCCTCAAAGTCATCCATAAGGGTTGAAATCAACTTCTTCCAAACTCCTGTTAATGTTGACATGTTGACTTCCTTCTCTGAGTCACGAATGTCCTTAATGACATCTAGAATGGTGAATCCTTTCCAGGAGGTTTTCAATTGACTTTGTCCAGGTCCATCAGAGGAATCACTATATATGACAGCTATAGCCTTACAAAATGTATTTCTTAAATAATGATACTTGAAAGCAAAATTACTAAGGCCAGGTACGGTGGCTCACACCTGTAATACCAGCACTTTGGGAGGCCGAGGAAGGAGGATCACTTGACGTCAGGAGTTTGAGACCAGCCTGGCCAACATGGTGAAACCCTGTCTCTACTAAAAATGCAAAAATTAGCCAGGTGTGGTAGCGGGCGCCTGTAGTCCCAGTTACTCTGGAGGCTGAGGCAGGAGAATCACTTGAACCCGGGAGGCAGAGGTTGAAGTGAGCCGAGATCGTGCCACTGCACTCCAGCCGGGGTGACGAAAACAAAACTCTGTCTCAAAAAACAAACAAACAAAAAACAAAAACAAAACAAAACAAGAAAGAAAGAAAGAAGAAAAAAAGATAATACAAACTCTCAATCAACTAGTTGCCCAGGCTAGTCTCAAACTCCTGGCCTCAAGTGATCTTCCCACCTCAGCCTCCCAAAGTGCTGGGATTCAAGGCGTGAGCCACCGCGCCCGCCCATGCTTTTATATTCTTTCACACACGTGCATGCTTTCTCATACAGTGTCTTGATCTCTCACACATAGTCTCACAGTCTCACACTCATCCTTACACTCACATCTACACCTGTACTCAATCTGAAACGTTTATGTTCACCCCCACACATACAGCTCGCTCACGCTCACAAGCTTACTCCCTCATGCTCACACACTCACAATCACCCGCACACACACCCTCACCCCCACCCGCCTACTCACCCACACCCCCGTGCCCCCAAGCCCCTCCTCCCGCTGAGCACGGCAGGACATCCCTGCAGGTTAACAGCAGGGACCATGTGTGGGAGCCCAGCCGGGTTCGACTCCAGGCTTTGCCCCCCGGCCCGGTGTGTGGGCGCGGCGGGAACCTGGCTGCCCCGTGCGTGAGATGGGCAGAGCCCAGGGACCCCCGCCACCATCTTGGGGACAGGTCGGGGAGCAGACGTGGCCTCTGAGATCCCTGGTTGGGGTTCAGCCTCCGGCCAGCACTAAGCATTACTTAATTAGTGTCGTCCCTGCCTGCCTGCCGGGGTCAGGCCATTCCTGGGAAGTTTATGTCCTCCCCTGTGCTTCACCCATGACAGGCTGGTCATTATCACCTTCCAGATAATCCTCAGCTGCCACCAGCAATCAACACCTCGTGCCCCCCTGCCCCCTGCCCAGTCTCCACTCCCACCCAGCATGCCGCATCGAGCCACCTCCAGCTTTTTGGGACACATTCTTGGCCTAACAGCTCAGGCTATTTCAGATTCACAGATAAAGGGGCAGGAAGTCTTGATGTATTCCACCCCCACCCCCCACGCCCCGCGTTGTTGACTCCCCTCTTCTCCCCAATGATCCCTACTCCAGGAAGCTCACCCGGATTGTCCAGGTCAGAGGCCCCAACGCTATGGCTTGAACCTGGATTCGAAGGCTCCTTGGGGTCACTCCACAGGAGCACACCTGCTGTCAGCCCCGCTCCAGGCAACACCTCGGTGGCCACAGCAGGCGCCCTGAGGGGTATGCAGGGGCCAGGGAGTGCGGGACACACGATCCAGCTCCGAGTTGTAGCCTTGCTCTGGGCCTGAGGCCAAGGAGGGCGCGGAGAGGAAGAGACAGTGTTTGCAAACAGGGCAGCTGCCAAGCAGGGGCGGGGGAGAGAGGAGGAAGGTGCGAAGGAGAGAGGGCGCAGGCGGCGCCCGCCGGCGGCGCCTGCGTGACCTTCCCACCCTGGCTACACATTGACAGGCATATGCGCGCACACACACGGATCCGATGTCCACACATAGCGAGTCACATTCACTCCCCATACACACAAGTACGTCAGCACACACAAGCTCGGATGCTCATGCAGACACAACAGGCACAAAGCTGTATTGTCATCCACGTGCAGTGAGACACAACGCCATCCTCCCTCCTTTCCATGCATATGCACTCACACACGTGCACACACATGCTCTCACATGCACACTCACACTGGCGTACACACTCATGCTCACCCACGAATTTACATGTGCACACATGTGCACACATACATGCACACACATTTACACTTGCGCACACATGCACACACATACTCGTGGACACACATGAACATTCACTGGCACACACTCATGGTCACGTATGACATTCACACTTGCACACATGTGCACACTTGTACTCACATGCATATGCACTCAATCGCACACACACACTCATGCACACAGGACATTCACACTTGCACATATGTGCACACTTGTACTCACGCACGCACATACACACTTGCACACACATCCACACTTACACACATGTGCACACTCACGCACACACGCATGCACACTCATGGACACACATGCACACTCACACTGGCACACATACTCATGCTCACACGACACACTTGCACACATTTGCACACACATGCGCACGCTCACAATTGCACACACATTCACACTTGCACAATACGCACACTCGCATGCATGCACACTCACACTCACACACACACGTGCACACTCACTGGTGCACACATACTCATGCTCACGACATTCACACTTGCACACATGTGGACACTCACACTCATATGCACACGCATACACTCACATGCACACTCACACACACTCATGCACACATGCATATAGAGTTCCTTGATGGAAGCTTTGAGGACCATATCTTTCATTCCATTGTTAGCACACAAACTTTGGTTTGGTAAAGGAAAGGGATTCTTAGAAGCAGGTGGCTCACTCCCTCCTGCCCACAGCTCTGCCATCAGGACCCCCTGCAGGACAGCAGGGAGGCTCAGGCAGCTCATCCTCACCCCTCTGTCTCTCTCTCTCCCTTCCTCTCTGTCTCTTTTCTCTGTCTGTGTCTCTCTTCCTGTGTTTGTCTCTCTCCATCTCTGTTTCTCTCTCTGTCTCTGTCTCTGTTTCTCTTTCTCTCTATCTCTGTATGTGTCTGTCTCTCTCTCTCTCTTCCTCCACCTGTTTCTTTTTCTGTGTGTCTGTTTCTCTATCTGCATCTCTCCTTCTTTTTCTCTCCCCCGTCTCTGTTTCTCTGTGTGTGTGTCTCTGTCTCTCTCCATCTCTCCCTGCTCTCTGTTTCTCTGTGTCTCTGTCTCTCTACCTCTGCACCCCCCTCCCTCCTCCACACGTCCTCTGATGCACACTCCCCTTCTCGTTCCCGAGCAGACAGACTCGCAGCAGCACTGGGATCTGAGTGCCAGATGGAGTTTATTTGCAGAGTGGCTGGGGCGAGAGAAGGCAAAACACATCACAGAGAGGGTGGTGCCAGGTGGGAGGGAGACCCGGCCGGAGAGAAGGAGAGAGGACGGCGGGAGGACAGGGACGGAGGGGAGGCTGCGCCACACCAGACAGGCTAATTTATTTAACAGACATTTCCTGACCCCTGCTGCAGGCCATCGCTGAGTACATGGGGTCTGTCAGCAGACGGAAGGCGGCAAAGACCCCCGACTCCAGGAGCTCACAAAATAACCACAAAAAAATAAGCCATGCAGGTAGAAGAGGATACACGTCCTAGAGCAACAGTAGAGTGAGGGGATGAGGAGGCAGACAGTAAGCATTTACAACGCGCAGCTGTAATCCCAGCACTGCGGGAGGCCGAGGTGGGAGACTCGCTCGAGGCCAGGAATTTGAGACTAGCCTGAGCAACATAGCAAGACCCGCCCCCAACCATCTCTTTAAAAAGTTAAAAATTAGCCTAGCGTGGTGGCGCATGCCTGTAGTCCCAGCTACTCAGGAGACTGAGGCAGGAAGATGGCTTGAGCTGTGGATTTTGAGACTGCAGCGAGCAGAGATAGCACCACTGCACTCCAGCCTGGGAGACAGAGCGAGACCCTGTCTCAAAAAAAAATAAAAATGCAGGGGGTGAGGGGATGAGCCTAAAGTGTCCTGAGCAAAGAGCAAGTGCAGAGGCCCTGGGGAAGGTGGCGGCAGCTCCCGAGAGCCACGCGGAGGTCTGAGACCCTGGGGAAGGTGGCGGCAGGTATGGAGGGACATGCAGAGGTCTGAGGCCCTCATGGACCAAGGGAGGAATGCAGCCTGCAGAGAGGAGAGAGGAGGAGGACGCAGAGGGGAATCCCAAGCCCCATGGATGTAAACACACTGAGGAGAAACCAAAAGCCGTCGGCCTTGGAGGCCTCGGGTGGGGCGGCTTCCCTTTCTGCATCCCCCGGGGCCTCCTCACTGCCCAGCCTCCTCTTCCGCCGCTCCCACTGCCTCAGCCTCGCCCTCCCGCCGCCTCCAGGGGCGCCCCAGGTGCTCCCTGATGGAGATCACAGCGCTCCTCCTTCGGGGGTGAGGGTCCAGCAGCCCCCACAGAAGCGCGTCGGCCGCGGGGGCCAGGCCGAACCAGGGCTGAGGGCGGTCCCGGGGCTGGCCCGACGCCTGCCAGATGAGGAAGTCCTCGTAGAAGGGGTCGGCCTCGGCCAGGGGCCGGTCCCAGGGGAAGTAGCCGGTGAGGAGGCAGAAGAGCAGGACGCCCAGCGCCCAGGCGTCCAGGGCGGGCTGAATGGGCAGGCCCTCGGGGAGCGGCGGGGGCGCGCAGAGCTCGGGGGCCGTGTAGGGGATGGGCGGCCCGGCCAGGCGCAGCAGCGTCCCGCGGGGCCTCGTGTGGCCGAAGTCGGTCAGCTTGAAGCGCCGGCAGTCCGGGTCGCACACCAGGACGTTCTCCGGCTTCAGGTCCCGGTACACCAGGCCGCGGGCGTGGATGTACTCCAGGGCGGAGGCCAGCTGGGCGGCGCAGCGGTGCACCGCGGGCTGCGGGAGGCCCACCTGCGGGGAGAGGGGTCAGGGCCCAGTGCCCCGGGGCCACGGAAGGCAACCGAGACCGCGGGGCCTCTCCTCCGCCCGGGAAGCAGGCCCAGGACACTGAGGCCGGTAAGGAAGACGGTGAATAGTTGGCCCTGTGAGGCCTAGTGTGACCTGTGAGGCCTGTGGGTTTAGGAGGCCTAGGGTGACACCATAAGGCCTAGTGTGACCCTATGGGGCCTGTGGGTTTAGTGTGGCCTAGTGTGACCTGTGAGGCCTGTGGGTTTAGGGGCCTAGGGTGACCTGTGAGGCCTGCGGGTTTAGTGTGGCCTAGGGTGACCCTGTGAGGCCTAGTGTGACCCTATGGGGCCTGTGGGTTTAGTGGGGCCTAGGGTGACCCTGTAAGGCCTAGTGTGACCTGTGAGGCCTGTGGGTTTAGTGTGGCCTAGTGTGACCTGTGAGGCCTGTGGGTTTAGTGTGGCCTAGTGTGACCTGTGAGGCCTGTGGGTTTAGTGTGGCCTAGTGTGACCCTGTGAGACCTAGTGTGACCTGTGAGGCCTGTGGGTTTAGTGGGGCCTGGGGTGACCCTGTGAGGCCTAGTGTGACCTGTGAGGCCTGCGGGTTTAGTGGGGTCTGGGGTGACCCTGTAGGACCTGTAGGTTAAGCGGGGCCTAGGGTGACCCTGTAGGGCCTGTGACTTGATTGGGGTCCAGTGTGACCTGGGGCTGCCTGGTGGTGAGTCTCCATGGTGTATTGCGTGAGTTCTGTGATGTCTATGAACTCCAAAGAGGCCTAACAACTCCACGAGTCCTGTGGGCCCCACGAGGGGCCTCCGGGGGGTAGGGGAGGCCCAGGGAGGCCCAACGCAGTGGCTGTGGCTCCTGCGGCCCAGGCTGCTCAGGACGTTCCTGGGAGGCCGCTGAGGCACTCGGAGGCGGCTTGGGGTCTGCCTACGCACCTTGGGCTGGATGAAGGCCATGAGGTCCCCGTGCAGGACGGGCTCCGTCAGGAAGCTGTAGGAGTGTGCCGACTCGATGCCAATGCCGTAGGCCGTCACGATGGCTGAGTGCGCGCCCAGCGAGAGCCCCACACAGAACTCGTACAGGAAGCCACGGAGGGACGTGCGGGGTTTCGGGAGCTGCTTCAGTGCCAGGGGTGTGCCTGGGGAAGCAGGGACAGGTATGGGAGGCGTGCAGCAGCCAAGGGCCACCTGGGCCAGCTGCTGTGTTCCCCTGTGGTCCCCCCGATGGCCCCTCAGCTTGGACTCTTTCCCATAGACCATCTCCACCTCCTCCAACTCCCACCTCCCTCCCGAGCCCATCCTAACAGCATGGCCACCCAAGCATCACCAGCGGTACCAATAGTTATAGCACGCTGGGGACCAGCTGGGGGCTCAGGCCTGCGATCCCAGTGCTTTCGGAGACCGAGGCAGGAGGATCCGTTGAGGCCAGGAGTTTGAGACCAGCTCGGACAACACAGTGAGACCCTACCTCTAAAAAAAGTTTTAAAAAGGCCGGGCACTGTGGCTCACGCCTGTAATCCCAGTACTTTGGGAGACCAAGGCGGGTGGATTGCTTGATGTCAGGAGTTCGAGACCAGCCTGGTCAATATGGTGAAACCTCTTCTCTACTAAAAACATAAAAATCTAGTTGGGTGTGGTGGCGCATGCGTGTAATCCCAGCCACTTGGCCGGCTGAGGCAGGAGAATTGCTTGAACCCAGGAGGCAGAGGTTGCAGTGAGCCGAGATTGCGCCACTGCACTCCAGCCTGGGGGACAGAGTGAAAAAAAAAAATTAAAAAAATAATTAGCTGGGCATGGTGGCATCTGTAAAAAATTAAATAAAATAATAACAGTACGTGGTGAATTTCTACCTTGCTTTCTTACAAGCCTATAGCCATGGAGATGGAGGGATACCATGAAATTTCTCCAATGACCTCGTTTGGCTTCTCATGACAGCAAACTCGTGTTTGAGGCAAAAAGGTATTTTTGAGACACCTGGGGAAAAGGTAACCCACACTGGGTAAGAAAGCCAATTAGGAATTGTGGATTTTGTCACGTGTGGAAATGACTTCCTAGAAGCTAAACTCCCTGAAGGAACTTCTGATGTCTTCCTTTTTTTTTTTTTTTTTTTTTTTTTTTTTTTTTGAGATGCAGTTTCACACTTGTTGTCCAGACTGGAGTGCAGTGGCATCATCTCGGCTCACTGCAACCTCTGCCTCCCGGGTTCAAGCGATTCTCCTGCCTCAACCTCCCGAGTAGCTGGGATTACGGGCACCTGCCACCATACCCAGCTAATTTTTGTATTTTTAGTACAGATGAGGTTTCACCATGTTGGTCAGGCTAGTCTTGAACTCCTGGCCTCAGGTGATGACCCACCTCAGCCTCCTGAAGCATTGGGATTACAGGTGTGAGCCACTACACCCGCCCTTTTTTTTTTTTTTTTTTTTTTTTAAAGACAGGGTCTTTCTCTGTCATCCAGGCTGGAGTGCGGCAGCACAATCATGGCTCACTGCAACCTCCGCCTCCCAGGCTCAAGCGATTCTCCTGTCCAAGCTCCCTGAGTAGCTGGGACTACAGTTGTGCACCACCACGGGGCTAATTGCACACCAAGCTGATTTTTTTTCCCCTGACACCAGAAATTCCTGCTAACTGGCTAAGTTTTTAAAAAAAAATTTGTAGAGACAGTCTCGCTATGTTGCCCAGGCTGGTCTCAAACTCCTAGGCTCTAAGCAATCCTCCTGCCTTGGCCTCCCAAAGTGCTGGGATTACAGGTGTGAGCCACCACGCCCGGCTTGGTTTTTTTGATTTCTGAGCCATCAGCTGCCAGGGTGCAACCTTCCCCATCACAAGGCCGTGTGTAACTGGGATAAATTCTCTCCTTATCGGCCCAGCGCAGTGGCTGATGCCTATAATCCCAGCACTTTGGGAAGCCAAGGTGGGCGGATCACTTGAGGTCAGGAGTTCGAGATCAGCCTGGCAAACATGGCGAAACCCCATCTCTACTAAAAAATACAAAAATTAGCCAGTGTGGTTGCACATGCCTGTAATCCCAGCTACTCGGAAGGCTGAGGCAGGAGAATCGCTTGAACCCAGGAGGCGGAGGTTGTAGTGAGCCAAGATTGTACCACTCCACTCACTGCAGCCTGGGTGACAGAGCAAGACTCCATCTTCAAAAAAGAAAAAAAGAAGAAAAAAAAAAAGAAAGGCCAAGTGCAGTGGCTCACACCTGTAATCCCAGCACTTTGGGAGGCCCAGGTGGGTGGATCACTTGAGGTCAGGAGTTCAAGACCAGCGTGGCCAAAATGGTGAAATCCCATCTCTAGTAAAAATACAAAAATCAGCCAGGTGTGGTGGTGCATGCCTTGCCTGTAGTCCCAGCTATTCGGGAGGCTGAGGCAGGAGGATTGCTTGAACCCGGGAGGTGTAGGTTGCAGTGAGCCAAGATTGTGCCACTGTACTCCAGCCTGGGTGACAGAGTGAGACTCTGTCTCAAAAAAAAAAAAGAAAAAGTTCCTTCCTTATCAAAAACACCAGCCATCCCCGCCCACTCCGCAGCCAGATGCAGTGGGGTCTCTTCCGCGTGTTCACAGCGCTCCTGATCACTGCCGCCATGGCCACGCCACCCGGTGTTGGCGATCCCTGCCCATCTATGCTCCCCACGGTGCCCTGAGCTTCTTAACGACAGTGACATGCTCAGGGCCCCAGCATCATGCAGCCCAGGGGCAGGTGTGCTGGAGGCCTCCAGATACAGGTTCAGTGAAACGGCCATGGAGGGGCCTCATTGGCAATCCCCCGCCTGTTACTGCTCATGCCTCCGGCTTTGTGAGCACCCAGGGCTGGATCTCTGCCTGTGCAGCTCTTCCTGAGGTGTGCTGTTGTGTGGCTGTGTTATTGCCCTCTGTGTTATTACTGAATTGTGTATCCCCAAAACTCGTATGTGGGAGTCCTAACCCCCCCATTGCTGAATGTGGCTGTATTTGGAGATGGGGTCTTTAAAGAGGTAAAATGAGGTCACTAGAGTGGGCAGGCCCTCATCCAATGTGACTGGTGTCCTTATAAGAAGAGGAGATCAGGACACAGACACACACAGAGGGACGACCATGTGAGGACACAGGGAGAAGACGGCCAAATGCAAGCCAAGGAGAGAGGCCTCAGGAGAACCAACCCTGCTGACATCTTGATCTCGGCCTTCCAGCCTCCAAAGCTGTGAGGAAACAGAGCTCTGTTGTTGGCCAGGCACGGTGGCGCACACCTGTAATCCCAGCACTTTGGGAGGCTGAGGCAGGAGGACCACTTGAGGCCAGTTTGAGACCAGCCTGGGCAACACAGTGAGACCCCATCTTAAAAAAAAATTTAAAAATTAGCCGGGCATGGTGGCATGCGCCTGTAGTCTCAGCTACTTGCAGAGCTGAGGTGGGAGGATCCCTTGAGCCCAGGAGGTCAAAGCTGCAGTGAGCTATGATTGTGCCACTGCACTCCAGCCTGGACAACAGCGAGACCCTGTCTCAAAAAAAGAAAAGAAAAGAAAAGAAAAAAGGCCAGGCACAGTGGCTCACACCTGTAATCCCAGCATTTTGGGAGGCTGAGGCAGGAGGATCACTTGAAATAAGGAGTTCAAGACTAGCCTGGCTAACATGGTGAAACCCCGTCTCTACTAAAAATACAAAAATGAGCCGGGCATGGTGGCATGCACCTGTAATCCCAGCTACTCGGGGGGCTGAGGCACAAGAATCACTTGAACTTGGAAAGCGGAGGTTGCAGTGAGCTGAGATTGTGCTACTGCACTCCAGCCTGGGCAACAGAGCGAGACTCCATTTCAAAAAAAAAAAGAAAGAAAAAAGTCAAAAGTTCTGTTGTGGAAGCGCCTGCCTTTGTTATGGCAGCCCCAGCAGATGAATGCACACTTTTTCTGCATTCATGCTAGGAGATTTTTGAAGGCAGAGACTGGCTCTGGTTCAATTCTGGGTCCACTGCCCGCCCAACCCCCCCAGCACAGGGCTGGCCTCAGAAGGCGTGCCCTGAACTGACTGACCTCAGGTTGCCTCCCTATTTTCCGTTTCATGGAAGGACACAGTGCTTGGCAGAAAGGCCCAGGGTAGTGGGGAGCTGTCCTGCGCACCCACTGTGTGCCGGCCTTGCTAAGTGCTTAGCAGACAGCCTCACTCTGCATCATCCCATGGTGACCACTACAGCTGCCACAGGAGGCTCCTGAGCTGGGAGCTCTGTCTTACCCAGCATTATACACCCCCAGCAACTAGAGCAATCCACATTCACTCAGAGGATCCACCATTCTTCCAAGTAGAAATCATCACCCACATTTTTCAAAGGAGGAAGCTGAGACTCAGAGAGGGCAAGGGAGTTCCTCAAAACACACAGTTTTTGGCAGGGCACCGTGGCTCATGCCTGTAATCCCAGCAATTTGGGAGGCTGAGGCAGGCGGATCACTGGAGGCCAGGAGTACAAGACCACCCTGGCCAACAGAGCGAAACCTCATCTCTACTAAAAAAGAAAAATACACACACACACAAATGTAGCTGGGTGTGGTAGTGCATGCCTACAGTTCTAGCTACATGGGAGGCTGAGGCAGGAGGATCACTTGAACCTGGGAGGTGGAAGTTGCAGTGAGATTGCGCCACTGCACTCCAGCCTGGGCGACAGAGCCAGACTGTCTCAAAAACAACCAACCAACCAAAAGAACAAAAAACAAAAAACACACAGCTTTGGAGGGCAGAGGTAAGACTTGATTCAGGCCTGCCAGCCTCCCAGCCTGGGCTACCCCAGGCCCGTGCCCCGCCCCCAGCTGAACCCTGCCACCTCTGGCCCCACAGCCTCGTACCTTTCTGACGATGGGTGACCAGAAGGACGCGGCCATAGCGACCCTGGCCCAGGGGACGCACTTCCTCGTAGAGCTCGTCCACCTCGGCTCGGACCAGGGTCTGAGCACTCAGCGTCATCATGTCCTCCAGCGCGCGGGCAGCCTCCTGGCCGTGCTGCAGCTCCTCTAACGTCAGGCCGCCCAGACCCTCCTCCTCGCTGTCCTCCGAAGCCCCTGCCTCCGCCGGCCCTGCCTCAGACTGTTTGCCGGGCATCTCTGCGAGAACAGAGAGGGGTGCCCAGGCTCAGGTCCCAGGCCCAAGGGAGGAGGGGACTGGGGGCTGGACTCCTGGGTCTGAGGGAGGAGGGGCCGGGGATCTGGACTCCTGGGTCTGAGGGAGGAGGGGCTGGGGGCCAGGACTCCTGGGTCTGAGGGAGGAGGGGCTGGGGGCCAGGACTCCTGGGTCTGAGGGAGGAGAGGCCGGGGGTCTGGACTCCTGGGTCTGAGGGAGGAGGGGCCGGGGGTCTGGACTCCTGGGTCTGAGGGAGGAGGGGCCGGGGGCCAGGACTCCTGGGTCTGAGGGAGGAGGGGCCGGGGGTCTGGACTCCTGGGTCTGAGGGAGGAGGGGCCGGGGGTCTGGACTCCTGGGTCTGAGGGAGGAGGGGCCGGGGGCCAGGACTCCTGGGTCTGAGGGAGGAGGGGCTGGGGGCTCATCGCGCTTCTCATTGTGACTCAGTCTCCCTCTTGGTGAGAGGTGGGGAGACAAGTCTGGTGTGAGTTCAAGCCCCAGGTCACAGATGTCCCTGCCCCCACATCCCTGCGTGCCGCGGCCGCCACCCGCCACCCTGAGGTTGAAAGATGAACCAGATAACTGAGACTCCCCCATCTTGTTTCCAAAGCAAACAGACTTGGGCCCTGGGGGTGGATGAGTAGACTCTGTCTCCTGAGAACAAACAGGTGCTCTTGGGCTCAGGGCTGGGAGGACGGGCTGTGCAGAGGGCCTGGGACGCCTGGGTCCTGCATGGGACCGAGCACTTGGGATCAGTCCCCAAGCTCCTGACAGGCCTGGGGTCCCACTTTCACAGCCCAGCCACCTCCCTCAGACCCAGCCCCCCAGCCCCTCCTCCGCCAGACCCAGGGGTCCAGGCCCCCAGCCCACCTCTCTCCCGGAACCTCATACAATTCACACAACTGGGGACCCCCTGATTCTGTTTCCCTCACCCTCCACCGCTCTACAGCCTCCAGGTGCAGCCCAGGCTCCCCTGAGGGACCGAGGACTCGGGCCACCTGGTACAGTCACCCTCAGGTGCTGCCCACCTCAGGCCAGGGCACCTTGCCCACCTCCCAATCTGGGCTCAGACCTCCAGACCTCACCTCCTCCAAGGCCCTCCTGACCCTTCGGCCGCCGGCTGTGGTCAGTGCCCGGCACTTAGGGCCCATGCCAGCAGAGGCCTGCCTAGGAGCAAGACCCCGCCCCGACTTTGGGGGTCGTAAGGCCCCGCCCCTGGGCCCGCCCCTTCTGCCCCCACTGGGAGCAGAGCGACATCGTGCGATGACTCCTGGAACTGGCTGTGGTCAGGTGAATACCCTGACCCAAGAGTTGAGCCCTCCTCCTTCAGACCCAGGAGTCCAGGCCCCAGCCCCTCCTCCTCCCTCAGACTCAGGAGTCCAGGCCCCCAGCGCCTCCTCCCTCAGACCCAGGAATCCAGTCCCCCAGTGCCTCCTCCCTCAGACCCAGGAGTCCAGGCCCCAGCCCCTCCTCCCTCAGACCCAGGAGTCCAGGCCCCCAGCTCTTCTTCCCTCAGACCCAGGAATCCAGGCCCCCAGCTTTCCCTCCCTCAGACCCAGGAATCCAGTCCCCCAGTGCCTCCTCCCTCAGACCCAGGAGTCTAGGCCCCAGCCCCTCCTCCCTCAGACCCAGGAGTCTAGGTCTCCAGCCCCTCCTCCCTCAGACCCAGGAATTCAGGTCTCCAGCCCCTCCTCCCTCAGACCTAGGAGTCCAGACTCCCAGCCCCTCCTCCCTCAGACCCAGGAGTCCAGGCCCCAGTCCCTCCTCCCTCAGACCCAGGAGTCCAGGCCTCAGCCTCCCCCACCCATCTGAAGTTTTCCGGCAGAACTGAGGCCTCCCCACCCCCTCAAGGCCTCTCTTCCCAGTTGCTCCAGCACCTGCTTCCCGCCCCTCTGAGTCTGAGGTCATCCCACACTGCATCGTTCTGGAATCTCATTGTCTCATTCTTTCCCCAAACTAGACCCCAGCATCTGATCCCCTGGACACCCCTCTCCAAGCACTTGTGTCTGACCTGTCAATGGGGCATTGATGGGGCAGCTGGGTGGGGTCAAGGCAGGGGTGGGTTCCAGAAATGATTTCATTTTCTACACGGGACCCGGACTCCTGGGCCTGATGGAGGAGGGGGTTGAGGACCTGGACTCCTGGGCCTGATGGAGGAGGGGGTTGAGGACCTGGACTCCTGGGTCTGAGGGAGGAGGGGGTTGAGGACCCGGACTCCTGGGCCTGAGGGTGGAGGGGGTTGAGGACCTGGACTCCTGGGTCTGAGGGAGGAGGGCCTGAGGGCTCCTGATTCCAAAGAGAGGAATAACAATAAAAATAGTTTGAAAGCACACAACAGGAATACAGGCCAGTGAGTGCCTCCCTGCTGTAAGCACAGGGAGATTAAGCCCCACTAGGAAGTCCCCAAGCCTTGGGCCACAGTGGGACTTCAGACCCCTGTTTTTTTCTGGGATGGTTGCACCCACCCTTCAGGGTTTTTTATTTCTTTTTTTTTTTTTTTTTTGCTTTTTGAGACGGAATCTCGCTCTGTCACCCAGGCTGGAGTGCAGTGACGTGATCTCGGCTCACTGCAACCTCCAACTCTCTGGTTCGAGTGATTCTCTTGCCTCAGCCTCCCGAGTAGCTGGAATTACAGGCATTTGCCACCACGCCTGGCTAATTTTTGTATGTTTTAGTAGAGACAGGGTTTCACCATGTTGGCCAGGATGGTCTTGATCTCCTGACCTGGTGATCCACCTGCCTCAGCCTCCCAAAGTGCTGGGATTACAGAGGTGAGCCACTGTGCCTGTGCTATTTTTATTTTTTTGAGACAGGGTCTTGCTCTGTTGCCCAGGCTGAGTGCAGTGGCCCAATCTCAGCTCACTGCAATCTCCACCTCCCAGGTTCAAGTGATTCTCATGCCTTGGCCTCCAGAGTAGCTGGGACTACAGGTGCCTGCCACCACTCCTGGATAATTCTTATATTTTTAGTAGAGACAGGGTTTTACCATGTTGGTCAGGCTGGCCTCGAACTCCTGACCTCAGGTGATCCACCCGCCTCAGCCTCCCAAAGTGCTGGGATTACAGCCATAAGCCACCGTGTCTGGCCCACCCTTCAGGTTTATACTGCCATGACTGATGTGAAGTCACTTCATTTTTTTAAATAAACTTTTTATTTTGGAATCATTTTAGGTTTATAAAATGGTTGCCAAGATCCTGCGGAGAGTTCCCATGCACCCTCCCCCAGCCTCCCCCGGTGTCGGCATCGCGATGCAAACCGTGAGACATTCGTCAAAACTACGAGGCTCACAGTTGGGCCAACACCAGACTGTTATTTCAGCAGCGCTTCCACGATGGATCGAGCCCAGGATGCCGTGTCCGTATGTAGTGAGCTCACTTCCCAGCCTGGAAGCATACCTTCCTGCTTAGGAAACACAGTTTCCAGTTCTGGACCCTCCGCTGGGTGCTGGGGTCTTGGATTTGGATCTAGTTCGTCCTCGTCCTGCAGGCGTGAACCTCCACAAGCCAGGCTCCGTGTCCTGTCTGGGAGGTGCCGTGGGACTGCGGGGCGCGGGCTGGCCTTGGTGAGGAAGGAGACCCATGGGTACCAGGCCTGGCTCTTAGGATTGACGGGTCTGAGAAAGGGGGATGGAGCTGGGACAATCACAGTCCATGGTGCTCTGTGGGAGCAGAACTGGGAAGGATCTAAATACGGAGAAGACCAGGTCCAGCCTGGACAGTCAGAAAGAGACATGGATTGTTCTAATACAAGTTCCCCAGGAGGCCAGAGAGGGCTGGGGGTGGGGGCCGCTTTCTGGAGCCATGGGACAGGGGGAAGATGCTCTCGGAGGCCACACAGTGCGCCAATGTCTGGCAGCAGCTGTGCGTGCATGCGTGTGTGTGTGCACGCATGTGCATATGCGTGTGTGTGTGCGCGTGTGTGTGCGTGTGTGCGCATGCACGTGTATGTGCGTGTGTGTGTGTGTGTTCTCACATGTGTAGATTTAGGTCCAGAACAGATGAGTGGCGCCCATGACATCACCCACAGCCCAGAGAAATGGGAGAGGTGGAGGGTGAGGTTTATATGGTGTCGGATCCTAAAGTTCAGATCTTGTGACATGGACAGCGGGAGCCACGGAAGGTCTTAGAGGAGAGGAGTGATCCCATCAGAACTCCATGATGGCCAGGCGTGGTGGCTCATGCCTGTCATCCCAGCACTTTGGGAGGCCAAGACGGGTGGATCATCTGAGGTCAGGAGTTCGAGACCAGCCTGGCCAACATGGTGAAACCCCACCTCTACTAAAAATACAAAATTAGCCAGGTGTGGTGGTGCGGGTGTAATCCCAGCTACTTGGGAGGTTGAAGCAGGAGAATCACTTGAACCTGGGAGGGGGAGGTTGCAGTGAGCCGAGATCGCACCACTGCACTCCAGCCTGGGTGACAGAGCGAGACTCCTCGAAAAAAGAAAAAGAAAAAGAGGTCCATGATGAGCATTCAGCATGTCCTCAGAGCACAGAAACACACAAGGCAGGGTGTGAGTGGTGATGGGGGACCAGTGCCTTCCTTCAAGAAGACACACTCTGGGTTGGGCGCGGTGGCTCACGCCTGTAATTCCAGCACTTTGGGAGGCTGAGGCGGGTGGATCACGAGGTCAGGAGATCGAGACAATCCTGGATAACAAGGTTAAATGCTGTCTCTACTAAAAATACAAAAAATTAGCTGGGCGTGGTGGCGGGTGCTTGTAGTCCCAGCTACTCGGGAGGCTGAGGCAGGAGAATGGCGTGAACCCGGGAGGCAGAGCTTGCAGTGAGCTGAGATGGCGCCACTGCACTCCAGCCTGGGTCACAGACCGAGATTCTGTCTAAAAAAAATAAAAATAAAAAAGAAGACACTCTGGACGGAGGGAAGAGGAAAGGTCCTTGAGGGAGGAAGGGCTGGGAGCCTGGATCCTGCGTCTGAGAGAGGAGGGGCAGGAGCTGGGCTCTTGGGTCCTCAGTTGGAAGAGGAATGCGCGTCCAAGCCCAGCGTTCCGTAGGGAGAGTGCAATGTGTTCCCTCTCTGTCCTCCCGGGTGCAGCTGTCTCTCCATCCAGGTGGCCCTGGGGGCTGGGGGAAGGGCCTCTGGCCCAGGCTCTGGCCACCTGTCTCCGTCACCTGGTCAGGGAGCTCCCCCATCTGTCCCCGTCCTCCCACCACTTTTGCCGTCATCACCCTCATCTGTCCACTCCTCCAGGCTTGAGCCTCCCTCCTCCCCGTCCTCATAGGACACGCCGCTCCCCAAAACCCCAGGTCCCTCTCTGTTCCCTTGCAACCCCCAGTCGTCCCCCAGGAAGTCCAGGACAGCCAGTGGGGGGCTCCTAGTCTCGGGATCCAGGTCGAGAAGCCCCTGGAGCAAGGCCAGGGCTGGGGGCGCAAACTGGTCCCAGGGTGGTGGTGGCTGAGGTGGCTGAGGCTTGGTGGTCACCCAGCCAGCGAAGGCCTCGAACTCAGGGTTGGGGGCCAGTGCCACGTCCCAAGGGAAACAGGCAGTGGCAGCACAGAAGAGAAGCACCCCCAGGCCCCAGGAGTCCATGGCTGGCCGCAGAGGCAGGGTGTCGGGCGGTAGCAGGAGGCAGAGCTCAGGCGGTGCCGTGGGCAGAGGCACTGGTGGGGCAGGGGTCGGGCTGCCCTCTGGCCGGGTCAGACCCAGGTCTCCCAGGGCCACACGGCTGCAGACCGGGTCGAAGACCAGCACGTTGTCAGGTTTGACATCTGCGTGGACCAGCCCCCGGCTGTGGAGGAAGTCCAGAGCTCCTGCCAGCTGGGCCACCACCCGCTTCACCAGCAGTTCTGGGAGGCCCTGAGGTCAAGAAGACAGGAGGAGGGTCAGAATGTCTTGGTTTTGTCTTTTTTATGTTGTCCTGGCTGGTCTCAAACTCCTGGCCTCAAGCGATCCTCCTGCCTTGGCCTCCCAAAGTGCTGGGATTATAGGCATGAGGCACTGCACCAGTTGGTTCCTTCTGAATAATTTTTGAAAGAGGCTCTAGATTCCTAAGTCCTAAAAGTTTGACTCTTGGGGTTTGAGAATCTAGAACCCCAGACTAGTGGCTACCTCCAGTGTTCCCACCACATGCTCCCAAAGACTTTCTCTCCATCATCCTCAACCTCAACCTGCAGCCATATCTGCACTCCTGTAGACCAACTCCCAGCTGGTCTCCCAGTTTTCCCCACTGGAACCCCAGTTAAAACCAGTAGCTCCTTCTTTTAGCTTCTTTCAAAGATTCTCCTAACTCAAACACTCAGGCCCACTGTGAACATTTCTTATATATCTTTTGTAAACTGACCATCCAGATCTTCTCCAGTGAGAACTCAAATTTCATTCTTAACCCTAATCTTAGTCTTATATGAGTCTAGACCCCATCTCTAACTCAGAGGCTTTTCTAAAATTCCCCAGTTTATTTCATCAATTGATTATCTATCCGTCTAGCCAGCCAGCTGGCCAGGCAGCAATTCATCCATGAAGCCATCTATCCTTCCAACAGTATTGAACAGTGTGTCCATCCAACATCCATTCCACCAACCAGTCAGCAATCCAATAAGTTATTCTGTTATTTAATATCCAACATTCATATATTCATCCTCCCTTGCTTCCTTTCACCCATCCACTCACCATCCATTAATCACCCATCCACCAATCCTTCCATCCACCCACCCACCCATCCACTCATCCATCCACCACTCACTCATCCACCAAACCTTTCATCCATCCATCCATCCATCCATCCACCCACCCACCAATCCTTCCTTCCATCCATCCATCCGCCCACCAATCCTTTCATCCATCCATCCATGCATCCATCCACCCACCCATCCATCCACCAATTCTTCCATCCACCCACCCACCCATCCACTCAACCAATCCTTTCATCCACCCACCCACCTACCCATCCACTCATCCATCCATTCACTCACCCACAAAACCTTTCATCCATCCATCCACCCATCCATCCACCCACCAATCCTTCCTTCTATCGATCCATCCATCCATCCATCCATCCGTCCATCCACCCACCAATCCTTCCTTCCATCCATCCATCCATCCATCCACCCACCAATCCTTTCATCCATCCATCCACCCCTCCATCTACCCACCCACCCACCCATCCACCCACCCATCCATCCATCCATCCACCCACGGATCCTTCCATCCACCCACCCACCCATCCACTCAACCAATCCTTTCATCCACCCACCCACCCACCCATCCACTCATCCATCCATCCACTCACCCACCAAACCTTTCATCCATCCATCCACTCACCTACCAAACCTTTCATCCATCCATCCATCCACCCACCAATCCTTTCATCCACCCATCCACCCACCCATCCATCCACCCACCCATCCATCCATCCACCCACCCATCCATCCATCCACCATCCATCCATCCACCCACCCATCCATCCACCCATGGATCCTTCCATCCACCCACCCACCCACTCATCCATCCATCCATCCACTCACCCACCAATCCTTTCATCCATCCATCCATCCATCCATCCACCCACCCATCCATCTACCAGTCCTTCCTTCCACCCATCTATTCACCCACCCATCTGTCCACTCACCCATCCTTCCATCCTTCTAATTCTCAATGAGACTCATTCCTCCACATGTACCTTCCTCATCCCCTTCCTTCTTTTATTCCTTCCATTTATCCCTAACTTTATCTCAAATCCAAAATCTATTCCTGAAACTATCCCTACCCCTAATCTCCAAACTCGAGAGACCCTAGAATATCATGGGTTCTGTCCTGACCTGGTCTCCTTTCTAGAAGAAACCCCATTACAGCCCATCTCCAACTCAGTCTATATACACATCCTCAACCGTCTCTGCTTCTCTCTGCAGCCCCATTCATGCTTTTCTCCATACTCACGATGAATCTATAATCAACTCTAAACTCAACCCACCCAACTCCACCCATGCCCACACCCTAACCTCAGAGTCAACTAAAATCCCAACCCTGTCTCCCTCCCCACCCCCTTCATTGACTCCAGTCCATCCTCATTCCCACCCCCAGCTCCCTGCCTTTCCACGATTGTGTTTGGGTGATTGGATGGATTAGGGTTGAGGTCAGGCATGGAACCTTGTTGAGAATTAGAAAGGGGGAGGTCATGTGGGGGCTCAGGGTGGAGATGGGTTGGGCGGGCCCTGATTTGGGGGTCAGAGTTGGAGATAGAGATGGGGCTTGGGACAGAGTTGGACCTGGGATAAGCGCTCCCAACCTTTGTCCCTCGTGGCCTCACCCTTTCTTGCAGCATCCCGCTGAGGTCCCCACAGGGCGCGTACTCCTGGGCGAAGGCAAAATAGCGGGGGGTCTGTAGGGGTCCTGCCAGGGTCTGCAGCAGGCCTGGGTGTGCAGAGACGCAGCGGCCCACACAGAACTCCCTCAGGAAGGTGCTTCTCAGGACCAAATCCCGACGCAGGAGCTTCAGAGCCACAGCTGGACCTGCCGGGGAGATGGGTTGGAGGGACACTCAGGCGGCTCCAGTCCTGCTATGGGGCCTGAGGGAAGCCATGTAAACTCTCTGAGCCTCACACTTCTCATGGGCAGCACGGGCTCCTCTGTCTGTGAAGTGTGGGTGGGAGGAGACCTTCTTTGAAGACCCTCCCTGGTCTGCCTCGGACTGCGGCGTGGGCTTGCACAGCCGCCTCACCCTCTCCGGGCCTCAGTTTCCCCTGGCATCAAGTAAGAGACACGGTGGTGACTTGGGTTCCAAATTGAGTTGCATACCTGTCTTGCTGTGGGACCGTAGGCAGCCCCTCGCCCTCTCTGGGGTGGGGCCTGTGTTTCTCAGAAGATCCCAGAGCTCTTAACTTTCAGAGTACCCCCACCGAGAAGGGTCCCCATCAGCTCCTCCTGGGAATGCCCCCTGTCTGGGTGGCTTCCGAGAATGCTTATTGTGGGGCAGTTGGGGAGGCTGCCCTTGGGTGGCTGAACTCACCCCCCTGGTGAGGCTGGGCGAGGAGCACGCGGCCGTAGGAGCCGGAGCCCAGCTTCCGGATGAGGTGGTACTGGTCCCGAAGGCTCCTCACCGGGGTCACCCTGCTGGTCGTCAGCTCCACCAGCCGTTGGAGGGCTGTGGCTGTGTCCTCCTATGGGAGAGGGGCAGGGTGAGGAGGGGGCGCGTCTGGGGTCCACTGAGAGTGGTGGGGGAGGAGGTCACGGCGCAGCCCCGGGATGGAGGGTGGGGCAGGGGACGGGGGTCACTGTCCCCAGAGAGGAGGATGAGTCACAGTGACTCACCCGGACTCGGGCCACCTGTTTTTGTGTCCTGGCGAGGTTAGGGGTCACTGCCACAGAGGCCCCGCCTGCCCCTGTCTGTGGGAGCGGGCCAGGAGCCCCCAGCCCCGAGTGGGGGTGCATCCTCAGCCCACACAGTCCCCCCGCCCACCCTGGTCTCTCTCTCCACCGTCCTCTTCCCCTGCGCATCCCGCTGTGTGTTTCTGAGTCAATTTCTCTGGGGGCCTTGGTCTCGCTGTGTGTCCTTGGATCTCTGTCATCCTCTCTCCCTGGGTCTGGGTCTCTGAGGTCTTTGCGTTTCCCTGTTTTCTGTTTCTCTTTCTCTCTCTCCCTGTGTTGCCTCCTGCCTCTCTCTCCTTCTTTTCTCTCTCTGTCTTCCTCCCCTGGCTCCCGTCTCTCACCTCTGGGTCCCCATCCTCAGGGGTCTCGGAGGCCCTGCGCTCCATCTCAGGGCTTCCTGATGTGGGGTGGCCCTTGGGCGGGACCCCCCTCCGTCAGGGCTCCCCAGAGAGCAACCAGCCCCCTGCACCCCACAGGTTCTCGTGCAGAGCCAAGGGATGGAAGCTCGTCTGCAAGGTCAGCCTCAGTCGCCCCTTGTCTGTCCGGGTCTGTCTAGCTGGAGGAGTGTCTCTGCCTCTCTGTGCCCTCCTGCCACCCTCTGGGTGTATTCCCTGCTGTGCTTCCCAGGTGATAGCCCTTACTCCCCGCACCCTCTCTTCCCCTCTCTTTAGCCAACCCCAGTCTCTCCTTCCTTCTACAAGAACACCTTTCTGTCAGCCTCTCTCTTGCTCCGTCTATCCTCTCTCTTTGTGCGTCTTTGTCTCGTTCTCTCCCCGTCTCTCTCTCTCCACCCTCCCTGTCTCTGTCTTGCACTTGGGTCTCTGGGGTGGGACTCCCCCTCCCTGTCCCGTCTCTGTGGGTCGCCGGCCCCTCTCCCCTGCCCGCACACTCTCTCCACTCTTTCTCCACCAACTCTGGGGGTGTCTCCACGCTCTGCTCCCTGCCTGCTCCCCTCTCTCTGTCTGTCTGTTTCCCGTCTCTCCCGGCCCCTCTGGGCATCTCCGTCCGCTCTCCCCAGTGTCTCTGCGTCTCTCTCCTCCCCTTTGTTCCTGACTCTCTCTCAAAGCCTTTGTCCCTCCCTTTCTCTGGGCCTGGGACAGGGGTGTGTGTGACAGCTCAGAGACAGAGACATCCTGTCCCCCCACACCCCTCCCTCACCCCCTCTGACCGCTGCCCCCTCCCTCTCCCTTCCAAACTTAGACCAGCTTGGACTCTGGGCTCCAGTCCCAGGACAGACGGGACAAAACATATTGTGAACCCCCAACAAGGCCCAGGCCTGAGGGCAGAGGAAAGGGTGGGACAGACCCCTCCACACACCTGAGCTGGGATGACAGGCCCAGAGCTGAGTGCCTCTGTCTTGCCCCAGAGGCCAGGAGCGCTGGTGTCCAGGGACCAGGGAACAGTTCCCAAAGCCCTCCTCCTTCACACCAGGAGTGCTGGCCCCAGCCCCTCCTCCCTCAGATCCAGGAGTCCAGGCCCCCAGCCCCTCCTCCCTCAGACCCAGGAGTCCAGGCCCCAGCTCCTCCTCCCTCAGACCCAGGAGTCCAGGTCCCCAGTTCCTCCATCCTCAGACCCAGGAGTCCAGGACCCCAGCCCTTCCTCCCTCAGACCCAGGAGTCCAGGACCCCAGCCCCTCCTCCCTCAGACCCAGGAGTCCAGGACCCCAGCCCCTCCTCCCTCAGACCCAGGAGTCCAGGCCTCCAGCACCTCCTCCCTCACACCCAGGGGTCCAGGCCCAGCCCTCCTCCCTCAGACCCAGGAGTCCAGCCCCCAGCCCCTCCTCCCTCAGACCCAGGAGTCCAGGCCCAGCCCTCCTCCCTCAGATCCAGGAGTCAAGGACCCCAGCCCCTCCTCCCTCAGACCCAGGAGTCCAGGACCCCAGCCCTTCCTCCCTCAGACCCAGGAGTCCAGGCCTCCAGCACCTCCTCCCTCACACCCAGGGGTCCAGGCCCAGCCCTCCTCCCTCAGACCCAGGAGTCCAGCCCCTAGCCCCTCCTCCCTCAGACCCAGGAGTCCAGGACCCCAGCCCCTCCTCCCTCAGACCCAGGAATCCAGGTCTCCAGCACCTCCTCCCTCACACCCAGGAGTCCAGGTCCCCAGTTTCTCCATCCTCAGACCCAGGAGTCCAGACCTCAGCCCCTCCTCCCTCAGACCCAGGAGTCCAGACCTCAGCCCCTCCTCCCTCAGACCCAGGAGTCCAGGCCTCCAGCCCCTCCTCTCTCATACCCAGGAGGAGTCAAGGACCCCAGCCCCTCCTCCCTCAGACCCAGGAGTCCAGGTCTCCAGCCCCTCCTCCCTCACACCCAGGGGTCCAGGCCCAGCCCTCCTCCCTCAGACCCAGGAGTCCAGACCCCCAGCCCCTCCTCCCTCAGACCCAGGAGTCCAGACCCCCAGCTCCTCCTCCCTCAGACTCAGGAGTCCAGCCCCCAGCCCCTCCTCCCTCAGACCCAGCACTCCAGACCCCCAGACCCTCCTCCCTCAGACTCAGGAGTCCAGACCCCCAGCCCCTCCTCCCTCAGACCCAGGAGTCCAGGTCTCCAGCACCTCCTCCCTCACACCCAGGGGTCCAGGCCCAGCCCTCCTCCCTCAGACCCAGGAGTCCAGACCCCCAGCCCCTCCTCCCTCAGACCCAGGAGTCCAGACCCCCCAGCCCCTCCTCCCTCAGACCCAGGAGTCCAGCCCCCAGCTCCTCCTCCCTCAGACTCAGGAGTCCAGCCCCCAGCCCCTCCTCCCTCAGACCCAGCACTCCAGACCCCCAGCCCCTCCTCCCTCAGACTCAGGAGTCCAGACCCCCAGCCCCTCCTCCCTCAGACCCAGGAGTCCAGGTCTCCAGCACCTCCTCCCTCAGCCCAGGAGTCCAGGCCCAGGAGTCCAGGCCCCCAGTTTCTCCACCCTCAGACCCAGGAGTCCAGGCCCCAGCTCCTCCTCCCTCAGACCCAAGAGTCCAGGCCCCAGCCCCTCCTCCCTCAGACCCAGGAGTCCAGGCTCCCAGCCCCTTCTCCCTCAGACCCAGGAGTATAGACTCCCAGCCTCTCCTTCCTCAGACCCAGGTCCCCAGCCCCTCCTCCCTCAGACCCAGGAGTCCAGGCCCAGCCCCTCCTCCTGCAGGACTCAGGAGCTGAAGTAGCTGTGGGAAGCGCCAGGGACAGAGGTGCTCTCATGTTCTCAGCACCTGTTCGGCGCCTAGCCCTGTGCGGGGCTTTACACTGGAGCCTCCCAGCTGCCCAAAGGGTCAGTATTTATCCCCAGTTTACGGAGCAGGAAACTGAGGTTCCAAGAAGCGATCGTGTTACACAAGGTCAGAAGGGGAGCGGGCCCCGGGCCAGGCCTGTGTGACTCAGAGGCCTGCTGCCTGCCCCACTCGTGTTTCCACTACTACTACAGCCCTGCTATTAATAAAGACACAGCAACGGCAGCGACGCGTAGGCGCTGGGAGGATCTGCAGGAAACCGGCTGCGGCGCTGGCCTCTGGGGAGCTGGAAGGGACCCAAGGAGGGGCAGAGGTAGAACTTCCTTTGCTGTTCGGAGGTTAGATTGGGGAAAGTCGCAAACCTACAGAAAAGCAGAAAAAGTGCTGTCCGTGCCTGTAGTCCCAGCTACTGGGCAGGCTGAGGCAGGAGAATTGCTTGAACCCCGGGAGGCGGAGGTTGTGGTGAGCCGAGATCACACCACTGCACTCCAGCCTGGGCAACAGAGCGGGACTCCGTCTCAAAAACAAACAACAAACAAACAAACAAACAGAAATAATAACAACAAAACAAACAAAAAAGCGCTGTCATGAACACCCATTGGCTAAACTTCACAGATGTGGCCACTTGGCCATACTTTCTTGATCTTTATTTCTTTGTCGACGGGGCATACAAACTAGTTTCAAGTAAATGATAAATACTGAAGTCTTTTGGAAGTGGAAATGCTGAGATGCCTGGTGTGTTTGCTTTAAAATCATCTGGCTGGCTGGGCGCGGTGACTCACGCCTCTAATCCCAGCACTTTGGGAGGCCGAGGCGGGCGGATCACCTGAGGTCGGGAGTTCGAGACTAGCCTCAACAACATGGAGAAACCCCGTCTCTACTAAAAATACAAAATTAGCCGGGCATGGTGGTGTATGCTTGTAATCCCAGCTACTTGGGAGGCTGAGGCAGGAGAATCACTTGAACCCGGGAGGAAGAGGTTGCGGTGGGCCAAGATGGCACGATTGCACTCCAGCCTGGGTAACAAGAGCAAAACTCTATCTCAAAAACAAACAAACAAAAAAACAGTCTGGCAAAAGAAAAGAAAATGTGTGTGTGTGTGTGTGTGTGTGTATGGTGGGGGTGGGTGGGTGGTGAGACAAGTGAGATGGAAGGGACTCATTTTATTCCTCTGTTTTGGGTTATGCTGGAAATTTTCCTTCATGAAAAGCTATAAGTTATAAACTAAACTACAGGCATTGTGATGAATTGTGCCCAAACATTTGAGAGTACCTATCTATAAAAGTAAGGAAAATTTCTAGCTCAACTACTGTAAAATTGTCATAATGACTTTTTTAACAAAATTGAAGATGAGGCCAGGTGTGATGGCTCACGCCTGTAATCCCAGCACTTTGGGAGGCTGAGGCAGGCAAAATTGCCTGAGGTCGGGAGTTCAAGACCAGCCTGGCCAACATGGTGAAACCCCATCTCTACTACAGATACAAAAATTACCCAGTCGTGGTGGCGTGCGTCTGTAATCCCAGCTACTCAAGAGGCTGAGGCAGAAGAATCGCTTGAACCCGGGAGGCAGAGGTTGCAGGGAGCCGAGATGGCGCCACTGCACCCCAGCCTGGGCGACAGAGCAAGAGTCTGTCTCAAAAAAATAAAATTAAATTAAAAAAATAAAATTAAATTAAATAAAAAATTTAAGATAGGGTCTTGCTGTGTTGCCCAGGCTGGTCTCAAACTCCTAGGCTCAAGTGATCTTCCTACCTCGGTCTACCAAAGTGCTGAGAATACAGGTGTGAGCCACAGTATCCAGCCCAACAATTTCTTGAAATCAGATAATAACAAGTCTGTCTTCAATTTCTCACATTTATTTTTTTTTAAATGCCTTGGCTGGGCGCGGTGGCTCATGCCTATAATCCCAGCACTTTGGGAGGCAGGTGGATCACCTGAGGTCAAGAATTCGAGACTGGCCTGACCAACAAGGTGAAACCCCCCCTCTCTACTAAAAATACAAAAATTAGCTGGGTATGGTGGCAGGTGCCTGTAATCCCAGCTACTCGGGAGGCTGAGGCAGGAGAATTGCTTGAACCTGGGAGGTAGAGGTTGCAGTGAGCCGAGATGGACCACTGAACTCCAGCCTGGCGGCAGAGTAAGACTCTGTCTCAAAAAAAAGAAAAAAAGAAAAAAAGAAAAAAAATGCCTTATTTGCTTTATGAGTCAGGAATCAACGTCAACATCCCGTATGACTTTCAGGGAACTTTTTACCACTGTGCCTTTTACATTATTTGAATTTTTCCTGTGAGTATGTGTTACTTATTCAAAAATTTTTAATGAAATAATACAGTGATGATGATACAGTAATATAGTAACACTCGGTGCTTGCTTGGTGCCAGGCCCTGGTCACGCTCTCTCGGTCTCTCTTTTTCACTTAAGACTTTGTGGAGTCCTCCCAACAAGCCCTGGGTCGGTAGAATGATGGTTTCCAATTTCCTGATGGGGACAGTGAGGCATGAAGCGGCAGAGTCATGGGCCGCAGAGCCGCAGCCAGCGAGAGGCAGAGCTGGGATGCCTTTAGGTCTGGTGACTCCAGGCCCCTCTGTGCCCCCTGCCCACGCAGCTCCTGTGAGGCCGACCTCAGGTGCCCGGCCCGGCTCGAGCTGAGCTCCTCCACTGGAGACCCGGGGCTGGCTGTGCGCCGACAGGCAAGCGCATCTGCTACTCTAGAGCCGGCCACCTGGGTCCCCCGGGAGGAGAGTGAGAGGGGACGCTGCGGGCCTCCAGCCCTCCCCCAGACGCTCGCTGGTGATCCGAAGAGCTTTGCACCTCCCCATTTAGTAACGCCGCTCTGCGGGGTCACCCGGAGTGACCTCGGCACGCAGGTGTGGTGGGGGAGGTTGCAGTCCTGCAGCCCCAGGGTACACACACACCCCTCATTAAAGCTGGGCGGTGTGCCTCTCTCCTCCCCTCCGTCCTGCCCACCAGCCTCCGAGGCCTCCTTTTGTGACCGTTTCCTGGCTTTGTCCCCTCCTGGCCGAACGAGGGCACACAAGTTAAGTGTGTTAACAACAACAGCAATAATAATAGTGTCCAACACTCATACTGTACTCGGTGCTGTGGCTTGTGTTTTCATCTATTATTGTCATTGTTGCGAAGAGTTTTTGCAGGGACGGGGTCTCACTATGCGGCCTCTACCCTCTCACTATGTTGGAATTCGAGGCTGGTCTTGAATTCCCGGGATGCCTCTGCGCTTCAGTTTTCTCCTGTCTGAAATGCAGGTCATCCCCAGCTCCTACCCACAGCGCTGTTGATAAGAAAATTGATATGTATAATGCATATACTAATGTACATTATAATATATCTAAGATAATTATTTTAGATATGATATATACTATCCTATATTATATATTAAGTGATATATGTAGTATATATCTTATGTATAATATATATACTTATATATTATTTTTAAAGTAAATTCAATTAAGAAAATATATACTGAAAGAACATATAAATAATTTACACTTCAAAGATTGTTCAGTTGACAGTGTAACCCACCCACCATCCCACTCCATCCTTGGGCCAAAAAAGGTGAAAAGAAAAACAGAAGGAAAAAAGTGTTAACATTAAACTGATTTGCTTTATCTGGAACGAGTTAGATTATAAACTAGTAGACCAAAATCTCAGCCTTTAATAGTCATCCTGATGAGTTAACCAACCTTCGCAGGAAAGGTGGAAATGTTTTCACTCCTGATTTTTATTTATTTTTTTGTTGTTTGTTTGTTTGTTTGTTTGAGACGGAGTCTCACTTTGTCACCCAGGCTGGAGTGCAGTGGCCCGATCTCGGCTCACTGCAACCTCCACCTCCCAGGTTCAAGTAATTCTCCTGCCTCAGCTTCCTGAGTAAAGTGCTGATTACAGGTGTGAACCACCGCACCCAGCCCACTCCTGTTTTTTTTTTAATTTTGTTTTTAAGACAGGGTCTCACTCTGACATGCAGGCTGGAGTGCAATGACACAGTCACAGCTCACTGCAGCCTTGACTTCCTGGGTTTAAGAGATCCTCCCACCTCAGCCTTCCAAGTAGCTGGGATCACAGGTGCATGCCACTGGGCTGACTACCTTTTAAGTGTTTTGTAGAGATGGGATCTCACTATGTTGCCCAGGTTGGTCTCAAACTTCTCGCCTCAAGCTATCCTCTTGGCCTCGGCCTCCCAGCGTGCTGGGTGGGATTACAGGTGTGAGCCAGCTAGCCCTTTGCTCCTGTTTTAAGACAGTAATGCTATGTTCTTTCTATTGCACCATGTATACATTGAACAAATATTGTTAAATAAAAGAATGGATGAAAACACAAGCCATACCACCAAGCATAGTGAATGCTTAACAATTATTATTGTTGTTGACAAATGCGCTTACAGCAGTTAATATGGGCCAGGTACCATTCTGGGGCTTTGTATACCCTTGCAGTAATCTCATTAAATCCTTATGTTCTACCTATGACATAGGAACTATTATTTCCCGAGGCACAGACAGGCCACATGTGCTAAGTCTTATCGCCGTCTCTGACCTGCTCACACGCAGCACAAAACCTTGCTGGGATTCTCTGTGACATGAAATATTTCACGCATATCCCCCAAATATAATGAGTATTCATGTCTCCACCATTCTGTTTAAGAAACATAATCCTCAGCCGGGCGCGGTGGCTACGCCTGTAATCCCAGCACTTTGGGAGGCTGAGGCGGGCAGATCACGAGGTCAGGAGATCAAGACCATCCTGGCTAACCCGGTGAAACCCTGTCTCTACTAAAAATACAAAAAATTAGCTGGGTGTCGTGGCGAGCACCTGTGGTCCCAGCTACTCAGAAGGCTGAGGCGGGAGAATCACTTGAACCTGGGAGGCGGAAGTTGCAGTGAGCTGAGATGGCGCCACTGCTCTCCGGGGCTCTCCAGCCTGGGTGACAGAGGGAGACTCTGTCTCAAAAAAAAAAAAAAAGAATTCTCACTGCAAAAAAAAAAAAAAAAAAAAGCACGTGAGGTAATGCATATGTTAATTATACAGCTTGATGTAGCTATTTTCCAATCTGTGTGTGTATGTGTATATCTATATAAACATCATGTGAGCCAGACATGGTGGGACACGTCTAGTCTAGGAGGCTCTCATGTCATGTCTGTCTAGGAGGCTGAGGCATTTCTCGAGGCCAGGAATTCAAGAGCTGGAGATGCACTGGTGAAAAACACGCATGGCACTCCAGCCTGGGCAACGTGGCGGGACCCTGTCTTTAAAAACAATAGAAAAATCATGTTGTACACAACAATTGTATACATTCTTTATTTGTCAAGGTGGAACAAAAAAAATAATAATAAGAGCGGAAAGAACAACAACAATAACAAAAGAGCGCTTTTGCAGGTGTGCCCAGAGCTGTGAAAAAAGTGAGTTGCCAATGCACACATCCCCAGCTGAGGCTGAAGAAAGCGATGCTCCGCCTTTTCGTGTCAGCCGCTCCTACAAACAAGCGTCTCTTTTTTTTATGTTGGTGCCGCGATTTTCACATTTTTGTGGTTTTTGTTGGTGATTCTGCAGGTTTGTGCTTTTTGTTGGTGATTCTACACTTCGGCTCCCACGCACAGCGCTGAACAGGGTCCCCTTCAGTGCTTAGGAATGTTCTGCGGTGCCTCACGTAGGAAATCTGGCCTGGCACGGGGGCTCATGCTTGTAATCCCAGCACTTTGGGAGGCTGAGGCAGGCAGAGCACTTGAGGTCAGGCATTTGAGACCAGCCTGGCCAACATGATGAAACCCCATCTCTACTAAAAGTACAAAAATTAGCTGGGCGTGGTGGTGCACGCCTGTAATCCCAGATACGCGGGAGGCTGAGGCAGGAGAATTGCCGGAACCCAGGAGGCAGAGGTTGCAGCGAGCCAGGATCGTGTTACTGCACTCCAGCCTGGGCGACAGAGCGAGTCTCCGTGAGAAAGAAAGAAAAGAAAGAAAGAAGCAAGGAGGGAGGGAGGGAGGGAGAGAGAGAGGGAAAGAAAGAAAAAGAAAGAAAGAAAGAGTCCATGTGTGTCAGATGAACTTCATTCAGGTATGAGCTGTACTCCTGCTGGCGGTGAGTTCAATGACAATGAATCAACAACGTGTCTGTAAAAGATGTCTTTAAACAGAAAGGCAAAGTCAGTGAGGTATTGATTGTTTGATGAAGATGTAACCAGCGGCCTGCAGGAATCTAACCCTGTATTTCCCCCAGTGGCAATGGCTTGGTATTTGCCCGTTTGGTGTTCTCAGCAACTTCAAGGAAGATGGCCACCATGAATAAGGAGAATCGAGTGTGTCGAGTGAAATGAAACATATCATCAGGACTATTTTCACCTTGTTTGCATTTACTTTTGTAAAAATAGAAACACACAGTTTGGCAGACAACATCGGGGATTACAGATGCCACCGAATCAGCTATGGATCTCTCTAGAAGTCTGCAGGTCACAGGATGAGAGTTATTACATTCTCCATGCCCTGAAGCTGTTCCCCAGACCTCACCCTCTCCTGTGTGGATCACCATCCCAGCTTCTCAGCTTCTTCCTGGCCTCCCCTCTCGCCTCTGGACTGCCCCGTCTGACACACAAAGGTTCTCCCTCCTTCCCTCCCCCCTCCTCCTTCCCTCCTTTCTTTCTCTTTCTTTCTTTTCCTTCCTTCTTCCCTTTCTTCCTTTCTGTCTTTCTTCTTTCTTTCTCTCTCTCTTTCTCCTGTCCTGTCCTGTCCTCCTTCCTTCCCTCCCTCCCTCCCTTCCTTCCTTCTTTCTGTCCCTCCCTTCCCTTTCTTTTTTGAGGCAGGGTCTCACTCCATCACCCAGGTTGGAATGCAGTGGTGCAATCACAGCTCTCTGCAGCCTTGACCTCCCATACTTAAGTGATCCTCTTGCCTCAGCCTCCCAAGTAACTGGGACTACAGGTGTGCACCATCCTCCCCAGCTAATTTTAGAATTTTCTATAGATACAGGCTCTCACTATGTTGCCCAGGCTAGTTTCAAATTCCTGGGTTCAAGTGATCCTCCTGCCTCAGCTTCCAAAAATTCTGGTATTACAGGCATGAGCCACCACACCGGCCATCATTCTAACACTCACTTCTGGCCCAGGCCCTCTCTCCTGGCCCAGGCCCTCTCTTCCTCAGTAGCCTCCCATGGCTCCCTATTGCTCTTGGCATAGAGTTCACACTCCCCCGCCTGGCCTCCGAGCCCTTCTGGAGCTGCACCTGTTGCAACTTATTTCCACCCGGCTCATCTCACCCAACACCCAGGCACATGGAAGAACTCGGAATGTCCGAGCACACTGGACTCTCTCTCTGTTTCTCAGGAAACGTGTGTGGAATGAGGAGACGGATGGATGGCCGAACATGGCAGGTTTGTAATGGCTTCAGAAACCCCATGTGATTAACAATAATTATAGCCAGCATTTACTGAACGTATTACCAGCCCCAGTGCTAATCCTCACAGCACCCTGGGGAGGTCGTCGTATTATTAGCTCGGCTTCATCATTGAGGAAAGTGAGACTCACAAAGACTAAGCCTCCTGCCCGGTGTCTCACTATAGATCAGCAGCAGGAGGGACTCAAACGCCAATCAACCCTGCAGTGCACACCCTCGGCCTCTCTGCTATTCGTAGATGTTTGTGGGCCGGGAGCCAGGGGCAGGTGTAGGCCAAGGTTGCTGACTTCTCTTCTTTCCATTCAAACACAACACACATTTCCTGGGGACTTTGTATGCAGAGCCCTGAGCTGAGGCTGGGTGCTGGGAGACCACAGACAGACTCTGTCCCTGCTCCGGAGGTGCCCAGAAGGTTCTGTGAACCAGGATACAGCCGCCAAGAAGCAAGGTGTGCCTCTTCCAAAGGCGACCAAGAGGGGCCTAGAAGTGGCTCTGAGCCAACCTGACAGGAAAGTTGGCAGGTGAGGAAGGGGTTCAGAGACCTGGCGGATAAGTAAATTAACAGTAGCAAGAGAGGCCAGGCCAGTGGTGACTGGGATTCAAATTAAAACAAGATCGATTAAATAATGATTGAGGGCCAGGTGTGGTGGCTCATGCCTGTCATCCCAGCACTTTGGGAGCCTGAGGCGGGTGGATCACCTGAGGTCAGGAGTTCTAGATCAGTCTGGCCAATATGGCGAAAACCTGTCTCTACTAAAGATACAAAAACTATCCGGGCGTGCTGGTACGCACCTGAAGTCCCAGCTACTCGGGAGGCTGAGGCAGGAGAATCGCTTGAAACCAGGAGGCAGAGGTTGCAGTGAGCCGAGATCATGCCACTGCACTCCAGCATGGGCAACAGAGCGAGCCGCCGTCTCAAAATAAATAAATAAATTTAATTTAATTAAAAATAATAAATAACAATGGATACCTACCTGCTACCACGCCGGACTCAAGCATTGCTGCAGCATCTGGGACACACCTCAAAGCGAAGCCGACTCCAGCCCTCGGGAGGATCTGCAGAGACAGGAAGCAGATCTGCGCCTGCCTAGGACATGGGGGGCAGGAGGCAAGTATTGGGGGGCTAAGGCTAAGGGGTGCAATGTTTCTTTTGGGGGTGATGAAAAATGTTTTAAAATTGTGTTAGGCCAGGCACAGTGGCTCACGCCTGTAATCCCAGAACTTTGGCAGTTCGAAGTGGGCGGATCACGAGGTCAGGAGTTCGAGACCAGCCTGTCCAATATGGTAAAACCCCGTCTCTACTAAAACTACATAAAATTAGCTCGGTGTGGTGGCAGGTGCCTATAATCCCAGCTACTTGGGAAGCTGAGGCAGGAGAATCGCTTGAACCCGGGAGGCGGAGGTTGCAGTGAGCCAAGACTGTGCCACAGCATTCCAGCCTGGGCAACAGAGTGAGACTCCATCTCAAAAAAAAAAAAAAAGAAAGAAAAGAAAAATTAGCCAGGTGTGGCCGTGCACACCTGTAATCCCAGCTACTCAGGAGGCTGAGGCGGGAAAAACGCTTGAACCTGGGAAGCGGAGGTTGCAGTGAGCCAAGATCACACCAGTGAACTCCAGCTGGGGCAACATAGTAAGACCCTGTCCAAAAGAAAAAAGAGTATGTTGATGTTTGCACAAACTCTAGGACTATACCAGAAACCATTGATTTGTCTACTTTACACGGTGAATTTTATGGCATATGAATTACATCTCAATAATGCCAGTAAAAAAAATTTGGCCTATAGCCAGGCATGGTGGCCAGTGCCTGTAATCCCAGCTACTCGAGAGGCTGAGGCAGGAGAATCACTTGAGACCAGGAGTTGGAGGCTGCAGTGAGACCAGACTGTGCCACTGCACTCCAGCCTGGGCAACACAGAGAAACTCTGTCTCAAAAAAAAAAAAAAAAAAATTGCAACCTGCATTTTAGTGAGTGAGGGACCAGAGCAAACACAGCCCGTGAGATGCCCAGATCATTTTAAATTTTATTTATCTTTTTGAAGCAGGATCTCACTCTGTCACCCAGGCTGGAGTGCGGTGGCATGATCAGAGCTCACTGCAGCCCTGACCTCCCAGGCTTAAGTGATCTTCCTACCTCAGTCTCCTGAGTAGCTGGGACTACACATACATGCCACCATGCTCGGCTGATTTTTTTTTTGGTAAAGACAGGCCGACTCTCACTGTGTTGCCCAGGCTGGTCTTGACCTCCTGTGCTCAAGCGATCCTCCTGCCTTGGCCTCGCAATGTGTGCTGGGATTACAGGTGTGAGCTACCACATCAGGCCTGTTTTTAACTTTTAACACCCCCTCCTGTATAGAAGAACTATTTTCAATAACCATCATGTAATAATCACCTGCATCTTTTTCTTGACTGCTGGGGGGGGTTTCTTCCTTTTTTTTTTTTTTAATTAATAGACTTTATTTTTTAGAGCAGTTTTAGGTTCACAGCAATATTGAGCAGAAGGTACAAAGATCTTTTGTTTGAGACAGAGTCTCGCTCTGTCACCCAGTCTGGAGTGCAATGGCGCGATCTCGGCTCACTGCAGCCTCCGCCTCCCCGGTTCAAGTGATTCTTGTGCCTCAGCCTCCCGAGTAGCTGGGATTACAGGCATGTGCCACCATGCCTGGCTAATTTTTGTATTTTTAGTAGAGACGGGGTTTTGTCATGTTGGCCAGGCTAGTCTCGAACTCCTGACCTCAGGTGATCTGCCTACCTCAGCCTCCCAATGTGCTAGAATTACAGGCATGAGCCACCGCGCCCAGCCAGAAGGTACAAAGTTCTTCTATACTCCCTGCCCTGCCCCCACTGCCTCCCCTACTATCAACATCCCCACCAGGGTGGTGCATGGGACACACCATCGTCACCCACAGTCCACAGTGTACATGAGGGCTCGCTCCCGGTTCATGACGTTGTATGTTCTGTGGCTTTAGACGAATGTATAATGACACGTCCCCACCACTATAGTATCAGACGGAGTATCATAGTTTCACTGCCCTGAATATCCCCTGGGCTGCACCTCCTCACCCCTCTCTCCCTCCTAGCTCCTGGCAACCACCGATCTTTTTCCTGTCTCTGTAGTTTCCTCTTTTCCAGAACCTCGTATTGTTCGAATCAAACAGTACAGCCTTTTCAGATTAGCTTCTTTCACTTAGAAACATGCGTTTAAGTTCTCGCCATGTCTTTTTATGGCTTGGTAGCTTTTTTTTTTCTTTCAGTAAAACCTTTCATTGTCATCTCATTTCTTTTTATTGCTTAATAATATTCCATTGTATGGATGGACCACGGCTTATCCATTCACATATTGAAGGACATCTTGGTTGCTTTCTTTCTTTTTTTTTCTTTTTGAGACGGAGTCTCAGTCTATCGCCCAGACTGGAGTGCAGTGGTGCGATCTCAGCTCACTGCAACCTCCACCTCCCAGATTCAAGTGATTCTCCTGCCTCCCGAGTAGCTGGGATTACAGCCATGCACCGCTATGCCCGGCTGATTTTTGTATTTTTAGTAGAGATGGAGTTTCAC
This sequence comes from Pan paniscus, assembly GCF_029289425.2. Lineage (NCBI taxonomy): Eukaryota > Metazoa > Chordata > Mammalia > Primates > Hominidae > Pan > Pan paniscus. Next base: position 61,699,204 of record NC_073269.2, read on the forward strand.
CAGGCTGGCCAGGCTGGTCTCGAACTCCTGACCTCAGGTGATCTGCCCGCCTCGGCCTCCCAAAGTGCTGGGATTACAGGCGTGAGCCACGGCGCCCGGTCGGTTACTTTCAAGTTTTAGCAATTATGAATAAAGTTGCTGTAGACATTCACATGTGGGTTTTTGTGTGGACATAGGTTTTCAACTCATTTGAGTCAATACCAATAAGAGTGCTGAATTCTGGTTTATTTATTTATGTATTTTTTTTTGACATGGAGTCTTGCTCTGTCACCCAGGCTGGAGTGCAGTGGCGCGGTCTCAGGTCACTGCAGCATCTGCCTCCTGGATTCAAGCAATTCTCCTGCCTCAGCCTCTAGAGTAGCTGGGATTGCAGCACATGCCACCACACCGGGTTAACTTCTGTATTTTTAGTAGAGGCGGTTTTGCCATGTTGGCCAGGCTGGTCTCCAACTCTCGACCTCAGGTGATCTGCCCACCTTGGCCTCTCAAAGTGCTGGGATTACAGGCGTGAGCCACTGTGCCCAGCCTGCATTGTGTTTTAAGAATATGTTTAGTTTCGGCCGGGTGCAGTGGCTCACGCCTGTAATCCCAGCACTTTGGGAGGCCGAGGCGGGTGGATCACCTGAGGTCAGGAGTTCGAGACCAGCCTGACCAACATGGAGAAACCCCGTCTCTACTAAAAATAGAAAAAATTAGCCAGGCGTGGTGGCGCATGCCTGTAATCCCAGCTACTAGGGAGGCTGAGGCAGGAGAATCGCTTGAGCCCAGGAGGCAGAGGTTGTGGTGAGCTGAGATCGCACCATTGCACTGCAGCCTGGGCGACAAGAGTAAGACTCCATCTCAAAAATAATTATATATATATATAATTTTTGTATATTATATATAATTTTTGTATATTATATATAATTTTTGTATATTATATATATGTATAGTGTTTTTGAGGGAGACATATTTAATCATTGACCTTGTTTACAATTGCTGCACTTGGTGACACTGAAAAGCAGACCAAGCTGGGCACAGCGGCTCACACCTGTAATCCCAGCACTTTGGGAGGCTAAGACAAGAGGATCACTTGAACCCAGGAGTTCGAGACCAGCCTGGGCAATATAGTGAGTACCCATCTCTATGAAAAAAAAATCATAATAAAATTTAGAAATTAGAAAGAAAAGCAGACCAAACTTTTGGTTGGTCATTTTATTGTTTTCACCTCCTCTATAGCCAAAACCTCCCTTATTGCCTGCGTCTGGAGCAGGCCAGTTCTGCTACCCGTCCACCACCTGGTAAGCCCCTATAGGGAGACCCCATTCACACCCATCAGAGAGGCAGAAATTGGGAAGTGGTTGAGGACGTGGGGAAGCAGGGAGCTGGAGGCATTGCTGGTCAAGGGAAGGGGGTAGACTGGTGGGGGAGATGGAGGCTGTAGCGGGGAAATGGGTCTGAGGCGTCCTCTTCTGGGTGTACACCCCTGAGAGATCTTCCCACATGTCGTTTGCCACATCATGTGTGTGATGGGAACGGAAGGCAGTCGGAAAGCGCCGGACAGCTTCTGTTTGTCTATCTAAGTCTCCTCTCTATTGGGGTGACCCCCTCTGACTGGAAGGCGTGCAGCCAACTGGACTCCACCTGGCTTCTCTTTGGGTTCAGTCAACGGGAGACTTCAGCAGATGATGCAAAGGTGTGAGGACAGGTGCTATGCTGTCCAGCTCTCTCTCCACTGGGCTGCAGCGTGGCGGGGCGAGGGCTAATGACGGCCATGCTATGAGTCAGCTGGTGCCGTCCATGCCACTCTCTGCAACTGAAATTTGAAAATTATAAGTAATTCTAAGAAAACAAAGATATATCATCACATTGAGTGATGATGGAGACTAGACACATGTGGAGAAATTGCAAAGGATATGCCTTTGACGAATGTCAGCCTTTATTTATTTATTTATTTATTTGAGACAGGGTCTTGCTCTGTTGCTCCGTCAGGAGTACAGTGGTGCAATTAGAGCTCACTGCAGCTTTGACCTCGGGTGTTCAAGTAATCCTCCCACCTCAGCCTCCCGAGTAGCTGGGACTACAGGTGCATACCACCAACAACCACACCTACCTACCTTCCTTCCTTCCTTCCTTCCTTCCTTCCTTCCTTCCTTCCTTCCTTCCTTTCTCTCTCTCTCTCTCTCTCTCTCTCTCTTTCTTTCTTTCTCTTTCTTGTTTTAGAGACGGAGTCTCACTATGTTGCTCAGGCTGGTCTCAAACTTCTGGCCTCAAGCAATCCTCTTGCCTTTTCCTCGCAAAATGCTGGTATTACAGGCATGAGCCACTACACCTGACTGCCAGTTATTATTATTTAACAGTGAAACAACAATCGTGGGGTGGCTAAAAGTATAAACTCTAGAGCCAGGCTATCTGGCTTTACCCCCCATCCCTGCCACTTACTGGCCTTGGGCAAACATCTCTGCCTCTCGGTGTCTCCATTTCCTCATCTGTAAAATGGGGATAATAACAGTATATATCACCTAGGCTTGTTATAGAAATTAAGTGGGTTAATACATGTGGATTAGCTTCTACTGCTGAAGTTACCTTCAAAACTTGGCTGCTCAAAACAACACCCATTTCTCATCATTTCTCTGGGTTAGGAGGCTGGTCCCAGCTCAGCCAGGTCCTCTGTTTCAGGGACTCTCATAAGCCTGCCATCAAGGCGTCAGCTAGGCTGAGGTCTCATCTGAAGGCTCAACTGGAAAGATCTGCTTCCGGACTCACTCCTGTCTTGGCTAGAGTTGGTTTCTCACAGGCTATTGGACTGGGGGTCTCTGTTCCTCACAGGCTGTTGGATAGAGATCACTCTCAGTTCCTTACCCCGTGGGCTGCTCTATAGGGCAATTCCCAGCATGGCAGCTGGCCCCATCAAAGCCAGGAAGCCAAGCCAAAAAGAGAAAGTGGGGGTGACGGTGGGAAGAGAAAGAGAAACAAGACAGGAATCATAGTCTTTTGTAACCTAATCTTGAGAGTGACATCCCATCACTGTTCCCCTATTCTATTAAAAGTCACTATGTCCAGCTCACATTCAGAGGGAGGGGATTACTCAAAAGTGTGAGCACTGGGAGGCAGGGACCACTGGGGGCATTTTCAGAAGCTGCCCACTGCTACATATAAAAGACTTAGGGCCAGGTATGGTGGCTCATGCCTGCAATCCCAGAACTTTGGGAGGCCAAGGTTGGAGGACTGCTTGAATCCAGGAGTTCAAGACCAGCCTGAGCAACATAGTGAGACATTGTCTCTACTAAAAAAATTTTTAAATTAGCTGGGTATGGTGGTACATGCCTGTAGTCCCAGTTACTTGGGAGGCTAAGGTGGGAGGATTGCTTGAGCCCAGAAGTTTGAGGCTGTAGTGAGCTGTGATCTGTGATCGCATCACTGCACTCCAGCCTGGGCAACAGAGTGAGATTCTGTCTCTGGAAAAAAAAAATTATATATATATATATATATATATATATATATATATATATTTATGTGTGTATATATATATTTATATATTTATGTATTTATATATGTATTTGTATATATTTATGTATTTATATATTTATATATATTTATGTATATTTATATATATTTATATTTATTTTTATATATATTTATATATTTATATATATTTATGTATATTTATATATATTTATATATATTTATATATATAGAAATATGTATATATTTATATATATTTATATATATAGAAATATATATATATATATGTTGAAGTCCTAACCCTCAGTACCACAGAATGTGGCCTTATTTGGAAATCGGGTCGTTTTGATGAAATTAGTTAAGATGAGGCTGTGCTGGAGAGGAGGAGTCCTACCCCAGTATGACTGCTATTCATATACACAAGGGAGATTTGGACACAGATTCCCACATAGGGAGGATGCCTGTGCCGATGAAGGCCGAGGCTGAGGTGATGCAGCCACAGGCCAAGGGATGCCAAGGGTGGCTGGTGACACCCCGGGCAACAAAGTGAGACCCCGTCTCTACAAAACATCGAAAAATTAGCCAGGTGTGGTGGTATCTGCCCATAGTCTCAGCTACTCAGGAGGCTGAAGTGGGAGGATCACTTGAGCCCAGGAGGTTGAGGTCGCAGTGAGCCAAGATCGCAGTGCTGCACTCCAACCTGGGTGACAGAGCTAGACCCTGTCTCAAACAAACAAACAAACAGATTGCTGGCAACCACTGGAAGCTAGGGAGAGGCAAGGAAGCACTCCCACAGCAAGGCTGTTCAACCTGCAGCCTGCAGGCCACATGCGGCCCAGGACAATTTTGAACGTGGCCCAACACAAATTCGTAAACTTTCTTAAAACATTGTGAGATTTTTCTTTTTGCATTTTTGCATTTATTTATTTATTAGTTCATCCGTAATTGTTGGTGTTAATGTATTTCATGTATGGCCCAAGACAATTCTTTCAATGTGGCCCAAGGAAGCCGCAATCTTGGACACCCCTCCCATACAGGCTTCAGACGGAGTATGGTCTTGCTGACCTCTTGATCTCAGACTTCCAGAGCCCTGGGACAGCACCCTTCTGTGGTTTTTTTTGTTTGTTTGTTTGTTTTTGTTGTTGTTTTTGTACAAAGTTTCACTCTTGTTGTCCAGGCTGGAGTACAATGGCACGATCTTGGCTCACTGTAACCTCCGCCTCCTGGGGTCAAGTGATTCTCCTGCCTGAGCCTCCCGAGTAGCTGAGACTACAGGCGCCCGCCACCACGCCCAGCTACTTTTTTGTATTTTTACTACAGATGGGGTTTCACCATGTTAGTCAGGATGGTCTCGATCTCCTGACCTCGTGATCCGCCCGCCTTGGCCTCCCAAAGTGCTGGGATTACAGGCGTGAGCTGCCATGCCTGGCCTGAGCATCTCCCTATTTTCAAGTCAGCTGATTTGGAATCTTATTTATTATTATTATTATTTTAGAGATGGCAGGGTCTCACTTTGTTGCCTAGGCTGGTCTCAAACTCTAGGCTCAAGCGATCCTCTTGTCTCAGCCTCCCAAAGCGCTGGGATTCCAGGCCTGAGCCACCGCTCCCCGCCTGAACTTGGAACATTAATTCTACCTGGGGTAAATCTGCACCTAGAGCAGCGTCTGACTGAAGGGCTGGGAGCGGGGATGTGAGCACCCGGGGAACAGGGGTCTTGAGGACCCTCTTAGAATTGTGCCCACAGCAGGGATTGATAGAGAGAGAGATGGTTGTGGGAGGGGTAGGGAAGGTCGTGGGGGTGTATGTAAAGGGAGGCCTGAAACCAAGGGTGGGAGGCCATTCCAGGCAAAGAGAGTTGTCCGTGAGAGGCCGCAGAGGAGAGCGCGTGGCCTGTGCTAGGAACCGACAGAGTGGTGGAGATGAAAGGAGTGAATGATGTGTGTGGAGTGGCTGGCACTGGTGAGCGGGTGAGGTAATAAATAGCAGCAGGGTTATTATCCCACTGTCAGAAGGCTGGAGGCTGCCCAACCGCTTCACTCCCGCGCTCCGGGTCTCTGTCTGCCCAGGGCTTTCTCTCCCTCTCTCTCTGTCTCTGTCTCTCCCTCTCTATCTCCTCTGTCTTTCTGTCTCTCTTCCCATCTCTCTGTCTCTCCCTCCCTTTCTCTCCCTCTCTCCCACTGTCTCTCTGTGTGTCTCTTCCTCTCTCTCTCTCCCTCTCTGCCCCCTCTGTCTCTCCCTCTCTGCCCCCTCTGTCTCCCCCTCTCTCTTCCTCTCTGCCCCCTCTGTCTCTCCCTCTCTGCCCCCTCTGTCTCTCCCTCTCTGCCCCCTCTGTCTCCCCTCCTCTGCCCCTTCTGTTTCCCCTTCTCTGCCCCCTCTGTCTCCCCCTCTCTGCCCCCTCTCTCTCCCCTTTACTGCCCCCTCTCTCTCTTCCTCTCTGCCCCCTCTGTCTCTCCCTCTCTGCCCCCTCTGTCTCTCCCTCTCTGCCCCCTCTGTCTCCCCTCCTCTGCCCCTTCTGTTTCCCCTTCTCTGCCCCCTCTGTCTCCCCCTCTCTGCCCCCTCTCTCTCCCCTTTACTGCCCCCTCTCTCTCTTCCTCTCTGCCCCCTCTGTCTCTCCCTCTCTGCCCCCTCTGTCTCTCCCTCTCTGCCCCCTCTGTCTCCCCTCCTCTGCCCCTTCTGTTTCCCCTTCTCTGCCCCCTCTGTCTCTCCCTCTCTGCCCCCTCTGTCTCCCCCTCTCTGCCCCCTCTCTCTCTTCCTCTCTGCCCCTTCTGTCTCTCCCTCTCTGCCCCCTCTGTTTCTCCCTCTCTGCCCCCTCTGTCTCCCCCTCTCTGCCCCCTCTCTCTCTTCCTCTCTGCCCCCTCTGTCTCTCCCTCTCTGCCCCCTCTGTCTCTCCCTCTCTGCCCCCTCTGTCTCCCCTCCTCTGACCCTTCTGTTTCCCCTTCTCTGCCCCCTCTGTCTCCCCCTCTCTGCCCCCTCTCTCTCCCCTTTACTGCCCCCTCTCTCTCTTCCTCTCTGCCCCCTCTGTCTCTCCCTCTCTGCCCCCTCTCTCTCTCCCTCTCTGCCCCCTCTGTCTCTCCCACTCTCTGCCCCCTTTCTCTCTCCGTCTCTGCTCCCTCTCTCTCTCCCTCTCTGCCCCCTCTGTCTCTCCCTCTCTGCCCCTGTCTCTCCCTCTCTGCCCCCTCTGTCTCTCGTGATCTGCCCTCTGACCTCGTGATCCCCCTGACCTCGGGATCTCTCGTGATCCCCCTCTGACCTCTCTGCCCCCTCTGTCTCTCCCTCTCTGCCCCCTCTGTCTCTCCCTCTCTGCCCCTCTGTCTCTCTCTCTCTGCCCCCTCTGTCTCTCTCTCTCTGCCCCTCTGTCTCTCCCTCTCTGCCCCTCTGTCTCTCCCTCTCTGCCCCCTCTGTCTCTCCCTCTCTGCCCCTCTGTCTCTCCCTCTCTGCCCCTCTGTCTCTCTCCCTCCCACTGTGTGTGACTTTGGGTGGGTCCCTCTCCTCTCCCTGGTTCCTCATCTGCTTCCAAGACTGCCCCCTCCCTCCCTGAGCCCAAAGAGCCGATGCCTGGGGAGGGCCCAGCCTGGACTAAGGCCCAGCGGCGGGAGGAGCCTGGGTTGGGAGGCCGGGAGCAGCGGGGCGAACGGCAGCAAATATTTATGGAGCCGGGTCTGTGCCAGGCTCAGGGCTGGGTGTGGCGAGATAAGGGGGCCGGGGGAGGCGCCCGGACTTGGCCTCCAACCCGCTCGCCCCAGGGAGGCCGGGAGCCGGGCAGGGGGAGGTGCCCGGGAAGGAGGGCTGGGCGCTGGGGTCGTGCAGGCAGGGGTCCCCGTGGAGCCTCGGGCCCCTCTGGAGAGTGGTTCACACTTCGCAGGTCAGCTCCACCCTGGTTGGTATGAAGCCTTCTCCCACCCAGAAGCCCCGAGCGCTCTCGCTGCGGTGGCATCTCCCGGCTGTCCCCGGCTTCCCCTTGGGCACCAGTCTGTGTTTTGTTGATAGCACCTGAGGTGGAAACAGATGGGCTTCAAGGAAGCAAGTCACATGGAATTGGACCCGAATGCAGATTATCAAATAAGTATCTGTGTGTCTACACTGATACAAAGAAATATGAGGATGAGGCCGGGAGTGTTGGCTCACGCCTGTAATCCTAGCACTTTGAGAGGCCGAGGCGGAAGCATCACCTGAGGTCAGGAGTTCCAGACCAGCCTGGCCAACATAGTGAGACCCCTGTCTCTACTAAAAGTACAAAAATTAGCCGGGCGTGGTGTCGCGCGCCTGTAATCCCAGCTACTTGGGAAGCTGAGGCAAGAGAATCACTTGAATCCAGGAGGCGGAGGTTGCAATGAGCCGAGATCGCACCACTGCACTCCAACCTGGGCGACAGAGCGAGACTTGAAAGAACGAAAGAAAGAAGGAAGGGAGGAAGGGAGGGAGGGGGGGAGGGGGGAAGGGAAAGAAAGAGGCAGATGAGCGAGTTAGCAGGGAAAGGTGAAGGAACACATCTCTCTTACAGAATAAATCTTTTTTTTTTTTTTTTGAGACAGAGTCCTGCTCTATCCCCCAGGCTGGAGGGCAGTGGCACGATCACTGCAACCACTGCCTCCTGGGTTCAAGCGATTCTCCTGCCTCAGCCTCCCGAGTAGCTGGGATAACAGGTATGCGCCAATGTGCCCAGCTAATTTTTTTTTTTTTTGACACAGAGTCTCGCTCTGTTGCCCAGGCTGGAGTGCAGTGGCGCGATCTCGGCTCACTGCAAGCTCCACCTCCAGGGTTCAAGTGATTCTCCTGCCTCAGCCTCCCCAGTAGCTGGGACTACAGGTGCCCGCCACCACACCTGGGTAATTGTTTGTATTTTTAGTAGAGACAGGATTTCACCGTGTTAGCCAGGATGGTCTCAATCTCCTGACCTCGTGATCCGCCCGCCTTGGCCTCCCACAGTGCTGGGATTACAGGCGTGAGCCACCGCGCCCAGCTGTATTCTTAAGAACTATCTATCTACTCCCCCATTCTGAAGAAGGGAGCTTAATTCCCCCACAGCCCAAATGCCCCGTGGGCTGCACTCAGTGGCTTGTTTACAAAGACTGGATGAATGGAAAGGAAGGGGGGTCACATACAGTGGGGAGAGCTGGCAAACACCACCCCTGCCAGGTGACCAGGGTTACTAGCAGTATGGGTGAGAAGACATGAGAACACGCACCTCCTGGTAGGAGGCGAAGAGAAGGGATTTTTTTTTTCATACTAAAAAAAATTTTTTGGCTGGGCACGGTGGCTCATACCTGTAATCCCAGCACTTTGGGAGGCCAAGGTGGGTGGATCACCTGAGGTCAAGAGTTCAAAACCACCCTGGTCAACATGGTGAAACCCCATCTCTACTAAAAATACAAAATTAGCTGGGCATGGTGGCACACGCCTGTAATCCCAGCTACTTGGGAGGCTGAGGCAGGAGAATTGCTTGAACCCGGGAGGCGGAGGTCGCAGTGAGCTGAGATCATGCTACTGCACTGCAGCCTGGGCAACAAGAGTGAAACTCCATCTCAATTAAAAAAAAAATGTTTTTTGAAGAGAAAGGGTCTCACTGTGTTGCCCAGAATGGTTCTCTAACTCCTGGGTTCAAGTGATCCTCCCTCCTCAGCTTACCAGATAGCTGGAACTATAGGTGTATGCCACCAGGCCTGGCTAATTTTTAATTTTTAATTTTTTCTGTAGAGGTGGTGTCTTGCTATGTTGCCCAGGCTGGTCTCAAACTCCTGGCCTCAAGCAATCCACCCACCTCAGCCTCCCAAAGTGCTGGGATTACAGGTGTGAGCCACCATGCTTGGCCCAGAGGGGCATTTTGTGTGTGTAACTGTCGTCCTAGCTACACGGGAGGCTGAGGCAGGAGAATCACTTGAGCCCAAGGGTTGGAGATTACAGTGAGCCGGGATCACACCACTGCACTCCTGCCTGGGCAACAGAGTGAGACTCCATCTCAAAAAAAAGAGGTTTTTTTTTTTGCGTTTTTGTTATTTATTGATTGATTTATGTATTAGTTCATCAGCTGTTAGTGTATTTTATGTGTGACCTGTGACAATTCTTCTTCCAATGTGGCCCAGGGAAGCCACAAGATTGGACACCCCTGCCCTGCAGGCTTCAGAGGCAGTGTGGCCCTGCCAACACCTTGACCCCAGACTTGCAGCCCCAGATCCCTGGGACAGCACACTTCTGTGGTCTGCTTTGCCGGGACTGCTCAAAACTGTCAAAGTCATCAGAACGAGGCAAGTCTGAGAAACAGTGGCAGACAGTAAGAGATTAAGGAGGCATGACAGTGAGACGCCATGTGGTATCCCGGGTGGGATCCTGAATGGAAAAAGGACATTCGTGACATCTGAGTAAAGGGAAGAGTTTTGTGCTGTACTAGTGTTTGCTTCTTGGTTTTGGCAGACGTGCCATGGTAATGGGAGACGAGAACATTTGGGGAAATTGGGTGAGGGGTCTGTAGCAAGTCTACTATCACTCACTGCAGCTCTACTATCCCGTCTTAAATGTTTCTAAACAAAAAAGTTTATGTAAGAAAGAAAACCAGGTGGGCTTATGGGTACTTTTGCCACACTCCCCACCAGGCTATTCACACAGAAGCCAGGGAGAATCTGTTACACCAGGAGAGGGGAGTTTGTGCTATTCAGGTGTATGTCTTTGTCCAAATGTATCAAAAGGTAACTTGGGAAATGTGGCATTTCACTGTATTTTAATTTTACTAATGGCAAGCAGCTTAAATATTTGATATCTTGTTATGCATGCTAATAAAACATCAAACAAAAAAGAAAAAATTTTTTAAAAACCAACAAAAAAATGTTACGCATGCTGAAGTGTTTAGGAGTGAAGTGAACTGATATGTTGCTTTGAGAATTGCAAGTTGCATAGAGAAAGATGAATATATGAGAACTCTCTGTGCTTTCTGTTCAATTTTGCTATGAACCTACAACTTCTCTAAAAAATAAAATGTATTAATTTTATAAAGATGGTTGATGGATGAAGCAATGATGGATAGATGGATGGATGATGCATGAATGGATAGGTGAATGGATGGATGGATGATGGATGGATGAATGGATGGTTGGATGAATGGGTGAATGGATGGATGGATGATGGATGGATGAATGGATGGTTGGATGAATGGGTGAATGGATGGATGGATGATGGATGGATGAATGGATGAATGGGTGAATCAATGGATGAATGAATAGATGGATGGATGGAAAGATGGACAGATGGATAAATGAATGAATGAATGGATGGGTGAATGGATAGATGGATAGGTGAATGGATGATGGATGAATAGATAATGGATGATGGATGAATGGGTGGATGGACGGATGGATGGATGGATGGATGGATGAATGGGTGGCTAAATGGATAGATGCATAGATGGATGGATGATGGATGGATAGGTGAATGGATGGTGGATGAATGGGTGGATGGGTGAATGAATGGATGGATGGTTGGGTAAATGGTTGGATGAGTGAGTAGATGGATGGATGGATGATGGATGGATGAGTGAATGGATAAATAGATGGGTAAATGATGGATGGATGGGTGGATGAATAGATGAATAGATGGATGGATTATGGATGGATGTATAGATGGATGGCTGATGGATAAATGAGTGAATGGATGAATGGATAATGGATGGATAGATGGGTGTATGGAAGGATGGATGGATGTGGGAATGGATGGGTTCATGGATGGATGGATGAATGTAGAGAATGGGTACATAGACATTCGCTGCACAATTATTTTTATTTCCTTATGTTTTTATATTTTTATAATAACACACTAAAAGGAAAAAGGAACGTCGAATCCTGTCAGCCTCTGCATGAATTCCTCCAAGATTTCCATCTCATTTTGATCAGAAATTGGGTTCTCATGACTCTCTACCCAATCTGGTACCCCATCACCTCCTCGACCTCCTCTCCCATTGCTCCCTCCTTTGCTCACTCCTCTCCAGCCACATTGGCCCCTCTGCTCCTTGAACACTCCAGCTATGTCCCCTCCTCAGAACTTTTGCATCAGATGTGCCCTTCCTCTGGGACACATCCCAGTTATCTGCACTGCTCTCTCGTTCAGCTCTTGGCCTACACAACTGAAGTTCCTACATGCCCTGTCTTGCATTGTCTTTCTCCATAGCATTTCTCTTTCTCTAAGACGTTTTATAATTTACTTTCCTGCTATGTTTTCTTGCCTGACTTCCCTCACTAGAATGGAAGCCCCACCTAAAGAGGGATTCATCTATTTTGTTAACCAATGAATAAGCTGCACCTCGGACAGTGCCTGGCACATAGTAGAGGCTCAGTAATGAGTTTTAGGATGAGTGAATGGAAGACTGAATGAGGCCGGGCGCAGTGGCTCACGCCTTTAATCCCAGCACTTTTGGAGGCTGAGGCGGACAGATCACCTGAGGTCAGGAGTTCGAGAACAGCCTGGCCAAGATGCTGAAACCTCGTCTCTACTAAAAATAAAAAAATTAGCCGGGAGTGGTGGCACATGCCTGTAATCTTAGCTACTCGGGAAGCTGAGGCATGAGAATCGCTTGAAGCCAGGAGGCAGAGGTTGCAGTGAGCTGAGATCGTGCCACTGTACTCCAGCCTGGGTGACAGAGTGAGACTCTGTCTCCAAAAAAAAAAAAACAAAAAACTTAATGAATGAGGTAAGGATGAAGCATTGTGTAAAGTTTCAAAGCCCAGGCTTTGCAGTCACAATGCCTGGGATCAAATCTGGCGTGGTACTTACTAGCCGTGTGGCCCTGGCTAATTCATTTCACCTTTCTGTACTTGAGTTTTCTCAGGAAAGCAGGGCCTGCTGGGAACCTCATAATCGCTAGTGGGCTGTAAATGGTACAGCCACTTTGGGAAACAGTCTGGCACTTTCTTAAAAAGTGAATCACACACTTCCCACACAGCCTAGCAATTCTGCTCCTAGAAATCTGCCCCAAAGAAATGAAAACATATGCCCACACAAAGACCTGTTGCTGGGCGCAGTGGCTCAGGCCTATAATCCCAGCACTTTGGGAGGCTGAGGCAGGTGGATCACCAGAGGTCAGGAGTTTGAGACTAGCGTGGCCAACATGGTGAAACCCCGTCTCCACTAAAAATGCAAAAATTAGCTGGGTGTGGTGGTGTGCCCCTGTAATCCGTGCTACTCGGGAGGCTGAGGTGGGAGAGTTGCTTGAACCTCAGAGGCAGAGGCTGCAGTGAGCCGAGACTGCACACCACTGCACTCCAGCCTGGGCAACAGAGCAAGATCCCGTCAAAAAAAAAAAAAAAAAACAAAGGCCGGGCATGGTGGCTCATGCCTGTAATCCCAGCACTTTTTGGAGGAAGAGGCAGGCAGATCATGAGGTCAAGAGATTGAGACCATCCTGGCTGACAGGGTGAAACCCTGTCTCTACTAAAAATACAAAAATTAGCTGGGTGTGGTGGCTGGCGCCTGCAGTCCCAGCTACTCAGGAGGCTGAGGCAGGAGAATGGCATGAACCCGGGAGGCGGAGCTTGCAGTGAGCAGAGATCATGCCACTGCACTCCAGCCTGGGCGATAGAGCGAGACTCTGTCTCTAAACAAAAAAAAAAGACTTGTACATGCATGTTCACAGCAGCATTACTTAAACAGCCAAAGAGTAGAAACAACACAAACACCCATCAACGGATGAGAGGATAAACAATGTGTGGTGTATCCATACAGTGGAATATTATTCAGCTGTAAAAAAGGAATGAAGAGGGTGGGTGCAATGGGTCATGCCTTTGATCCCAGCAGTTTGGGAGATCAAGGTGGGAGGATTGCTTGAGCCTAGGAGTTGAAGATCAGCTCGGGCAACATAGTGAGACCCCCATCTCTACAAGAAATAAAAATATTATCCAGGTGTCGTGATGCACCCTGTGGTCCCAGCTGCTCAGGAAACTGGGGAGAGGTGGATCACTTGAGGTTGAGGCTGCAGTGAGCCATGATAGCACCACTGGACTCTAGCCTGGGCAACAGAGTGAGGCCTTCTCTCAATAACAGCAACAACAACAACTAAAAAGCAATTAAGTACTGAACTGACACAATTTACAATGTGAATAGACCTTGAAGACATTATGCTAAGAGGAGGAAGGCAGTCACCAAAGCTACATATGGCATATTCCATTTATATGAAATGTCTAGAATAGGTTCATCCATAGAGACAAAATAGATTCGTGGTTGCCCAGAGCTGAGGGTGGGAATGGAAAATGACTATTAACAGGCACAGGATGTCTTTTTGAGGTGATCAAAATATTCTTTTTAAAATTTTTAATTAATTCATCAATTTATTAATTATTATTATTATTTTTTAGAGACAGGATCTTGTTCTGTGGCCTTGGCTGGAGTTCAGTGGTGTGATCATAGCTCACTGCAGCCTTCAACTCATATAGCTCACTGCAGCCTTCAACTCCTGGTCTCAAGACACCCTCCCACCTCTGTCTCCCAAGTAGCTGGGATTACAGGCACTTGCCACCACACCCAGCTAATTTTTGTTCAATGTTTTGTAGCGACAGGGTCTTGCTTTGTTGTCCAGGCTGGTCTCAAACTCTTGGCTCCAAGTGCTCCTGCCGCCTCAGCTTCCCAAAGTGCTGGGATTACAGACCTGAGCCACCACACCCAGCCTGGAAATATTCTAAAATTGGATTGTGGTGATAGAGGCACAACTCTGTACATTTATTAAAAATTATCAAATTACGCCTGTAATCCCAGCACTTTGGGAGGCCGAGGTGGGTAGATCATGAGGTCAGGTGTTCAAGAGCAGCCTGGCCAACATGGTGAAACCCTGTTCATACTAAAAATACAAAAAAAAATTAGTGAGGCGTAGTGGCAGGCACCTGTAATACCAGCTACTTGGGTGGCTAAGGCAGAGAATTGCTTGAACCCAGGAGGCGGAGGTTGCAGTGAACCGAGATCAAGCCACTGCACTTGAGCCTGGGCAACAGAGTGAGACTCTGTCTAAAAAAAAAAAAAAATTATCGAATTGTACGACCAAATGGATGAAGTCTATATGTAAATGGTACCTCAGTAAAGCTGTTTATGAAAAGGCAAAATGAAAACAGAGCCAATAATAGTATCTATTTTATGTGGCTGTTGTGAGGATTAAATGGGCTAATCTACGTAGTACCCTTGAAGCAGACATAGGGTGAATACTCAAGAAGTGGGTTCCTATTATTAACAAATGTGGTTGCAGGCTGGGCACGGTGGCTCACGCCTGTAATCCCAGCACTTTGGGAGGCCAAGGCGGGTGGATCACCTGAGGTCGGGAGTTCGAGACCAGCCTGACCAATATGGAGAAACCCTGTCTCTACTAAAAATACAAAATTAGCCGGGCATGGTGGCGCATGCCTGTAACCCCAGCTACTCGGGAGGCTGAGGCTGGAGAAGCACTTGAACCCAGGAGGCGGAGGTTGCGGTGAGCCGAGATCGTGCCATTGCACTCCAGCCTGGGCAACAAGAGTGAACTCCGTCTCAAAAAACAAACAAACAAACAAAAACAAACAAATGTGGTTGCGATCGTACGTGTAAAGTGTTCAGCAAGTGAAAGACAAATGGCAGGTCGTGTTCCCTACATAACCGCAACTCCTTCAATAATCACCGTCATTTGGTGTCTTTATCATTCTCTGCGTCTGTCCCACGCATCTGGCCTCAGTTTTCCACCTGCGCAATGAAAAAACTGGGCTCTATCTCCAAGGCCGTCTTCTCTTTGTCAATTCTGTATTTGGTTCTGAAAATGTTTCTCTTCGAGGCGGCAGATCTGCAATGAGAAGGGTGGGCAAACCCATAGAGCCGAGGTGGGGCCCGCGGGTCCTGGAGACCAACATGTGTGTAGGAAGGGGCCTGAAAGTGGGCTGTGTGGTGGGAGCTGACGGGGAGGGTAAGATTGGCCTGGGTAAGGGTTCGAGGACCAGGTCTGCCAATTTGTAACCGTGATATCTTGGACAAGGAACTTCCTCTCTGCATCCAGAAAATGGGGAGGGTGTTTCCTGCCTCCCCGTGGAGCGGTGAGGATTCATTGAGATCATGTATATACCAGCCAGGGAGAATAATAGCTAAAAGTACCAACAGCAACAACCAACAGCAACAACTTTTTCTCTCCATTTTTTTTTTTTTTTTTTTTAGCTCTGTCACCCAGGCTGGAGCGCAGTGGCACGATCTTGACTCACTGCAACCTCCACCTCCCAGGTTCAAGCAATTCTCCTGCCTCAGCCTCCCCAGTAGCTGGGATTACAGGCACATGCCACCATGCTTGGCTTATTTTTGTATTTTTAGTAGAGATGGGGTTTTACCACGTTGGCTAGGCTGGCCTCGAACTCCTGACCTCAGATGATCCACCCACATCAGCCTCCCAAAGTGCTGGGATTACAGGTGTGAGCCACTGTGCCCGGCCAACAGCAACAACTACTTGCCAGGCCCAAGCACTGTCTTCAGCCCTTTCCACTAAGTAACCCATTTAATACGCAAGGCTCATTTCATAGTAGTGATTACTGAAGCAGGACAAATGGCTTCTTTGCTTTAAGCCCCAATCTGGCCCTTCTATAAGTGGAGCTATGTAATTCCCTCGTTTGATGGGTTTTGTCCATGACATTGTATAGATAAGGTGTCTGGCCATGGTAGGCTCTCACTAAATAGGAGCCCACATTAAGATATGGTAATAGGGAGCCACTGATGGTTCCTGAGGAGGGAGTAGCTTTGATGTAATAAAAGCAGACTTCAACCTCCCATCTCCCCAACACTTGACGCTTGGTTATAGTTTCTCATAGGATCTAGTTCTTTGGGGAACCAGTCTCATTTGGTAACCCTAATCTATTCGTGCCAATATTGGGTTATTGTTCATCTCCTGAGCTGGACGGTTGGTGTCAAAAGAGTGCCTAAGGGGTGTCATCAAATACTAGCCCCAACATCCAGCACTGGGCTTAAACTCAGTGATAAACAGTTGGGACAGGCCAGGTACAGTAGCTCATGACTGTAATGCCAGCACTTTGGGAGGCTGAGTGGGGAGGATCGCTTGAGGCCGGGAGTTGGAAACCAGCCTGGGCAACATAGTGAGACCTCGTCTCTACAAAAGAAAAAAGTAGGCCAGGTGCGGTGGCTCACACCTGTAATCCCAGCACTTTGGGAGGCCGAGGGGGGTGGATCACGAGGTCAGGAGTTCAAGATCAGCCTGGCCAAGATGGTGAAACCTCATCTCTACTAAAAATACAAAAAATTAGCTGGGCATGGTGGCGGGTGCCTGTAATCCCAGCTACTCGGGAGGCTGAGGCAGAGAATTGCTTGAACCCAGGAAGCAGAGGTTGCAGTGAGCTGAGATCACACCACTGCACTCCAGCCTGGCGACAGAGCGAGACTGTCTCAAAATAAAATAATAAAATAAAATAAAATAAAAAAAAATTAGCCAGGCATGGTGATACAAATTTGTAGTCCCAGCTACTCCAGAGGCTGAGGCAGGAGGATCACTTGAGCCCAAGAGATGGAGGCTGCAGTGAGCTATGATTGTGCCACTGCACTCCAGCCTGGGCAAAAAAGTGAGACCGTTTCAAAAAACAAACAAACAAACAAACAAACAAACTAATCCATACAAGCCGGCACAGTGCTAAGGGCTCAGCCAAGATGTGTGAAATCATTGAAGGTGGAATTATTTGAAGCTTTCGGTGTCATCCTCTCCCACCTTGACCCTCAATCACCATCTTTCTCGCTTCTCTGCCTCCTTTGATCCATCTAGCATCGTTGACGCACTGGGGAAACAGCTTCCCTCTCAGAGCTTCAGTTTGTTGTCCTGGAAAATGGGGAGGCTCTGCCCCTTTCTTGCTGTTTCTTGTGGGTGTGCAGGTACCTAAGTAGTCAACGTCTTTTTTTTTTTTTTTTTTTTTTTGAGATGGAGTCTCGCTCTGTCGCCCAGGCTGCAGTGCAGTGTTGCAATCTCAGCTCACTGGAACCTCCACCTCCCGGGTTCAAGCAATTCTCCTGTCTCAGCCTCCTGAGTAGCTGGGACTACAGGCGCCCGCTGCCAAACCTGGCTAATTTTTGTATTTTTAGTAGAGACGGGGTTTCACCTTGTTGGTGAGGCTGGTCTCGAACTCCTGACCTCAAGTGATCCACCCTCCTCGGCCTCCCAAAGTGCTGGGATTATAGGCATAAGCCACTGCACCCCGCCCGTCATTATTTGCATAGGGCAAGAGAGAATCATCGAAGGTGCTGGGGGAAAGCAGGATGTCAAGAGAAGGAAAGAGAAAGGTGTTTAAGGAAGATTAGCTGAGAGATATCCCTCTTCCTTCCACTCCTGGAACCTAAATAAATGGGTAAAAAAGAAAACAACTGGGCCAGGTGCGGTGGCTCATGCCTGTAATCCCAGCACTTTGGGAGGCTGAGGCGGGTGGATCATGAGGTCAGGTGGTCACGAGATCAGGAGTTCAAGACCAGCCTGGCCAATATGGTGAAACCCCATCTCTACTAAAAACACAAAAATTAGCTGGGTGCGGTGGCAGGTGCTTGTAACCCCAGCTACTCGGGAGGCTAAGGCAGGAGAATTGCTTGAACCTGGGAGGCGGAGGTTGCAGTGAGCTGAGATCATGCCACTGCACTCCAGCCTGGGTGACAGTGTAAGACTCCATCTCAAAAAAAAAAAAAAAAAAAACCAAAAAAACAAAAAACCAAAAAAACCCAACAACTTGAAGATGTGTAGAAATTGAAACTTCCCACCTCACCTCCAATTACCTGCAGTTTCTAAAATATGTAGTAATGGCCAGGTGCAGTGGCTCATGCTGGTAATCCCAGCACTTTGGGAGGCTGTGGCAGGAGGCTTCCTTGATCCCAGGAGTCCAAGACCAGCCTGGGTAACATAGGGAGACACCATCTCCACAAAAAATTTAAAAATTAGTCAAGCATGGCCGGGCACAGTGGCTCACTCCTGTAATCCCAGCACTTTGGGAGGCTGAAGCAGGAGGATCACGAGGTCAGGAGATCGAGACTATCCTGGCTAACACGGTGAAACCCAGTCTCTACTAAAAATACAAAAAATCAGCCGGGTGTGGTGGCGGGTGCCTGTAGTCCCAGCTACTCGGGAGGCTGAGGCAGGAGAATGGCGTGAACCTGGGAGGTGGAGCTTGCAGTGAGAGGAGATCACGCCACCGCACTCTAGCCTGGGTGACAGAGCGAGACTCCATCTCAAAAGAATAAATAAATAAATAAATAAAATAAAAATTAGTCAAGCATGATGGTGCACACCTGTAGTCCCAGCTACTTGGGAGGCTGAGAAGAGAGAATCCCTTGAGCCAGGAGGTCGAGGCTGCAGTGAGCTGTGATCGCACCACTGCACTCCAGCCTGGGCAATAGAGCAAGATCCTGTGTCCAAAAAAAAAAAAATCCTGTAGTACCCACCTCCTAGCCTTTGCCCCTGTTTTTTCTTTGTCTGGTGTTGTCTTCTCACAGATGTTTCTTTCTCATACCTGGTTCCCTCCATCTTCATTCAAATCAAACATCGCCTGGCCAGAGAAGCCCCAACCCCCAGTCCTGCTCTGCCATCATACTGTCTGGTGGTTTACTCTTGGTAGCCCTTATACCTGGTGCTATATTGCATCCTGCTAGGACTTTTTTCAATGATGTAATGTTCTAGATCTGTGCTGTCCAATATGGCAGCCACCAGCCACACGGGGCTCTTTGGCCCTTGAAATAGTGAGACTGAGGCCGGGTGCGGTGGCTCACGCCTGTAATCCCAGCACTTTGGGAGGCTGAGGCGGGCGGATCACCTGAGGTCAGGAGTTCGAGACCAGCCTGGCCAACGTGGTGAAACCCCGTCTCTACTAAAAATACAAAAAATTAGTTGGTTGTGGTAGCAGGCTCCTGTAATCCCAGCTACTCGGGAGGCTGAGGCAGGAGAATCCCTTGAACCTGGGAGGTGGAGGTTGCAGTGAGCCAAGGTCGTGCCATTGTACTCCAGCCTGGGCGACAAGAGTGAAACTCTCTCTCTCTCAAAAAAAAAAAAAAAAGAGTGAAGAGTGTGACTGAGGAACCGAACTTTTACATTTATTTCATCTTAATGTCTTTACATTTCCATATTCTAAATTTAAACGGAAATAGCCACGTGTGTCTGCTGGATATCATATTGGACAGTGAAGATGTAGAATATCCCATCATCACAAAAAGTTCTCCCAGACTGGGCAATATAGCAAGACTCTGTCTCTGCAAGAAATGAAACAATCAGCTGGGTGTGGTGGCATGCACCTGTAGTCCTAGCTCCTTGAGAGGCTGAGGCAAGAGGATTGCTTGGGTCTGGGAGTTTGAGACTGCAGTGAGCTATGACTGCACCACGGCACTGCAGCTTGGGCAACAGAGTGAGGGAAGAAAGGTTATGGAAACTTTTCTGAGAAAAAAAAAAGTTATGTTGGACAACGCAGGGCTAGAATTCCAGCTCTTTCAGAGGAAGGTATTGGACTCCTCCTCAGTGCCTAGCACCACCGCTGACACAGAGTAAGGGTGTGGTAGAGATTGACTGAGTAAGGCGCGGAGCTTCCACAGGGCAGCGGTGACGATGATCTATCTTCTCACATTCCTGTTTCTTCTCAACCCAGCCTTCACCGGCTTCTTGCTTGGTTGAGGGCCACATATTTTCTGATGCATCTGTGTCCTTCCTGCTCTGAACCCAAGTTCAGAGTTGGCTGGACAAATCCTGACTCGCCCCAGCGCCCCCAGCCTGCCCCACCTCCACAGAACACCTCGCTCTCTTGGATTTCACGAACTCACATTTATTCACAGACAGACAAAGGGACAAGGACAGACCTTTGCTCACTGGGGACCCCCAGGGTCTGGCAGTTCCAAAGAGGTGATGGTGTCCAGTGTGTGAAACGGGGGACAGGCAGGCGGGGGCGTCCCCACCAGTCTCCATCCCTCTGGCCAACTGTCCGCCGCCTTTTTTTCCAAGTCGTCCTGCCTTAAGACACATGTTGGGGTGAGCGGTTCCTAACCAGCATCAGGGGTTCTGGGGGCGGGCGATGGGGGAGGAAGGGGCAGTCCAGGGCCCCCCACTCCTTAGTGTCAAGGGCGTCAAGGGGACGGGTGGGTAGACAGAGGAGGTGGCTCCTTCAACTTCCCTCCTCCATTCTGCAAACCGGGGAGCTCAGGCGGAGCGGCGGAGGGCAGGGCGGCGAAGGTCAGGAGGCCAGGCCCCCCAGCCCGCGCAGGTGAGCCTTGCTGTCTACCTCTTCCTCCTCCATCTCGAAGGCTGAGTGGTCTTGGCTGTCGAAACAGGAGGCGCTGAGGAAGACAGGGGGAGCCGGCGGGGACTGGGGTGGGGTCCCCGGAGAGGGCGGCTCTTCCTTAATGTTTGCGAGGGGCAGCGGGAGCCCTTCTTCCTCCTGTTCGGCCTTCAGGGGCGGCGGGGGCGGTGGCGGCGACGTCGGGGCCTGGGCCTGCAGTGCCTGCAGCGCGGCGGCCCTCTCCAGCTCTGCGCGGTGGCAGCGCTGGTGGCGCAGGAGGCTGTAGGCGCGCGAGAAGCGGCGCGGGCAGCGCGGGCACGGGTGCGGGGCTGGGCCCCCCGCGTGCACCTGTGCGTGGCGCGCCAGGTCGGCCAGGCGCTTGAACTCCCGCTGGCAGCGCACGCACTGGAAGGGGCGCGCTCCCGAGTGGGTCACCCCGTGCTGCCGCAGGTGCGCCCGGCGCCTGAAACCTTTGCCGCACTCTGGGCACCAGAAGCGGGGCTCCCCGGCGGGGGGCCGAGCCGGGGCAGCGTCGCCTCCGTTCTGCCCGCCTTCTCCCCCTTCCGAGGCACCCACGCACTCCGCCCCCTCGCCCCCCTCCGGCCCCTTGGCTGAGTTCCGTGCACCCGAGGCCTTGTCGTCCTTCTTGCCCGCCGCGGGCAGCGGGGCCAGCAGGCTGAGGGGGCCGTGGACGCGGCGGTGCTGGCGGAGGTAGGAGGCGAGGCGGAAGGCCAGGCCGCAGTCTGGGCACACGAAAGGGCGGTCGGTGGAGTGGACCAGCCGGTGGCGCGACAGGGACCAGGGCCTGGCGAAGGCCTTGAGGCAGATGGAGCACTGGTGTCGCTTGGGGCGTGGCGGGGGCCCCCCTTCCCCTTCCTGTTCGCCCTCGGGGCGCAGACACGGGTGCGCCTTGAGCTCGCCCTTGGTGGCGAAGGCTTCGCGGCAGCGCAGGCACAGCAGCGTCCAGTCTGCCTGGAGCAGGACCTGTTTCTCCTCCTGCCGCCCGGCCGCCAGCGCCAGCTCGGCCCTCAGCTCTGCTGCCCCGGCCGCGGCCTCCTCCGACTCCGACTCCCGGGGCTCCGCGGCGCTGGTGGGCGCAGCCAGCGTGGAAGGCTCCCCCGCAGGCCACGTCTCAGGCCACGCTGCGACCGCCTCCTCCTCCGTGGCCCCCGCTGCAGCCGTGGTAGGCGGCTCCGAGCCCTCTTCCTGCGGGCCCCAGCTGGGCTCGGCCGTCTCCTTGGCCACCCTCTCGATGGCCAGCTCGACCTCGCCGCCCGCGTGCTCCTGAGCCAGGTGGCGCCTGAGCTGGGCCGGTTCTGGGAAGGTGCGGGGGCAGGCGGCGCAGCGCAGCGGGGGCTGGGGCCCGTGGCCGCGCAGGTGGCGGGAAAGGTGGGCCGGCCGGCGGAAGGCCTTGGGGCACAGCGGGCAGGCGTGGGGCCGGAGCCCCGAGTGGCTCAGCCGGTGCCGGGAGAGGTAGTAGGGGAAACGGAAGAGGCGGCCGCAGGTGGGGCAGGGCAGGGGCGCCCTAGGGGCTCCAGCGCCCCCCCTGCCACGGCCACGGCCTCGACCACGGCCTCGGCCACGGCCCCGGCCTCGGCCACGGTGAGGTGGGCTGCCCTGGGCGGGTGGAGGAGGCTGCGGATCCATGCCTGTGGGGAGAGAGGGGAGAGATGGGAAGCGGGGCAGAGGTAAAAAGAGGTGCGTGGGGTGTGGCAGAAAGAGAAGCAGAGACAGTCAGAGATGGAGAGGCAGAGAGGGTCAGGTATTTAGCCAGGAGAGAGATATGAGACAGACAAAGATGAGAGACACCGAGGGGAGGCCAGAGATGGAGAGACAGGAGGAGAGAGATCAGAGACAGAGCGACAGAGCAGGGAATAGAGACAGGAGAAGGCAGAGATGGGAGACACGGAGAAGTGGGGATGGACAGACAGAGACCAGGAGTCGCAGAAAGACAGGATGGTGAAAGGCAGAGCATAGAAGAGACAGAGGAGAGTGAGGAACACCCAGCAGAGAGACAGAGACACAGAGAAGAGGAAACAAAGAGACTTGGAGAACCAGAGGCAGAGATAGTGCAAGCGCAGAGATCAGAAGAGCAGTGGCGGTTTGGGGGCCGGGGAGACAGGGAGACAGACACACAGAGGGAGTGAACTGGGCAGAGGCACGGAGGGGGACAAAGTCAGCGAACCGCTTCTGCTCCAGGTCCCCCGGCCAGGCTGAACGTTTTGGGAGGGGCTGGGACACAGCCCATGGGGCCTGAGTGGAGGGGGTGGGATTCGAAGCCGGTAGGCCCCGGAAATAGAGTGTGTTCTCAGAGGCCAGGGGCTGGGAGAGGTCGGGGAGTAGGAGGGTTCAGACTTCTGGTCTGAGTTGGGAGGGGGCTAGGGGCCCAGACTCTTGGGACCGATGGGGATGGGAGCTGGGGATTGAGACTCCTGGGTCCAGGTCATGACGGATTGGGGAATCTGGACTCTGGTATGGAGGAGGTGTGGATTCCTGGGTCCCGGTGGAGGAGGGGCTGGGGAGGGGGCTGGGCTCCCAGGACAAGGGGGAGGTGGGGGCTGGGGACCCAGCTGCCGGGAATCCCCAGGGAGGACGCGACTGAGGGCCGGACCTCTGGACTCGGGAGGGAGGCTGGTGGGGGTCGGGGGTCCCAGGTCCTAGAGGGGGGCCGATCTCCGGGCCAAGCCTGCAGCTCCCCGAAGGCATGATCAGCAGAACTGGGGCCGGGTCGAGGCCTCGAGGATTTCTCAGCCCTGGGCCTGGGGCTTGGTCCTGGTCGCTGGGGCTGGGTTCTTACCTCGCCTCCTTGGCTCCTTTCTTCCTTCCCCACGGCCGGCCAAACGCGGACGGTGGTGGCGGGGAGGGAGGGGGGCCTGAGCGTGGTGGGGGGTGGAGGAGGAGGCTGGGCTCGGTGTCACTGCCTAAGCCTTCCCCCCGGAAACCTGGCCTTTCCTCGGAGCCTGAAAGAGGAAAGACTGGCTGGGAAGCCGGAAGCGGGAGGACGGGGAACCTGGAGAGGGGAGGGAAGGCAGCTTGCACTACAGGGTCCTGTGAGGGGAGGGGGCTGGGGGTCTGTCCCCCGGGCTCCCAGAGGGCGGAGGGTGCTGAGGGCCTGGAACACTGGGTCCAGCTACTCCCGGCTCCCCAACATGCACACACACATATTCATTCATTCCTTCAACAAATACACATTTATCAGGTCCTGTCTGTGCCAGGCACTGTGTCAGGCCAGGGGAGTGGCTGGGGGAGGAAGATGAATGAATCAGTGACAGAGGCTTCAGAAAGTACTGGCACTCTGGATCAGAACCTGGCTCCAGCCTTCCCCCTTGGCTGTCTGGGTGAAGGAGTCTCCCACTTTGAGCCTCGGTTTCCCCCTTTGTGAAAGCCCCTGCATATACTCATTCAACTCTAAGCGACCAATATTTACTGAATATCTACTACGGGCCAGCCTGCATATATTTGTCTACATATACGCATATTCACTGGGACCTTAGCAGCCAATGTTTACTGAGCACCTACTATGGGCTGGTGCTGTCCTTGGTGCTGGAGTCACAGTGGCAAAAACTGGAGCTCACTGTCTGATGGGGAAGGCAGATAGACACGGATCAATCACGCTGCAGTGCATGTGGGGGAACGTGTGCTCCGAGGCAGGGAACTGCTATGAGAATGCAGAGAACAGAAGGCACTGAGCTGAGCTCACACTGGAAGGAGGTGATTCCTGAGGTCTTCCTGGAGGCAGCAATGTTTCAGCTGAAATTGGCAGAATGAAACCAACCTGGCGACATCTCAGAAACCTATTCTGGAGCAGAAAAGGCATTTTGCAGGAGTATACCCACAGCTTGACGCTGTTTGTTTAAGGTTACATTCCTGCCAAACAGTGCTAATGACAGTGCGAGCAAACAGGTCCTTTCATACACGGCTGGGGCAAGTAGAACCTGGAACATTCTTACCGAGCCAGCAATTCCAGGAATTTATTCTTCAGAGGCATCTACTCGGAACTGCACAAAATAATGTCTGCACCAGGTTAATCATTGCAGTCCTGCACATCACTGCAAACAGCTGAAACCAATCTAAACACCCATCTGTAGGAGAGCTGAGTAATAAATCATGACTGATCCACCCAGTGGAATACTAGGTGTCCATAGAAAAGAACAAAGAAGCTCACCGTGTGCATATATGGTAAGTCTCCAAGTGATAACCTGTAGAAGAGAAAAATGGAAGGTCAAGTACAGCCTGCAGCCTGTTCTGGGTTTGTGTGTGTTCTGGGATTGTGTCCAGATGAACTGGAACAAGAGAGAAGAAACTGAAACTGGCAACATAGTCTAACTTCCAGGACAGAAATTTACTACACTCTATCCTTGTTTTTTTGTTTGTTTTGTTTTGTTTTCTTTTGAGATGAGATCTCCTTCTGTTGCCCAGGCTGGCTGGAGGAAGTGCAGTGGTGTGATCTCGGCTCACTGCTCGACCTCCCGGGCTCAAGCAATCCTCCCACCTCAGCCTCCTGAGTAGGTGGGGCTACAGGAGTGTGCCACCATGTCTGGCTAATTTTTGTATGTTTTGTAGAGATGGGGTCTCCCTATGTTGCCCAGGCTGGGCTTGAACTCCTGGGCTCAAGCGATCCACCTGCCTCGGCCTCCCAAAGTGCTGGAATTACAGACATTAGCCAGTGTGCCCAGCCTTTTGTACTTTTTGAATTCAAAACCGTGTGAATGTGCTATATACTCAAGAAAGTAAAGGAGGCCAAGCATGGTGGCTCACGCCTGTAATCTCAGCACTTTGGGAGGCCCAGGTGGGCAGATCACCTGAGGCCAGGAGTTCAAGACCAGCCTGGCCCACATGGTGAAACCCCATCTCTACAAAAAGTACAAAAATTAGCCAGGCATAATGGCACATGCCTATAATCCCAGCTACTCAAGAGGCTGAGGCAGGAGAATGGCTTGAACCTGGGAGGCAGAGGTTGCAGTGCGCTGAGATCGTGCCATTGCACTCCAGCCTGGGCGACAGAGCAAAACTCCACCTCAAAAAAAAAAAAAAAGAAAAGAAAATAGTAAAGGAAAAAGAAATACATGGGGATTATAAAAATAAATGAAATGAAAAATAATAGCTTACTCTTGTGAGCGTATTACAAATGTGAACCCATTTACTCCTTGCTTTATGAAGTAGGTACCATTATTTTTCCCTTTTACAGAGGATAAAAGTGAGATACTAGAAGTTTCCAAACCTAGCGAGTCTCAGTAAGAAGTTTCACTTCACAAACAGATAGGAGAAATGATAGTGGATCAGAAGCATGATTTAAAAAAAATAATAAAAGGCCGGGCGTGATGGCTCATGCCTGTAATCCCAGCACTTTGGGAGGCCGAGGGTGGCAGATCACTTGAGATCAGGAGTTCGAGACCAGCCTGGCCAACACGGTGAAACCGTCTCTACTAATAATACAAAAATTAGCTGGGCATGGTGGTGCGCGCCTGCAATCCCAGCTAGTCCGGAGGCTGAGGCAGGAGAATCGCTTGATCCCGGGAGGCGGAAGTTGCAGTGAGCCGAGATCGTGCCACTGTACTCCAGCCTGCGACAGGGCAAGACTCCGTCTCAAATAAATAAATAAATAAATAAATAAAATAGGAATGGGGTCTCACTCTGTTGCCCAAGCTAGTCTTGAATTCCTGAGCTCAAGCAATCCTTCCACCTCAGCATCCGAAAGTGCTGGGATTACAGGCATTAACTACTGTGCCCAGACTAGGAGCATGCTTTTTAAAAGCACCTTGTCCATAATACTATATTTTAAAGAATATATACCATGGAATAAAAGTCTAAAAATGTCTGTGGTAATAATAGGCGCCAAATTCAAGATATAAGTTATGTTTGAGATAGGAGAGGCAATCAGATCTTGGAGGGGGTGGTCCGCGGGGAGTCATTTGTATCCCTAATATTTCAAAGCTGGTAGTCAGAATATGGGTGTGTGTATTTTAACATGTTTTTTGTAAAATACACTTAAAATTTATAATTGTAACCATTTTAAATCACACAGCTCAATGGCACTAAGTAAATGTTGCACAACTATCCACGCTGTCTAGTTCCAGAACTCTTTTTTTTTTTTTTTGAGACAGACTTTCGCTCTTGTTGCCTAGGCTGGAGTGCAATGGCATGATCTCAGCTCACCGCAATCTCCGCCTCCTGGGTTCAAGCGATTCTCCTGCCTCAGTCTCCCAAATAGTTGGGATTACAGGCATGTGCCACCACGCCCAGCTTATTTTGTATTTTTAATAGAGACAGGGTTTCTCCATGTTGGTCAGGCTGGTCTCAAACTCCCAACCTCAGGTGATCCACCTGCCTCGGCCTCCCAAAGTGCTGGGATTACAGGCGTGAGTCTCTTTCTTTCTTTCCTTCTTTCTTTTTTTTTTGTAGATATGGGGTTTTGCTTTGTTCCCTAGCCTGGTCCGAACTCCTGGTCTCAAGCAATCCTCCCACCTGAGCCTCCTAAAGTGCTAGGATTACAGGCGTATGCCACCGTGTCCAGCCTAGTTCCAGAACCTTTTCATCAGCCCAAACAAACCCTAAGCCCATCAGCAGTCATTCCCACACTTCCTTCTATCCCCAGCCCCTGTCAACTAATAATCAGTTTTCTGTCTCTATGAATTTGCCTATTCTGGACATTTCATATCAATGGAATCATACCATATGTGTTCCTTTGTGACTAGCTTCTTTCACTTTGCATAAAAGTTTCTCCTCCTCCTCCACAAAGGACATTGCACCCCCTCTTTTTAAAAATTGAGACAGGGTCTTTCTCTGTTGCCCAGGCAGGAGTGCATTGGTGCAATCACGGCTCACTGCAACCTCCACCGCCAGGGCTCAAGCGATTCTCCCACCTCAGCCTCCCAGATAGCTGAGACTACAGGCATGCACCACCACGCCTGGCTAATTTTTGTTTTTGGTAGAGATGGGATCTCGCCATGTTGCCCAGTGTGGTCTTGAACTCCTGGGCTCAGATGACCAGCCCACCTCGGCCTCCTGAAGCACTGGGATTACAGGCGTGAGCCACCGCACCCGGCCAGCATAATGTTTCTAAGCTTCATGCGTGCCATGGCATGAGTTGGTTCTTCACTCCTTTTTGTGGCTGAATAGTATTCCTCTGCGTGAGTGCAGTCATCCCTCGGTGTCCAAGGGATTGGTTCCAGGACTCTCCTCAGATTCCAAATCCCTGGGTGATCGAGTCCCTTACAGCCTCCTATCTTAGGGTGCAGAACCCACAGATGTGGAGGGCCGCTGTCACCTACATTTTGTTTATCCATTCATTTGTTGATGGATATTTGGGTTGCATCTATCTTTGGGCTATTGTGAATAGTGCTGTTATAAACATTGGTGTATAAGTTTTTGTTTGAACAGCTGTTTTTAATTCTTTTGGGTGTATACCAAGGATGTGTGTACTATTTTATCATCTATATTTTGAAGGCTTGAAAGATGGATGAGGAGGAGGAGGAGGAGAAATAATAATGAATTCAGGAATGGAGGTGATAGAAAAGAAAACTTTAAGCAGAGAGCACAGCACATGGAAGGGGGTTTGTGCTCTGCTTCCCCAGCACATGGCGGGGGATGGGGTTGGGGGTCTTGCATTAGGGCATAAAGGAGGCCAGTGTGGCGGAGAGAGGCCAGAGCTGCACCCAGCGACCGTGCCGGGCCTCTGAGTCCAGGCTGAGCTTGGACTCATTCCGAGTGCACTGAGAAGCCATTGAAAAGGTTTTAAGCAGGAGAGTCACATGATCCGATTAGTGTTTTAGAGAAATTCCTGTGGGACCCGCGTGGAGGCCGGGCCGGATGCTGGGGAGACCGAGGCGGGGAGCTGGGAGAAGGAGGGGCGCGGGCCCAGGTGCTAGAGGGGGGCCTGGGCCCCTCGACCTCCGGCTGGGAAGGCGGCTCCCTGGGCAGGGGGCGGGGCTTGTCGCTGACTGGCTCAGGGCTGGACTCCCCGATGCCAGGCCCACCGTCTCCCCCTCCTCATTGGCTCTCCTGCTTCCAAGCCCCCCTCCCTCCCGTGCAGCCTCCAGCACCCAGAAATCATATCACCTCACTCCTGAGCCCAACACCCTCCCGTCCATGGCTCCCCAACTCCCTCGGAATAACACCCAGAGCTTCCCTAATGACCCCCACGTGCACCTCCGTCCTCAAGGCCCTGCTTGCCTTCCTACCTTCCTCTCCGCGTTACACCGCCCTCTCCGCTCTGTCCCGAGTTAGGGCCTTTGCACTTGCGGTTGCCCCGGCCTGGAAAGCCCTCCCGAGGTTTCCATCCAGCTTCGCTTACGTCCCTCACTCCTACAGCTTCCTGGAGACACCTGTCTTGTCCACCCAGGCTAAAATAGCCTCTCGTCACCCTCTGGCCTTCACCTTGCCTTAATTTTCTTTTTTTCTTTTTTCTTTCTTTCTTTTTTTTTTTCAGTCAGGGTCTCGCTCTGTCGCCCAGGCTGGCGTGCAGTGGTGCAATCCCAGCTCACTGCAACCTCCGCCTCTTGGGTTCAAGCGATTCTCCTGCCTCAGCCTCCCGAGTAGCTGGGATTACAGGCGCCTGCTACCACGCACAGCTAAATCTTTTTTGTATTTTTAGTAGAGACGGGGTTTCGCCATGTTGGTCAGGCTGGTCTCGAACTCCCGACCTCAGGTGATCCTCCCGTCTCGGCCTCCCTAAGTGCTGGGATTACAGACGTGAGCCACGGCGCCGGCCTTTAATTTTCAACATGGTACTTATCACGAACACACACTAGGCAACGTGTGAATGTCCCATGGATTCCCTATCTCCCCTGCCACTAGAATAAAAACTCCACAAGGGAAGGGGCTTGTTTTGCCTGTTTGCTTAACGGCTCTGCCCACAGGTGGCTGCCCGGGACAGACAAGGGGCTTAACAAGCATTTGTGGATGAATAAAAAGGGATGAAGGGTGGGAGGAGTGAGGCTGTTCCTGAAAGGAAGAAGGCTCGGGGGCCCGGGGGAGACTCCCGCTCAGGCAAGCGTGCAGGACGCTGGCTGGCTCCAAGGTCTGCACGCAGGAATCAGCTCGCCAAACACAGGCGTGTGAGTCGCCGGCGTCTGGCTGGTAATTAATGTTTTGCAACGGTTGAGATCGTCCTCAGGGTAAAATTCCCGCTCCTGTCCTCTCCTCGCTTCCCACCCCCCCTCCAACCTCAATCAGCGTATCTATAAAATGGGGCCGCTATGTGACGCGTTGGGTGCAGTGTCCAGCCCAGCACCGGGCGCTTGTGAGACTCGGAGGAAACGGGATGGGTCCTTCTCGTTACCGCCCCAGAAGAGAAAGGACTGTGGTGCAGGTGAGGTGGGTGGGAACCTCAGCCTCGCGAGGTCCCTATTCATTACTCCCTGGCCGGCGGCCATCTCCATGGCAACGCTGGCGCCTTTCCAGTGCGCAGCTCCGGGGCCGAGCCTGTCTCTAAGCCGGTCTCGGAGTGGGCGGGTCTTGTCCCTGGGGGCGGTGCCTGCTTCGAAGTGGGCGGGCCTTGTTTCTCGAAAGAAGATACTTTTTTTCTCAAACCAGAAAGCATGTCTGGTTTTTGAGTGGCGGTTGCAGAGTGGAGAGGAATATCTCTAAGATTTAGCTGATTTTATTCCCAAAGGTTGAGCTTTTTCAAACAGGCAACAGTGGATCTCCATTCAAAAAGTCTCCCTTGAGTGCTAAACTCTTACTTGTTTTCTCCTCCCAGAAATTTAAATTCCTCCTTTAAATTTTCCTTTCTTTTTCTTTCTTTTTTAATTTATATTTTAAATTTTAATTAATTAATTTATTTTTTCAGACGGACGTCTCGCTCTGTCACCCGGGCTGGAGTGCAGTGGCATGTTCTTGGGTCACTGCAACCTCTGCCTTCTAGGTTCAAGCGATTCTCCCGCCTCAGTCTCCCGAGTAGCTGGGATTACAGGCGTGCACCACCATGCCCACCTAATTTTCGTATTTTTAGTAGAGACGGCATTTCACCATATTGCCCAGGGTGGTCCTGAACTCAAGTGATCCGCCTGCCTCAGCCTCCAAAAGTGCTGGGATTACAGGCGTGAGCCACCACGTTCGGAATTATTTTTTATTTTTGAGACGGGGTCGCACTCTGTCGCCCAGGCTGGAGTGCAGTGGTGCGATCATAGCTCACTGCAACCTCGACCTCCTGAGCTCAAGTGATCCTCTCAGCTCAGCCTCCCAAGTAACTGGGACTACAGGCGTGCACCACCATGCCGGTTTTTTGTTTGTTTGTTTGTTTTGTTTTTGGTAGAGACAGGATCTCACTATGTTGCCTAGGCTGGTCTCGAACTCCTGAGCTCAAGCCATCCTCCTGCCTCAGCCTCTGAAATTGCTGGGATTACAGACATGAGTCAACTCGCCCAGCCTAAAATATCTTCTTTGTGAAATATAAGACACACAGACAAAAAATGCACAATACAAACACACAATTGAATAAATAATTATAAAATGATCATCCGATTAAGAACTAGAACTTTGTCGGCTATCAGCAACCGTGGAAACTTCCAGGATATCCCCTCCCGCTTAACTTGTCCAGTCCACTATTCTGAGTTTTATAGAACATTGTTGTCCTTGCTTTTTTATATGGTTTACTACTGACAATGTATCCTTAACAACATTACAGTTTAGTTTTATGTGCATTATAATGGGTTTGCTTTTTTTTTTGGAGACAGGGTCTCCCTCTGTTGGCCAGGCTGGAATGCAATGGAATGATCTTAGCTCACTGCAACCTCCGTCCCCCTACCCCAGGCTCCAGCGATCCTCCTGTCTCAGCCCCCCGAGTAGCTGGGCCTACAGGCACACGCCACCACACCTGGCTATTTTTTGTATTTTTACTCGAGACGGGGTCTTGCCATGTTGCCCAGGCTGATCTCGAACTCCTGGACTCAAGCAATCCTCCTGCCTTGGCCTTCCAAAGTGCTGGGACTATAGGCGTGAGCCACTGCACCTGGCCTCAATGTTATGTAAATGAAATCATGCTCTGTTTCTGGCTTTTTGGGTCCTGTATCTTTGTAACTTTCATTCATGATACTGTGTTTATCTGCAGCTCATTCATTCTTGTTGCTGTATAGTATTCCACTGCATAATATGCCATCGCTAATTATCCACTGTATTGCTGATGGGCATTTTGGTTGTCCTGAGTTTGGGGTTGAAAGTATTGCTACTATGAATGTTTTTGTATGTCTCTGGGTGCAGGGGGACTTGAGTTAGCATTTACGCCTAGCAGTAGAATTCCTGCATCACAGGATATATGTATGTTCAATATTTGAGAATGGCAACCTATGGGGCATTTAATTTAAGAAACTCAGCAGGGTGCAGTGGCTCACACCTGTAATCCCAGCACTTTGGGAGGCCGAGGCGGGCAGATCGATCACCTGAGGTCAGGAGTTCGAGACCAATCTGACCAACATGGTGAAACCCCGTCTCTACTAAAAATACAAAAATTAGCTAGGTGTAGTGGTGCACATCTGTAATCCCAGCTACTTGGGAGGCTAAGGCATGAGAATCACTTGAACCCAGGAGGTGGAGGTTGCTGTGAGCCGAGATCACACGATTGCACTCCAGTCTGGGCAACAGAGTGAGCCCCTATCTCAAAAACAAACAAAAAAATCTTAAGGAACTAAAGGGGAGGAAACTTTGATTCTCCTAAACCCCTACTTAAATGTGTCCTCCCCCAGTTTCCTGGTCTTAGTAAGAAATGCCACCACTCAACCATTTACTCCTGATTTCTCCCTTCCCATTACACTCACCCCCAACCAATACACACATGCACACAACCAGTCCTCTGCATTCGTACTCCAGAGTTCATCTCCAACCCACCCATTTCTTTGTTTTGTTTTATTTTATTATGTTTAGTAGAGACAGGGTCCCACTATGTTGCCTAGGCTGGTCTCAAACTCCTGAGCTCAAGTGATTCTCCCGCCTCGACCTCCCAAAGTGCTGGGGTTACAGGCGTGATTTCTGTTGGTCACTCTGGTTTAGGCTCCCACAAGTTTCTCCTGGACTGCAGGAGCGCTGCACTCTCCTGACTCTGCGTCCTGCAGCTTCGTTTACACTCAGCAGCCACAGGGATCTTGGTAAGATGCAAGGGTGGTCCCTTCCCTCCTCGATTAACACTTTACTTCCCATCACCCAGAGAACACAGTCAAACACCTGTTTTGGCTTGCCTGGCTTACTGTGATGTGACGTCTACCCACCTGTTAACCTCATCTCATCCTTCCCTCCCTGAGCTCACTTTCCTCCTGTGTCCATTTGAGCATCCTCTTGGCCGGTCCTTGCTCACCCTTACCCTCCAGGGCTCAGATCAAATGCCACCTCCGCCGAGAAGCCCACGTGGACCACCCCATCTAAGGTGGCATAAAAAGTGAGTAAGGTGGCATAAAAAGTGAGTAAGGTGGCCATTCGCTTTCTTACCACCCTTCCCTATTGCCTTCAGAATGCTCAGGACGATCTGAAATTATTTTCTACATTTACCTGATTCCTCTTTTCTCCATACCCGTCGCCTACACGACAGAACATAAACCCCAGGAGGGCTGGGATGATCCCCACAGGGAGTTCCAATGCCTGGCTCAGAATAAGCCTTCAGTGCGGGAATGCAATGCAGTGTGCAGGAGACAGTCTGAAGGCACCCCCACCCCCAATTCTCTGATGAGCGAGTCCTATTCTGGGGGTCTGGTATAGGGTCCAAGGCAGCATCTAAGAGGCGGGGCCTCTGCTCAGACACGCCTCTAATGAGGCAGTTTGGTTTCCAAGGGGTGTGTCCTATAAGATTGGTGACTTCTAAAGGGCGTGTCTAGTTTCTAGGGGGCGTGTCTGTCTGTTGGAGGTGGATCATGTATTTAAGGGACGGGACTCATTTTGATTGATACCGACTCTAATTGTATTTATTTATGAAACAGAGTCTCGCTCTGTTGCTCAGGCTGGAGTGCAGTGGTGCGATATCGGCTCACTGCAACCTCCACCTCCCAGGTTCAAGAGATCCTCCTGCCTCAGCCTCCCGAGTAGCTGGGATTACAGGCATGTGCCATCACACCCGGCTAATTTTTGTATTTTTAGTAGAAACAGGGTTTCCCCATGTTGGCCAGGCATGGTCTTGAACTCCTGACCTCAGGTTATCCGCCTGCCTCGGCCTCCCCAAGTGCTGGGATTACAAGTGTGAGCCACCAAGCCCAGCCTAAACCGACTCTAATTTAAAAGGGCATGTACTATTCAAAGCTTTGAAACTTCTCAGGAGAAAACGAGGACCCGTCTCTATTTAGGGAGTCTGTCCTAAGAGATTCCCCATCCCCCCCCGCCTGGAGCCAAGGATCAGAAAATGAGGCATCAGCGACTGACAGGACAAGGTTTATTGGGGGTCCTGGAAACACTGGGGAGAGGGACGAGGGGGCAAGGTCGAGGCTCACAGGGGCACCCCCTAGCCAAGTGCCCCCTTCCCCTAGGGATTGGGAGGAAGACAGAGACAGACAAACCAACAGAGATGGAGAGAAAGACCAACGGATGCTACGGAGAGAGGGAGGGAAACCCCAGTGTCCACCACCTCCCACTCAGATGAGTTCACAGGATAAAGAATTGCGTGGACCGGTCCACACGCTACAGGAAAAGAGAGGAGTGTCTGCCCTATTCACTCTAAGGAAGGTGGCAGGCCACAGCCTAGACCAGCCCATTCCATGTGATGGGGGTGTGTGCATATAGATCAGTCCATTCTACTGGGCAAGGGGATTTCAGGTCAGTCTATTCTAGTGTTTGGGGTGGGGAAGATCGTTAGGGCCGATCCATTCCACAGTCGGGGAGGGGGGATTCGAGGGCAGGGGGCATCTACCCTGGTCCCTCTTTCAGCACAGGGAATGAAAAAGGGGAAAGGCAGATTTCGGCTATATCCATTTTCTGGGGTCACCAGTGACTCTGGTGGGTGGCATTTGGAGGGATCTAGGAAAATTCAGGGACATGCTCCCTCCACATTCTCCAGATCAAGGTCGTTAGGAATGATGGCTCTCAGGGAATGGGGCAGTCTTCCCTTGGTGGGGGTGGGTGCCCATCTTTTATTATTAGGGCTCTCAAGATGAGAGGTACTTGTGGAGACCCATTGCTCACTGCAAAGTCCCCATGTCTTGGGGACTTAGGGCTACCCACACTCATTCCAGGGACCTCAGGCTCAGGAGTCTCTCCCTAGATTTGGGCTCCCCTGCCCCAGCTAAGGACCCTGTTTGTTTGTGGTCCCCCAGCTCCGGGGCCTTTGTGGGTTTTTGGTGGCCCCCACCTCTCCAGTCAGGGTCCCCTCATTTCAGGGCCTGCGTCTGGATTTGGATTTGGAGGGCCGGGGCCTCACGCGCAGTCCCGAGGTCCCCTGGTCCAGGCCGAGTCCAGGTGGCTGGGTGGAGGGCAGGGCGCACGCAGCCTGGCAGTCAGTCCATGCCCCGGTGCAGCTTCAGGTGCCTGGAGAGGTTGCTGAGCGTGATGAAGCCCTTGCCACAAATGTGGCAAGGGAAGGGCCGCTCGGTGCCGTGCAGCAGCCGGTGGCGCTTGAGGTAGCACTCGTGGCGGAAGAACTTGCCGCACTCCAGGCACGGGAACGGCTTCTCGCCAGTGTGCACCAGCACGTGCCGCTCCAGGTCTCGCGGCGAGCGGAACAGCTTCTCGCACTCGGAGCAGCCGAAGATCTTCTTGCCGCGGCCGGAGCCAGACGGTGGTTCCCCGGACGCCGGTTCCCTTTCCCGGGCCGCGGCCGCCGCCTCCTCCCCGCCGCCCTCACCGTGGCTGACCCGCCGGTGCTCCTCCAAGGCGGCCAGCGCCGCGTACAGAGCCCCGCAGTGGCCGCAGCCGTAGGTGGCCGGGCCCGAGTGGGCCTCCAGGTGACTGGCCAGGGCCGCGGCCGACGCAAAGAAGGTCCCGCAGTCGCACTGGTACAGGGTGTCTTCCGAGGGCTCGGCGGCCGCCGCAGGTGCAGGCGCCTCCCCACCGCCCTCGGGGAGCAGCCCCCCGAGCTTGGGCACGCCGCCCCCCGCGGGGCCCAGGAGCAGCCTGCGGTCCGAAGCCAGAGGAGCGTCGCCAGCCTCCGCAGCGGTGCCTTCGCCCGCCGTCTCGGGCCCTGCGCCTGGCCCCGCGGCCCAGGCCTGCGCTGGGGGCGCGCCCGGGCCCTGCAGGTCGTGCGTCAGCTTGTGCCGCTCCAGCAGCGCGGGCGCGTTGAAGTCGCGCTCGCAGCGCGGGCACTTGAAGGGCTTCACGTCGGTGTGCGCCGCCCAGTGGGCCGCCAGCTCGCGGCCGTGGTCGAAGCGCCGCGCGCAGGCGCCGCACGCAAATGGGGGCAAGGAGGCCGCGGCCGCAGCTGCCGCTTCTGCCAGCCCCCAGCTGCCCAGACCCGCGCCTGCCCCCTCGGGGCCCTCTCCGCCGCCGGCCCCTGAGCCCCCGCACACCGAGCAGGGCCCCACATTGCAGCAGACGGAGCAGGGCGCACTCAAGGCGGGCAGGCCAGGGCCGGGCTGCAGGGGAGAGGGGAGAACCCCACGGTGCTGGCGCTTGAGGTGGCGGCCCAGGCTGGAGCGTGAGGAGAAGCGGAGCTCGCAGACCAGGCAGCAGTAGGGTTTCTCACCAGTGTGGACGACCTAGGGGTGCGGGAGGAAGGGCACAACGTCAGGGCTGAGAACCTAGCCCGGACAACGGATTCCTGGACTCCCAGAGGGTTGTGGCACAAGCTCTCTGTCACACCTACAGGGCCATGATCTAGGGAAACGCTCGTCCTATCACTCTCTGCTTGGGGTCACGGTAGATTCTTTCGGTCCTTAAAAAGACCATGTCCTGGCTGGCCATGGTGGCTCACGCCTGTAATCCCAGCACTCTGGGATTGCATAAGCCTAGGTGTTTGAGACCAGCCCAGGCAACACAGGGAAACCTTGTCTCTACAAATAATTTTAAAAACTAGCTGGACACGGCACACTCCTGTGGTCCCAGCTACCTGGGAGGCTGAGCCAAGAAGTTTGAGGCTGCAGTAAGCCGTGACCATGCCACCACATTACAGCCTGCATGACAGGGTGAGACTGTGTCTCAAAAAAAACAAAACAAAAAAAACCACGACTGGGTGCGGTGGCTCACGTGTGTAATCCCAGCACTTTGGGAGGCTGAAGTGGGTGGATCATTTGAGGTCAAGAGTTCGAGACCAACCTGATCAACATGGTGAAACCCTGCCTTTACTAAAAATACAAAAATTACCCGGGCCTGGTGGCGGGCACCTGTAGTCCCAGCCACTCAGGAGGCTGAGGTAGAAGAATCACTTGAACCCGGGAGGTGGAGGATGCAGTGAGCCAAGGACGTGCCACTGCACTCTAGCCTGGGTGACAGAGCGAGACTCTGTCTGAAAAAAAAAAAAAAGCCCGGGTGCGGTGGCTCACGCCTGTAATCCTAGCACTTTGGGAGGCCGAGGCGGGCGGATCATGAGGTCAGGAGATCGAGA
The DNA here is from genome assembly GCF_029289425.2 of Pan paniscus. Taxonomy (NCBI): domain Eukaryota; kingdom Metazoa; phylum Chordata; class Mammalia; order Primates; family Hominidae; genus Pan; species Pan paniscus. The sequence goes on from NC_073269.2 coordinate 61,736,302, forward strand.
CCATCCTGGCTAACACGGTGAAACCCCATCTCTACTAAAAATTCAAAAAATTAGCCGGGCGTGGTGGTGGGCGCCTGTAGTCCCAGCTACTCAGGAGGCTGAGGCGGGAGAATGGCATGAACCCAGGAGGCAGAGCTTGCAGTGAGCCGAGATCGCGCCACTGCACTCCAGTCTGGGCGACAGAGCGAGACTCCGTCTCAAAAAAAAAAAAAAAAAAAAAAAAAAAAGAAATCACTATCTGTGGCTAATGGCTATACTGGACAGTGCAGCTCTAAAGTGACACAGCAGCCAGCCCTAGCAGGGTGTGTCTTCTCCCTTGTCAAGCCCTGCTATCCCGAGCCAGTTATCATGAGCTGAATACAGCCCTTAGGTGTGTTAGGGCAGAGAAGTGATTTTGAACCGAATCCGGCTACTGCTCAGAGTTTCTCCCACTGAACGCTTTTCACACATACAGATCCAGGGAATCACTTCCAAGTCTAGGGAATCGAATCTCCCAGGAGGGAGTCCAGGAATCTGTATTTTTTTCTGAGGCATTGCCAGGCTTGTAGACTGTGTAAAACCGTGCCTTAGAGAGGTTTTTTGTATTGATATTTGTCCTTGTTGATTTAAGATTTTGGAATAGCAGAGAGAGATTTGTGAGTATGGTAATGTCTTCCTGGAGGCCTGTGAGGAGAAGGGTGAGGCTGGATGAGAAAGAGTGCAGTGCTTGATTAGTAATGTCTGCCAGGGGCACAGATCTGAAGAAGGAACAGGAAGTGATGTTCATTTGCCTTTCTGGCTCCAGACTGGATGCACCTGCTGTACAGTGTGGGTGTAGGGATCTCTATCCTCTTTGTCACTAAATTTATTCTCTCTCTACTCTTTTAACACAACAAGATTATGCTGGTCCCAGGGCCCTTGTACATGCTGTTCTCACTGCCTGGAATGCCCGTAGGTCTATTTATCTGTCAGCTCCTTGGAAACCCTTCCCGGAATCTGGCCCCCTGGCTCATCAGTGATCCTCTTCCACCCTCCTTCTTTAAAGCCTATGGCTCATAGCACACTTAGTGTCTACATATAACTTGAGTGTTGTCTGTCTCCCCACCAGCTAAGGACGATAAAAATAGCGACCACATTGGTTTTGCTCACAGCTGTATTTCCAGGGTCCGGCACTCTCCAGACTTCTCCTGAGCCACACTTTCTGCTTCTCCATGCTCCAGTCACATTGGCCTTCCTCCAGTTCCTCCAAAGCCTGCTTTGCTTCCTTGAAAGTACACATCTTGTTCCCTGGATCCGGAAAGCCTTGGACCCCAGAGGCAGATCATTCCTCACCTTTTTCTCGGGAAAAGCATCCCTGACCCCATCCCCGATCCAGACTGCTTCAGATCTCTCTTGCATTAGCCTCAGAATATGGTTATCCTCCATCCTCAGACGTCTCGGCTGCAGCCTAACATTGATTAACCTGGTTGTTCAGTTCACATCTCCCACATTTGACTCGAGGCCATACAAAGGGTGGACTGTATCTGTTTTGTTCCCTTAGCTATTTTTTCCCCCAGAGAGCCTAGCACTGTATCTAAATACAGTAGGTGCTCATGAAATGGTTCAGTTGAATCACAACCTACTGGTGGGTGGGGGTGAGGCCCCTCAGGGGACTGTCAATTGTTGCATCAAGCTAAGGAGCTCCCCTTTCATCCTAAGGATCAAGGGATTTAAGCAGGGGTCACCTGGTCACTCTGTGATAGATGCAGAGACTGGACATGAGGGAGAGAGACAGGAAGGAGGGAGACCACTGAGAATGCCGGGGCCAACATTCAGGATGTGAAGTCCTGAACCAAGGCAGATGCATGGGGACAGAGAGGACAGCCAAGTGTGAAAGACCATCCGTAGATGCCTGGTTTTCTTCACCCTGGTTGTGCAAGTGTCTGGCACATAGAGTGTGACCTAGCCCGTCCCATCTTTCACCTTACCTCCTTCCACCCCAACCCCACAGTCTCCCATCACTTCCTGGAACACAGCACACTCCTTCCTTCCTCAGGGCCTTTGCACTTGCTGTTCCTGCTGCCTGGAATGCTCTTCCCAGGGAGGATTCCTCACACTGCAGGTTGGCTCAAGTATCACCTGCCCTAACCTTCCCCACCCTGTCTGAAGTAGCCCATAGCTCTCCTCTCTTTACTCTCACACATTGATTTGTATTTTTTGTTTGTTTGGAGACTGAGTCTCGCTCTGTCGCCCAGGTTAGAGTGCAGTGGTGCAATCTCACCTCACTGCAACCTCTGCCTCCCGGGTCCAGGCGATTCTCCTGCCTCAGCCTCCCAAGTAGCTGGGATTACAGGTGCATGCCAACACGCCTGGCTAATTTTTGTATTTTTAGTAGAGACAGAGTTTCACCATGTTGTCCAGGATGGTCTTGATCTCTTGACCTCATGATCTGCCCACCTCGGCCTCCCAAAGTGCTGGGATTACAGGTGTGAGCCACTGTGCCTGGCCAGTATTTTTTTCTTAAAATTTCCTTCCTATCTTTTTCCAGAACATTCTTGCCAGCATACTTGCTTTCTTGCTTCTTGTCTACTTGGCTACTGACCACCTCCAAAAGAAAGTAAGTTCTCTGAAGGCATGGAATTTGCTTTTGCCTTGGCAACACAGCCGTTTGGTGCAGGGAAAGCTGATAGTCAATGAATAAAGGAATTAAGTATATAACTGATAATCAATGAATAAAGGAATTAAGTATACACCTGATAAACCTATGTCTTAAAACGGTAAGGAAGGAAAGGATAAACACTAGATTGCAGATGCTGGTGCGTGCACGCGGGGTATTGGCAGGGAGATGGGGCCAGGAGGAGCCTATAGATGGGGAAATTTACTATGAATGTTCCAGTTCGTGGGTTGCTGGTTACTGAATGAGAAATAGCGCATGCTTTCAAGGGTCAGGGTGCTTTGGTAGGGAGGGAGGGACATTTTCTAATGGGAGGAGGCGGGCGCCTAGGCCTTGGGCCAGCTTCCTTTTGCCCAGAGTACAGTGGGGCGCGGGATCCCACCGTAGTCCTGACCAGGGAGGCCAGCCTAGGGCCGGCCTGTGGGACTCACCTGGTGGTGCAGCAGGCCGGTGGAGTCGCGGAACCCCTTGGGGCAGGCAGAGCAGCGGTAGGGCCGCTCCCCGGTGTGCGAGCGCAGGTGGTTGGCTAGGTTGAAGCTGTGCTTGAAACCCTTGCCGCAGCGCGGACATGCGTGGGGCTTGAGCGCTGTGTGCCGGGCAAAGTGGCGCCGCAGGTCTGAGCGGTAGCGGAAGCTCTTGCCACATTCACTGCAGTGAAACGGGACCCTGGGGGCGGCAGCGGCGGGCGGTGCTGGTGCAGGGGTTGGGGCGGGGACGTCATCCATGGTGGCGGGGAATACAGTGGTATGTGGGGGCTCTCTCTGGAGTAGTGGGGAGACAGAGGAGCAGGTGAGGGGGTCGCCTCCCCATCAGCTCTCTCCTCCCAGGTTCCCAGACCCACCACCTGTCCCCTGGGAGACCCTCCCACTGCCCACCTCTCTAAGCCACTCTCATTGTTCTTTAAAATCCTCCTACTCTCTTAGAAACCCTTCTCTCGCGGCTCCACTCCTCTGGCAAAATCTTCCTAATCACTTCACAGTCTCCTCACTCCACGGAGTGTTTTTAAGCCTCTCCTCGCTCTTCGCCAATGCGCGGCCACTGCTCTCTGTGCCCCTCCCACTGTAATTTAAGCCTCTCCCACTCCTCCTTAAGTCCCACCTACTCCCTTCAAAGTCCCCCACAGTGTTCCCTGAGGATCTTGTATTCTTTGCCAAGCCCTTTTCCTTCCAAAAGGCCCTCCCACTCCCCTCTAAGCTCCTCCCACTCCTCTTCCAGGATGACCACTTAGCGAATGGGAGGGCAAACATTTGGGGCTAAGCACACTGGAGTCATCCTTGCAGGGAGACCACAATTAGTCCTGTAACATCAGATAATAAAAACTCTTCATCTGTAAAATGGGAATAGTAGTACCTACCTCATGGAGTGGTGGCGAGAATTAAGTAAAATTGTGGCAATAAATGCTACGTGCCTACTTAAGCTGGTGCACAGCAAAGACGCAACAAGTAAGCTGTTTGGATGACTATTATCCCGTAAGTTCCTCCTGGATTCCTCCTTAAGTCCTACCATGATTGCTAAGTTATTTGACTTATCTAAGCCCCTCTTGGGTCCACTACGACCCACTTCCAAAACTCCACCCAATTTTTCCTTTAAAGAAGCCACATCCTTTCTAAGACTCTCCACTGGACTCCCGTCACCTTCTCAGGCCTTCTCTACGAAGTCTATTCCCATCCCCTGCAAGTCCTTTCCAATTCATTATAAAGACCTGATAGTTGCATTAAACCCCTCCAAATTACACCCTTAAACTCCACCCCCCTCACTAGGCCTACCTACTTCTCTAAGCCACACCCCAGACAAACTCCATCCCTTCTACTCTAAACTCCTCCCTCCTGCTTCCTGGGCTCCCTTTACCCAACCAGCCTCAATGAGTTTCCCTCCACCCCTCAATCCAGGGCCTACCCACCATTCCTTCTGAGCCACGCCCCTTTATCAAACCCCACCTCTTTGCCTAAGACCCTCCCATTTTCTATCCAGACTCTCCCTCCTCCACGCCCCTCCCACTTCCACTCTAAGCTCCGCCCAACTCAGGCTCCTCCCAGCCCTTGCTCCGCCCCAGCAGCCACTAGGCCCCGCCTCCTCCTCCACCCCGCAGCCTGAGGAGCGGGCCCCCCCCCCTCTTGCCCAGTCTGCTCCAGGCCCCAGGCCCCGAGAGCCGGCCTTTTGTGCCCCTCCCCCTGCCCCTAAAAGGTGCAGCCCTGGGCGCCCGGTTGGGGGGCAGGTGGGGCAGGCCCCGGAGCCAGGCGAGTCCACCTCGCTCGTACGGAGCGTTGGTCCTGGAGACCCGGGGCGGCCCCGCGAGGCCGGGGAAGTCCGTCGGCTTTCCTCTTTAATTACTTACACCTCCCTCTGGGCGCCGACATTTTGGGCAGCGGGGGCAGCGTCACTTCCACCCGGGGGGCCCCTCGACTTCCGCCTCAGCTCCCTTCCCCCGCCGTACTCCCCCCTTCTCCCGCCCTCTTGGCTCCCCTTCCTCATCCCCGCCCTTCTCCCTCTTTCCCTTTCCTCTCCCAGCCCTGGAGGTTGAAGAAGCCAGGCCCGCGCCATCTTGGGTGAGGGCAACGGGAAGGGGCGGGGCTTAGGGACACGCACGGCGCCGTACAGACTAAGGGCAAGGAGCTGAGAGCGCGGCGGCTTCTCCGTGGGGACACTAGGCGATGCTAACGTAAATGAGAGCAGATACTATTTCTTTTTCACAGCCTCGGACTCCCCCGATTAGGATGTACAGTTGGACTAGGGAAAAAAAGAAAGCGAAGTGCGCCAACTGCAATACAGAGCTGGAAAAGACCGGCACCATCTTATCCACTTAGCCCTCCATGGGCTTCGAAGCCTCTCCGGTGCCATGTTAATTACGGGCACTGGGCAGCCATTTTCCCGCTCCTCATCGTTCGGTATCTGTCTTTGATTGGGTCACCCGACTGTGTGCTTTGTGAGAGGAAAGGCGTTTCGAGGTGGTTAGGGATGTGGTGCTGGGTTATTTCCCAATGGGGACACACCAGGGCCGCCGGTGCGCAGGCGCGGCTTCCGGGCGTGGCCGCGACCGGTCGTTAGGACCCAGCGAGTCCCCTTTGTTTCCCGCGGGCGCGCAGGCGGGCGGGAAGGGCAGGAAGGGAGGGGCCCGGCGCTTCTCCGAGGGGCGGGGCCGGCACCGCGCGCCGCCGCCCCCGCCTCGCCGCCGCCGAGGGGCAGGGCCCCCTCACCCCCTCCCCTTCCCACGCGCCGGCCCCGTTGCCCCCGCGCGCGCGCACACTCGCGAGCCCCGGCGACATGCAAATGAGGTACCCGAGAGGCGGGGGGCGCAGGCGGGAGGGGGAGTGTGGGGGTAGGGGAGGCCGGGCCGCGCGCTCCCGGAGCGCGCCTCCAACACCTGTTCCTGCTCCCGCGCTCGCGCCCCGCGAAGCCGTCCGGGCGCGCGCGCGCAGACCCCCTTCCTGGCAGCCCCCGCCGCCCGCTTACCCGGCGCCGCTCATTGGCCGTCGCCCCCGCAGGGCCCGCCCCGCGCTTGGGCTTCGCAGCTCGGGGGCCGATGGGCGCGTCAGTACCGGGGCGAGGGGACGGGGAGGGTCGGGGGACCAGTCTCCCCCTTTCCACCGTTCGAAAGACCAGACTCCTAGACTAGGCTACCCCGTGGGAGCGAACCGTATGGAAAGGTGGTTGCTCCTCTCTGGACAGCAGTCTATGTGGCTGTTAAAGGGGGGGGGGGTGCAGGGGGGCACCTACAGCACCTGCTTCCAGCTGCACCTGTGCCTCCCCTTCTCCTCCGTTACACCCCAATCCCATGCTCCCAGTATCTGAGTGGGCGCCGGGAAGATGGTGGTGGCGTTGGTGAAGTTTATTGAGTGCTTACTGTGCACCAGGCAGTGTTCGAGGGGCATTTTAAAGCCCACTGTCTCATTCGATTCTCCTGACAACCCTGGTTTATTCACTTTTCAGAGGAGGAAACTGGCAAAGTCAATTGCTAGTTACAGGCAGAGCTGAATTCAAACCTAGGACTGAGCCCTCGTAATGTCCCCTTTCCTCCTTGGGTTTATTTGTTCTCCATTCTCTGGGACATTCGGGTCACAAGACCTGTTTCCAGTTTTGGCCCTGCCATTTACTGGCAGAGGAACTTAGGCAACTGACTTGGCTTTCCTGTGCCTCAGTTTCCCCATCTGCAAAATGGGACAGATATGCCCTATTCAGAGGGTTGATGTGAGGCTTAGCTGTTCTGATAACAATGGCTAATGTGTCCTGAAAGCTTCTGTGTATGAACACTTTGTGGTTATTATGCTCATGGCATGTCTGGGCAAGTACGTAGAACTATGTGTCCCATTTTGCAAAAGTCTTGATTAAGGCTTAGAGAAGCGAACACCTTGCCCAAGGCCACGCAGAGAGTAAAGATTTGAACGAATGATGTCTTGACTCCAGGGCCCAGGCTCTTAACATCGCAGATGTGTTTCCTCATCCAGGAATCAGGGTCAAGTATCACCTGGGACCAGTCCCTTTTTTCCACTCCGGAACCCCTTCCCCACTTCTGCCAGTCAGCAGGGAGGGATGAGAGCATTCGTGAGGCCTCTATGGCTCTGGAGTTTGATGGGCTCTCCGTTTCAAGGATCACAATACTGGTCTGCACTCTCAGTTGGACTCTATCCTCTCTGGAAGGTTTTTTTTGGGGGGAGGTGGGGAGGGGTGTTGCTCATGTTGATCTTGAACTTCTAGATCCAGAAGGAGAGTTAGGGAGGCATAGGGATGTCTGGTGGAGCTCAGGGAAGTGCCTGTTTATCAGCTGATATAAGATCATCTCACTGTTTTACCCACCAGCATAGCTAAAATTGTGTATCTGGATGAATGTCAAACACACCTTTGTCAAGAGACTTGGAGAGAGGGATGGGCGAGGTGTTGGGGGACACAGGGGTGCTCTAGACCCTGTGAGCACTGACTCTGCCCCTCTCTCCTCTTAGCTGGCTCCAGTGCCCAGACCCAAGCCCCCCACTGCTCAATGGACACCCCCAGCCCAGACCCGTTGCCTTCGCCTTTGCCCGGGGAGGAAGAGAAACCTCTGGCCTTACCTCCTCCTGTTCCCCGGGGCCGCCGAGGCCGTCGTCCTGGGGGAGCCACCTCCTCAAATCGGACACTCAAGGCCTCCCTTCCTCGCAAACGGGGCCGCCCCCCCAAGTCAGGGCAGGAGCCCCCACTGGTGCAGGTGCAGGGGGTGACAGCCCCAGTAGGCAGCAGTGGTGGGAGCGACCTCCTCCTGATCGATGATCAGGGTGTGCCCTATACGGTCTCTGAAGGTTCAGCGGCTGGGCCTGAGGGCTCTGGCCCCAGGAAGGCCCCACACTTCTGCCCGGTGTGCCTGCGGGCCTTCCCCTACCTCTCCGACCTGGAGCGCCACAGCATCTCGCACTCAGAGCTGAAGCCGCACCAGTGCAAGGTTTGCGGCAAGACCTTCAAGCGCTCCAGCCACCTGCGGCGGCACTGCAACATCCATGCCGGCCTGCGGCCCTTCCGCTGCCCGCTGTGTCCCCGCCGCTTCCGCGAGGCGGGCGAGCTGGCGCACCACCACCGCGTGCACTCGGGGGAGCGCCCGTACCAGTGCCCCATCTGCCGGCTGCGCTTTACAGAGGCCAACACGCTCCGGCGCCATGCCAAGCGCAAGCACCCGGAGGCCATGGGGGTACCCCTGTGTGCACCAGATCCAGGGTCTGAACCGCCGTGGGACGAGGAGGGCATCCCGGCCACAGCAGGGGCCGAGGAAGAGGACGAGACAGAGGGGAAAGGGGAGCCGGCCTGACCCACACCCCCGGCCATCGCTCCCTGGGCCAGGTTTAGAGCAGGGAGTTTGGCTGGTGCTGGGCCTGAGCCAGGGGGCCGGGACACCCTTGTTTCTGGTGGTCTTCCCGTTGTGGGAGCAGGTGGAGGGTGGAGACCTAAACTTTTGGGTCCAGCTGCCTTCAGCCCCCCTCCCCCAGACTAACAGACCCTTGGAGGCAGGGGCTGTGGAAATAAATCTCTGCCTGCTGGCTGCCTGTGTGTGTTCCGTGCCGGGATGCCATCCTCTCCTGCCTTCAAATGTTCTTCCTCGGCTACACCGTCCTGTCGGGAGTGCGGGGAATTGGAGAGGACCCCACTTCCTGTGCCTCATGAGCGTGGTGCTCGCCAAAGAATGGTTTTGGGGGGAACCTTGGCCCCTTCCCCGTCTCCATCAGACCCCAAAGTCCAGAGGTCCCTCGGAGTCCGCGGGGAATTGGTTCCGCGAACCTCGCAGATACCAAGATCTGGGCATACACAAGTCCAGCAGTGGGCCCTGCGGAACCCGCGGATGTTGGAAAATCCGCCCTTCGTATACTGTATGTTCCACCGGTGTTTGGGTGAAAAAAAGTCCGCCTCTCAATGGACCTGCAGTTCAAACCCCTGTTGTTCAAGGGTCAGCTGTATTCCCAGTACACATCCAATCTAACTAAAAACATTGAACCTTCCATGCAGACCTGACTGTAGGTCCGACCGCCTCTCTCCTAGCCAATTCCCAGAAATTCTGCAGCCACTTTGCCCCACCTCCTTGTCCTGAGGACCTACTGTTTGGAAGGAAAAATTAAGACAAAGGTATGAGCAGAACTGACGGTCTGGGTAAGGTTTAGAGATAAGGGGTGTGGCTTGGGGCGGGGCTAAGGAGCGAGGGGTGGGGCTGAGATTGCGGGGCAGTTAGGCTGGGACCTGGGGCGGGGGCTTAGAAGAGGGTTAGAGTTGGGTGGGGCTTAAAGAGGTTTAGGGGTTGGTCCGCAGAAAGTGAGAGCGGTTTAAAGAGGATGGATAGAGTTGATCTAATAGAGAGTAGGGGCTTGGAGCTGGGGAAGAACAGGAGGAACTGCGTGAGAGTGGGGCAAGGAGGACGGATAATGTTTTTTTTTGAGACAGGGTCTCGCTCTGTCATCCAGGCTGGAGTGCAGTGGCCCTATCACCGCTCACTGCAGCCTCGACCTGCCAGGCTCAAGCGACCCTCCCGCTTCAGCCTCCGGAGTAGCTGAGACTACAGACGGGCGCCAGCATATTTAGCTAATTTTTTTTTTTTTGAGACGGAGTCTTGCTGTCGTCCAGGCTGGAGTGCAGTGGCGCGATCTGGCTCACTGCAACCTCTGCCTCCCGGGTTCAAGCAGTTCTCTCCCTCAGCCTCCCGAGTAGCTGGAATTACAGGCGCCCGCCACCACGCCTGGCTAATTTTTGTATTTTTAGTAGAGACGGGGTTTCACCATCTTGGCCAGGCTGGTCTTGACCTCCTGACCTCGTGATCCACCCGCCTCGGCCTCCCAAAGTGCTGGGATTACAGGCGTGAGCCACCGCGTCCAGCCTAATTTTTGTATTTTTTTTTTTTGTAGAGACGGGGTTTTGCCATATTGCCCAGGCTGGTCTTGAACTCCTGTGCTCAAGCAATCCGCCTGCCTTGGCCTCCCAAAGTGCTGGGATTACAGGCGTGAGCCACCACGCCAGGCCAAGAGAACGGATTTTAAGGTGAGGGGCGGAGCTTATAATAATTCAGCTCTGAGGTGGGCGTGGTTCAGGGCCGAGGGCCGGGGGCCGGGGCTTAAAGGAGAAACTCTGAGGGAACAGGGTATTAGAGGTGGGACTTAGAAGGTGCTGAGGGGGGCGCACGACTGCTATGGAGGCGGTGGGGAGAGAAGGAAGTACTTAATCTAAGGGAAGTTCCTGGGAGAGTGGAAGCTTAGCAGGAGGGGCTGAATGGGTCTGGGTTTGGCTGTTTGGGATGGGGCTGAGTTGGGAGCCGGGATTATAGCGATTATATGAGCGGGCAGTGTCAAGTGTGGTAAATCCATGGCTCTTGACCAGCATGCAGCAGAATCAGAGTATTTCAAAACACGGATCCCTAGACCCCCAACCCCAGGGCTTCTATTCCGCATGGTCTGAGCAGGCAGCCGGATGCTGCTGGCCTCCCAACTATCCTTGACAACCACCGATTTAAAAGAATGCTTTAGAGGTGGGAGGCACTCAAAAGTCACGAGGTGCAACTTAAATGCTATGGGGTGAAGGGGCGGGGGCTTACATGCAAGGGGCGTGGCTTGGATGGAGGGGGCGGGGCTTAGGGAGGGGTGAAGTTCCAGAGAGTGGGAGCTTGGAGAGGGGGAAGAACAGGAGAAACTGCATGAGGGCGAGGGGAAGAAGACAGATTTTGAGGCAGTAGGGGGCTTATAATCACGCTGTGAGATGGGCGTGGTTCAGGGCCAGGGGGCGGGGCTTCAGTGTGAGACCCGAGCCGGAGGTGTGGCTTAACCGGACGCCCAGAGCGTGTCGCGGGGTTCCCGGAGAAGAGGCGGGCATTCAAAGCGCAGGCGCACCTGGCTCAGTTCGCCCACCGGAAGCGGCCCGGGCTTTCACCGCTCGCGTCCCCGAGTCAGTGCGCAAGCGCATTTCCCCCCTCCTGGTCCCCGCCACCGCCTCCTCTTTCCGATCCTCCACGCCGGCGCCTCGGGAACGGGCGCGACTTCCGCTTCCGGGCGGGCGGGCAGGCGGGCGGTGCGGGGCTGCCGGGGAGGGGGGAGGGGGCGGCACTTCCGGTCGGGCCCTCGGGTCTCCCCGGAGCGGCGGCGCCTCCTCCGCCTCCTCGGCCTCCTCCCGGCGGAGACCCCGGCGCCGGTGAGTGACGGGGTGCGTGGCCCGGGGGCCCGGGTGCAGCGGGGGCGGGGGGCCCCGCCCTGGCCCGCTGTGGTCCCCAGAACGTCCCCCAACCCCTAGCAAGTCAGTGCAGCTCCCGCCGGGCCCTTGCCAAGGGACCCCCAATCACTGCTCCCCGGTAGGACCACTGCAGATAGCTCCCCCATGAACGCCCCCAGCTAGGATGACTGCCAAAGCGCTTTCATTCGTGGCGATCCCCTAAACGGCTGCCAGGGCCCCCAAATGATACCTCCTCGTAGGATCCCCTCCACATAGCGCTCCCCGTCATTGCTTCCTCCAGGTCAGCCTCCAGATGCCATCAGCATTGCCCCTCCCCATGTAGGGCAGCTGCTCGTGAACCCTCTTATTAGTATCCTCTATATAATTCTCCCCAGAGTGTTTCCTTAGTGCCTTGCAGCAGAACTGTCCCCCGTTATCTCTGTCCATACAGCAATAGCCCCCAATGGCCCTGACCACCTCCCTCCCCAGCAGAACGCCCCTTCGTGGGTGTGAAAATACTTTCTATTCTGGTCAGCACCAAGAATGCCTTTTTCCCTTCTGCAGGTCCTCCAGTGATTCCCCTTAAGAATGCCCCTTTCAAAGCCACCCCCCCATCGCAGCGGCACAGCTCCCTCTAGAGTTCCTTCACACTCACATCCTCTCCCGCCTCAGGTAGAAATATCCGCCTGCTTAGCTCCAGGCTCCCATGAAATACTCCCGTACCTCCTCTCACCCCACCCTCATCGCGGTCAGCCCGTCTTCATTGCTTCTGCCACAGAACAGTGTCCCGCAGTGACGCGGTGAAGCCTTCCTTCCCAGAATGTGCCTCATCCTCTTCCTATGGCGTGAACAACTGTTGCCCTGACCTGCAGCTTCTCACCCAGCTCTCAGGCTATCGTCCTGGACTCCCTAGGGAAGACCCTGGACTTCACTAGGGTGTGACTTCTTTTCTCGTAGGCATCCCTTCTGCGTTGAACGCATATTCACTATTCTAGCTGAAGGGTATAATATACAGCCACGAAGGGGGTCGATACACACCGTGTTCTCACTGTGCGGGGTCTCAGTCTAGTTGATCAGACACGAGTCGACAAAGATACACGGGGTTTTGTGGGTTCTCTGAGAGCCTGATGAACTACTTTAGAGGTGAAAGCTGAATTACGAGAGGCAGCTTAGCCATGCAAAGATCTGGGTGAGCACGCAGCAAGAACAACAAGTGCAAAGGCCCTGAAGTGGCGGTGAGCACGGTGAGTGGAGGAGCAGCAGGGGAGGCCGGTGAGGGTGGAGTGGAAGATTTGAAGGCAAGAACAAGAGGAAGGAAGCTTTGGTCTCAAAAGGCTTTGGAGGTGAGGGCACTGGGATAAATTATCTAGCCTTTGTCAGCTCTACCGAGCCCAGAATGTTCTTCATTCATTCATACGTTCATTCGTAAACACTGGTCGAACAACTGTTTAATGAGCACCTACTTTACATTGGGGGTACAACAGAGAACAAAATAGACAAGAATCCCTGTCCTCATGGAGTGGATATGCTAGTTGAGGGGGCAGATGATTAAAAGACAAAATACAGGCCAGGCGAGGTGGCTCATGCCTGTAATCTCAGCAGTTGGGAAGGCCAAAGTGGGAGGATCGCTGGAGGCCAGGAGTTCAAGACCAACCTCGGCAACATAGTGAGACCCTGTCTTTACAGGAAAAAAAAAAAAAAAAAGCTGGGGGTGGTTGGTGTGCACCTGTAGTCCCAGCTATTCAGGAGGCTGAGGTGGGAGGGCTGCTTGAGCCCAGGAGTTCGAGGCTGCAGTGAAAAAAAAATAAAAACAAAAACCAAGAGTATATGTGCGTGTTCAGAATATCATGGGATAAAGAGATAGACCTGGGGGGCTGTGGTTCAGGATGGCCTCCCCCAGGATTTTCCTATGTCTTGTCATCTTGTCCCTCCCAAAAGCCACACACCAAAAAGTTATACAAGAGTAAAAAGTCCCCTTCTCCTGGACAACTGTGGCCCACTGGGGGGCTGCTCTTAACAGCGCCCCAACCCCAGGAGCGAAGTGATTAGGAGGATGAGCCCTGGATTCCACTGGGGTTCACAGCTTTGAGCAAATCACTCCCTCCTTTCCTAGCCTCATTCATTCACTTCTTCAAACAAAAATGTATCAAGCCAGGAACTGTTGTAGGTCCTGGGGATGGAACAGTGAGCAAGAGATAAAAATCCTTGCCTTCAGGAAGCCGATCATCTGGATGGGGAGACCAACAAAATCAAGGCAAAGAAGTAGATTATGTGAGGTTATAAATGATGCTGAGCAGTAAGGAGAGAAATGAAGCAGGGTTAGGGAGATGAGGATGTGGGCCTGGGTGACAGGTCATTGGTTACTGAGAGGCTCATTGAGAAGACAGTTGACCAAAGATGGGGAGGAGGTGAAGGAGTGAGCGAGATGGTTGCCTGAGAGTCAGAATATTACAGGCAACAGCAACAGCCAGCGCAAAGGCCCTGCAGCAGGAATAGAGTGGGCACATGGGAAGAGCAGCCAGGAGACTGTGGAGGTCATTGTAAGGACTGTGGCTTTTTTTTTTGAAAAGGAGTTTCGCTCTTGTTGCCCAGGCTGGAGTGCAGTGGTGTGATCTTAGCTCACTGCAACCTCTGCCTCCCGGGTTCAAGTGATTCTCCTGCCTCAGCCTCCCGAGTAGCTGGGATTACAGGCATGTGCCACCACGCCCAGCTAATTTTGTATTTTTAGTAGAGATGGGGTTTCTCCATGTTGGTCAGGCTGGTCTCAAACTCCCGACCTCAGGTGATCCGCCTGCCTTGGCCTCCAAAAATGCTGGGATTACAGGCGTGAGCCACTGTGCCCAGTCAGGACTGTGGCTTTTGAATGAGATGGGGTTACTGTTTGGTTTGGGACCGAGGATAGACATGCTTTGGTTATAGTCCTCCTGTCAGTAAAATGGGAATAATAATAACACATTTGTTGTGAAGTTTGAATGAAACAAGCCACATAAGGCACCTAAGTACAATGCTTGTTAGAGGTCAACAAATGTTGGTGACTTGTTCTGGTCTTGGGTCAAGCCAAGAGACTTGGGATTTGTTGGCAGGGAGATGGGTGGAGCAATGCATGTTTTCAGTATGAAGTGGGATGGGGGGGGGTCCTCCTTCATTTTGGAGGGAGAAATACTGAAAGACAGCATGTGATGGGACTCTGGAGTCTTGCTGCCTTTCTTCAACCACTGGCCCTGCCACTAGTTAACAATGTGACTTTGGAAGTTTGTTTGTTTGTTTGTTTTTGAGAAACAGAGTCTCACTCTGTCACCCAGGCTGGAGTGCAGTGGCGTGAGCTCACTGCAACCTCTGTGTCCTGGGCTCAAGCAATTATCCTGCCTCAGCTTCCCCACTAGCTGGAACTACAGGTGTGCACCACCACACTCGGCTAATTTTTTTATTTTTAGTAGAGACGGGGTTTCACTATATATTGGCCAGGCTAGTCTCGAACTCCTGACTATAGTTGATCCACCCACCTTGGCCTCCCAAAGTGCTGGCATTACAGGCATGAGCCACCATGCCTGGCCTGACTTTGGAAGTTTAATTTACCTCTCTGGCCCTCAATCTCTTCCTTTGTATTTCAGAGTCAATGCTTGTAACCATCTTCTAGGGTTACTGGGAGGATTCGTTGAGCTCACACACATCAGAGTTACAAGAGTGCTGGGCTGGTAGAAAGCACACATCCAGTGTTATATGCGCACGTTACTCTTTATTAACAAACCAGAATTTCATCACAAGGCAGCGTTGTTGCAGCAGAACGGCCCACAGTCTGGCATCAGAAAGACCTGGAATCAGTTACCTGCTTTCCTCTTTATTGGCCACATGACCTTGGAGGAATGCCTTCCCCATGCTGCTCCTCAGTTTCCCCACTTATAAGATGGGCCCAGTCATGGTACAGGACTGTGCTGCCTCCAGGCAATAACAAATATCAAACTGGTCAAACAATAAATGTGAACCGTTAATACACTTGCTGTGGGACTCCTGTCCCTTGGTGGTGGTGGTGGAGGGGTGGGTCCCTCCCCATCATGCTTCTCTCCGCATAAAACCCTCCTATGACATCCCCTCTTAAAAAGATACCAGTTTAGGCTTGAGTTGTATGAAAGAGGGAATGTTTCTGGTTTCCTAGTGGAGATTATCATGAGCCTGATCAATTCTGTCCACCACTGATGTATCCCCTTCAGCATCTCCACACCCTGCCCTCAGTGCCCTCCTCATAACATCACTGTCCCCAGAATTGCTTCTCCCAGGAATTCCTGGGATCATTTAGCTCCATTTCTGCTACATGTCCCCCTCCGTTCCTCTGGGAGTTTGATCAGCTTAGTCTCATCACTTTGTTCATTCCACAAATATCAAGATAGACATTCACAGCTGTGCATTTCCCTCTGAGCATTGCTTTGGCTGCACCTCCTCAGCTTTGGTATGTTGTGTTTTCATTTTCATTAATTGCTAAGCAGTTTTTTTGCTTTTTGTTTGTTTGTGTTTTTGAGATGGAGTCGAGCTCTTGTTGCCCAGGCTGGAGTGCAGTGGCACGATCTCGGCTCACTGCAACCTCCACCTCCCGAGTTCAAGTGATTCTCCTGCCTCAGCCTCCCAAGTAGCTGGGATTACAGGCGCCCACCACCAAGCCTGGCTAATTTTTGTATTTTTAGTAGAGACGGGGTTTCGCCATGTAGGCCAGACTGGTGTCGAACTCCTAACCTCAGGTGATCCTCCCGCCTTGGCCTCCCAAAGTGCCGGGATTACAGGTGTGGGCCACCGCACCTGGCCAGCATTTTCTAATGTATGATTTCTTTGTGGACCCATTGGTAATTTAGGAAGGTGGTGTTTCCTTTTCACATACCAGCAGATATTTGTCAAGCACCCACACTGGGCCAGGTGCTACGCTAAGTGCTGGGGTCACAGGGGCGAGCAAGACAGGCCAAGTCCTTGCTTTCCTAGAGGGGGGCCAAACAGTAAACACACAGAAAAGGAATGACATGAGTTGGTGGCAATAACTATAATGAAACACCTGCGGCTGGATGAGGGACTGGAGAGTGATGGGGTGGGGAGTGCTGAGTAGAGACCCAAGGAGGCTCCAGAGGGAGTCTTGTTGAAATCTGGCGAAGAACACTGTAGGCAGAAGAGAAAGTAACCACCACCCTCTCCCACCAGGCCCCTTGTATAGACACCCCTCATAACCCAGAAGACATCCCTAAATAAAGCTCTTATCCTGATAGTTCTCCCCTCACCTTTGTTCACTCAGGGAACAGCCCAGTGAAACACTGCTGTGGGGGCAAGGGTGGGAATGGGGTTCAAGCCCATTGATCCAGACTCTTACTCCGTGACCATGGCAACTCACTTTGCCTCTCCATGCCTTAGTGCCTTAGTTTTCTAATTTACCCAACGGCGGGAACAGCTGCCCCTATTTAGAGTTGTGGGGAGTCAGTGAATTAATATGTGTAATGTGCTTAGAACCGTGGCGGGCCTCTAGGAGATGTCCAATCAGTGACAGCTATGATTAACCTGTGCTCTAGTGGAGACAAGCTAGTCAGGGGCTTCTTTCCCCAAACACTCTTGCCCTCCCTCCCCATAGTGCCCTAAATCACCCCCTATTCCCTGCATCCTTATGGCCTGTGTTTGCCTCCCTGGCCAGTCAGCCCCCTCCAGAGCTGTCTCCCCAACTTAGGTTCCACCTACAGCCTTCCAATTACCACCCCAGCCACGCCTGTCCTCTTTCCGGAGATCAGATTAAACGGAGGGGGTGTGAAGGGCATGGGATGTTGAGTCTTGTCCAAGGACAAGGACACCCGGAGCTGGAGACTAAAAATATCTCACTCCAGGATGGCGTTTGGGGTGGGGGTGGAAGAGACACTCACCCCTCACCTGTGGGAGGAGAGAGCAGCCCGATGGATAGAGGATAAAGGGTCCAGGCCTTGGTAGGAACCCCCTTGACCCCCATAGTGGGCTGGGCTTAGAGCCTGGCCCCCATCGGGTAGGGATGATGGACAGGAAGCGGGTCAGACCTCATGGGCCCTTCACCCACTCACCCTCCGCCCACTTGGTGGAGGTGCTTCCCCAGGCCAGCAAGTAGACCAAGAACTCGGAGATCAGTTACGGGTGCTGAGGGTCTGGTGTGGTGTGGGGTACACACACGGATACCTGCCATCTGGAATGAAAAGTCGTGTAAAGGAGGTGCCAGAGAATGATGCCGGGGGTGGAGGGTCAGGAGAAGCCCCACTAAGGGCAAGGACATGGGGGGCGGGGGTCAGGAGAAGCCCCACTAAGGGCAAGGATGGAACTCAAGCTCCCTGCTCCTGTTGCTAGGCTTAGCCCAGGTGTGTGATGTCATGGATGGTACAAATAGCTCAGGGGGTTGAATGCGTTCTGCTGATGCATGTGTTTCATTACGTTCTGTTCCAACCCTGTTGAATCTCCCTGCGGTATAGGGGTCCCCCCATTTTAAACATGGAGAAAGTGTGGATCCCAGTGGAGATGGGATTTGAACCCAGGTCTGTCCAAGCCCAGGGTCTGTGTTTTGATTGTATCAGACCACCTTCTGACTATATGCCAGCCCCCTTGCTGGAATTTGTTTCTCCCAGGCAAGCAAATTCTCCTTTCTACCGTCTATTAATATTAAAAGAGTGCACTCCCCATACTGACTTTTTTCAGTTCTCTAGGCTTGTCCTGACTTCCCCATTTCTACTACTAGTAGTAACAGTGATAACAGTATCATGTCTTCAATTTTTTAATTTTAGTTTTTAGAGCCAAGGTCTTGCTCTGTCACCCAGGCTGGAGTACAGTGATGTGATCACAGCTCATTGTAGCCTTCACCTCCCGGGCTCAAGCAGCTCTCCTGCCTCAGCCTCCCAAAGTGCTGGGATGACAGCTGTCAGCCACTGTGCCCAGTCCATACCTTCTATGTACTGAGTGCTTACAGAGTGCCAGGAACCGCCCCCTAAGAGCCTTGCACATATGTGTGTGTTGAATCCTCACAGTCCTGTGAGGTAGGCATGTGCTTTGTGGTCCCCAGGTGTAGATGAGGAAATGGAGGCACAGAGAGGTTCAGTCACTTGCCCGTGGCCACACAGCTAGAAAGTGGCAGGGCTTACATTTGATTCTGGCCCCAGAGTCCTCCCTCCTAATTACGCTGATAGAAACTGTGATTCCCCTTATCATTATGCTCATTTTAGGATAAAACCTGAAGGGATGAGGACGGAGGGCTGTGGGTGGGGTAGGGTGCAGGAGTATGGAGAGACAGCAGAGAGTCTGAGAGGGTTTGGAAAGAAAACTGAGTCCAGAGGCCCCCAGGATGCTTGGACAATTGGAGTCTGAAAAGGAGAGAAAGTAGAGACGGCCCAGGCCAGCGCGCTGGCTCACATCTGTAATCACCCAGCACTTTGGGAGGTGGAGGCTGGAGGATGGCGTGAGTCCAGGAGTTTCAGACCAGCCTGGGCAACAAAGCAAAACCCCGTTTCTACAAATAATAAAGTAGAGGGCCTGCAGGTGGTGTGGAGGAGAGGGTCCCCTCTACAAAGCTGTGTCAGGACCCCAGAAAAGATGGGGAGAGATGGAAGGAATTAGAGAAGGAAAAGAGGTGGGGAGTGGGTGGGAGTTGAGAACACAGAGAGGGAAGGTGAAGGTGAGTAGGAGAGTCCTGGGGCCAGGGAGCCAAGAGGAAGGGCCGCCCTTTGGGGTGGACAGGCAGAGGCACTGGAAGCCTAAACCTGGAAGGCGAGGGGGTGATCCGCACAAGGATGGATGAGTGGGCGCACAGCTCCCTTCACCTGCGGGGAGACCCAGCGCCGCGGCCGTGTCCTCAGCCCCGTCCTCCTCTTCACAGGGTCTCCCGTCTCCCACCCGCCGGAGATGGAGGCGAACCCAGCGGGCAGCGGCGCCGGGGGTGGCGGGAGCAGCGGCATCGGGGGCGAGGACGGGGTGCACTTCCAGAGCTACCCCTTCGACTTCCTGGAATTCCTCAACCACCAGCGCTTCGAGCCCATGGAACTGTATGGGGAACACGCCAAGGCGGTGGCGGCCCTGCCCTGCGCCCCCGGCCCCCCGCCGCAGCCCCCGCCGCAGCCCCCTCCCCCGCAGTATGACTACCCGCCCCAGTCCACCTTCAAGCCCAAGGCGGAGGTGCCCTCCTCGTCCTCGTCCTCGTCCTCCTCCTCCTCCTCTTCGTCCTCCTCGTCGTCATCTTCGTCCTCTTCCTCTTCCCAAGCCAAGAAGCCCGATCCGCCCCTGCCGCCCGCCTTCGGGGCGCCCCCTCCTCCCCTCTTTGACGCTGCTTTCCCCACTCCGCAGTGGGGCATCGTGGACCTCTCGGGACACCAGCACTTGTTTGGGAACCTGAAGCGAGGAGGGCCCGCGTCCGGGCCGGGGGTGACGCCTGGGCTGGGCGCTCCCGCGGGGGCCCCAGGGCCGCTTCCTGCCCCCTCGCAGACCCCGCCAGGACCCCCCGCGGCGGCGGCCTGCGACCCCACCAAGGACGACAAGGGCTACTTCCGGAGACTGAAGTACCTGATGGAGCGGCGCTTCCCCTGCGGCGTGTGCCAGAAGTCCTTCAAGCAGTCCTCGCATCTGGTCCAGCACATGCTGGTGCACTCGGGGGAGAGGCCCTACGAATGCGGCGTCTGCGGCCGCACCTACAACCACGTGTCCAGCCTCATCCGCCACCGCCGCTGCCACAAGGACGTGCCACCGGCCGCGGGGGGCCCGCCCCAGCCCGGCCCCCAGCTCCCGCCGCTGGGCCTCCCAGCACCCGCTGCCAGCGCTGCCACCGCCGCCGCCCCCTCCACGGTGTCCTCGGGCCCTCCAGCCACGCCCGTGGCGCCTGCCCCCTCCGCAGACGGGAGCGCCGCCCCTGCTGGTGTTGGGGTGCCCCCTCCTGCCACCGGGGGTGGCGATGGCCCGTTCGCCTGCCCACTCTGCTGGAAGGTTTTCAAGAAGCCCAGTCACCTCCACCAGCACCAGATCATCCACACGGGCGAGAAGCCCTTCTCCTGCTCCGTGTGCAGCAAAAGCTTCAACCGCAGGGAGAGTCTGAAGCGCCACGTGAAGACGCACTCGGCCGACCTCCTGCGCCTGCCCTGCGGCATCTGCGGGAAAGCCTTCCGCGATGCCTCCTACCTCCTCAAGCACCAGGCGGCCCACGCGGGGGCGGGCGCCGGGGGGCCTCGGCCCGTGTACCCCTGCGACCTGTGCGGCAAGTCCTACTCGGCGCCGCAGAGCCTGCTCCGCCACAAGGCCGCCCACGCCCCGCCCGCTGCCGCTGCGGAGGCGCCCAAGGACGGGGCGTCCTCGGCCCCGCAGCCCCCGCCCACCTTCCCCCCGGGCCCGTACCTCCTGCCCCCCGACCCTCCCACCACAGACAGCGAGAAGGCGGCGGCGGCCGCGGCGGCGGTGGTGTACGGCGCTGTGCCCGTCCCGCTCCTGGGCGCTCACCCGCTGCTGCTCGGCGGCGCGGGGACCAGCGGGGCGGGAGGCTCGGGCGCCAGCGTCCCGGGAAAGACGTTCTGCTGCGGCATCTGCGGGCGCGGCTTCGGGCGCCGCGAGACCCTGAAACGCCATGAGCGCATCCACACGGGCGAGAAGCCGCACCAGTGCCCCGTGTGTGGGAAGCGCTTCCGCGAATCCTTCCACTTGAGCAAGCATCACGTGGTGCACACGCGCGAGCGGCCCTACAAGTGCGAGCTCTGCGGCAAGGTCTTCGGCTACCCGCAGAGCCTCACCCGCCACCGCCAGGTGCACCGGCTCCAGCTGCCCTGCGCCCTGGCCGGGGCAGCCGGCCTCCCCTCCACCCAAGGCACACCGGGGGCCTGTGGGCCCGGGGCCTCGGGCACGTCTGCAGGGCCCACCGATGGGCTGAGCTACGCCTGCTCGGACTGCGGCGAGCACTTCCCGGATCTCTTTCACGTCATGAGTCACAAGGAGGTCCACATGGCAGAGAAGCCATACGGCTGCGACGCCTGCGGCAAGACCTTCGGCTTCATCGAGAACCTCATGTGGCACAAGCTGGTCCACCAGGCCGCCCCCGAGCGCCTGCTCCCGCCCGCACCCGGCGGCCTGCAGCCCCCGGACGGCTCCAGCGGCACGGATGCGGCCAGCGTGCTGGACAACGGGCTGGCGGGGGAGGTGGGGGCGGCCGTGGCGGCACTGGCAGGGGTGTCTGGGGGTGAGGACGCAGGCGGGGCGGCGGTGGCAGGTGCTGGCGGGGGTGCCAGTTCCGGCCCCGAGCGCTTCAGCTGTGCCACGTGCGGCCAGAGTTTCAAGCACTTCCTGGGCCTCGTGACTCACAAGTACGTGCACCTGGTGCGACGGACCCTGGGCTGCGGCCTCTGCGGCCAGAGCTTCGCGGGCGCTTACGACTTGCTCCTACACCGCCGCAGCCATCGGCAGAAGCGGGGTTTCCGCTGCCCGGTGTGCGGGAAGCGCTTCTGGGAGGCAGCCCTGCTGATGCGCCACCAGCGCTGCCACACGGAACAGCGGCCGTACCGATGTGGCGTGTGCGGCCGAGGCTTCCTGCGCTCCTGGTACCTGCGGCAGCACCGCGTGGTGCACACTGGCGAGCGGGCCTTCAAGTGCGGCGTGTGCGCCAAGCGCTTCGCGCAGTCGTCCAGCCTGGCAGAGCACCGGCGGCTGCACGCTGTGGCCCGGCCCCAGCGCTGCAGCGCCTGTGGCAAGACCTTCCGCTACCGCTCCAACCTGCTGGAGCACCAGAGGCTGCACCTGGGCGAGCGCGCCTACCGCTGTGAGCACTGCGGCAAGGGCTTCTTCTACCTGAGCTCCGTGCTGCGCCACCAGCGCGCCCATGAGCCGCCGCGGCCCGAGCTCCGCTGCCCCGCCTGCCTCAAGGCCTTCAAGGATCCCGGCTACTTCCGTAAGCACCTGGCTGCCCACCAGGGCGGCCGGCCCTTCCGCTGCTCCTCCTGCGGCGAGGGCTTCGCCAACACCTACGGCCTCAAGAAACACCGCCTGGCGCACAAGGCCGAGAACCTCGGGGGGCCTGGAGCAGGGGCGGGCACCTTGGCCGGGAAGGATGCCTGACCGAGGGGTTCCCATCCCACTCCCATCAAAAGCCCCCTTCTGGACTCCCACCTCCCAGGACTGATCAGACTCTTCCCCCCTCCTCGCTGTTGCCCCATCCTTCAGAACTTCAGACGGACTGGCGACCTTCAGGGCGCACGCCCGACAGGCTCAAGACTGAATCACTCCCATCCTCGATCTCTCTGCCCTCCCCTCATCCCATCAGACACTGAACCCTATCCTCCGTCCAATCCTCGTTTGTGACCCGCATCAGCCCCCGCCCCAGCAGCACTCTGCCCCCAGTAAGTTTTGGCGGAGATGGGTCTGAATCGCCCCTCCCCCTCCTTAGGAATCTGGCTGGACAGTGGAGTATGAGCAGAGTTGGGAGGGCACAAGGGAGTGCTGGGTGCTTTTTGGGGTGGGGGGGTGGGGGGCGGGGTGGCAGACGCGGCTTGTACAAAGCGGAGAATAATAAATCTTACCATGAGGGCCGCTGGAGTCCATCCTTGCATCCCACCCAGGGAGAGTGGGGATCACATGGTGGCAAAGCACAAAGTTAAAACTTGTTTCCTCTGCAGTTTTGATGCCGGGCGCCTCTGTCTCTCACTCACTCTCATTCAACAGGGACTTACTGAGGATTTGCTGTATTCCCAGCGTTAGTCTGAGCTGGGCAAATGGAGATGGACAAGACAGGTAAGTGTCTGCTCTCAGGAACTGACTTAACATGCCCCGACTCTTCCCCTTCCTGATGCTTTCAGCCTTTGTTCACTCCACCACCACTTCCAGAGGCCTCCTGCCTGCCAGGCCCTGAGCTGGGCACTGGGGAAACAGATGAATTGGACGTGCCCCTTGGCCTCAAGTAACACGAAAGAGAACTCCCATCTGGCTGCCGTGGCTGCCTCACAACCATGTGCAGACTGATGGTCATGATACAGCTCCCTCTTAGCACTTGTCCTCCAGGATAATGATTGGGAGATTCAAAAGCCCGTTCACAGCTCATGTTGGCTCTGGGAACAGCGAGATGTATGCCTGGCAATGTGTGTTTAGTTATCTCATTTGTTAGAAGAAGGGCCTGGGGTCCTGAAGAACAAAGGTGCTCCAGGGACATCTCAAAAATCCACAGAATTTGGACTCCAGGCCAGGCATGGTGGTTCACGCCTATAATCCCAGCACTTTGGGAGGCCGAGGCGGACAGATCACTTGAGGTCAGGCGTTTGAGACCAGCCTGGCCAAAGTGGTGAAACCCCATCTCTACTAAGAATACAAAACTTATCTGGACATGGTGGTGGGCGCCTGTAATCCCAGCTACTCAGGAGGCTGAGGCAGGAGAATCACTTGAACTCAGGAGGCAGAGATTGCAGTGAGCTGAGATCGCACCACTGCATCCAGCCTGGGCAACAGAGTGAGACTGCATCTCAACAAATAAATAATTTGGACTTCAGTCCCAGAGTACTTCAGTACAGAAACTTGAAGATGAGGCCAGGTGCAATGGCTCATGCCTGTAATCCCAGTACTTTGGGAGCCCAAGGCGAGCAGATCACCTGAGGTCAGGAGTTCGAGACCAGTCTGGCCAACATGGTGAACCATCCTTTCTACTAAAAGTACAAAAATTAGCTGGGCGTGGTGGCATGCGCCTGTAATCCCAGCTACGCGGGAGGCTGAGGCAGGAGAATCACTTGAACCCAGGAGGTGGAGGTTGCAGTAAGCTGAGATTGCGCCACTGCACTCCAGCCTAGGCGACAAGAGCGAGATTCCATCTCAAAAAAAAAAAAAAAAAAAAAAAAAGGAAAAAAAGAAACTTGAAGATGAAACTAGGTAAGAGCGCTGCTTGGGTGAGTCCTGTGTGACCCATGGGAGAGCAGCTACCCTGTGTGGCTCCATGTTTTAATGCTGAAGACCCAGCATGAGACAGACGTTGTGCCAGTGCCTCCAGGGTTCAGGGTTCAGCAGTAACATGGAAATGGAGCCTCACAGTGTAAGGGACTTGGATGTATCACTAAGGCTTGAGGGAGCACAGAGGAGTCACCTGTCAGAGTGGAAGGGGGGCTAGAAAAGCTTCTTGGGGAGAAGGTGATCCCTGAACGATGACATAAACCAACTGGAGTTTTCCAGGTAAAGAAGTGGCAAAGAGGCCGGGCACAGTGGCTCATGCCTGTAATCCCAGCACTTTGGGAGGCCGAGGCAGGTGGATCACGAGGTCAGGAGCTCCAGACCATCCTGGCTAACACGGTGAAACCCTGTCTCTACTAAAAATACAAAAAATTAGCCAGGTGTGGTGGTGGGAGCAGGTGGCGGGCGCCTGTAGTCCCAGCTACACGGGAGGCTGAGGCAGGAGAATGGCATGAACCCAGAAGGCGGAGCTTGCAGTGAGCCGAGATCATGCCACTGCACTCCATCCTGGGCGACAGAGCAAGGCTCCATCTCAAAAAAATAAACATGAAAAAAAAAAAAAGAAGTGGCAAAGATTTCCAGGCGGAGAGTTTAGTGTGTTGAACTAAACCCTGCTATTCTGGAGCATTTAAGACAAATTACTATGGCTGGAGGTTGGGTTCTTGGGGGCTAAGCCCTGAAGGGTCTTGAATTCCAAACTGTGGGGCTTGGGTGATTTTATAGGCTAGAGGCTGGAAACTGGCAGCTGCAGGGCCGAATATGACCACCAACACATTTTTGTTTAGTCTGTGCATTTTTTAAAAAGTTTGACTTGACTGCCAACATTGGGAAATCAAAAGATTTTACATAATGTGAACTAATGGAACTTCTGAAAGAAACTGGAAGATGTGGCAACCCAACCTGTGTTCTGGAGCTGAGCAGCCGTTACCCTCTTCTGAAGAGGCACTCTCCAATTTGTTGAATACCAATTCTGAGACCTGGTGGCAATCGCCATTATTTCATGTTGCTGATATTTTCCCCTTGAACCTGGCCATCTTGCTCGTGTATTTGCATTTTCACCCAGCTCCTGTAGGCATTCACATTTCCAAATCGTCTCAAAGCCACAAGGAGCTGTGGCTTGGTGACAAGGATCTGCGTTGATGCCATATGGAGAATGAAGAGGGCAGGTGGCCGGGCGCAGTGGCTCACGCCTGTAATCCCAACACTTTGGGAGGCCGAGGCGAGTAGATCACCTGAGGTAAGGAATTTGAGACCAGCCTGGCCAACATGATGAAACGCCATCTCTACTAAAAATACAAAAATGAACTGAGCGTGATGGCGCCCACCTGTAATCCCAGCTACTCAGGAGGCTGAGGCAGAATTGCTTGAATCCAGGAGGCAGAGGTTGCAGTGAGCAGAGATTGTGCCACTGGACTCCAGCCTGGGCAATAAGAGCAAAACTCCATCTCAAAAAAAAAAAAAAAAAAAAATGCAGGCACTGGACTGCTGTGAGTTGGCTGTGTGCGAGACCACTGCTGGTCTACAAGTGTAGTGATGCCGAAAACACGTTCCAGTTCCAAAGATATTAACTGGCTCAACTGAGGGAAACTGATAAGGGATTGGACATAAGAATGAGGATGAAGAAGGTTTAAACCTGCCCAGGTATCCAGCTTGGGTGGTGGTGCCAATGACATCAGAAGCATGGAGGTATCTTTGAGGAAAATGGAATGCGTTCTGTTCACATTGTGAGTTGCCTGTGAGTTATCTCATGGGGCCCACTGGGTGAACAGAAAGGTGTGCAAATCAGAGGCTCTCACTCAACAAGCATGCAAAGCACATTGAGTGTGCTTTTGCCAAACTTCCCTGACCCCCCCCCTCCTACAGCTGAACCACATAACACGTAACCACAGTGGGGCCTATTCACCCCCCATTCTGAGGATGGGGAAACAGAAGCTTGGAGGAAGATATGATGCAACTCACTGCTGGTGGCAAAACCATGGTGTGGCCCCCTCCTCCCCCAACTCCCCAAAGCGGACAATCCGAATACAAGAGCGACAGAGAAGCCCTTCAGAAGGTCCTTTAATAGGAACAGAACTGAAGGTGTCACACCTCCAGCTCCCAAGTCCTCCTCTCGCCCCCACCACAGTGACTCTTTCACTCCACACCCAGGCCAGCCCACCATGCTGCCATCAGCCAGCCCGCCCGCCCTTGGGATTGGCGGGGACTAGGCAGTAAGCTGTTTGCTTCGAACTGGGAGTGGAGGAAATTAGAGAAACCTGAGGCTACCTTGAGGCTTGTGGGGGACCCTGGGCTCTGAGTCTAAAGCTTTAGGAGGGGGATGCTAGGTAGCTGCTTGCTTTATGTGTTCTCAGTTGCCTCCGAAGAAGAGTGGATGGGTTAAGGACGGACCACAATGGGGGTGGGGGTGGGGGTTGCCGCTGTTGGAGTCAAGATCCTATGGTCAGGCTTACATCCTTGAGGCTCAGGTGCTCTCAGCGGTGACTTGGGGACCCTCTGGCTTTGAGGTGATGGGATCCCAGAGTCTCTTCACAGATAACCTGGTAAGTGTCTTCTGCCTGAGGGTGGATAGGCATCCCAGGTCCAGTGCAATGCAGTGAGGTAGGCAAGAGACTCCATCCTGGTCCACCCATGGAGGACCAGAGCAGAACACTATGGTGGACCCCAATTCCCCCCTTCCATTCGATCCTGGCTCCTCCTCTGAAGTGCCCAGGTTCTGTCGTGACAGGCTGGGTCTTGCACAAGGACAAGCCAACCAAGAGGCAGTCGGGGAAGTGACATCCAGCCCGTGGGCCTTGCCTTTGGCCGCACACTCGCAGAGCTGCAAGAGCTGCACCTGTCCTCTCCTAGGCCTGGCAGAGGTGCTGTGTGGGCGTGTGGGAGTCTGGAGCCTGGCCCTCTCCCTCTGCTCTCCATCACTAGCGGCTCACAACCATCCCTGCAGCTGTCATCTCTCCCCCAATCTCCCCTCTTCTGTCCCCTGCCTCCGTTTCCCCACCCCCGTCCCCCTCCCCGGGTCGGCCTCCTACCTCCGCCTTAACTAACCCATGTCCCTGGTCTGCAGCCTACTGGTCGGCCTCCACCTTCACCTTCGCGGTCTCCCCCCGCCCCTCCTCCGCAGGGTCCCCTACCCCACACCCGCTCCCCGACCCCTCAGCCGCCGACGAGCCCAGCTGGCCTCCAGAGTCTCCCAGCCCCGGCCCCGGCCCGTGGAAGTGGGTGCGCTGGTGCTTGCGGAAGTTGGAGGAGTTGTTGAAGGTGCGGTCGCAGAGCGTGCAGCGGAACGGGCGCTCGCCAGTGTGGATGCGGGCGTGGCCGCTAAGCACCGAGGACTGGGTGAAGCCCTTGCCGCAGATGCCGCAATGGTATGGCCGCTCGCCAGTGTGCACGCGCTCGTGGTCTCGCATGTCTGAGGAGCGGCGGAAGGGCTTGGCGCAGAACCTGCAGGCAAAAGGCTTCCCCACCGCTGCGCCCGCCGCCGCCGCCGCCATCACCACCTCCGCCCTCTCCGGGGCCACCCCGGGCCTCTGTTCTGCAACGGCCGCTGCGTCCGGAGGCCTCCGAGAGGTGCCCGGCTCCACCCCGTGCCGGTGCTGGTGCCGGAGCAGGGGCGCCAAGGCCTTGAAGGCGCGGGGGCAGAGCGCGCAGCGGTAGGGCCGCTCCCCCGTGTGCAAGCTGTAGTGCGCGCGCAGGCTGGCGGGGCCCGGGCAGCTGTGGCCGCACACGTGGCACCGGCTCGGGTCCCCACCCTGCCCGCCTCCCTCGGCCCCAGCCAAGTGGCCATGTTCGTGGAACAGCAGCTCGGAAACCAGCCGGAAGGCAGCAGGGCACAAGGCACAGTGGAAAGAACCTGGCTCCGGGGGCTCAGGGACCAGCGTGGTGTCCGTCACCTTCACCACCTGGATCTCGATGAGGTCACTCGGGGGTGTGCCAGGCCGGCAGTCATCAGGCACCAGGACCTGGGCAAGAGGAGAAGAAAGAGGAGCCTGTGGAACCTGCCTCAGGACCGCCCCAGCACGCCCCAATTATTAAAGCTTGGGCTCCTCGGTTATTTTCAGACAGGGCCTCACTCTGTTGCCCTGGCGCGATCGTGGCTCATTGCAATCTTGACCTCCTGGGCTCAAGCGATCTTCCCACTTCATCTCCCTGAGTAGCTGGGATTACAGGCATGCACCACCACATCCAGCTAGTTAAAAAAAAAAATTATTTCTGGCTGGGCACGGTGGCTCAGGCCTGTAATACCAGCACATTGGGAGGCTGAGGTAGGCAGATCACCTGAGGTCAGGAGTTCGAAACCAGCCTGGCCAACACGGCAAATACCGTTTCTACTAAAAATGCAAAAATTAGCCAGGTGTTGTGGCTGCTGCCTGTAATCCCAGCTACTCGGGAGACTAAGACACGAGAATCGCTTGAACCCAGGAGGTGGAGGTTGCAGTGAGATGTGATCATGCCACTGCCCTCCAGCTCAGGCGACAGAACAAGACTCCATCTTAGACAGCAAAACAAACAAAAATTATTATTATTATTTTTAATGTAGAGGGAGTCCCACTATGTTGCCCAGGCTGGTCTCCAACTACTGGGCTCAAGAGATCCTTCTGGCTCTGCCTCCTAAAGTGCTGGGATTGCAGGCATGAGCCGCCGCGCCCGGCCCATCCTCCAGGATTCTGTTGTATCCTCATCAACGTTTCCTCTCCTGTCCAAAATATATCATGGATCCCACCTTTTCTCCTCCACCCTAGTTAAAGCCCCATCACTTGGCGCCTCCAAAATTGAAAAACCCAAGGGCATCTCGGTTCCTACTTCTGCTGGCTTGTAACCCACCTCCCAGGAATAGCCTGAAGGTCTTTTGAAAATGTAAATCAGATCAAGTCATTTTTCGCACTCAAAACCCTCCAATGGCTCCAAATGACTTATCCCAAATCGTCACTATAATATCTGTGGCGATGTAGCTCCACTTATCTCTCTGACCCCAGCTTAAACATAAGCCGGCACCCAGCTGACTTCTCTCGTCTAAATTTAGCTGCCCCACCCCCACTCTTGGCTCAATTTATAGAAATTAGCTGAATTTTTATTTCCTTTATAGAACAGATCACAGTAACTCTCCTTTATTGTCTCTCTCCTGTCAAGAGACTGCAGGCTCCAAAAGAACACAGCCCTTGTCTGTCTTGGTCACTTCTCTATTTACAGAGCCGAAGTAGGAGCTCAGTAAATGTTTGTTGAATGAATGAATGTCCTCAATTAGTCTAATTCTGAGTGGGGGAACGTGGAGGAAGTTCCAAAGTCACCTAGACCACCCACTTCTACCCCCAAATTCTCCCTTGGGCATTCGAGAAGCATCATTAAGACCCTTGAAGAATTATCCCCTACCCCAACATAGGTGCTCCAATCATAATCCCCCACGTTTTTCAGGGTCACCTTCCCAACCTTCCACCCTAGAATTAGCCCTAGAATTTATGAGGCCCCGCCCCTTACAAGGCTCCACCCAAATTATGCAAATTATCCCTGGTAAGCCCCCTTCCCTGGACCCAAACCCGCCCCACAAGACAACACCGTCCTCAGACTCCGCCCCCATCCAGGCACCGCCCACCACCCATAGGTCCCTCCCCACCCCGCCCACCATGGCATAGTCTCCTCCCCTGCCCCGCCCCTCGCGAAACCCCAAGAAGCCCCACCCCCAGGGCCATAGCACTAAATACCTCCCCCGCCCACCCCCTCATAGGCCACGCCCCGGACCCGCCCCCTACACTACGACCTCCTCCCACCTCGAGCCCCACGCCCAGGCCCCTTCCTTGCCCGCACCAGGTCCAGTGGCTCCTGGGATCGCGACTCCGGGGTCGGTGAGCTCGGACTCTGGGCCTCTGGGCGCGCAGCGGCCATCTTGTGCCCAAGCCCCGCCCCCAAGGACAATGTTCGCTCTGAAAGGGGGTGGGGCTCGAACTGGCGTAAGAGCTACTGCGCAGGCGCAGTGCGGGGCTGCGAGGGGGCGTGGTGCAGCAGGGGGCGTGGCGTGGCGGGGCGTGGCGGCTGAGCCCGGGAGAATGTGAGTTGTTCCCTCTCTAATTACCTGTCGGTCCCTCCGAGGGTACGCTCTGTTGGATGCCTGTAACACCCTGGGAACAAATCCGAACGTTCCTTCTAAACCAACGCAGGCCGACTCCAGGCTCTGGCTGTCAGGGGAACCTCAGCAGATCTGAAGAAGCTTTGCTTTGTTTCCACGGTAAACGTTTTTGTGATTACCTCTGCACTGCTCATGACAACGTAATGACGCCAAGTTTATAAACGTCGGTGTAGGCCGGGTGCGGTGGCTCATGCCTGTATTCTCAGCTACTCGGGAGGCTGAGGTGGGAGGATCGCTTGAGGCCGGGAGGTCGAGGAGGCTGCAGTGAGCCATGATCTCGCCACTGCATCCAGCCTGAGTGACAGAGAGACTCTGTCAAAAAAAAAAAAAAAAAAAAAAGGCAGTGTAGAGAAAAATATTCAGTAAACAGCAACACAGGTGGTCCTGGGAGGACGCAAAAACCCGCAAGCTGATGTTATGTTTGGGAGGAAAGAGCTCAAAAACGCGGGGTTTTCGGCAGCATCAAGGACGGGGCTCTTGTTAGCTGCCCCGTTTAGTCATTCTGGTGGTGTCACCTTGGATAAGTCACTACACTTCTCTGGACCATTTCTCTTTCTTTTGTATAGCACTGTAGAAGCATTGTGACAAACCACTGAGAAGAGATATGGAAGAGTTTGGAAACATCTTTAAATAGTTTTCTTGAAAGGGCAGGACAGGAGATACTTAAACATGATCCTAATCATGATCATTTCATTCATAAATATATATGAAATTATATTTTGTGATATATTGGTATAAAATAAAGATAAACACCACTTAGGCTGAATTATCTCCTCCTCCTCCTTTCTTCTTCTTTTATAGAGATGGGGATCTTGCTGTCTTGCCTTGCCCAGGCTGGTCTTGAACTCCTAGCCTTAAGCGATCCTTCTGCCTTGGTCTTCCAAAGCTATATTTCCCCTCTTTTCTTTTGATTTTAAAATAATTTTTTTTTTTTGAGATGGAGTCTCACTCTGTCGCCCAGGCTGGAGTGCAGTGGCATGATCATGGCTCACTGCAACCTCTGCCTCCCGGGCTCAAGCGATTCTCCTGCCTCAGCCTCTTGAGTAGCTGGGATTACAGGTGCCCGCCACCATGCCCGGCTAATTTTTGTATTTTTAGTATATACAGGGTCTCACCATGTTGGCCAGGCTGGTCTCGAACTCCTGACCTCAGGTGATCCGCCCACCTCGGCCTCCCAAAGTGCTGGGATTACAGGTGTGAGCCACTGCGCCCGGCCTAAAATAAATTTTTAAATGTTGTGGGTCCCTAAGAGTATCATGGGCCCTAGGCACTGTATCTACTACTGTATCTAATGCTTAAGTCAGCTCTTTCTGTCCAGGTTTCCTAATTTGCAAAATGAGGGTGATAATAAAACCTACTTCACACAGTTGCTATGATGATTAAAGAAGTCATTATATATAAAGTATTTTGGACAATATATGGCACACAGCAGGTGCTATGAGTTAGCTATAATAATTACTACCATTTGGCACTCCCACTAGCAATAAATAGGGACCTTTGTTGCTTAACATTCCTATCAATATCTGATACTCAAACTTTAAAATGTTTGCTAATCTCTTGGGTGTGAAATAATTTCATTTCTTTTCTTTTTTTTGAGAAACAGCCCAGGCTGGAGTGCAGTGGCGTGATCTCAGCTCACTGCAACCTCCACCTCCTTGATTCAAACAAATTTCCTGCCTCAGCTTCCCAAGTAGCTGGGACTACAGGTGTGACACGTCATTACGTTATCGCAAGTGGTGCAGAGGTAACCACAAAAACCTTTACTGTGGAAACAAAGCAAAGCCTCTTCAGTTCCGCTGAGGTTCCACTGACTGCTAGAGCCTCGAGTCGGCCTGCGTTGGTTTAGAAGGAACGTTCGGATTTGTTCCCAGGGTGTTACAGCCCAGCTAATTTTTGTATTTTTGTTTTGTTTTGTTTTTTGTTTTTAGTAGAGACAGGGTTTCACTATATGTTGGCCAGGCAGGTCTCAAACTCCTGACCTCAGCTGATCGGCCCGCCTCGGCCTCCCAAAGTGCTGGGATTACAGGCATGAGCCCCTGCGCCTGGTCTATTTCTTATTGAGAAGCTCTTTATGAAAAGAGATCATTCATAGCACCCAGAACTCATCCTCCGGTTTCCCTTTTTTGAGAGCTGGAAGTATGTCATCTCTGTATCCCCTCTGTACATCCCTATAGAGAAGGCATGTATATGGCTCAGTGAGTGTTTGGTGAATGAATGAGTGAGAAATTGAATTCATGCAGATAGAAGAACTTTGTACCAGAGCTTAAGGCTATTGAGTATTTTTTTGCCTTTTTTTTCCTCCCCACCCCCACTAAAGCTATTAAATATTTTCAGAGGAGAGCACTGTTTAGTGGAATTACCATAAGCTTTCAAATCAGGCAAACCTGGGTCCAGATCCGTTTATCCGCTTGCTGTGCAACTCTGGGCAAGCAATGTCCCCTCTAAGTGTCTAGCTGACATCTACAAAGTGGGCACCATAATGTCATTTGGCAGGGTTGTAGTTAGAATGCCACTGATTGAGAATGCCGAAGGTCTGTGTGATGCCTGGAACCAACTGGTGCTCAATAAATGTGGGTTCTGGCTGGGCTTGGTATTCTCTACTAAGAATACAAAAATTAACATGCACAGTGGAGCACGCCTGTAGTCCCAGGAACTTGGGGAGCTGAGGCAGGAGGATTGCTTGAGCTTGGGAAGTTGAGGCTGCAGTGAGCCAAGATCACACCACTGCACTCTGGCCTGGGTGATAAAGTGAGACCCTATCTCAACAAATAAATAAACATAAAATAAAATAAATGTAAAATTTTAAAATTTAAAAATGAATCTGGGTTCCTTGCCTTTTCACCTGTTGTCTGGCTTCTGAGTCCCTCGGTACCTGGCATAACACTAACAGGCTATTGCGTGACTTGAGGCTAGAAGCCCTGCTACACGGAGCCATTAGACAATTGCAAGAAGATTTTAGCCGGGCGTGGTGGTGGGCGCCTGTAATCCCAGCTACTCGGGAGGCTGAGGCAGGAGAATTGCTTGAACTGGGGAGGCGGAGGTTGCGGTGAGCCAAGATTGCACCACTGCACTCCAGCCTGGGAGACAGAGCAAGACTCCATCTTAAAAGAAAAAAATAAAAAAAGAAAAGAAAATGCCAGGAAGAGTCTTGGACTTGGAATCAGATTTGCCTCGCTTCTCTCCATCTCTATCTTCCTGTAAAACCTGAGCACTTCACTTCTCCTCACGGAGCCTAGATTTCCTGCCTTTTAAAAGAAATTGGCTGATAGAATTAGCTAGATGGCTCTGCAGTTCCTCTCCCTTTCATTTTTCTATGTGCCCAAGAAAACTGAAAATATACATTCACACAAAAACTTGTAAACAAATACTAGTCCTAACAGCCAAAAAGCAGAAACAGCCCAGATGTCCATAAACATAAACAACATGTGGTATATCCATAGAGTGGAATATTATTTGGCCATAAATGAATAAAATACTGATCCACATGACAACATGGATGAACCTTTAAAACATTATGCTAACTTAGAGGCTGGGAAGGGTGTGTGGTGGAAGGGGGGAATGAATGCAGGTTGGTTAATGGGTACCAACATAGTTACATAGAAGACATACTTTTTTTTTTTTTTTTTTTTTTGAGATGGAGTTTCGCTCTTGTTGCCCAGGCCGGAGTGCAGTGGCTCGATCTCGGTTCACTGCAACCTCTGCCTCCCGGGTTCAAGCGATTCTCCTGCCTCAGCCTCCTGAGTAGCTGGGATTATAGGTGCCCACCACGCCCAGCTAATTTTTGTGTTTTTAGTAGAGACGGGGTTTCACCATGTTGGCCAGGCTGGTCTAGAACTCCTGACCTAGTGATCTACCCGCCTTGGCCTCCCAAAGTCCTGGGATTACAGGTGTGAGCCACCACGCCCAGTCCGTGTATTTCAAAGTAGCTAGGAGAGAGCACTTGCAATGTTCCCAACACATAGAAATGATAAACACTCAAGATGGTGGTTACCCCAAATGCCCCGATTTGATTTGATCATTACACATTCTATGCGTGTAACAAATACATGTACCCCAAACTCCGTAAAATATTATGTCAATAAAATAAAATTTAAAAATATATTAAGTGAAAGAAGCCAGGCACAAAGGACCACATATTATTAAGATTCTATTAATACCAGAATAGGGAAATCTATAGAGGCAGAGTGTAGCTTTGTGGTTCCTTAGGTTGGGTGGGGATAGAGAGTTGGGGGGAAGGAAGAATAGAGGAGTGATACCTAAAGGGCATGGGATCTCTTTTTGAGGTGATGAAAGTGTTCTAACGTTGACTATCATGATATGTGCACACAACTATGAATATACTGACTATTGAATTATACACTTTAAATGGTTGAATTGGGTGGGGTTCAGTGGCTTCCGCCTCTAATTCTAGCACTTTAGGAGGCAGAGGCAGGAGGATCCCTTGAGCCCAGCAGTTCCAGACCAGCCTGGGCAACACATCATGACAGCCATCTCTACCAAAAACCAACCAAACAAACAAAAACAAAAAACAAAAACAAAAAAAGCCCGGTGTAGTGGTGCATGCCTGTAGTCCCAGCTACTTAGCAGGCTGAGGTGGGAGGATTACCTGAGCCCAGGCGGTTGAGGCTGCAGTGAGCCATGACCGTGCCATTGCAATCCAGCCTGGGCAACAGAGTGAGACTCCGTCTCAAAAAAACTACAAAGAGGCCAGGCGTGGTGGTTCACACCTGTAATCCCAGCAGTTTGGGAGGCCAAGGCAGGAGGATCACCTGCAGTCAGGAGTTGGAGACCAGCCTGGCCAACATGGTGAAACCCCGTCTCCACTACAAATACAAAAATTAGCTGGGCCTGTAATCCCAGCTACTCCGGAGGCTGAGGCAGGAGAATCGCTTGAACCCAAGAGACAGAGGTTGCAGTGAGCCGAGATCGTGCCAGTGCATTCCAGCCTGGGCACAGAGCAAGAATATGTCTCAAAAACAAACACACATACACACACACCTCTAAATAAATGGGCGAATTATATATGTAGTGATATGTGAATTACACCTCAATAAAGCAGTTTAAAAAAATAATCGGCTGAACATGATGACCTTTCAGGATCAAACTGCAGATGATATTTAAAAACTATAAACCTGGTATGGTAGGTATATGGATGTTTACTATGCAATTTTTTATTTATTTATTTTTTTTTAGGCAGAGTCTTGCTCTGTCTCCCAGGCTGGAGTGCAATGGCGCAATCTCGGCTCACTGCAAGCTCTGCCCCCGGGGTTCACACCATTCCCCTGCCTCAGCCACCCGAGTAGCTGGGACTACAGGCACCCGCCACCACGCCCGGCTGATTTTTTGTATTTTTAGTAAAGACGGGGTTTCACTGTGTTAGCCAGAATGGTCTCGATCTCCTGACCTCGTGATCTGCCCGCCTCGGCATCCCAAAGTGCTGGGATTACAGGCGTGAGCCACCGCGCCGGGCCAGTTTGTTTGTTTTTTGACAGAGAGTCTCACTCTGTCGCCCAGGCTGGAGTGCAGTGGCACGATCTTGGCTCACTGCAGCCTCTACCTCTTGGGCTCAAGCGAGTTTCCTGCCTCAGCCTCCCAAGTAGCTGGGAATACAGGCGCCTGCCACCACGCCCGGCTAATTTTTGTATTTGTAGTAGAGACAGGGTTTCACCATGTTGGCCAGGATGGTCTCGAATTCCTGACCTCAAGTGATCCGCCTGCCTCGGCCTCCCAAAGTGCTGGGATTACAGGCATGAGCCGCTGTGCCCGGCCCCTTTTTCTTTTTCCTTCTTTCTTTCTTTTTTTTTTTCTGAGACAGAATCTTGCTCTGTCGCCCAGGCTGGAGTGCAGTGGCGCAATCTCGGCTCACTGCAAGCTCTGTCTCCCGGGTTCACGCCATTCTCCTGCCTGAGCCTCCTGAGTTGCTGGAACTACAGGCACCCGCCACCTCGCCTGGCTATTTTTTTTTTTTTGTATTTTTAGTAGAGACAGGGTTTCACCGTGTTAGCCAGGATGGTCTCGATCTCCTGACGTCGTGATCCGCCCGCCTCGGCCTCCCAAAGTTCTGGGATTACAGGCGTGAGCCACCACGCCCGGTCTCTTTTTCTTTCTTTGTTTCTTTTTTTTTTTTTTTTTTTTGAGATGGGGTCTTGCTTTGTCATCCAGGCTGGAGTGCAGTGGCACAATCATAGCTCACTGCAGCCTCGACCTCCTGGGCTCAAGTGATCCTCCCACCTCAGCCTCCTGAGTAACTTGGACTACAAGTGTTCACACCATCATGCCCGGCTGTTTTGTATTTTTTTGTAGAGACAGGGCTTCACCATGTTGCCCAAGCTGGTCTTGAACTCCTGGGCTCAAGCCATCCTCCCGATATGACCTCCCAAAGTGCTGGGATGACAGACGTGAGCTACCGTGTCTAGCCGCCATAATTTCTTTATTTTTTTTTTTTTTGAGACGGAGTCTCGCCCTGTCACCCAGGCTGGAGTGCAGTGGCGCGATCTTGGCTCACTGCAACCTCCACCTCCTGGGTTCAAGCAGTTCCCTGCCTCAGCCTCCCAAGTAGCTGGGATTACAGGCGTCTGCCACCACACCCAGCTAATTTTTGTATTTTTAGTAGAGACGGGGTTTCACCATCTTGGCCAGGCTGGGCTCAAACTCCTGACCTCCTGATCCACCCACCTCGGCCTCTCAATGTGCTGGGATTACAGGCGTAAGCCACTGCACCAGGCCTATCGCCGTAATTTCATTCAACCTCTCTGGTCCTCAGTTTCCTTATCTGTGAAATGTTACTGCTGAATTTGAGAAACCAAAGGGCCTTCTTCCAAATTCTAGTCGTGAGTTACGTAAGGTTCCTTAGTGAGGCTGAACGAGTCTTTGAACTTGAGCTTCTGCAGGCTAGAGGAAACACAGTAGTCCCTACCTGCTTCTTCCAGGTTCTAAGGTGGGTGAGACATTTTGATATTTTGGTCTTTGTCGCCCCCACGAGGCCTAGGAGGGTTCACTGTCGCAGCAGGTGTCCAATAAAGATCAATCCGCCAGGTGCGGTGGCTCAGGCCTGTAATCCCAGCACTATGGGAGGCCGAAGCGGGCGGATCACCTGAGGTCAGGAGTTCCAGACCAGCCTGATCAACATGGAGAAACCCCGTCTTTACTAAAAATACAAATTAGCCCGGAGTGGTGGCACATGCCTGTAATCCCAGCTACTCGGGAGGCTGAGGCAGGAGAATCGCTTGAGCGCGGGAGGCGGAGGTCGCGGTGAGCAGCGCTGAGATCTCGCCATTGCACTCCAGCCTGGGCAACGAGAACGAAACTCCTTCTCAAAAAAAAAAAGTGAGAAAGATTTACTTGCCACCTAGGGTAACTGCTGGTCTTCTTTCCCCCGTTAGTCTCACTCAGGAGGCGGGTAATCTATTTTAACTCTGCACCTGCTGGACTTTGTGAATGGGCAGTTTACTCTCTGGTCTCAGCAGCCCCATCGATAAAATGGGAATAACTTGTCTCCTTGTCAACAGCCAGATGGTGGTGATTTGCCAAATCTAAGACATCTATTTTCTTGCCTTGTTCTTCTTTATTTTTTCCTCTCAGTTTTAAAACTGGATAGTCCCAGGACTTCTCCAAAACCAGGATGAGTTGCTCACCTATTTTGTCCTCACTTGTATCCTTAAGTCCAAACTGTCATTACCTTATTGACCACCAGGGGGTGCCCTACACATGTAGTACTGTGGTTTAAGAAGACAGCTCAGGAGGAGGCAAAGAAAGAGGGCCCAGTTCCCAGCCTTGCCCTGAGTTCCTACAAACCTTCACAAGCCTGCTCTACTTCACACAGCATCATGTCTCACACTCAGCATCCTCCTGGCCCTATGATATGAACATGTGTGTGGTCCAGTGGAAAGGTCTTTTAAGTACTCCAGCAGCCTCTGCCAACACAGGCTAACCAGCTGGGTGGACGGTCACTGCCTCTCTGCCCACTGTTCCCAACATTTCCAGGAGTTGGCCCAGCATATCCTGGCTGGCTGAGAAGGCTGAGGCCACCTACTTTATTTTATTTATTTATTTTTTGAGACAGGGTTTCACTCTTGTTGCCCAGGCTGGAGTGCAATGGTGCCATCTCGGCTTACTGCAACCTTCGCTTCTTGGGTTCAAGTAATTCTCCTGCCTCAGCCTCCTGAGTAGCTGGGATTACAGTCACGCGCCACCACGCCCGGCTAATTGTGTATTTTTAGTAGAGACGGGGTTTCTCCATGTTGGTCAGGCTGGTCTCGAACTCCCGACCTCAGATGATCCTCCGCCTCAGCTTCCCAAAGTGCTGGGATTACAGGTGTGAGCCACCCCGTCCGGCCTCTTTAGGTTATCTTTAGAGCTGGATATCATTTCCCTCCATCACGTAGCCTTGCAGAGGGAAGTGACATCATTGTTAACCAAAATAAGTTACTGAGGCAAGAGCCTCAATCACTCCAGAGCTCATATATCCAGAGCTTGAGGGCAGACCTGGGAAAGGCAAGAGTCACAGAAAACCTCTGTGGCTTATGGAAAGGTTTTCAGGAGGCTTAGTATTTATACATTTCCTTAAAGGAGGGAAGGCAGGTAGGAAGAGGGTGACAGATGGAAGAATGATTGAGCTCATCGTTTTTGTTCTGTACCTGGGAAGATAAGCATTATCAGTGTGAAACCTAACAGACTTTAGTTTTAGGAGCTAGACTTAGATTGCAAACCTAAAGTTACAAGGGACATGTTCTTCTTCTTCTTATTATTTTTATTTGAGACAGAGTCACTCTGTCATCCACACTGGAATGCAGTGGCACCATCTTGGCTCACTGGAACCTCCAGCTCCCAGGTTCAAGCGATTCTCCTGCCTGGGCCTCCCAAGTAGCTAGGATTACAGGTGTGCGCCACCACGCCTAATTTTTTTTTTTGTATTTTTTTTTTTTAGTAGAGATGGGGTTTCACTATGTTGGCCAGGCTGGTCTTGAACGTCTGACCTCAGGTGATCCGCCCGCCTCGACCTCCCAAATTGTTGGGATTACAGGCGTGAGCCACAGCACTCAGCCCATGTTCTTGTTTTATGGGAGGATGGAGGACAGCAAACAGTCTGTACTGGTGGTCATGTGGAGATACTTGAGGCGCTTTGTTTTTCTGTGAGGGTCTGGCTAACGTGTAATGCTTTGACACAAGGTTGTGAAGCAACAGCTGTTGATTTGGGAAGCAGATAGCAGTGTTGCATAACTCAGTCTCCAGGCTTAACCTTCCTTTTGGCATAATGAATTTGGCAGCCCTGAGACTTTTAAAATAAAAGTCTTTACATCCTACTAGCCGGCTTTGACTAGCAGTGTGATCCAGGGCCAATGACTGCCCCTCTATGGCCTTGGCGTTACCACCTAACCAATAGGGATACGGTACTCCATTTTCTTGCCATGGAGCAAATCAAGAGTTAGGGCCTGACTGTCTTCAACTGTCTCATGAGTTGAAGAATTTCAGCCCTCTGCCTTTGCTCTGTAGCAACAGACAAATCACTAGACCTTTCTGATTTCAGGTCCTATTTGTAGAAAGACTTTGTACTGTCTTTCCTACTCTAGAAAGTCTTTCCTGGCCGGGCACGGTGGCACACGCCTGTAATCCCAGCACTTTGGGAGGCCGAGGTGGGTGGATCACTTGAGGTCAGGAGTTCAAGACCAGCCTGGCCAACATGGTGAAATCCCCATCTCTACTAAAAGTACAAAAATTAGCCGAGGGTGGTGGTGTGTACCTGTAATCCCAGCTACTCGGGAGGCTGAGGCAGGAGAATAGCTTGAACCCGGGAGGTGGAGGTTGCAGCGAGCCGAGATCACACACTGCACTCCAGCCTGGGCAACAGAGCGTGACTCCGTCTCAAAAAAAAAAAAAAAAAAAGAAATAAGTCCTTTTTTTTTTTTTTTTTTTTTTTGACAAAAGCCATCTCTGTTGTATTCCCTCCCTCAGCATCCGGAACGGCGCCAAATAGTGATTTCATTTTAACTTTTGTGTAGTGTGTGTGTGGAGTAGCAAGGTGCGCGACGCAGGAACCTTTCTCTTGTGGGTGCGTTTCTGGCCCGAGTGCTTTCCTGCTGCTCTCCGAATCCGGAAGCTGCCGGAGAAGTCGGAGCATCCCGGAAGTCGTCACTGCGGCCGCTTCCGGACGTGAAAGTTTGCTGCGTAGGGATAGGGAGACCGGGCCGGATTGCGGGGAGTGAGCAGGTTCAGCAGTGACGGCATTCTTAAGAGTCCTGCCCAAGTGAGGGACTTGGGGTGTGGGACAGAGTGGCCCCCAGGGCAGTGGGCGTTGGAAACTGAGAGGCCCTGCGAAGGAGGCTTGGGGAGGGGCTACGGTGACCAGGGAACGAGGTATAGGAAGAGGAGGGCGGAAAGCCTTGAGGGTGGGCTTCTTGGATCCAATTGCCGCAGAGGCACAGGCCTGGGCATCACTGTATTATTTCCCGAGGGGAGAAGGGGCTATTTCCCATGGGAAGACCAAGTGGGATGAATAGTGGACCTTGAGAAGAGGGGGTGGCCAGGAAAAGGTTCCTGAAGGAGGCAGGAGCCAGACTGCAGGCTGGGGAGGGTTTGGGCAGCCAGAGGGAGGTGAGGGTGCTGGAGCGGGGGTCAATCGGTCACTCCGGCCGGAGATCTGAGTGGCCTCTGCCCCCTCTGCGCTGTGGAGTGCATCTGATTGCCAGCCTCGCTGGACCGTTGAGAGGATTCATCGAGACCCTGGATATGAATATGCAGTGTGAACTGAAGTTTGGGGACATGAGTAATCAGTCACAGTGGCCCAAGATTTGAGGTGTAAATGGAGAAGTCAGAATGATTCGCTGCAGCTGTCTGGAACAGGTTGGGTGAGGGCAAGGGTGGGAAAGGTGGCTGAGGCCAGGTTGTGAGAGGCCTTTCATGGCAGGCTGAGGGAGTTATACTATAGGGAGGATTTTAAGCAGAGGAGCTGGTGGACTGGTGAGCAGGGCATATAGGTGACACCTAGCCAACTTGAGAGGTCAGAATACATGATTCCAGAAGGCTAAGGAGAAGGCTGCCAGTAGAGTAAAGGGGAAGAATTCCCAGGGCGAGGAAAACACATAAGCCTTTGCGTGTGGAGCTGTGTAAATTCAAGGTCTGGCCAGGGGGCTGTGAGATGCCGTGTGTGCTTGGAGCACAGGAATGAGAAGTGAGGTGAG
Source organism: Pan paniscus (assembly GCF_029289425.2). Taxonomy (NCBI): domain Eukaryota; kingdom Metazoa; phylum Chordata; class Mammalia; order Primates; family Hominidae; genus Pan; species Pan paniscus. The sequence continues at coordinate 61,777,784 of NC_073269.2, forward strand.
GAAGTGTCTGGGCCACCTCACAAAGGGCCTCAAATTCTAGGCTGAGAAACTCGGACTTGGTCCTGAGGGTAAAGGGGGCCGGGAGAATGTTATGCATGGTGCTGAAGTTGCATTCAACACAGCTGTGAGAAGCATCTGTCAGGGTCAGGCCAGTGTGGGAGGGGAACTGGAGGCCAGGGTACCAGATATGGTGGTCCAGGTGAGAAGGAAGGGGCCAGAACTTGGCTTGGAGAACGGAGGTCAGTGCCCTCAGAGGGTGGAGGTGATGGAACTTGGTGCTTGTCTGGCTTTGGGGAGTGAGGGAGTGGGTGGAAATGGGGACGTTCAAAGTTCTAGATGGTGTGGCAAGAATTTTGTCTAGATGGTGTGGCTTCCTCATGAACATGTCTTGGGGTTGAGCAGGGGCTCTCTTTGGTGGGGAGCTGGGTAGGGAGGTAATGCTTCACTTTTGGATGGGGCGATCAAATTCATTCATGTATTCAACCAATATCGAATTGATTCCTTACCCTTTCCTGAAAGACCTTTGATAGATTCTGAGGGTAGAATGTTGACCAGGATGGAGCTGGGCCTTGCAGAGTGGGGAAGGCAGGCAGTAACACAGCAGGCAGTAGATCAACGAGGCCATATCATGGATTGTGCTGTGGGATGTGAAGGAAATGAACAGACGGAGGACGCAGAGCAGGGCACCTCGAGCTACCACGGTCACTAAAGGCTGCTAAAACCAAGTGTTCTGTGAGCTGAAACCTGAAGGCCAGGAAGGAGTCACTCTTGTGAGGGGCTGAAAGGAACATCACAGAGAGGGGAGGAGCTAGCACAAAAGCTCTCCAGATGGGAGAGGCTGGTGCACTGGGCAAGGGAAAGCCAGCACCATGGTGCCCAGAAGGGAAGGCAGCTGGGGGGCCAGTCTACGTAGGGCCTTGCAGAGTGTCTGGGTTTACTCTAAGGGCAGAGGGGAAGGTTTTGATCATAATGCACTGCAGTCTGAAACTCCTGGGCTCAGGCAATCCTGTCTCAGCTTCCTGGGTAGTTAGGACTGTAGGCAGGCACCACCACCTCTGCCTAATTATTATTATCATTTTTTTTGGAGAGACAGGGTCTCAATATGTTGCTGTGTCTCAGAGGGGAAGGTTTTAAGTCAGGGAATGATTCTGTGAGCTTAAAAAATCACTTGGAAATTGCCATAGGGAAGGGAGGGAGAAGGCCAGGCATGGTGGCTCACGCTTATAATCCCAGGACTTTGGGAGGCTGAGGCAGGTGGATCGCTTGAGGCCAGGAGTTCGAGACCAGTCTGGGCAACAGGGTGAAACCCTGTCTCTTCTAAAATTACAAAAAATTAGCCGGCCATGGTGGTGCACGCCTGTAATCCCAGCTACTCAGGAGGCTGAGGCGGGAGAATCGCTTGAACCTGGGAGGTGGAGGCTGCAGTGAGCTGAGATCTTGCCACTGTACTCAAGCCTGGGCGACAGAGTGAGACTCTGTCTGAAAAAAGACACAGCAACAAAAAAAACGAGAGGGGAGGGAGAGAGTGATGGAGGGGGAGGCTGCTGCTGCTATAAGCTGGGGGTAAATGGTGGTGGTTTGCGCTGGGGTGGCAGCGGCGATGGTGGGATTACAGGGAAGTGTGTGGCTTGCTGACAGGGGTCATGTGCACTGACCCGGTGTGGGCAGAGGCAGGTGCTATCCTGGCCATCCCGCCTGCGGATGTGTGACCTCAGGCCAATCACACGATCTCTTTGAGCTCTGCTTCCCTCATCTGTAAAATAGGGATCCTCATGGTGCTTTCCTTGTAGCTCTGCCCTGAGGATGCTGTGCGTTTAGCAATGGCTGTTCCCGAGTGAGGGCTCAATAAATGTTGCTTATTGTTGTCATTATTTCTGGGGATAGCAGTGGGGGTGGGGGTTGTGGCCAGTACAGTGCCACTAGTTATATGGTCTGAAACTCAAGAGAGGGATTGTGTTAGTTTCATTGTGTCTCTATGAGTGAATACCTGAGGCTGGGTAATTTATAAACAAAAGAAGTTTAATTGGTTTACGGTTCTGCAGGCTATACAGGACGTGTGGTCCTGGCAGCTGCTTCTGGCGAGGGCTTCAGGAAGCTTACAATCATGGTGAAAGGTAAAGGGGTAGTTGGCATATCTCATGGTGGGGGGAAAAGACTGGCAGGAGGTGACACGCTTTTTTGTTTGTTTGTTTGTTTAGATGGAGTCTTGCTCTGTTGCCAGGCTGGAGTGCAGTGGCACAATCTCGGTTCACTGCAACCTCTGCATCCCGGGTTCAAGTGATTCTCCTGCCTCAGCCTCCCAAGTAGCTGGGACTACAGGCGCCCGCCACCACGCCCAGCTAATTTTTGTATTTTTAGTAGAGACCAGGTTACACTGTGTTGGCCAGGATGGTCTTGATCTCGACCTTGTAATCCGCCCGCCTCGCCCTCCCAAAGTGTTGGGATTACAGGCGTGAGCCACCACGCTCAGCCCGACATGCTCTTTTAAACAACTAGATCTCATGTGAACTCAGCGAGATCTCACTCATTACCTCGAGGATGGCACCAAGCCATTCATGAAGGATCCACCCCCATGATCCAAATGCCTCCCACCAAGCCCTGTCTCCAGCACTGGGGATTACATTTCAACATGAGATTTGGAGGAGGCCAGGTGTGGTGGCTCAACCCTATCATCCCAGCACTTTGGGAGGCTGAGGCAGGTGGATCACCTGAGGTCAGGAGTTGGAGACCAGGTGGCCAATATGGTGAAACCTGTCTCTACCAAAAATATAAAATTGTTATATTTTATATAATACAGCTGGGCGTGGTAGTGCATACCTGTAATCTCAGCTATTTGGGAGGCTGAAACAGGAGAATCACCTGAGCCCCGGAGTTGGAGGTTGCAGTGAGCCTAGAATTGCGCCACTGCACTTTAGCCTGGGCAACAGAGCAAGACTCCATCTCCAAAAAAAAAAAAAGAAAAAAAAAAAAAGATTTGGAGGGGACAGACATCTTAACTATATCAGGGATCTTGGCAAGACACTCGGGTTGGATAATTGTCCAAGTAGACCAGGGGTTCTCAGCCAGGAGCCATGTTGCCTCCTAGAGGACACGGGCAATGTGTAGAGACATTTTGGGTTGTCACAACTCGGGGTTGGGGGAGGGTGCTACTGCCATCTGGTGGGTGGAGGCCAAGGATGCTGCTCAACACCCTACAGTGCACAGGATGGGCCCCCACAACAAAGAGTGGTCTGGCTCAAAATGTGTGGTGGCCCACGCCTGTAGTCCCAGCTGCTTGGGAGACTGAAGTGGAAGGATCACTTGTGCCTGGGAGGTTGAGGCTGCAGTGAGCCAGAAGCATGCCACTGCACTCCAGCGTGGGCGACAGAGTGAGACTCTGTCTCAAAAAATATACATACTGCCCAGTAAAATGTTTAAAAAGTACCTTGTGTCCCAAACCAAATATAACTGTGAGGCCTTTTGGGCCCTTGGGCCTCCAGTTTACAACTGGTTGACAGTGGTCTCTGGAATTGTTCCATAAGGTAGGAGCCATATGTGGCTTAAATTTTGATTATGGGAAATTATTATTTTTTGAGACAGTCTCCCTCTGTTGCCCAGGCTGCAGTATAGTGGCACGATCTTGGCACACTGCAACCTCCACCTCCTGGGTTCAAGCGATTCTCCTGCTTCAGCCTCCCAAGTAGCTGGGACTGTAGGGGAGCACCACTACGGCCGGCTAATTTTTGTACTTTTAGTAGAGAAGGAGTTTCACCATGTTGGCCAGGCTGGTCTCGAACTCCTGACCTCAGGTGATCCGCCTGCCTTGGCCTCTGAAAGTGCTGGGGTTACAGGTGTGAGCCACCGTGCTGATTATGGGAAATGTAATACAATTTAAAATTCAGGTCCTGTGATACACCAGCCACATTTCAAGAGTGTAAGAGTCCCACGTGGCTAGTGACTGTCATAGAACTTTCCACCATTGCAGAAAGTTCTGATGGACAGTGCTCTAGGACGTAGCTGTGGCACCCCAGGGTCTTGGGGCTCGCTGTGACAGTTACTCCTCTTCTGTCCCCCACTCCCAGCTGCACCTGCAGATGCTGCTGCTGCCGCCCTCCTGCGAGGCCGTGGCGCCACGTGGCTGGAGGAGGAGCTGCAGCTGCCCTGAGTGCTGCCGCGTGTGTAGCTCTCCAGTGCGGCTGCAGCGCCACCGCGCGTTGCTTTCGACGCCGGAGTCCTTCGCATGCGCAGCCAGCGCCCGGGCCTCAAGTGCCCCAGGACCTGGCGCAGCCCGCGAGCCCGCATCAGGCTTCCAGTGGGCCCCGTGGGCAGTGCCAGCCTTTCCCACCTCCGCATCTGGCAAAGCCTGGCCTTCGCTGCGTTTTGGTGTCGCCACGTGCCTTCTGGAAATATCACACCTCCCCACCTGCGCATGTAGCCGTCTGGCCCTCTGTGGGCCTCGGTTCCCGCATGTGCCCCGTGGAAAGAACACACCTTCCCCAACTATCTGGCAGCGTCTGGCCTTCTCCGGGCCTCGGCCTCCCCATTTGCTGGGTGGAGAATCACGGCCCGGCCACATCGGAGCCAATGGCTGGTCTCTGGACCTCGGTCTCCACATTTGCTCAGCCGGCAGGAACATCCCTTCTCCCGCCCTCTACCTCGGTGGGTGGCCACGGCCGAACAGGCAGCGACGGCCCAGTGGAAAGAGGACAAACCCTTGTGGGCCTTAGGGCGAAGACGTAACTTTGCTTAGTCTCGGTTTATTGGCCGAGCTCTTGTCAAGCGGCGGAATCGTTCCGTTCGGGAGGTGGGAGGGGAGCGGGGCCGCCGGGGGCGGGCGTCTTCAGTGGACCCCACGCCTCCGGTCCCCTCCCCGCAGGGCGCTCCGCAGAGGCGAGGGGTGGGAGCGCCGGCTCCAGGCGGCGGAACCTCCGCACTGGGCTCGCGCGCTTCCGGCCGGCGCCTTTTCCCAGGGACTCCGCCAACCCCTCGCGCCCCCGCGCCCGCGCCCCCAGTCCCCGCGTCCCCGGCGCCGCCGGCCCGGAGCTGCCCGGAAGTCTCGGTTCCGCCGCCGGCGCTCGCCAGGGGAAGCCCGGGGCCGCCCGGGACCTCGGCCCGTTCCTCCGGACCCGAGAGGCCGCCGCACGGGGTACGGGGGCCGGGATGGAGGGAGGAGCCTGGCCCTGGGACGACGCCGGGGCCAGGCAGGCTGGGGGAGTGCGCTGGAGCCACCCGGGATGGGGGTGGGGGTCGGGAGCGGCAGGATCGGGCGGAGGGACGGGAGGGGAAGTCGAGGCGCCAGGGCTCCTTGGGGAAGTGAAGGCAATAGGAGGGGCCCCAGGGCCAGGGGACAGGCGGTGTGTAGCGGGATGGGGGCGAAAACGCCCGGGCGCTGGGGTTCCCATAAACAAGGGGAGCAGAGCAAAAGAACGGGCGGGGGACCACGCTGTGTGTAACAGGGAGAGGGATGATGCTCCTGGAAGAGGTGAACACGAGGAGAAAGAGAGATGCCAGACGTACACAGAAAGGAGGGGAAAGTGGGCTTGGGAGAGGTGCTGTGGGAAGCGGAGTCCCGGAGCCTGGTGTGCATAACGGGGTTTGGGAGAAGGCCCCTGATGGGTACAGAAAGAAGTTAACGATGTCACCGCCATATATGGGGGGGGGAGAGAAAAGGGGCCTTTGGGGAGAATGTAGCAGGTAGCCAGGTTGCGGGGGCGGGGTATACAGAAGGAAGGCATTTGAGCCATTTTGGGGTGTATAGATGTAGTAAGACGATGGGTTCCGTAGTGGGGAGAGATGGCTAGACTTCGAGGTGCTAAGTGTAGGAACAGGATGGAAAAGCCCTAGTGAAATGTGGGGAATTGGGTTAGTGGGGCTCTGGGGAGGTACCTAGAGAGGAAGTGAGGGAGGCCACGGAATATGAAGATGGGGAGGCCCTGCGGCATGTAGTGGGGACGGAGGGCCAGGAGGCCGATGCGGGGGCCGGTGGGGGGGTGGGGGGCGGCAAAGGGAGGGGAAGTAAACTGAACTGGGGCTGGGCAACAGGAAAAAAGAAGAAACCACAGATTAGAGAAATCTCGGCGGTCAGGAGGCCCGGGGTCTAAGATGTAAAGAGGTAAACAGATTTAGGGATTGATTGTCTGCTGGGGTGGGTTGAGAGGAGAAAAGGGAAGAAAAGTCGGGGGACTACGTCCTCAGACCTGACCTGAGTGGTGAGAGGTGGACCCAGGAGGAGTGGCAGGTGGTGGCGGGGTTTTGCAGAGCTCAGTTGGAGGCCCTCTCCAAGGCAGCTTGATGGAACGTAGGAGAGCCGGGCTGGAGTCACAGTTTTTATTTTGCTAGGGAGGTAGTCGGTGGCGCACAAAGGGTAACAAGCAGTGATAGTGGGGATGCTTTCCATTTTAGGAAACTTTTCCTAAAAGGAAGTGGCAATTTTAACTAATCTCCCCTCCGCCGCTCCCAGCTGCCGCTCCAGATGCTGCTGCTGCCGCCGCGGCCACCCCACCCTCGGTCCTCCTCTCCGGAGGCCATGGACCCACCGCCCCCCAAGGCTCCCCCTTTCCCCAAGGCGGAAGGCCCCTCCTCCACTCCTTCCTCGGCGGCGGGGCCCCGACCCCCGCGGCTGGGCCGCCACCTCCTCATCGACGCCAATGGGGTCCCCTACACATACACGGTGCAGCTGGAGGAGGAGCCCCGGGGCCCGCCCCAGCGCGAGGCGCCCCCAGGAGAGCCCGGCCCTCGCAAGGGCTACAGCTGCCCGGAGTGCGCCCGTGTCTTTGCCAGCCCTCTGCGGCTGCAGAGCCACCGCGTGTCGCACTCGGACCTCAAGCCCTTCACGTGCGGCGCCTGCGGCAAGGCCTTCAAGCGCTCCAGCCACCTGTCGCGGCATCGCGCCACGCACCGCGCCCGCGCCGGGCCGCCGCACACCTGCCCGCTCTGCCCACGCCGCTTCCAGGACGCCGCGGAGCTGGCGCAGCACGTGCGCCTCCACTAAGCTCGAGACCCGGCCTGTGCTGCCCTGCCCGTCTCAGGGCCACCAAGTCTGACCCACACAGCGTCACTCACTCCCACACACACCCCCTGGCTCTGCTGAGGTTACTGCCTTACCCTGGGCCTCAGTTTCCCCACCTTCCAAAGGGAGGAGCATCATTCCTTCCTTACCCCCTTTCTAGCTGTGTGATGTAGACCAAAGTCGTTGCCCCTCCCTGGGCCTGGGAACCAGTCGGAACTGGGTTCCAGTCCAGCTGTGCTGTGTGAGCCTGTGCAAGTGACATGACCTCTCTAAACCTTGGTTTTCTGCTCTCTGGAGCGGTGAACCGGTGGTTGTCTGCGGGAAGAGATGATAAAGAGCACGGGCACGGTCTGGTTCATTTCTGTATCTAACCCCTTCCGCCCACGCCCCCGACCCTTTGCTCAATAAACATTCCGCACTCCATTTTCAGGCTCTTCCTTGCGTGTGCGTGCGCGTTGGGTGCTGGGGGGTGGAGACCGGATCTTCCTCGCTTGGGTACTTTCCTCTCGCTGTGTGTTTCTGGCCGGAGCCGTTTCGCGACGGCCCGGGCGCCCCGCCCCCACCTTCCTTCCCTAGACCCTCTTCTTTCCCTTCGGCTTCTCTCTTTCGGCCGGCGCCGCCAGTTCCTGGGGCACACCCAGAGGTCCCCTTCCCGCCGCCGCCTGCAACTGCGAGGGTAGCCCGGGGCCGCTTGGAGTCGCCCGGACCTGAGAGGCTGCTGCACTGGGTACGGGGGCCGGGAGGAGGGAGGGGGCTGGGGGCGGGCGGCGGGAGGGGCTGGACCGCGTGGAGGGTACCTGGGCCGGGGCGGGAGTGGGGCAGGCGCCGGAGGGGGCTGTTCTGGAGCTTGGAGGGGGCGAGAACTTACACAGAAAGGCCCAGACAGCGAGGGCTGCGGCCCCGGGGGTGGAATCCCGGAGAGCGCTGGGACCTAGAACGAGCCTGGTGGAGGCCGGGCGAGGACTAGAGAGAACCTGAGGTGGGTGGACGGGTGGGAGCACGGAGTTGTTCAGACACGTGGCTGGAGAGAGGGCCGGAACCTGGGGTTCCTAACGTCGGAGCCCCTGTGAATAGGCTTGGCTTGTATGGAGGGGGTCAGGAAAGGCTTGAGTATGTAGCATAGGCCAACACGCAGACCCTGGAAAGGGCTAGAAGGAGGGGAGGGAGAGGCCTGGAGGCCTGCGGGGTGGGGCACCCAGTGACCTGGGAGGGCACAAAGGGGAAGGTTAGAGCGAGGTCCAGGTTGTGCAGAGGAGGTCAAGAGATCCTGTGAGTACAGTGTGTGGTGGAGCACCGAGGCTAGGAGAGGTTTTCCAAGGAGGAAGACCCTGGGGACCTTTTAGGGGGCCACAGACTCCAGCTGTGAGCGGGACTGGAAAAGAGGGACTGAGGGGCAGCAGGATGCAGAGGTCCTGGGCCGGGTATAGGGAGGGAAAAGGATGGAGCCTGTGGTGCTGAGCTGCCCTCTTCTATATAACCTTCTTATCCCATCTCCCATCCACCAGGCCTCAGCCAGCCCTCCGGATGCTGGTGCTGCCATCCCCCTGCCCTCAGCCTCTGGCATTTTCCTCCGTTGAGACCATGGAGGGCCCTCCCCGTCGGACTTGCCGCTCCCCAGAACCTGGACCTTCCTCCTCCATCGGATCTCCCCAGGCTTCATCTCCTCCAAGGCCCAACCACTACCTGCTTATTGACACTCAGGGTGTCCCCTACACAGTGCTGGTGGACGAGGAGTCACAGAGGGAGCCAGGGGCCAGTGGGGCTCCAGGCCAGAAAAAGTGCTACAGCTGCCCCGTGTGCTCAAGGGTCTTCGAGTACATGTCCTACCTTCAGCGACACAGCATCACCCACTCGGAGGTAAAGCCCTTCGAGTGTGACATCTGTGGGAAGGCATTCAAGCGCGCCAGCCACTTGGCACGGCACCATTCCATTCACCTGGCGGGTGGTGGGCGGCCCCACGGCTGCCCGCTCTGCCCTCGCCGCTTCCGGGATGCGGGTGAGCTGGCCCAGCACAGCCGGGTGCACTCTGGGGAACGCCCGTTTCAGTGTCCACACTGCCCTCGCCGCTTTATGGAGCAGAACACACTGCAGAAACACACGCGGTGGAAGCATCCATGAGCCGGGCTGCCGGGTGCCCCAGGTACCACAGGACTTTGCAGGGAGCCTGGACTCCTGTCCAGACACCTGGTGAGAGCCTGAGGCTGGTGTTCAGGGCCCTGGACACAGACACAGAGCAGCCGCATCTCAAAGGCAGAGCCCTGCCTGAAGGAGGAATCCGTGAGTAATCTTCAGGTCCTCCGTGTTCTGGAGCTGAGATGGGAATGAGCCCCTACACAGAATGGAGTCCTCTAGCCTAAAGATATCAGCTGTTCCATGGCAGAGCCTTGACTGGATGGAGGTGGGGAGTGTGGTGTGTAAAGTCTCTGGCCTCATAAAAGGTGGCTGTGGGTCTTCAGGAATCTGCGCCATCTTCCTGGGGCTTCTGCGCTGTTGTTGGGGAAGGGACCCCAGTCCTGCCTTCCACCCCCCAACCAGGCCTGAGACTGATCAAACAATAAACACGTTTCCCACTCTGAGCACTCGAGGTTTGTTTTTAGAGACAGCATCTCAGACCCTCTTTGGTGGCCGTCTAGCAGGGAGACCTCAGCTTGCCTGGCTGGGGAATGGGAAGGTTGGCCTGCCTTGGGGTTATCCCCTCCTCAGCTCCTGAAGACCTGGGTCATCTGGGAAGAATGTTTTTAACTGAAACAATTTTAAAACCACAATCTCCTGTTACAAACACATTTTATATGGCAATAGAGTATACAGATACGCAAAATACACGTGAACCAAATTTCCTTTTTTTTTTTTTGAGACGGAGTTTCACTCTTTTTGCCCAGGTTGGAGTCCAATGGCGCAATCTCGGATCACCGCAATGCCTCCCAGGTTCAAGCGATTCTCCTGCCTCAGCCTCCCTAGTAACTGGGATTACAAGCATGTGCCACCATGCCCAGCTAATTTTGTATTTTTAGTAGAGACGGGGTTTCTCCATGTTGGTCAGGCTGTTCTTGAACTCCCAACCTCAGGTGATTCACCTGCCTCGGCCTCCCAAAGTGCTGGGATTCCAGGTGTGAGCCACAGCGCCTGGCCTCTTTTTTTTTTTTTTTTTTTAGACGGAGTTTTGCTCTTGTCACCCAGGCTGGAGCGTAATGGCGTGATCTCAGCTCACTGCAACCTTCACCTCCTGGGTTCAAGCGATTCTCCTGCTTCAGCCTCCCAAGTAGTTGGGGTTACAAGCGTGTGCCACCATGCCCAGCTAATTTTGTACCTTTAGTAGAGACGGGTTTCACCGTGTTTGTCAGGCTGGTCTCGAACTCCTGACCTGAGGTGATCCACACACCTCGGCCTCCCTCAGGGCAGTAGGCCTCGAAACAAAAGTTTTTTTTTTTTTTTTTTTTCTTTTGAGACGGAGTCTTGCTCTGTCGCCCAGGCTGGAGTGCAGTGGCGCAATCTCGGCTCACTGCAAGCTCCGCCTCCTGAGTTCACGCCATTCTCCTGCCTCAGCCTCCCGAGTAGGTGGGACTACAGGCGCCCGCCACCATGCCTGTCTAATTTTTTGTATTTTTAGTAGAGACAGGGTTTCACTGTGTTAGCCAGGATGGTCTCAATCTCCTGACCTCGTGATCCGCCCCCCTCTGCCTCCCAAAGTGTTGGGATTACAGGCATGAGCCACTGCGCCCGGCCCACAAAAGTTTCTTTACCATAGTTAGCTTTAGTTTGTGCATTTTTTTTTTCCATCAACTATTATTATTACTATTTGAGACGGAGTCTCGCTGTGTCGCCCAGGCTGGAGCAGTGGTGCGATCTCGGCTCACTGCAACCTCCACCTCCCCGGTTTAAGCGATTCTCCTGCCTCAGCCTCCTGAGTAGCTGGGATTACAGGTGTGCACCACCACGCCTGGCTAAATATTTTTTTAAACTGCTGATTTCATCCTATTCTATTGAATTCTCCACCCATGAACCTGTAGTTTGGAAAAGACCAATCTAGGGCAGATGGCTCCCCCTGGAATTTTTGGACCAGGCTGCAGTTAATCTGTAAAGTGGGGAGGGGAGGATCATGGTCACAGCTTTGCAGGCGGTGCAGACATTTAGATTCTCCCTCCATCGGGTTAAGACCTTGCTCTTACAAGGGCTGGCCACAGTCCAGAGCTTGGATGCTTCTGGTGAACAGGAGAGGCAGGTGGAGCTGAGCCTGAAGCTTAATAAACATCTGCTTATTCATTCATTTTTCTTGCCTATTTTGTGCCAGGCACTGTGCTAGGCCTCATTTGCTCTTCCGACCTCTTTTTTTGGGAGGAAGAACAAATCTTCCGTTCATACTCCCCAGAGTGGGAAAGAGCCTCCCAGAGGCTGCCATCATACCCCACCATCTGACCTCAAATAATACCAGCAGCGCTCCTCTCTTCAGCCCTGACTATGGCCAGGTGCTGGGCTGAGCTTCTGTGTGTCGCATCACTCCATCCTCACAAGAAATTTAGAAGGGCTTGTAATTTCCCCATTTTACAGGTGAGTTAACAGGCTGGGGAGGAGCAGGAACAGTCAGGACTGGAATCTAGCTTTGCTCCAAAGCCGGCTCTTAATTACCAACATGGGGATGGGGGTGGCGTGTTCCTGGCCCTCATTTTCCGGGAGAGGGGTAACTCCCCCGATTTTGGCCCCCACATCCCTGAGAACCTTGGGGTCTGGCTGTAGGAGGTAGGGGAGCTCTGAGGGGTCCGCGCTGGCCAGTTCCTGAGAGAGCGTTAAAAGTAGATTCTCCTTTCGCTCCAACTTTCTCGGTGTCTCAAACACTCTCCTGCCTTCTGGGCCCATTGGGCACACCGCCACCCAATCCGGGGACCCCCGGAGACTCGCCAGCTCTCCAGGATGGGAATTTCGTGATGTTCCCTGCCTGAGCTTCGGGGAGGGCGGGGGAGTGCTGTAAGGGGCTATCGCGCAAGTGCAGACGCTCTGCTTCTGCCGCAAACGGCGGGCCTCACCTGGACCCGGGGACTCTTCAACGAGGGGCGCTAGCCTGGCCCGACTGGGCGAGTCCCCGCGTCCCTGCCCGTTCCGTCGCTCAGTTCCACGACTCGCTCCCCTGCCGCCCCGCCTGTTCGCGGGTGGGTGGGCGCTTCCCTCGGCTCCCCGTGACACTTTGCAGACGCTCCCCGGCGCCGGGCATGGGCGCCGCCGCCGTCGGTCCCCGAGCCGGATTCCGCGCGCGGGTGGGTGAGCGCGGGGGGCCTCGGCCCCTCGGACCCCGGGCACCCGCGGGCGGGGGATGGTGGCCGCGTTTGCACCCCCGCCCTAGTGCATGTCCCCGCTGGGATCGTTCCACGACCGCTCCCCCTCCCACCCGCGGGACAAAGGGCGGGGGCGGGGGGGGCGCACCCCCACGCGTGACCTTTCCCCGTACTGCGCACGCGCCCAGCCCCCACCACCGGGGGACGGTCCGCCTGCCCACGCGAGTGCGGGGGAGGGGTGTGGGGGCCCCGAAGGTAGGGGAGGCAGCGCGCACGGGCTGGACCTCCTCCTACCCTGGGAAGTTGGGGCAGTTTCCCCCTGCACCTGCCTCTTCCTTAGGCCTGGCAGTGGCCCGCGATGAGAGAGGGTCCTTCCCCTTCAGGCCAGGTGTCCCTGGTCAGGCGACCCCTTGGGGCACCCAGCAATTTAGGGCTTCAGCTTCCTTTTCCTTCGATACCCAGGAGCCCACGTCCCCAGCTCACTTCTCCCCCAGGACCTAGGCGGCTGGGCCCCCTGCCCCTGACTCCAGGAGCCCAGGAGTTTGAAGCCCAGGCGCGTTTTGCCTCAGTCCTGGGGTCCAGGCTCCCTCCTCCCTCAGACCAGGGGTCCAGGCCAGAAGGTCCCTCCTGTCTCACTTCACCTCCCCCAGGATGGACCCTCCAGTCCATCCGCGTCTCTCCATTTGTGGCTGCCGTTTCTGTCCAGTGCCCCTGAGGCCCTCGGCTGCTGGGGTCCGCAGGAAGCCGCGCCATGAATGACCGGAGCAGCCGGAGGCGGACAAGTGAGGAAGCTGGGTCCCCTTCCCTACCCTGGGTCCCAGTGCGGTCGGCTCCAGGCTGCCGTGGTTGGGGGGTGGCCTGAGAGGCCCGGGGAATTCTCTGGGGTAACCCGGGGCCTCTCCTCTCCAGTGAAGGACGATGAGACCTTCGAGATCTCCATTCCCTTCGATGAGGCACCCCACCTAGACTCACAGATCTTTTACAGTCTGAGCCCCTCTCGGAGAAACTTCGAGGGTGAGCTGAGGGGGTGTGGAGGGACTGGAGTCAGCTGGGAAGCCAAGCCCTGAGTCCCAGGGTGTGACCTGGTCCCCCCACCCTCGCTGTGTCCCTAGAGCCTCCGGAGGCTGCGTCCTCCGCCCTGGCTCTGATGAACAGCGTCAAGGCCCAGCTGCACATGGCTCTGGAGAGGAACTCCTGGCTGCAGAAGCGCATCGAGGACCTGGAGGAAGAGAGGGACTTCCTGCGGTGCCAGCTAGACAAATTCATCTCTTCTGCTCGGATGGAGGCAGGTGTGTGTGGGGTGCTCTGATCCACCTGCCTCCCTGTCCCGCTACTGGGTACCCGCTCACCCAGACTCAAGGCTCCACTGTTTGGCTGGCTGGGTGGGACCTGCCCTGTTGGCCCTGTCTGCTAGTCCCCTGCCTGTTTTGGGCCCCCAGGCCCAGCTGCCTCCTCGCTTGATTCCAGGGCCTCATCCCCATGAACTGTCTACTGGGGCCCATCCTCCTGCCTTCTCCGTCAGCTCCCCAAATCCCATCAGCCTCCAGTGCCCTGCCATCTGCTTCCTCGGCCCATGGTGACTTCAGGGACCCTGGCACCTGAGAGCCCCTCTCTTCTGACTCCTAGGGGGACCTTCCTTCATCTCTTTGGCCAAGAGGCCCACCCTAGTTCTTTGGGTTTCCTCAGGGGGCCCCTGCTCCTCCTCCCGTCCCTGTCTTCTCCAAGATCCAAGAGTCCAGCCATCCGGCCTCCTCCTGTCCCCCCCTCCCCTCTGTGACACCAGGGGCCATCTTCCCACCCACCCTGTCCCATCCTTGGTTAATGAGCACTTCTTCCCCATCAAAGACATTAAATCCCTTCCTTTGTGGGCCTTTTTGGGTGGCGACCCCAGCAGGTGCTGTCCCTCAAACCCTGCCTGATTCCTGGGCAGTCCCCACCCACATACCTTGCTCTGCTATAATTCATGGCCAGAAGCAGCCCAGATAGCTCCCATAGCAGCCCCCAGCCCCAGCCAGTTCACAGCTAGCGTCTTCTCTTGACTGGTGGGACCCTGTGCCCTGCTTAATACATTTTGGACCCCAGCCCCATCCTCTTCCCCGGATGGTCAGGCCGTTTGCCCGACAGCCCATGTCCTGGAGAACCCACACTCTACCCCACCTACCCTCATCTCAGCCTTGCTAGCTCCTTGGCTGGGAAGACCCCTCAAAAGCTCCCACATCTCTCTTTGTGAATTCAACCCTTTCCCCAAAAAACCTGGGCAAGGGGGCTATGGTCTTGTGGTGTCTCTGTTACTGGAAGCCCAGCATCTGGGGATCTGGCCTTCCCTCTGTTCGGGAACAAACCACCTCTGGCTGCCCTTGGGCCTGCCACTGTCTCCTCTCACTGATGGTTCCATCCTGGGTGACTGACTCCTTTGCACAGACAGTTTGGCCCTGCGGCTTCGGCACTTTCCCAGTGGGGACCCTGGCACCACAGCCCTCCCCTAACCCACCTTCTAGAGGAATCTGTGTCTGGGCCTCCGCCTGCCGGCTCCCTCTGTCTAGATGGAGGTGGGACCCAGCCTGCTGGACCCAGGGCCCCTGATTTCTCTCGGTCTGACCCCCCGACTCCAGCCAAGGCCTTGCCTGCCTCCTGGGTTTCCAGAGGCTACTCTCCAGAGGTCCCGCCCAGTCCCCAGAAATCTCTCCCTCCCCTATGAGAACCGCGCATAGTCACAGGGGTCCTGAGGCCCCTGGTTGGCGGCCTCCGTAAGACCTCTTGCCAACCAAGGCCTCTGAGAAAATGCTCCACCCATTACCACCTCCCACAGACCCCAGCTGGCTCTACTCAGCCACCAGCGTCTCTACCGTACTCCCTGTCTCTCTGTCTCTTTAGGGGACCAGCCCAGGTTGGGGGATCCAGTTCGGGGACTGCAGCCTCTCTCAGTCCCAGGACCTGTGATGGGATGTCTCGTCCCTTGGTTCATGTGTGTGTCTCCATCTCCCCAGAGGACCACTGCCGGATGAAGCCTGGGCCCAGGCGGATGGAGGGGGACAGCCGTGGTGGGGCTGGGGGCGAGGCCTCGGACCCTGAGTCAGCAGCCTCCTCCCTCAGCGGAGCGTCCGAAGAAGGCAGCGCCAGTGAGAGGAGGCGGCAGAAGCAGAAGGGAGGTGCTAGTCGGAGGCGCTTTGGGAAGCCCAAGGCCCGGGAGAGGCAGCGAGGTGAGTGGGGTGCATGGGGCGGGCGCTGAGGGGCCCGGGCTGCTGAATTGCTATGTGTCCTTCCCAGAGGTCCCCCTTTCTCTCCAAGCCCCTCCAGCCTTGCTGGAGAAAGACCCACCGGGTTCTGTCTCTCCCTCCTCCACGTGTGGTCCTGGGTTTACTTTCTTTCTTTTTTTTTTTGGCGGGGGGCGGGGGGGGACGTCTTTCCCCGTCGCCCAGGCTGGAGTGGTGCAGTGGCGCATTCTCACCTCACTGGAATCTCCGCCTCCTGGGTCCACGCCATTCTCCTGCCTCAGCCTCCCGAGTAGCTGGGACTACAGGCACCCGCCACCACGCCTGGCTAATTTTTTTGTGTTTTTAGTAGAGGCCAGGGTTTCACCGTGTTAGCCAGGATGGTCTGGATCTCCTGCCCTCGTGATCCACCCGCCTCGGCCTCCCAAAGTGTTGGGATTACAGGCGTGAGCCACCGCGCATGGCCTGTCCTGGGTTTACTTTTAAGTTTTGGTCCACCGTCGAGGGCAGGGCCACCTTGGGCACCTCCTTAACTTTCATCAGTAAGAAGGAGGTGCGCAGTAGGACCTACCTCACGGGGAGGGTGAGACTTGAATAAGTGAATTCACCTGAGGCAGGGAGACGAGGGTGATGGCTGGGGGGGTCGGGGGGTGCTGGGACCGCGTGGGTTGAACCCGGCCTCTTGGCTCATTTTGTCTCCTCATCCTCCTTCCTGGGCCTGCCTCTTCCCATTTCCCACTGGTCCAAGATCTGGCTGCGCTTCTTCCCCTCCTCTCTGCCCTTTCCTTGCCTGTTGTTCTCCGTCTCCTCCTGCACCGGCCCGTGCCTCTGCTCGCCGAGATCCTTCCTTCCCATGGCCGTTTCCCTTCCCGTGTCCGCCCCCTCAGTCTTGTCCCCTGCCCCTCACTTCCGTGTCCCCGCCTCCACCCCTCAGTGAAGGACGCCGACGGGGTCCTCTGCCGGTACAAGAAGATCCTGGGCACCTTCCAGAAGCTCAAGAGCATGTCGCGGGCCTTCGAGCACCACCGCGTGGACAGGAACACCGTGGCGCTGACCACGCCCATCGCCGAGCTGCTCATTGTGGCCCCCGAGAAGCTGGCCGAGGTGGGCGAGTTCGACCCCTCCAAGGAGCGCCTGCTCGAGTACTCCCGCCGCTGCTTTCTGGCCCTGGACGACGAGACGCTCAAGAAGGTGCAGGCACTCAAGAAGAGCAAGCTGCTGCTGCCCATCACCTACCGCTTCAAGCGGTGATCGCACCACGCCTCCGCGCCTCCACCCGGGCCTTCCTCCCCCGTAGACCCCGGTGGATGACCTGCCCCTCTCCCCGCCGCGCCCCTGCCCCTCCTCCTCGCTCCCTGGGTTGGGGGCTCCCTTAGCCGGGCCCCCAAGCGCGACGGCCCCGGACCGGCCGCGGCCCCTTCCCGAACGCCGGCACCCCCTTCCGCTTGGGCTGCCCAGCCCTGTCCTCGCCGGGCCCCTTCCTCCTGGAAAACCAGGCAGGCGGGTGCCCCCCCTCGAGTGGGGGACTGTACAGACCCCGTCTCCGCCCCGGCCCCGCGGAGGAGCTGCCCACCTGATTCCCGGACAGACCTCCCCAACTCCGCGTGAGACAGAGAATTATTCAGATAATTTAAATTAAAAAACGACGTGAAAATTTGGAATAAACTTGGCCTCAGCCTCTTCCTAGGAGGGGGGCGTGCCTGGGAGGGGGCGGCCGTCGCCCCGAAGACGGTGACGGGGTTGCGGGGGCTTCCAAGGGGGTGGGTGGTCAGGCGGGAGGACGAGTAGGATACGGTGTAATTAGCCCCCCGGAGGCAGAGATGGAGAGTGAAGCAGCTGCGCCCCAGAAAACTCGGAGGCAGAGCTCGGGAAAAGAAGCGCGGACACAGCCGGGCGCGGTGGCTCACGCCTGTAATCCCAGCACTTTGGTAGGCCGAGGCAGGCGGATCACGAGTTCAGGAGATCGAGACCATCCTGGCTAACACGGTGAAACCTTGTCTCTACTAAAAATACAAAAAATTAGCCAGGTGTGGTGGCGGGTTCCTATAGTCCCAGCTACTTGGAAGGCTGAGGCAGGAGAATCGCTTGAACCCGGCAGGCGAAGGTTCCAGTGAGCCGAGATCGCGCCACTGCACTCCAGCCTGGGCGACAGAGACTCCGTCTCAAAAAAAAAAAAAAAAAAGTAAAAAGAAGCGTGGACACTACCCGCTGGACTACCCGGACCGGAGCGCGGCGCGAGAGGCGTGAGTCGATGACCTCTAGCGGGGGAGGCCACCTAGCGGCCAGGCCAAGTCTGGAGGATACTTCCGTCGGGCCGCCAGGGGGCAGTAACGCCAGATCATCTGTCTCCCGGAAGTAATGCGAGATGATCCGTCTGCCGCGCCTGCGCGGCGGGAAGAGCCGGAGCCCGTTGATGTGGTTGCCGAGACAACCAAGAGGGTGGCCGGATTTAACGGTTGGGAATTAAGCACTTTCACTCTAGTAAGGGAAATCTCGCGCACGCGCAATGGGGACTGAAACCTGGTCCCCGCAACCCCCTTCACCGGAGCAGTGGGAGAGCGCGCCACAGAACGACTTTTACGCAGGCGCAGAAGCCTGTTTCCCCTCACCCGCGGCTTCCACCCTGCGCAGGCGCAAAAAGCCGCGCTGGCAACCTCCGCAGCGGTCGCGCGCACCCTTCACCCCTCTTGCTGCTTTTGTCTCGCACAACCTTCTCAGGCCCTCCGCGAGGCCGGCCCTTTTTTTCTTTCACTTTCCCCTCCCGGAGAGCCAGGTGCCGAGAACTAGGACCTCGTCCCCTTCTCTAGCCCTTCCCCTGATCCACCTCGCCTCTGTCCTCCCTCCCTTTTCCGTTCCCGAAGCCGGAAGGAGCCGAGGTACCCACGGAAAAAGTCGAAGCTGTCCCGGAGAGTGAGGCCTTCACGAAGCGGTGGCGGAAGGAGCCGAAGTTCTCTGATAGGAGGAGTGAGCAAGTGGCATCTCCGGAAAGAGCCGAAACACGGACTCGAGCTTAATCCCAGGAGGGGCCCGAGGGCGAGATCCGGAAATCTCCGGAAAGAGCCGAAGGCCGGGACGGTTAGGATTGTTGGAAGTGGCCGATTGCTTGGACAGGGCCGGCGGAGAAGATCGGAGCAAGTCCGTGGAAGAAGCCAAAGACTGGGACGGATTGAATTGTTGGAAGAACCCGAACTCGCAGAGGGGGCTGGGCGCAGTGGCACACGAGGACACACGGAAACCTCCGAACGTTGAGGAGATAATCTCGGAAAAGTTACGGAAACCTGGGAAGTCGGCGAAACCCTAGGTTCGGGTGTTTTCGGAAGCAGCCGACGCGGCCGCCTGCTTCGCCTTCGTCCAGTATCCAGAGATAGCCGAGGCGCTTCGGAGCCAGGCTCGGGGGGAGGGGCAAGCTCGCGGGCGGGCGGGTGAGGGGGCGGAGCCCGGGCGGGGCGGGGAGGGCTGCAGGAGGCTTGATTAGGTAGGAGGTGGCGAAGCGCCGGCGGCGGCCGGAAGTAGCCGAAGCCAGCGGCGGAAGTAGCCGAAGCGGCTGGAGCGGGCGGCAAGGCGAGGCGAGAGCTGCACAGGGCCCTACGCGGCCGCCTCAGCATGTCGGACTTCGACGAGTTCGAGCGGCAGCTCAACGAGAATAAACAAGGTGAGGGCACCGGGGTCGCGGGGCGGAGGTGTGGGCGGCTCCTCGCGTCGCTCTTTGCCCCCCCGCCATTTTCTCCCTCGCTTCCCCCCACTTCACGGCCGCGCGGCGCCCCCCAACCCCGGTTCCGTGGCGCGCGCCTCGTTCACGTGACGTCCCCAGCGTTCCGCCGCGCGCTAGGCGAGGGGAAGGGGGCGGCGGGGCGCGGGCCCGTGACGCATGCGCACGGCGGCTGTCCCTGCGCCCCACGTGGTCCTGGCGGAGGTGGCGCGGGGGACGCGGCGCGAGCGCGCCAGATGCCTCGACGTGAACTTTTGTTTTTTAAAATCTTTTTGGTTTCTCTGAAAAGGAGATTATGTTAGGCCCCGTAATCTCTTTTCTCCCGCTGCCTTGGCACTTCCGCTTCCGGTCGGGCCCACGGCAGCGTCTCCACGCCCCCTTTGTTTCCAAAATGGCGGTTGCGAGAACTTGGTGGGGGGGCACCTTTCCCTCCTTCACGTGGATGAGGGCAGAGCCGTTTCGGCGGCTGCTTGGAGGCCACGGGCCCCTCGCGTACCCCTTTTCCTTTTTGCTGATTTGCTCTGATCTCTCCCGCCAGGTGGTTTCTGCCCCGTCTGTTGGTAGTGGGGCGCCTCATATTAACGTGTTTGGCGCATGTTCCCTAAAAGCATCTGCATTCTTTGAGTGTCCGCACGCACACATCCTGCATATGCGGGGCTTTTGGCGGTCCCGAGAATCGCGATATGGAGTGTTTGAGACAAACCTCAGATCATTTACAATCCCAAACTCAGGGCACCTGATAATACTCAGTCTCAGATTTCAATATAGAGATAAGAAAACAGGTTCTGAGGGAGGAAGAGGGATCTGGCCCACTGCGCTAAACTCTTCACTTACGGGGAAGGTGGGAGGCAGGTTCCATTCAGGGTATCGAAAATTGTGATAGGTTAGAACAAAAAGTGTGGGGCCCTGATCTTAGGGATTCCAATAATATTAGAAGTGGGAGAGTTGTTAGACGCTTTAAAAATCCTCCGTGTTTCAGTTTGTGAAGAAATACAGGACTAGGGAAGATTGGAGACTTGTTTCTTTTCAGGCTTCAGCTGCCCATGTTCCTAGCTCGTTCGGAGGACGAAATGAGGGCTGAGGAATTTTCCTTTGAACCCAGGCTAGAGTTGGGTAGGGGCTGTATTAGGAAACAGTGCCCTGGGGAAGCAATAACGTTTACTGAGGGTCTGATTCTGTCTTAGTTGATGGACTGCTCAAGAGCATAGGCTTTGGAGTTGAGCACATCAGGAAGTTTAGATACCTGCTTTGTCGTTTAGTAACTACTTTTAATACGTTTATATCTTTTTTTCATTTGTAGACTGATTATTTTCTTGTCACCGGATTTTGAGAAGATTAAAAAAGATGATAGTAACGATAGATGTAGTTAAACTCTGAGCGCTTACCGTGTGCCAGGCTCTTCGCTAAACTCTTAGCATGTTTTACTAAGTGGATCCTTGTAACAGCCTTGTGAGGCCAAAATGATTTCCACCTCTACTGGGGAGGAAACTGAGGGCTCAGAAAAGTTAAAAACTTTCTCAGGGCTCAGCTAGTCAGAGGCAGAGGTGAGATTAAATGGGGTAACATGTAAAGTGTGTGGCATGTGGCTTTGCGTACACTAGGTGTGCAGTAAGCGATATTTGCAATTGTAAAATTGCATGCTTAGAGAGGAGGGTCTTCCGCTCACAGAGATTGTGTCAGAGTTGGGAAAGGGGAGGAAAAGGTGCTTTCCAAATGTTATTCTGCCACACAACACCTGGATGGAGTAGATATGATCCTCGTTTAAAGAGAAAACCAAGTCTTAAAGGCTAAGTTGCTTTTGCATGGTTTTTGTTGTTCGTAAGCAGAAAAGCAGGTACTGATTCTGAGCTCTGACTGGCTGCAAGGCCAAGTTCCACTCTGCTGGACCAAGTGGAGCTGATTGGGCGGTTCTTTGAGGCTCTCAGATGGTGCTTCACCGGTTCTCCCGGGGTTTCCCTTTTGGTGCTGGTAGGGCAGTCCCTGAGACCTGGCACGGCTCCTGGGTTGGCGGAGCTGCTTCCATAAGATGACCACAATACAGTGTTTTGAGCAAACGAAGCTCTCATTGTTTTTACCTGTCCAGCATCAGTGTGTGGGAGAGGGTTCTTGCCATAGGGGAATCTCTGCCCGCGTGTCACTGCCTGTAGTCTTTGTCTCTGCGGAGGACGGGCCAGCTTCTGTACGTGTCGCCTTCTGCTTCAGTCCTTTCCTCTGCTACCTGTATCTACAGGGAATTTCCTTGTCTATATCCCAGGCACCCAGCGGGCATCATTGCTTTCTCTGCGTGGGTTCCTGTCTGCCTGCTTGCGTGTTTCAGAGCCTTAGCAGCAGAAAGGGCTCTTGGGGCTCACAGCCTGTCCATCTTATAAGCGTGGAGCTGTGCCCAGTGCCGTGCCTGTGTGCTTACCCCGCTGCTCTACACTGCTGGCCTGTCCTGCCGATTGTTCCTCCCAATTTCAGTTTTTGATTTTGGGGGTTTTGGCCTTCAAGGGGACAATTATATTGGCATTAATGGTTCTAGCCAGACCTGAGTGTTCTGCCTGATCCACATTCGGGAGTATGGCCTCGTGCTTAACTCACTGATGTCAGAGTGTTTAAATTCTGGTGTCACCATTTCCTAGCTGTTTGACCTTGGCAATTGTGATCTCTCTGTACCTTAGTTTCCTTCCCCATTATGTCAGCCCCCAGCAGTGTTTTTCCAAAGCAGTAGTGAGGTTTAAGAACAAACAAAACGATTTAGTACAGATTCCGGTTGTAGGAAGCATCTCAATATTTGTTGCTGTTTTTTTCCCTGCTGGGTGCATATTTTTCTGAGTGTTGGTGGTTTTGGAATTGTGATGCTTTTCCAGACATTCACATTGCATCGCAAAAACGTGAGACAAAACAGTGTGGGTGAGGCTGAAGTTTAACATCCTCCCTCAGTGCCCTTTCCTCCTGTCCCCAGGGATGATCACTCCAGGAGATGCGTGTTAACATATATGAGCACCTTAACGTGTGCATCTTTTTTGTGTGTGTGCTTCATGGCTAGTTGAGAAATCTGGGTGTCTTTGAATTAAGGAAATGGTGTGGCTGTGCTCATGAACACCCCCCCAATGCTCATGGTTTATCCTCCATCTTGAAGGGCCGGTCTCCCTTCAGGGGTTGAAGGGTCTGGTGAGAGCAGAGGTTTCTGTGGTTTTGCCAGCGAGGCTCCGTTCCTAGTGGCTACCTCAGGCAAATAGAGGGTTGAGGGAGCCTGCTGGAGGCTGGCAGAGATACACGCCCCTACTCACGCCTTTACAGCCTCTCCAGTACTTGGCTTTGAAGGGAGTGAGGCTGAGAGATTCAAGTGGTTTGGGATTCAAGTCTGGATGGGGCACGCTCCTCCCCTGACCTGCTGAAGGAGAGGAGGGCCTCTTTCCCCTTCAGTCTGCAGATTCTCCGAGGCCCTTCCCTTCCCCTGGGAAGGGTGCTTGCTTCTGCATTATTCACCGGCTTGGGAAGGGATGGGTTGAGTTTCCCTGCTTCCTGGGGATCTCAGATCCTGCCTGGCACCTGACCCCTAGTCCTGATGGTGGGGCTGTGGTTGCCAGCTAGTTGCAGAGGTCTTTCCTGAGGGGTCGCTGGGTCCCTTCAGGAAAACATCATTGGGTCTCTTGATTCCCCAGCCTCTAGCCCTGCCCCTCTCAGGGACGACCCTGGGGTCAGGCCCCTCAGCCCTCGAGGGGGACCAGGAGCCAGCCTCCTCTGTCTTCTCTGGCTCCCCAGCTCCTCCTGAGCATCCTCAGGTATCTTACACCCCGGGGGCATTTCCAGGCCCCGTCCCCCTGGTCCCCTCATGGTCCCTGGACTCGCTTGTGGACCCAGGAGGCCTGTTAATTCCCTTCCTCCATTGAATCCCTTCCCTTTGGGGGTGGCCTCCCTGGGGCTTGGGACATAGCCACCAGCGCGCAGGGTGGGCTGGGCCCGCATCCTTACTCCGCTTATCCCGTGCCCCTCCTCTCACCCTTGCCCAGAGCGGGACAAGGAGAACCGGCATCGGAAGCGCAGCCACAGCCGCTCTCGGAGCCGGGACCGCAAACGCCGGAGCCGGAGCCGCGACCGGCGCAACCGGGACCAGCGGAGCGCCTCCCGGGACAGGCGACGACGCAGGTACTAGGGCTCAGGGATCCCCCTGGGCCAGCCTGGGAGTCGGGGGGTCGGTGTTGGCCGGCCTGTGGGTGGCCTGTGTGTGTCTGTGTCTGGGCCCGGGCCCTGTGTGGCTCGTTCGTTCTTTGTGTGGATCTGGGGGAGGGATCTACTGCTTGGTCTGTCTTGGATTCCGATTTTTTCCCGTTTCTGGGGTTTCTTTCATTTTCTGTCTTGGTGGTTGCTGGGGGCAATAGGTTCTTTATCTGGAGCCTGGGAATTGATTCTGTGTTTTCCTTCACAAGGGGTTGTTCTCTGTCTCTGACTCTGAGGGCCTGTTCCTTCTTTTCGACTCTCTGTGGGACTCTCTTCGAGGGGGTTGGTCTCTGCCTCCAGTTTCTTTCTTCCCTGCCTCCCAGGAGAAGGGAGCTCTTGGGACCGAGGCAGTATCCACAGCCTGGGCTGACTTTTTGGCCCAGGGGTGTCGGTTTCCACCGCCTCTTCCCTTCTAGGCTCCCCTTTCTGTTCTCTGCCCCCTTAGGTGAGGAAGGGCAGGATAGGCGGAAGTCCTCCTGCCTCCTCCCAGCTCAGTTTCTCCAGCTAGAGACTGGTCCTTCCTGGCCCCTGGCCCCTTTCTCCTTTCCTCACTTCCTCTTTCCTGGGGGTGGGAGTGTTTGGGGGGAAATGGCAGGGCCGAGGGTGGCCTGCTTGCTGCTTGTTGACCTCGGCCCTGCTCCCACCCTGGGGCTCAGTGCCCTTGGGGGGGTGTGGCATGTGGGGAAGACGAGGGTCCCCAGTCACCCCTCCCCATACCTTTCCCTCCCACCCCCCAGCAAACCTTTGACCAGAGGCGCTAAAGAGGAGCACGGTGGACTGATGTGAGCTTCTCTTCCTGCCCCTTCCTCCCTGATGTCCACCCCCTTCACCTTCCTCACGCCCGTGCACCCTGTCCCGCCCATTTCCAGCCCTGGCCCAAGCACTGGGAAGAGTCCACTTACCTTGAAACCAGCACCCCTTTCCCAGGCCCTGCCCCAGACCCTCTCCTTCCCTGGAGAGAGTGGAGCTTACATGGTTGCGGGGAGGGTGAAAGGGTGCCTGGGAGGGGGCTCGCAGGCCCACTGTTGGTCAGACTGAGGTTGCCCTGCCCCGCTCTCCCCTCCCACCTCCCCCAGTCGTTCCCCCCGCCATGAGAAGAAGAAGAAGGTCCGTAAATACTGGGACGTGCCACCCCCAGGCTTTGAGCACATCACCCCAATGCAGTACAAGGCCATGCAAGGTAGGCCCCTGGCCAGGCTGCTCCCAGAGCGGGAGGGTACAGGGGTTGGGATTCTCCGTCAGTCATTCCCCTGCGTGTGTGCTTGGAGGGGGTCAAGGACACAGGTAGAGGGTTGCACACCCCTGGGGGTTCTGGTCTCTGCGCTTTTGAAGCCTCCCTAGAGGAGGAGATGACCAGAGACACCCGTGGTTGACAGGGGAATGAGGCCTCCATCTGGACGCCATTAGGAAGTGAGGCTTCTGAGGAGCAGCAGTTACTGGGTGGGGGCCCCGAGGGTGGAAAGAGGGTTCTGGAAGGTGCTAAGGCCGAGAGCCTGTAGGAGCTTCCTGCTGAGGAGGGGAACTCCCAGTGTGTGGTGGGGGGTGGTCAGTGAGCATTCCCCTGATGGGGTTTTATCCTGCTTTTACCCCCTTTGAAGCTGCGGGTCAGATTCCAGCCACTGCTCTTCTCCCCACCATGACCCCTGACGGTCTGGCTGTGACCCCAACGCCGGTGCCCGTGGTCGGGAGCCAGATGACCAGACAAGCCCGGCGCCTCTATGTGGGCAACATCCCCTTTGGCATCACTGAGGTACTGCCTTCCCCTGCCCCTACCCTCTCCCTTGTCCCTCTACCCCGTTCCTCCCCTTCCCTCCATTCCCTTTCCCCAACCTGCACGGGTCAGACTCTGCTCCTGCAAGACCCCCCGGCCCCCTCCCAGACGGACCGATGGAGTTGAGCCAGCCAGGGGCCGGGCTGGGGGTGGCCCTCCCTCCCTCCTCTTCCCCTCTCCCGTCTCCCCTCCCCCCAACCTCCTCCAGCAACCCAGGGATCAAGCACACACATAATGTACCTACGTGTCGGAGAGAGACAGAGAGGGAGACTTGGACACACACACACACACACACACACACACACACAGACGCACGCTGCCCCTCAGTTTTTTTCTGACACGCCTCTCGTTCTCTGCCGCCTGTCCCCTATCCTCTCCCCCACGTCCCTCCCATGGTCGCTGTTCTTTTATTTTTGATCGCCCCTGACCTCCCCCTTCCCCACCACTCCTTTTCCCTCTCCCCTCTCCCCAACCCCTTCCTGTGGCACCCCCTGAGAATCCCGAGATCAAAGAGTTGTTTCCATTTCTCTTTAAAGTGAAATATTGTGGGGCTGAGATCCCTCGTAGCAACAAAAAGTTTGCTACCATCGTCGAAGGCAAGTAAGGTCCATTCTGACTTTCTCAACCTGCACTTTGCTACATTTGATAAACCAGCCCCCGGACTCCAGGGCCAGATTCCTCCACATCACTCTTTTCTCCTCCCCTCCCGTCCCTGCCCCTCCTCCCTACACTCCTCCTCTCCTGCCCCTGCACTCTTGACTTCCTCCTCCTCGCTCGTCTCTGTCCTGCTCTCCCTTTCTGTCCTTTGCTCGTCTCTGCCCCTGCCTGCCACTTCCTTTTTACTTTCCTGCCACTTTTCTGTCTGTCTCCACTGGGTGTCCCTTCCTGTGTGCTCTGTCTCTTCATCTCTTCTGTTTCGTGTTTTTCTTCATTTTGTGTTGTCATCATGCTCTCTGCCTTTTCTTGAACAATCTTCTCCTTTCCCCTGATTTTTTGGGGCCCCTGTGGCTGTCCCCTAACGCCTGTCCATCGCCTGCCCTTGGCCGTCTCTTGCTACTGCTTCCTCCCCGTTTTCTCTCTTCCTTCTGTTCCTACTATTGACTTCTACACCCCCACCCATATTCCACTGTTCCTCCCCCCTCCTCCCTCCCCTCATCCCTCTCCCCTTACCCCCAAACCCCTCTGTGTCTCCCTCTCTCACCCTTCCCCTCCTCTCTCCACCTCCCTTCCCCCGCCCCCCCCTTGTCTCCTATTCCCTCTGCAGGAGGCCATGATGGATTTCTTCAACGCCCAGATGCGCCTCGGGGGGCTGACCCAGGCCCCTGGCAACCCAGTGTTGGCTGTGCAGATTAACCAGGACAAGAATTTTGCCTTTTTGGAGGTGAGCTGGGGGAGTGAGCGAGGTCCAGGAAACGCGTGTGATGTGAGGGCCCAGCCCTCAGGCTGATGTTGTGTGGAGCTGCCTTGCGCTGTTTCCACCGGGCCCTCTGCAGCCTCTTCTCCACCCGGTCGCTGAAATGAGCCCTGTAATAGCATTAAAGATCTGATCCTACTTTCTGCCTTCCATTTGCTTTCTGTGTGACCTGAGAGGCCTGTTTGGCCTCTGCAGACCTCTTTGGCCTTTTCCAGACCATTCCGGCCCAGTCCTCTCTGCACTCTGGCCACACTGACCTTCCCAGAACCTACCATGCTCCTGCCTGCTTGGCTAGAGTTCTTTACGCCAGATAACTGATGTTCCTAACTAGTCTTCTGTTACCCCAGCTAACTGATGTTCCTAACCAGTCTTCTGTGTCTGTGTTTCTCAACTGTCGGGAAAGGGCCTTGGTTTTTGATTTTCGACTCTTGGTGGACTGATGACTCTCGTGAAGTACTGTGAAGGTGTGGGCAGTGTTAGCTTACTGCAGAGGTTTCTGAGCACTCCCTCTCACTGTCTGAGCACTCCGTCTCACTCTGTCCCTCTTACTCTGTCCTTGCCTCATTGCAGTCCACTTGCAGTTGCATTGCTCCGGAGATGGGCTGAAATGTCCCCCTCACCAGAAAGACTCCAGTACTGTCATCTCCCCGTTCAACTAACCTTTCCCGTAACATCCCTTTTCAGCACTTTGTCCCTCTTCCGTGTCGTCACAGCCTGCAATTGTGTGTTTGCCTCTGTGTTTGTGTTGGGTGCCTGGTGTTTTTAATGGTCGAGTGTGAGCTCCTGGCAGCAGGGACATGCGTGTCTATTGTCCTCCCAGTGCCCAGCCTGGGGCCTGGCATGTTGTATTTGTTCACATGAGTCAAAGGAAAGAGGAAATCCCAATCCTGGAACACTAGGGGCTGTACTAGTCCCTGACCCCCATCCCTCACCACTCCTTTCTCTTTCATTCAGTTCCGCTCAGTGGACGAGACTACCCAGGCCATGGCCTTTGATGGCATCATCTTTCAGGGCCAGTCACTAAAGATCCGCAGGCCTCACGACTACCAGCCGCTTCCTGGCATGTCAGAGAACCCCTCCGTCTATGTGCCTGGTGAGTGGGGGATCCAGTAAGGGCCCCTTTCTCCCCCAATCCTGTTCCCTTCAGCCCAGCTGGAGTGGCTGAGGAAGTCGTGTAAGTACTGTGGAAGATAGGTGCCTTTTTCCTGCTTCCCCTAAGTCTCTGTGAGTGGGGTGCTCTCCTGCTGGTAGAGAAGGTGCCTAGGGCCGGGAGAATGAGCTGTCACCTGCTTGAGGACACACAGCTTGTACGTGGCAGAGCCAGGATCAGTGCAAAGGTGCTGGGGAAGTGAGGGGCTTGTGGCCTGGACCTCATGCCTGCTTTGCGGCTGTGGGACCTTGGAGGGCTCAGTCTGTGCCCGTCGGGGCTGCTGTGTGTCGACGGTTGGCAGCAAAGCTCCTGCTGTGGGGTCTGGCACCTGGGTATTCACTTGTTTTTGTCTCCTAGTGTTTGCCTTGAATCTTGTGTTCTGGGCCATTCCCCATAGCTGTGTTGAACATCATCTGTAATTGGTAGGTAACATAGCAGACCAGGGGTTGGCGACCATGTCACTGTGTGTGAAAGCAGCCAGACGGTGTCTGCGTGCGTGGGCCTGGCTGTGTGCCGGCACACCTCGACACGCATGGCTGCTGAGGTTGGGCTTTCCTGTGCTTCTCACAGGCCACAGAATGGTCTCCCTTTAGAAAGCTTGCAGGATGTGCAAAACCAGGTGATGGGCCCTGTCAGCCCACAGGTTATAGTTTGCTGACCCTTGTAGTTGATGAATGGGATTTGAGGGAGGGCTTGTCTGATGCCCTGTCAGGGTGCGGCTGTGTCTCAGGCCTGGGACATGGAGGAGGTGGGGTTCTGCTGGCGGGTACTCACTGTTCGAGGAGCCCTTTAGGAACCGAGTCAGCTCTTCAGGGCAGGCGATGTGGAGCCCCAGACGGAGGCACATCTGTGTCAGGCAGGACTTGGGCTAGGTCCCTCACTGGCCTCCAGTGCTTTTCTTTTTGTTGTTGTTGTTGTTTTGAGACAGTCTCGCTCTGTCACCCAGGCTGGAATGCAGTGGCACGATCTCGGCTCACTGCATCCTCCGCCTCTAGGGTTCAAGCAATTCTCCTACTTCAGCCTCCCGAGCAGCTGGGATTACAGGCACCTGCCACCATGTCTGGCTAATTTTTGTATTTTTAGTAGAGGCTGGGTTTCACCATGTTGGTCAGGTTGGTCTCCAACGCCTGACCTCAAGTGGTCCACTCACCTCAGTCTCCCAAAGTGTTGGGATTACAGGCATGAGCCACTGCGCTCAGCCCAGTGCTTTTCCATCATAGGTTTTGGTAAATTCAGCTAACCTTTTGGAGCCTGTAATATATGTTGACATGCTCCCAGTCGACATGGACTTTTTACGTATGGGTGCGTTTCCCCGATCAAGCTGCAGAATGTCTTCCCCACGTCTCTTCCTGGTGAATCCACTGCGTTTTCCTTCATTTTAAGTCCCGTGAGTGGCCCGCCACTTGCTGGTGCTTAGTGTGTGTGTCAGGCGCTGTCCTAAGTGCCCTCCATGGATGGCAGTTCTACGACACAGGGATTGGCGCTGTCCTAAGTGCACTCCATGGACGGCAGTTCTACGACACAGGGATTGGCGCTGTCCTAAGTGCCCTCCATGGACGGCAGTTCTACGACACAGGGATTGGCGCTGTCCTAAGTGCACTCCATGGACGGCACTTAGGAATTGGCAAGTTACAACTGAGAGGCCACCTCTGGCCCACTGCCTGTTTTTTGTTTTTTTGTTGTGTTTTTTGAGACGGAGTCTTGCTGTGTTGCCCAGGCTGGAGTGCAGTGGTGTGATCTCGGCTCACTGCAACCTCCGCCTCCCAGGTTCAAGCGATTCTCCTGCCTCAGCCTCCCGAGTAGCTGGGATTACAGGCATGTGCTACCACACCTGCTAATTTTTTGTGTTTTTAGTAGAGATGGGGTTTCACCATGTTGGCCAGGCTGGTCTCGAACTCCTGACTTTGTGACCTGCCTTGGCCTCCCAAAGTGTTGGGATTATAGGCGTGAGCCACCGCTCCCGGCCACTGCCTGTTTTTGTAAGTAAAGATTGATTGCGCCGCAGCTGGCCTCACTGTGCAGTGCCTCCTTCCTGGCTAGGGACGTGTGGTGGGCCTTGGGGAATAGGAACCGTGGGTTATGGATCTAAGGTTGCTTCTCTTACCAGGCTGAGGAGCTTGACTCTTCTGAAGGTGATGGGGTGCTCTGGCAGGGGCTGAGCTGAGGGCAACCCCGTGATAGTGGCAGCCGAGCTCCTCTCAGGCGCCCCCTGCACCAAGATGGCCTGGTCACCATGGGAGGGGACATTCCTCCACCTTACAGATGAGGAAAGAGCTTCCGGACAGTGGGGATCCCTGCTGGGTCTTCCCCATACCGCCTCTGCTCCAGGTGTGATGCTTTGTAGATGCAGCTGCTGCAGAGGTATGGGGCCCTGTTTCCCCGCCCAACTCTTGGAACATCCCTGCCAAGCAGGGCTTGTCCTCAGTGATGAGTGGAGGAACTCAAGACTCCGAGAAGATTCCTTTGAAGTTGTTGTCATGTAACAGCGGCTGACCCCACCGACAGTGCTCACAGTGTGTGTCTGGGCTGGGTGGGTCCTGTTGTGGGCATTGAGTCTGGCAGATGCCCCGGCCATGGGGACTGCCGTGCCTGTTCTCATGTCCTCGATCGAATCAGCACTTGGCCTGAGCTGTTCTCACACACGTGGCTCACACGACGGGCACCAGTGTTCTTCCCATTCTACAGATGAAGACACTGAGGCCCTTGGAGGCTCATACGGTACAAACATGACTTGAACCCAAGGAGCCATGAACCCAGGGAGCCCAACTCTTGTACCCTTGGCTCTGTGTTGCTCAAGTGAGACGGGCAGAGCCAGGGATCGCGGCTGAGCTTCCAGTGTGACCCATTCTTCCTTGGACCCAGGCAGAGCCTGCAGCCTGCCATGCTGCCTGTGGGGAGTCACAGCTGAGTGTGGGCTCTGGAGGCTGCCTTTTTCCTGCCTGTGTGTCTTTGCTCTGTGCCTCAGTTTTTGCCTTCTGTGCTGTATGTACAGCATTGCAGTAGGAGGTTGAAAGTCTTACAGGATGCCTGGCCCATGGGGTGAGTGCTCGGTGTGTGTTCCTGCTCCTGGGCTGCTGCTACTTGTCCCTGTAGCATAGGAGCCAGGTCTCCTGGGGTCTGTGTGGCCCCGTCTGGTGGTTGGAGCCGGCTGGGTTGGTGCTTCCAGTTCTGTGGGGGCAGCGTCATCATAGGCTGGAAGGGCTTGAGTGAGTAGGTGGGAGAGGGTGTGTGGGGGCGTCTCCCCTCCTTCCATGGGCACAGCGGCTCATGCTTCTGAGGCTCTTTCCCATTTCCTGTCTTACCTATTCCTTCCCAGCATCAGGATGGAGGTGGGATGGGGCCACTCACACTTGGTGTGGAGGCTGCAGAGGAAGGGGAGGCCATATGGCCTAGGTTTTGAACTTGGGAGTCAGGCTGGTTGGTTATCGGGGCCTGGCATAGCTGATATCTGACAGGACGGCGTCAAGATACATTGGCAGAGCCTGTGGGGTCTCAGGTTGAATCATCCCACCAGCAGGCACTTGTCTGTGAGTCCAGAGTTCAGTGGATAGGGCAGGATCGAGGGCCAGTAAATTCAGCCGATAAGCCCCCACTCTGGTATGTCAGCCCTCGAAGACACTGGATCCTGCATCCCACAGTCAGCCCACAGTTCCCAGTGAGATCAGAGCAGCTAATGCTGTGGATGCTGTTCTGAGACTTCCCGGGCAGCTGCGGCTGCTCATCGTGTCGTGCCACCCCTGTGAGGGCAGTTGCACCCCTGCAGTGGCACCTGCTGTTCTGACAGGGCGTGAAGGGAAGGGACTGAGCTTTTTTTTTTTTTTTTTCCTTTGAGACGGAGTCTCACTCTGTTGCTCAGGCTGGAGTGCAGTGGAGTGATCTCGGCTCACTGCAACCTCCGCCTCCTGGGTTCACGCCATTCTTCTGCCTCAGCCTCCCGAGTAGCTGGGACTACAGGTGCACGCTACCACAGCCCGCTAATTTTTGTGTTTTTAGAGAGACCGGGTTTCACCATGTTGGCCAGGATGGTCTTATCTCTTGACCTTGTGATCTGCCCGCCTTGGCCTCCCAAAGTGCTGAGATTACAGGCGTGAGCCCCCGCGCCCGGCCGGGACTGAGCTTTAATGGGAGCCTTGCCTGGGTGGCTGTCAGAGAAGGGGTGGGGTGTGTTGTGACTCACCAGTAGGTCCCGAGCCCAGGTGACCTGCCAGCATTCCACAGCAGCAGGTAGCAGATGTGGGTGTGAACTCTGTGCCCTTGGAGCGTTCTGGAGGATGTTCTAGTTTGAGGTTCCCCTGAGGCTGGGCAGATTTGGGAGACATGGTGCGTTCTCCCTGAGGAGCCTCTGTGTGCCACTGCCCAGGACCCTCACTCGTCAGATAAGGCTGGGGTGGGGTGGGCACGTGGCGACCCCTCCCTCGTCAGATCAGGCAGGAAGTGTTCTCTTTGGCAATTGAGGAGCTCGCCGTAGACTGTCCAGGTTTTGGGAGATAACCTGGTACTGGAATTGAAGTCCTCCTCTTCTCTGCCCATAGGGGTTGTGTCCACTGTGGTCCCCGACTCTGCCCACAAGCTGTTCATCGGGGGCTTACCCAACTACCTGAACGATGACCAGGTAACTTCCCTGCCTCCCTCCAGACCCGTCCCCCCACCCCGCCCCACCTCATCCCAGCCCTGATGGACTCTCGGCTACTGCAGGTCAAAGAGCTGCTGACATCCTTTGGGCCCCTCAAGGCCTTCAACCTGGTCAAGGACAGTGCCACGGGGCTCTCCAAGGGCTACGCCTTCTGTGAGTACGTGGACATCAACGTCACGGATCAGGTGAGTCCCCGGTCCCTGGCCGCTGCCGCGTCTGTCCTTCCCTGCCCTGCGCTGTTGCCAAGCCATGGTCTCCCCTCCTCAGGGGACGGGGCGGGAGGCGGCCAACCTGAGGCAGTGCCCTGCGTGTGGGCTCGTCCCTGTCCCATGGTGTTGGCTTTTTCCAGGCTCTTAATCCCCTTTGCCTTCCCCTCTTCCCCCACCAATGCCCCGGCTTGGGGGTAGGTGTTGGGCTCCTGGTCCCTGACCCCACTTCTCCCCGCACCCCCGCACCCCTCATCCTCCAAACGCAGGCCATTGCGGGGCTGAACGGCATGCAGCTGGGGGATAAGAAGCTGCTGGTCCAGAGGGCAAGTGTGGGAGCCAAGAATGCCACGCTGGTGAGCCCCCCGGCACGTCATCTTCCATTGGCTCGAGGGACCCTGGGGGTGGGAGGGGCTGGCTAGGGACAAGTGTTCCTGATCTTTCTCCCAGCTTTCATGGGAAAGCATTTGGGGGGCATTCAGTGCAGTGTTGGGGAGTCGGGCTTTAGGTGTTGGAAGTGGAGAGATGGCCTTTCCCCTGGGGGGGCAGGTGAGGGGCCTAGGCTTTAGCAGAGGGAGACTGGGTCTGGGCCCCCTGTGACGCCGCTGCCTCCCCTGGCCCCACAGAGCACCATCAATCAGACGCCTGTGACCCTGCAAGTGCCGGGCTTGATGAGCTCCCAGGTGCAGATGGGCGGCCACCCGACTGAGGTCCTGTGCCTCATGAACATGGTGCTGCCTGAGGAGCTGCTGGACGACGAGGAGTATGAGGAGATCGTGGAGGACGTGCGGGACGAGTGCAGCAAGTACGGGCTCGTCAAGTCCATTGAGATCCCCCGGCCTGTGGACGGCGTCGAGGTGCCCGGCTGCGGAAAGGTCAGGAGGCCTCGGGCTCAGTGCTCCCTCACCCTCTCCCCCTCCTCTTCTCCGCGCCCTCTTTCTTCCTCTCTCTCTCCTCTCGCAGCACGTGCATATAGGTGTGTGCCATCACTGAGTGCCGCCCTCAGGCCTGGCCATGGGAGATGTTGGTGACCCTGAGGGGTTTGTGGCCCTGTGGGGGCCCAAGACCTGCAGGCGAGACAGTAGTTGGGGAATGTAGCTCTGTATTGCTGTAGAACTTGGCCCTGCTCCCCCTTATATGGCCTGGCTTGTGCAAATGGTTTTGCCTGGTCTGTGGAGTGGGGAAGAGTGCCGGGAACAGTCCCGAGACACCTGCTGGTGTCTCCTGTGTGCCAGGCACCCTGCTGAAGCTGTGTCTGTGCTCACCCTGAGCCTTCCCTGTAGCCCCTGAGCCGCATCGTGGAAGGAGACAGGCAAAGCAGGGGTGGCTCACACTGGCAGGTTTCAGGTTCTCGGAGTCTGATTTCAGACCCTGCTAAGTCCTGTCACCTCCAGCGCCGTGACAGGTGTAATCACCTCACCTCGTCTGCCTCATGAGACGGTGGTGGTGAGGGCGTGTGACCTGCTCTTTGATCCCCTTGCTGGGTGTATGTATGGAATTCCCATCGTACCAGGCTCTGATCTAGACGCTGAGGCTTCGGTTGTGAATAGAGGTC
Organism: Pan paniscus; assembly: GCF_029289425.2. Classification (NCBI taxonomy): domain Eukaryota; kingdom Metazoa; phylum Chordata; class Mammalia; order Primates; family Hominidae; genus Pan; species Pan paniscus. Next base: position 61,811,889 of record NC_073269.2, read on the forward strand.
CCTGCTGTCCTGTGCACACTGCTGTCCTGTGCACCCTGCTGTCCTGTGCACCCTCCTGTCCTGTGCACCCTCCTGTCCTGTGCACCTTGCTGTCTGTGCAGCTGTTAGAGGACCTGCATGCCGTGTTGAGTCGGGGCAGGGGCCGCATTCCTGGGTGTGCTGTTCATTCAGGGTGGTCAAGGTCAAGAGGTGGCAGTGAGCAGGTGAGTGAGCGAGGTGGTAGGGCCAGGGCTGAGTGGCAGGCCTTGGAGGGCTGCATGGGTCTTAGAACGACCGGTTATTTTGAGTTAGATGGGAGGGAAGCAATATTGAGAGGCCTCCAGGGTGGTCACGCCTGGCAGATGGAAATGACCCCACATAGTGAGGTTGGGGGTGGGTGCGGAGGCACAGCAGGTACTTCCCCTGGCCCTGGCTTCCCTGCTGAGCCCTGCAGGGCAGGATGTGGATCAGCAGGAGGGCAGAGAGGGTGCTGTGGACAGGAGGGCTTGCTGGGAGCTGGCAGGGTTGGTCTTGCCAAAGCGATGCCACAGCCAGGTTTGTCGGGACCAAGGCTGGCTCTGCAGGGCCAGATCGGGCGTGCGGGGCCTTCTTATGTCATGGAAGCAGCTCGGCTTTCCCCTGGAGTTGGTGGGCTTTTCAAGGAGAAAACAGGGCTGTGGTGGTGGCATTTTTGAGGTGATTGTGGCTGCAGTTGGGAAAATGAATGAGGTCTCCCGCAATAATCTGGTGAAAGATGGTGATCTGATTTAAAGTAGTAGCAGGGGATGGAGAGAAGTTGATGGATTTGAGGAAGATTTGTGCCTGGGAAGTGTCCAGACTTTGGTGATGGGTGTGGGTTTGTGGGGAGGGGAGGAGAAGGCCTATGAGCTGCTTAGTGGCAGCTCTGATGGTGGGGATAGCAGGTGAGATGCAGGGGTGATGAGCACGTTGTCGGGGGTGAGTGGGGGGTGGGGGGCAGCTAGCTGGCTTTGCGGTTTCTGAGACACCCAGTAGAGATGTCAAGGAAAAATTAGCTGGACAGGTCTGTGTTCCCAGCATGAGGACTGATGGACACTCAGGTGTCGAGGCCCTGCTTGGGATGTCGGAGTGGTTTGCCCAGGGAGAGCAGGGTTGGGGAGGGCGGCTGGAGAGGTGGAAGGAGCATCTTAGAAAAGGGGCATGGGGAAGGCCAACGGCATCTCCTCTCACTGCAGCTCCTGCCCACTGCCCTCCAGAGTCCCCTTCCCTTGAGCCGGTATGTCAGGGCTGCTCAGGGCTGCCCTCTGGTGCTGGGATGGAGCTTGGCTCAAGCAGGGGCTGAGGAAACATTTGTGGGAAGAACGAATGGAGAGACCCTGGCCTTTGGGATCAGCTGACCTGTTTTGCATATTAAATTTATTGCATCGGCGGCCCGGCGAGGTGGCTCACGCCTGTAATCCCAGCACTTTGGGAGGCCGACACGGGCGGATCATGAGGTCAGGAGTTGGAGACCAGCCTGGCCAATGTGGTGAAACCCCGTCTCTACTAAAAAATACAAAAATTAGCCAGGCATGGTGGCGGTGCGTGCCTGTAATCCCAGCTACTCAGGAGGCTGAGGCAGGAGAATTACTTGAACCCGGGAGGCGGAGGTTGCAGTGAGCCAAGATTATGCCACTGCACTCCAGCCTGGGTGACAGAGCAAGACACAGTCTCAGAAAAAAAAAAAAAAAAAATTACTGCATCGTATTGTTTTATTCTTAAATTTTTTGTTACATGTCTTTTCAAATATACTTAAAAGTAGAGACTATGATAGTGATACGTTTTTATCATAGTATATGTGCTAATATTTTGGTGTTCCTTCATCTGGCTTCAAGTTACCAATATTTTGTCATTCTTAATTTTCATATTCAGCTTATTTCTCCCCCCTCCTTTTTCTTTGCTGGATTATTTTAAAGCTTATCAGGTTTATTTCACCTGAGATCCTTAAGTGTATTTCTGTTATTTCTCAATTAACATTTTGGGTCAGATAACTTCTCTGTGGGGGCCTTTGCTGTGCGTTGTAGGATATTGAGATGTATCCCCAGCCTCCACCCACCGGATGCAAGAGCACTACTCCCTGCTGAGACACCCAAAAGCATCTCCAAAGATTGCTCAGTGTTCCCTGGGGACACCCCCCCTCCTCCAGTTGACAACCACTGCTCTAACCAGATAACCTTAAAAAATTGTTTTGTTTTGTTTTTTTAACAAAACCACAATAGCATGATTAGATTAGCGAAATTCCTTAGTGCCTATTCCATGTTCAAATTTTTCTATCTCAAGAATTTTTTTTTTTTTTTGGAGACGGAGTCTCGCTGTTGCCCAGGCTGGAGTGCAGTGTGCCCGCCACCACACCTGGTTAATTTTTTTTGTATTTTTAATAGAGACAGGGTTTCACCGTGTTAGCCAGGATGGTCTCGATCTCCTGACTTTGTGAGCCACCCGTCTCGGCCTCCCAAAGTACTGGGATTACAGGCGTGAGCCACCGCGCCCGGCCAATAATTTTTTTTTTTTTTGAGACGGAGCCTCACTCTTGTCACCCAGGCTGGAGTGCAGTGGCGCAATCTCGGCTCACTGCATCCTTCACCTCCTGAGTTAAAGAAGAGTAGCTGGGACAGGCACCTGCCATCATGTCTGGCTAATTTTTGTATTTTTGGTAGAGATGGGGTTTCATGCCATGTTGGCCATGCTGGTCTTGAACTCCTGACCTCAGGTGATCCATCTGCCTCAGCCTCCCAAAGTACTGGGATTACAGGCGTAAGCCACTGTGCCCAGCGGAGAATATTTTTTATAGTTTGGTTTCAGTAAGGATCCATATCAGGTCCCTACCTTGAATTTGGTTACAAAGTTTGTGTAATTTATCGTTTGTACCTCACTCCCTCTTTTTTTTTTTGCAAGCTCTTTTATTTGTAGAAGAAATAAGTTCATCTGCTATATAGGATTTTCAGTGTTCGTGTAGGCTCATTGTATCCTTCCCTCCCTCCATTTTCCTGTAAATTGGTTTAAGCAAGGTTAGAAGCTCGAATAGATCAAGGTTCAAGTTTTTAAATTTTATTCAACCTGGGTTTGAATCCTAATTTCTGAGCTTCCCTTAGCTCACTTATTGTTGGGAGAACATGGCTGTTGGGGTGGTTCTGGGAGCGCCCACCATGGTGGCTCGTGTGGAGTAGACACTCAGCACGAGGGACCCCTCCCCCGCGGTGAGCTCGTCTAGGCATCCTGCCTGCCCTCTATGGCTCTGCTGAGTTTCTGGCATGTCTCTATTCTTTCTCCCTCTCCATGTCTATGGTGTGTTTATGCTCTTGTTTTTTGATCCTGGAGAATATTTGGGTGAACTCCACCAAACCTGCTTACTAAGGGTCCCTTTCTGACACCTGTGGCGAAGCCCCCTCCTCCCTGTCCCTTCCTGCCTTCAGTTCTGGGGTTGGGTGGACGCTGACTGGCTGTTGGGCGTGAGCCTTGTTCACAAACCTGCCTCTCCTTTCCCCACAGATCTTTGTGGAGTTCACCTCTGTGTTTGACTGCCAGAAAGCCATGCAGGGCCTGACGGGCCGCAAGTTCGCCAACAGAGTGGTTGTCACAAAATACTGTGACCCCGACTCTTATCACCGCCGGGACTTCTGGTAGAGGCGGCTGGGGGAGGGTGGGGGCAGGGCTGGCTGGGGGCTTCTCCCCACTCCCGCCCCCCCCTTATCCCCCTGTGAAGACGATGGGCAGAGGAGTGACAGCCGCAGACACACGACAGCCGGCAGCAACTGGAATGGCAGCAATTAAGGGTGGGGGGCGGGGGTTGGGGGGTTAGGGCAGGGAGGGGACTGGGGAAGTGCGCACACAGCCCACACAGACAACACGCACCCACACAGACACAGAGGGAAGGGGTTGGGATGGGGACAGGGTGCACAGCAGGGCGGGGTAGGACCCCAGCCCCTCCCAAAACAGCCTCTCCTTCTCCCATAGACCCCTTTCTTCTCCCCTTCCCCACGGTAGGAACATAGCGTGTTTATATTTTATGGCCAAACTATTTTGAATTTTGTTGTCCGGCCCTCAGTGCCCTGCCCTCTCCCTTACCAGGACCACAGCTCTGTTCCTTCGGCCTCTGGTCCTCTCTGGTCTCCTCCTGGGTTTCTTACGTAGTTGATTTTTCCTCTTTAGTGTCCCCCGACCTGCGCCCAGCCCCGTGGCCCCTGCCCCTCTCCTACTCTCTGTGGCAGTTTCATATTTGCTAAGACGAATTTGCTCATTAAACATTTTGTTGTATTTTACTTTATGGAGCGGCTGTGTGTCCAGTATGTCCGACCCTCTTCCTCGGTTCTGGGCTCGGGTGGGGGTTCCCTTGGCAAACTGCGGGCCCCTGGCTGGGACGCCCCTGCTGCCGGCGCCGGCAGCCTCGAGGCCTTCCCTGCTTGTGCGGTGCGCTCCTCGGGGTCGGCACAGGTATAGCCCCGGGGGACGTGAGGTTCCCGAGTGCTCTCCCACCCCGCCGACAGGAGGGATGGTGGCCGAGCGGGCCGGGCCGGGCGTGGCGTGGGTGTGCCAGGAGCTCCGCGGTTGCCGCCAAGCGAGCTGGAGCTGACCCTCGGCGTTCCGTGAGCTCCCCGCGGATCCCCCCCACTGCAGCGGGCGGAAGTGACGTAGAGGCGCCTAGCAACGGGGCCCAGCGCGCCGGAAGTGATGCCTTCCAGGTTGGCTTGGCTGCGGAAGCGACTCCTGCCAGGGCGGGGTGCGGCACGGGAGGGCGGGGAGCGCGGCAAGCGCGGCAATTTCCGCTTCCGGTCCGTCGCCTCCTTCTGTTGCTTCCCGTCTCCTCCGCGGCTCCCCTCCCCCGCCCGGCTCTCCGCGCCCCTTCTGGGCGGCGGGGCGGTGGAGCCGTCGGCGTGCGGCCCTCCTTGCGTTCGTGCGTGCGCCCGTGGCCCGGCGCACGCCCCGCGACACCGAGGCCGAGCGGGGCAGGGGGCTGACCGCCATGACCCCCCAGAGCCCGGCGTGAGGGGGCCGAGGTGAGCGCGGGGCGGAGCGCGGGGGACGCTGGCCCGCCTGCTCCGGGTGTTCGGGCCTGGGCCGCGGCGCTCGCGGGCTCGCGTCTGGCCAGTTCTGGGTGTCTCTGGCGGCCTTTGTGTCTCTGCTCCTGTGTCGGCCTTGACTGCCCCCGTGTCGGTTGTCTGTGTCTGTCTCTCTCGTGACTGTGTGTCTGTCAGCGTCTGTTTCCTGTGGGCCTCTGCCTGTGCCTGTTTCAGTGAACTTAGAAAAGGGTTTGGAGATAGGAGTGTGTTTGTGTGTCTGTCCCGGGTCTCTTTCTCCTCTGTCTGTCGTGTCTGTGTCTGTCAGGATTTGTTCGTGTCTCGTTGAGTTTCCGAGTTTTCTTTTCCCTAGGTGTCTCTAGCCCTTCCCTGCGGGCTTTTCTGCCTATGGTGCAAATCTTACCCCCGCCCCGTCTTCGCATCTGAGTTTTGCCCCCATACCTATCACCTCCAATCCTGAAGTTTCTTTCCAGGAGTCTGTTAACTTGGTCTAGAATCTGCCCCTTTTCCCCAGTTGTCTGAGTCTCTGGTGTGGTGGTGAAGAGCCCCAGCCTTGGATTCAGAAGCCCGGCTGCCTGCTAAGCTGTGTAATTGCCAGGTGACAGTCTCTATCTCAAAACCTCAGTTTCCTAGTTGTAGGCAATCCGTAGTTCGTAGGCATTCGTAGTTCCTACATCATAGGGTCCTTGTGCATGTAAGTTGAGGTGATGCTTGTAAAGTGCCTGACGGTATCTGACACATAGCAAGTGTGTAATTACTGGGAGCTCTGGTTTTTATTATTACAGTGCTTAGAGATTTTTACACAGTAAGTGTTAGATATCGCTCGGTTATTGGAGTACTTCTTGGAGAACTTTGCCATATTCTTTGTATTCTTTTTAATGTAAGAATTCTCTTTGAATCAATTTAATTTGAAATACAGTCTCATTCTAAGCAGTATCTGAGAAATCTCAGCTTTGATGTGCTAGTTGGGTAATTTTTTCTAATGCACGCCAAATAAGTACAGAGTATTAAGATAGTGCCTTTTCTGCCGCCACCCTTTTGGAAATGTTCTCTGTTTTTTCTCTGATAATAATAGCAGCCAGTGTTATTGAGCGCCTACTATCTGTGGGGCACAGAGCCAAGCACTGTATGTACCCATCTTATTTAATCAACAGGCCTGCCAGGTAGGAATTCTTTCATTTCAGAGTTGAGCAAACTGTGTCTCAAGGAGGTGTGCGCTGCAGGTAGCTGATGTGGCCAGGATTTGAACCCACATTTTATATTCTTTGCCATTAGATTCCATTTTTCTTATCTCTTATTTCTCAGCGCCAGGTCTCTTTTTGTTTCTGGGCCTCTTTCTTCCTTGGCCTCCTGCCTCCCTGTCTTCCCGTGTTCTTGTATCTGCTGCTGCTTGTGTCTTTCTCATTGTGTCTCTGCCTAGCTCCCTCTGCCCAGGTTTCTATGTGTCTCTTTCTGTCAGAACTGTCTTCTATTTCTTCTCAGTCCCCTTCTCTGCATTTGTTACATCATCTCTTCATCTTAATGTATTAGGCTGGGGCTGTTTTGGAACTCCGGAGAGTTACTTTTTAACTAGCTACATCTGTCTTCAGGTGCCTGGCTTTCTGGCCTGAGTTGGAAGCAGAGGCCAGCCTCTCTCCGTCATCCCTATCTCCCCTGGGCTTACATCATGGTGGGGCTTTGAAAATCTCCCTCTGTGGCTTCTTGGAGCCGCATAGATGGGTGATCAGAGCTGGCTCTGGAACCAGGCTGCTCCAGGAGTAAGGTGTGTGTCCCTGGGCAAGGGGCTGAACCTCTGTGTCTCAGTTTCCACCCTGTGAGGTGGCTATGAATCATGGGGTTGTTTCAAGGATTAACTGAGTTAATACATGTAAAGCGCTTAAAACAGTGCCTGGCATGGGATAAGAGCAGTGCGAGTGTCTGCTGGTGTCATCATCATTTGCTTGACTCTCCTGTTTCTCGTCACCAGTCTCGGGATGGGTTAATTTAATTTAGGTTAATTTAAAAGTACGAGTTTTGGAGTTCAGGTGGGCCTCGGGTTGAATCTGCCCTGCCATTCCTGGTGTGTGACCTTGGTTGAATTATTTAACTTCCAGGAGCCCAGTCTCTGCATGCAGTGTTGAAAAAGGTAATGTCCCTCTTGTGCTGAGCGAGCACCTGGCACACAGCTGGGACCCAGGCAGTGGGGCTGTTAGGTTCCTTATCTCTCCTGAGCCTTGGGCTTCCGCTATCCTTGGGACGTCTGGTCTTCTGGCTTCCCCGGTTCTTCCTGCCGTCCTGGGTTGGCTCCCTGCTCCTGCCCCTGTCTTTAATCCCTTCATCAGCCTTCTTTCCCATGTGTCCTTGTTTCTGCTGTGGATTCCTGCCCCCTCTGCCCTTGTTCCAGAGGTCTCTCCTGCCCTCCCTCTCCACTTCCTCCTTGCATGGTTTACTGAATGGTTTTTCTGGGCCAGCTTCTTTGCTGGGAAAAGCCACATGCAGACAGACATGTTCTCTGCCCCCATGGGGCCTGTGGGTTGACCTTAGCTACAGAATCAGATAAGAGAATATAAAATCATGAGGGAGACTGAGTTTACTGATGAGGCCCCAGGGATAGGTGACCGTGATGTTTGGGTGTGCACCTGGGAAGTGTAAGCAGAGCCCTTGGGGTGAGTGGATATCCCTGGATGAGGAAGAAGGAAGAGCGCATGGGCAGGACGGAGGGCCTCCTGATGTGCTGCCGGTGTTTACAGGGCGTCAGTTCTCTAGATGACCGCATGGAGCCCCATTTGACAGAAAGCTGAGGTGCAAAAGATCCAGCCCGCCCAGGGTGGCCTTGCCAGGAAGTGCTGAGCCAGGTTGTGGGGCTGCGATCTGCCACTGCATATACTCTGCCTCACTGAGCAGGGGCCCCAGCAGGAAGGAGGCAGCCTGTCTGAGGAACTGAAACATGGATGGGGTTACTTTGAGACCTAGAGGTTAACAAGGGACAGAGCCTTCTGGGCCACAGTTAGGAACTCATCTTTGACCCTGAGGGCTCTGGGCAGGCCATGTCCCATTTGTGTTTCCAGAGGTCCTCTTTCCCTCGCAGATGCGGTGACCTGCCAGCGCCTGCCGCAGCCTTCGTCCGGGAGTCGCCCCATCTCTCCACGCATCAGGGGCCCTGTGCCCCTTGCTGCTGCAGCCGGGCACCATGTCGACCTCGTCCTTGAGGCGCCAGATGAAGAACATCGTCCACAACTACTCAGAGGCGGAGATCAAGGTTCGAGAGGCCACGAGCAATGACCCCTGGGGCCCATCCAGCTCCCTCATGTCAGAGATTGCCGACCTCACCTACAACGTTGTCGCCTTCTCGGAGATCATGAGCATGATCTGGAAGCGGCTGAACGACCATGGCAAGAACTGGCGTCACGTTTACAAGGTCAGCGTCTTGCTCTCCTCCCCGGGCAGGTGCAGGGGCTCAGGTGGGAGGACAGGAGCCCGTGTTGTGCACCCTGCCTGGGATGGCATCCCGGTTCTCAAGAGGAACTGGAGAAGAGTAAAATCTCTCTTTTTGTTTAATGAAGGCAACGAGTATAAGGCTAAGAAGTTTGGAGCCTTGTGGTTAAAATCTGTTTTTGAGTGAGTGGTGCGTTCGTAACATTCATGTGCTGAGGAGGCCTGAGAGGGCCCACGGTGCCCATCTCTTCTGTGTACCCAGACACCCAGTTCCTTTCCTCACAGCAGCCAAGTTTCCGCTCTGGGCCCCATCTATGAACGCCTCTCAGGCAGGTGTGTGCTCCCCGTGGCACAGGCGATGCCACGCTGGGGATGAACGCTGGAACGGCACTGTGTTCTCACACTCCTTGTCATACTCAAAAGCCTGCATGCTGTTTGCTGGCATCGATCTGACAGTGGGAGAGACAGGACCGTAGGGATGGAATGCAGATAGCAGGTTGGTGCTCGCCAGGAGTTGGAGGGGAGGGTCACCTACAAAGGGCAGCACAAGGACATTTTGGGGGCAGCGGGACTGTTCTGTGCCTTGAGTGCCGTGGTGGCTTCGTGGTCTCTGCATTTGTCGGAACTCAGACTGATGTTAAAATGAGTGAGTCTTGCCACATGTAAGTTAGACCCCGATTTAAAAAAGGAAGATGAGACTTTATCTTAGACATTGCCTATCAGAATGTAAAAGATTTGCCACTTTTTTTTTTTCTCTTACGACTGCCGAACTTTCAACTGTATGCATTGGTCATAATTTATTTAACTAGTGTTTTGTTGATGGATTCTTTTGAAAAGGATTTTGCAGTGTTTTGCTTTTAAGAATGAGATTGCCATGAATATCCTTGTACCTTTGCTGTTTCTTAGAACTGGAGTTGCCGAGTCAAGAGGCTCGTGCGTGTGTAATTTCAGCAAATGTGGCCAGAGTGCCTTCCATGGATGTGGCCTAGTTGCTGGCTCTGATCCACTGACCACACATGCAGATGGCAGGTTTTGGGCCAAAGGGGTCGTGCCTGTGAGCAGGACTCAGCGACTGGGTTTTCAGTTTGCTGCTCTTGGGGTCCAGGGGCCTTGGCATCCCCACCTTTGGTCTTTGGTTACTGTGTTCCGCGTGTTATGGCAAAGTGGCCAAGGACATGGGCTGGGGCCGGGTTATACTCCCAGTGGCGGGATCTCAGGCTCGTCCCTGAATCTCCCTCTGCGAGGCCCCATGGAGTCGATTCATGTCTGACTTGGGGCAGGGGCTGGTGAGTGTTAGACTCCTGCTGTTGCGGTCCCGTCGGCAAGCATCTGCAGAGGGCCTGCTCTGGGTGTCTTGGTGCACGAGACCAACAAGGCCCCACCCTCATGCGCTTAGACCTGGGCCTGCTCTGGCGGAGGTCCCTGTCCTTGCTGAGCTTTGAGACTTCTGCCTAGGCGAGGGTGGTTCCCTCCACTCACAGATGAGGAGGCTGAGGCCCAGAGCGTTGCAGCACTTACACATGGGAGCAGGGGTTGAGGCTCGTTTCCTGTGACTCGTTTTCATACCCATCCCGACACACCAGGATTGGGTTGAGTCATAGATTGAATCAGTTATTGGTCATTTATTGTGAAGGGCTGGGTGGCGTTTGTTTAGTTGAGAATCTTGGAAAACCCTGGAGGTGCAGGTGAGCCTCTTTGGAGGCAACGAGGAGGGATGGGGCTGGAGGGGTGGGTGTGCAGAGGTGATGAATCCAGAGGGGCCCCAGACGCAGATCCTTCCTGGCCAGTGGCTGGGGTGATGCTGCTGGGTGCAGACACAGAGTGGCCTGTGGGCAGGGCTGGCAGGTGCCAAGGCCTGAGAGTCTGCTGGGGAGCATGTGGTGCTGGCAGCCGGGGTGGACGGCAGGACAGGGCAGTGCAGGAGAGGGGACGTGGCCTCCAGTGCCAGGCGGGGCTTGGGCTGCTTTACTGAGGTATAATTTGCACACAGTGAAACCCAGGCTTTCGAGATAGAGTTCTCTGGATTCTGACAGATGCACATATTTCATAACTGTCATCACAGTCAAGGCATAGAAGGTTTTTGTCACCCCCAAGACCTCCCCTATGGTTTTTGCAGCCCCTCTGGGACTCTCCCCAGGCCTGGCTGTTCCTGCTGTGTCCGCCATCCCTGCAGCATCTCTTGATTCTTGGGACTCTCCTTTCTATGCTCCCCACAGCAGAGCCTGTAGGATCCCCAGCCCATGTGGCTGAGGACACGGGGTTCCCGCTCCACCCTGAACCACTGGTTCCTCATGCTGGGGTGGGGTTCAGCCTCAGTTCCCCGGGGGAGGGTTGATGGCGTCTGGAAACCTGCTTTGGTTGCTGCTTGTGCTGCCTGCTGGACACTGTCCTGAGAGCAGCTTTGTGAGGTCAGCATGTGTCACTGTTGTCCCTGCTGTGGCATGCGCCGATAGCTGAGCATAGGCACAGGGCAGGGGTCCAGGAGGGGCTCCCTGGGTCCACGTCTAGCCAGCGCCTCCCTTCCTGGCTGACCACTTCTATCCCGCAGTCCCCTTCTGGAAGTACGGGTGATGAGGACAACCCCAAAGGCCCAGAGGCCCTGAGCCACTGTGAAGCTGCTACACCCCCTTTGGCCCTCTCCGGAGCCCTCTGTGCTGACCTGTTCTGGCATGAGGGCGAGTCCTCTTGCTTCCCACCATCCCTTCGCCACATGGTCTCACCTTGTCACTTCAGCCCCAGGTGGTGGGTTGTGCAGGAGCAGTCTTTCCACTTTGATGGATGGGGAAACTGAGGCCCAGAGACGGGGGAGGTGGCCTGCCCAGGCTCGTGGGGGAGCTGGGGCTTGGGCCCATCTGTTCAGAGCCCAGGCTGTCCCACCCTGTGGCCCTGCTGGCTGGCACTTTGTGGGTCTTATTGTCCCCGTGGAGAAGGAGGGTGAGCTGTGGGGGCCTTGCAGGCCTGGCTCTGCACGGCCTCCCTGCATTGCCTTGGGGGTGAGTCTTGGTGAGTAAGGGCCGGCGTTTATTTGGTACCTTGTACGTGTAGCACACACAGGTTCTCATGAAATCCACGGTTACCCTGTAAAGGAAGTTCTTTTTCTCCTTTTCCTCTGTTTTCCAGATGAGGGAACTGAGACATAAAGGAGCTCAGCTCTACCTCGCAGGAGGTGGTAGAGCCAAGAGGAGCCCCGAGCCCACCCTCTGGGCCCTGCACTGCCACCTCACTTCTGAGGAATGCAGGGTCTCAGTCTTGGCTTTAAACCAGGGGTCAGCAAAGTACAGCCCACTGGTGAAATCCCACTCACAGCCTGTGTTTGTAAATAAAGTTTTATTGGAACACAGCCAGGCCCATTCATCTGTGGCTGTGAAGTAGTTGAGACAGAGAGTATATGGCCTGAAAAACTGAAATGTTTTTCATCTGGCTCCTTACAGAAATGTTTGCTGATCCCTGTTTTAAACTTTATTTCTGCATTGCAGGATGTCCTTGATAAAGCTGCCTTTAACATTAAAAAGGACTATCATTTTATGCAGTTGCCCACTGCTTTTTGGTTGTTTTCAGAAAAGCAAAGGAGAAATAATGACTTATTTTGCAAACTTTTTTTTTTTTTTTTTTTTTTTTTTAACTTTTTTAGAGACAAAGTGTTGCTCTGTAGCCCAGGCTGGAATCCAGCAGTACAGTCATAGCTCACTGAGCCTTGACCTCCTGGGCTCCAAGCATGGTTGAGGAATAGCTGGGACCACAGGCACACACCACCATGCCCGGCTAATTTTAAGATATTTTAAATTTTTTTGTAGAGATGGCAGTCTCACTGTGTTGCCCAGGCTGGTCTTGAACTCCTGGGCTCAAGCGATCCTCTTGCCTTGGCTTCCCAAAGGGCTGGGATTATAGTCATGAGCCACTACACCTGGCCCACTTGCTCACTTCTAAAATAAGGTTTTAAATTTTTCATTAAGAAGTTGTATACTAAGCACATCATGAATGTATAACACAGCTGTTACGCATGTGGACACCTGTGTAGCCTTCACCTAGAGGGAGGTAGAGGATGCATCCAGCCTTCCAGGTTTCCTCAGGAGACCTGTCTCCCACAGCACTGTGTCTGACTTCTGTCTGCCAAGACTGTTCTTGAGCTTTATATATGTGGAGTCACACGCGTGGTCTTTTGTGTCTGGCTTCTTTTGCTCACCATCACCATCAGGTCAGCAAGGTTGACCGTGCTGTTGCATAAAGCAGTTGTTCATTTATTTTGAGAAAGAGTCTCACTGTTGCCCAGGCTGGAGTGCGTTGACATGTTCTCGGCTCACTGTAGCCTCTGCCTCCCGGGCTTAAGCAATCCTCCTGCCACAGCCTCCCAAGTAGCAGGGATGACAGGCATGTGCCACCACGCCTAGCTAATTTTTTGTTATTTTATTTATTTATTTTTTTAGAGCTGGGGTTTTGCCATGTCACCCACGATGGTCTTGAACTCCTGGACTCAAGCGATCCACCCACTTTAGCCTCTCAAAGCACTGGGGTTACAGGATTTTGCCACTGCACCTGATTTTATTTATTTATTTAATTATTGTTTCTTATTTATTTATTTATGAGACGGAGTCTCGCTGTGTTGCCCAGGCTGGAGTGCAGTGGCACCACCTCGGCTCACTGCAACTTCTGCCTCCCAGGTTCAAGCAATTCTCCTGCCTTAGCCTCCCGAGTAGCTGGGATTACAGGTACTTGCCACCACGCCTGGCTAATTTTTGTATTTTTAGTAGAGATGGGGTTTCACCATATTGGCCAGGCTGGTCTCGAACTTCTGACCTCGTGATCCGCCCACCTTGGCCTCCCAAAGTGCTAGGATTACAGGTGTGAGCCACCGCGCCCAGCCTGTTTTTTTTTTTTTTCTTGAAATGGAGTTTCACTCTTGTTGCCCAAGCTGGAGTGCAGTGGTGCTATCTTGGCTCACTGCAACCTCTGCCTCCCAAGATCAAGCGATTCTCCTGCCTCAGCCTCCTGAGTAGCTGGGATTACAGGCGCATGCCACAATGCCTGGCTAATTTTTTGTATTTTTAGTAGAGATGGTGTTTCACCATGTTGGCCAGGCTGGTCTCAAACTCCTGACCTTGTGATCTGCCCGCCTCGGCCTCTCAAAATGGTAAGATTGCAGGTGTGAGCCACCATGCCCGGCCTTATTTATTTATTTTTAAATGGAGTCTCAGTCTGTCTCCCAGGCTGGAGTACAGTGGCGTGCTCTTGGCTCACTATCACCTCTGCCTCCCTGATCCACGGGATCTTCCCACCTCAGCCTCCTGAGTAGCTGGGATTACAGGTGTGCACCACCACGCCTGGCCAGTTGTTTTGTGTTTTTAGTAGAAACAGGTTTCATCATGTTGGCCAGGCTGGTCTCGAACCCCTGACCTCGGGTGGTCCACCTGCCTCGGCCTCCCATAGTGCTGGGATTATGGGCGTGAGCCACCGCACCTGGCCTCGTTTCTCTTTTATTTCAGTGTATGTGGTAGTCCCGCTGTGTGAGCGTGCCATAGTTGATGTATGCATTTCACTGTGCGTGGGTATTCGCACTATTTCCTGCTTCACAATCTTTTTAGCTGCGATACCAAAGTCCAGAGAGCTCTGGAAACAAAAGTATTTCATGATCCGTTCGGCACAGAGTCTGACCCAGACTGAAGTGAGGTCGTTCACATGGTGTCTGTTGGTCCCACAGTAGTGTGGCTGTTGGCACGACTCTGCCCGGCGCGTTCTCTTATGTGTTGTATGTGCGTTATTTTCCTGGTCTGAACTCAGGAAAATTCTGAATTCCAAAACACAAGGGCCCCAGGAGTTCTGGACCTGGGACTGCCTCTTGGCTTGGGGTGTGATAAGGCATAGCAATGGCTTACCTGCTTTCCTTTCTTTCGTGTAAATACCTTGAGGGCCGGTTAAAGACTAATCTCTGATTACACTGTAAATACTGTTAACACACCTTTGAAAGGCCTTGCCAGAGCTAGGTCCAGCTGCCTCAGAGGGTGAGGAGATATGAATGGCCCTGGCATCTTTCCTGGCAAATTTCTCCTTGGTTCAGACGGAGCTTAGCTGTGATAGCTGACTCTTCCCCTAGGAGCCCTGGGTGGGTTTCTGTGGCTCTGTGAAGGCCCTGGAATCCCCTGCAGAATCAAAGTTGTGCCTTTTTTTGAGGTCAGTGACCAAGACACCCCCTGCAGAGCCTTAAGGGGGCCATGACTCCTCAAGCCCAGGACTTGAGCCTGAGCTAGGGAGAGCCTCAGAGACCTTGGTCCCCCCGCCCCCACTATTAATTTCAACTTGTTGAAAGGGAGTTTGTTTTCGTATTATAAAATACAAACATACCAAAGGGTGCAGATTGAACGATAATGTTCCCTCCGCCCTGTCCTTTTGCTCCTGGTGGTGTGGAACCTGGGTGCCCCTCCCAAGAGAGCCCAGGCCTACCTAGGCCCTTGCGTGGATCTCTTCCCTTCTTGCAGAGGTGATAAACTACTGCTCCAGGCTGTTAGTACCAGCGTGAGGTTTTACAGTCAGAAATACACATTTCAAACTAGTACTAAGACCCCCTTCATTGTGATTTAACTAATGTGGTTTTCTTGGCCATGTTACTTTAGATTTTAGTTGTAAAGAAATAGACAGGGCTCCAGGATGCCAGGCGATGCCCACGGTGGCTGTGGTGCCTGTAGCTGCCATTTCCTCTTTTATTTGGATTGAGATGGAGCTCCTACACTGTGCAGCCCCCTTCATATCACACAGTTCAGTGGCCTTCGGCCCATTCACAGTGCTGGGCGACCACCTCTGTCCAGCTCCAGAACGTCTTCATTGCCCCAGAAGGAAAACCCATAGCCTTCAGGTGGTCCCTCTCCATCCCTCCCTCCACCCCTGGCAACCCATAATCCACTCCGTCTCTCTGGATTTGCCCATTCTGGATGATTCACGTCGATGGAATCGTAGGCTGTGTGGTGTTCTGTGCTGGCGTCTGTTGCTGAGCGCAGTACCTCCGCGGCTGGTCCCCGTCACAGCGTGGGTCTGTGTTCATTCCTTTGCATGGCCGTGTCGTATTCTGTGGGGACAGATGTGTGTCCACCCACTGACAACAGGTGGGTTGTGGGCCTTGCACCCAGTCAGCCGCCCCAGAGCCTGTGTCGCAGGCAGTCTCCGGCCCGCCTTGTGCCCGGCGTGCTGACCGGGCATCCCTGTGCCCACTCGCAGGCCATGACGCTGATGGAGTACCTCATCAAGACCGGCTCGGAGCGCGTGTCGCAGCAGTGCAAGGAGAACATGTACGCCGTGCAGACGCTGAAGGACTTCCAGTACGTGGACCGCGACGGCAAGGACCAGGGCGTGAACGTGCGTGAGAAAGCTAAGCAGCTGGTGGCCCTGCTGCGCGACGAGGACCGGCTGCGGGAAGAGCGGGCGCACGCGCTCAAGACCAAGGAAAAGCTGGCACAGACCGCCACGGGTGAGTCCCTCCCTGCGGCCCCTGACGGCCTAGAGTCTGTCCTCCGCCTGCTGCGGCTCCCGGCACCCAGCCGCCCACTGCTTTCTCTCCCAGCCAGGAGGGACCGAGGCATCCCCCTTTGCTTCTCCTCACCTGGGCCCCTTGCTCTGGTCTCACTTGGGCCCTTTTTTTCCCTTAGCACCTCCCATGCAGCAGCTCTGGGACCCTTCCTGCCTCTTGCCTCGTGCCCCAGGGCAGGCCTAGAATTGGGAACTTTTATTCCGCTCCCCCATAGGCTCAGGGCCTGAGGGTGATCAGTGCTGGGGACAGGGCTCTGAGGGGACACGCACAGTGACCCCCGAGGGTGCTGTCCTTCTCTCTGCGCTGAGATGAGGGGAACATCGGAGAGGCAGAGGGGGGCCTGAAAGAGGCACAGAAGGAAGGCCAGAGCCAGGGCCTGCAGGTTGCACCAGGCATCTGGGCCTGTGTTAGGAGCCTTGACAGTGCCTTCTGGAGGTGGAGGACTCATTCTGGTGGGTGGTGACCAGCACCGAAAACAAAACTTGAAATAGTGCATCCCACATCGTCAAGCCAAGATCTGTCCCACGAAACATTTCCAGTTATGTGATGGGTGTGTGGGTCTCGGACTGTTCCGGGAAGTGTGGTCTATGTTGGTCGGGGGCTCACAGCCGTGAAGAGGCTAGTCCGGCTGCTCAGGACTGGGAGGGAGGCTGGAGAATGTCTGCCAGGCTCTTCTGCTCTCCAGGAAGAGTGGAGGTGCCTCAGTTAGTGGGGATACGTGGGATGGGGAGGGGCTGCTAGAGCACTGCCTTGGAGGTGGAGGTGGGTCAGCCAGGCTGGTGCAGACAGGAGGAAGGGCCTGTGGCCCTCGTGGGGTCCGGCTCGAGGGACTAGACTTGTTTGGGGAAGTCTAGGCCTTCTGTTTGGACGGGTCTCATTTGGGATCACCTTTCAGCACCCACGGGGAGACATGGGTGTGACGGGGTGTGTGCGGCCCTGCCTGGGACTCCAGAGTAGGGACCCACGAGCCGGTAGATGGCATGAAAGCAGAGAGAGAGTGAAGTGGAGGGAAGGAGGCCGGTGTGGCATGGGAGTGCTCAGAGCCAGGGACACCAGGAGGGAGTGTAGGTGGCAGAGAGGGGCTGGTCAGCTCGAGGCAGGCAGGCAGGCAGGTGGGTGGCGGGGTTGGGGTGGACGGAGGAGGGACATTGGCAGTAGCTTGGAGGAGAGTGGGAGCCTCAGGTAAGAGGCCTGAGGGTGGGACATCCTGGCTCGGGGGTTGTCAGACTTTGTGCAGGGCCAGAGCTAACGTCCTCTGCGTTGCTGGCCACGCCTTCCCATCCCAGCTGCCTGGCCCCGTCTGCTGGCGGTTGCTGGGAAGCAGCTGCACCCCTCCGACACTCACCAAGGTCTCCGAAATTTGAATTTTATGTAGTTTTCACGTGTCTTTTTTAAGACTTTTAAGTTGTTATTTAATTTTTTAAGGGTGCTCTGAATTTTCGCCCATCTTGGTGCATTCTTTTCATTTTTTCCAACCATTGAAAAATGTAAAGGCCTTTCTTAGACCTTCTCAGGCCAGCTGTGGCTGCCACTGTGGTGTGCTGGCCCCTGTCTTGGAGTGAGTTGTGTGGAGGGCTGTGGCTGGGGAGGAGGATGGGGGCAGCTAGGGAGTGCGCCCTGAGACCCTCAGCGGGCGGGGAAGGGCCTGTGGTCCCCGGGCAGCACCGAGGCTGGGTGCTCTGGTGATGGGAAGGCCCGGGTGTTGCTGGCTGGGTGCCAGTATTACCTGTGATGTAGGAGGTGGGGCCCTCAGGGCTGCTGGGCATTGGATTTAGCCACCACCAGGCTGGGGGGTTAGGGGCATTTGCAAGGTAGAGGTTGGGCAATGGGGTGTAGATTCCCAGCACTCACCTCTGAGAGTCCCTAGAGCTTAGGAGGAAGTCGCAGGGGCAGGGAAGAGCAGGAGGGGCCACAGGGGTGTGGTCCTCCCTGTGCGCTGGCCTCACCTGTGCCCCACGCTGCCCTTCCATCTGCCCATCCCCTCAGACGGCCGCTTACCCACCCAAGTCCATCAACCCCTGCTGGTTCTCTCGTCCTTTCCTCACTCATAACCCCAGATGGTCACCCTTCGGCCCCGCTTTGCCGCCCACATGCTCCCTGGAGCATCCCATGCACTCAGCCCTGCTGGGCATACTACATGGGGGCCAGCCTGGGGGCCCCTGGACCCGGTGCAGGTGGGGCCGCCAGACAGCTGCCTGCTGCGGCTCCGGGCAAGGGGAGCCAGGGCCTGCTCATCAGGGAGAGGCCTGGGCCTGGGGAGTGGGTTGGGTGGGGACACAAGTACAGGACACAGGTGCAAGGCGGCGTCTTGGAGCTGGAGCGGACAGAACTTGCTGACCAGCGCACAGTGGTTGGGAGGGCGGGGCAGGAGAGGCAGGGTCCGCCCTGGGGCTTCGGAGGCTGGGGCGATGGCCCTGTGCTCGGCGGGCCTAGGGCCTGGTTGGAGCCTGTCCTCTGCACGGTGGAGGGGGCAAGGGTCCACAGGCCTTGGGGGTGGAGAGAACAGTGTCAGGACAGAGTTTGAGGGTAGGCGGGGTCGCTGAGAGGATGCTGCAGTGGAGGCCGGGGATATCTCAGCACCCTCCTGGAGGGTCTGGCCCTGCCTTCCTGTGTCCTCTCTCTCCCTTCCCCTCCTGCTCCTGGAACCAAGGGCTCCTTGCTAGCCCACTCCCTAACCCTGACTAGGCCTTAGATCCCGCTGTCTCAATGGATGCTGTTCTCCCCTCTGAATTCCAGTTGTTCCCTGCCAGAGCTACCATTCTCAACAAGCCCTGGAAACAGGCCTGGGAAACCTGGGAGGAAGGACCTCCCATCCCCCACGGGCCCAGGGACAGACCCCAGGCACGCGGAGAGTCCTGGTGGTGGCAGGGCTCAGAGGTTCCTGGGGTTCCCCACCTGCTTATCAGACCGACTTTTGCTCTGGTCCTTCCCTGATGCCTGGCCCCTCCCGTGGGTGGGGCTGCCTGCATCCCCACCCTTCCTCCTCTGAGCACCTGGCGTCTGGTCTCCGCCTCTCAGTCCTAGTCTTGGCCTGCAGAGGTTGTAGGGTGGGGGACTTGGGGGGTGGGGTTGGACACAGAGGCCCCCGTCTGTCTAGGCTATGGGGTTTCCTGTCTCTCGTTCCCTGGTCTGGGTCTCACGCGTTTCTCACCCGCCCTCCAGCCTCATCAGCAGCTGTGGGCTCAGGCCCCCCTCCCGAGGCGGAGCAGGCGTGGCCACAGAGCAGCGGGGAGGAGGAGCTGCAGCTCCAGCTGGCCCTGGCCATGAGCAAGGAGGAGGCCGACCAGGTACTGGGCGTGCAGCTGGGGCTGTCTGTCCGCCACCCGCCTCCACGCCTCACTTCAGGCTCCCTCCCAGCCAGGCGTGGGCCTGGCCCTCACTGTCACTGCTCCACATGCTGTCACTCGTCTCCTCCCCAGTCCTGCCTCATCCTCACCCTGCCGTCCCTCTGCGTGTCACTCTCTGCCTGTCCCTCACTGGTTCAGGGACCCCCAGCCCTCTCTTTCTTCGGCTCTATCTGACCCTGGCTTTGCCTCTGACTCTGCCTCTGGCCCCTCCCGCCATGCCCCTCACACTCTCTCTCCCCCAGCCCCCGTCCTGCGGCCCCGAGGACGACGCCCAGCTCCAGCTGGCCCTTAGTTTGAGCCGAGAAGAGCATGATAAGGTCAGAGCAGCCTCCCTGTCCCTGCCAGGGGCTCCCCTCAGACCAGCCCCGTCGCCCCTTCCTAAGTCACCCCCCACCATCCTGCTGGGCCCGAAGCCCACAGGCTCACGCGTGTTCAAACCTCAGTACCTTCAGCCGTAGGATGTAGGACCACAAGTCAGACAGAGCCTGGGTGGTGGCCAGCACAGCTGTGCCAAGGTTGCTTGGGTGACCAGGGTCCCTTCCTCCCCCCAACGCAGGAGATACCACCGAGGCGGGTGCCCGTCCTCCCCGGGTGCCCCAGCACAGCACCCCACTCCCCTTATCCCCTGTCCCACCTGACCTTTGACCCAGGTGCCCCATCCCCATTTCATACATTGTCCGCATCCCATCGAATCCTTCAGCCGCTTTCGTTGGGGTGGGAGGGGTTGCTGGGGCTTCCAGGCTGAGGCGGCATCTGCCCGTGGCTCACGTTCTCATGTCTCCCTGGCCGTGCCCGTGCCCCAACAGGAGGAGCGGATCCGTCGCGGGGATGACCTGCGGCTGCAGATGGCAATCGAGGAGAGCAAGAGGGAGACTGGGGGCAAGGAGGAGGTGAGCGGGGCTTGTTCTGCCCTCCCTGGCCCCCGCAGGTGTCCGTCCGTTCCATCGCTCATTCCTGCATGGCCAGGTCCCTGGAGCAGAGACTGAAACACAAGGTCCTGGAGCTGGGCACCGGGTTTCCAGGCTTGGTCGGCCTCTCTGTGCCTCTCCCTCCCTGCTGGGCTGAGGCCGGTGACTGACCAGGCTGCCCTGCGGCCACCTCCTGTGGTCAGCACTGGCCATCCCCCTTCGGGCTGAGCACCGTGAGGGCCACCACCGGCTGCCACAGCTGAATGGGGAGGCCCAGAATAGGCCAACAGCCTGGCATGGCCACAGGGAGGAGGGTGCAGGGCTCGCCCATCTGTCACACTTTGTCGGGCACCTCCTTGGTGCCAGGCCGTGTGCTGCACACCCAGGGCCTGTTGGTGAGCGAGGAGGCATGGTCCCGCCCTCGCGAACAGTGTTTCTGTGGCGTCCCCGTGCTCTGCAGCTGAGTAGCAAACCCTCCCACGACCTTGTGCTTCCAGGTCACGCTTCAGTACTTCTCTGTGACGGGCCCGCTGGCTGGTTGTTTCGTGTCATGGCTGAGGTCACTCATGCCTCTGGGCCCAGGGTGTCCACACTGGCCTTGCCCTCCAGCCTCCTCCCCTGGCCTCTCCCTGGTTACTAGTCTGTCCCGAGTGTCCTCATAGCACAGTAGCTGCTGCTGCCACCCCCCAGGACAAGCTCGTCGGGCTGGGTTGGAGTTGCCTCGTCAGCCTGTGCACTGCTATTGGTCTCAGCAGGTCCTGAGGCCAGCCCAAGTTTGAGGGGTGGGGACAAGGCCTCCTCTCCATGGGAGGCGGCAGACAGCTTGTGGCCATAAGTGATCAGGCACAGTGGGACTTTCTTGGTAGACGGAAAGCCTCTTTAGGTTGGCCTCGGCCAGGGGGTCTCTATCAGTGTCCGCCACAGCCCAGTGACCTGAGTAAGGGCTGCCCTGCTGGGGGAGCACCAGATCTCACCCATCTCTTCTCCTGCCCTGCCCTGGACTCAGCTCTTCTCCCCTTCCCATCCCCCCCGGGGCCTTTGCCTCACGGGTGCTGACTGGAGATGTGTGCATGAGTATGTTGGGGGCATCTGCACGTTCTGAGACGGGCTCTGGTTAGCTGGGCCCGTCGTGTGCCCACTTCCAGAACACAGGACCATGCATGCGTGTGCGTGCGGCATGGGAAGACACGCAGTGCGATGACTGCGGGGTGACAGTGGGGCAATGAGCGTGGGAAGGCCTGCAGCGCGATGACTGCGGGGTGACGGCGGGGCAACGTAGGGGGCATCATGAGGGGTGCTCAGGTTGACCTGAGTGGGTTCATGGGGGGCTTCCCAGGGGAAGGCATGGAGCAGGGGCTGGCCAGTCTGGCTGAAGAAGGCACGGTGGGCAGAGGGAGGATCGAGCTGCTTCGGGTCGAGTGAGGGGAGGGCTTGGCCTCCATCCTCAGTCAGGGCCGGGCAAGGACCTGGGAGCAGGTGGAGTTAAGGGGCTGCCCTGCTGCAGTGTGGAGAATGGATGTGGGGCAGGAGTGGGGCTGTGTTGGGGCTCCCTGGTGGTGCCCTGGGGTGGGGTAGGTGGGCAGGGGTGGGCCGACCCCAGGACGGATGAGGAGGGAGGGCAGGTGGTGTGTTTGGGGCTTGCCTCCCTCTCACCCCTTATGGATGGCTGCTGTCTGGACACCCAGGGCCTGGCCGCCTCCCCCGCCACCGGCCCCAGCTTGGTCCCTGTCCCAGGCTTCCCACCACTTCTTCATGCTCCTTCTCTTCTCTCTCCCCCACAGTCGTCCCTCATGGACCTTGCTGACGTCTTCACGGCCCCAGCTCCTGCCCCGACCACAGACCCCTGGGGGGGCCCAGCACCCATGGCTGCTGCCGTCCCCACGGCTGCCCCCACCTCGGACCCCTGGGGCGGCCCCCCTGTCCCTCCAGCTGCTGATCCCTGGGGAGGTCCAGCCCCCACGCCGGCCTCTGGGGACCCCTGGAGGCCTGCTGCCCCTGCAGGACCCTCAGTTGACCCTTGGGGTGGAACCCCAGCCCCTGCAGCTGGGGAGGGGCCCACGCCTGATCCCTGGGGAAGTTCTGATGGTGAGTGCGTGGCCCACTTGCATGCAGCCCCTACGCCTGTGTGCACCTGTCTTTGGTTGACTGTGCCCTTGGACAGGGACAGATCGAGCCAGTGGCGCCGGGCAGTGGTGGGGCGTCCTGGGTGCAGGGGAGGGAGCAAGGGAGGGGGTCAGATGAGAGCCCAGCACAGGGCGTGTGAGATTGTGCCTTGGAGGACATGGGGGGTGTGCTGTGGGGAGGGGATGGTAGCTCAGCCGAGGGGCAGAGAGGCTGTGGCCAAGGCAGAGCCTGTGTGATGTAGGCATCTGGGGAGGGCGGTGGGTGGAGCTGGGAGGTGCAGGTGGAGAAGGGGCCTGACACCCAGCTGGACAGGGGAGGGGTGGCGGAGTCGTGGGAGCTGAGGGAGGGCTGGGCAGGTCTGGCAGAGGCTGCGGGGAAGCCCCTCACCCCAGCTGGGGTCCCAGGGGCAGAGCCTGGCAGAGAAGCCCAGTTGGAATTTGAGTGTGTGTGCGGGAGGCCGGGTGGGGTGGGCTTCTGGGGGGCAGGGGGGCTTTTGCGTGAACAGCCACAGATTCGGAGGCAATGGTCCTCCCTAGCCATCTGGGCAGTCAAGGTTGCCAGCCCCTCATGCTCTTCTGTCCTCACCCAGGTGGGGTCCCGGTCAGTGGGCCCTCAGCCTCCGATCCCTGGACACCGGCCCCGGCCTTCTCAGATCCCTGGGGAGGGTCACCTGCCAAGCCCAGCACCAATGGCACAACAGGTACTGGAGTGGGGGTGGGAATGGAGCCCCGGGTGGGAGTGAGTGGGAGAAGTTAGTGTTGAGTGTCCTAAGGGAGGGGTGGACGCCTGGACTGGAGGTGGGGGCTGAGGCGGGGCCCCAGGGAGGGGCTGAGCAGAACATCCTGACCCCACAGCAGCCGGGGGATTCGACACGGAGCCCGACGAGTTCTCTGACTTTGACCGACTCCGCACGGCACTGCCGACCTCCGGGAGCAGCGCAGGTGAGCCCCTGCCCTCCTTCCCAGTGGCCAGAGAGAGCCTCCCCTAGCTCTTCGGGAGCCCCGTCCCTTGCTGTCTTTGTTCCACTCCAGGCAGGGCCGGCTGGACTTAGGGATGAAAAGTTCAGTTGGGTAGAGTGGGCCAGAACCATCCACCTGTCTTTGAAAGAAGTGTGCATCTTTATTTTAGAGAAATTGCAGACTTAGAGAAAAACTGAGAATTGTTCTCAAGGTTTCCCACCCGAATGTTGACCTCTGACCCGTCTCTGCCTCCACGTCGCTTGAGTGCCTTGCAAACTCTCCAGGTGTCTCAAAGAACACGGACTGTCTTGTCCTGTGCAGTGAGCTGCGTGGACAGGGGTTTGGAAGGCAGCCGAGGCTCCCCTTCCGGGTCGCCACTCACCTGCTGGTGGCTTCTGGGCTGGCCAGGGTGCGTCCTCATGGGTGCTGCCTTTAGCTGCCCTGGCTCCTTGGGGTTTTCAGCTGGCATAAGCCGGTGACGGGCCCATCTGCTGAGTCCTGAGTGGCTCTTCCGTCAGGAGTGCCCGAGGTCATGGTGGGCCACTAGTGCTTCGCCGTGGCCCTCAGCTGATACCTGTCTGTCCCATGATGAGTCGGGTCAGCCTTGATCTCTTATCTTTATTTTAAGTGAGCTGTACTGAAGAGCAGGTTGTGGTACAGAAACCTTTTTCCACTGATGAAAGGCTGGCAGCTTGCGGGGAGTGAGCTGCACCCACGCTTCCCTCCTCTCATTATCTAGGTTAACATAGAGCAACCTTCCAGCATGCAGTTTTCCTTCTTTTAGGCCCTTTTTTGTCCCATACAAATGTGTGCATTTTTTCAACATTAGATAGAATTCTTAAATCTATTTAAAAAGAAAATCAGGCCAGGCGCAGTGGCTCGTGCCTGTAATCCCAGCACTTTGGAAGCTCGAGGTGGGTGGATCACCTGAGGTCGGGAGTTCAAGACCAGCCTGACCACCATGGCCAAAACTCCGTCTCTACTAAAAACACAAAATTATTACCCAGGCATGGTGGCGCACGCCTGTAATCCCAGCTACTTGGGAGGCTGAGGCAGGAGAATCGCTTGAACCCAGGAGGTGGAGGTTGCAGTGAGCTGAGGTTGCGCCATTGCACTCCAACTGGGGAAACGAGCGAAACTCCGTCTCAGAAAAAAAAAAAAAAAACAGAAAATCAGACCTCCAGCCAACAGACGTCTTCACGCTGGCCCGGAACACGTGTCTGTGCTGTCTGTCCACTTGGAAGCTCCCTCTGGGGCTGTGTACTCAAGGAGCGTCTGAGGGCAGGCTCCTCTGAGCCTGGAGGCACCTGTGAACAGGCCCCCGCTGCCTTCCCCCGCGGGCCTATAGACCCTGGACGGCCCCACCCTGAAGCACTTGCTGCCCTCTGGTTGTCAGAGGGTGACACCTGCTTCTGTCGTCCCTCTTGTGTTTGCTCACTGGAATCAGACCCACCTTAGGGGAATCTGGGCTGACGTGAGGTTTTGGCCTGGGCAAGCGATGCTCCCGCTCTGCACCTCAGTTCCTCCTTCCCGAGGCCTCTGGGCACCGGGCTCTTTGAAGCGCCCCCTATGATGGCCTATACTGCTCCCGGGTTGGAGCCTCACTGCTGTCTGCCCTGTCTGAGCCCCTCTCCCGGCTCCTTCCAGGAGAGCTGGAGCTGCTGGCAGGAGAGGTGCCGGCCCGAAGCCCTGGGGCGTTTGACATGAGTGGGGTCAGGGGATCTCTGGCTGAGGCTGTGGGCAGCCCCCCACCTGCAGCCACACCAACTCCCACGCCCCCCACCCGGAAGACGCCGGAGTCATTCCTGGGGCCCAATGCAGCCCTCGTCGACCTGGACTCGCTGGTGAGCCGGCCGGGCCCCATGCCGCCTGGAGCCAAGGCCTCCAACCCCTTCCTGCCAGGCGGTGAGTGTGGGCCCATCACCTGCTCAAGTCCTTCCTGTGGGTTCCACCAGAGGAGGTGCCTCATGGGGCAGGGACACTTCGCCCTTTGCCTGCACGTGCTGGATGGACACAGGTGGGCTGCGCCACTGACTCCACTCCGTGTCTCTGGTTTTCTCTTCCTGCAGGAGGCCCTGCCACTGGCCCTTCCGTCACCAACCCCTTCCAGCCCGCGCCTCCCGCGACGCTCACCCTGAACCAGCTCCGTCTCAGTCCTGTGCCTCCTGTCCCTGGAGCGCCACCCACGTACATCTCTCCCCTTGGCGGGGGCCCTGGCCTGCCCCCCATGATGCCCCCGGGCCCCCCGGCCCCCAACACTAATCCCTTCCTCCTATAATCCAGGGCGGAAGGGGGCCTGGCTCCATCCGGCTGCCCCATTCTGGCTCCCTGGGAGATCAGTGTTGTGAGTGCATGTGAAATGGGGGATCCCCACCCCCAGTGCCCTTCCCCTTCCTGGGGCCCACTCACACTACACCCTCTTCCTTTCCCACCCCACCTCCCCGGAGAGAAACTGGACATGGGGCCTGGGGAGGGGAGCTGGCCAGAGGAGGACCCCTTTCCCGTGGCATTAGAAGGGGGAGGGGTGGCTGGGGCCCCCACCCATTCCCCCTCCCTCCAAACTCCCAACCCCCAGTCAGTGTTTGAGCCTCCTTGTTCCCCTCACGCACCCCCTCACGCACCCTCGGTGAATCCTTGGTGATGATTTTGGCAACTTTGGGAATAAATGGCAATTCCCACGGGCTTGGCACCCCCAGATTCCCATCTGTGATTTCGTGTGTCCCCCAGAGCCCCTTCATCCAGGGACCCAGGGCTCAGGTCCCGTCTCTCTCGGGGGTGGCTGGGAACCAGCCCCTCTGTCTCAGAAGCCCTGATTTCCCTGACCCTCCCAGGTCAAGGGATGGCTGGGTTGAGGGTGGACGGTGCGAGGCCTGGCAGAGCTGTAGCCCACACAGGTCCAGATGGTCGGGAGGCCACTCGTGGCCAGACGCTTCCGGTGCAGGAGGCCTTGCTCTTGTGTTGAGGGGACAGCAGGATGAGGTCAGAGAGTGCACTGGGGTTCAGGGAGGAGAAGAATCCTGAGAGATGGCACATGTGCAACACAGGTCACCGTCGCCATCGCCCGGGCCCACCGCAAGCATCACTAATCCATCCCTGCACTCCTGGAAAGCCGGGTCAGCCTCTGCCGGCTGAGCTGAGTGGACCACCAGGCGCCTCCTGGTTGTCCTCTGTGTGCTGTTGTCCTCTGTGTGCTCTTGTCCTGGGCTGGACCACACCTGGTGAGACTCTCCGGGAGAATCCTCGGGCCGCCTTGTGAGGGGGGTGTTGCTGTCATCTGCAGGGCTAGGTGACAGCTTGTTGCAGGCCCCACAGCCAGGGCCTCAGGGATGGGGATCTGGCTGTGTCTGTTTTAAGCAGAACAGGCTGTTCTTCCATGTGGAGTCTCCCTCCGTGATCCCCTGGGGTCAAGTCCTGACGGCTGGGTTCGCTCCCTCAGTGACTCTGACAGCTCTTGTCTCAGAGGTGCTGGGGTGAAGGCTGTGTGGGGCCAGGCCCCTGGGGTCAGACTTCTTGCCCCTTCTGCCCGGGGGATGCTCTGGGCTCAGGGTGGGGCCAGACAGCTGCATCACAGGGACACTTGTTATGGGTCGGGGTCCAGGGAGCACCCAGCCAGTGGAGTGTTGGAGGCCACTGAGAGGGACATGACTGCGGTGTCCGAGCAGCGTGGTGGCCACCCTGTGTGCCCACTCCCTGGTGGACAGACCTACGTCACCTGGGGATTGCAGAGCAAAAGGAGTGCTATTGGGGTGATGTGAGGTTGGGGTTCTGTTTCTTGCTGTGAATTGGGTCATGACCTGTGTCGGAGCGTTCTCTGGCCTCCACTTGCCCCTGCAGACCAGGGTGTCTGGAGGGTTGTGGGGGGCTTGATGGAGGAATTGCTGACCACACCATGCAGGAAGAGGTGGGTTCCAGGGACACAGTAACTTTGGGGTCAGCTGGTTCCAGATTCAGTTGCAGAGGAGCATCCCCCTTGCTTAGCCAGGGAGGGGAAGCCCTCTTCTCACACCCGGCCTGGGTATGTTGTGGGAGAGTCATTTCCCAGGAGGAAATGGGGACTGTTACCAGGGGAGGGGGTGCTGTCCCCAGGCAGCAGCAAGCGTCCCTTACGCTTGGGCTGTCCGAGACCCTGCTGCTCTAGGCGGTTGTGATGGGGGAGCCCCACAGGGCACAGAGAGCCAGCTGAAGGCGGCAGCTCTGGGTGGGATCGCAGGGAAAGGGGAGGCGAGCCTTCCTCTTGCCAATCTTGGTCTCCCCACACGGTCATAGCTCCTGGGCCCCTCACTTGTCAGACCCTCCATTCACCAAATTAAGGATAAGTTTCACGATTTCGCACTGCAGAGCCTGCACTCCCTTTCTCTTCAAAAAAGCAGAGGAGGAAGATAAAATGATACAGTTGGGTTAGTCCAGTGGAGGGGTTAAAGGTGTGAGGCTTTAATTCTCCCCGCCATTTCCTCATTTGGCAAAACAGAGAAGACAGGATTGAAAAACAAGACAAAAACCCAGAGGCTTGCACATAAATTTGGGGCTTAATTACAGCATCTTCGGCATCTTCTTTTCCCTACAGTGCGAATTACAAAGTAGCACCACAGATCTCGTGTCTCCTACTTTATTCCTCTTTCTAGAATATTCCAGCCACCAAAGTGCTCAGCAGGAGCTGCTGTGTAGGAGTCCCCCATGAGGCCCAAGCACCTGAGCTTAGTGACATGCACGGTTGAACGCTGGGAGAATGCTGGGAGCCTGCTGTTGTCCCCGATTGAGGGTTCACCCCACTGTGTGTGTATCACTCTTCTACAGCAGATGTGTCTCTTTCCCCACAGTGGGATGGCGAGCTTGTTAAATGGCCGTGAGGAAGACTTTATTCAGGACCATCGAGACAGGTACAGGTACCATCAGTGGATGGAAAATCACTAAGAGCAAACCTCAGGGGTCCGGGGGTTTTCGGCTAAACCCACCTAGCAGGATTCTTGCTGAAGGCAGGCCAGGGTGATCACAGGTCACCTGGGGATGGTGGAGGCTGAAGAAGCCTATCAGATGTGAGGGTGGCGGGGTTTGGGGGGGATGGCGGCGGGGTTCATTTGCTGAAAGGATTTTACAAGGGCATGCACGGATGGGCCTAGGAGGAGGTTCGGAACTCTCAGGTTTGGCTAAGCAAGAGTCATGGTGGTGCTCCCGGCTGGCTCTCAGGAGCAGATGTGCTTCTGACCCGGCGTCTTCCCCCAGAGAGGGCTGAAGTGGAAAAAACCCACAGAATTTCTCCCTGGGACAGGTGAAGCGATGGGGCGTGGGACATTCCTGGGTCTTGACTCTGTTCAGGGCCTAGGGGTTGGGTGGGGAAGGCACTTGAGGGAACCTTCCTGGAGCCCGTAGGAGCTTCATCCAAGCTCCTGGGTCACCCCACCCACCAGAGTCCAGGCCCATGAGTCCCCTGCCACCTGTGCTCACCCTAGCCTTACCCCTCGCTCTACTCCCGCCCTCGCCCTATCCTCGCTCCTCGCCCTACACTTGCACCTCGCTCTGGAGCTGCGATGCCAGCCTCAGGGCTTTCAGTCCTGCCTTCACCTTTTTTTATACTGAAACTCAATTTTACACACACAAACCCACTCCCAGCCAGCCTCTGCCTTTTGCCTTTTCCTCATGTTCTCATTGAATAGGAAGAAATGCCTTTTTTTTTTTTTTTTTTTTTTCCCGAGAAGGAGACTTGCTCTGTTGCCAGGCTGGAGTGCAGTGGCACGATCTCGGCTCACTGCAACCTCCACCTCCCGGGTTCAAGCGATTCTCCTGCCTCAGCCTCTCGAGTAGCTGGGATTACAGGTGCCCACCACCACGCCCAGCTAATTTTTTTTTGTATTTTTAGTACAGACGGGGTTTCACCATGTTAGGATGGTCTTGATCTCCTGACCTCGTGATCCGCCCGCCTCGGCCTCCCAAAGTGCTGGGATTACAGGCGTGAGCCACTGTAGCGGCCCCCACCCCATTTTATTTTTTATTTTTTTATTATACTTTAAGTTCTAGGGTACCTATGCACAATGCGCAGGTTTGTTACATATGTATACACGTGCCATGTTGGTGTGCTGCATGCATTAACTCGTCATTTACATTAGGTATATCTCCTAATGCTTTCCCTCCCGCCTCCCCCAGGCCCTTAGTTTGTGCTGCTCTGCGTTGGTTTTCTGCGTGTGCTAAAAGGGGAGGGAGAGTTTCTGTGCCCATTCCCAGGCACCTTCTTGCAGCTGCAGGCATCTCCTCCACGCGTGCTTCCAGCTTCCCGGGTGTGGCGTGAGCCATTGCGTCTGGCCAGAAATGTTTTATTTCTTGAGAACTTGTCTGTCTCTGTGATGACTGTGGGTTGTCCAGCTCATCCCTCGAGCGCCATCCTGCCAGGCCCTTCACTCTGCTGAGAAACCGGCCTACTCACATTACAGGTGCCCCTGGAGTTTCTCAAACTGCAGCCCAAGGATTGGCTGCTTGCTTTTGTAAAAAAAAATGTTTTATTAGAGTGCAGCCACGGCTGCTTCTGCACTACAGTGGCAATGGTGACATTGAGTGTGGCAGAGACCGAGTGTCCCTTGAGCCTAAAATATTTACTATCTGGCTCTTCAACAAAAAGTGTGCTGACCCCCGGTGATTGCTTGTATGTGGCAGGGGTCTAGGGCCTGCCTGCACGTCCTGGGACAGCCCACGCTTCCACAGGGTTCCAGCATGCTTTCCGCCGAGAAATCGCTCCCTTTGCTGTTTGTTTTCTATTGAATGTTTCTTCATGCTTTTGTTTTACTTTCAGGGATAATTATTTAATGTTATGTTTCATCCACATTATTTTAGTATGGATATTTATAATTTCCTAAAGCACTATTTTTTTATTTTTTTTGAGACAGAGTCTCGCTCTGTCGCCCAGGCTGGAGTGCAGTGGCTCGATCTCTGCTCACTGCAAGCTCCGCCTCCTGTGTTCACGCCATTCTCCTGCCTCAGCCTCCCAAGTAGCTGGGACTACAGGCGCCCACCACCATGCCCAGCTAATTTTTTTGTATTTTTTTTAGTAGAGACGGGGTTTCACTGTGTTAGCCAGGATGGTCACGATCTCCTGACCTCGTGATCTGCCCACCTCGGCCTTCCAAAGTGTTGGGATTACAGGTGTGAGCCACCATGCCCGGCCCATAAAGCACTATTTAACGACTGCTCCATAAATACAAACTTTCTTTCCTTATTATTTATTTATTTTTTTGAGATGGAGTCTTGCTCTTGTCCCCCAGGCTGGAGTGCAGTGGCGCGATCTCGGCTCACTGCAACCTCTGCCTCCTGGGTTCAAGCGATTCTCCTGACTTGGGACTACAGGTGCATGCGACCACAGCCAACTAATTTTTCTGTTTTTAGCAGAGACAGGGTTTCACCATATTGGCCAGGCTGGTCGAACTCCTGACCTCGTGATCCACCCGCCTCGGCCTCCCTAAGTGCTGGGATTACAGGCGTGAGCCATGGCACCCAGCCCATAAATAAATACAAACTTTCTGAGGGACATCTTGAAGCACACAAAACTATAGACAATATTATCATAACCACCCCTGCAAATGCCTCACTTGTGTTCAGCCATCATTTACATTTGAGCCACTCCTGTTTCACCTACAGCCTCCTCATGGCCCCTCCCCTGGAGCACTTAAAAATGGTAATTACATGCTCTCTAGTAATAGTTGTGTGTTACTGTCAAAAGGTATAACTCATGCATTTATGGGGGTAACCCCTACAGCAGTTAACCCCGCGTGCTCAAAGGGGAATGAAAGGTAGCTCAGAGGCTCAGGAGGTGAGGTTTCAAAATGGCTTGTGTTGTGGGGAATGTTCTCATTCACCCAAATCAAGCATCACTACATCCATCCGCAGGGGAGGTAAGCTTAGGGCACCATGTCCAAGAGTGGCCAGGTCCCGATGTCACGGGGAGCTGGGCTGGGACAAGCTCCAGACAGCCAGGGTGGTGTGGGTTTGCAGTGGGAGGGCTGGTGCGGGGGCCCTGAGGGCTCCCTGGTTCCCATCTTATCAAGATGCTGGACTCGGTGCTTGAAACATGTCCTGACAGCCACATGAAAAGGGTTAGAAATGATACTGTTTCGCCTGGGTGCCATGGCTCATGCCTGTAATCCTAGCACTTTGGGAGGCCGAGGTGGGCGGATCACGAGGTCAGGAATTCGAGACCAGCCTGGCCAACATGGCGAAACCCCGTCTCTACTAAAAATACAAAAATTAGCCTAGTGTGGTGGCGGGCACCTGTAATCCCAGCTACTCAGGAGGCTGAGGCAGGAGAATCGCTTGAACCCAGGAGGTGGAGGTTGTAGTGAGCCGAGATTGCACCACTGCACTCCAGCCTGGGTGACAGAGTGAGACCCTGTCTCCAAAAAAAAAAAAAAGATACTGTTTCCTGTATTTTTTTCTCTTAGTATCTTAAGAAATACATGATTTGAACAAGGACCTTGTGTCTCCTCTCCCCTTTCCCGGACTATTCTGACCCCAGCAGTTCTCAGAAGGAGCTGACATTAATGAGAACTTCTCCCTGTTAGACCCTTAAAATACTGAGCTTTCGGGACCCTGCCTGGCTTGTTCCTGTAAAACGGTCTTGTCTGTGGTAAATACTAAGGTTTTTGGTCTCACAGCCGAGGAAATCAAGGATGTGGATGCACACAGAGATTTGGAGCAGGAGTTTAATAGGCAAAAGGAAGAAACAGCTGTGTCGCAGAGACGGGTCCCGAACGGGTTGTGAAGTTGTAGTAGAAATGTCAGGGGTTTTATAGATGGGCTAGTGAGGAGGGGTGTCTTTTCTTCCTAGGGCCTGAAGAACCAGTTAGGACCAGGTGTGCTGTCTGCATCGAGCAGAGTCTCTAGCAGCCCCCACCCCATTCTTTTTTTTTTTTTTTTTTTTTTTTTGAGATGGAGTCTCGCTCTGTCGCCCAGGCTGGAGTGCAGTGGTGTCATCTTGGCTCACTGCAACCTCCGCCTCCCAGGTTCAAGCAATTCTCGTGCCTCAGCCTCCCGAGTAGTTGGGATTACAGGTGCATGCAGCCATGCCCAGCTAATTTTGTATTTTTAGTAGAGACAAGGTTTCACCATGTTGGTCAGGCTGGTCTCCAACTCCTGACCTCAAGTGATCCGCCTGCCTCGGCCTCCCAAAGTAGTGGGATTACAGGCGTGAGCCACCGTGCCGGGCCCCCACCCCATTCTTTGATCCTGCAGGCAGGCCCTTCGTTTGTGCTGCTCTGCGCTGCTGCTTATCTGTGTGTGCTAAAAGGGGAGGGAGAGTTTCTGTGCCCATTCCCAGGCACCTTCTTGCAGCTGCAGGCATCTCCCCCACACGCTTCCAGCTTCCCTTAGTGTGCCTAAAGAAAGGGAAAGGAATGTGCTTTAGGCCCACTGTTTTCACTGGGGCCCATCTATGTATGTGGCTTGGTGATTACCCAGGAACCTCCCAAGTCTGTGCCCGAGACTTGGGAGGTGCTTATCTGTGTTTTACTGCCGGAAAGATCAGGCTGCTCTTTGTTAGGAGAAGTGATTTCTTTGAACTGCGTGGTGTGGTGAGAAAGGGAGCAATTTCTAAGCTGCTTTTTGTTAGAAAGTTTTTTGCTGGGGACTCTCTTCGCCCTAGTTACCTAAATGATTTCTGTTTCTTACATCAATTGGGTATTGATTTCAGGTAGAATGGGTGAATGCATTTATTCGTTCATCTAAGCCGCATTTACTCCTTTCACTGTTGTTTTGGGACGGAGTCTTGCTCTGTCACCCAGGCTGGAGTGCAGTGGTGCGATCTTGGCTCACTGCAAGCTCCACCTCCCGGGTTCATGCCATTCTCCTGCCTCAGCCTCCCGAGTAGCTGGGACTACAGGCGCCCACCACCACGCCCGGCTAAGCTAATTTTTTGTATTGTTAGTAGAGACGGGGTTTCACTGTGTTAGCCAGGATGGTCTCAATCTGACCTTGTGATCCGCCCACCTCGGCCTCCCAAAGTGCTGGGATTACAGGCGTGAGCCACCGCACCTGGCCTCTTTCAGTTTTGATAGCAGATTATTTCCTTTGGCCCTGCGTGGTCTCTGGCTGGGCAGCTCTGGGCCAGCCATAAATGGAGGGGAGGGCGTGTGTGTGGCCACATGTGTGTTTCTGTCCTGGACAACACTGTCCAGAGGGGCCTAAGTGGGAAGTGCCCTCAACCAAGGAGATTGCTGCTGTGTGTGTGTGTGTGTGTTGTGTGTGGTTGGGACAGTCGGGGATTCTTTTATTTTTTTTTTTTAATTTGAGATGGAGTTTCACTGTCGTCACCCAGGCTAGAGTGCAATGGCGTGATTTCGGCTCACTGCAACCTCTGCCTCCCGGGTTTAAGCGATTCTCCTGCTTCAGCCTCTCAAGTAGCTGGGATTACAGGTGCCCGCCACCATGCCCAGCTAATTTTTGTATTTTTAGTAGAGACGGGGTTTCACCACGTTGGCCAGGCTGGTCTCGAACTCCTGACCTCAGGTGATCCACCTGCCTCGGCCTCCCAAAGTACTGGGATTACAGGCGTGAGCCACTGGGCGCAGCCTGGGATCCTCACTTTTTCGCAGATTGGTCACTAGCAGGGCGTCTGATGGAACTTTCAGATGCTGGAAATGTCCTCTGTGCTGTACAAAAGGGATGCCACTAGCCACATGCCACATAGAACAGTTGAAATGTGGCCAGCATGAGATTTTTTTAATCTTGCCAATTTTTGATGGATTTAAGTTTAAGCACCTGCATGTGAGCGGCTACCGCGTGGGCTGGGATTGGAGGAAGCTGGAAAGCGCTCCCCTGCGTTTCGGCTGCTGGCCCAGCAGAGGGCGCCGGAGAGCGGACGGAGCCGCAGGCGGGGTTGTGGGAAGACGCTGGGATCCCGTGCGCGCTTGTGCTCCTTCTGGGCCAGCGCGCAGACTATCAACCGAGGTATTCAGTCCCTCGGAAACCCAGTTCCTCCGTTTCGAGGCTTCTCGCCCACACGGAGACAGTCGCTCTCACACGTACCTCTCGCGGGCTCTTACTCGTGGTCCCGGTCTCCTCCTGGTCCCCACCTTCCAGCCCAGCGCGCACACTAGACGGCACGTGCTCTCCACGCTCTTTCTCCAGCGCCCCTTGCTCACCCGCCCCCCGTTGGAGTGGCCCATCCTCTCCGCTTAGACACCTGCAGTCACTGTCACTAGCTGAACTGCGCCCTCCTGAAAGCTCTATGTTGAAACCCTACCCCCCACCCTGCACTGACCCCGTACCCCAGAATGGGGCTGTATTTGGAGACAGGACCTTTACAAAGGTAAGTAAGGTTAAAATGAGGACATTAGGGTGGGTCCTAATCCAATCTGACTGTTATATAGTGGGGTTGCACCTTCATGTGAGGACGCAGGGAGAAGACAGCTGTCTGGGAGCCAAGGAGAGAGGCCTTGGCGGAAACCAACCCTGCAGCACCTTCATCTTGAACTTCTGGTTTCCAGAACTGTGAGAAAATACATTGACGTTCTATAGCGCTCCCAGCTGGCGGTACTTTGTTATGACAGCCCTAACATGAATGCAGTCATCCACACTGTCTGGGGGAATGCACGCACACCCCACAGCACCCTTGCTGTCTCACCCCGTATCGCAAAAGCTCACGCATGTGTCTCTCCTGAGTCCCTGGAGGGTCATGCCACCTACATCTCTCTCCTTGGCGGGGACTGGCCTGCCGCCTGTGATGCTCCTGGGCCCCCTGCTCCAGCACTGCTCCCTTCCTTCTGTAATACAGACAACAGAGACAGGAGACGGCCTGGCCCCACTTCCTCATTTCTGTTCCCTGGGAAATAAGCATCGCAAATGATCCGTAGAATGGTAGACATCATCCACTTCCCAAGCATCTCTGGCTGAGTGCTGTTCTACACATGCACGTGGGAGGCACCAGGGAGCCCAGAAGAAATGAAAAGCCTGGGCAGACTCGCAGTTCTGCCACACAGTGAATGTGCTACTCAAGCCACTCAGCCTGGGCTGCGGAGGTTGGAAGCCTCACTGGCCTGAGGTTTCTGAGTAAGCTCTGACCCAATCATTGACTATTAAACTTCAGAGGTCCATGGAGACCTCTTAGGAGTCTTTGAAGGAACTTAGCATAGATACCGATAGCTGCTGACTGCAGGGAGATGGGGAGATATGTTTTGTAAACCTGTCCAGGCAACTTTTTTGCCTACGGAAACAGACAAAAATGAAAACAAACCAATGAAAAAAACCTCTCAGAACGATACAGAATCCAGAGCCACTACAACACATTTCATGAAGTGGCGTGAGCCTGTAATTCCAGCAGTTTGGGAGGCCGAGGCGGATGGATGACTTGAGGTCAGGAGTTCGAGACCAGCCTGGCCAACATGACAAAATCACCATCTCTACTAAAAATACAAAAATTAGTCATGCATAGTGGCATGCACCTGTAGTCCCAGCTACTCGGGGTGCTGAGATGGGAGAATCGTTTGAGCCCGGGAGGTGGAGGTTGCAGTGAGCTGAGATCGCACCATTGCACTCCAGCATGGACAATAGAGCAAGACCCTTTCTTAGAAAAAAGAAAAGTATCCCCGAACATTATCAGAGTCAAGTTAATAAAGGCCAAAGGTAGAGAAAGTCTTGAAAGTATCAAGAAAATGACATGTCAATCATAAGGTCAGGTTCTTCAACAGTCATACTGACATTGTGGCTGGAATTGTTGTGGGATATATATATATATATTTAGAGTGTTGTTGCGGGATATATATATTTCGGGATATATATATTTAGAGACAAGGTCTTGCTCTGTCACTAAAGCTGCATTGCAGTGTGTGATCATAGCTCACCATGGGATTCTTGATTTTCAGTGAGTATAAAGTGTAAGACAAAGTAAGTCTTAGTTCAGGTATGCTGGATGGGAAGCCAGAGGTCTGCATAGCAGTTACAAACAAGGCCTTATTATCTGGAAGAAAAGGGACCATAGAATGTCCATTGGTTGGGGAACAACCCAGCTTTAGTTTTTCCAGATTCTCTGCATGTGCAGGTTTATGAGACTGGAGAACTTTGATTTCTTCTTCTTCCTCCTCCTCCTTTCTTCTTCTTTCTTCTTCCTTTTCCTCCTCTTTCTTACTCCTCCTTTTTCCTCTTTTCTTCCTTCCTTCTCTTTTTCTTCCTTTTTTTTTTTTTTTAAGACCGAGTTTCGCTCTGTCACCCAGGCTGGAATGCAGTGGCGTTTCATGTCTGAAATCCTAGCACTTTGGGAGGCCGAGGCGGGTGGATCACCTGAGGTTGGGAGTTCGAGACCAGCCTGGCCAACATGGCAAAACCCTGTCTCTACTAAAAATACAAAAATTAGCCGGGCATGATGGCAGATGCCTGTAATCTCAGCTCCTCAGTAGGCTAAGGCGGGAGAATTGCTTGAACCCAGAGGCAGAGGCTGCAGTGAGCCAAGATTGCAGCATTGCAGGAAAGAGAGAAAAAGGAGGGAAGAAAGGAGGGAAGGGGAAGGAAAAGGAAAGAAAGAAAGAGAGGGGAAGGGGAAAGGGAAGGGAAGGGAGAGATTTAAAAAACAATAGTAAAGAGAGATTAAAAAAAAAAAGTAAATGGGCCAGGTGCGATGGCTTGTGCCTGTAATCCCAGCAGTTTGAGAGGCTGAAGTGGGAGGATCACTTGAAGCCAGGAGTACCAGACCAGCCTGGGAAACATAGTGAGACCCCATCTATACTAAAAAATATTTAAATGGGCTGAGCGCGGTGGCTCAGGCCTGTAATCCCAGCGCTTTGGGAGGCCGAGGCAGGCGGATTACCTCAGGTCAGGAGTTTGAGACCAGCCTGACCAACATGGCAAAACCCCGTCTCTACTAAAAATACTAAAACAAAACAAAAACTAGCAGGGCATGGTGGCGCATGCCTGAAATCCCAGCTACTCAGGTGGCTGAGACAGGAGAATCACTTGAACCCAGGAGACGAGGCTGCAGTGAGCCGAGATTGTGCCACTGCACTCCAGCCTGGGCGAGCAACAGAGTGAGACTGTCTCTCAAAAAAAAAAAAAAAAAAAAAAAGGAACGGTAGTGTGCACCTGTGGTCCCAGCTACACAGGAGGCTGAGGCAGGAGCATCACTTGAACCCAGGAGTTCAAGGCTGCAGTGAGCTATGATGGTACCACTGCCCTCCAGACTGAGCCACAAAGCAGACCCTGACTCTAAAACAAAAGAAAGAACAAATAGCAAATGAAAATAAATACCCAAAAACCAGTCAAATGTGAAATTGGTGTCAGGGGTATGTTCTCCATGTTGAGCCCCTTCTGTGGAATATGACAGTGTCTCTATTTTGGGTAAAGGAAAGACCAAAATAACTTTCCAAGATGAAAAGCTAAGAGTGCTGATCTCATGACAGACATAGCCAGCTCTTCAGTTCAGACCACCTGGAAACCCTCCCCATGTCTTTTCAGAACAATGTCCTAAGAACCGTAGGGGAAGTGGCCGTAAAAACCATCTTTCCTTTGCAGACTGGGGTGGGGACTCTAGCCAATGCCATTCTGTTCTTCCATAATATCTCCCATCTTGACTGAGCATCAAATGAGGCCCACACACAAGATTCTCATCCACATGGCCGTGGCAAACTCCTTGGTTCTTCTTTCCACTGGAATCCGCCACACAATGGTGTCTTTTGTTCTATGGAAACCCTTGTCCAGTCTTGAGTGTAAACTCGTGTTTACAGGTCTTGAAGTCCTGACCTTGTGATCCGCCCGCGTGGACCTCCCAAAGTGCTGGAATTACAGGCGTGAACCACCACTCCCGGCCTATGCCAGCATTCTTTAAAGTTGTGGGAAAAGGCCAAAAGCAAATAGAAAATCGGGCAAAAAAGTTCATAATTGCTTAAACATATGGAAAACCCGAAAGTAAAATTAAGCAAGTAAGTGCGAGCACTCTACATTTAAGATTATAGAAAATTCAGCCTCCCAAATATCCAAAGAATCCAGGAGTGTGCCAAGAGATCGAAGAGTAGGTCCACAACTTTTCATTCTCAGGAGAATCTGAGATTATATTTCAATCTAATGATAACTGATATTATATAATCCAACTTCTGCATCATCTTGCTTTTATATTTTGTAATAAAAATTTTAGACCAGGCCAATAAGGCATCAGCAATTTACCGTAGGGAACTAGGGAATGTTTAATTATGACAATGAAGTGTTTAATATTGTGTTTTGAAATATAAACAGTGTAGATACATTTGAATAATACTGAATTTTTAGAAAAATCTATTGGGGTGTCATATATAAAAGGATAAGTAGAGATTTGGAAATGCTTTTTTATTGGACAAGAAAATTGATCAAATCGAAATCTGGACAAACTAGAAAGTTTGGATGCTAGCAATACAATCTATAGACACATTCTAGCATCACTTCTGTGTCAGAAGTATCCGGATTGTGGTGCCTACAAATGCATGCTCCTACACACCAAGACATCCATTAAGAAAATAAAGCCATGCTTTCCAGAGCGTTTAGCACTTGTTTAACGTACTTGTGCTTCTAAATATCACAAGGCAGGATGGGATTTCTAAAGACAAGGGGATATAGGACCGAGGCAAAGACAATCAGCATGTACACTGAATCACACTCCATAATCATATTGCTAGAACACTTAGGGAGTACCTCTGAAATCACAGCCCTGTTGCCATGATGTGCAATTACAGGATAGAGGTGCCAGGTGAAGGTCCCACTGTGGCCAAGGAAAGCCTTTGTGAGAAGACTACTTCAGGGTGTTCCCCATCAGAGGAGCACACCCCTGATCTTGTATTCCTCGTCAATCCAAGGTCCATGTGAAATGGTCAGATGGGGAATTTTTTCTTCCACAGACATCAGGATCTTCTGAGTTTCTTCATCAAAGCCAGATTTGTGCAGCCTGGGAAAATAGAAATAGTTTTTTTTTTGTTTTTGTTTTTTCATTTTTACACAGTATTGCCTCTCTACATTCTGATGTCTACCTCTCCTCTCCTCTTTATTCTTTCCTAGAAATCACTGGGAGAATTGTACTGAATTTGAAAAACAAGCATGAATCTTTCCTATAGGATAGGAAGCCTCTGATTTATACCATAAAGTGAAATTTCATATACAGGATGTATCAATTAAGATTTAATTCAAAAAAGATGAATTTAAGTTAAAAAGAAAAACACAGGATAACTTCCATTCATCTGATGTTCATATGCCCTGGCACATTTATTGCTTCTTATAATGTGCTTAAAAAAAAAAAAACATGAGCTTTTCTCAGAGACACTAATATAATGAATTCATGTACCCATCACCAACTTCTACAATTACCAATATTCAGCCTCTTCCATTTACAACCTGCCCATTTTCTAAGAAATAATTAAAGCACATGCTACACCCATAAATATGTCAAACGTTCTTGTCTATTTTTGCTATTTTCAGTTCCTTTCATGTCATTGTCCCCTTAACCCACCTCAACAAAGCTGGTTTTTGTAGTCACCAATAACATCAATTTGTTAAATACATTCTATCCTACTTACCCAGTTAGCATTGAATACAGTTAATTACACTTTCTTGTTTATTTTTTCCCTTAGCTTACTGGACACGACTTCTTCCTGGCTTCTACTCCCTCAACAGCTATCGTTCTTGCTTTATACGTTGAATCTCTGTCTCTTTGTAACTTCTAAATGTTCTCAGCATCAGGAAAATATAAAAAATAAGTTCACAAATAATTGGTAAGACTGGAACATAGGCCTTCCTGAAAGAATATAACTAACATTTGCAATTCTCTTCTCCCCTCTCCTGTGTCCTTCCTTCTTGCCTGGTGTTCATAGTTATATGCCTTTTTATCTCCAATTATAAAAAGAAGTTGAGGAGGATTAGCAGGTCACAAAATTTCGTAGACATTTAGACACAGGAGAAGTAGGAGTTTATTATCTTAAATCTTCAGAGGTAGGGAAGATGGCTAAGTTTCCTTTCAGCTACAGCGACACTATGAGAAAGTTACCCAGAAATAACTGCTCTGAATGTTTGCTACTGTGGAGATGACATGTTTTGGGTGTGGGGATGGTGGTTGAAGAGAAGGGAGACATGATAATTATTATTTTATAATGCAGGTCTTAAGTACCTAGCCTGTCCCTATGGGGACTAGGTCTCTGTCTCCTCTCTGAATTCATTTTTCCCTTTCTCTGCTGTACAGCTCCCCGGGACTCCCTTCCGGCCCTGCAGGGTACAAGGCCTGGCCCCATCTCAGGGCCTTTATGTTTTGCTGTGCCCCCTTCACTTGGGGTCCTCCCTAGACATTCGTGATATGGTTTGAATCTGTGTCCCCACCCAAATCTCCTATTTAATTGTAATCCCCAATGTTGGAGGTGGGGCCTGGTGGGAGGTGACTGGATCATGGGGGTGGATCCTTCGTGAACGGTTGAGCACCATCCCTTTGGTGCTGTTCTCATGATAGAGTTCTCATGAGATCTGGTTGTTTAAAAGTGTGTGGCATTCCCCCTGCTTCCTTTCCTCCTGCTCCCGCCACCAAAGACGTGCCTATTTCTGCTTCACATTCTGCCATGATTCAAAGTTTCCTGAGGCTACCTCAGAAGCAGAAGCTGCTATGCTTCTTGTACAGCCTGCAGATGCATAAGCCAATTAAACCTCTTTCCTTTATAAGTTACCAGTCTCTGCCAGGCGTGGTGGCTCACGCTTGTAATCCCAGCTCTTTGAGAGGCTGAGGCAGGTGGATCACCTGAGGTCAGGAGTTCGAGACTAGCCTGGCCAACATGGTGAAACCCCGTCTCTACTAAAAATAAAAAAATTAGCTGAGCATGGTGGTGAGTGCCTGTAATCCCAGCTACTTGGGAGGCTGAGGCATGAGAATTGCTTGAGCCCAGGAGGCAGGGGTTGAAGTGAGCTGAGACTGTGCCACTGCACTCCAGCCTGGATGACAGAGCAAGACTCTGCCTCAAAAAAACAAAACAAAACAAAACCTTAAACAACATATTGTGAACTTTTCTTAGAGACACTAGCATAATGAATTCATGTACTCATCACCAACTTGAACAATTATCAATATTCAGCCTCTTCCATTTATACCCCGCCCAATTGTTTTTTAAAAAATAAAAAAATAACTTTTAAAAATTAAAAAAATAAAATCAGAAGGAAAAATTAACATAAAAAATTCATCCTACAGATTTCAAATAGGTACAACCCTAAAGGCAAACCTAATTTTCAGAACAACGTTAACTGCTGCCATTTGGCGAATGTATTTCTGAATCAAGACCTTACTCAGCCCATTCCAGAAGCCCTTCTGAAGTCTGAGCTGGCGTTGCATATTTATGGGCAACGTAAGTAGAAGATGTTTTAGTAGAGCAGTGGTTCTCACCTGGTGCAACTGTGTCTCCGAGGGACTTCTGACAATTTCTGGAGCTCTTTTTGATTGTCACAACTGAGGGAAGTGCTACTGGCAACTCATGAGAAAGGCCGAGAATGTTGCTTGACATCTTACAATGTCAATGGTTTTTATATTTTATAGTGTCAATAGGGGCCCAAGGACAGGCCCCCACCACAAACAACCCTCCAGCCTGGCGTCCATCATGTCGCGGTTGAGCAAATGGCCAATGAACTAAGCTCGTTCTGAAGTCACTCACCCCAAAGGAAACAGTGTCCACTCACCCCAGCATCTGCAGGGCACAGTCCGGGTGGCTCAATGCCTCACACAGCACCACCACTGCATCAACATCCAAGGCAATCCAGTCGAGGTTCAGGCTCCTCAGTGTTTTGCAGGTGATGAGTGCTGCGGCGAGGTCGCCGCAGCAGGCACGGGTGATCGGACACGTTTGCAGCCTGCAAAAGGGAAACACACCAGAGAATCCACTCTAGCTTTGGGTAGGCTGGAAGGCACGCCATTGTTACTTGCTAATTACACACCTCCGGGCAGGACACTCTGCTGTCTAGACCCGCGTTTCTCAGCCAGGACGATTGTGCTCCTGGGGGACGTATGTCTAGTGACCTTTATCCCAACTGAAGGTGCTGCTGGCAACTTGAGGATAGTGTCCAGGGGCGCTGCTAAAGACCCTATGATGCACAGGATGGCCCCCAAGGCAAATAACTCTCCAGTTTCAAACAGCAAGAGTACCAAGACTGAGCAAACCCTGGGGCAGCATTTTACGTATCAGATCATCCCAGAGGGACTTGCTTTTAAACCTGCCTCCCTTCCATTCTATTGACCCTCCAGCTCTTCCTATTCTTGAAATAGATAAATTTTCCTACGATGGTGATCAGTAGATACTCACCCGAGACACTCTAATTTACAGTGAGGATGCTGCAAAGCTGCACATAACTGTCTGACACCAGTGTCTCCTATTTCATTATGCCCAAGTTTCAGGGTCTTCAGTTTCTCATTGCAAATAAGAACAGCAGCAATGTCCTTACAGGAATCGGAAGTAAGGA
Organism: Pan paniscus; assembly: GCF_029289425.2. Classification (NCBI taxonomy): domain Eukaryota; kingdom Metazoa; phylum Chordata; class Mammalia; order Primates; family Hominidae; genus Pan; species Pan paniscus. Next base: position 61,854,570 of record NC_073269.2, read on the forward strand.
AACAGCCCATCAACCTGGGGAGGTAGAAGACACACACAAATACGTACACTTATGAGGTCAATCATAACGGCCCACCTTATTTTCATTTATTCATATGACGCAAGAAATACAAAGTACTTCTGAGACAATGAGGAGGGTGGGGAGGGGAAGGAGGAGAGAAGAATGAGGGAGGAGAGGAGAGCAGAGGACAGGGGAGGGTGGGAGAATGAAGGAGGAGGGAAGAAGAGGGGAGGAAGAGGAGGGAAGAAGGGGAGGAAGAGGAGGGAGAGGAGTGGGAGGGGAAGGAGGGGGAGAAGGAGGAGGAGGGAGGAGAGGGAGAAGGAGGAGGAAGGAGGAGAGGGAGAAGGAGGAGGAGGGAGGAGAGGGAGAAGGAGGAGGGAGGAGAGGGAGGAGGAGGATGGAGGAGAGGGAGGAGGAGGATGGAGGACAGGGAGAAGGAGGGAGGAGGAGGAGGGAGGAGAGGGAGGAGGGGAGGAGGAGGGAGGAGAAGGGGAGAGGAGGAGGGGGGAGGAGATGGAGGAGGGGGGAGGAGATGGAGGAGGGGGGAGGAGATGGAGGAGGGGGGAGGAGATGGAGGAGGGGGGAGGAGATGGAGGAGGGGGGAGGAGATGGAAGGGGAGGAGGAGATGGAGGGGGGAGGAGATGGAGGAGGGGGGAGGAGATGGAGGAGGGGGGAGGAGATGGAGGAGGGGGGAGGAGATGGAGGAGGGGGAGGAGATGGAGGAGGGGGAGGAGATGGAGGGGGGAGGAGATGGGGGGAGGGGGAGGGGGACGAGGAGGGAGATGGAGGGGGACAAGGAGGGGGAGGAGAAGGGGGAGGAGGAGGAGGGGGGAGGAGAAGGGGGAGGGGGAGGAGAAGGGGGAGGAGGAGGAGGAAAGGGAGGGGGGAGGAGGAGGAGGAAAGGGAGGGGGGAGGAGGAGGAGGAAAGGGAGGAGAGAGAAGGGGAGGAGAGAGGAGGGGGAGGGGGAGAAGGGGCAGAAAGGGAAGGGGGAGAAGGAGAAAGGGCAGAAAGGGAAGGGGGAGAAAGGGCAGAAAGGGAAAAGGGAGAAGGGGGAGAAAGGGCAGAAAGGGAAAAGGGAGAAGGGGGAGAAAGGGCAGAAAGGGAAGGGGGAGAAAGGGCAGAAAGGGAAAGGGGAGAAGGGGCAGAAAGGGAAGGGGGAGAAGGGGCAGAAAGGGAAGGGGGAGAAGGGGCAGGAAGGGGGAGAAGGAAAGGGGAGGGGGAGAAGGGGCAGGAAGGGGAGGGGGAGGGGTAAGAAGAGGAGAGGGGGAAGAGGGCAGGGGAGTGGGGAGGGGGAAGAGGATAGGGGAGGGGGAAGAAGGGGGGAGGGGGAAGAGGGGAGGGGGAGGACAGGAGGGGAGGGCAAAGGGGACAAAGGAAGGGGAAGAGGAGGGAGGGGAAAGGGGGAGGAGGGGAGGGGAAAGGGGGAGGAGGGGAGGGGAAAGGGGGAGGAGGGGAGGGGAGAGGAAAGGGGGAGGAGGGAAGGGGAGGGGAAAGGGGAGGAGGGGAGGGGGGAGGGGGAAAGGGGGAGGAGGGAGAGAGAAGGAGGAACAGGGAGGAGGGGGGAGAGGAGAGAGGGAGAGGAGGGGGGAGGAGAGGGTGAGGAGAGGGGGAGGAGGAATGACAGGAGGAAAGAGGAGGGGGGAAGGCAAGGGGGGAGGGGAAGAGGGGGCAGGGGAAGAGAAGGGAGAGGGAGGGGAAGAGGTGGGGGGGGAGGGAGGGGAAGAGGTGGGGGAAGGGGAGGGGAAGAGGAGGGGGGAGGGGAAGAGGAGGGGGGAGGGGAGGGGAAGAGGAGGGGGGGAGGGGAGGGGAAGAGGAGGGGGGAGGGAGGGGAAGAGGTGGGGGGAGGGAGGGGAAGAGGAAGGGGGAGGAAGGGGAAGGGGGGAGAGGGGGGAGGGGAAGAGGGAGGGGGAGGGGAAGAGGAAGTGGAGGGGGAGGGAGGGGAAGAGAGGGGAAGTGGAGGGGAAGAGAGGGGAAGTGGAGGGGGAGAGAGGGGAAGTGGAGGGGGGAGAGAGGGGAAGTGGAGGGGGAGGGAGGGGAAGTGGAGGGGGGAGAAGGGGAGGGAGGAAGGGGGAGGGAGGGAGGAGGGAGGGAGGGGGAGGTTGGAGGGGGAGTGGGAGGGACGAGGAGGATGGGGGAGGGAGGAGGAAGGGGGAGGGAGGAGGGGGAGGGAGGGAGGAGGGGGAGAGAGGAGGAAGGGGGAGGGAGCAGGGGGAGGGAGGGAGGAGGAAGAGAGATGGCAGAAGAGAGGAGGAGGGAAGACAAAGAAGGTGGAAGCAGCAATGACTTCCCAGTTCCTCCATCTTCCCTACTCTGCTCCAACACTTTGGGGTCCCTGCACTTCTTCTGTCCTGCCTGGCTCTCTTTTCTCTGTGGCCTCTCCTCATTATTCTCCCTGGTTGAAATGCTCCTGCCCCAATTATCAGCATAGCTACCTCCTCCCCACCTTCAAATCCCTGTGCAAATGTCACCTTTTTGGTGAGCCCTCCCCTGACTATTTTGTATATCATGTGTCCAGTCCCTCTCCAGGCCCCAAGCTGGTGATTCCTCATAGTACTTATTACTCCCTAATACAGATAGACAGAAAGATGGTAGATAGAGGACAGAGGATAGGGGACAGATGGATAGTTAATAGATGACAAATGACAGATGACGTATAGATACGTGATATACATAGATGTGTGGATAGGCACGTATCTGCCCACACTCATACATATATATGTATGTGTCTGATGTATGTACTTGTGTGTTGGTGGCTCTCAGGCAGGCAAGATTTTTGCCCACCAGAGGACATTGGTAGTGTCTGGAGACATTTTTGGTCTACCACACCAGGAGAGAAAGTGCCACTGGTACCTTCTCTCCCTCCTCCCCTCCTCCTCCTCCTCTCCCTCCCCACCTCTTCCCCCCTCCTCCCCACCTCTTCCCCCCTCCTCCCCACCTCTTCCCCCCTCCTCCCCACCTCTTCCCCCCTCCTCCCCACCTCTTCCCCCCTCCTCCCCACCTCTTCCCCCCCTCTTCCCCCCTCCTCCCCACCTCTTCCCCCCTCCTCCCCCTTCCCCTTGTCCCTTACCTCTTTCATCCTCTCTCCCCCCTCTTGCCCCGACTTCCATCCCCTCTTCCCCTCTCCTCCTCCCCCATCCTCCCCTCTCCTCCCTCGTTCTTCTCTGCCCATCTAGTGGCTGGGAACCAGGGAAGCTGCTCAACACCCTAGGAAGCATGGGACAGCAGCCCCAACAACACAGAATGAATTGGGCTAAAATGCCCCCATGTCAATACTGAGAATCCAGGATGCAGACACATCCTTGCAGCCTCACACATGCATGTGTGTGTATCTGACTCTCCTTCAGATGGAAGTCCATGGAAACAGGGATGTTAGAATGCTCTACTGACCAACTTATCCACCCAGAAGCGTCTTCAGTTCCTAGCAGAGGGAATGAATGAGTCTCGCACTCTGACTGTCATTTATCGAGAGTGTATGACAAGCCAGGCATTGATCATAGTCCTTCATGTGTGTGATTCCAACTGGCCATCTCGATTCTTTAAGGAGGAGGCTCTAGCTATCCTCTCATTACCTGGGGAGAGGTGAGTCACCTGCACAAGCTCAGGCAGTCAGGGCCACTCGGGACTCCATCCAGGCCTTTCTAGGGCTGGAGACCCAACTCCAGAGTCCCCTGCTGTGTCCTTACAACTCCTTCCCACTGAAGGTTCCCAGAACCAGGTGGGGTAAATGTATAGCCTCATCTGGATTTTTTTTTCAGAAGACACCATTCTCTTCCTATCTCAGTCTATTTGGACTGGTATAACAAAATGCCATAGACTGAAACGGGTCCCTTATAAACAACAGAAATGTATTTCTCACAGTTTTGGAGCCGGGAAGTCCAAGATCAAGATGCCAACAAATTCAGTGTCTGGCGAGGGCCACGTTCTACCTTGGAAGTGGCATTTTCTCACGGTGTCCACAGACGGTGGAAGGGGCAGAAGAGTCTCTGGGGCCTCTTTTATAGGTGTGGGAGACTCCACCCTCATAACCTCATCACCTCCCAGAGGCTCCACCTCCTAGTACCATCAGCCTGGGGGTGAGGACCCAACATACGAATTTTGGGAGGACATATACATTCAGATGCTAGCATATCCCTTTCCTATGTCTTTCCTAGAGCCACAGTATCCAAAAAAAGAAACCCTGACATTGAAGCAAATCATGGCTGGTCCTACCACAGCTCCCGTATGCTGCAGCCTGGGTGCTTCAGCGCTGCACACAGAGATGCCACTCCATTATCTTCCAGGGCATTTGAGCCCAGATCGAGAAGGGACAGGGACTTACTGCACAAGAGGACTTCGGAAATGGAGTCACAGGAGACAGAGGTGAGACAGCAGTACATCAACCTGCAAAGAAACACACTGTCTCCCAGCCTGCTGAACAGCAGTACATCATTCTGCAGAGAAACACACCATCTCCCAGCCCACTGAAGCTTCCTATGGTAATATTACCATATTTTCTTTGTCCCAGGCAAAACCTTTCCAGATGTTCCTTGAACTCTGCTGTCACTCAAGAAAATAAGGAGCTGGGTGCCGTGCCTCACGCCTGTCATCCCAGCACTTTGGGAGGCTGAGGCGGGTGGATCACCTGAGATAAGGAGTTTGAGACCAGCATGACCCACATGGTGAACCCCGTCTCTACTAAAAATACAAAATTAGCCAGGCGTGGTGACGCACACCTGTAATCCCAGCTACTTGGGAGGCTGAGGCAGGAGAATCGCTTGAACCCAGGAGGTGGAGGTTGCTGTGAGCTGAGATCATGCTACTGCACTTCAGCCTGGGCAACAAGAGCGAAACTCCGTCTCAAAAAAAAGAAAAGAAGGGGATTAAAACTTGTAACACCTACAGATGTACAGAAAGACGAATGTGGAATACAGTGTCCCAACAAACAGAATCTCAGATTCCAGTTCCAAGTCAGATCATCACCAGCTGGAAGAACTAGGGCAAAAGTCACCCATTCTTTGCAACAGAGTATAAATATGGCTTAACAGAATGTACTGGACGATATCCCATGTAGAATAATTTTTGTTTTGTTGTTTAATACACATATTTAAGGTTTTGTTAAAAGAATAGATTTTAAGTGCTCTAGTCACAAAAAAATAAAATGCTTCAACGATGTCAGATGATGAGTATGTTAGTTTCCTTGACGACAGTCAACATTTTACTATGGATATGTATATCAAATACTTTTTGTTTTAAAAATTATTTAATCACAATGTACTGTATACTTCGCTGAGAGTTGATTTTAAATGTTCTCACATCCTCCAAAATGATAACTCTGTTAATTAGCTTGATTATAGTAATCATTTTACAGTGTATGCATATATCAGAACATCACATTGTATGGCTTAAATATATGCAATTTTTAAATTTAAAAATTTTCTTTTTTTTTCTTTCTTTCTTTTTTTTATTTTTTTTGAGATGGAATCTTGCTCTGTCTCCCAGGCTGGAGTGCAGTGGCACAATCTCGGCTCACTGCAACCTCCACCTCCCGGGTTCAAGGGATTCTCCTGCCTCAGCCTCCTGAGTAGCTGGGAGTATGGGCATGCGCCACCACACCCAGCTAATTTTTGTATTTTTAGTACAGATGGAGTTTCCCCATGTTGGCCAGGCTGGTCTCAAACTCCTGAGCTCAGGTGATCCTCCCGCCTCGGCTTCTCAAAGTGCTGGGATTACAGGCATGAGCCACCACGCCCAGCCAGCTCCATTTTACTGATGAGCAACTGAGGCGTGGGAAAGGAACTCAGGTCTAGCTACGGATTCCGCATTCTGCTGCACCCCTCGGTGAGCACCGCGTTGCTTTGATAATGGGTGGATCCAGGTGCACGCTTCAGAAATCTCCTCCGAATGTGCTTCCCGCAGACCAACTTACATCAGCCTCTCCAGGGCACAGTGTGGGTGCTTCAGGGCTTCACACAGCAACGTCATTCCTTCATCCCTCAAGGGATTTTCTACCAAGGAGACGTGTTTCAGCTTGCTGTTGCAGGCCAGGACAGAGGCGATGTCTTCACAAGCTTCACTGGAGATGTCACACTTTCCCAGTCTACATGTGAAACACACACCATGAGACGGACCAAAGCTTTCAATCACTCATGAAACATTATCCACAGACCAAACGACACCTCTGATTCTAGTCTTGCACCTGCTGATCCATTATCTACACTACAGACTCTTTTCCTTTTTTTTTTGAGAAGGAATCTCACTCTGTTGCCCAGGCAGGAGTGCAGTGGTGCGATCTCGGCTCACCGCAACCTCCACCTCCCGGGTTCAAATGATTCTCCTGCCTCAGTCTCCCAAGTAGCTGGGATTACAGGCGCCCGCCATCACGCCCAGTTCATTTGTATTTTTAGTAGAGATGGGGGTTTCACCATGTTGGCCAGGCTGGTCTCGAACTCCTGACCTCAAGAGATCTGCCCACCTCGGCCTCCCAAAGTGCTGGGATTACATGGATGAGCCACTGCGCCCAGCCACATTACAAACTTTTAAGAAGTGCAAACGTAATGACATGAATCCCTCAATCCTGTAGGTTTGCACTGAAGTTAGGAAAAATGTCTAAGCCCACGCTTATCACCGCCTGGGGTGATTTGCCCTAATGGAGACATGTGGAAATGTCTGCATATATTATTGGCTGTCACGATGGAGGCAGCCAGGAATGCTGCTCAACATCCTTTAGTGAACAGGACAGACCCTGCCACGAAGGAGTATCCAGAACTCGATAAATCTGACTGTGTCAATAGCACTACAAGAAATAGGAAAAACCAAACTGTTTTTTTTCCTACTTTCACACACTCAGCGCAACACGCTTCTGTGACCGGAGACGGGAGGGCAGCTCTTCTGCAGCCACTAAGTGGGTGTCCTAAAACTTAACCCAATCCTGACACTTCCTAGAGGGGCTAGACACAGAGTTGATCGATTATGCCTGTGTGATGAAACCTCCATAAAAATCCTAAAAGAATGTAGTTCAGAGAGCGTCCAGGTTGGCAAACACATCCACACGCCACGCCCCAGCTCCACAGGGACAGATGCTCCTGCACTCGTGTGGGGAAAATAACGAGAGATCAGATTGTTACTGTGTCTATGTAGAAAAGGAAGACATAAGAAACTCCACTTTGATCTGTACTAAGAAAAACTGTTCTGTTTTGAGATGCTGATAATCCATAACTTTAGCCTCAACCCTGTGCTCACAGAACACATGGTTTAATGGATTTAGGGCTGTGCAGCACGTGCCTTATTAACAATATGTTTGCAGGCAGTATGCTTGGTAAAAGTCATCGCCATTCTCCAGTCTCGATGAACCAGGGACACAATGCACTGCGGAAAGCCGCAGGGACCTCTGCCCTAGAAAGCCTGGGTATTGTCCAAGGTTTCCCCCACTGAGACAGCCTGAGATATGGCCTCATGGGAAAGGACAGACTTTACCATCCCCCAGCCCGACACCCATAAAGGGTCTGTGCTGAGGAGGAGGAGTGAAAGAGGGAGGCCTCTTTGCAGTTGAGATAAGAGGAAGGCTTCTGTCTCCTGCTCGTCCCTGGGAATGGAATGTCTGGGTGTAAAGCTGACCATTCCCATTCGTTCTAGTCTGAGATAGGAGAAAATTGCCCTGTGGCTGGAGGTGAGATATGCTGGCAGCAATACTGGTCTGTTACTCTCTGCTACACTGAGATGTTTGGATGAAGAGAAACATAAATCTAGCCTACGTGCACATACGGGCACAGTACCTTTCCTTGAACTTATTCATGATACAGATTCCTTCGCTCACATGTTTCTCTGCTGACCTTCCCCCAACCTGTTGCCCAGCCACATTCCCCTCGCCAAGATAGTAAAAATAGTGATGAATAAATACTGAGGGAACTCAGAGACCAGTGCCGGTGCGGGTACTCGCACTTTGAGCGCCTGTCCCCCGGGCCCACTGTCCTTTCTCTATACTTTGTCTCTGTGTCTTGTTTCTTTTCTGAGTCTCTCATCTCCACCTGACTAGAAATACCCACAGGTGTGGAGGGGCTGGCCCCCTTCACACTCAGGACCCTTCCAGATCTCATCCTGTGTGTCTATCTGGCTGCATATCTGTATTTGTCAGATCATTTATTAAATTGAGAGTCAGATCCCAGCTGCACATCTGTATCTTTCAGATCATTTATTAAATTAGGTGAGAGTCAGATCCCACATGGTAGGAGCTCAGTCCCACAAGATCACCCTTGACTTCCGATGCCAGTTGCAAGCGCTGGGTTGCTCTGCCTGTGTTTGACCAACCGGCTATACATGGGGGTTCCCCTGACCCCTTCCTTGGGTTAGACTGATTTGCTAGAGTGGATCACAGACCTCAGGAAAATAATTACATTTCATAAATGATTGCTTGAGCTCACGAGGCAGAGGTTGCAGTGAGCTGAGATCCCACCTCAGCCTCCCAACTAGCTGGGAGTACAGGCACCTGCCACCACACCCGGCTAATTTTTGTATTTTTAGTAGAGACGGGGTTTCACCATGTTGGCCAGGGTGATCTCGAACTCCTGAGCTCAAGTGATCTGCCTGCCTTGGCCTCCCAGAGTGCTGGGATGATAGGTGTGAGCCGCCATGCCCGGCCCGGCCCCTGGCCGCCTTTAGATCTCTCTTCTCCATCCTGCTCAAAGGGCAATGCATATGCAAGTGTTTATGCATGGACTGTTTGCTCTCCATTGTGATAATTTTTTAAAAGCTCCTCAGTCTTTTGACTTTTTATTAATTATTGCATGCCTGTATCTAATTATCTTCTGTGCCGCATAGAAAGCTCCTCATTTTTCAAGCCTCTCGATTGAAACTATGATGGGGATCTCTCCTCTCAGACCAAGAGGAAATGAGAGAGAAGATGTAGCAGAAGCCATATTTAAAGATAGAGATCATGGTAAAATGTTCTCAGAAGCCTGTGCAAACGTTCATCCACAAATGCAGGAAGCTCAGTGAATTTTTAAGCAGGATAAACACAAAGAAATACCAAAACCACACACAATGGGGGTGGGAGGGGAAACTTAAAATTAGCCGGAGACGAGACACATTAAGCACATTGCCTACAATGGGACGAAATATACTGATGGCTAAATTTAGAAAAAGCATGGCAGCCTGAATGGGATGGAATTACATCTTTAACATGTAAAAGAACAAAAGAAAGAAAACAGTGAAAGAAAACCTACAATTCTCTGATGTGTGGGGGAAAAAAATCTACAAAAATAAAATCAAAACAGATATTTTTGGTCTCAAATACACCGTGGTCATCTGGTTTATAACGATAACTACTGTTGTTCACTTGAGAAAAAGTGGTTTTTCAACAGCATTCTGTGTTCATATGTGAATTTTTTTTAAAAACCTGACTTTATACTACATAGAAACACTTACTCAAAGTAGGTCATAGCCCCACTTGTGCATGGTACAATAAGACTTTGAGAGAAAAATGCACAGGAAGTTATTCTTATGACTTTGGGCTTGGAAACAATTATTTTCTTTTGAGACGTGGTCTCACCCTGTCACTCAGGTTAGAGTGCAGTGACGTGATGACAGCTCACTGCAGCAACCTTGGACCTTTGGGCTCAAGAGATCCTCCTGCATCAGCCTGATGAGTAGCCGTGACTACAGGCATCCACCACCATACCTAGATAATTTTTTTGTTTTGTTTTTAGAGACGGGAGTCTCACTATGTTGCCCAGGCTGGTCTCCAACTCCTGGCCTCAAACAATCCTCCTGCCTCAGCCTCCCAAACTGCTGGGATCACAGGCATGAGCCACCAAGCCTGGCAACAATTCCCTAAACAAACACAAAAAGCAGCTGAACAGGAAAAGACACATTCAGTTTTGATAAAGAATCTCTCTTAATTCAAAGATGATATTAAGAATGTGGAAAACCAAACCACATAGAAGATACTTGCAATGCATGTATTTGACCTAGGATTCATTCCACAATATAAGAAAAACACCTGTCAATCAATTAGAAAAAGACAGCCCAATAAAACAATGGGCTACACCAGCACATCAAACAGACATATCACAACAGGAAGCCCAGAAAGTCAAACAAATGAAAAGGCGCTCATATTATTAGTCATTAGAGAAATGCAAATTAAAACCACTCAGATATTATGCCCGAAGCAGAATGGATTTGAAAAGATCAACACCCTTAAGGGTTGGGGAGAAAATGGGACAAGTGGAACACATTCATTTCATAGGCAAATAATCTGGTGAAGCCTCTGGTTAAAAGATGCTGATTAAGTCTAGTTTCACTGGAAGTTTCATAAAAGCATATTTTTAAAAACAGCTTTGTACGTTTCATTAGTAAAATTTCCTAGTTTTAAGAATGCACTATTGTTATGTAAGATGTTACCTTTGGTGGAAGTTGGGTGGTGATTGGTATATGCGACTTCTCTGTACTATTTTTGTAATTTCCTGTGAGTATAATAATCTTTCAATAAAAAGTAAACAACAACAACAAAGTAAAATGACTGATGTGGAGAAACCGGTGTTTGTCATAAGGGTTTCCAGATACACATGAATTAAGGTGTGGTATCCATAAAAATGTTTGTCCAGGGCCACTGCACAGTATTAGATGTTTTTTTTCCTAGTACAAGAGCCCCTGGGTTGGATTTAGGCAAATACCCCATTCTGTTTTAGCCAAGCTGACCCCCTCCCACCACCAGAAGAGAAGCATCAGTCTAATCTCTCCTAGGGCACTTCACAGGCTAGCACTACTGGACTAGATAATCCTTTGTTGTTGGGGAGCTGTCCTGTACATTACTGGGTATTTAGCAGCATCCTTGGTGATATGGTTTGGCTCTGTGTCCCCACCCAAATCTCATCCTGTAGCTCCCATAATTCCCATGTGTTGTGGGAGGGACCCAGTGGAAGATAATTAAATCACAGGGGCGGGTCTTTCCCAGGCTGTTCTCCTGACAGTGAATATGTTTCACAAGGTCTGATGGTTTTATAAAGGGGAGTTTCCCTGCACAAGCTCTTTTCTGCCGCCATGTGAGATGTGCCTTTCACCTTCCACCGTGATTGTGAGGCCTCCCAAGCCACATCGAACTGTAAGTCCAATAAACCTCTTTCTTTTGTAAATTGCCCAGTGTCGGGTATGTCTATCAGCAGTGTGAAAACGGACTAATACACGTGGTCTCTATCCACCAGATGCCAGCAGCACCCTCCCCACTCAACTGTGATCATTGAAAATGTCTCTAAACATTGACATCCCCAAAGGGACAAAATTCCCCCCATTGAGAACTACTGAGCTAGAGAGAACCTGACTTTGAAGACCTTCCACCACCAATACCACATTGAAGTAAATGAAGAATAGTTAGTTTACCCCAAAAGGCAACATTCCCAGCTACATTATGTCTATCATTGTAGATATGTTCCCCAATCCTTATGTTAATGTATAATAGATAAAACCCTATGCAAATAACATAATTATGAAATGGAGCAAAATACGATAGAATTTTGAAAGTTCCCCCTGAGAAGAGAAAGTTAGAGTAGAAGTTAAAAAAAAAAAAGTTGCCATGATAAGAAAACAGCTTGAATAAGGAATGAGATCTACAGCAGTTCTATAAGCTCAAACAACCCTTATGCATAGAATCTGCCTCTTTCTCCTGATGGGTCTAGATGCATAAAATTAACCAAGTATAGATGAATCTGTCAATTACATTTTTGACGGTTACTGCAAAGACAAGACAGTGAACTGGGAGAGAGAAGAGCATATTCTCTTAGGGGGGTTAGCGGGCTGATTTTATTTATTGCTGCCTCAATGACTTCCCTTTGTTCTCTTTGGAAAGATAGATTGGCCAGTGATCATGCTACAATAAAGATACATGCACATGTATGTTTACTGCGGCACTGTTCACAATAGCACAGTCTTGGAACCAACCCAAATGCCCATCAATGATAGACTGGATAAAGAAAATATGGTACATGTACACCATGGAATACTATGCAGCCATAAAAAAGGAAGAGTTCATGTTCTTTGCAGGGACATGGATGAAACCGGAAACCATCATTCTCAGCAAAGTAACACAAGAAGAGAAAACCAAACACTGCCTGTTCTCACTCATAAGTGGGAGTTGATTAGTGAGAACACATGGACACAGGGAGGGGAACAACACACACTGGGGCCTGTCGGCGGGTGGGGAGCTGGGGGAGGGAGAGCATTAGGAGATATACCTAATGTAAATGACGAGTTGATGGGTACAGCAAACCAACATGGCACATGTATACCTATGTAACAAATCTGCATGTTGCACACATGTACCCCAGAACTTAAAGTATAATAATAATAATAATAATAATAGAAAAAGAAAGATAGATTGGCTCTGCCTGGAAATCACCCAGTTAGGACAGGGGCCACTCTGACAATGTTCAAGAGGAAGAAATTACTTTGGGCAAGTCATTCTCCCCTGGCTTTAATGCTGTCAACTGCCAAATCAGACTATCACACTTGTGATCATTAACATGCTTAAGTTTTAAGTTTCTATAAATATCTTTAGGGGAAAAAAAATGGTGTTCTTGTTTTGGCCTGGTTGGTTGAGGGCAGAACCAGGAAGTATCAAGGGAGGTGTCCGTGAGATGAGCCTGGATGCAGTGGCTCATGTGAAGTACTGTAATCCCAGTACCTTAGGAGGTCAAGGCGGGCAGATTGGTTGAGACCAGGAGTGCAAGATCAGCCTGTGCAATATGGTGAAACCCCATCTCTACAAAAAATTACAAAAATTAGCTGGGTATGGTGGCGTGCACCTATAATCCTAGCTACTTGAGAGGCTGAGGTGGGAGGATTGCTTGAACCCGGGAAGCTGAGGTTGCAGTGAGTCAAGACTGCGTCATTGCACTCCAGCCTGGGCAAGAGTGAGACCCTGTCTCAAAAAAAAAAGAAGTAATTAAAGTGAGTACTAGAGATGGGAAGGCGGAAACAAACCTTCTGAGAGGAGGCCTTGCCCGGCAGAATCTACCTTCACCTTATGAGAGAGACAGATTCAAAAGATGAAAAACAAGAGAGATGAAGGCTGATGCAATGACCCTCCAGGAAGGAAAACAAGAAAATCAAACTGCAAAGCCCACCTTGGAAAGAAACAGCACTCGGCATGAACAGCCCGGACTTACATCAGCTCTTCTATCTTGCACATTGGATGTTTCAGCGTCTCACACAGGTGTCTGATGTCAGACTGGGAGAGGCTAGTGCCGTACAGGCTCAGAAGTTTCAGATGAGGGTTGTGAAGAACTGCCTTAAATAATTCTGAATCATGTCCAAAGTACACAGAAGTAAATCTGCAAAAGATTAAAAAAAAAAATAGCGTCATGCAATGAGATCCCAGCACAAACACAGACACCTCTTGTATGATTCTTCCTGCCCTGAATGCTGGGCCTCACCACACTGTTTCTGGAATTCTGGTTACTCCTGCCCGTAAATTATTTCTCGATGGGGTTTTCAGACACCAGACAGCACAGAGGCTCAAGCTGCTTAGAACTTTCCTGTTTCTTCCTAGCCCCTCCACTTCTACATAACTCCAAACATAGAAGGAAAACGAGTCAGCTGAATCCCATGTTAAACCAAGCCCCATGGGGACAGGAACAAACTATACTTGTACCTCTTTGTATTCTGAGATTAATGATTAATGCCTCACATAAAATGACGCACACATATCTGAATTAATGCTCCAAGCAAAACTGTGTTACCCAAGGAAATAACCCATTTCTGTTTTAAAATTAAGATTTTTTTTTTTTAAATAAAAGAGACAATGTTATGTAGTGTCAAAAAACTCAGGCTCCAGAGTTACAGGAAACTGGATTTGACATTTTGCTTTTCTCCTTGTTGCTTTTGCAAGATTGGGCAAATGACCTAATGGCTGTGTGGCCCCGACTCTTCATGAAAGACATGGTCATGGTAATTAAGAAGTTAACATTTAAGGCCAGGCATGGTGACTCACACCTCTAAGTTGGGAGGCCAAGGCAGGCAGATCACATGAGGTCAGGAGTTTGAGACCAGCCTGGGCAACAAGGCGAAACCCCGTCTCTACTAAAAATACAAAAAAGTAGCTGGGTATGGTGGTGTGTGCCTGTAATCCCAGGCACTCAAGAGGCTGAGGTAGGAAAATCACTTGAACCCAGGAGGCGGAGGCTGCAGTGAGCCGAGATGGTGCCACTGCACTCCAGCCTGGGCAACAAGAGTGAAACTGTGTCTCAAAAAAAAGAAATGAGCATTTATTGTAATGCCTGGAACATGGTCAATTCATGCTGGCTTTTATTTTAATATCTACATGTATATGCCATATATGTGTATTTATAAACCAAATACGTAACTACAAATATGTATCTATAAGCCAGATATGTACATATTTACCAGATAAATACAAAACCAGAATATGTACTTAAAATCCAGACAAAATTTATGTATAAACCATATATATATATGTATTTATTAGCCTGATAAATGTGTATTTACAAACCAGACACACGTAAGAATAAATACATGACACACAGAACTTGCTCTATGTGACTCCTGGTGTTACAGCAGATGAGTGCACCCTGATTTCTCTCCTAGTCAACTTTAAGAAATGACAGAGAATTTTAAAAGTAAATATTTTTACCCTGTTCAAAAACTAGAATGGAAATTTTGAGTAGGCCAGAATCAAAAGACAGATAAGGGCAGATCACAGAGGGGAACAGCAGGCTGGAGGAACTGTGGGGACTGCGGGCAGAGTGATCCCCTAAATGTCTGAGTGACACCCAGGTACCACCTGCCCAGAGATAAAGGAAGCCAGGAGCTGGTGACAGGGCGGTGAGGTGTACAGGGATCTGTGCGGCGAGGGTGAGCAGAGCCTGACCCACTAACAGGTGGAAGTGCTACCACAGGAAAACAGGGAATCCAGGCCGGGCGCGGTGGCTCCCGCCTGTAATCCCAGCACTTTGGGAGGCTGAGGTGGGTGGATTGCCTGAGCTCAGGAGTTCAAGACCACCCTGGGCAACATGATGAAACTGCATCTCTACTAAAATACAAAAATTAGCCAGGCGTGGTGGCGGGCACCTGTAGTCCCAGCTACTGGGGAGGCTGAGGCAGGAGAATTGCTTGAACCCAGGAGGTGGAGGTTGCAGTGAGCCGAGATTGCACCATTGCACTCCAGCCTAGGGGACAGAGCGAGACTCTGTCTCAGAAAAAAAAAAAGAAAAACAGCGAACCCCCTTGATTTCTGGAGACACCTGTGAGAATAAGGGGGAGGTGGTGGCAAAAAGGACAGGAAGATCCGGCCTCCAAGCCACCACACCACATTAATGAAAGCACCGGGATTGGTTAGCTAGGCAGCTGCAGTGAATGCCAACCGTCAGCCAGCAGCAAACAATCGAGTCAACAGACAATATGGTGGGAAAACAGTGACAAAGATGAACATGTAATCAGGAATCATCGCCATTTCAGGATAATCAACCTCATGGAAAAGGGGCAAACTAAAATAGAAGAGTTGATTATGATACCATTTGTTGACTATTTGCCTTGTCAACTTTTTCCTTTTTCTGCACATAAAATGATGAAAAATGCAATTGCTGAGATGAATAAAGAAGCAGAAGCCTGGGCTCATTCCTTCAACTTTGAGTCCAATGCCTCCCCAGCGTTAGGGATTAAGGAACGCTGGAGGTATGTGTGTTTGGAACATATTGATCCATCTGTTATTAGTCTGCCCTACATAACCCAAGGAATCAATCTACTTCTCTCAGCCTCTACTGATGCCACTCTGTTTCCAGAAAGTATTATCACTTTTTCTCAAGTATAACTTTTTCCTTAACTATGAGGGAAAAAAAGTTGATAAATAGAACAGGATCTGAACTAACCATTCCATGTGAGTGATGGCAGTTGGATGATACCTCCAACGTTCCCTAAACCCTAACCTTGGGGAGGCATTAGAATCGATGTTGAAGGAATGAGCTCTGGCTTCTGATTCTCCATTCGTCTCAGCAATTGCATTTATCATTCATGTACACAACAGAAAAGAGAAGGAAAAACATTTTTCAATTTCAAGGCATATGGCTAGATACCTTTGAAGAGAAATGACCAAACTGTCTCTATCATTTCTGGACAACTTAAAATGAATCTAATGATGTTTTTACTAGACACTGAACTAAAGGACTTGTGTAAAATATCAATGAGTTGGGAGGTCAAGGCAGGTGGATCACATGAGGTCAGGAGTTTGAGACCAGCCTGGCCAACATAGTGAAACCCCATCTCTACTAAAAATACAAAATTAGCCAGGTGTGGTGGCGGGCACCTGTAATCCCAGCTACTTGGGAGGCTGAGGCAGGAGCATTGCTTGAACCTGGGAGGCGGAGGTTGCAGTGAGCTGAGATTGTGCCATTGCACTCCAGCCTGGGCGACAGAGACTCCATCTCAAAAAAAGTTTTTTTAAATAAAAGATCAATTATTTATTCTGTCATCAACACTGTGAAGAAGCACTAATGTCCTCATTTTGTAATCTAAGGTTCCTAGGAAGGACACGTGCATCTTAATTCACGCCTTCACCCAGGTTTATCCAGATTACTGTTCTGCTTCATGTTGCCATTGATCTCATGTGAAAATCAATGACTTCTTGTGCTTTGAGACTGAATTTATAAAAAAAAATCAATGACAAATGTCTTCATTGCAAGACCACTAACCACCTCTTCCTTGCTAGTATTCCTCACATATCCCATTGAAATTCAGATACTGCTCATGCGTTATAATCAAGCCAGTCCCCTACTTTAACATTTTCCAGAAAAAAACAGTTCAGTGAGGTCGACTTTTTACTCTCCATGTGGGATCTTTAGAAATTCTTTTGAGTCAGTTCCTTCATTATTTTCAGCACACATTCATTCTATGGATGTTTAGTGAGCCCCTACAAAGCTTTGTATTTTTCTAGATGCTGAGGATGTGAGGGTAAACGCATCCCCATCCATCATGGAGGTTTAGTCAACAGAGAAACACTGTGCTCCCCAAGATCACTCCTAGCTTTGGTGACTTGCTAGGAGACCTCGTACGACTTGCAATACAGTCTTACAATGGCTATGATTTATTTCAGCAAAAGGACACAAAGGAAAAACCACCAAGGGGAAAAAGAACATAGGAAAAATCCAGAGAAAACCAGACAAAAGCTTCCAAGAGTCCTCTCCCCGTGGGATCACCAGGACACCAGGACACAATAAATTCCTCTAGCAACAAAATGTGAGAACACATGTGAAGTGTCATCTACCAGGGAAGCTCATTAAGGATTCAATGTCCGTGGTTTTTACTGGGGCTTGTCATATAGGCACCCTCTGCCTAGCAGGAACCAAAATTCAAAACTCACTGAAGGAAACCAGACATTCAGTATAAACCACAGTGCCAGTAGAATTTACGAACAGTGAACCATTCTTATCAGTCAGGTTGGTGGAAACTCTCCCAAAGTCCAAGTTTCAAGACATCAGCCAGGCCAGGTGCGGTGGCTCACGTCTGTAATCCCAGCACTTTGGGAGGCCGAGGCGGGCAGATCACAAGGCCAGGAGTTTGAGACCAGCCTGGCCAACATGGTGAAATCCCGTCTCTACTAATACAAAAACTAGCCAGGTGTCGTGGTGCATGCCTGTAATCCCAGCTACTCGGGAGACTGAGGCAGGAGAATCGCTTGAACCCGGGAGGTGGAGGTTGCGGTGAGCCGAGATCATTCCACTGCACTCCAGCCAGGGCAACAAGAGCGAAACTCCGTCTCAAAACAACAACAACAACAAAACAAAAACAAACAAACAAAAAAGACATCAGCCAAGGACCAACTTAGCAAACAGGCCTTTCTCGAGACAGCAGTCTTAACGTCTGCTATGTTAACTTTTTTCTGCACAAATATGTGGGCCAATAATTCAACGCAATAACTCTTACCAAAAAGATGTATAAGGTGCTTTGGGAGCATAGCAAGTCTTCCGTGATGACATGACTTTTCAAGCTGAAGGAAGACTTAAATTTAACCTGAAAGCAGTAAGATTGCTTACAGGGGTGAAGAGAACAGCATGGCCCAGGCAAATCAAGATAAGTAAAATATCAAGGAACAACTGTGTTTCTATCCTCTCATACATTATTTGTATAAAAGTAATAATAAAAACTTTATTAGGATTAAAAGAAACGGAAGAAAATATTGCACATCAGCACTCTGTTTTATGAATGCTACCAATTATGCTTATCTTCATTATTTTTCTTTTTCTTTTTTTTTTTTTTTTTTTTTACAAATTTAAGGCTATTTTTCTGTCTGTCCTCAGCACTCTTCCTTTCTCACCTGAGAAACATCTATTCTCCATCCACCCACATCCAAGCAAAGGTCATCCGTAACCAGGACTGCTCGCTCTCTGGCCCTCCAACTAGATTTCATTTTACATGTCACTACATTTTTTTTTTTATTATACTTTAAGTTCTAGGGTGCATGTGTACAACGTGCAGGTTTGTTATATATGTATACATGTGCCATGTTGGTGTGCTGCACCCATTAACTCGTCATTTACATTAGGTATATCTCCTAATGCTATCCCTTCCCTCTCCCCCCACCCCACAACAGGCACCAGTGTGTGATGTTCCCCTTCCTGTGTCCATGTGTTCTCATTGTTCAATTCCCACCTATGAGTGAGAACATGCGTTGTTTGGTTTTTTGTCCGTGCGATAGTTTGCTGAGAATGATGGTTTCCAGCTTCGTCCCTGTTCCTACAAAGGACATGAACTCATCCTTTTTTATGGCTGCATAGTATTCCATGGTGTATATGTGCCACATTTTCTTAATCCAGTCTATCATTGATGGACATTTGGGTTGGTTCCAAGTCTTTGCTATTGTGAATAGTGCCGCAATAAACATACATGTACATGTCACTACATTTAACACACTGGATTGCCGCTCTGCATTTATGCATTGGTCTTCTTCCAAAAAGGCCACAGTAGAGAGAAGGAAACTCTGCCATTTGCTTAAAGGACAGGTTAACATAAAACTTACATGAGTTTTCGGAGTTTACAAACAGGCTGAGCCAGTGCTTTGCAAAGAATCGCCAGGGAGGGATCATCGAGGCTGGTATTTTCCATGTCTAAAATCTGGAAGTTCTTGTTGGTAATGAACATTGAGCAAAGCTCCCGCCAGTAGACGAGCTTCTCATTGTAACTATGAGAGAACAAAGATCGTGATTCTCCAGTGGCTAAACTCAATTCAAGACATTCTCAAAACAGGTCGAACACCATTTCCAAAGCACCTCAAAGCTGACAGACACCCAGGCCTGAACAGGGAGAAGGTCAGCCAGGTAAACGGAGCCAACATGACATAATAGTTAGAAAGTAGGCCCTGGCCAGGTAGAGTGGCTCAAGCCTGTAATTCCAGCACTTTGAGAGGCCAAGGCAAGAGAATCGCTTGAGCTTAGGAGTTTGAGGATGGCCTGGGCAACATAGCAAGACTCCATCTCTATTAAAAATTTAAAAAATTAGACAGATGTGGTGGCATACACCTGTAGTCCCAGCTATTTGGGGGCTGAGGTGAGAGAATCACTTGAACCCAGGAGTACAAGACTAAAGTGAGCTATGATCATGCCACTGCACTAAGCTAGGGAAACAGAGCTAGACCCTGTCTCAAGAAAAAAAAAAAAAAAGGAGCACTATTTACAATAGCAAAGACATGGAATCAACCTAAATGCCCATCAATGATAGACTGGATAAAGAAAATGTGGTACATATACATCATGGAATACTATGCAGCCATGAAAAGGAACAAGATAATGTCCTTTGCAAGGACATGGATGGAGCGGGAGGCTATTATCCTTAGCAAACGAATGCAGGGACAGAAAACCAAATACCACATGTTCTCACTTGTAAGTAGGAGCTGAATGATGAGAACACATGGACACAGGGAGGGGAACCACACACACTGGGGCCTGTTGGAGTGTGGGGCTTGGGAGGAGGGAGAGCATCAGGAAGAATAGCTAGTGGATATCGGGCTTGATACCTGGGTGATGGGATGATCTGCCCAGCAAATCACCATGACACACGCTTACCTATGTCACAAACCTGCACATCCTGCACATGTATCCCTGAACTTAAAAGTTGGAAATAAAAAAAAAGAAAGTGGATCCTGAGACAAGAGTAATTGATTGGAATCAAACTCTGGTGTAAACATTTAGTAACTATGTGACCCTGGACAAGCTATTCAACCTTATTCTGCTTCATTTCCTCCTCGTTTAGATGTGAATACTCGATTGTTCTGTGAACAAGGGTTATTTGGTGACCCCTCAGTGAACAGGGAACTGTATCCAAAAATGTTATCATGAACAGGAGCATGTATCTGAGAGCTAACATATGAGCTGGTAACCTGAACCCGATGGAAGAATACAAGGCAAAATCAGCAGAGGGAAAAGCCATATGGAAAAAACGCAGAGGAAACAAGGCACGAACTTCCAGGAGTCCCCTCTCAGTGGGGTCACTGGGGGATACCGCACAAGCTGTGGAGGGGGAAAAGAAAAGCACAGTCTGACAACAATAAAAATGGTGAAAAAAAAAAAAAAGAAGAAAAGGAAAGAAAGAGAGAAAGAAAGAGGAAGGAACGGAGGGAGGGAGGGAGGAAGCAAGCAAGGCCAGGCGCGGTGGCTTATGCTTGTAATCCTAGCACTTTGGGAGGCCGAGATGGGTGGATCACCTGAGTTCAGGAGTTCAAGACCAGCCTGGCTAACATGGTGAAACCCTGTCTCTACCAAAAATACAAAAATTAGCCGGGCGTGGTGGCGGGCACCTGTAATCCCAGCTACCTGGGAAGCTGAGGCAGGAGAGTCGCTTGAACCTGGGAGGTGGAGGTTGCAGTAGGCCGAGATCGCGCCACTGCACTCCAGCCTGGATGATAGAGCAAGACTCCGTCTCAAAAAAAAAAAAAAAAAAAGTCCTGCTAGCCGCCTCTCTTAATCTCACACGGGCCCTATGAAGTAGATAAAACTTTTATTTCTCTTTATACAAATGGAAAAAGTTCAAGAAGTTGCAGCTCATGATCCCACAGCAGTGCCAAGCCTCAAAAGGAAGGCTTTCTGACTCTGACCTCCATGCTTTTAAGCACAGTGGCATAAGGCCCATGAAATACCCACAGGCCACTAGAGCAAACTCCAAGCGTAGTGTGTGGGACGGGGGATTAACAGACAGACTCACTCTGAGATGCATCCTGAGTCATCTGGAAAGATATTCTCCACACACATGCGAAGTGTCGTTAAATGTTGACAATGCTTCAGGCAGAATGAAGCTATTACCAAATGTTCTATGTTACCAATATAAATGAAAACTTCTTCAAAGAAATTCATCACTTTGGTTACAAATTCTTTTTCCTGAGTTTCAAACAAACCGATGAATAGTTCCTGGAAAGCTATGGCTTCCCTATCAGCTTCACATTGACTTAAACTTTCAAGGCATTGGGTTATTTCCTGCTTTAGGTCTTTTGACAGTGGAAAACCAAAGGAGGTCTCCAGCATGCTGACGATTTCTTCTGTTGAAATTCCAAACATGAATATCCCCACCTGGGTCAAGAGGGTTTGAGGCTGAACCACACTTGCTCTTACAAGCTGGGTTATGCTTCCAATGGCCGGGTTAGGATCGTCTTTGGGTCGTTTGAGCAAATAAAACATGGCGGCACAAAACTCTTGGATACACAGATGCATGAAGGCAAAACAGTCCCCTCTCCTTTGGAGGAGTCTCATACCCACCCACATCACGCCCTCAGACTCAGAT
This sequence comes from Pan paniscus, assembly GCF_029289425.2. NCBI lineage: Eukaryota > Metazoa > Chordata > Mammalia > Primates > Hominidae > Pan > Pan paniscus. Next base: position 61,876,316 of record NC_073269.2, read on the forward strand.
AACCCATTCCTCCGGAGATCCCCACGGGAAAATACAAATGTATATGTCCAAATTCCCTCTGCAGCCAAAGCACACAGGCTTTTTAGTCGGGCTCTGTTCACCTTAGGTGGAAAACTCTGACTTCCTGCTTTGAATACAGTTGTTAAAAAGGATGCATATAAATAGCTGGTGTTTTGGGAGTTTATTTCAAGGTCTTCTCCCCTCTCTAGCCTCTGTTTCACACAAGTACAGACCAACCAGCATGTAAAGGGATTATGGCACAAGATAAACAGCGGCCCATTATCTCTCACAAAATTGAAGACTTTCAGGGCTTTGCTCTTCTCACCAAAGAAGTGGGAGAAATACGACTTCTTTTCAGATTCACTGAATCCTAAGAGCTTTATGAGTTTTGGATGCCGCAACATAAAATAGTGTTTTTGCATAGCCAGTTTTCCTAATGCAATAAGGAGAGAGGATTCTGGAAGCATCTTTTTTTGCAACAAACTGCTCAGGATAATTGGCATTGGCTGCCGCTGCCTCCAATCATCGCTCAAGTCAGCCTTAAGTTGTAAGTTAAACTTCAGTTGCTCAAAGCCATCCATGATGAACAGAATTCTCTCTGGCTGGGAAAAAATGTCTTCGATCTTCTCTGAAGACTCCGGCCAGTCCCTAGAGAGGAGCTCCAGTAAGCTGGTCTCTGCGATACTGTTCATTTCATAGACATTGAGGAAAAACACAAATGTGAACCTATCCTTCCATAAGTTTCCCTCTGCCCAGTCCAACATCACTTTTCTTAAAAGGGTTGTTTTCCCAATTCCATCAGGACCTTCCAGGACCACAGTGTGTCGTCTAGCCGCAGCAGCATATGCGTCATTCAATTCTTTATACTCATTCTTCATGGTTTCTTTGTAGAAATGCTCAGGGACGTGAAGACAGGTTTCCTTCTCCCATATGAGTTGAAATGTTTCCTTCATATGCTTTCTGTATGGGTTTAGCTTATCTGTGTTAATGAGAACAGGATATAAGATAGGTAAAAATGCACTCATTCTTTTATACTTCTGAGAACTGTAAACCAAAAAGAAAATTCTAATACTCGCCAGCCATCTGAAGCCAGGGTGCTTTTAAAATTTAACCTGAGAGACTGGTTCACGCCATGATGGGAAGTGGGGGTCAGACATACTTCCTTGTACCTCTCCATTAACAGGAACACAGGCTCGAAGTCTGATAAGAAACATTTTACAACCTATTCTCTCTGAAGGTCTCCTGGGCAAATAAGGATGTGGCTCTCCATAATCCTTTATCTTAACCCAGACATTTCCTTTATTTTGATCCCAGGTCTTTAGATAAACTCAACCAGTTGTCAACCAGATTTTTTTTTTTTTTTTTTTTTTTTTTTTTTTTTTTTTTTTTTTTTTTTTTTTTTTTTTTTTTTGAGACGGAGTCTCACTCTGTCACCCAGGCTGGAGTGCGGTGGCGCGATCTCGGCTCACTGCAAGCTCCGCCTCCCGGGTTCACGCCATTCTCCTGCCTCAGCCTCCCGAGTAGCTGGGACCACAGGCGCCCGCCACTACGCATGGTTAAGTTTTTTGTATTTTTAGTAGAGACGGAGTTTCACCGTGTTAGCCAAGATGGTCTTGATCTCCTGACCTCATGATCCACCCACCTTGGCCTCCCAAAGTGCTGGGATTACAGGCGTGAGCCACCGCGCCCGGCTGTCAACCAGTACGTGCCTGTGGTCCCACCTACTCAGGAAGCTGAGGCACAAGAATTGCTTGAACCTAGGAAGCGGAGATTGCAATAAGCCAACATTACACCACTGCACTCAAGCCTGGGCAACAGCCTGACACTCTGTCTCAAAAAAAAAAAAAAAAAAAAAAATTTTACTATATCAATTACTTCTAAAATTGGTCTTGTCTATATAATAACCTTCCCCTAATTTCTGCATTCTCTTTAATTAAACTGATGATAGCAGGTCACCTATCAGCAAAGTACACATGTATATACACACACACACACATATATATACATATATACGCACACATATATATACACACATATACATATATACACATATATACATACACATACACACACATATATATATATATTTTTTTTTTTGAGATGAACTCTCGCTCTTGTCCCCCAGGCTGGAGTGAGATGGCGCTATCTCAGCTCACTGCAACCTCCGCCTCCTGGGTTCAAGCGATTCTTCTGCCTCAGCCTCCCAAGTAGCTGGGATTACAGGCACCTGCCACCACGCCCGGCTAATTTTTGTATTTTTCGTAGATACAGGGTCTCACCATGTTGGTCAGGCTGGTCTTGAACTCTTGACCTCAGGTGATCTGCCCTCCTCGGCCTCCCAAAGTGCTGGGATTACAGGCGTAAGCCACCATGCCCAGCCACAAAATATATATTTTATGCAAAGTTTATCTAATGAGTGATGAGAAATGGGGAAAGGAGAAGAATTAAAATCCTGTTCATAATCTGAGTTTTCAAATTTCAGAAAAATTTTGAGTCTTGGGAAGGGACTGGACGGAAGGAGACTGCAAAGGGGCCCTACAGTCGCTCACAGGAAGGCAGGGACGGTTCCACCGATGGTCTGTGCTCTCCTTGCACACTCGTCTGTGGACATCACAGGAGGGAACAGCATCCACTTTATTCTCCGCTATATCCCTTTAACACCATCGCACAGGAGTTATTCAAGTCTCTGAGCAGTGACTGACTTTGTACAAAATTAATATTGTAAAACTGTCTTGAATTTAAAACATACATGCTAGGCACGGTGGCTCACGCCGGTAATCCCAGTGCTTTGGGAGTGCTGAGGCAGGAGGAGCACTTGAGGCCAGGAGTTCAAGACCAGCTTGGCCAACATAGTGAGACTCCATCTCTATTAAAAAATTAAATTAAAAAATATGCAGATAAAGAGAAAGGAAATAAGGCCATTCCAAAATGTCATCAATGTATGTAATCATGGCTCATAGCTTGATCTGTGTGTGTATTACTCTACATTTTTCTTCTGCCCGATTTTTCTCTCTACAGTAGAATTATACTGTATATACTATTTTCAAACATGATTTTTGACTGAACAATATATTATGGACATCTTTCTAAATTCATGCACATTTTTCATCATAAAACACTATGCTATTTATTAAAAAAATTTTTTTTGAGACAGAGTCTCATCACTCTGTGGCCCAGGCTAAAGTGCAGTGGTGTGATTGTGGCTCACTGCAACTTCCACCTCCCGGGTTCTAGTGATTCTCGTGCCTCAGCCTCCCAAGTAGCTGGGATTACAGGCGTGCACCACCACGCCTGGGTAATTTTTGTATTTTTAGTAGATAGAGTGTCTCACCATGTTGGCCAGGCTGGTCTCGAACTCCTGACCTTAGGTAATCCGCCCACCTCAGCCTCCCAAAGTGCTGGGATTACGGGTGTGAGCCACCACGCCTGGCAAAACCCTATGCTATTTAATTGAATGGATTTATCATTATATTATTCACTTTCTATATTTGCCCATAGTAAACATTTGCTGACATCCAAGGTTTTTTTTTGAGACAAAATTCATAAGCAAGGTTATTTAAAACTGATGATTCACGCCTGTAATCCCAGCACTTTGGGAGGCTGAGGTGGGTGGATCACGAGGTCAGGAGATCGAGACCATCCTGGCTAACACGGTGAGAACCCATCTCTACTAAAAATACAAAAAATTATCTGGGCGTGGTGGCAGGTGCCTGTAGTCCCAGCTACTTGGGAGGCTGAGGCAGGAGAATGGTGGGAACCCGGGAGGCAGAGCTTGCAGTGAACTGAGATCGCGCCACTGCACTCCAGCCTGGGCGACAGAGCGAGACTCCGTCTCAAAAAAGAAAAAAGTCATGTCATGTCTTAGAGATTTTTATAACATTTAGGACCTCAGTGTCCCAAGTGAGAAACTCTCAGTTCAGACACTGACTCGGTCATTTTTTCATCTGCCAACATAGAACATTAATCAGCAGAAAAGTCAAAGACACGAACCACACAGATAAAGAAAACTGGCACACACCTGTAATCACAGCACTTTGGGAAGCCCAGGCAGGAGGATCATCTGAGGTCAGGAGTTTGAGACCAGCCTGACCAACATGGTGATACCCCGTTTCTACTAAAAATACAAAAATTAGCTGGGCGTGGTGGTGCATGCCTGTAATCCCAGCTACTCGGGAAGCTGAGGCAGGAGAATCGCTTGAACCTGGGAGGTAGAAGTTGCGGTGAACTGAGATCATGTCACTGCCCTCCAACCTGGGCAACAGAGCAAGACTCCGTCTCAAAAAAATAAAACAAAAACAAAAAAACCCAAAAAAACTAACACAGGAAGCAACTCCAAACCAAATAAAATACCCTCAAGCATGTGGGGATATGAAATAAGGTCTCAAATTAGAATTACCAACACAAAGAGGAAACATGAACAAAACAGAAGTAAACGTAACAGAAGTTGATGGAACTCAAAAGTAAAGGGAGAAGACAACAATCATCAGAAACAAATGCTAATTACTAGATACCTAATAGGGAATATATTTAGTTTTTCCTAAGTATCCCCCGAGAGGAGGGTGTAGACCCCATCAATGAGTCCAGCAGAAGTGGTTCGGAGTCAGATCTGTCACTTTTGGAAAAGTCATGTAACACATGGGAACACTGTTTTGTCCAGTTTTCTCACTTGTAAACCTTTCCTGGGTTGTGAAAAGAATGGAAAGACATTATGCAGAAAGAATGCTTCCAGGATGTGAGGACAACCTGGCTGTGATGTCTGTCACCCCATTCATCGCCCCAGGGCTAATTCGGCTGATGTGGCCAGCTGGGTGGGTGTCCACTTCCTCCCTCACTGCTCCATATGCGTCCGTCCTAAAAGTCTCCCCTGGGTCAAAGACGATGACAACCTTTGCCCATAGAGGAAGGTCCTTCCATCGCGGGCAGAAGAGAAGCTGTGCTCCCCTACTAGAACCTCCAAACAAGCTCGCAAGAATGCTTCCTGTAGTACCCGGGACATACGCTGTCTGATTGTCTTAAGATTCTACCTACTCCTTGGTACATGTCTGGTCAAAAAGGACAGGCAGTTAGGCATGGTGGCTCACTCCTGTAATCACAGCACTTTGGGATGCCTAGGCAGGTGGATCACTTGAGCCTGGGAGTTCAAGACCAGCCTGAGCAACATGGCAAGACCCTGTCTCTAAAAAAAAAAAAAAAAAAAAAAAAAGATAGGCAACTACCATACTAGAATTCCATCTCAGTAGACCTGGCAATGCAGACACTAACTGGCCACTCATCTCCTATAACAACGACTCCACTTGGGGTGGAAAAATGGGAAGACACTCTATAGGTGAACAGTTGGTATCAGGACGCCATCTGTCCCCAGTTCATTGCTGGCCCACATATGAACAGCCCTGGCCTGCAACTCTTCCTACCTTCAACTCTCACCTTGACCCACACACATTCTCATCTGATGGAGGGGGTGGCCACTCATTTAACAATGCTATCACCTTGTTCCCAGGCTTCCCCCATGGGTCCTTGCCCCGTCATCCAGCACTTACTTCTCATCTCTTCCTGAGCCTTTGTCCAGAGATCTTTCCTATTGATCTGTAGAAACAGATTCAGTGTTACCTCCCATGCCTGCTTTCCTGGGTAATGTTTGTCCAACAGCTTTGCTACATCTTCTTTGGAGGCCTTCTTCAGCTCAGCCCAGGGGATTGGCTTGAGTTCAAATTTCTCCAAAGGTTGTTTGAGGAGCTCCTTAAATTTCCAAAACTCTTCCTTTCTGAGCTCCTTCAGATACCACAACAAGCCAAAATCCGAAAAAAAAGATTCTGCCATATCGCCCCAGGATTGTGAACTCAGGTGTCTCCAGAGGGAAAAGAAAGATCCTCAAAAATAAAGAATAAATGATACCTGGAGAAGAATGACATGATTACAGAGTTAAGTTTCAGCAGCTGAAAGCAGCTCAAAATTATTGATATCATCATGCGTAGCTTGCACTAAACATCATCTAGGGAAGAAGCTTCATCTTTTTCCAAACAAATGCATGTGAACGGTAGAGTTGACTGCCACTTATGTGTCTTGTTTTTGTCTGACATAAATGATGCTTCCAGGAACAAGTGTTTTTGTGTAGTTTGGTGCATATAAGCACACATTTCTCTAGATTTATAAATTATAGGTCAAACAGCAAACACAGGTCACCATGTTTGCTACATAACACTCAACGGTTTTCCCTTGTGTATATAATAACTGACATTCCTACCAGCATTCTATGAGTTTGTTTGCTCTGTAGACCTTCCCATCCTTAGTATAGTCTAATCCAATTTTGATAATGAAAAAATGAACGGATATTAAAATTACAGATGATCACATTCAGGAAGATGAAAATAAAGGAAGAGGACATAAAAGCAAATTTAAATTTTTTTTTGTCTTGTTTGGCGGTATATGCCTTCTTTTTTTTTTTCTTTTTTTTTTTTTTGAGACAGAGTCTCGCTCTGATGCCCAGGCTGGAGTGCAGTGGCGCAATCTCGGCTCACTGCAAGCTCTGCCTCCCCGGTTCACGCCATTCTCCTGCCTCAGCCTCCTGAGTAGCTGGGACTACAGGTGCCTGCCACCACACCTGGCTAATTTTTTGTATTTTTAGTAGAGATGGGGTTTCACCGTGTTCGCCAGGATGGTCTCGATCTCCTGACCTCGTGATCCACCCGCCTCGGCCTCTCAAAGTGCTGGGATTACAGGCATGAGCCACCGTGCCTGGCCGGTATATGCCTTCTTATTACAGTATATAAGGAAAAAGTTAGATTTACTATAGGTTAGCATCTGCAGACAACTCAGACAGAAACAGAGCAGTGAACGTTCCCACTATTATAAACCCTTCAGATAATCATTGCAATTCAACAAAAGACAGGAAATGAAGTAGAAATATATGGTAGACAAAATAAGACAGGTGGCAAAAATAATACCAAATATATATAGATATGTATTTTGAGACCGAGTTTCACTCTTGTTGCCCAGACTAGAATGCAATGGTATGACCTGAGCTCACTGCAACCTCTGCCTCCCAGGTTCAAGTGATTCTCCTGCCCCGTCCTCCCGAGTAGCTGGGATTACAGGCACCTGCCACCATGCCCGGCTAATTTTTTTTTTTTGTATTTTTAGTAGAGATGGGGATTCACCATGTTGGCCAGGCTGGTCTCGAACTCCTGACCTCAGGTGATCCACCTGCCTCAGCCTCCCAAAGTGCTGGGATTACAGGCTTGAGCCACTGCGCCCAGCCTAAATATAATTTTAACACATATGAATGAAATAAAATTGCTCACTAATATATAGACTCACATTGGATAAATACAAATCCTGCTATATGTTGTTTATAAGAGAATCCTAGAAAACACACATAAAAGTAAAACAGAAGAAGAAAAAGCCTGGCAAATTCTTACCCAACAAAGTATTAATAGTATAAAATATCAGCATTGAAAAACACTCAAGCTAGAAAGCACTAAATGGACTAAGAATTTTTGAACACCAAGATTCAGTTCCTCAAGATCTAGAACGCATGAGCATATGTGCACCTGGGAATACCACTTTACACATAAGGAGATGATGACAAACACAATATCATTGTATCTGAGCTAATATACCTTTCAGATAATTACAAGCCATTAGCAAAGGTTACATACCATCTATGGCCACATGCAAAAGAATAAACTTGGACCCTTAATACCATAAACAAAAATTAATGCAAAATGGATTGAAGATCTAAATGGAAGGCCCAAAGTATAAAACTCCTAGAAGAAAATGTAGGGCAAAAGCTTCCAGACACAGATTTGGTGATTATTTCTTGAATATGACATGACACAGACAAAAGAAAAAAATAGACAAACGGGACTTTATAAAAATTTTAAAATTTTGTGCATCAAAAGACAATATCGGCCAGGTGCGGTGGTTCATGCCTGTAATCCCAGCACTTTGGGGGGCCAAGGCAGGTGGATCACTTGAGGCCAGGAGTTTGAGACCCCTGGCCCACATGGTGAAACCCTGTCCCTACTAAAAATACAAAAATTAGCCAGGCATGGTGGCAGACACCTGTAATCCCAGCTGCTCGGGAGGCGGAGGCCGCAGCAAGCTGAGATCACGCCGCTACACTCCAGCCTGGGTGACAGAGCGAGACTCTGTCTCAAAAACAAAGACGATATCAAAAGAGTAAAAAGTCAACCAACAGAATGGGAGAAAATATTTGCAAAGCATGTATCTCACAGGGATTAAAATCCAGATTACAGGGAATGCCTAAAACTCAATAACAAAACAATCTTATTAACAATGAGAAAAGGACTAGAATAGACATTTCTCCAAAGATATACAAATGGTCCATAGCCAATAAGCACATAAAAAGAGGCTCAACGTCACTAACCATTAGGGAAATACAGATCACAACTACAATGAGATAATCCTTCACATCCACTAAGATGGTAACTACAAAAAAAAAAAAAATTCAAAACAAGTGTTGATGAGAAGGTAGAGAAACTGGAACCCTTGTATCCTAGTGACGTATAAATGTTAAATGGTTCAGCCACTGTGGAAAACTGTATCATATTTCCTGAAAAATAGAAGAACAGAATTACTGTAGGATCTAGCAACCCAAAAGAATTGAAAGCAGCCTCTCTCAGAGTTATCCGGACACTCATGTTAATAGGAGCATCAGTGACCCAAGTGTTCATCAACAGATGAATGGAAAAGTGAAATGCAGTCTATAAATACAGTATTATACAGCCTTAAAAAGGAACGAAGCTGGGCCCGGTGGCTCATGCCTGTAACCCCAGCACTTTGGGAGGCTGAGGCGGGTGGATCACCTGAGGTCAGGAGTTCGAGACCAGCATGGTCAACATGGGGAAACACCGTCTCTACTAAAAATACAAAAAAAAAATTAGCCAGGTGTGGTGGCAGGTGCCTGTAATCTCAGCTACTCGGGAGGCTGAGGCAGGAGAATTGCTTGAACCTGGGAGTCGGAGGTTGTAGTGAGCAATGATTGCATCACTGAACTCCACTCTGGGCGACAGAGCGAGACTCTGTCTCAAAAAAAAAAAAAAAAGGAAGGAGTTTTGTTTTGAGAAGGAGTCTCGCTCTGTCCCCAGGCTGGAGTGCAGTGGTGCGATCTCTGCTCACTGCAAACTCCGCCTCCCGGGTTCACACCATTCTCCTGCCTCAGCCTCCTGAGTAGCTGGGACTACAGGCGCCGGCCACCATGCCCGGCTAATTTTTTGAATTTTTAGTAGAGATGGGGTTTCACCGTGTTAGCCAGGATGGTCTCGATCTCCTGACCTCGTGATCCGCCCGCCTCAGCCTCCCAAAGTGCTGGGATTACAGGCATGAGCCACTGCGCCCGGCCTAGGAAGGAGATTCTGACATATGCTGTGACATGAATGAACCTTGGGGACATTATGCCAAGTGATAGAAACCAGTCACAAAACGACAAATACTGTTCAATTAAACGTATATGAGGTACTTAAAGTGGTCAGAATCATAGAGACAAAGTAGAATGACGGTTGCCAGGGGCTGAAGAAGAAAATGGAGAGCTATTGTTTAATGAGGACAGTTTCAGTTTTACAAGATAAACAGTTATGGAGATGGATGTGACGATGCTTGTACAACATTATAAGTGTATTTAGTACCACTGAATTATACACTTAAAACGGTTAAGACGGTAAGTGTTGTATTATGTGTATTTTACACATAATACAAAAAATTTACAATAAATTTTTTGAGACAAGGTCTTGCTCTGTGCCCAGGCTGAGTGCAGTGGCTCAATCACAGCTCCCTGCAGCCTCGACCGGCCCCCCACCCACACCCACCGGGGCTCAAGGACCTCCTCAGCCTCCCCACCTCCGCCTCCCAAGTAGCTGGGGCTACAGGCACACACCACCAGGCCCAGCTAATTTTTTTAGATTTTTGTAGACATGATGTCTCACTATGTTGCCCAGGCTGGTCTCAAACTCCTGGTCTCAAGTAATCCTCCCACCTTGGCCTTCCAAAATGCTGAGATTATAGGCAAGAGCCACCACACCCAGCAAAAAAAAAAAAAAAAAAAAAAAAAAAAAAAAAAAATTAGTAATATACTATTGAGGTAATGCACAAGTTTGTGACATATGTATGTGAAATATATGTATACATTTTTTAAAGGGAAACTGCTTTGATTCCAAATCAAATATGTACATTTCATTCAAACGCATATGGGACATTTACTAAACATGACCTTATCTTGGGCATAAAGAAAAACTAAAAGAGAAACAGGTATTCTAAATCAGAGATCACTGGTCTCATTCAACAATCACAATAAAATTAGAAAATAAAGGCAAAAGCATGGAAATCCATTGTTAAATTTATTTATTTATTTATTTTGTTTTTTGAGACAGAGTCTCGCTCTGTCGCCCAGGCTGGAGTGCAGTGGCACGACCTCAGCTCATTGCAACCTCCGCCTCCCAGGTTCAAGCAATTCTCTGCCTCAGCCTCCTGAGTAGCTGGGATTACAGGCACCTGCCACCACGCCTGGCTAATTTTTTTGTATTTTTAGTAGAGACGGGGTTTCACCATCTTGGCCAGGATGGTCTGGAACTCCTGACCTTGTGATCTACCCGCCTTGGCCTCCCAAAGTGCTGGGATTATAGGCATGAGCCACGGCGCCCGGCCTCCATAGTTAAATTTTAAGTGTACATTTTAATGTAACAGGCAAGTAAGAAGCTAATTTAACTTACTGAGAAAGGAACAGACAAACTTCATGAAATAAACTTCAATGGCTGTTAAAAATAGGAAAAATTTTCTAGAAGCTCATTTTCCAACCAGATTTGAAATATATAGGCCGGGTACGGTGGCTCATGCCTGTAATCCCAGCACTTTGGGAGGCTGAGGTGGGTGGATCACCTGAGGTCGGGAGTTCAAGACCAGCCTGCCCAATATGGTGAAACTCTAACTCTACTAAAAATACAAAAAATTAGCCGGGCATGGTGGCGCGTGCCTGTAATCCCAGCTACTCGGGAGGCTGAAGCAGGAGAATCGCTTGAACCCGGGAGGTGGAGGTTGCAGTGAGCCGAGATCACACCATTGCACTCCAGCCTGGGCGACAAGAGCAAAACTCAGTTTCAAAAAATAAATAAATAATATACATAATTTTCATCATAATATATGGGGAAATGGATGTTAAACAATGGTGGAATATAAATGCATGTAATTTTGGAGGAAAATGTGGCAACCTCTATTAAAATGGAAAATGAAGATTTTCTTCAACCCCACGATTTTACTCCCTGTATCCATTCCAAAGTAGCATTTGCAAATGTGCCCAGAGTTTTGTGTGCACAAATGGTCACTGCAGAGTTTTAAATAATTGTTGAAAGCAAAAACCTAAATATTCATAAATAAGAGAACAGTTAAATAATGGTATAATATTATAGTACAATTGGACCGTTGTATGGAGTCAGACGGAGACTAGAGGGGCTGGAGAAGATACGGGGAGTGGTTTGATGGACATTGCATAGAGTTTCAGTTTGGTATGAACAGGTTCTAGGGATGGTGGTGATGACTGCACAGCAATGTGAATGCACTTAATGCCACTGAATTGTACTCTTAAAAGTAGTTAAGATGGTAAATTTTATGTATATTTCACCAAAAGTTTAAAACAAACAAACAAAAAAACAAACCCCACATCCCCTCAATCTCTTCTCCGAACATTCCTTCTCCTCCCTGCTCTAGGGGACACCCCCCTCTACAGATACTGAGTCTCCCGCGGCTCTCTCATGCCGACGGTTTCATCAGCCCCATTCTTCATGCTGTGGAGTCCAGATAAGGTATAGATACCCTCGCTGGTGCTCCCTAACACCTCACAGACTTTCGGCCAACACTAGGCTCCACCACCCATTACCATTTTGTGTTGTTGCCATCCAAGGTCCCTGGCACAATCTCCTCATTCCTCCCAGATTCTACCCCCTGGCTCACCCCTACTCTCAAGCTATTCTTGTGGGCATGCAAAGCAACCATTACTGACAACGTGATGAATATGTCATTTAGCATAAGGTTAGGACATTTTAGAACTGGCTGATAAAAGATTACTTCAAAACCAACCAGCCAAGTCACCAGATCCACAGGTCTCAAACTTCCTTCTCTCCACTTCACTCTTTCTCACTGCCAGAGATTTGGTGTTTTATTATTTGTCTCCCCAGGTTACATGAATCCCCCAATCAGAACCAACAGACCAAGTCTGGAAAATGGACCTTCAGTTTTCGATATTTTCATCATTTCTCCTCAGCTCTCCAAGACCTCCAATTTTCTGTATCTCTAATTCAATTTCAGAAAAAAAAATGAGGAGACAATGCCTTCTGGAAGAGTCCCTTTCTCTCACCCAATTTAGAGTCGGGAAACACAAAAGTTAACAAGTGAAAGTGCCGGGTACACAATCTCTGCAAATTTATCTGGTTTTCATTACAGGCCGGGAGCAGTGACTCTCACCTGTAATCTCAGCACACTGGGAGGTCGAGGCGGGCGGATCACTTGAGGTCAGGACTTTGAGACCAGCCTGGCCAACATGGCGAAACCGCGTCTCTACTAAAAGTACAAAAATTAGCCGGGAGTGGTGGCGTGCGCCTGGAGTCCCGGCTACTCGGGAGGCTGAGGCAGGAGAATCGCTTGAACCCAGGAGGCAGAGGTTGTGGTGAGCCGAGGTCGCGCCATTGCACTCCGGCCTGGGTGACAATGCAAAACTCCATCTTAAAACAATAAATAAATAAATAAATAAATAAATAAATGGTTTTCACTACAATGCATCCTTGCCAAAACAAAAGGTCAAGACTTGATCATTTCTGGTGCCCTCTTATCTGTTCCTTATGCACTCCAGACCTTCAGGAAGCACTGAGACTTTAGGGAAATGAAGAAGAAAGAAAGGTCAGGGGGAAGACTTACCCAACCCAGCCCCTCGTCCTCCTGGCTGGAACTCAACAAAGAACAGCTGTGGAAACTTAGAATAAAAGGCCCTGGCTGCTCTGTGACTGGCCACAGAATCTCTCCTTTTCATTGGCTGTCATGGATATTGATGACTAGACCCAGACGGCAATTGTTTAGGTTCTTTTTTAACTCCTCAGGTGTGAATGCTTTTCCCCCAGCTGGATAGTCCGTGCTGCTGTTAATATCATCTCCCTACGTAATATAATATGATCCTAGGGCTTCTGCGAACTATCTTCTCCCGACCAATGAGAGCTGGTTTGGAGACTAGTAATGGGAACCACTCTGCTCCATAATCTGAGTATCTGACTCCTGTGAACTTCCTAAGCGAACCTATTTTGTGCATGTCTCAACTTCCGCTTTAAAAGTTGAGCACTTAAAAAGGAGCATTTGTATGTAAGGAAATCAATGAATATGCTTGAGTAACTGGCTTTGGATATAAACGGCAGAAGTCAGAATCTTCAGGTGTCTCCTAACGCCCTGTTACCCTCATCATTGACTCCTGTGCGAATGCTGCCCCCTCTTCACCATCCCCATTATCCCCCCGCAGCTGCCATTCTTGTCTCCACCCTCTTTAGCATTAATTGAATGCTAATGGTGTAAAAGCCCTGCAGCTGAGTGCATTTCATGACAGATCCTTCTCTTCACAGTCCTCGGAAGTAGATAGCATTATTATTCCCATTGTCAAAGATACTTGAGGCCATCAGGGTGGAGGCTAGAGTTGAGAACATTCCTACTTGGTCAGCCCAAATTTTAACCACAGCATTGTCCTGCCTCCCAGGCATCATTGATCCCAGTGAGGCTTAGGAAGGTCTGTGTTGGATCTGTGGGAAGATGTGGCTCAGTTCTGCCTAATGAGACTGAACTAAGAGACTCAAAGAATCTTTCCTCTCCAGGATCTTGGCCTTTCTTTAACCAGCTACTCACCATCAAAATTGTGACCTGACCTCTTTACCCTGACTGGTTAAACCATCCTTAGCTGGGCCGGGGTGCATCCATTAGAGGGCTGTGTCTTGATCTCCCTTTCTTCAGTTTTTCTGATAGCCGCCACAGGATCTGGCATAGAAGGTTAGAAGTGGTTAAGCACTTGAGCTGGAACAGCAACCTCTATTCTAGACTGTTGGTGTGGCTATGGGCAGGTATTTATTAACTTCACTTGTTTTTCCTCCTCTGTGAAATGAAGAGGATGATGATCGTGATGCTATTGATGATGATGGTGATGATGATGATGATGATGATGGTGATGGTGAAGATGAAGATTATGATGATGGCGATGATGATGATGACGGTGATGGTGAAGATGAAGATTATGATGGTGATGATGATGACGGTGATGGTGAAGATGAAGATTATGATGATGGTGATGGTGATGATGAAGATTATGATGATGGTGATGATGATGATGACGATGGTGAAGATGAAGATGATGGTGATGATGATGACGGTGATGGTGAAGATGAAGATTATGATGATGGCGATGATGATGACGGCAATGGTGAAGATGAAGATGATGGTGATGATGACAGTGATGGTGAAGATGAAGATTATGATGATGGTGATGATGATGATGGTGATGATGATGATGGTGATGATGATGGTGATGGTGAAGATGAAGATTATGATGATGATGATGGTGATGAGAGTGATGATGATGATGATGATGGTGATGGTGAAGATGAAGATTATGATGATGGTGATGATGATGATGGTGATGATGACAGCAATGGTGAAGATGAAGATGAAGATGATGGTGATGATGCTGACGGTGATGGTGAAGATTATGATGATGATGATGGTGATGATAGTGATGAAGATGATGATGATGGTGATGGTGATGATGATGATGATGGTGATGGTGGTGATGATGATGGTGATGGTGATGATGATGATGGTGATGGTGGTGATGATGATGATGACAGTGATGGTGAAGATGAAGATGATGATGGTGATGGTGGTGATGATGATGGTGGTGATGGTGGTGATGATGGTGATGGTGAAGATGAAGATGATGATGGTGATGGTGGTGATGATGATGGTGGTGATGGTGAAGATGAAGATAATGATGATGGTGATGATAGGGGGCAGAAAGGGTGGTCAGGCTGTCACTTGGTTTCTCTTTTGTTAATTGTCTGTTCTTTTCCTTAAAGATTTACCTGACTTTATGTATTTTTTTGTGTATATTTATGCAAAATACAATTTGCCGGTTAATACAAAATCATAAATCCTTATAAAATTTGGGATTTTCTCTTTATTGTTTACGGTATTTTAGGGGTAGAGTTGTTTTAAAATGTATTAATGTCTATTTTTATTAATCTTACCATTTGTGGGTGATATAAATACTTCCTATCCTGAAAGCCAACTATTTCCCTATATTTTCTTTCACACATTAATATCTCTTTTTACATTTTCGACTTGCTTATACATAATAAATCTCCATAATGTGATGTAGTGGTTCAGTTTTATCTATTGATACCAATTACTTCAATACATATATTGCATAGCCTATCTTCCCATACCAATTTTCTGGCACCATCCACTGGATGTGAAACACCCACCTGTTGCCTTGGTCTCTTTCTGTAACTTTTGTTGTACTTTGTCTATTTTCTGTTACTGCTACAATATCATACCACTTTACAAATATTGAATATTGGCTGGGCGCAGTAGCTCATGCCTGTAATCCCAGCACTTTGGGAGGCTGAGGTGGGCAGATCACCTGAGGTCAGGAGTTCGAGATGAGCCTGGCCAACATGGAGATACCCCGTCTCTACTAAAAATACAAAAATTAGCCAGGTGTGGTGGCACATGCCTGTAATCCAAGCTACTCAGGAGGCTGAGGAGGGAGAATCCCTTGAACCTGGGAGGTGGAGGTTGCGGTGAGCTGAGATCGCGCTATTGCACTCCAGCCTGGGCAACAAGAGCAAAACTCTGTCTCAAAAAAAAAAATGGAATATTTCTGTATTACGTGGGTTTATAGTAATATATTTCCATATGCATTTTTATAGTTTTATCATGCATACTATTTTAATAATATTAAAGTTATTGCACAGTGCCTTTTAGAGTGTTGAGTATCGGGACACACATTCTCACGTTGTGTCACTGATTCTTGCTCATGGGAAATTGTTTCCAAGTGTGTCTTGTAGTTATTTTGAAGCAATGAATAAGGAATATTTTCACTTTGGTGTGACCATATGGCTTCACTTTCAAAAGGTAACCAAAAGTGTTCATTTCCACTTCTGGTAGGTTCATCCAAGTAGGCCTTGTCTCTCATAAGTGTGAGGGTTAGTGTGTTGGTTTCGTATTTTTTCTTTTACTATCCTTCCAGGAAATTTCTGGGACTGCCTTTGGCTTTCAATTCCTAATATTTTAACATTGCCGAGAAACAATTGTCCTTTGGGGGAAGTGATTGGCTTACTTTCTCTCCTGGCATAGAGGTAAGGATTCTGTTGCTGAATCGCTAGAGTTTCAGCACTTCAAGAATCTCCTGTGAGTGAAGAGCTCAGTTTCTGCATCTCACTTCACCAGTGTCAACGCTTACACCCATCCCTGCCTGAGTGTTGAGTCTCTGGGCCTCAAAGGAATCCAACTCATTTCTAACTCTGACCCTCCAACCATGCCCAAAGCTCGTAGTAGCATGGACTTGAGAGGGAACACTCCGAATTCCATTTCACTGTCGTTTACATGTCCTGGAGGTTTCTTTAGTTTTGTTGAAAGTTCACCTTTCATTATGATATTGATGAAATTAGAGTTAATTGTGTTAGACATAATTATGCCAATTATAATGATGGTGAAATTTTTCTTTTAATTTCAGGAAATTCTGCAGGCAGTTATCTCTTTCTCTTTTGGATATATATTAGTTCTTTAATGAATTGCATTATGCCTTATTTCGTTCTGGCTGAAACTGAATTTCCCATCCTGGCTGAATATTATATTAGTTAGACCATGCCTATTAAGAAGTCCATTGGTGTCCGGGCACCGTGGCTCACACTTGTAATCCCAGCAGTTTGAGAGGCCAAGGTAGGTGGATCACCTGAGATCAGGAGTTGGAGACCATCCTCGCCAGCATGGTGAAACCCTATCTCTACTAAAAATACAAAAATTAGCTGGGCGTGTTGGTGGGTGCCCGTAATCCCAGCTGAGGCACGAGAATTGCTTGAACCCAGAAGGCGGAGGTTCCAGTGAGCCGAGATTGTGCCACTGCACTCCAGCCTGTCTCAAAAAAAAAAAAAAGTCTGTTGGCAAAATGTTAGAAGTTGCATCTTATCCACATGTAACAAATATATAGTTAGAGACCCTTTTGATAAAGCCTATTCACAAGTATTCCCTAAAAGCTCACTCAGAAGATAAAATTGTTTCTTCAGATATATTTTTCTAATTGCAGGAATTTATTTTCAGAAGGCTTTTATTTTTAGACGGAGTTTCGCTCTGTCGCCCAGGCTGGAGCGCAGTGGCACGATCTCGGCTCACTGCAAGCTCCGCCTCCCGGGTTCACACCATTCTCCTGCCTCAGCCTCCCAAGTAGCTGGGACTGCAGGCGCCCACCACCACGCCTGGCTAATTTTTTGTATTTTTAGTAGAGATGGGGTTTCACCGTGTCGGCCAGGATGGTCTCGATCTCCTGACCTCATGTGATCCACCTGCCTTGACCTCCCAAAGTGCTGGGATTACAGGCATGAGTCGCCACCCCTGGCCTATTTTCAGAAGTTTTTTAAACAAACTGGA
Organism: Pan paniscus; assembly: GCF_029289425.2. Taxonomy (NCBI): domain Eukaryota; kingdom Metazoa; phylum Chordata; class Mammalia; order Primates; family Hominidae; genus Pan; species Pan paniscus. The sequence goes on from NC_073269.2 coordinate 61,893,992, forward strand.
AATTCTCTTGAAATGACTTGGAAACTAAACAAGAACCTTTTTGAACATTTTATTTGCCAAAAAATAGTAACCAAAATAAATGATATTTTAATTTCTTTTTTATTAAAAGATTTTCCGCTAGCTTTATTGAAATATAATTGACAGGTAAAAATTGTACATATTCAATGTGTTTGAAATGATAATTCGATTATACATACGCATTGTGAAAAGATTACCAAAACCACATTAACACGTCATCACAATTACTTCACTTTTTGTGCTTGCATGGGATAAGAACACTTAAAATCTACTTTCTTCACTAATTGTAAGTAAACTGTACAGTATTATTAAATATGGTCATCTCCTCGTACATCAGGGCTTCAGAATTTATTCATCTTATTATTAAGAGTTTGTACCCATTGACCAGCATCTTTTCATTTCCTCTTCTCCCAGCCCCAGGCAGCCACCTCTGTACTCTCTGCTTCTATGAGTTTAGCTTTTTAAAAAAATATTCCATATACAAGTGACATCATACAATATCTGCCTTTTTGTATGTGGCTTATTTCACTGAGCCCCACGTCCTCCAGACTCATCCATGTTGTCACAAATAGCAGAATTTTCTTGTTTCTTATGGTTGAGTAATATTCAAATGACAGTTTTATAACTTCATCATTTCTTCTATATTTATTAGCTGACATTTTAATAGAGGGATGAATTTTACTCACTTGTTCGTTTATTTTTTTCCGTCTGATTTTTAAAATTTTTCCTTTAAGTTATTGGGGTACAGGCGATATTAGGTCACATGAGTAAGTTCTTCAGTGGTGATTTGTGAGATTTGGGTGCACCCATCACCTGAGCAGTATACACCGCACCATATTTGTAGTCTTTTGTCCCTCGCCCCCCCCACCCTTCCCCCCAAGTCCCCAAAGTCCATTTTATCATTCTTATGCCTTTGCATCCTCACAGCTTAGCTCCCACATATCAGTGAGAACATATGATGTTTGGTTTTCCATTCCTGAGTTACTTCACTTAGAATAATAATCTCCAATCTCATCCAGGTTGCTGCAAATGCTGTTAATTCGTTCCTTTTTGTGGCTGAGGAGTATTCCACCATATAAATAAAAGTAGAACTACCATTTGATCCAGCAACCCCACTCCTGGGTATCTACCCAGAGGAAAAGAAGTCATTATATGAAAAAGACACTTGCACACGCCTGTTTATAGCTGCACCATTCGCCACTGCAAAATCGTGGAACCAACCCAGATGCCCAGCAATCAACGAGTGGATGAAGAAACTGTGGTATATTTCACTTGTTCATTTCGCCAGTATTGATTCATTGATTCTCATTTCATTCTCAAGGTTATGCTATTGTCAATATTTAGTTTGGTATTCAAATTGGTCCACATTCGGCAAGTGGGACCCACTTCAATTTCATTTTCATTTCAAGATCCGGTGACACGTCCCCATCACTGATCCTTTTCTTTTTTCTTTCTTTCTTTCTTTTTTTTTTTTGAGACAGAGTCTCGCTCTGTCGCCCAGGCTGGAGTGCGGTGGCACGATCTCGGCTCACTGCAAGCTCCGCCTCCCGGGTTCACGCCATTCTCCTGCCTCAGCCTCCCGAGTAGCTGGGACTACAGGTGCCCGCGACCTCGCTCAGCTAATTTTTTTGGTATTTTTAGTACAGACGGAGTTTCACCGTGTTAGCCAGGATGGTCTCGATCTCCTGACCTCGTGATCCGCCCGCCTCGGTCTCCCAAAGTGCTGGGATTACAGGTGTGAGCTATCACTGATCCTTTTCTTATTTTCTGGGACTACAAGATATCCCAGGCTCCTCTAGTATTTCCCTTGCCCCAGCCCTGATTTAGCTATTTCTTCAAGGGGTCTTGATTTCTCTTACTGTAGAATAATATTTAAAATTCAAGATCTAGGTACCAGTTCACTGACTTTTGATAAAAATATATGCCCACATACTACCAACCCAGTCAAGATATGAGATGTGTCCACATTCCTAGAAAGTGCACATTCTTCAACAGTCAATGTCCCTTTCTAATATATGAAAACATGTTTGGTGCCAAAGCTTAAAACTAATAGTCCATAAAACTGTGATTCACCAGTTTATTTTAAAAGCTATTTCTACTGCAGGTTAATAAGAAATACATTACAGAAATGCATTGTTGCTTATGATCCTAACACTGTACGTGCCATTTTGTTCTATTTTTAACTTTAACTTTACAAAATTCTGAAATCTACATACTGTGTTTGTTAAGGACTGGAACGATAGACATAAAATTCAAATGTGACTGTGGATGAATGGATAAAGAAAGTGTGGCACATATACACAATGAAATACTATTCAGCCTTTAAAAAGAAGGAAATCCTGTTATTTGTAAGAACACGGATGAACCTGGAGGGTATTCTGGGTTTTTTCACTAGTCTTTCCATTTTTTTTTGTTTTTGTGGGTACAGAGTAGGGGTATATATTTATGGGGTACATGAGATATTTTGGTTCAGGCTTGCCATGTGTAATAATCACATCAAAATGTATAGAGTATCCATCACCTCAAGGATTTATCCCTTGTGTTACAAACAATCCAATTATACTCATTTAGTTTATTTTTATTTGTATTTTAAGACAGTCTCACTCTGTTGTCCAGGCTGGAGTGCAGTGGCACCATCTTAGCTCACCGCAACCTCTGCCTCCTGAATTCAAGCGACTCTCCTACCTCAGCCTCCTGAGTAGCTGGGATTACAGGTGCACACCACTGTGCCTGGCTAATTTTTGTATTTTTAGTAGAGGCGGGGTTTCACCATGTTGGCCAGGCTGGTCTTGAACTCCTAACCTCAGGTGATTCGACTGCCTCAGCCTTCCAAAATGCTGGGATTACAGGTGTGAGCCACCGTGCCCAGCCTCTTTTAGTTATTTTTTAAATGTACGTTAAGTTATTTTTTACTATAGTCAACAGGTTGTGCTAGCAAATCCTAAGTCCTATTCTTTCTATTTTTTAATACCAATTAACCATCCCCACTTCCCCCCCAAGTCCCCTCCGCTACAATTCCCAGCCTCTGGTAATCACCCTTCTACTCTGTCTCCATAAGTTCAATTGCTTTAATTTTTAGCTCCCACAGATAAGTGGGAAGTTTGTCTTTCTGTACCTGGCTTATTTCACTTAATGACTGGAGGACATTATGTTAGATGGAATAAGTCAGGCACAAAAAGACGAATATCCCATGGTCTCACTTATATGTGAAATCTAAAAGAAATTTGATCTCAGAAGTAGAGAGTAGAGTAGTGGTTATTAGAGGCTGAGGAAGGTAGGAGGAAGTAAGGAAATAAGAAGAGGTGAGTTAATCAGTTGAGGTCAAGAGTTCGAGACCATCCTGGCCAACAGGGCGAAACCCCTTCTCTACTAAAAATACAAAAATTAGCCAGACGTGGTGGTGGGAGCCTGTAATCCCAGCTACTCGGGAGGCTGAGGCAGGAGAATCACTTAAACCTGGGAGGTGGAGGTTGTAGTGAGTTGAGATAGCACCACTGCACTCCAGCCTGGGCAACAGAGTGAGACCCTATCTCAAAAAAAAAATTGACGGAAGGAAGGAATTCATAATAAATGTGGGTTTCCATGTTAAGCAAAAACATTTGTGGTAACCTCTCTATATATCATTAGTAAAACTCTTATTTCTGCCTAAATTAAAATATGATTGGATTAAGAAGGTGTGGCCTGATGTGATTAAGGTGGGAAGAGGTACCCTCTTCAATAAAAGCCTCTTGCCCATGGATGTCACTCCAAAACCAAATTATTTCAGAAGGTTCGAAGCCAAAAAAAAAAAAGCCAAAAAAAAAAAAAAAGCCACAATGGAAGAAAGGTAAATCCAATTTTATATAATTTACATTTCTACAAAGGGCAGAGAGAGCAAAGTCCAGGGAATTGGGTAATTTATTAATTCAGCAAGTGTTGTGTGAAGCCGTGAAGCCAACTCCATGCCAGGTACAGTGTGTGCACTGAGCCCTCTGCCCTGGCAGGTATTGGCAGGACTTCAATTTCAAAAGCCAGGCTGGTGTACCGACAAGGGCCTTCATTTTCCTTAATCAAATCATAGCTTCAAAGACTCTGCAGGACGGTGGCGAGTTGAGTTTTAGCCATTAACTTACTCAATTTCTCAGGTCCCGTTAGTTTTTCCCACAGTCATATTAGACCCGCTGGGGGAGTCGGAGGGTCTTTGAGTCTAGACCAGCGCTGTTCATAAGAAATATACTGTGACCCATATATGTAATGACAAATTTTCTAGATACACTAAAGAAAATGGAAAACAACATGTTGAATTAATTTTAACATCCAAAAGATTTGTCATTTTAACATGTAACCAATATTAAACAGCTATGAATGACGACCTTTTTCATCCAACATCATCACGATCTAGTGTGTGTTTTACACTCACAGTATGTCTCCATTCAGATAAACTCCATTTCAGCGGGTTGCTAGCCACATGCTGTTGGTGGCCACCATATTGGACAGCCCGGGTCTAGACCCTTTTACCACTTCAACTCTATGTGGAATAATGAACGATATTCTTCATTCCAGCTAGCATTTGAAATTCAGAAGTCAGCAGCCATGACTCTTCACATCTGTACCCGTATTGCCTGGTACAAGGGATATCACATAGTAGGTACACAATCCCTAAAGTGAAAGAACCCCAGTTCATTTGTCTCGTGGAATCTCCACGAAGAGGCACATTTTCCCCCCAGGCAGCAGCCACGGCTGAACATTCATGAGAAGCAAGTTGTCTTAACTGTCTGGCCTGTCTCGAGAAACCTGTATTCTTGAGATGTAGATACATCAGCTGCGTCAATTCACTGAAGATGAATCCCCAAAGTGGAGGGTGTATGGTGCCCTTTCTGTACCGTGGTCACTCAGAAGAATGAGATCAAGATCAACTGTCAACCGGGGAAGCCAGCTTCCAAGATCAAAGAACTAGAGCCACACCTGAGATCTGTTCTACAGCTGAACCAAGGATGCTGAAGTTCCAAGGTAAAGTATCTGCCCCACCTAGACCCTCCCCACAAAGGGCCTAGGGAAAAGCAACTGGGCAAAAGCCTCTTCACTTAATATTAGAAGGATTCTGGCTCCTAACATTGTATGCACCTTTGAGCATCAGTGGTTCTTGCCTCTGAGTATAGAACCACCTGGAGATTTTGAAGGAAATGGAATATTCAGGTCATGCCCTAGCCCTGTGCTGTCCAACAGGGTAGGGACTAGTGGCTCTGGACCACGAGAAATGCAGCTGGTACCTAGTGGAAAGGATGCTATTCTGTACATATCGGGTTCAATGAAATATATTACTGAAGTTAATCTTACCAGGTTTTTTTTATGTTTTTCAATGCAGCTACTAGTACATTTACAACGAGACATGCGGGTCATGTTATATTTCTTCAGGCAGCACTGGCCTACAACTTGAATATTTGTTAAATTGTCTGAGGATCTTATTAAAATGTGCATTCTGGTACTACACCTCTGGGATCTCCTGAGACTCAGGATTTCTGACAAGAGCCCAGAAATTTCTGACAAGAGCAGCTGATGGTGCTGGTTCCTGAACCATATGTTGTTTTGGGTTTTCTTTTCCCTCCTTTACTAAGTTCTTTTTTTTCTTTTCCTTCCAACTTGTATTTTAGGTTCATGGGGGTACATGTGCAGCTTTGTGACATGATAAACTGCATGCCTCAGGGGTTTGGTGTACAGACAGTTTCATCACCCAGGTAATGAGCACAGTACCTGAGAGGCAGTGTTTTGATTCTCACCCTCCTCCCACCCTCTACCCTTGCGTTGCCCCCAGTGTCTTTGTTCCCTTCTTTATGTCCATGTGACCTCAATGCTTAGCTCTCACGTCTAAGCGAGAACACGTGATATTTGCTTTCCTGTTCCCGTGTTATTTCACTTAGGACAGTGGCCTCCAGCTGGATCCATGTTACTGGAGAAGACATGATTTCATTCTTTGACTGTGTAGTATTGCATGGTGTATACGGGCCACATTTTCTTTATCCAGTCCACCACTCCTGGCCATCTAGGTTGATTCCATGTCTTTCCTAGCGTGGATGGTGTTGTGACGAACATGCACGTGCATGTGTCTTTATAATAGAAAAATAACAATAATCAAAATTTATACATTACATTGGTGCAGATTGTTTTACTCTAATTAGATTTTTTTTCAAGTTGGAGTCTCACTCACTCTGTTGTCCAGGCTGGAGTTCAGCGGCACAATCTCGGCTCACAGCAACCTCTGCTTCCTGGATTCACGTGATTCTCCTGCCTCAGCCTCTCAAGTAGCTGGAATTACAGGTGTGTGCCACCATGCCGGGCTAATTTTTGAACGTTTAGTAAAGACGAGGTTTCTCCATGTTGGCGAGGTTGGTGCCGAACTCCTGACCTCAAGTGATTCACCCGCCTCGTCTCCCCAAAATGCTGGGATCACAGGCAAGACCCGCCATGCCTAGCCTTGAATTAGATTTTAATAACATTTGTAAAAACAAAAGGAATTGAAAAACTTCTGTCGAACCTCTGTAGTGAGTTTTCACTTCAGTTATTTTACTTTATGCCCCTCAATTTCTAATTAGTTCATTTTTAAAATTTCTACTTGGTTATTGATATTTTCTATTTTGTGAGGTGTTACTCTTCTAATTTACTTCAGTTCTTTGCCTGTTGTTTCCTTTAGTTCTTTTGGTCCTCCTTAGACAGGTAATTTAGTCTGCAGACAGGAAGCCCAAGGTCTTGAGCACATTTATTACATCTTGTGACTTGTAGACATTCTGTTCTCTTTGTGTGCCTCATATATTTTTTGTTGAAAATTGGAAGTTTTCTGTGGCAGACGCAGATCAGATTCTCAAAGTTCACAGGTTTTTTTTTTGTTTTGTTATACTTGCGGGCTGTAGTTTTCTGTTTTTGTTTTGTTTTGTTTGGACTTAATGAAAATATTTTGCAAAAATTCTGTTTTTTCTCCTCTGTGTTCTCAGCTCATCCTGACTGACACTTCTTCTCACAGAACTTGGTGACTAGACGACCCACGTGAGTGCTTCCTTATATCCTGGACAAAACACAGAACCTAAAGAATTGTGAACAAAAGAATTCAGAGCCACAGTTGAGCAATAACATGCCCTGCCTGGTTCTGAGCCACCTCATCCATGCCCCGGCTGGACTGACAGTGGGGCCACGTGCTGGGCAGTGGCTCAGGGTGGGACCACAATGTCCTGGTTCACCTCAAATCCGTTTGCCGTACCAACACTGACAATGAGAGAAAGGAAGACAGTTTCCTTTGGAAACTGAGCCAAGCCCTGGGTTGTCAGAAACTCTGAGCTTCTCTTCATTGTTAAAGAAGAAAATGTGGCACATCTACATCATGGAATACTATGCAGCCATAAAAAAGGATGACTTCATGCCCTTTGTAGGCACATGGATGAAGCTGGAAACCATGATTCTCAGCAAAGTATCAGAAGATTGGAAAACCAAACACCACATGTTCTCACTCATAAGTGGGAGAGGAACAATGAGAACACATGGGCACAGGGAGAGGAACACCACACACTGGGACCTGTCGGGGGGCGGGGGGTTAGGGGAGGGACAGCATTAGGGAGAAATACCTAATGTAGGTGACGGGTTGATGGGTGCAGCAAGCCCACATGGCACATCTGTACCTATGTACCAAACCTGCACGTTCTGCACATGTACCCCAGAACTTAAAGTATAAGTAAAAAAAAAAAAAAAAAAGAAAAGTCTGCTTGTACAGTGAACAGGGCCTGGGGATCGGAAGCCACCGACGCCAACCATTTACGTCCGCTTCTGTCACACGCCTGCAGGGACAGGGCATGGAGAATACAGACCTCGCTGACTGGGATGTTGAAGGACAGGTTTTTATTCAAACACAGAAGAACCCTAAAGTACTGAACTGCACATGAGAGCGGGCAAGGAAACTTTATCACTGTCTTAATAGAAGGCAGCGGAGCTGCTTTCTGTGAAAAGATGCAATTGGAAAAGATGTGGAAAGTATCTAACACCCAAACCAACCCCACCAGTGTGCCAGCAATCCTAAGACGCTCTTCTCTAATTCTGAACAGAAGAACTCCGCTTCCAAGACATGAGCATGAATGCAATTCCAGGCTGTAAGATATTTTGGGAGAATATTAGAGAGGCAAATCAACCCACTGGGCTTGGTGCTTTCCACAACTGAGGCCACCTGGTATTCCCAAAGAGCACAGAAATTTTGTTCAAGCTTTACTGAAAGCAGATAAAAATTAAAAGATGTGAGGGATCAGTGCTCCAGGAACCTGGGTCCATAAAATTACAAGCTGGAGAATAACTGCTCCCAGAAATGTGAGTATATTTTAAAAGGATTTATATGAGAAAATAAACCAATTAAAATTATGCGAGAAGAGATAAGCATTTTCTCCCTGCATGCATATGTGTAGATACGGTATGTGTGTGTACATGGACATACAGGTGGCAGATTATATTACAGATGCCAATCAATGAAGAAATGCAATGTGCAAGGATTTCATCTAATATATGCACCACAACGTAGAGATTTGTGTTTCTCCATTTGCCTTCAGGAGACAAAAGGAATTGAGAACTGCCTGGGCTTTAAATAGGAAAGAAGAGAACCTAGCAATCACTAGAGAATGATTACTGTGGAGATGATTGAATTAAAGACTATTAATTTAATCACATTAATGTAATCAAATCCTTTCCCACCTGACCTCCAGTCTCCCACTTTTACGTTCTTATCCATGAACTCTGATCCCCTATAATATATTTAATACATGAGGAACCCATTTTTGAACATGTTTAAAGAGGAAATGAATCTCATTTTACTTATGTTGTGATGTAAGGGAAATAGAAAGATTGTAACAGTATCTTTTACCTTTCATTTTAGATGCTGCAACTACAAAGAAAAACCGGACTTTCACTGGCTGAATGATTGTCTGGAAAGCGTTTTGGGATTTCTTTCCTAAGCTTTTTAATTAGAATCTTTACATTATAGAGAAAATGTTTTTGAGAGTTGAGTGTGGTCTGTGGAGTGTCCTATTAGTAATGACTTCTGAGTAGGTTTAACTCATCTCTTTTATTGAAATGTGAAAAGGTGTTACATTTATAATAGAAAACTCTTGGAAAGTCGCACCGTTCATTTGAGAGGAATTTTAAATGTCAACCCAAATTTTAAGATTTTAATTAATTTTAATTAATTTCCAAATTTTAATCAATAGGCATAATATTCAAGATCTTATCTAAAAATTATTGCATGGCAATATTTTGTCCTTGTTAATTAAAAAATAACACTGAAAACACAATCGTCTTCCTTTACGGTAAAAACCTGTCCAAAATTAACCATCTCAATGATGGCAGAATGAAATCAGAATCTGATTGGATTAAAAAGGAGGGAAAGGGTGTGGCTAAGGTGGGTGGAGACATCCTCTCGTATAAAAGCCCCTGGCAGGCAGCTCTCACTCCAGATCTGAGCTGTCCAGAGAAGCAGCTGGAGGACAGGGGAGAATCTCCAGAAGGAGAGGTGAGTTCAATCTCTTGGAATTCATTTTTACAAAAGGCGTATGAGAGTCTAGGGGAATGCAATAATGACTTGATTCCACAAGTGTTGTCTGAGGCCAACTCCATGACAGACACACTGTATTTCTGGAGGATAATGGGACCTCTGCCCTGGTAACAGTTAGGTAAGTCTTAGATTTTCAATACCAAGACAAGAGACGTGACAATCACCATTTGCTTGAATTTCATCAGAATTTGGTAGACTTTCTGAAATGATGGACAGAGTTTCGGTGGCTGCGTTATTCAACGTCAGGTTTTCCTATGGGTTTGGTATTGTTTTCCTATTCTCCCCTTCCCACAACCCCTGGCAACCATCATTCTTCTCTTATTTTCTGATTTTTTTTTGTTCCGTTTTTTGTTCCTTTTAATTCAGAAAGAGAAAGGGAAGGAAATGAAAAGCAAAGTTTGTTTACATTAGTATTGCGGAAAAGATCTGGCCGGATGATGGGACCTACTTCTTCCAGGATGGGGATTCATTATTTCTTTAATTGTTTTGAGACAGTGTCTCGCTCTGTCTGCCAGGCTGCAGTGCAGTGGCTATTTTCTGATTCTATGAGATCAGTCAAGTCAGATTCCACATAACTGAGATCATACAGTGTTTACATCCCTCAGCCTCACTTATTTCACTTCCCATCATGCCCTCGGCCTTCATCCACATTGGTGCAATGCCAGAATTGCCTTCTTTTATATGGTAGAATAATCCAATGTATATATGAGCATTTCCTCATCCATTTTTCTCTCACAGACTCTGGGGTTGGTTCCATGGCTCTTGTGAATAACGCTGCAGAGAACCTGAGAGTGCAGATGTCTCTTTGACATGCTGACCTCTTTCTTTCACGTAGAAACACAGAAGTAGGGTTGCTAGAACACAGGCAGTTCTATTCTTCATGTTTTCAGAAACCTCCCTACTATTTTCTGTAGTGGTTGTACCATTTTCTTTCCCACCAACAGTGCACAAGGGTTCCCCTTTCTCCACATCCTTACCAACACTTATCTTTTGTCTTTTTGATCATAGCCATCCTAGCAGAGAGGGGATAATACCTCATCGCGGTTTTGTTGCTGGAAGGCTCAGGAGGCTCTCTGGCTGCCAGAGAGACCCCAGTCCCAGCCAGTTTCCAGGTTCTGGATGCTGTTGGGAGAACGAATTCAGGGATGAGCCAGAATGAAGTGAAAGGCAAGAAGTTTCTATTCCAGAGCAAAAGCACACTGTTAGGAGAGAAGTGTGGGCGTGATTCTGAAAGCTCGTGGCGCTCAATGGAGTTCGGGGTTTCTATTTTTGTCAGTCCTTCTAAATAGGACGTGAGCTAATCATTAGGTTTTCTAGGAAAAAAGCAGAGAGTTTTTAGAATTGGTGAGGTACCCATTTTTGTACTACATATGGGCATGCTGGGGTCAGCCGTGACACTGCAGAGTGTGTGATTTAGTGTGGTAATGACCATGGTCATTACTGTGGCAATGCTTTCAACCAGCTTCACTCCCTCCGGTTTTTTAGCACCTCATGAGCCCAGGTTCCTCCTTGTCCTTGTAATTTTAATGACAAGTGGCCAATTTTAACAGCCACTGTTTTGGTCTTATGTGAAACTGTCACTGGATACGTTCTCCATTCTCTTGTGACCACACAATATTCCTGCCTCAGTTTAAATTGCATTTCTCGGATGGTGAGTGAGGTTGAGCTTGTTCTTCAGTACTTGCTGGTCGTTGGTGTGTGCTTTTCAGAGAAATGTCTATTCAGGTTTTTGCCCATTGGAATTTGGATTATTTTGGCTTTTTTTTCTTTTTGCTACGGCCTTGAAAGTGTTCCTTATATATTTTGGATATTAATCCACTGTCATATATATGGCTGCTTGTTTGGTTTCTTTTAGTTCTGTTTTTTGCTTTTTTTTTTTTCCTCGCTATGCAGAAGATTCAGTTTTACCTGGTACGACTTATTGGTATTTTGTGTCTTGTCCTTTTGGTGCGCTATCAGGGTTTTCACCACATCCACTTTGCACAGTTGGGGAAGTAGAAGGTCTTCAAATGGACTCCAGCAGTGTCCAATAGAAACATAAGATAACCCATATATGTAATTGTAAATTCATTTTCTGGTAGTCACGTAAAATAGAACAAAACAAACCTAATGAATTTTAACTCAAAATATACTATCGTTTAACATGTGAGCAACTTTAAACGTTCTCAAGCAGATAGTTTACATTCTCTTTTCCCCCTTATGTCTTCAAAAATAAGAGTATATTTGGCTCACAGCACATCTCCATTCAGATACGCCCCATTTCAGGACTCAATAGCCATTTGTCACTGGTGGCTACCATATCAAACAGCTCAGGTCTAGACTCCTTTCCTCTTTCAACTCAAAGTCTTTCGGTGAATCATGCCCTTTATTCCAATGAGTAATACAGATATTAGAAGTTCAGGGCCTCGAGTCATTGACATTTGTATTCATGTTTGTGTCTTCATCACTAGCAGTAGTGATTTTAAGTATCGTGCCATGATAGCTCCATGCATGTAAAGATAAAAGCCCCACACACTATCAGCTGTTCATTCAGCTCGTGGAAATTCTAATTCCGTGTTCATTTTTTTTTCTATAGACATTTGCCATGGCTGAGCACTTCAAACAGGTCATTAGATGTCCTGTGTGCCTAAAAGATCTTGAAGAAGCTGTGCAACTGAAATGTGGATATGCCTGCTGCCTCCAGTGCCTCAATTCACTCCAGAAGGAGCCCGATGGGGAAGGTTTACTGTGCCGTTTCTGCTCTGTGGTCTCTCAGAAGGATGACATCAAGCCCAAGTACAAGCTGAGGGCGCTGGTTTCCATCATCAAGGAACTAGAGCCCAAGCTGAAAAAGGTTCTAACAATGAACCCAAGGATGAGGAAGTTTCAAGGTAAGGAATCTATAGGACCTGCCACAACCCATAAAAGGCACTGGGAAAATGACTTTCAAACATTTCTTCATTAAACATAGGCATTAGCAGGATATCTAGCATCTAAAACTTCCATGCTTCACAAACAACAGCAGTTCTCACCTTTGCGTAGAGATTTTCATGGAATCTGTGCAAGTTTGTAGAATACTTTGGAGCGCAAGCTACTGTCTTCTTTTATGTATCGTGTGTGCTAAATGGAAAACTAATTTTCATCAAATTATCCACTAACTTATTTGTACAGGCATTTCTAATATGAATAACGTGGACTTGTTACAATGATCATATTCATGCAATCTATAGATACAATTTAACCTCATCAGGCGGCCAAACAAGTTTCCCCAGGAAATTTTGATTTGGGAAAGAAAGTAGAATAAGAGCAAAAGTGAATAATGCGTTTAAGTGTTTGCAGTCAAAGGGCAGAGGGAGTCTGTAGTGTGTGTCTTTGCTGAACTCCTGGTTCTTCTTTGCACAGTGGATATGACGTTGGATGTGGACACAGCCAACAACTATCTCATCATTTCTGAAGACCTGAGGAGTTTCCAAAGTGGGGATTTGAGCCACAATAGGAAGGAGCAAGCTGAGAGGTTCGACACAGCCCTGTGCGTCCTGGGCACCCCTCGCTTCACTTCCGGCCGCCATTACTGGGAGGTGGACGTGGGCACCAGCCAAGTGTGGGATGTTGGTGTGTGCAAGGAATCTGTGAACCGACAGGGGAAGATTGAGCTTTCTTCAGAACACGGCTTCTTGACTGTGGGTTGCAGAGAAGGAAAGGTCTTTGCTGCCAGCACTGTGCCTATGACTCCTCTCTGGGTGAGTCCCCAGTTGCACAGAGTGGGGATTTTCCTGGATGTAGGTATGAGGTCCATTGCCTTTTACAATGTTAGTGATGGGTGCCATATCTACACATTCATCGAGATTCCTGTTTGCGAGCCATGGCGTCCATTTTTTGCTCATAAACGTGGAAGTCAAGATGATCAGAGCATCCTGAGTATCTGTTCTGTGATCAATCCAGCCAGTGCCCGTGCCCCAGTTTCTTCTGGGGGAAAGTAAATAAACATTTCAACATAATCATCTTTAGGAAGTTTCAGTGCGCCCATAGCCATAGCTAAGAACTTTTCTGCTAGATACACATAGGTAGAAAGAGACCGAAGGGGAAGAGCCATCACTCTGTGAACCATGAACAGAAAGCAATTATATTAATGAGGGGAAAATTACATTGTACTTAAAGTTTGTCATGTTGTTTTCTTTGGGGCTTATGTTTACATTTCTGTTCAATAAATATTTTCAAAATTCAGATTCATTTGCCAATGTGTTCTGTTTTCTGCAAGATTAGTGTAGTATGTGTTATGGAAGTTATGAACGAAATAATAATTTGAATGTGACCCAACACAGTAACTGAATTTCAAATGATAAGGACCTATGAATACAGCAAAATTATATATGTTCATGTATTCAGTTTAACCCAACAACTGAACACTGACATTCATTTCAAGTGCACACTGAGTGTTTGCCACGAATATGTGTGGTCTTAGAGAGATCTCATTAGCTTTAAAATTGAAATACTATACACCCTCTCCCATGACGGCAACAGAGTCAAATTGGAAATCAGTAACAGGAAGAAATCCATAAATTCTCCACATACATGCAAATTAAATAACCACTTCTAAATAAAATGATCAAATATGAAATGACAATGGAAATTACAGCTATCCTGAGTTGAATGAAAAGCACACATTTACAAAATTTCTAGATGTGGTTGAAGCTCAGTGAGAAACTCCTAATAGGAAGAAAATATCGTAATCAATCACCTTAATTTCTACTTGAACTTACTTCACTAAGAGCAATTCAATTGTCAGCATTTTGATCAAAACCATCTGACAAGTATCTGGGAAGTTCCAGACATTCTCACATCTTCCTGTCTTCTTCTGAGCCCTCCAAACGGTTGCAACCTCTACCCGTTACCCAGTTCCAAAGTCGCTTCCACATTTTCAGTTACCTTAATAGCAGTGCCTCACTCCTGGTACCGATATTCTATATCAGTATATTCTCACACTGCTCTAAAGAATTACCGGAGACTCAGTAATTTATGAAGAAAAGAGGTTTCATTAATTTATAGTTCTGCAGGTCGCACGGGGAACATCACTGGGTGGCCTCGGGAAACTGAACAATCATGGAGGAAGGCAAAGGGGAAGCGTACATGAGAGCGGGCAAGGAAACTTTACCACTGTCTTAGTAGAAGCCAGCGGAGCTGCTTTCTGTGAAAAGATGCAATTGGAAAAGAGGTGGAAAATATCTAACACCCAAACCAACCCCACCAGTGTGCCAGCAATCCTAAGACGCTCTTCTCTAATTCTGAACGGAAGAACTCCGCTTCCAAGACATGAGGATGAATGCAATTCCAGGCTGTAAGATATTTTGGGAGAATATTAGAGAGGCAAATCAACCCACTGGGCTTGGTGCTTTCCACAACTGAGGCCACCTGGTATTCCCAAAGAGAACAGAAATTTTATTCAAGCTTTACTGAAAGCAGATAAAAATTAAAAGATGTCAGGGATCAGTGCTCCAGGAACATGGGTCCGTAAAATTACAAGCTGGAGAATAACTGCTCCCAGAAATGTGAGTATATTTTAAAAGGATGTATATGAGAAAATAAACCAATTAGAATTATGCGAGAAGAGATAAGCGTTTTCTCCCTGCATGCATATGTGTAGATACGGTATGTGTGTGTACATGGACATACAGGTGGCAGATTATATTATAGATGCGAATCAATGAAGAAATGCAATGTGCAAGGATTTCATCTAATATATGCACCGCAACGTAGAGATTTGTGTTTCTCAATTGGCCTTCACGAGACAAAAGGAATTGAGAACTGCCTTGGCTTTGAATAGGAAAGAAGAGATCTAGCAATCACTAGAGAGTGACTACTGTGGAGATGATTGAATTAAAGACTATTAATTTAATCACATTAATGTAATCAAATCCTTTCCCACCTGACCTCCAGTCTCCCACTTTTACGTTCTTATCCATGAACTCTGATCCCCTATAATATATTTAATACATGAGGAACCCAATTGTGAACATTTTTAAAGAGGAAATGAATCTCATTTTACTTATGTTGTGATGTAAGGGAAATAGAAAGATTGTAACAGTATCTTTTACCTTTCATTTTAGATGCTGCAAATAAAAAGAAAAACCGGACTTTCACTGGCTGACTGATTGTCTGGAAACCGTTTTGGGATTTCTTTCCTAAGCTTC
The DNA here is from genome assembly GCF_029289425.2 of Pan paniscus. Taxonomy (NCBI): domain Eukaryota; kingdom Metazoa; phylum Chordata; class Mammalia; order Primates; family Hominidae; genus Pan; species Pan paniscus. Next base: position 61,909,730 of record NC_073269.2, read on the forward strand.
TTAATTAGAATCTTTACATTATAGAGAAAATGTTTTTGAGAGTTGAGTGTGGTCTGTGGAGTGTCCTGTTAGTAACGACTACTGGGTAGGTTTAACTCACCTCTTTTATTGAAATGTGAAAAGGTGTTACGTTTATAATAGAAAATTCTTTGAAAGTCGCACCGTTCATTTGAGAGGAATTTTAAATGTCACCCCAAATTTTAAGATTTTAATTAATTTTAATTAATTTCCAAATTGTAATCAATAGACATAATATTCAAGATCTTATCTAAAAAATATTACATGGCAATATTTTGTCCGTTTTCATTAAAAAATAACACTGAAAACACAATCGTCTTCTTTTATGGTAAAAACCTGTCCAAAAGTAATAATCTCAATGATGGCAGAATGAAATCAGAATCTGATTGGATTAAATAGGAGGGAAAGGGTGTGGCTAAGGTGGGTGGAGAGACCCTCTGGTATAAAAGCCCCTGGCAGGCAGCTCTCACCCCAGATCTGAGCTGTCCGCAGAAGCAGCTGGAGACCAGGGGAGAAACTCCAGAAGGAGAGGTGAGTTCAATCTCTTGGAATTCATTTTTACAAAAGGCGTATGAGAGTGTAGGGGAATGCAATAATGTCTTGATTCCACAAGAGTGGTCTGAGGCCAACTCCATGACAGACACACTGTATTTCTGGAGGATAATGGGACCTATGCCCTGGTAACAGTTAGGTAAGTCTTAGATTTTCAATACCAAGGCGAGAGACGTGACAATCTCCATTTGCTTGAATTTCATCAGAATTTGGTAGACTTTCTGAAATGATGGACAGAGGTTCGGTGGCTGCGTTATTCAACGTCAGGTTTTCCTATGGGTTTGGTATTGTTTTCCTATTCTCCCCTTCCCACAACCCCTGGCAACCATCATTCTTCTCTTATTTTCTGATTTTTTTCTTCAGTTTTTTGTTCCTTTTAATTCAGAAAGAGAAAGGGAAGGAAATGAAAAGCAAAGGTTGTTTAAATTACTATTGCGGAAAAGATCTGGCCGGATGCTGGGACCTACCTCTTCCAGGATGGGGACTCATTATTTCTTTAATTGTTTTGAGACAGTGTCTCGCTCTGTCTGCCAGGCTGGAGTGCAGTGGCTATGTTCTGATTCTATGAGATCAGTCAACTCAGATTCCACATAACTGAGATCAGACAGTGTTTACTTCCCTCAGCCTCCCTTGTTTCACTTCCCATGATGCCCTCGGCCTTCATCCACATGGGTATAATGCCAGAATTGCCTTCTTTTTTATGGTAGAATAATCCGATGTATATATCACCATTTCCTCATCCATTTTTCTCTCACAGACTCTGGGGTTGGTTCCATGGCTCTTGTGAATAACGCTGCAGAGAACCTGAGAGGGCAGATGTCTCTTTGACATGCTGACCTCTTTCTTTCACGTAGAAACACAGAAGTAGGGTTGCTGGAACACAGGCAGTTCTATTCTTCATGTTTTCAGAAACCTCCCTACTATTTTCTGTAGTGGTTGTACCATTTTGTTTCCCACCAACCGTGCACAAGGGTTCCCCTTTCTACACATCCTTACCAACACTTATCTTTTGTCTTTTTGATCATAGCCATCCTAGCACAGAGGGGGGTAATATCTCACCGCGGTTTTGTTGCTGGAAGGCTCAGGAGGCTCTCTGGATGCCAGAGAGACCCCAGACCCAGCCAGTTTCCAGGTTCTGGATGCTATCGGGAGAACGAATTCAGGGATGAGCCAGAATGAAGGGAAAGGCGAGAAGTTTCTATTCCAGAGCAAAAGCACACTGTTAGGAGAGAAGTGTGGGCGTGATTCTGAAAGCTCGTGGCGCTCAATGGAGTTCGGGGTTTCTATTTTTGTCAGTCCTTCTAAATAGGAGGTGAACTAATCATTAGGTTTTCTAGGAAAAAAGCAGAGATTTTTTAGAATTGGTGAGGTACCCATTTTTGTACTACATATGGGCATGCTGGGGTCAGCCGTGACACTGCAGAGTGTGTGATTTCGTGTGGTAATGAGCATGGTCATTACTGTGGCAATGCTTTCAACCAGCTTCACTCCCTCCGGTTTTTTAGCACCTCATGAGCCCAGGTTCCTCCTTGTCCTTGTAATTTTAATGACAAGTGGCTACTTTTAAAAGCCACTGTTTTGGTCTTATGTGAAACTGTCACTGGATACGTTCTCCATTCTCTTGTGACCACACAGTATTCCTGTCTCAGTTTAAATTGCATTTCTCGCATGGTGAGTCAAGTTGAGCTTGTTCTTCAGTACTTGCTGGTCATTGGTGTGTGCTTTTCAGAGAAATGTCTATTCAGGTTTTTGCCCACTGGAATTTGGATTATTTTGGCTTTTTTTTCTTTTTGCTACGGCCTTGAAAATATTCCTTATATATTTTGAATATTAATCCACTGTCATATATAAGGCTGCTTGTTTGGTTTCTTTTAGTTTTTTTTTTTTTGCTTTTTTTTTTTCCCGCTATGCAGAAGATTCAGTTTTACCTGGTACGACTTATTTGTATTTTGTGTCTTGTCCTTTTGGTGCGCTATCAGGGTTTTCACCACATCCACTTTGCACAGTTGGGGAAGTAGAAGGTCTTCAAATGGACTCCAGCACTGTCCAATAGAAACATAAGATAACCCATATATGTAATTGTAAATTCATTTTCTGGTAGTCACATAAAATAGAACAAAACAAACCTAATGAATTTTAACTCAAAATATACTATCGTTTAACATGTGAGCAACTTTCAACGCTCTCGAGCAGATAGTTTACGTTCTCTTTTCCCCCTTATGTCTTCAAAAATAAGAGTATATTTGGCTCACAGCACATCTCCATTCAGATACGCCCCATTTCAGGTCTCAATAGCCATTTGTCACTGGTGGCTACCATATCAAACAGCTCAGGTCTAGACTCCTTTACTCTTTCAACTCAAAGTCTTTCGGTGAATCATGCCCTTTATTCCAATGAGTATTACAGATATTAGAAATTCAGGACCTCAAGTCATTGACATTTGTATTCATGTTTGTGTCTTCATCACTAGCAGTAGTGATTTTAAGTATCGTGCCATGATAGCTCCATGCATGTAAAGATAAAAGCCCCAGACACTATCAGCTGTTCATTCAGCTCGTGGAAATTCTAATTCCGTGTTCATTTTTTTTTTCTATAGACATCTGCCATGGCTGAGCACTTCAAACAGGTCATTAGATGTCCTGTCTGCCTGAAAGATCTTGAAGAAGCCGTGCAACTGAAATGTGGATATGCCTGCTGCCTCCAGTGCCTCAATTCACTCCAGAAGGAGCCCGATGGGGAAGGTTTACTGTGCCGTTTCTGCTCTGTGGTCTCTCAGAAGGATGACATCAAGCCCAAGTACAAGCTGAGGGCGCTGGTTTCCATCATCAAGGAACTAGAGCCCAAGCTGAAAAAGGTTCTAACAATGAACCCAAGGATGAGGAAGTTTCAAGGTAAGGAATCTATAGCACCTGCCACAACCCATAAAAGGCACTGGGAAAACGACTTTCAAACATTTCTTCATTAAACATAGGCATTAGCAGGATATGTAGCATCTAAAACTTCCATGCTTCACAAACAACAGCAGTTCTCACCTTTGCGTAGAGATTTTCATGGAATCTGTGCAAGTTTGTAGAATACTTTGGAGAGCAAGCTACTGTCTTCTTTCATGTATCATATGTGCTAAATGGAAAACTAATTTTCATCAAATTATCCACTAACTTATTTGGAGAGGCATTTCCAATATGGATAAGGTGGACTTGTTACAATGATCATATTCATGTAATCTGTAGATAAAATTGAACCTCCTCAGGTGGCCAAACAAGTTTCCCCAGGAAATTTTGATTTGGGAAAGAAAGTAGAATAAGAGTAAAAGTGAATAATGCGTTTAAGTGTTTGCAGTCAAAAGACAGAGGGAGTCTGCAGAGTGTGTCTTTGCTGAAATCCTGGTTCTTCTTTGCACAGTGGATATGACGTTCGATGTGGACACAGCCAACAACTATCTCATCATTTCTGAAGACCTGAGGAGTTTCCGAAGTGGGGATTTGAGCCAGAATAGGAAGGAGCAAGCTGAGAGGTTCGACACAGCCCTGTGCGTCCTGGGCACCCCTCGCTTCACTTCCGGCCGCCATTACTGGGAGGTGGACGTGGGCACCAGCCAAGTGTGGGATGTGGGCGTGTGCAAGGAATCTGTGAACCGACAGGGGAAGATTGAGCTTTCTTCAGAACACGGCTTCTTGACTGTGGGTTGCAGAGAAGGAAAGGTCTTTGCTGCCAGCTCTGTGCCTATGACTCCTCTCTGGGTGAGTCCCCAGTTGCACAGAGTGGGGATTTTCCTGGATGTAGGTATGAGGTCCATTGCCTTTTACAATGTTAGTGATGGGTGCCATATCTACACATTCATCGAGATTCCTGTTTGCGAGCCATGGCGTCCATTTTTTGCTCATAAACGTGGAAGTCAAGATGATCAGAGCATCCTGAGTATCTGTTCTGTGATCAATCCAGCCAGTGCCAGTGCCCCAGTTTCTTCTGGGGGAAAGTAAATAAACATTTCAACATAATCATCTTTAGGAAGTTTCAGTGCGCCCATAGCCATAGCTAAGAACTTTTCTGCTTGATACACATAGGTATAAAGGGACAGAAGGGGAAGAGCCATCACTCTGTAAACCATGAACAGAAAGCAATTATATTAATAAGGGGAAAATTACATTGTACTTAAAGTTTGTCATGTTGTTTTCTTTGGGGCTTATGTTTATATTTCTGTTCAATAAATATGTTGAAAATTCAGATTCATTTGCCAATGTTTTCTATTTTCTGCAAGATTAGTGGAGTATGTGTTATGGAAGTTATGAACGAAATAATAATTTGAATGTGACCCAACACAGTAACTGAATTTCAAATGATAAGGACCTATGAATACGGCAAAATTATATATGTTCATGTATTCAGTTTAACTCAACAACTGAACACTGACATTCATTTCAAGTGCACACTGAGTGTTTGCCACGAATATGTGTGGTCTTAGAGAGATCTCATTAGCTTTAAAATTGAAATACTATACACCCGCTCCCATGACGGCAACAGAGTCAAATTGGAAATCAATAACAGGAAGAAATCCACAAATTCTCCACATACATGCAAATTAAATAACCACTTCTAAATAAAATGATCAAATATGAAATGACAATGGAAATTACAGCTATCCTGAGTTGAGTGAAAAGCACACATTTACAAAATTTCTAGATGCGGTTGAAGCTCACTGAGAAACTCCTAATAGGAAGAAAATATCGTAATCAATCACCTTAATTTCTACTTGCACTTACTTCACTAAGAGCAATTCAATTGTCAGCATTTTGATCAAAACCATCTGACAAGTATCTGGGAAGTTCCAGACATTCTCACATCTTCGTGTCTTCTTCTGAGCCCTCCAAACGTTTGCAACCTCTGCCCGTTACCCAGTTCCAAAGTCGCTTCCACATTTTCAGGTACCGCAATGGCAGTGCCTCACTCCTGGTACCGATATTCTATATCAGTTCATTCTCACACGGCTCTAAAGAACTACCGGAGACTGGGTCATTTATGAAGAAAAGAGGTTTCATTAATTTATAGTTCTGCAGGTCGCACGGGGAACATCACTGGGTGGCCTCGGGAAACTGAACAATCATGGAGGAAGGCAGAGGGGAAGCGAGTCCCTTTTTCACATCGTGACAGGAAAGAGAGAAAAAGGAAAGTGCCATACACTTTGAAATCATCAGATCTTGTGAGCACTCACTCACGATCATGGGAACAGCGTGGAGGGAATCCGTCCCCGTGATCCAATCATTTCCCACCTGGTCCCTCCCCCAACACTGAGGATTACAATTCAACATGAGATTTGGCTGGGGACACAGAGCCAAACTGTATCACTTGATATGATCCCACAGAATACTATTAATTTTCATTCAGTCTTTTATTTCTTAACAAATGGTGGTAAAGTATATATAATTGACCATCTTAACCATTTTTAAGTGTAAATGTCAATGGTATTTATGATGTCCATATTATTTTGCCACCATCACTGCCATTCATCTCCAGAAATCATTTCATCTTCCAAAATTGAAACTGTATACCCATCCTAGCCCTCTTTTAAATTCACCTATTTGTTGTCTCGCCTGAGTGCCTTCTGTATTCTGGATATTAACCCCTTATCGGATGTATGGTTTGCAAATATTTTCTCCCACTGTGTAGATTGCCCCTTCAACTTATTGTTTCCTTTGTTGTGCAGCAGCTTTTACATGTGATGCAATCCCACTTGTCTATGTTTGCTTTTGTTGCCTGTGGTTTAGGTGGTTATATCAAAAAAAAAGTTTGCCCAGACAAATTTCTTAGATCTTTGCCCCTGTGTTTTCATCTGATAGTTTTACCATTTCAGGTCTTTCATTTAACTCTTTTCTCCGTTTTGAGTTGATTCATGCATGCAGTTTGATGTAAAGATACAATTGTATTCTTCTCTGTGTGGATGAGTTCATGGAGCACAATTTATTGAAGGGGCTGTACTTTCCCCATTTTGTATTGTGGATCCTTTGTCAAAAATCAATTTGCCACATGTGCACGGGTTTATATGGGAGCTTTCTGTCCTGTTTCATTGGTAGAAACAGCTGTTTTTATTCTAGTACCATGTCGTTTTGATTATAATAGTTTTATAATATATTTTAAAATCAAGTAGTGTGATGTCTACAGCTGTGAGATTTTTCTGCATATGATTGTTTTAACTATTTGGGGTCTTTTGTGGCTTCACACAAATTTTAGGACTTTTTTCTCTTTTTCTGTGGAAAATGACAATTGTGATTGGGATTGCATTGAATGTGTGGATCCTTTTGAGTGTATGGACATTTTAACAATATTAATTCTAATCCATGAACATGAGATATCCTTTTATTTGTGTTTTTGTCAATTTTGTTCATTGGTATTTTATACTTTTTATTGTACAGGTCTTTCTCCTTCTTCATTGAATTTACTCTTATGTTTGATTTTCTTATTGTTATTTTAATTGGAATTATTATTATGATATTTGGAGAGAGAGTCTCTCTCTGTTTTCCTGGCTGGAGTGCAGTGCAATGATCTCAGCTCACTGCAGACTCCTGCCGCAGGCCCCCAAGTAGCTGAGATTACAGGTAGCAGTCACCATGCCCAGCTCATTTTTGTCTTTTTGGTAGAGATAGAGTTTCACCATTTTGGCCAGGCTGGTCTCGAATTCCTGACCACAAGTGATCTGCCCACTTTGGCCTCCCAGTATGCTGGGATTACAGGTGTGAGCCACCATACCTGGCCTGGAATTATTGTTTATTTTCTTTTTTAGATGGTTTATTTACAATTCATAAAAATGCTAAGAATTTTTGTTTGTTGATTCTGTGTCTTGCACCTTCACTGAATTCATTTATCAGTCCTAACAGAATTTGTTGGAGTTTTTAGGGTTTTCTCTATATAAGATGGTGTCATCGGCAGTGACAATTTCACTTGCCTTGAATTAGATTTTAATAACATTTATAAAAACCAAAAAAATGGAAAAACTTCTGTCGAACCTCTGTAGTGAGTTTTCATTTCAGTTATTTTACTTTATGCCCCTCAATTTCTAATTAGTTCATTTTTAAAATTTCTACTTGGTTATTGATATTTTCTATTTTGTGAAGTGTTACTCTTCTAATTTACTTCAGTTCTTTGCCTGTTGTTTCCTTTAGTTCTTTTGGTCCTCCTTAGACAAGTAATTTAGTCTGCAGAGAGGAAGCCCAAGGGCTTGAGCACATTTATTTCATCTTGTTACTTGTAGACATTCTGTTCTCTTTGTGTGCCTCATATTTTTTTTGTTGATAATTGGAAGTTTTCTGTGGCAGACGCAGATCAGATTCTCAAAGTTCACAGGTTTTTTTTGTTATACTTGTGGGCTGTGGTTTTCTGTTTTTGTTTTGTTTTGTTTGGACTTAATGAAAGTATTTTGCAAGAATTCCGTTTTTTCTCCTCTGTGGTCTCAGCTCATCCTGACTGACACTTCTCCTCACAGAACTTGGTGACTAGACGACCCACGTGAGTGCTTCCTTATATCCTGGGCAAAACACAGAGGCTAAGGAATCATGAAGAAAAAAATTCAGAGCCACGGTTGGGCAATAACATGACCTGCCTGGTTCTGAGCCACCTCATCCATGCCCCGGCTGGACTGATGGTGGGGCCACGTGCAGGGCATTGGCTCAGGGTAAGACCACAATGTCCGGGTTCACCTCAAATCCGTTTGCCGTACCAACAGTGACAATGAGAGAAAGGAAGACAGTTTCCTTTAGAAATTGAGCCAAGCCCTGGGTTGTCAGAAACTCTGAGCTTCTCTTCATTGTTAAAGAAGAAAATGTGGCACATCTACACCATGGAATACTATGCAGCCATAAAAAGGATGACTTCATGTTTTCTGCAGGGACGTGGATGAAGATGGAAACCATGATTCTCAGCAAACTATCACAAGATTGGAAAACCAAACACGGCATGTTCTCACTCATAAGTAGGAGTTGAACAATGAGAACATATGGACACAGGGAGAGGAACATCACACACTGGGACCTCTCGGGGGGCCGGGGGTTAGGGGAGGGACAGCATTAGGGAGAAATACCTAATGCAGGTGTCGGGTTGATGGGTGCAGCAAGCCCACATGGCACATCTGTACCTATGTACCAAACCTGCACGTTCTGCACATGTACCCCAGAACTTTAAAATTAAAAAAAAAAAGAAAAGTCTGCTTGTACAGTGAACAGGGCCTGGGGATCAGAAGCCACCGACGCCAACCATTTACTTCAGCTTCTGTGACACAACTGCAGGGACGGGGCATGGAGAATACAGCCCTCGCTGACTGGGATGTTGAAGGACAGGTTTATTCAAACACAGAAGATCCTCAAAGTACTGAAGTGTACATGAGAGCGGGCAAGGAAACTTTACCACTGTCTTAGTAGAAGCCAGCAGAGCTGCTTTCTGTGAAAAGATGCAATTGGAAAAGAGGTGGAAAGTATCTAACACCCAAACCAACCCCACCAGTGTGCCAGCAATCCTAAGACGCTCTTCTCTAATTCTGAACGGAAGAACTCCGCTTCCAAGACATGAGGATGAATGCAATTCCAGGCTGTAAGATATTTTGGGAGAATATTAGAGAGGCAAATCAACCCACTGGGCTTGGTGCTTTCCACAACTGAGGCCACCTGGTATTCCCAAAGAGAACAGAAATTTTGTTCAAGCTTTACTGAAAGCAGATAAAAATTAAAAGATGTGAGGGATCAGTGCTCCAGGAACATGGGTCCATAAAATTACAAGCTGGAGAATAACTGCTCCCAGAAATGTGAGTATATATTAAAAGGATTTATATGAGAAAATAAAGCAATTAGAATTATGCGAGAAGAGATAAGCATTTTCTCCCTGCATGCATATGTGTAGATACGGTATGTGTGTGTACATGGACATACAGGTGGCAGATTATATTATAGATGCCAATCAATGAAGAAATGCAATGTGCAAGGATTTCATCTAATATATGCACCACAACGTAGAGATTTATATTTCTCCATTTGCCTTCAGGAGACAAAAGGAATTGAGAACTACCTTGGCTTTGAATAGGAAAGAAGAGAACCCAGCAATCACTGGAGAATGATTACTGTGGAGATGATTGAATTAAAGACTATTAATTTAATCACATTAATGTAATCAAATCCTTTCCCACCTGACCTCCAGTCTCCCACTTTTACATTCTTATCCATGAAGTCTGATCCCCTATAATATATTTAATACATGAGGAACCCATTTTTGAACATGTTTAAAGAGGAAATGAATCTCATTTTACTTGTGTTGTGATGTAAGGGAAATAGAAAGATTGTAACAGTATCTTATACCTTTCATTTTAGATGCTGCAACTACAAAGAAAAACCGGACTTTCACTGGCTGAATGATTGTCTGGAAACCGTTTTCGGATTTGTTTCCTAAGCTTCTTAATTAGAATCTTTACATTATAGAGAAAATGTTTTTGAGAGTTGAGTGTGGTCTGTGGAGTGTCCTATTAGTAACGACTACTGGGTAGTTTTACCTCACCTCTTTTATTGAAATGTGAAAAGGTGTTACATTTATAATAGAAAACTCTTTGAAAGTCGCACCGTTCATTTGAGAGGAATTTTAAATGTCACCCCAAATTTTAAGATTTTAATTAATTTTAATTGATTTCCAAATTTTAATCAATAGGCATAATATTCAAGATCTTATATAAAAATTATTGCATGGCAATATTTTGTCCTTGTTAATGAAAAACTAACACTGAAAACACAATCCTCTTCTTTTATGGTAAAAACCTGTCCAAAAGTAACCATCTCAATGATGGCAGAATGAAATCAGAATCTGATTGGATTAAAAAGGAGGGAAAGGGTGTGGCTAAGGTGGGTGGAGAGATCCTCTCCTATAAAAGCTGCTGGCAGCCAGCTCTCACTCCAGATCTGAGCTGTCCGCAGAAGCAGCTGGAGACCAGGGGAGAAACTCCAGAAGGAGAGGTGAGTTCAATCTCTTGGAATTCATTTTTACAAAAGGCGTATGAGAGTCTAGGGGAATGCAATAATGTCTTGATTCCACAAGAGTTGTCTGAGGCCAACTCCATGACAGACACACTGTATTTCTGGAGGATAATGGGACCTCTGCCCTGGTAACAGTTACGTAAGTCTTAGATTTTCAGTACCAAGGCAAGAGACGTGACAATCTCCATTTGCTTGAATTTCATCAGAATTTGGTAGACTTTCTGAAATGATGGACAGAGGTTCGGTGGCTGCGTTATTCAACCTCTGGTTTTCCTATGGGTTTGGTATTGTTTTCCTATTCTCCCCTTCCCACAACCCCTGGCAACCATCATTCTTCTCTTATTTTCTGATTTTTTTTCTTCAGTTTTTTGTTCCTTTTAATTCAGAAAGAGAAAGGGAAGGAAATGAAAAGCAAAGGTTGTTTAAATTACTATTGCGGAAAAGATCTGGCCGGATGCTGGGACCTACCTCTTCCAGGATGGGGATTCATTATTTCTTTAATTGTTTTGAGACAGGGTCTCGCTCTGTCTGCCAGGCTGCAGTGCAGTGGCTATTTTCTGATTCTATGAGATCAGTCAACTCAGATTCCACATAACTGAGATCATACAGTGTTTACTTCCCTCAGCCTCACTTATCTCACTTCCCATCATGCCCTCGGCCTTCATCCACATTGATGCAATGCCAGAATTGCCTTCTTCTTTATGGTAGAATAATTCGATGTGTATATCACCATTTCCTCATCCATTTTTCTCTCACAGACTCTGGGGTTGGTTCCATGGCTCTTGTGAATAAAGCTGCAGAGAACCTGAGAGTGCAGATGTCTCTTTGTCATGCTGACCTCTTTCTTTCACGTAGAAACACAGACGTAGGGTTGCTGGAACACAGGCAGTTCTATTCTTCATGTTTTCAGAAACCTCCCTACTATTTTCTGTAGTGGTTGTACCAATTTTCTTTCCCACCAACAGTGCACAAGGGTTCCCCTTTCTCCACATCCTTACCAACACTTATCTTTTGTCTTTTTGATCATAGCCATCCTAGCAGAGAGGGGGTAATATCTCATCGCGGTTTTGTTGCTGGAAGGCTCAGGAGGCTCTCTGGATGCCAGAGAGACCCCAGACCCAGCCAGTTTCCAGGTTCTGGATGCTATCGGGAGAACGAATTCAGGGATGAGCCAGAATGAAGTGAAAGGCGAGAAGTTTCTATTCCAGAGCAAAAGCACACTGTTAGGAGAGAAGTGTGGGCGTGATTCTGAAAGCTGGTGGCGCTCAATGGAGTTCGGGGTTTCTATTTTTGTCAGTCCTTCTAAATAGGAGGTGAACTAATCATTAGGTTTTCTAGGAAAAAAGCAGAGATTTTTTAGAATTGGTGAGGTACCCATTTTTTGTACTACACATGGGCATGCTGGGGTCAGCCGTGACACTGCAGAGTGTGTGATTTAGTGTGGTAATGACCATGGTCATTACTGTGGCAATGCTTTCAACCAGCTTCACTCCCTCCGGTTTTTTAGCACCTCATGAGCCCAGGTTCCTCCTTGTCCTTGTAATTTTAATGACGAGTGGCTAATTTTAATGCCACTGTTTTGGTCTTATGTGAAACTGTGACTGGATACGTTCTCCATTCTCTTGTGACCACACAGTATTCCTGCCTCAGTTTAAATTGCATTTCTTGGATGGTGAGTGAGGTTGAGCTTGTTCCTCAGTACTTGCTGGTCGTTGTTGCGTGCTTTTCAGAGAAATGTCTATTCAGGTTTTTGCCCATTGGAATTTGGAGTATTTTGGCTTTTTTTTCTTTTTGCTACATCCTTGAAAATATTCCATATATTTTTTTTGATATTAATCCACTGTCATATATATGGCTGCTTGTTTGGTTTCTTTTAGTTCTGTTTTTTGCTTTTTTTTTTTTTTCCCCGCTATGCAGAAGATTCAGTTTTACCTGGTAAGACTTATGTGTATTTTGTGTCTTGTCGTTTTGGTGCGCTATCAGGGTTTTCACCACATCCACTTTGCACAGTTGGGGAAGTAGAAGGTCTTCAAATGGACTCCAGCAGTGTCCAATAGAAACATAAGATAACCCATATATGTAATTGTAAATTCATTTTTTGGTAGTCACATAAAATAGAGCAAAACAAACCTAATGAAGTTTAACTCAAAATATACTATCGTTTAACATGTGAGCAACTTTAAACGTTCTAAAGCAGATAGTTTACATTCTCTTTTCCCCCTTATGTCTTCAAAAATAAGAGTATATTTGGCTCACAGCACATCTCCATTCAGATATGCTCCATTTCAGGACTCAATAGCCATTTGTCACTGGTGGCTATCATATCAAACAGCTCAGGTCTAGACTCCTTTACTATTTCAAGTCAAAGTCTTTCGGTGAATCATGCCCTTTATTCCAATGAGTATTACAGATATTAGAAGTTCAGGGCCTCGAGTCATTGACATTTGTATTCATGTTGTGTCTTCATCACTAGCAGTAGTGATTTTAAGTATCGTGCCATGATAGCTCCATGCATGTAAAGATAAAAGCCCCACACACTATCAGCTGTTCATTCAGCTCGTAGAAATTCTAATTCCGTGTTCATTTTTTTTTCTATAGACATTTGCCATGGCTGAGCACTTCAAACAGGTCATTAGATGTCCTGTCTGCCTAAAAGATCATGAAGAAGCTGTGCAACTGAAATGTGGATATGCCTGCTGCCTCCAGTGCCTCAATTCACTCCAGAAGGAGCCCGATGGGGAAGGTTTACTGTGCCGTTTCTGCTCTGTGGTCTCTCAGAAGGATGACATCAAGCCCAAGTACAAGCTGAGGGCGCTGGTTTCCATCATCAAGGAACTAGAGCCCAAGCTGAAAAAGGTTCTCACAATGAACCCAAGGATGAGGAAGTTTCAAGGTAAGGAATCTATAGGACCTGCCACAACCCATAAAAGGCAGTGGGAAAACGACTTTCAAACATTTCTTCATTAAACATAGGCATTAGCAGGATATGTAGCATCTAAAATTTCCATGCTTCACAAACAACAGCAGTTCTCACCTTTGCATAGAGATTTTCATGGAATCTGTGCAAGTTTATAGAATACTTTGGAGAACAAGCTACTGTCTTCTTTCATGTATCATATGTGCTAAATGGAAAACTAATTTTCATCAAATTATCCACTAACTGAATTCGAAAGGCATTTCTAATATGAATAAGGTGAACTTGTTACAAGGATCATATTCATGCAATCTAGAGATAAAATTTAACCTCCTCAGGTGGCCAAACAAGTTTCCCCAGGAAATTTTGATTTGGGAAAGAAAGTAGAATTAAAGTAAAAGTGAATAACGTGTTTAAGTGTTTGCAGTCAAAGGGCAGAGGGAGTCTGTAGTGTGTGTCTTTGCTGAACTCCTGGTTCTTCTTTGCACAGTGGATATGACGTTGGATGTGGACACAGCCAACAACTATCTCATCATTTCTGAAGACCTGAGGAGTTTCCGAAGTGGGGATTTGAGCCACAATAGGAAGGAGCAAGCTGAGAGGTTCGACACTGCCCTGTGCGTCCTGGGCACCCCTCGCTTCACTTCCGGCCGCCATTACTGGGAGGTGGACGTGGGCACCAGCCAAGTGTGGGATGTGGGTGTGTGCAAGGAATCTGTGAACCGACAGGGGAAGATTGTGCTTTCTTCAGAACACGGCTTCTTGACTGTGGGTTGCAGAGAAGGAAAGGTCTTTGCTGCCAGCTCTGTGCCTATGACTCCTCTCTGGGTGAGTCCCCAGTTGCACAGAGTGGGGATTTTCCTAGATGTAGGTATGAGGTCCATTGCCTTTTACAATGTTAGTGATGGGTGCCATATCTACACATTCATCGAGATTCCTGTTTGCGAGCCATGGCGTCCATTTTTTGCTCATCAACGTGGAAGTCAAGATGATCAGAGCATCCTGAGTATCTGTTCTGTGATCAATCCAGCCAGTGCCAGTGCCCGTGCCCCAGTTTCTTCTGGGGGAAAGTAAATAAACAGTTCAACATAATCATCTTTAGGAAGTTTCAGTGCGCCCATAGCCATAGCTAAGAACTTTTCTGCTAGATACACATTGGTACAAAGGGACAGAAGGGGAAAAGCCATCACTCTGTAAACCATGAACAGAAAGCAATTATATTAATGAGGGGAAAATTACATTGTACTTCAAGTTTGTCATGTTGTTTTCTTTGGGGCTTATGTTTATATTTCTGTTCAATAAATATTTTGAAAATTCAGATTCATTTGCCAATGTTTTCTATTTTCTGCAAGATTAGTGTAGTATGTGTTATGGAAGTTATGAACTAAATAATACTTTGAATGTGACCCAACACAGTAACTGAATTTCAAATCAGAAGGACCTATGAATACGGCAAAATTATATATGTTCATGTATTCAGTTTAACCCAACAACTGAACACTGACATTCATTTCAAGTGCACACTGAGTGTTTGCCACGAATATGTGTGGTCTTAGAGTGATCTCATTAGCTTTAAAATTGAAATACTATACACCCTCTCCTATGACGGCAACAGAGTCAAATTGGAAATCAATAAGAGGAAGAAATCCATAAATTCTCCACATACATGCAAATTAAATAACCACTTCTAAATAAAATGATCAAATATGAAATGCCAATGGAAATTACAGCTATCCTGAGTTGAATGAAAAGCACACATTTCCAAAGTTTCTAGATGCGGTTGAAGCTC